>NC_089821.1:163831530-165081530 GCF_035046505.1 Tiliqua scincoides | reverse complement strand
CTCTGTACCTCCCCATTCCATCTTCTGCCTGCCCCCCTCCTTGTTCATAAAATATAGTACAGTACAAATTAAGAGACCCCTTATTCCTCCCCCTCCCGACCCCATTCTTCCCACCATCCACCCTTTGTGCTGGCTTACCTATGCTTCCACTGGTAGCCAGCAGCAGGCCAACAATGCCACACAGCACATCACCTTCTAGCCATTTACAATAAGATAACTACTTTTCCAATGTCACAAAGTCCAGTTCGAATTGGGCTGTAAATGATTATTCATGCCACAGAGCAATCTATTATTTATCTTCCCTCTGTTGTTTTATTACTAATGCGTTTAGGTTTTTATGTTATGGGTTTTATTGGGTAATGTTTATTTGTATGTATTTTACTATTTTTATGAATCGTCTTAGCTGGTACTAATATATGCATCCTGGACAACAATTTGATCCTGGCCCCTGTGCTGCCACGTGGCCTCCCTGTCCCCCACAAAGCCTTCTGAGGCCTCCAAAAGGCCTAAAAATCTCAGCTGAAAACTAAAAGTGATATTTTTAAGGCCTTCTGGAGACCTCAGAAGGCCTCCTGGGGGCTAGAGACACCGTGTACCACCTCCCTGGCCCTCAAAAGGCCTTGAAATAGCCTGAAAAAAAATGGGCAGTGGGGAAAGGGGCAATGGCACCCCACCAGATGGCACCCCAGGGCATCTCCCCCTCCCAAGTAAACCAGTACTGGATGAATACATCCTGGTCATTGCCATCCCTGGGCTTTTTTGTGCATCCCACTATAACTGGACAACAAACCACAAGTTATATAAACTAAGCCTCTAATCCCAGCCCTAATCCTAATCCTCCCTTTGCCCTAACCCTAACCCTCCCTTTTATTAACTTATATAAATATACATATAGTGGAACACAAATTCCCAGGATGGAAAAAAATGCAGATGCAATGTCCAATACACCAGGATGCATTTGACCAGGACACAGTTGTCAAAGATGCAATGGTCCTGTCACTATCTTAACCATCTTGGGCATTCACTTGGTGAAGGCGGGATAAAAAATGCATTAAATCAACAAAATAAATATTTGGACACAGTGTGTTTTATTGGACAAAAGTGGAGCTATGCTTGCCATACTCCCTTGGAAGGAGGGGGGAGGAACCAGTACATGTTCACTCCTGCACACCCATTTAATGTCTTCACTGAAAAATTTACAATGGCCAAATAGGACAATTCTTGCATAAAAAATAATAAAGAAATGGTTGCAAATTGCACTTTTAAATTGGAAACAGACTAGAACAGTGAATGAGCCACTTTGTTTAACAAAAAGCCTTTGGGGGATAATTAGTACATGAAGCTACAGAACCGGAGAACAGTTCTGAGTCTTCAACAAATCTGACTGCTCAATAGGAATTAGAGATGTGTTCCAAAGAAACTACTTAGGTAAGTGGGGGTGCCACATGGGTGCAGAGAGTGCTTTCTTTGAAGTTTGCCCTGCAGCTGTTATACAGAATAAGAAGTGAGCAGCTTTTAAAACAGAGCAAGAGTTCGCATCTTTGGCTGGTAGCAGGAGCTGCTACTAAGAAAACTACTCCAACCCAGGGGGTCGTGTCCGCTGAACTAAACAGCTGCTTTGGACTAAAGCCTAGCAACATTTCTTGAATCCAAGCTGGATGCAGATGGCAGACTCACACTTTGGTATAATCAAGTTATCTCATTTAGACCCTTACATTCTAAGCATTCTTACAACAGATGTATGCCACACATGCTAAGTGAGGAAAGCAAACATCCCCTCAGCTTAATCAGTAATGTTACTAGACACCAAATTCTTCACAGAATGACAAGTGTCCTTTTATTTTTCATCTAGAAAAGAAGCGACTGCAGATAAATTTATTTCAAAGCAAACTGTGCATGATGATCCTTCTTCCTTTTAACCTTCTTTCTTTTGTTTCTTCTGTTGCTTGGTTGCCTATTATGTACAAAAGCATGCATAAATAAAACACTTTAAGAAGCAACAAGGGTACAGGGAAAATGAAGGGAGAGGGGCAAATACCTGCCTCAGGGCTTCAGCCAGCACACCAGCTCTCTGCAGTGTTGCAAAGTGCTTTACAGCACTTTTGCAACAGCGCAGCAGTGGAACACACATTCTGCTGGCACATTGTTTACATACAATTGGGCTGTGCATTAAATTACTGTAATAAGAGTTTATCGCCTTCAGTTTTTTGTGCTTACAATTTAAACAATGTAAAGAAGCATGATACTGAATGGCTAAGTCTTAAAATACGTTTCCAAGTAAGCTTTGAATTTGTTTGAATATAAATCATGCCTTATTGATCTCTCTCAAATATTTCAGTTCAAATACTTTTTGGCTATTGGGAAACCTGTTGAGATTTGAAAAACCTATTGATTATTGTAAACATTTTACAATATGTAAAATAAACATGACAAATCTCACAAAAGTTTTGTTTACAAGTCAAACATGCTAAAACCGATTCCAAATAATTTAGAGCATCAGAAAATTGGAAAATTCAAAATACCCTTGAAAGCTCATGTACGGAGTGAACATGTATGCAGAAAGCATTGTTCTCAACCAGCATGTCAAGTTATATACAGGGGGAATCTTCTCCTGTTATTTCTTACAACCCACTCCTATAACCTGGCACTGCTAAGCGGTACAGTGGTGCCAGAGTGACTGCAGCTATATCCTGTGGTGCCAGAGAAGCTGATGGAGGTCTCCTCAGGATAAGGGAACACCAATTTCCTTATTCCATGTCAAGCTTGGACTGCCCCAATGGGTCTACTTGGATCTGCACCAGTTCTTCAGCCAGCACAGAACCGAGGAGACCCATGCAAACTCTGGAGACGGGATAGGATCTGGCAGCAGTCTCTGCCACTGTCTCCACACCCTTGGATTGGCCCTCCCTCTGCCTGTTCCACTCCCTCCCCACCTTCTCCCTGCCCTAAGAAGTCTACCGTCCACTCGGCGGGGATACTTAGTGCACAGCACTCATCCACAGTGTTCTGCTAGTGTGCAGGCCCAGCCCTGACTGGCACTGGCCTCTCTAGCTGCTCCCCACAGCTTTTGCATAGTCATAGAGGATTTGGTGCTGCCGGAACTAGTGTGTGCAGCAGCAGAACTAGCGTTCTGGCAGCACAATGCCCCAAATGGCTCACTAGTGTGGATTTACCGCAGACACCCGCCTACAAGTCGACCTCACAGGTAAGTCGAGGGCAGGTTTTGAGCCAAAAATCATGGAATTTTCTATGACCCTCGGATAAGTCGGGGGTCTTGTTTTGTCTGATTTTACCTGAGGCCAGATCCTGAAAAATAACCTCCCAGTAATTGTTACCTAAGAACTATACAGTCTCCAATTTATTAAAAACATAGTAAGTAAGTATTAAAAACACAGAATACGTACATAGTATATACAGTATGTATACTTCGCATAGCAAAAACTGTTTTAAGTACAGACTCTAAGTTATTCAAAACTATGATCTCACAGATCAGGTGTCTCCAAACATTTTAGCAGAAGGGCCACATCATTACAGATATTCTTCTTTGATAAAAACACATGGGAGTGAAAGAACTGGAAAGCACACCTCTTGCCCAGTGAGGAACACTGCACAGTGGGGAGATTTAGATGCACATGGGGTTTCATTTCATCAAGCAGGAAGTCAGGTGGGGGGATGGAAGGGGAGTGAAAGAAACTGGAAAGCAGCACCGGATTTACTCAGATGTAGACCTTCTTCAGGAGGAGGTGCGGCAGCACCTCCTGGGGTCTTGTGTTGGGATTCCTGGCAGCCTCGCCTCCCACCCAGCCAGTCCCCCCATTGCACAAGGACCCAGAGGAGCCCTGGAGGAGGCAGGGCGGTGGGGGGACAGCTCGCTGACCCAGTGCTCCCCCACACCCACTCAGTGCTGCTGCACACACTCACTTAAGTCCTGCCGCCCGCGGAGGCAGGGAGTGGAGCGGGGGCGTCCTGGCTGCTGCCGCCCACAGCCGTCACCAGACTGATGGAGGGCAGGGAGCAACCTGCGCTGCCTACTCCCAAGTGCATGGCTGCGTCTGTGACAGGCACAGAGGAAGGCACACTGCCCCCGCCCAGGGAGCATCTGTTGGGGAGCAGGCAGCGCAGGACGCTCCCTGCCCTGCATCTGTCTGGTGACGCCCCCACTCCGCCCCCTGCCTCTGCGGGCAGCAGGACTAAAGCGAGTGCATGCAGCAGCTGTGCGGGGGAGCGCCAGGCCAGCAGGCTGTCCCCCACCACCCTGCCTCCTCCAGGGCTCCTCCGGGTCCTTGCGCAATGGGGGGACCTGACGGGAGGTGCGGCTGCCAGGAATCCCACAACCCCACACAAGACCTCAAGAGGCACCACTGCCCCTCCTTCCGCAGAGTCGCTCCCTGACCCAGGCAGGGTACAGATAGTCCCCTCGCCCCCTCAGTCTGCCTGCGTAACTGCGCAGATAAGACGAGGGGGGGGTGATTCTCCCATAATTTCCGGGCGCAAATTTATCACCTTACAGGCGAGTATCTACGGTATTTTCGATTGGGAGATTTATGAATCTTTAAACATATTTTAAATGTTTGTGTATTACATTGAAGATGAAATCTGCAGTCATATGTGCCCAGTCACCCCGGGGGCTGGGGGATAAGACTAGGTCCTCAATTTGGCTGTACTTGTTGTAAGAGGCGACTAAACAGCCATCGGGTAGATGGGACTCGTCAGCCTGGGAAGGCAGCTCATCTGAGAGAAGGAAAACTCTGATCCCAAACCTCCACTGCCTTGTGGCTGCATCCAGTTATGGAAGAGGCTTCAGGAGTCAACCTCGAGGCAAAATCCGGAGCCGGAGTCCCTGAGGCAGTTCATGGCTGAACACAGTCACGTTCTGGCAACTCCTGTGACGCCGCTGGAACCAACCGTATTGGCCTCTGCCTTTCCATTGGACCATTTCAGGGACGTGGAGAGGGGGGATTTGCTGCATGGGAAACAGTCTGTCCTCCATATCTACTTTACCCAGGTTTCACGCTCTGGAGAGGACATTCTGTTCCAGAACCACCATTCAGAGCGCGATACCATAGTCTTGTGAGACTGAAGGATGCCAATGCAATGTGCCCAGAAATTTTCAAGGTCTCAGAAATTAATTATGATAAGCTGATAAGTAAACATGGTCATTCATGTACATGACTTTTGGGGATTTATTTTATTTTTGAAGGAAAACACGGACAAGAGGGAGAGACTACATGATGGAAACAACAGCATCCTTTCAGTTGTCAAGAAACAATGAAAGGAAGCCTGCAGACCCTAAAATATCTCTAGTTTCCAAGTCATTAACTCTTGAATCTTAAATGTTCATTCAATTTTCTTTCCAAAGGAATCAGCTGGCTCTTAGCAACAGTTATAGCCCCAGAGCAGCAATAATCTAAACCTGGCAACTGATGAGTCTGAACAAATCCCATCCTCCAACATTTGAGACATTCCATTTTAGCTGAACCAGCACTCATTCCGCACTGCCTTGAAATCCATGCCCATGGTTAATGTACGAGTAAAACAACAGCTGATTAACCCCACTGCTTTGTTAAGTGCTAATTGGAACCAATGGCAAAGGTATCTTTCTTACTCTGCATCAGTTTCTTTCTTTTTTTACTCATAAGACAAAACCAGGACAATGTTAGAGGTGCTCCTTTAGTTTATACTAAGCAAAGCCTCAGACCTATCTGGAAATGCTCACATGCTTTCCACTTTACCTCTGACACAGAAGGAACTGAGAATGAAAACCTGAATACCAGGAATACTTTTATGAGGTGGGAATGAGGAATGCCATGATGCCAGCTTTTAAATACTAATCATTCACAGTTCAGCCATGTATAAAGTAATTAGATTGCGTGTTTTAAAAGAAGTGAAGTTCTACCAAGAACACTGTGTTTGGGTTTTACACAGATCTGTCTTCTAGAATGAGCAAATGTGGTTTTCAGAACAATTTCTTTCATGGGGATTTGTGGAGTTGGCGCATGACAGATGCATGATGGGAATATTTTATCTGACAAGTAATAAAGTTACTCTTTTGATTCATCATAACAACCACACATACTTATAGCCTGAGAGCAGCTTTTAAACTGAGTTCAGAATCACAAACAGAATGGTATACTGGGCTTTTTCCTCAAGCTAACCATAAAATGTGTTGCTTATTTCTATCATTTTTATCCTGACTCTCTTTTCAAAAGAGATGTTCAAGTTCATCAATACACAATATCATACACCTATCAATACACAATAACATACAATAAAATCAAATATAAACCAATACAATCCAAATACAAATCAGAAACCTATTACAAAACCACATAGCATTTTAAACACTTGTTTTAAAAACACATATTAAGTTTCACTTCCCATCTAAAATGAGAACATGCTCAGATGTGTTTCCCTGAAAAGGCAAATATGATGGTATTTGTCAATACGCAAGTTAATTTGTGTAGCACAGCAGTTGTGCATTTCTGCAAAAGTGGGGAGTCCATGAGAAAGATTCTAAGGAGGGGCATTGCTCCCTGCGTTGACTTAGTACAGAAGACAGTACATTTTCTGGCTTGAATGCAAAGACTGCTCTGATCTGATAATAACTAGAAAGTAAGCATCCTGAGTTATCAAAATAAAACACACAAGGAGTCTTTGAGAATAGGCACTCTCTCCGAGGGCAGGCATGAAAGCAAGCTGTATTAATATAAACAAAATACAAGCATTAAAAGCCTTGTGCAGTAGACAGGCATAATAATGGAGCATTGTGTCAGTTGGCCCTGTCAACCTACAGACATCTATCAAAATATGCACTGCTATACAGGTACATCCCAATGTGTTCAGGCTCCGCATGCGCAATCTGAATCGTCTTTCCCTTCTCCAGTTGCACCTTTCCTCAGCAGGCCTCAACTAGTGGCCTTTAGCTTTTCTGCAATAAGGGCTTGGGTATGTATGGTCCTCACTCTCTAATTTCTTGGGCTCCAGTGGGGGAAGGGGAAGTAGCCCTTTGTTAGTCATCCTCCTGGCCAGTTTACTGCTGCTATATTGTATGAGGCAGACAGTATGGGAGGGCAGGCAGGACAGTCACGGATAGCTACTGGGCAGCAGTTGTCAGCCATGATGCAAGGAGCATGATACACATGTGGCCAGATGGATGGGCTACTGCAACAGGGACCCTGTGTCAGCCTAATGAGGTGTGCCTGTTTGTGGTGTAGTACACTGGTTCCCAGTCTTCTTAGCTCCGCAACTTATCATGTCCTGCATGCTGGGTTTCGACTTACCAGGAGTGACTTACCAGAAGGGTGGGAAGACCTCCGCTTGGTTTGTTGGGCCGGCAATCCACTCTACTGGCCTCAGAATGGCCCACAGAAGCCTCAGAAAGCCACAACTGATTTCTGGACACAAACCCGGTGTGAACCAGAGGAGGCCTTAACACTCTCCTTTTGAGTAATTTGGCTTCCAGAATGGTTTTGATATGGAGCCAAACTGGAGCAAGGTCAGTGGGACGGCCCAGGTCACGACCCACAATTTGGAAAACCTTGGCATAGTAGGATTCTAAATGTCCCACGATGTGTTCTATGCCTATCAAACTGCTGTGGCTGCGTAGTCAGACAGCAGCCCTGTGATCTGCCTCTTCTTGTGTTTCTGGCCAGTCATGCAAAAAGTGAATAGGATGTTGGTTACAGCAAGTCCCTCTTGGCTCAAATCTATCTTGCCTGGCTTCCGGTCTAGGTTTCTTTGCCATTTGCTACCAGTGCTCCTCTCTGCCTGAATGCTGTTGGGATTCCAGCTTGTGGTTTATCCCAGTCCCTACTATAGCAAAAAGAACTCTTCAGTCACCTAGGCCTATTTTTATGCACTGACAGTTCCCAAGTTGAGGTATGCTTATATGATTGTACGATGTAATGCTTTACCAACTGTACTTATGAATGGTCATTTTCAAAGGATTCCTCCCGAGCAGCATTATTGTGATTGCCCCTTAACTGAATTAGGTACCCTGGTGCATATGTTTTTCCGATGCCCAAAATATACAACAGGGAGAGATAGCTTCTTAAAGAAATGGATACATAAATTCTCTATGTTTTCAGATTCTTTAAGATTGAAATTACTGTTAAATAGCCTTTGTAAAGAGTGTGTTGTAGACGTAGCCAAATTCTGTTTCTATGTGGTTTTAACTCTGGTTTTAAGATTTTAGATGAATAGGTGTATGGCTTATGTGCTGATCAACCTAATAAACTTGACAGGCACCTAGGCTCCCCCACAGGGTCTCAAACCTTTACCTAGGGAATTCTTCTTTATCCTACATGCCTGCCTATGTCAGAGGAATCCATCACGCTTCCTTTGTTCTTCTGAAGTCAAAAAGTATTTTTTTGGAACTGTGTGTTTGTATGCAAAAAAGAAAGAGGACCTTCCCGGTGGTGGCTCCCCATCTGTAGAACTCACTCCCCCTGGAACTGAGAACAACTCCCTCTTTAGCTCCCTCCCTCCTGTTCTTAAGGGCTTAAGACCTTTTTATTTAAAGAAGACTTTTAATGCTGACACAAGGAGGCATGGCTTTTTATTATTTTTTTCCATTTTATTTATTTATTTATTTAAATTTGGGGTTCCAAGTTTTATTGTGTTTTATTGTTTTTAAAGGTTTTATTTTTATACATGTTTATATATTGTATGTTTTTATATGATTTGTAAGCTGCCTTGAGCGCCCTTTACTGGAACAGAAAGGTGGGATATAAATTCTAATAATGATAATAATTAATAATAATAAACATACAAGAACTCAAGCTCCATGTGTTGGAAATTATGGCTGCTCTCTGCTTTAGTCCCTTGCAGCCCTTGCCACAGTGGTTCTTACAACAGGAGGTGGTACGGCAGAGATATGAAACTCAATCCGTACAGAGGGTCAAACTTAGCATTCGTGGCACCAGCTGAGGGCCAGAAGTGACATCATTAAGCAAATGATGGCCAGAAATAAGCACCTTGTTCTCACATAGAAACTCAATAGCTGCAAATGACAGAAGAGAAAATGTGCAAATCTTGACTATATTTTCAAGATATGCGAGAGGCCAATTACCAAGTTGGAAGAGTCCAATTATAACGGGGGCCGGATAAATTGCTTCCAGAGGATACATCTGGCCCCATGTTTAACACTCCTATGCTATAGCATCTTATCAGGCAGGTTGCGGGTGCACTGTGCTGCAATCACATCAACAGATCCCAATGGCTGGCAGCAGTCTGGCAGTGGTTGATCACTGGACCTGCATCTTCCACCAACCCACTGGCATTGGGACTGAGAGGGTTGCAGTGATTGGCTCCTTTCACGTCTGACCCACATAGGGTTATCATCCAGCTGCTGTTCCATGATTGGTCTGTGATTTCAGTTTTTCCATGGATGCTGGTGGAGTTACTGAGAGAGCTGCGGCCCATGGTATTGGTCAAGCTCTTGCATACTCTTTGTGCTGAATGGGCTTAGGATTCTTATGTTCTTATATGTTGCTATAAGTTTGCATGCTTATAGTGACCTGTAAAAGGAAGAAACATTTTCACCATAGTAAGCCTTTAACACCACCAATGGATGTTGGGGAGCAGAGATAGGGTTCTCCCAGATTCACAGGGGGCCCATGGAATGGCTCCCCCATGGACACAGGGAGATGCTTGTATAGTCCTTACATCCTCTTCCACTTCTATGAGACAAAAACAAATCCAAGTTTTATGTATTTCTTATTGTCTCTGCAATAAATACAAGAGTAAAAGTGTTCTCTAACAACTGGCCTACAACTCGCGTGATTCAAAAACCTTGGAAAACTGCTCTGTGCCAAGACTGAACAATCCCAAAAATAATCACTACTATTCTTGCCTGTCCTGAACTCACTGATTCCATGTTACTCTAGTCCAGTGTTTCTCAAACTGTGGGTTGGGAGCCACTAGGTGGGTAGCGAGCCAATTTCAGGTGGGTCCCCATTCATTTCAATATTTTATTTTTAATATATTAGACTTGATGCTACCATGGTATGTGACTGCATTTGGGGAAATGTGACAGATCTGAACTCATAACAGGCTACTATGTAACAGTGATAGTCAATGGGACTTACTCCTGGGTAAGTGTGAGTCGGACTGCAGCCTAGGATTGTTAAAAATTTTCCTGCTTGACTTACGGTCACATCATCACTTTTGGTGGGTCCTCACAGATTCTCATCCTAAAAAGTGGGTACTGGTGCTAAAAGTTTGAGAATCACTTCTCTAGTCTCTTCTACATCTTAAGAAAATGTTGGATTGCAGAGAATCTCACATGTTAAAGAAATGAGTTAATATTTGTTAAATACGATAGGGCAAATGAGCATCAAGTTCAGCCTGGTTGCATAAAGTACATATCTCTATATATTAGAGTTCAATAGAACAAACTGCATAATTTATCATGGTAGCTCTTAATGACTAAAAGCTATCAGCCAAACCATTAGAGAACGGAACCATCTTTCTTCACCCAGGGATTACAAGTCAATGTGAATAGTGGTGGGACAGGCAAAGGAAATGCCTTCCCCACACGCATTAAAACTGGCTTTTGCTTATTACAATGCACTAATTAATACCATGAGACCCATCAAGCAGTTTTAATCAAACATTATGATCTTCTAATCCACATTATTTCTGTCATCCATTCAAACATTTAGCCAAGCTTGCTATTATTGAGAATAATAACATGAAGTAGCATTTGGAATCATTGACAAATGGAATTACAGGAAGTGGTAGAAAGAACACTGACCCATAGAAAAATGCTCTGTAAATGTACTTTCTTTCACATGTAAGAAACATTAACCGCCCACTTCCTGTGCTAGTCAGTGAATTTTTTTTCAACTCTGCTGGATTAATCAAATCCTGCCAAAAGGTTGCACATTGAGACAAAGATTCAGTTAACGGTAAAATAAATGCACTTTTCATTATTTTGTAGTACTCTACCTGAAGACTGAAAGAAGACAAGACATTCTTAAGTACCTTAAAACATCTCAGGACTAATCCATTTAACTAAAACCAACTTTAATCATTTTAAAGGAGCCTAAGAACACTTTCCTAGAAGTAAGTCCAATAGAATTGGACTTGCTTCCGAGTACAAATGTTTAAGAGTACCTGTACCACTATAACTCAAGAAAAATGTAACCAGAATGACTGAAATACCTTACCAAGTACATGAACATGGCAAATAAAGAACTGTATGTGTACTTGCACAGACTTTCTTTTTTACTGTGAAGGGTAGTGGTTGAGATCTCCTTTTTCCAACAAAAACCATCAGTGCCAAAATACAGGGCTTGGAAAATCTCAGGCACCTGGCTTCCTGGAAATTTAAAGTGTTTATCCAGTGCTGTGCAAGACAGTCTCTGACAATTTGATCTAGGCTTCTAGGAATTTGAAATTATTTTCCAGCCACCCTAAAAGATACGCTAGGACTTATTTCATGATACAGGATCACTGTGCTTTAAACATATTCAGTGCTGTATCTGTGAGAAAGTATTTCCAAATGTCAAACCCCAGCACAGTACATACTTCTATAGGGAATGTTCAATAACACATCAATGTACTGTTCATACAAAAATATATAGTCTCACAGGGGCAAACAGGTGGTAGAATTATGCAGAACTGTGCCTCCTTGCTTTATTGCTATGCCAATGGAAATATAAGCACTATAACTAGTATTTGTGGAACTTCATACCACGAATTGTTGGTGTGCACACAGCCCAAGTGAATGAACACAAGTGATTGTGACTACACTAAAGTCAAGCATCCATGTTAACACCAGAACTTGTTACCACACAATTTCTTTGTTGTTAGTAAATCTGGGACTTGTAGATTCCGTTCACTGTGAATGTTTTCAGAGCTATCACTGCAGTTCACAAAGTATATAAAGCTAAAGTATATACAGTACTGTAAAGTGCATAAATCTTTTCAAAACCAGGGGTTTATATCCTTCTGGTTTAATTCAACACAGACTCTCTTTGTGCGTCTGCACAAAGAAGAACATATCCCCAACTGACCCCTCCTTTTTTTTAATGAAGTACACCACACTAAAATCACTAATAGGAATCATGTTTTAAAATCTCTCAGAACTGGATGCAATTGGAAACGAAATTCCTATTCAAACTCATGCACAAGTATTCACAGTCCATGGCCATGTGAATGTTTTTAAGAGACTACATAAAATATCCTGTCCAAGATGCAACCACACTATGTAAATGCAATATTCTCATTTAAGAGAAACGCCAGAAAGAGCAGGTATCCCAAAGGTCCCCAATTAGTGCATTCTTAGCATAGTCCACAACAGCTTTAAGCAGACATTCAGAACTGAACTGAACAGCAGAATGAACAACAAAAAGACATCAGAGACCAGTGATGTGGAAAAGCCACACAGTTCCTGCTAGTGGTGACTCTCCTAAGAACAAAGCCACACAAAGCCCTTTAAACTGTGATTTAAACTCAGCTGCCCCCTCCCTCCACAGCCTCTCCTGAAGAATGATTTTTACATAGAGGATTCTGCACAGAAATGAATTAAACCCAAGCAACTGGTACTGAACTCAAATGGCACAAACCACAACTCAGTTAAATCAAATATTTGTGTGTAGTTGGATTTAAGCAGCCTTACAGCACAATCCTATCCATATTTACTCAGAAGTAAGTCCCACTGTGTTCAATAAGGCCTCCTCCCAGGAAAGGGTGCAAAAGATTGCAGCCTGAAAGCCCTTCCCCTCTTATTTAATTCTGCATGGGGCAAAAGTCAGCTTCGTGATAACTGGGCTTGTGTGGACGAGGAGTGGCTCCATCGAAGCAGTCCAGCAGCTTAACTGTTTCTGGGCAACAGCCCAAAATGCCTGTAGAGTAGACAACAGACAGAGAGAGAGAGACGAGGAAAAGTTGGTGATGGAGCGAACAAAAGAAACTCTGCGGGTGGAGCAGCCAGACTGCAAACCGATGCACACGCTCCTGGGAGTAAGTGCCACAGAGACTTACTTCTGAGTAGACATACACAAGACTGGGTTCCCAGGCTGCAATTCCCTCCACACTTTCCTGGGAGTAAGTGCCATAGAACGCACTGAGACTTACTTCTGAGTAGGCACGCACTGGACTGGGCTTCCTGGCTACAATCCTCCCCATACTTTCCTGGGAGCAAGTGCCAGGGAACACAAGGGGCCTTACTTCCGAGTAGACGCGCACAGGCTTGCGCCCCCACTGGACAAAGGAGCGTGGCGCTGCGCTGCGCTGCCCTCCGCCGGGCCCCCTCCCGCTCCCACTTACAGGATGGTGGTCTGCGGCGACACGGCGGGGACGCTTTCCAGCATGAGGTGCATGCAGCGCACCGTGGTGCGGAAGCAGAGGCAGCGGCTGGGGCACCACACGCTCCCCCGCTGCGCAGGAGGAGGCGGCGGCGGCTGCTGGGGCGAGGCGAGCGGCAGGAGGCTCGCGAGCAGAGCCCAGAAGCGGAGCCCGCCACAGGCAGCGCCTGCCTCGCGCCGGGCCATGCCGCCGAGAGCGCCAGCGACGCGTCTGGGAGCGCTGCTCTGGTGGCGGGCGGGGGCTGCGCAGGGGGAGGAGGAAGGGGGACGGCGGCTGCAGGGACCGCCCCAGCCGGCAGCTGCTGTTGTCCCCGAGGAGGAGGAGGGAGGAAGGCGCCCTGCCGGCGGGGGCAGTTGCTGCTGGCTGGGAGCCTCCCGCGCCTCCCTGCCCCAAAGACCCCCAGGGCAGGGGGAAAGCGAGGAGCCGGCCCGGCCCTGCCCGGCCCTCTCTCCCACTAGGGCTGGGGGAGGGGGGCTGGAGACTTCGCGGGCAGGGTCCACGAGAGGGGGGCGCAGGGGGTCATTTGTACCCGGGCCCAGGCCAGAAAGGGGGCCCAGGAGCCCAAGGAGGGGCCCAGAAGTGTCCTGGGACCTGACATGTCCCAATTCCACCCAGACTCACTGCCCAGGCAGGATGCGGGGGCACAATGACTGCCCCCAGCCATGCATCACAGGCCCAGGAATGTCACACCTGGGAGGAAACCGCCCTACTCTTTGGTTTGTAGATCTGCTTTCCAAGAAGCAGCAGTGGATTTGAACCCAGAGACAGCTGCTGCAGAAGTCAGTCTTGCAATGCACAGGACACACTTCCATTCTGAAATCCCATGATGATGGTTTTTGTGCAACCCTTTTCTATGTGTAAAAGACTAAGGGCCCAACCCTCTCCAACTCCCAGTGCATCCACAATGCAGCCCCTAGGCAAGAGAACAAAGGTTCCCTTACCTTGGGGAGGCCCCATAACTACCCTCCCACCACATCAGCATGCCTAGGCCAGGGCTGGAAAGTTGGATAGGATTGGGCCTTTAGGCTACAATCCTATACAGGTTGTCCCTCGTTATCCACTGGGTTCTGTTCAGGAATCCCTAGTGGATTAAAAAAAAAAAAGTGGAAAAATAGATTTAAAGACCCACTTCCAGGTTTTTTACCACTTTGTTGGTCCTAACGGAATAAGGTTGTGCCTCAACGTCCACAGGGGTTTGATTCTGGGACTCCCTGCTGATACCATAAAATGTGTTAAATAAAAGCAGTTTTAAAAAATTAAAGAGTGTGTTCGTTTACAATTGTGGTTTAAATCAGCTTTTCTTACTGTTGTAGAGAGGCAGGCAGTGATTAGAAATGCAAAGGACCCCCTGCCTGGCTCAACTGAAGAATGGAATGATTGCTAATATTACTGTCTCTCTACAACAGTAAGAAAAGCAGTTTTTAAAACTGATCTTAAAGAGAATACGTTTTTCCCCTTCTCCAGGGATCAGCACATTCTCATTTGCAGTGGCCATTCATGATGAGCCAAATTCACGTATAACAGGGTTGGACCTATACACACTTACCTGGGAGTACTGAATTCAATGGGACTTGCCTTAGAGTACACGTACCTAGGACTGCACTGTCAGAGAGACTTGGGAGTACATTTGGTTTTCCGTATTACTGTATATTTTTATATATTGGCAACCTTCAGTCTTGAAAGACTATGGTATCACACTCTGAAAGGTGGTTCTGGCACAGCGTCTAGTGTGGCTGAAAAGGCCAATCCGGGAGTGACAATCCCTTCCACACTAGGAGCAAGTGCAGTCTGTCCCTGGTCTGTCTCCCTGGCTATGGGCCTTCCTTCTTTGCCTCTTTGCCTCAGACTGTTGGCCAAGCGTCTCTTCAAACTGGGAAAGGCCATGCTGCACAGCCTGCCTCCAAGCAGGCCGCTCAGAGGCCAGGGTTTCCCACTTGTTGAGGTCCATTCCTAAGGCCTTCAGATCCCTCTTGCAGATGTCCTTGTATCGCAGCTGTGGTCTACTTACTGTCTACTTAGCTGTGGTCGTATTACTGTATCTAGTTGCCAACGCCATGCAGGCAGGTTGACTTGGGCCCCACATCAGGAAGCCTTGTAGACCTGGGCTCCAAAGACTATTCTGACTGTCACCGCCCTCCCCCACCCTGTTCTGCCCATCCTTGTCACCACCCTCTCTGCTCTGTTTCATCCCCTCCCTCTTTGGGAAGGGGCCCCAAACAAACCTGGTACCCCCCCCCAGGCCCTGGTCATAGGGAAATCCCAAAGCTGTTCACAGTCACAGGGAGCAGTTCATCTCCAGCAGAAGAGATGCCAGGGGGGCACATCTGTCTGGAAAAAGACATCTGGAGAACCTGCTCAGCACCACCTGCACATGCAGCTCACCTCCCTGGGCCACCTGCTGCCCATTACAGCATGCAAAACTCTCCCCCAGACTTTGAAGCATCACTCCTGTCCCTCCCCGTTGTGCAGAAGGTATGGGGGGGGGGGGAGGAAATAGGTTTGATTCCAGAGGGCCAATCTACATAGAGCAAAGAGGTCCATCATGAACCTGATTTTAGAGTTGCCCATCCTTATGGGTCCCTGGGAGTTACGAAGGTGCTAGGTAGTATCTAAGATCCCTGGCAGGCTGGCATCCTGCTGTTTCCCCAACACTGTGCCAAGATCCAGTGTCAAGAGGGTGACCAGATGCCATGGAGGATAGAATGCCTCTACATTTAATCACTGTATGGAATTTGGGCAGGTGCAGTTTTTCAAATCCTTCCATGCTGAGCTGCTCCTCCCAAAATTCCCTCTTCTCTACAATGATTAAAGGGACAGGCACCCTGTCCTCCATTGGATCTGGTCACCCTGAGTGTAAACCACAAAATGCAACCCTTTACATATTTACTTGGAAGCAAGGAATTTATTCCAGGATAAGTACACAAAGGACAATCCACGGCCCAATCCTATCCATGAGAAACACTGGTGTAAAGACAAACTCTGCCGGCAGGAGACAGCTTCCACCAATGGACACGAACCTGACGGTGCAATGGACATGCAATGGCACATGTTCTCATCAGTGACTTGCTTCTCTCTCTCTCTCTCTCTCTCTCTGCCCTTGCTCCCCTCAGGCAACTGTCACACAGGCAAAGACCATCTAAGCCTCCCAAGCAGGGAGACTACTGAAATTCCCCCCACTGATGGAGTGCATGCTGCATTGGGGGGGGGGGGGTGTTGGAAAGGACTCCTCAGAGAAAGTGAATGTTTGCTCGCTTACCCCAGGGAAATCTCTGCCTGCTGTCTGAGGCATGTGAAAGAGGCAGTAAGGGAGATTAATGGGAATTGTACATTGGCGCACTCTCGTGCTGCTGATGCTGCCCCCAGTCTGCCTCCCTTTCCACCCTGCCTGGGATACCCCTGTTCCTCCCCCCTCCTTGTTCTCCCACCACCACTGTTGAACTCACCTGTGCTGGTTCAGTAGCTGGCCTCTTATGCCACTGCTGGTTGTGGCAGTGCACTTAAAATGGCTGCGCTGCATACATAGCCAAAAACCATGTGACCTCAGCAGAATTCTGTTCCTCTGTCATACACCCCTTTTGTGTGCTGGCCCAATTCCAAATAGGACTGGGCCATTTGTTGTTGTATAGCTTAGGGGACGTGGCTATTGGGGGTGTCAAGAGGAGATCCTGCACTTTAACATTTACCACAATACTGTGTCAAGAAGGACGTTGAGAGTTTACTAAAGTGCCAAATTTCCATACAGCGAGAATAAAATCCTGGTACTACTACTAATTGGCTTAACCTAATATCCAATTAGCTTTAGGGGAAAGACATTTTGACTTTTCCAACAGAAACCCCTCCAAGGAAGCAATCAACCCATTGCTAATGATGAAAGCCAATTGCTTTCCTGGCTCTCTTCAGGTTGTTTCAGAGCTCCTGGAAGCTGAAGGTGCACTTGGCTGAGGCCAGATCCAGAGGCGAAGCAGCTGCCAGCTGTCTGGGCATGTTTTTGACCAATTTCTTGCTAGTTGCTAATGCCATTGGCAGACCTCCTCCTCAACAGGAAGCTTCAAGTGTAATAGAAATATAATTTCCTGCCCCCTGGGCCATCCAGTGGCACCACTTTATTGCTTCCCAGCAGTATCTTTAATCACCAGAAACAGAGGCATGTCCTGGCAGTGCTTCCAAGAGATAGTGTGATATATACCCTAGAGCTAATCTCTTGTTTTGATGGCACTCCATCATCTGTGTTTGATCATTCTTCAGAGTGGTGGAGGCCTTGGGCCAAGAAGTATGGAAACAGAATGGGAAATCCAATAACTAGAAAGCATGGAGAGGATCAGTAGGAAAGGTTATATATATATATGCAAAACCTCACAAGGAAATCTGATTTCCCCCTATAAAACACAGTATACAATCCATTTTTAAATTATTTTTCCTTTTGCAATCATGCATACTGAAGAAGTCATGGTTAATATTTCAAAGTCATAGTTTATATATATATATATATATATATATATATATATATATATATATATATATATATATATATATATATATATATATAAACTATGACTTCTTCATACTGAAGAAGTCATAATATTTCAAAGTCATTGTTTATTTATATATATTATGAAATATTATGACTTCTTCAGTATGAAGAAGTCATAGTTTATATATATAAACTATAAACTATATATTTATATATATATAAAAATAAACAATGACTTTGAAATATTATGACTTCTTCAGTATGAAGAAGTCATAGTTTATATATATATATATATATATATATATATATATATATATATATATATATATATAAACTATGACTTTGAAATATTAACCATGACTTCTTCAGTATGCATGTTTACAAAAGGAAAAATAATTTAAAAATGGATTGTTTACTGTGTTTTATAGGGGGAAATTAGATTTCCTTGTGAGGTTTTGCATCCCAAAATTGAACTTCACAACCTTGAAAGGTCTGCTTTACAACCCAAGGATGCCTGATACTTTGGGGGCAATCCTAACCACACTTTCCTGAGAGTAAGCCCCATTGAACAAAATAGGACTTACTTCTGAAGACCTGGTTAGGCTTATGCCCTCAGTTTCACAAGAATCTTAGATCAAATTAATACTGATGAATATTTCCTATGGTACTTAATAGATATGAAAGTGATGTTGCATTACAAAATTCTTACATTCATTTAAAACTATGCTAAAAACAATGTGCTTAGCTGTGGAAGATCTGATTTGAAACCAGAGAAATTGTTTCTCATTTCTGAAAGCTCAAAGACAGATTTATTCTGGATGGTATTAAAGTTGGTAACGTCATAGTTTCTATACCACATTAAAAATGTGGCTCCCTTTCAAGCCTCTCTACTTCAACTTTATCTTTGTCAAATACTGCCACTTGCTGGTTTTATCTCTAGTCAGTGCTATAGTTTTCATGTTTGCAATTTGAAAAAGAACATAGCATAAAATGAGCTTCTTTTAATTCACAAGGTTGTAATCATATGGCTGACATTCCAGGCATTAAAAGTAAGCTGAATTTGGCAGCAAATTACATAAGCATGCATGCAACCCCCAGGTTTAATTTATCCAACAGTTTAAAATGCTCAATCTTCTCTAATTTCTTATAAATTGGGAGAATTGTTGGATACAGACATTCTTTTGCTTCCCAATATGTCTTAAAAGCCTCAGAGGCATATTAGTACAGGTGTGCACTACTTAACCTTCTGCTTAAGGATGGACTGCATATACTATCATGGTCAAAGCACAACAAAGAGGCTCTTAAATAGGCAGTCCGTTCTTGAATAGCCTGCAGCACAGTGTCTGTTTACACAACAAGAGTCTCTTAATGCAAAGAAGAGGCAGTTCATCTCCAATAGCCTGGATATTGGTTTAGGTACCTGTATGCCAAGATCAAACATTAACTGGTTGTACCAAATAAGCTCCGGACACATCAAACTCAGCGCAGCAAATTCTGATTCACATGTGGATAGCGACACATGTCTTTGCTTTACAGTCTTCCATCCCACTAAGGCTCCTGCCAGAAATAGTGTCATGCCTGAGGTTGACTTCCTTGTCTTGGTGTCTGAGGCAAAATTTGCATCCACATATGCTGTAAGACTCAGACCACCCTTAGGTTCAAGGTACAAGGACAAGTCTATTGTTTGTTTTAAATACCTCAGGACACGTTTGGCGGCTAGCCAGTGTTTCTGTTTGGGTTGGCTTGATGCTCTGGCCAATAAATTACAAGCCATCGCTATGTCCAGTCTACTCCACTGGCTAATGTACATTAAACTTCCCAGTAAGGATTTATACATATTGGTGTCAAACATGGGACTGGGTGATTCATCCTTCTCGAAGTCAGTCTCCATAGGCGTCTTCACCCCATTGCACTGCTCCATGTTAAACTTTCTTAGCAGGGCGGATATTTTGCCTCTTTGTGAGATTTTATAGCCATTTAATACTTTGGTAATATCCAATCCAACATAATTGTGTATTTCCCCCAAGTCACGCAATGTAAACCTTTTTCGCAATGCTTCTATAAGAACATTTGCTTGTTCTGCATTCTTACATAGTATTGCAAGGTCATCAACAAAACATAGTACAATGCATTTCAGCTGGCCTTTACCCCTGGTAAAAATACATGGGTCAGCTGTGCCTTGGTGGAATCCCTCCTCCTTCAGTGCAGTAGAAAGGCATTGGTTCCACTCGTAACCAGATTGCTTTAGTCCATATAGGCTCTTTTTAAGTAGCCAGTATCCTTTATCAGTTTCAGCAGTCCCCAAAGGTTTCCTCATGTAAACAGTGTGTCTAAGTGGCGCATGTAAATATGCAGTCTTAATATCTAAATGCCTAATTTTATACCCTTCCTTCGCTGCTAACACCAGCGCACTATACAAGGAACAATTCCTGAGAGTGGGTGCGAACAGTTCATCATAGTCTGTCGCATCCTGCCCAAATCCTTGTGCGACTAGTCTGGCCTTACATTTTGTCTTACTATTTGCATCCCTCTTCACCTTGAATACCCATTTGCACCCAATTGCCTTTTCCCCTTGTGGGAGATAGGTTTCCTCATACACATTTAACTCTTGCATAGATTTCAACTCAGCATTGATAACTTCCTTCCATGCTGTTTGTTCACTTAAGGGCATGTCCTTTATAGCGTCATATGAGGAAGGTTCAATGGATACTTGACAGATAGTCCCTGGTTTGAACTGATCAGGTTCCCTACATTCTCTGGTGTATCTACGGGGTATACTGACATCCTCATCAGTCTCATCAGTAGGTTGTGGGTCTGGTATCTCAGTCTCAAGTTCTGGCTGTAATCCTTTTTCATCCATATCAGGGAATGTCTCCTCATCCATAGGCTCCTCCTTCAGTATAGGAGGTAGTCTTTTAGGCGATTTCTCTTTTACAGGGACAGATTTCTTTGATTGTAATCCATTGTAATCTACCATCGGGTAGAATGTGGCAACACATGGCCCCAAACGTTCCCACCCTGTACTGTCCTCTAAGAATTTTGCACTTGCACTAATAACAATGTCCTTTGAGTGCAAGTACCCAAATAATAATAATAATAATAATAATAATAATAATAATAATAATAATAATAATAATAATAATAATAATAATAAATAATCTTTATTTATATCCCGCCCTTCTCCCTAAAGGGACCCAGGGCAGCTAACAACATATAAAACACATTTAAATGCATAAATTAAAACAAATAGCAGATAAAAACATTAAAAACACATTAACAGCGACCTTAAAAAACAGTAGTCAGATTAAAAGACAGAATAAAAAGAGTACAAAAGAGCAAGTTACAGAGGAGTCAGACCTGTAAAAACTACAAAATGTGTAAAAAATGTTAAGAAGGCCAAAAAATCAGAAGGCTTGTATAAACAGCAGTGTCTTCAGGCCTCGCCAAAAACTCTCAAGTGAGGGAGCCATTCTCAAATCAAGGGGAAGGGAGTTCCATAATGTTGGTGCCACTACCAAGAAGGCCCTATTTCTTGCAGCTGCCCCCCAGACCTCCTTGGGTGGCGGCACTTGTAAAAAGGCCTTCTCTGATGACCTGAGAGGGCGAGCCGGATTGTACGGGAGTAGGCGGTCTCTAAGATACCCTGGCCCAGAGCAGTATAGGGCTTTAAAGGTCAAAACCAGCACCTTGAATTGGGCCCGGAAACGAATGGGCAGCCAATGTAGCCCCCGGAGAAGCAGGCTGACAGAGTCAAACTGTCTAGCTCCAGTGACCACACGGGCCGCCGCATTCTGCACTAATTGCAGTTTCCGAACCGTCTTCAGGGGCAGCCCCACATAGAGCACGTTACAATAATCTAACCTCGATGTCACCGTGGCATGGATCACCGTGGCCAGGTCTGCGCTATCCAAGTACAGCCGCAGCTGGCACACCAGCCAAATCTGAGCGAAGGCTCCCCTAGCCACAGCCGCCACCTGGGAATCCAGGAGCAGCTGCGAGTCCAGGAGGACCCCCAAGCTGTGAACCTGCTCCTTCAGAGGGAGTGCAACCCCATTCAGAGCAAGCCGATAATCCAACACCTGCATCGAGGATTTCCGAACCAGGAGAGCCTCTGTCTTATCAGGATTTAATTTCAGTTTGTTAGCCCCCATCCAGATCCTTACTGCTTCCAGACAGCGCTCCAGGCCCTCAACCGCCACCCTGGAATCTGGAGGAAAGGAGAGATAGAGCTGGGTGTCATCAGCATATTGATGGCACCTCACTCCAAACCCCCGGATGACCTTTCCCAGTGGTTTCATGTAGATATTAAATAGCATGGGGGACAGAATTGAACCCTGTGGCACCCCGCACCTCAAAGGCCAGGGTGTCGAACAGGCATCCCCCAGCACCACCATCTGGGACCGACCCTCCAAGTAGGAGCGGAACCACCGCAAAACAGTGCCTCCAACTCCCAACTCGGCCAGTCGGCCCAGAAGGATATCATGGTCGATGGTATTGAAAGCCGCCGAGAGGTCCAGCAGGACCAACAGGGACGCACTCCCCCTGTCCAGTCCCCGGTGTAGGTCATCCACCAAGGCGACCAAGGCAGTTTCCGTTCCGAAGCCCAGCCTGAAACCAGATTGAAAAGGATCCAGATAATCCACTTCATCCAAGACCCTCTGGAGTTGGGTCGCCACCACCCGCTCAATTACCTTGCCCAGAAACAGGATGTTGGAGACTGGCTGGTAGTTATTCAACACAGTGGAATCCAGGGAGGGCTTTTTCAGGAGGGGGCGAACCACCGCCCGCTTCAAGGCGAGCGGCAACATCCCCTCCACCAAGGAAGAATTGACCACCCTCCCCGTCCACTCAGCCAGTCCCCCCCGGGCAGCTCTAATCAGCCAAGCTGGGTAAGGGTCAAACAGGCAGGCAGATGGCCTCACACTCCAAAGGAGTCTGTCCACATCCAAATCTGTACGCCTTGTGGTTTGCTTCATACCCAAGGAAGTACATCTTCCTGCTTTTCTGTTGTCCTTTACGCCTTTGTGTCTTAGGTATGTGTACATATGCAGGGACATCAAACACATGTACATAGTCCAGAGAGAGTGTTTTCCCATGCCATATCTTATATGGTATCTGTCCTGTGCCAGAATGCCAGATCACATTTAAAGTATGTGAAGCACACATCATTGCCTCGCCCCAATATTTAAATGGTAGTCCACTGTCTTTAAGCATAACGAATGCCATATTCTGCAAAGTTTGGCCCCTTCTTTCACACTGGGCATTGTGCTGAGGTCGATAAGGTGCTGACATGCGGTGCTCTATGCCATTTTCTTTTAGCAATCTTTCAAACCTTTGGTTCACAAATTCACCTCCTCGGTCAGTTATGATGCATTTGGGTAGCCTGCCTGTCTTCCTCTTTACAAATTTCAGCCAGTATTCCACTGTCTGGCTGGTCTGTGCTTTTGTGCCCATCAGGTAACAAAAGCCAAAACGAGAATGGTGATCCTCGATGGACAACACAAACCTAGCTCCTCCCATACTAGGAGAGAATGGCCCAATTAAGTCCATGAATATTAGGTCTAGCACCTCTTTGGTAATGTAATTTCCAGGCTTCCTGGTGGGTGTAGCTTTGGACTTGATAGCCTTACATACTTCACAATCCAAGTACAATCCGCATGATCTCAACGTAACCCCTTCTGATTGTTCTACTGTCTTTTTAAGGGCTGGGAAACAAGTATGTCTCAATTGATGGTGTAACTTATGGACACAATGTGAGTGTGCTACTTGGTTAGTCAACACTGACCCCACAGTTTCTCTTGATGTAGAGTATAACAAATACAATTCACCACGTAATTTAACAGTAGCTACGTGCTCAGCATTCTCAATTATTTCACACTCCTCTGTATGGAATTGCAGGGTGTAGCCCTGCCTTGTCAACGCGGCAACAGATAGGAGGTTGTAGGTCATGTTTGGTACATATACCATTTCAAGGGTTCTGTGCAGTACTGGCAAAAAGACCTTTCCCTTTCCACACACACTGGCAGTGACTCCATCTGCTAGTGTGACACATTGGTTTGCTGCAGGCTCAAATGATTGAAACAGTCTCTTATCATTGCAAATGTTTGCCTTAGCCCCACTGTCAATAACAAAGTAGTTTTCACAGTCCTTTGTTTTTCCGGTGACAGTCAAATTCACCCCTCCTCCTTTGCCATAACGGAGGGGTTTCTTTCCTCCCCTTTTAGACCGATAGTCTTTGATTAAGTGGGAAGGGCTCTGGCAGTGATAACATTTTTTCACGGCAGAGTAAGCTTTTGCAGAGTCAAGGTCACTTACTCTTTCCACAGGTGCTTTCCCTCTTTGCAGGGCTGAGGAATTCTGCTTGTGATCTCTAAGCACTTTGTTGTATTTTCTCCTTTCCTCATCAAGGAGTTGACTTGTCAGGCTGGCAATTGTTAGTTCTGCTTGGGGTATTACTTCCAAATTTGCCACAAACTGGTCATAGCTTTCATCAAGGGAGCAGAGAATTATGTACACCTGCTGCAGATCAGTAAAAATTAGCTCCTTTTCCTGGAGTTCCCCCACAGTCCGTTTCATAAACTCTAGGTGAGTCAGCATGTTCCCTCCTGGCTGGAGGCGTGTCCGTAGCAGCCATTGCATGAGATGTATCTGTGCGCCAACACTATCTCGCACATAGATGGCTCTGAGTGCCTCCCAACATTCTTTCGCCGAGATAAGTCCATCAATGTGGACTAGCTGCTGGTCCTCCAAGGTCAAGCCAATTATACATAATGCTCTTTCATTTTCCCTTTGGTAAGTTTGTATTAGTTCTGCGTCGTCCTCCCCATTGAGGACTGCCAAGTCTGGCGGATTAACCACCACATTCCACAGAGCCTCTCGCTTTAGCAATAACGAGACTTTACAAGACCAAGTGGCATAATTATGTCCATTCAACTGGGTTATCAGGAACCCTGAGGCTGCAACTGTGCTCATCTCCATGCTCTTAATCTTTTCAGTCACCTGTAGCTTTAACAGTAACAGCAGCAGTTCTTGTAGCTCACCAGTTCACAGGACCAATTCAGCAGTTGCAGGGACCAAGTCAGCAGTGTCTAGGACCAAGTCAGCAGTTCCTGGGCCCATAACCCATGTTAAGGTTATTTTGTGGGATGATTGGTGTAGGATCCCTGTTTTGTCCCAATGTGAGCAGGTTGCAAGAAAAACAGCGAATACAGCAGAGTACTTTCAGCAGATGTATTTGAGCAAGGGATATTACAAGCAGAGTAGTCAGTAAACAATCCAAGAGTCAGCACAAAGAGCAGTCAGTTCAAGTATAACAAATCCAAATCAGTTTCCAACAATACACAGTCAAAGGTTCAGTCCATAAGTCAGTAATAACATACAGTAATAACATATACATATAGTATCCAGCCTCCTCAGTCACTGGCAGCAGTTCCACAGTTATCTCCAACTCCCCTACTGCTGCACTGGAAGCTCCAGTAGACTAACCTTATGTAGTTAGCTTAGCCAATCAGTGCTGGCTTGGTCACACCCAGGGTGTGTCAGTCCCAGGTGCCTGCTGATTCTGCTGACTCAGCAATCTACACCTGCTCCCTGAACCAACTTGTAAGCTGTGGTTCTGCTTCCCTCAGAACACAAAGCTAATACTGTGCAGCCAGCAGGGAGTATCTGTTTACACAACAGAGGCACTAGATTGGGCTGAATGTTCACTTAATGACCTAATTGCATAACAACAGGGATTGCAGAACCTATCCCTTCGTTAAGTGGAACACACCTGTACAAAAGTAGGCACCTGTGTGTATGAAAAACCATGGATGAAATAAATGGATGGATGAAAAACCATGCATGCAAACATGCCATATCTGTGGTTTCTCCCCAGTCCACACCATAGTCCTAATTAAAACAGAGACAGTGCTGATCAGCTATTCAGAAGTTACACTAGTTAGGGGTGTATTTAGCCCCTATTCCTCCCTCCACACCAAATCGATCGGATTTTCTACCTTTCAGAAAGACTTATGCATGTGGATGCAGTTGGATCCATTATGTCTAATATGATTTTAAAAGCACCATCATTATTTGTATAATTGTCTGAATTCATTGGCACTTGATTAAGTATCACTATGATTTATAAATGCTGCCATGCTTTTCAGTTCAGCTACTTGATCATTAAGGGACACAAAGTAGCAGCTGCTATAAAGTAGGAAGTTTGGAAAAGGAGTAAAGAGCCATGTAGATCCATGGATATGGGAGTTTTCTAGTCAACTTGGAAATCACAACTAATAATTTGTTAGTTTTTAAATTTTAAAAATTTGTCTTTTTAAAAAAGATACAACATCAAACAATAAAATAAAATATAAAACAATAAAAACCAATATGATAACAGTGTTGTGATATTTGCAAGTAGCATCTTACGGAACTACAGTGAAAACTCTGCAGTTAAGAGCCCAGGCTGTGGGACTGGGCTGCCCATTTACAAGCACTAGAGGCACTAGTTTGGATCTGTGGGACTGGGCTGTCCATTTATTTTATTAAATATGTTTTGCCCATTTATTTTGTTTTGTTAAAAAACAGTTGATATGTACAGGAACCCAAGATGTTATAAATCAGAAGAACTCAGCTGCTGGATATGTCACTGGATTGAAGATACAACATTGTATGATATATTCCCACTTTCGGTTGGTTGTCCAGCACTAACTAGCCCACAGGAAATATTATATTGTATATAATGAAAAGTATCCATTCTTTCCTCCCTGTGAAAAGCAAACACTACTCTGTTTTTAGCTACATACATAATTGAGCCCACTTTATATCCCTTAGTTCAGTGGTTTTCAAACTGTCCAGAAGTCTGAGAAGCACTTGTAAGTCTTGATGGGGGCAGGGACTGGGATGGGAGGGTATGTCCTGATGGCGCCACAGCAATTGCGGCACCACGGGCACCCAGACGCATTTCAATATACCTGGGGGGGGCTGTGCAGCCTCCAGGAGGGTCTGGGAGGCTCACAGCCCCCTTTGCGAGCCTCCTCTCCACTGCAGTGATCTCCAATCTGCAGTCAGAGCCCGCTTCCGGTTTGTGGTCTGAACTTTGGAGCGCAGAGTTTCTGAAACTGGAAGTGGGCTCTGACTACAGATTGCAGCTCATTGCATTGGAGGGGAAGCTCGTGGAGGGGGCTGTGAGTCTCCCGGACCCTCTGGGAGGCTGCACAGTCCCCCCAAGTATGTTGAAATGTGCCTGGGTGCCCACGGTGCTGCGATTGCATCAGGACACCCATTTATGGGTTATTCCCCTTAAGGGGAAAGTGAACCATTTTGGTTCCAATGGTGGGTCGTGACCCACCACTTTGAGAACCACTGCCCTAGTCACAGCGGCTGTCCTCCTCCTTGTTCACCTTCTCCTGGAAGTGCTACTGATTAGAATCAAGAGGTTTAAGAATATTGAAGGTGATTTTTGAAGGATGTACACCAACAAAACAATCGCCAAGAATGTGCTATTGGAAAAATCAAATCTCAGTGGAATAACTTATTTTGTTATCTATTTCTGCTGTCAGTGGTTCCAGAGATATACTGGACTTCACACCTGCCTGAAAGCACCACACTATAACCTGGAATCCCTGGCCCATTCCAGATGCACGGGGACTTCACTGTGAGGGAAAGGCACCTTGTGCATAGTTAGAGGCACTAGTTTGGATCCTAAATACTTTGTGGAAGCTTGTTATGCCGCTCTGCAAGTACTAGGATCCATTCACTTGGCTGTTACTAGTTCATGTAGTGTAAGGCTTAGCTTTGTCCTCCAAACCAGGCTCTCCTTGAACTGTCCCAGATTATGTCTTGCCCAGATTATGTCCATATCTTGAGATATGGAAGGTGCGTCTGTGTGACTATGCATGTGTGTGCGTATTTATATATGTATTAAGAAAAAGATGCACTTATGTTATTTGCACAGGAATGTCTGACAAGTGTCTATTACTAGAGGAATACAGAAAAATGCAGAATGAAATCCACCTATCCTGCAAGTATGTTCTGAAAGGGGAATCAAGCCTATAAGAGGAGAAGGAAAGGCCAACAAGATAATCACCACTGCCACCTGCTGGTGCCTTTTTAAACTGACTTGTGCTCTTCTCACATGCACAGAGAAACACCAACTCCCTGGCAAATTGAAGAGAAATAAAGCAGAGAGGCATTCCCACTCTTCCAGTCAATGAAAAAGAGAGTAACAGCCCAAATCTTAAGAGCATATCCGCTGGCGGAACATTCATTTCACCAGTGCCAATTGCCTTTCAGCAGTCACAAAAGCCTCTCTGGCAGCACATGAAGCCATATGCTGCCGGCATGCCGGTGAGGAGGCTACAGTGGCGTCACGCATGTAGTAAGTAAAATCCATTTTTGCCCAGCCACAGGTGTTCACATTTGGTCCCGGTTGCATATATGCAATGTTGGGTAGGAATGGCTTAACCAGAGCCGGAATGTGGCAATCAGCCTCATTGTCCCAGAAGAAAACTCCCTCTCTAACCACATATCTGCCCCTTTTGCTGCTCTAGAGGAGATAATAGTCAATAGCCAGAAAGGGAGAGCAGGGGGCTGGCTGAAAGCAAAAGGGCTTGCACATCTAGATGCAAGTGTCCTCTGTCTGCTAAGGGTCCCACTTTGAGGATGTAGTTGTGCTATCCCTTCCAATGCAACAAATGGCTGGGTAAAATCCTCTGTATTGTTTGTCTGTGTGTGTGTGTGTGGGGGGGGGCTTAAAGAATCTCACTGGCAGGACTTTTTAGAACATCTACTACTTAAGTAGTAGAATCCAACCTACTACTGCTACTACTAGAATCCAATCTACTATTTAGGTAGTAATGACACAGAACCTGCAGGGAAGGGGGCTTCCTCTTGCTTAGCTCACAGGGCCTGTTCTTAACATAACTCAGGAACCCAGTGTATATCAATGGGGGTGTACAGATAATACGAGCAGAGCACCTGTTTTTATTCCTATTGCATGACCATGGACAATCCATTCATTTAAGGTAGCAGGAAGGCTTCCAGTTAGGTTACAGTGATTTTTAATATCTTGATTCTGTTCTGCTAGCATGTAACTTTTCTAAATGACCTTTGAAGGAAAAAATGAAACATCTTATGGATGTGGACATCTTAGCATCCTCAGAGATCTGTAAGAATGGATTATTGGACCCTGTAGTGTATCTATAGAGTATGGTTGATTTGTATGGGTTAATGTTTTCATAAATTTGTTAATGTAGTTTAAAGATTAGTTCCCCTGATTTCTGTGTTTTCATGACTCTATTTTTCTGAAACAGAAAAAGAGAACATAATAAAGTCAAACTTGATAGTGGAAGAGGTTGGATTCTCTGATCAATAAAAGGATTCTTCACAGCGTATTTCCATTTATTAAAATTAGTTGTTTTGACACGATAGGACTTACCACTTGAAGATTTATCACAATCTGTGCCAAGGAGACAATAACTAAGGGCTCAATCGTATCCAACTTTCCAGCACTGGTGTAGCCACAATGCAGCCCTGAGGTAAGGGAATACATGTTCCCATACCTTGAGGAGGCCTCTGTGACTACCTCCCCACCACAGAAAGCAGTGCATGCATCATGGGCACAGCTGCACTGGAAAATTGGATAGGATTTGGCCTTAAGGCTACATCCACACTGAAAAATATTTTACTGTTGTCTTTGTTCAGATTAACATCTAGCTCCTTCCAGAGCCTCCATGTTGGAAGCTCATTTAAGTCTGTACCATTGGTATATTCCAAAGGATACATGTATGTAATTTGGTTTACAGAATTCCCATAAGCCAGTGATTTTCAACCTTTTTTTGTCTTGTGGCACACTGACAAGGTGCTAAAATTGTAAATGCACACCATCAGTTTTTTGAAAATTGACAAGGCACACCATGCTGTTGGTGGGGGCTCACATCCCCCAATGGCTCTACTAATAAATGACCCTGCCCAAACTCCTGTGGCACACCTGCAGATCATTCGCGGCAGATACTCGCAGAAAATGGCTGCCAAAGGCCTTTAAAGTCAATTATCTAATAGAAATAACATAAGCAAGCATTCATTAATATAAAGAAACACAATTTTGCATTTTCATTATTTGCCACCATAGAGAAAGCAAAGTTTCATCTTATGGTTGGAAAGTGGTATAGACATTCATTATATAAATACATCTGTAGGATTGCACAAATGAGAGACAAGAACAAAATCAATAGAAATCTCACCTTTTGAACTAGACAGTACCCTGTCGAATAAAAAAGCATCTGCAAGCAAGTGAGAAACAATGGATTCAGGCAGGTTTCCTTGCAGGTAACTGTTGGATATTGAAGTTGCAGTACTTTTCTCAGGTGAACTCAAGTAACATGAATGAGTAAGGTTGCCAGCACATCAGCATCACATCTACACAAGTTTTGCAGAAGTACTGAAAAGCAGACGAAAGGTTTGCTGCATTGCCTATACTGACACTAATACAGGGTAAAATGCAAATACTGTACAAACAAGGGCTAAAATGTAGAGCTTACATATACAAAGTGCAGACTTTCTGAAATTGCACCATTCTCCGACTGTAGGTGGGAGATAGTTCAGATATGAGCTAAGATTCTAAATTATCAGATAATACAGCACACATAGCAAAGGCCTCTGAACTGATTGCATGCTTCCTCCACCATGTACAGGATTCAGTTTTCAGCTTGCCAGCACAAATATTTTTAAACCATGTCAGTGGCGTGCTAAAAATCAATTTGGGTATATGGCAATGTATACACACGACTGACGGCCTGATCCTCTCTGGGCCTTGCGCTGCAGGAATTCACATTCCAGCAGCACAAAGTCCTTCGTAGTAGTGTGAAAGTTGGGCTGCTGTTGAGCAGTTCTGGACCGTTGCAGCAAATAGACAGGGGTGCGGTGCATGCACCAGTGACTCCCAGAGGCTCCACTGTCCTTAAAAGGGATTGGACAAATTTATGGAGGAAAAATCCCTCACAGATTACAAGGCAAGATATATGCAGGTTTTAGAGACAACCTATTTCTGAATGCCTGATGCAAGGGAGTGGCAAGAGGCTACAGGTATCATGTTGTCTTGAGTGCTCCCTGGGGCATCTAGTGGGCTATTGTAAGATTCAGGAGGTTGGATTAGATGGGTCCTTGGACTGATCCAGCAGGGCTCTTCTTATGTCATATGTTCTCAGCAGGGTTATGCAAAGGTAAGTAGAAGGTATTTTTACTTACCTCTGGCAGGCTTCCTGATTGTCCCCTTACCATTGGATACAGCATGCCCTCCATCAGCATGGCTGCATTGTCAATGGTGGGGGATAGGACTGGGCTGTGCATTGCTTAATGCTGAAGCTGTGAGATGCACTCTGAAGATACAACCGAAATCCTACTGGCATCAGTAGAAATTTAGCAATTGAATTGTCAGGAACTGCCAACTGTTGTTGTGGTGCCAATGAAGGGAATGGAATGCTTCTCTTCAAAAATACATGAAGTTACATCCACAAGAAGAGGGAAGTTAAATTTGCAAAGGACTAGTATATACAAAGCTGGTATTTGTAGGCACCAATCCAATCCCCTGCCAGCAGCATGATGCAGCTGTGCCAAAAAGGCGCATGCTGGGTCCAGTGGTATGGGGGTGACCTGAGGGCAAATGAGAGGTAAGTACAAAACATTTATACTCACCTCTGCATAAGCCCTTGGGTTTCCTTGGACATACACCACCTCTTTTGGTGGCATACTTATATGCCCCTTTTGGTGGCAAACCTATGTAAACTTATGCCTCTTTTGGTGGCATATGTCTGAGAAGAGAAAAAGAGCAGGGAGGTTTGAAACGGGGGTATAAGATGCACCCCTCCCTCCTCCTCCCTGCCCGGTTCCACCCCCTCCCCACCTAGTTATGCTTCCAATCCTCCCTCCCTGCACAACCCACCCCCACTACTGACTTACCAAGTGGACATGGTGGGATTCGACAGGGAACTTTTCTTTACACTTTCCAGCCAAGCTCAGGCATTTTCCATCTGCTTGCATGTATTTTTGCTATCCACTTTTCTTTCCTCATATTGTTTAATTCTCTTTTTTGACTTTTAATAAACTAGTTACATGTTCTCACTTGTCTGCCTGCTCCATGTTCATGGATAATTGAGTAGAATATCATGTCTCTTTGCCCTGCAGATGCTACTATGGGTTTGATTTTTATTAAGAATATTATTATTATTATTATTATTATTATTATTATTATTATTATTATTATTAACAGTATTTATATACCGCTTTTCAACTAAAAGTTCACAAAGCGGTTTACAGAGAAAAAAATCAAATAACTAATGGCTCCCTGTCCCAAAAGGGCTCACAATCTAAAACGATTGAAAAGAACACCAGCAGACAGCCACTAGAACAGACACTGCTGGGGTGAGGTGGGCTAGTTACTCTCCCCCTGCTAAAAAGAGGAGCACCCACTTGAAAGAGTGCCTCTTATCCAGTTAGCAGGGACTGGTTAGAATACCTGGGGTTTACTGCTGTCCTGGGAGGGATTTGTACCCCAGATGCCTAGTCTTTGTAACCCGGGATGGTGGCAGCAGATACAAACTACCAAGGATTTTTCCCTGTTCAGTGGCTAGTCCACTAAAGGGAAAACAAAAAGCAGAAAAGGATGTGTGTGCACAAACCAATAGGTATTTACTTCCATTGGTCAGCCTGCCTTCTCCCAGACACCCTTTTCTCTGACAGGCCTGTTAATGATTTAGGGTCCAATCCTATCCAATATTTCAATGCCAGTGCAGCCATGCCAATGGGGCATGTGCTGCATCCTGCAGTGGTGGGACAGTCATAGAGGGCTCCTCAAGATATGGGAACATTTGTTCCAGTACCTTGGGGCTGCACCAGTGCTGGAAAGTTGAATAGAGTTGGGCCCTGAGACATTCCAACAATAGGAATTCTATGAATTTTTTCAGTGTAAGGCAAATTACAGGAACAAATGAAGTGACAGGAACCGTAGATTATACAGATGTGTTAAAATAGAAAATTTCCTTGATAATTTAACGGCACTGCATTGCTGGTGGAATAAGTGTTCTGCCTGCATAAACTGCCTTACAGGAGTCACAAAAGGCATCCTAACACCCTTTCTGGACTCGGCATGCCTTCACAGTACAACGTGGACTTGCATGATATTGCTGGTGAAGGTCTTAGCTGACCCACCAGTCTGGTAGGAGCTTACCCCAGGGGGAGGGAACAAAAGTTCTGTTCCCTGTGGAGGTCTCCCAAGACCAACACTCCCCTGTACGATTCAGTGGGCCACATGTTGGTGCTGCTGTGTTGCCATGCAGGGGGTTAGGTAAAATTGAGTTGCCAATCGTTGGGCTGAACAATATCACATGCAAGTCAGCACCAATAAATGTAAAGTATTTCACATTATGAACAAAGTAGGGGACAAAGAATAACACAAGCAGACTTCGAAAAATCTGAATATGAGTCAGGAATGGGATGTAGACTTGTGAAGTGTGACATTATCAAGACAATCAAGCGATCTAGAAATCCAGTTTCATTCAGCTGCACATAATGAGCCCATTGGTTGTTTTATTCTTCTCAGCAAGGGGACATGTATGTAAAAGAAGTGTGAGTAGATTTGGTCTCCACTGAAAGGAACAGAACACTTGTGCGCTAAAGATGCACGCAGGATCAATTTTGAGTCATAAGGTAACTTGAAAAACTGCCTCTCTGACAGGTTGGGCTCTACTGATCTACACCTGGATGATCAGTCTTTTGAAACATGGGCCTATTCAGGAATGGAGCACATAAGAAGGATAGAAAACTGTGTCTTTGCTGAACTGCTTTGGGGTGAATACAAGAATTGTAACAATTGACCAGAGAGCTGCTGTGCTACAAATGTGGCAACACATTTTTATTTATTTATTTATTTAGAGTAAGATGTGTTCACATCCAGCATGACAAAATTTGTACAAATTTCACAATTTAAAAATGAAGTTATCACAGCAACTTGTGATTTCACACATTTATAGCAAAATTAAAATGTCAACAAACCCATGCCGTGTTGTACAAAAATAAATCAAACCTCAGTTCCACAGAGAGCACAATAAGTAGTTTATACAAAATTCTGTCTTAATAAATGATCACTTAAATTAAACTTAGAAATGAATATGAACAATAAGTTAGAATAAATAAACTCTGATGACTCACAATAATTTCAGATGAAAGGTCAGCATTCTAATATGTGACACTTTTGTGATCCCTATATAATAGTCACAGATAACTTTTGATTTGATATTATGTACCAACATTAGATGAGCAGCGCGGATTTGTGCTTAAAATCCCTTTTCCATTGTACATAGGTGATAACAATAAGAATCCAAAACTGATACTATCTATTACTCTACGGAAAGCATTACTATATTGGCAAAGAAGCTGCAGACACAATGCAGTGGAAAAATGCATATGCCATTATGAACAATGAGAGCCCTAAAAGGAGGCTAGGGCAAAAAGTACAATATATATGGCAGAAGGTGAACAACAAGCACCTTGCTTCAGCTCTCAAAAAGGCAATTCTGAGCATGGCAGCTACAACTAATAGCACAACAGAAAGGAGGGCACTGTACAAAGAACATACTGCAGAGCCCCAACGTAATTACATAATTTTCTCCCAGCTAGTTATTAAAGTCCTCGTGGAAAACTGTAAGCTTTTTGTACAGTGAATAGTATAAAGTGCCGCTGGGATATACATATATTTATACATATATATATACCGAGGTTGAGTATTGTATCAGAATATTTGTTGTGAGATCCCTGTAGTCTCCCCTTAGCAATATTATTGGATTAGCCATATGGCTTCCACTCTAATTTGTTCAAATTGAGTGTCACAAAGCTAATGACACAAGAAATTGCACACCTCCGTATGGATATATAGGGCAAGGTAAGTGCAAATAGTCAACTGGCACACTGTGGGGACAATGACCCTGTAAGTCCTGTTCTGCTAAAAATATTTTATTTTATTATTATTATTTTTTTACAAAACCCATCTTTTTCATAACAAAATTTTTAAAGTACTTTTGTACTTTCTGCATAACATCAAGACATGGAAGGAAAAGATATGCTATCAAATGGAAATTAATTCAACATCTGACAGACACAACACGCCATCTGAATTACTACTTTCAATGAAGAACAAAAACGTTGCAAGAAAAAGTGGTCTTATGCATACATATAGTGCAGTTATTTTGAAATAACAATCAAATCTGAAAAAGTACAATACGTTTTAGCTTGAAATGATGCAATTTAAAGCAAAAAGTGCCAAAGTATATTTAATTACATTAAATTTTTTTGATTGCATTCATTTTTTTTTTTTTGCAATAGGTAACAGCAGAACAAATAGATAGCCTATGGAAATGCCAGAGTAAGAACGAGTGTATGCTAACAAAAAAGCAGAACTGAAACAGGAAAGTTAAAAGACTCGATTGAATCTACTAACCTGCATTCCATTTCCTACTCAAAGTAGCAATGAATCCAAGTCAGTAACTAATGCGAAGACAAAAACGGTTGGGTTCATCCTCAAATTAAAAACTTTTTTTTTTTAAAAAGGCAATACTTGTTTTAAACTATTGCCTTTCGTGTTAAGGAGGAAAGACCAAACTTCTGAAAAGATGTGATACATTGCTGTACAACAGATTAACAGATTTCAGTAACAGATAACTCAGAGGGACACTCTTAAGAGTCCTGTAGTGATAAGAGGACGTTGGTTCCAAAGTATGTTTGAAAAAGAAAAGGTGAAATCTTCACGTTGTCCACCTCTGATAGAGCTCCTGTCATTATGGAAGTTCCCATATTCATACCATGTAATGCTTAGAAGTTAATTAAAAGTGCTGTTTAAGCTGCTTTGAGTCTTCTGTCAAGTTTCCATGGCTTGATGTTGTCTTACAATAAATTACTCCTTTTACATCACACATCTAATTCATGCCCTTTGCTTGGAATTCCAAAAAACAAAACAAAAACAAACTCTTTTTATTGCCCCTACCACACACCATCCTCTGAAAACAAGTCACACAATATTTTCAAGCATTGTTCAAAAATAAAGTATTTTTGCAACCAATTCTTGCTATGAAACAATATGCACACAAAATGTATTTCTTAAATCCCATAAAATCCTCCAGCACGAGGCAAAATGAGAGTGTGTAAAAAGTGGCCGCAGACTGCAACATTGTCATTCAGGGCGGGGTTTTCTTTTGTTCATTTCAGTCCAAAATACTAAAACATTTAATCACTAAAGCATTAAAAAGAATTTACACCCTATTTATTTTGATCAGCTTACCTCTTCAGAAATATATTGACCCCCAAAATGTGCATACATTAGCAGCTATAAACATTACATGGCATATCACACTATGTCAGCTTATATGAAAACGTACAAAATGTGAATGTATTCAAAAAACTATTCTGCAGTTACTATCTTTAAAGCAAGACATAAAATCATTATGAAGTCTTGTAAGCATAACACTGTTTCAAACAGAAAGAAATATATATAACACTTTCTGGTAAATTACAGCAGCAAAAAACAAGAGGCATCTTTTTATGTTTATTTTTTTAAAGGTAAGATTTTCACCACTACAGCAGCTGTTCACACCTGAATTCCTCTCACAGCCTGCTTTATATTTTCCAGTAGAGCTTTATTTTCTGGACTCTGATAACGATCTTGATTTGTATACATGTCCGTCAAAGTGGTCACGTAAGCATCAAAATTTTGTTCATTGATTGGTTCCTACGAGATATTAAATAGTAGTTCATATACAACTTTTATTTGCTTAATTGTAAATTCATTTATGCATAACAAACTATCACAGCACATTGACACCATGTTCTTAGCACATTTAAAAGGCCTATTTTAGAGCTTACTTAATTTTACAGGAGACATTGGAATTGGCCCATCGTGTCTTTTTTAGCAGTTAAATTTATCTTTATGGTTTCAGGGTTGATACCGCAAATCTCCATCTGGTTGAGGAGCCATAAACATAAAAACAAAAAGATATCTACTGTATGAGGTGAAGCAGACCGCCAAATTCCTAACTTGTGCCCTCAGTCACTTACCATATGCGGCAGCTGGATATTAGCTAGACTATGAATTAAAGACTGGCTTAAATTAGCCAATTCATGAAGAAGAGACTCATTTTGTTGCTCAATTACTTTGTTTTCCTCTTCTATCGTCTTCAGGTTGCTCTCCATTGTAGTGATCTAAAAGGAACAAATGAATGTACAATGTAATACAAGGCAGACTGTTTTATAAACAAGAACTCTTTTATTTCAATTGTAGAATGGCTCAAAGAGGAAAAGCTTGTTTTGCTTACCATGACCTACCTTTACTCAATGTTATAATGAGCACTTTTTTCTGTTCTGCATTAATACATTAGTTAGGGTTTAGTGGTTGCCATACTCATGAATAACTAGGACATTGGTTCAAGGGTGAAATTCAGATGTAAAACAAAGGAAAATGTATGTGTGCTTTGTTAAAAATAAACATATCATTTGCACTGGGATCTTTAAAAAAATAGCTTTATCCTAAGGTTTTGTGGATCTTCCATTTGAAGCTAATTCCGTTCTGAAGGGGCATTCTGCTTGCCTAAGGACCTGTTCTGCTTGCACAAGGTGGTCTTGCATGAGAAAAATGTTTCTTCAAAGAATGGAAGGAGCCTCTGAAAATGGAGGAGTCCATGCAATTTTAGGGTAGAAGCCAACATTGATATCATTGTTGATTTACCCACAATTTAATTATTCAGAAAAATGTGAATAAGTCAAGTGTCCTTTGTCCTGGGTGCAAACTCACAGGTTTGGGATCCAGAACTCTCGGGGCTCTGGGAGAAGGAGGCTGATGAGCAAGGGCCTGGGTGGGCTGACTCAGTGTTGGAGGTAGAGGCAAGCCTGGGGGCTGTGCTGGTGGCAGGTGGCATCTGAAGGAAGCAGGGGAGGTGGTGTTTTGGGAGCTGGACCTGCCGTGTCTTGCTTCACCCTGCTGCACCAACCTGCAAGGTTCCTACAGTGAGAATTGATACAGTCCATTTTATCTTCCAGGAACATTAATTTCTCATTTGATCTGCATGGATACTTCTATTATGTTGACTAATACCTGATTAATTTTAAAAATCCCCAATATGCTCCTGTTTCCTCCCCAACAAGCCCCATTATTTCTCCTCTCAGCCACAAATCACCCCTGCACCAGCATACTTGCTGTGGTGCAGGTCACTGGTCAAGGCAACAGGCTTTCAGAAATGACTGCTAGCAGTGCTGTCTGCACAGCCAAAAAGACCTCTACAACAGTAGAACTCTGTCCTGCCTGCACTGGGCAACCTATAGAATTGGGTTGTCAGTTTAGTAAAATTTAAACTATGTTAGGAAAAATAAGGAAGAGGAAAATACATTTTTCCAAAAACTGTGTTTAGTTTAGATGTCTTTGAATCAAGATGTGCAAAAGGCCACTGAATTGAGGGCTTCATAAAACTGTTACCTGAGTTCGGAGTTTAATCATATCTGCTTCCATCTGGGAGTTGGATTCATTTAGTTCCTTTATTTCTTCATCTAACTGTTTAATTTCTTCATCATTTTCTATACCTGTGCAATACAAAAGGAGATACTCAAATAATGAAATTACAAAGACGAGCTGAGCAAGTAACGGCCCAATTCAGTGCTTCCCAGTGCTCAGGGCTGCAGCGATGCCAAAATGGCGAAAAATGGCCAAAATTTCTTCAGGGTAAAGGAGTTTATGCTCTGGGTGGCCGCAGTGCATATCCTCAATAGTCTCTGCTACTGAGCGGGTGCAGAATCGAGGAGACTCATGTTGGGTCTCCCGGGCCAGGAGGGAAGTTAGGATATGACAGCAGAGCCTGCTGCCATCTCTGTCCTGCCCCACTCCCACCCCGCCTTCCCCCTCCCCCCACTCCAGAACTCCTCACCCTCACCCCTACTCACCATTCCGCCGCCCAGTGCTCACCAGGAGCTCCAGGCGGCGTTTGACCGTCCTCTGCCCAGCACTGGTTCAGTATGGGCTTGCGCTGAGCCAGCACCGACCCGGCACTAAGTGTCGCAGGTGTACCTTATGGCACATTTGCGACATTGAGCGATAGCACTGGGCTGGCACAAGTCTGATAGGATCAGGCCTTAAGTGAGTTTCTAGTTTGAAGTTAAACTCAGTGAAATAAAACATTCACAATATTCTAAGAGCAAACAGTAAAATATAGAAGGCATGATCCTTGGGCTCAGTGTCTTTGTGTAATAATTCCTTGTGATTAAGGTACCTACAGGATATAGCCAACTACTACAAACCTGAATAGCATGGAGAAGAACAGAGGATGCTATGAGGTTTAAGACATTATATAGTAACATTTGGGGCCCAGTTCATGCAAGCAAACAACCAGGGATTTTTTTCCAAGACAATCATGTATGTTAATACATGACCACTTGTGAGCTGAGAGGACAGGAGGGATGCACAGACACAGCCATAGCCACTTTGTGACCTTTGCAGCTGGAAGAATGTAGACTAATGCACAACCCTATATTTGTTATACTGAAAGTCTTTCTTGGAATCTTCCATTTTTTCTTGGTTTAAGATTTTTCATCTCACTTTGGTCACAATTGTCAGAATAATTTGTATAGCAAATTGCTCAGACCTAGCTTCAGAAATTGTAATAATTTTGTAATTGCATTAATTCTGTGTGAGGCTTGAAGTCAAGCTCTTATTGCCTACTAACAGATATAACTACCAGATATAGTTTCTGGTTGCTGTACTTTTTGCTGGTTTTTTTTTTGAAAGGTTTAAGGCAGGGGTGTCAAACTTGTTTCATACCAAGGGCCGAATAGCATTCATGGTGCCTGCTAAGGGCCAGAAGTGATGTCATTAGGCAGGAAATGATGTCATTAAACAGGTCATAACCCAAACCAAGCACTTTTTCTCACTTAGGAGCTCATTAGCTGCAAATAACAGAAGAGAAAATACACAAATCTTGATCATGTTTCAAGATATGGGAGAGCCCAATTTTCATGTGGACTGCCCTTATATCAGTAACACCTCAGCACTGCTCAGCAGCTGAGAGCCTGAGGGCCGGATAAAAAGCTTCCGAGGGCCGCATCTAGCCCCTGGCCTTATGTTTGACACTCCTGGTTTAAGGGATATAAACCCTATTTTATTGTCTTTGGGTATTACTTTCTCTTATTGTTTCTAAGGATTCACCCCCTCCCACAATTAGCAATCTCATGGGCTGTTTTGAGGGAAGTGTTCAAATGGTCTCCATGCCTTCCTCCATGTCATGTCTCTGACACAAGCAATCAATGCTGCACTCAGCTTTGTAGAGGAATCCAAGATTGGTAAAGAGGCTGCTACTGTCTCTTATAACTCATAGAGGTGTAAATGAGAGGAAATGATTTAACATTCACTCCCAAAGCAACACTGTTCCAATCTTCAAAGCAGAATCTGCAGGAGATTCTAGGTCATTTGGCCCTAAGCTGTTTTGTGGGCCATTTTAGATGAAAAGGTAGAATAGAAATTATTAAAATAAAGCAAGTATAATATGTCTATTATGTGACAGAGCTCATAGATCACCAAGCCAAATCTATATCAGGGGTGAAAAAAATATTATGTTAATTCTATCAGTCTGCAAAACATCTAGCTAAGTAAATAGGATTTTTGTTTTCCTACTGCAGGTCAGATCAGAATATAAGTATGGATTCTCCCAGGTTTATCTTTTTGTACTGGTGCTAAAAAATATCATGAGGCAGCAGCAGCAGCATTGAGCCTCTGTATTGCACATTGTGTTGTGAGAACACTTTCTAAAAAGACTGCAAAATTATGTTTAGAAGGACTTCATAATAATGTGATCAGTCAGTAAATTACTCTCACAGTCGGAGTGAAGTAACAGTAGTATTTCAGTCTCATTTAATCCAGAATAATTAACTATTTACCATTGCTAGCCCGCTGCTTTATTGTAAGCATTTGTTCTCCAGACAGCTTTGCTCTCTTCATTGCTGACGTGGCTCTGGGGCATCCTGATAGACTGTGGACAATAAGCAAGGAAGGAACTATTAATAAGGCCATTGATGATAAATCTGTCAGCTAAAGCTACCATGGAAACAGTATAAGAGAGAATGTCTTTCTCAGCTACCGTTGATAAGGTCCTGGTTTCTGCAAGAGAGGAAGATACTATATTCTCAGTCTCTCCCCCATCCCATGTTTAGACTTTCTTTTATGTTATTTGCACGCAGAAACACACACACATTGTTACATATATAAAGGTGAATTATCAAAGCAAGCTAGTTAGGAAAACAACAGATTGGTTTTGTTCAGATATATTATCTGCCACCATGACATATGACCCTACACTGAAAAGACAGAAACAACTTTTCATTCAACTAATCTTACTTATCTGTATTCTGAGATATACAAGTGAATTATAACCCAATCCTATTGGCACATTGCACTGACAGACTGCGTGGGCCACTGGTGTAGCAGCCTCTCCACCATTCTGTGGAGTGCTTTTTCCAGTGTGAGACCCATAAAGCCGCATGCTACCAACAGCAACCTGCAGGTCTGCCATCAATGGACCCTGCTGGTGGAGAGGTAAGTTGGGGGGCAGATCAAAGAGGGAACTGGGTTGGGTTGAGAGCGGACCTTGGTGGCAGCAGCACCCATCTTGGGACATGCCCCCTGCAGCAGTTCAAATCTATGCCAGCAAAATAGCTGACATAGATCTGAATAGGCCCGTGAGGACCAGGGAGTGGCAGAAGAGGTAAGTATACATTTTCTTTACTTACCTCTTCCAGCCAGCCTGGTCCCCAGCTGGCCCACAGGGTGCAGTGGAGGATTTGTTAGCAGTGCTGCACCCCTGCAGGCTGACCCCAGATAGGACTGGGTCACTAGTACAGCCATTTTCAACCACTGTGCCGTGGCACACTGGTGTGCTGCGAGTGGTCCATAGGTGTGCCACAGGAATTTGGGGGAAGGTCATTTATTAATAGGGTCAATGGGAGATGTGAGCCCCCACTGGCAGCATGGTGTGCCTTGTCAATTGTCAAAAACCTGGTGGTATGACTTGACCATTTTAGTGCCTTGTCAGTGTGCCGTGAGATGGAAAAGGTTGAAAATCACTGCACTAGTATCTTGGTTTTAATGCCATTTTATCTCACTGAATGCAAGCAACTTAAACACAAATATTCCCTATAATTTTTTTCATTGTTCTGTACTTTATTCAAATACATTTGTTTTTAGGGTTTCAATTCCTATTATAAGACAATTGTTCTGGTTTAAAGCTCTCTAGCATAGTATTTGATATTTGTCTGGACTTCCAGTCACTCCCAGGATATTCTCACAACATGTATTTTATATTAACTAAAGGTCAAATACATTCATTATAACTGGAGAGGCATACTGTAGTTGTTTTAGTTTTTCTGCAACAAGCGTTCTCCATGGTAATGAAACCAATAACTATTTTTCTTATTCAAAAATGGATCCAAGAAATCTGAGTGATAATTATTATGACAAGTAATAGCCTAATCCTAATCCCAAAGAAGAGACATATGCCCTAGTTTTAGCTGATTTTGTCCCACTGGAAGATTGCAGTTGATCTCATCCCATAGACATCGACAGAACTATTAACTGGTTTAAAATGAAATCCAGGTGCAGACTTCTAGATTACTGTTTTGGGGATTAGCTGCTTCTGCAAAATTATTCCTCAGTTTTGGACTAATACAATGACAAGACATATGACCATTAAGTATTTATAGATAATATTCAGATAGAATGTCAACAAGAGTACATCAAGACAACATACCACAAAATAAGAGCCAAAATTTAACACCAGGGCAGGAACAATTTTGTTGGTCCTTCACGTATTCTCTCATGTACTTGGCTCGTGGTTTTATTACAGATTTTGCTCTTAGAGCTCAAAAATCTTAGAGCTCAAAAGTCAAAAGGGTTAGGGTGGACTTGAACTTAATAGTAGTTACTATCAATTACTAAAATATGGCAGACAAGATATGTAGTATCTAATCTCACTTTGTTGGATTCATAATCTTAACCATTACGAACCAATCAACATAGTGTCACAGCCTACCAGATGTTTGGACTGGGATTTATTCTGCAACCTTTTCCATTTGTTATTCCTCCATTTGATTATCTCCTGGAGTGGTCACATCAACAAGTGGTTGTTTCTTCTCAACCACAGTTATATCTGGCACTTAGTGTTCCAATTTTATATCTGTCTGGATTTTGAAGTCTCACAAGATTTTGACTTCCTTATTTTCAGCCACATTTTCAGGCAAGTGTTCCCACCATTTTTATACTGATGTTATTCCATATTTCTTGTACAAGTTCCAGTGGAGCATAGCAATGACTTCATTGTGGTGATTTTTGTAATCACTCTGCAATTTTGCTGCACCCACTTATAATGTGATCAATTGTTCCATCTTATTCTTTACAGAACCTATATCATCATCATGGAACTTGAAGCCTCTAGAAACTGTAGTATGATTTCTAAAAATTAAATACGGCTGATTAGGCTCTGCCTGCGAGCCTTCACTGTTAATAAAGACAGGACAAATTCCAAAGGAAAAGGAAGACAGCTGATGTTCATATTGGGATTCTATTAACATGATAGGTCTAGCCAAATTTGCAGACTCAGGGCACAATGCTATGCATGTCTACTCAGGAGTAAGTCCTGTTGTGTTCAGTGAGGCTTACTTCCAAGAAGGTGTGGAAAGGATTGCAGCTTGAGTTCAGCTTGACATTTATATCCATATAAGGCTCTGAGTTTGATTTAAATGGAAAGGTGTATGAACAATGAACTTCTTAATGAGATGCAGTTCAGATAATTTCTCATATTCAGAATCTTCTGTACACCCATCAACGCCACACCAGTTTTTCATATATTATAGCAATATAAAGGGGCAAAGATTAATAGTAATATCTTTTGGAGATTTTCCATTTTCCTGCCAGTTCTTTAGAGTCCTCAGGCACTAGAAGCCCCTCATAATTAGTCTAGTGCAATATAATAAAGATATCGATTTATAGGCAGACTTCATTTCTGCTTATAGTTCTTTAGGGCATAAAATGCCAGCTAGTGAAGATGAATCAGATCTGCTTTGCTCTGTTCATGGGCCAGACTATTGAACTGTCACTTTTGTAGTTCATCATCTCAAAGAAGAGCTTGTCATTAAGTAATCAGTGGAACACTCTGGAGAGGAATTTAATCTCATACCCATGCTTATTGCTTAAATATGAAGTGGACTAATGATGCGATCCTGCCATAAGCTGCAAGTTGATCACTAGTGAATGAGCAATAGGATTGCAATGTCATACCTATTACATCTCATCTCTTTACTCCACTGCACAGCAGTGCTTGGGGAACAAGTGCAAGGGTCACATTGCTTTCATACTAGGACCCAAATCTGCTAAGCCTCCAGCACTGGCCAGTGATCCTCTAAGCCCTGCATGGCTATTCTACATCACAGGCTTCCCATGTTCCCATGGGCCATCACACAAGGCTTGCCACTGGTTCCATGTTATGTTACTAACACATAAAAAGGAGACAAGTTAAATTGACCGGCAGGAGCTTCAGAACAGAAAGGGAAAGTAGCTACACACAACACTGTGTTCATTGCCATAGTGATGCCTTGTAGATTAGATGGCTTTAAAAGAGGATTAGACAAATTAATGAAGGAAGGGTCTGACATTGGTTATTAGCCTATTTGAAATAAACAAGCCAACATACAACTTTGGGTTCTATTCACATAGCTGGTCGCTTTAATTTTCAATTAAGTTGTCGCAGATCTGTGTGCATACTGATTTTCTGAACACATGCGCATATTGGGGTACACAGCTGTTCATAATTTATCTATTCATTAAAATTTCCAGACTCCTTTCCCATAAAAAAGCACGGACTTAAGATTGTGAATTTACTCTTTTTAAAAATCCCTTTTTACCATGTCACCTTTTTTTTTTTTTGCTAGAATTCGACATCATAATCATGACCCTCCAAATAATTACTTAATATAACTGTAAAGTTCAAAAATAAAGAGCGGATTATACCGAACACTATGAATTTATATTGAATTTATGCCAATTCAACTGTCATGTATTCTCCTAAGGGTTCTGGGAATTGTAGTCTTGTGAGGTGAAAAAAGGAACATTCCCTTTGAGTAGCATTTATGAATAAATTGGCTTTGGTGTACAAGAAATTAAAACCTCCCTCAACTCCCCCGAAGTCAGCCATTGTTCTCGAAATAATTCTATCCAAGCAAAATAGCGTTTTACCAGATTATCTACTGGCTGTGATAGGATAATACAAATCAGATAGAGGGCCTTTATAACTCACTCCTGAGTCATAGGTCTTTGGTTACTAGTGGGATTAGTTTGTAATCCTCCTTTAGTTCATTTTTTAAAATGCTCTAATGCCTGGTATAACTTATGTTTAACCTACTCCCATTTCCCCCTGCCATCCCTATTTTAGACTTCTTGGGTAGGAAGGGTTGTGACTTCAGCTTCATTCATGGTTTCTTCTTTGACTTATTTGTCATAAAAGACTTTTCATAGACTATGAAAAACTCACACTTGCACTCCAGTGTAAACACATCATTCTTCTGCGTATCTTTTTTTTGGCTCAAGGAAATCATTTACTTGGAATTTTACAAGGAATCATTCACTTTAGATTTACTTGGAATTTTCTATATAATTTTCCAAAGCAAATATATTTTCCATGAGAGCCAGTACAAATCTGTAAAGGCCTATAATCAAGTTTAAATAAATCCTTTCATAAATCCTGATACCAGTATGTGCCAGAACCACCATCCAGAGCGCAATACCATAGTCTTCCGAGACTGAAGGTTGCCAACAATGTATGTATTTCACTCTAAACTGAGTCTTCTTTTGAAAGACTCTAAACTTCACTCTAAACTTCTTTTGAAAGAGCTCTCTCTTTGAACTAGCTTTTAGAGTCAGGCTTAAACTTCATTAACAGCACAAAGCTTATGCATGTCTACTCAGTCTACTCAGAAGTAAACTCCAATGAGTTTAATAGGACTTAAGTGTGAGTAGGATTGCAGTTTAAGAGTATGAGCATCTACTGTGTTTACATGTACGGAGGTGTCATTTCAGGCAGCCCTTGTGGAGGAAGGTGTGTGCATACAATGAAGCACCCACTCTCCACATTCAAACATATCACTGGTTCATTTCTATCCACTTCTGAAAAGGTGGCAAAAGTAACTTTCTTGTTAATCTGTCATAAGGAGACAATGGTGGAGAAAGGAAATTATCATGAGGATTATGGAATCTATGTCTTTTTTATATAACTGTGCACCAATATGAGATTAAAAGTTCCTCAAAGAAGCTTCCAGTGCAAAATGAGTCTTCCTAGCTTCTGACCTATGAACTGTTGGCTGACTGTTTTTCACAGAAAACTAAAAGTTAAAGCTAAATGAAAATAGAAACATTCACCATGACAAATAGATCAGATAGTTGTGCTTACTTCAGATGCATTTTGGAAAAACAAAACAAAAACTGTCATTACTCACCTCCTATGTGTAAGAAAACTACCACTGACATGTCCTGAGCCATCACATCCCGGGGTTGGACATGACATACCTTCCGTCTTCACTGACTTCCAAGAGAACTGGGAGCCATTCAAATACCCATCCTTTTGCCTTTTAGTAGCTAGAGGGCACCCTGATGCACTACGATGAGATGCATACTTCCCAGTTATATGACCCTGACCATCACAACCAGGAACTGGACATCTGGATAGCAGATAGATGAAATAAACTTTATTGTCTTGCCATCATATACCTGGCAGCCTCTACAACAAAGTCAAAATAAATCTCACATAAAAAAAGGAACAATCATGCTTTATGATTCAAAAACAAGCAAAGAAAAAACCAACACCACCAACAAGAAATGCCACAGAAACACAAAAGATGTTTATGGAATTTGGAACATACCCTGAATAAATTAATGTGCATGTAAATATAGTGGTATATAGTTAAAAAACTTCAATTTTAGGAAAGCTTTATTACTCTGGAGACAGGATGATCAGGGAGCATGTTAATTGGTGGAGGGATTCCGATTTTTTTATTTATATCTCATTTTTTGTGCTTGCATTTTGCTAATTTCTCTTTAAAAGAGAAAAGAGAATGTACAAATTTAATATACTGACTGGCAAGCCAGAAGTACAACTATGAATGATGGTCTTCATAATGAATAATCCCACTGCAGACGTGGCCAGGATTGAACAGAAAAGTTTTCAAGCAGTTTTGATTGTTTTCCTTATTAGTAGAAAAACTGTTTGCTGGTCTGTCTTTTGCATCTTTTTTCAACTGTAGCCCTTCAGGAACAGAACCATCTTTTCATTTATTTTACTATGGCCACCATCCTAACCAATTTTCCAGCACTGACATAAGTTGGTTAGGTTTGCCCCCTATGTTAACTGCTTTCTGAACTTTTGTCAAAAAGTGGCATATGAATATTTTTCATAATTATGATGATAATACAAATATGGTAAAAGCTTTTTGTTATAAATCAGTTACCCTTTTTCTTTATTAAAACTAATTGGCCAGAAGGGAAATACGCTACACTGTTAAAGCCCTAGTACTTTGAATCTTTTGAGGGTCTTTTAAAATATGTACACGTGCATATATGCATATCTACCAGTTTATCAATATATACAGATACATGAAGGTTCACTGTTTAAAAAAAATTATTTTCATCACAAACGTATACAGACATGTTTTGGATGGTTATTAATATCAATCAAATAGACATCTTTAATCAAGACAGACAGTTGTATATTGAGTTAATTATGTGCACATATGCAGGATTGTTTAAATTTCTGCTTACCTAATTGGCTCCTGATCTTCCTTGTCTTCCTTGCTTTGTACTATCCTGATTCCACTTTTCTTTGCTCGTGGACAACCAGAAAGACTGAGTGAAAGAGAGCACTTCAATATTAAACTATGCTTTTCTGAACACAATCTTCAAGAGCTTTCTAAAGAAATATATTTTCTAAAAAAAAGTATTGGCTACGTCCTAAGAACATAAGAACATTCCCACTGGATCAGGCCATAGGCCCATCTAGTCCAGCTTCCTGTATCTCACAGCAGTCCAACAAATGCCCCAGGGAGCACACCAGATTACAAGAGACCTACATCCTGGTGCCCTCCCTTGCATCTGACATATTCTAAAATGAGTTAGAAAGAGTTCTAAAATGAGGAGGTTGCACATACACATCATGGCTTGTAACCCATAATGGAACTTGTCCAATCCCCTTTTAAAGGCATCTAGACCAGGCATCTAGTCACCACATCCTGTGGCAAGGAGTTCCACAGACCAACCACATGCTGAGTAAAAAAATATTTTCTTTTGTCTGTCCTAACTCTCCCAACACTTAATTTTAGTGGATGTCCCCTTTATATTTGATTTTTTTTCAAAGTTCAGCTCAGTTCAGTTTACAAATTAAAGTACACTGGCAAGATGGAACCATAAGAGGGAGCCCTTGAATCACAATTTACTTCACATCGCAAACAAAACAAGGCTCAGGGATTAGGATGGATGATATTCTAGGAAGATAAGGACAATGGTGCACTAAATCTGTTGCTAACTTCCGCTAGGACACTGATAGAGTTTAGAAGGAAAAGTAAACTATAAAAGTTGTATGTAATATATGGTTGAGGAGAAAGGCAAGAGTAAAACTGAGATGGAAATGATCAATTAATCATTTAAAGTAGAAAAAAAACTTCCATTTAGTTTTATTGTTTTTAATAAATGACAATATCTTTCTGTTTTTGTTAGTATAACTGAAATACATAATGCCGAGGTTCTTATAAATCACAGACCAAAAACTTTTTCAGTGTACAATCATTTCCCCCCCTCTCATGACAACATAACTGTTGGACAACTGATGGGACAAAGTTCATCACTGCTGTAGGTATTCATCGTGACTAATCATTCAAAACCTTGAATGTGATTTGAATGGCATTGCTTACATCAGAGTGAAATTTGGTCTCCCATATTCATGCACTTGATTCACAGGAGTCGTTTTTGAAACAAATGAAACACACATATCTACCATCTAACATCTACCATTATAAGCATCTTTCTTATACAAGAAAGATTTATGCCCCAATCTTATCCCTTACCAGTATATGTGAAGCAGTGGCACCAGTGAAGCATGCACTGTATCCTATGGTGGGGGTGGGGTGACCAGACAGCTGGGCAAGGTAAGCAAAAATATTTTACTAGTTACCAAATATTTTAAACTTACCTCTTGGCTGCCAATGGGTCTCCTTGGACCTACACTAGCTGTTTAGCTGGTGTAAATCTGAGAAGTCTCAGGGGGTAGGTCAAGTTGGGAAAAGGAAGGGTCAAATCCCAGCATGCTCAACTGCAGCCAAGATTCACCTCTCCTGCCTTTGAACTGCCCCTGCCTGTCCTGCTCCTTGTCCCAATCATCCGCCAAACTGCCCACAAGATGTCCCTACACCACCTTACCTGCTCCAGCACAGCCTGGGTATTCCATTAGTATGCATGCAGGGCCTCCAGCCATGCGCAATGGCAGTCTCACAGTGCATGACAGCAGCATGCCTTTTTTGATGTTGGGCTGGGACTTTACAGTGGTGGATTGCAAGATCTGCTACTGTTAAGTCCCCAAAAGGATTGGGCGGCCCAATTATTACATAATTTACAATACAGTATACAATTAATTGTAGCCTTCATAGCAATCAAAATGGAAAAGAATGACATTAGTTATCAGGCTAGCTATTTGACACAGTGGTCTTCCAAAGGTGTCCAATGAACACATGGAAGGGAAGCATGCTGCCTCTGACTTTCCTGTGCAGTTAACACAAGAATAACATATGCCTGTGTGTATTTATCACATGTACACTTTGTTTACGTAATTGTGGCCCTGCAAAAATCATTCCCTGACTGCATGGAGAGAGTCTGCGTACATACAATTGTACACACATATGCTCACTGCACATAGACACTGTCAATGCATAGAGGGCTGAAGTAGAGACAGTGGGCTCAATTCTGTTCCTTCCTCATACACACGTTGTATGTGGTCTAAAGAACATGTGAAAAAAGCTAACAAAAGCCTAGCATTTATAGAAATGCCAAAAGACTGTTTTTACACATTACTTAAAACACAAGACTGCTTATAAAAAACATTTGTCTATCTTTCCACTTCTTCCTACACATTACTTTGTAAAGTGTAGTAGCCCAAAATCCATGTTGTGGCATCACAGAGTAAGCTTATTGTGGTAGTTTGGACCAGTGTACCCACCAGCAAATGTTGCAGACTGATGACAAGAAAACATACAATATGTCAATAACATATCATACGTGAAGGTTTATACATATTACAGGGAGCAAGGAAGGCTTAAACTGATCTGCTGCCCCACTTATGATGCCCCTGCCAGTGTACGTGCTTCAGCATCTGCCCATTCATCTGGCAGCACAGACACACACTCAGGCCTGGGGTGCAGGAGGCCACCCTTCAATTTGAACCTGTTGTCCTGTTGAGGCAAGAGCTGTGGCCTCTGTCGCTACCTCCTCACATTTGGCTGGATTTCACCTGCCTGGTCAGATTGCAGGAACTGGGTGCAGTGCAGCAGAGAGAAAGTAGCAACATGATGGGGGTAGGAACCCTCATCTGGCTCCCCGGCCACAATTTTTGGCTGTGACACTGGAGGCAGGCCCCCCAACAAACCATCCACCCACTCACTTCCTCCTCCATCTTCAATCTGCTGCTGTTTTGAAATATGGCAACAGAGTGGGCTGGAACAAGAAAGCTGGGGGAAGCACTTTCAAAACAGACATTTTTTACTTTTTCGAAAGTTGGTGGTCACTCCTTCTCACTTCTTTGTTCCAGGCTGCTATTTGCTCTATTTCAAAACAGAACAACAGACAGAAGATAAGAAGTTAAGTAAGTTCAAGGTGAGGCAGCTGTAGAGGTGACTGATGGGCTCAGTGCCACCCAGGCCACTCCACTGCCTGAAGCAGCCTGCACTACCTTATGAATGGCAGCCCTTGCAGGAGGAGAGGCAAATTCGATTCAAAGATGCTGTTTTTTGTTATAGGCTAAGGCACACGTAACTTTTAGCTTTGTCCTTAATTTATCAGATGTCCTTTGCCGTCTGCAATTTGGCAATTGAGGGCCAAATCCTTTCCAATTTTCCAGTGCCAGTGCAGCTATGCCAATGCGGGGTGGGCCTCTTTCAGGTAAGGGAAAGTGTGTTCCCTTTTCTCAAGGCTGCATTGCAGCTGCACCGGCATTGGAAAGTTGGATAGGATTGGGCCCTAAAACACTTTGGAAAATATCTTAAGAGTTGTATTCCAGGAATGACTATTTTGAAAGGGATAAGAATTCTTAGACACCTGAATCATTTTCTCAGCTTTATGCCTGCCTGTCCTAAGCGGTTTTTCTTCTTTTATGATTATTTTACAGTTATTGTACTTACTGTTTGTTTTTTTTTTTACTATTACTGTATACTACCTTAAGCGCTTTGATTGTTCAGAAGGAAAGGCAGGATATAAATAAATAAATAAATAAATGGGTATAGGAACAGAAGCCCTGATTTTCCCCCCAGTTATTTTCATGAACACTGTTAACGAGGCTGGCACACACTGCATTTGAGCCATTCTAGCCATTAGGACAAGATACAATCACGGTAAGCTGACTAGGTTCAATATACAGATTTGGGAATATGGTGAATTGTCAAAGTTTTATTTGACATCAGCATCATATGCACAGTTAAAGATAAACTCCTGTCCTTTTCTGGGAGGATATACTACTTGATTTGGTTTTGTGGTCACCTTTCCTAATACTCTCCCTATTCCCTCTTCCTCAGTTTTAAATAAAAGTCAAATTAAAAACAGTGTTTCTTTGAATGACAGATAAGCTGTAAGGCTTTCTGTGTCTGAAGCAATAATTCAGGATTATTGAATTAAATGGAGCTTACTGCTAGATTAGAAAACTAATGGAAGTGAGTCCCGTAGAACTTGGTGAGGGGCAAATCCTATCCAACTTTCCTGCACTGATGCAGCTTCAATGCAGCCCTGAGTTAAGGGAACAAACATTCCCTTACCTTGAAGCCTCTGTTACTGCCCACCACCACCACCACCACAGGATGCAGTGCACGCCCCATTGGCATGGCTGCATTAGCACTGGAAAGTTGGATAGGATTGGGTCCAGAGACATACTTTCAAAATTATTAGGAAGACAAAATTATTGTGAGCCCAAGAATATTAGAAATGTCTCCCTATCTTTATTTGAGTTTCACAGGGTATCCTTTGTATCTACCAAATGTCATGCTTTAATCACAGACTGATACAAAACTTATCATGGCTTGGCTGGGAAATATTTGTCTTAGCACAAGCCTCTTTAGGTATATCTGCCCTAGAGACTTTAACTGCTTAAAAAGTATTTCTAAAGAGCCCTGGGAATGGTAGCTCTAGGACAGGGATTAGGAATTTCTAACAGAAATTTCAGCAGGCCTACAAAATTGAGGGTCAGAAAAGTTTTTCCCAAACTTTATGGTGGTTTGATATGAATTTGGGGTACCAATTCCAAAAATGGCATCCGTTTTGCCCTATCACGTCTAGTTTTAGAGACACGGCATAGCCTCATTAGTGAATGGTTCAAGCAGCTTCCTCATGAGAAAGCCATGGTGTAGGCTTCCTCATGAGGAAGCTGCTTGAACCATTCACTAAAGAGGCTATGCCGTGTCTCTAAAACTAGACGTGATAGGGCAAAACGGATGCCATTTTTGGAATCAGCACCCCAAATATACCCAGGAATTGGTGTAACATTTAAGGAAGCCAAATATTATTAGAATATTAGATGTACACCACTTAATGACCTTCCAGCCAGCGGCAACAGACACTGCTGGTCAGGAGGCTGCACCATCCAAACCTCTGAAGCTGAGGGGAGCTCTGCTGTCCTCATCTCTGGAGGCTCTTCTGAGATTCCCAGAGGCAGTGTGCATCTGTGCACTGGCTCTGCGAGACTCAAATGCCCCAACTGCATGAGAGACGCAATTTCTGGTTTCCTGGAGGAAACCGGAAGTCATGTCTCTTGTGTGATTGGGGTATCCTGAGCCTCTCAGAGCCACATCACAGATGCACACTGCCTCTGGGAGGCTCAGAAAAACCTCCAGAGATGAGGGGAGCAGATCTTCCCCTACCTTCAGAGGCTTTGCATAGCGTTAAACCCTGCTTGCCGACAAGGATGCCAATCTGCATCCCTGTCATTAAGCAGTACACTCCACTACAGAAGAATGGAAGGCAGGAAACCAGAGACACTAGCCAAATTTATCTAGGGGAAAAGTTATTTGGGGTATCAAATATGGAGATCAGGCAGGATGACTGACCCATTTTCCCCTTCCCTCAAAACATTATTGGCACCAGAGGTGTTGCTAGGGTTTGCATCATCTGGCGCAAGAGCTCATCACGTCACCCACATGATGGATCTCCTCCTGTACCAGACCATACAGAATAAATTACAAAATCATATGCACAGCCTAAATGCAGTGGTATCACTAGAGTTGGTGTAACCCCCATGAACTTTATTTATTTTAATACGTAACAGTACAGGACACTGAACAAATCAGAGGCCAGCTGACGCTAAAACAACTGAATGAGAGTCCTAGTATTAGTTCTGATACATGGAAATGAGAACTTATTCATACTAACTCCATATTGGTTCCCTGCTGTGTCATAACACCTCCTCGTTGGCTCTCAGATCTATCAGTCTCACTGGTCAGTTTTGAGTTAACCCATTTCTGCCCAGCCCACAAGTGTAAACATTTTATCCCTGTTGCATATATGCAACACTGGGCAGAAACGGCTTAAAGAAATCCAGTTTTTGTTACACAAGGCAGTTGTGTTTTTCTTTTCTGGTTAATTGGCCATACCTTTTGACAGAATACAGATATTTCAACGTGGTTTGTTTCATTGCATTCTGCATTACCCACCAAATGATATTATTTGAAAATAAAAAGATTTTCACAATTTTGGCCAGCAGTGGTGTCACCCTCTTGAGTTCATCACCCGGTATGGTCTGCACCCCTTGCACCATCCTAGCGATGCCAATGATTGGCATGCATGTCTACAGTGGAGTTCACATCTCAACAAAAGCTGAGTCACAAATATTAACTCTCCAAACCTGGATATATTAGAAGCAGAGCAAGACTCAAAGCAAGACTCAGAGCAAGTGGAACCCTGGTGAAAATTTCCAGCTGAGAGCATCATGCTCCCATATGCTAGGACAAAAACCAGGAATGAAATCCTCACTTCTTATTCCTTATAAACTAATTGTTTAAGGGCGCAATCCAAACTGGCAGTGAGGCCAGCAGTAAGGCTGGCAGTAAGCCCAGGAGTGCCATGAAAGTGCCGTAAAGCACTTTTGCACCACTATGGAGGCAGTTAGGCCATGCAAGGGACTTGCACCGGCCTCCCCATGCCATCGTGGGCCCCAGGGAAGGTGAGGAGGATCCTAACCCCATTCCTGGGCAGCCTGGGCCAGCCCTGGGCAGCTCAGATTTGTGTCACCGATTTCAATGGTGCAGATCCGAGTAGCTCCATTGGGGCTGCACTGGCTCACTCCAGGGTATGAGGAAGTGATTTCTCTTGCCCCCAACTGAGCCACTAAGCACCCAAACTTGTGTTGGATACAGTGCAGGCCCACTGGCCTGCTTGATCCAGCGCAAGTTAGGATTGCACTGTAAACTTTTCAAAATGAAAGGCATATCTGCTTTAAGCTTACTAGAAATTGAGTTATTCTTGCTAGGAAGGGCAAAAGAAAACACTATGTTTACATATCCAAGAGGAATGGCCTTAGCGCAAGTTGGAAAAACCCATTCTGTGGACAACTCATGTCTGAAAACCCTGACCAGTGTATCATCTCTGCAAAGTGGTGCTGAGAGGCAGTAGGAGTAGGGATGCTTCAATTTTCTCCAAGCTGCTGTTTTTCACAGCAACTTTCCCCACCCTGGCTTTTTCCCCCGAAAATGAGATTGCATATGTATGTTTAGAATCATGAATTGGCTTCATAAAGTGAAGTTCAGCATCACTAATGGCTTTGTACATTTTTAGGAGTGACAAATCTAAAATCTGCCTTCATTCTTGGTATTCTGCTTTTAAAAAGGTTTTCAAATACACTATGAAAAGTTTTCAAATGCCCATTGCATCCAGTCCATTTTTATGCTCATCTCAGAAATCATAACTTTTAAAGCCTTACAGTTGGGAGTTCATACAGCTGAAATTTTGAATTTAATAAATATCCTTTATATTTAGACACTCTCTCTCTCTCTCTCTCTCTCTCTCTCTCTCTCTCTCTCTCTCTCTCTCTCTCATAGTAACCTCATGGCTCTCCCTTGTCAACTACTATATGGCATTTCTGGGAACTTAAAGTGGCAAAAGATGATCATACAACCCATAACGCAATAATTAGATCAAACAATGAATTGCACCATGGCCCCTAACCAGAAATTCTTATCCTAAAGAAGTCAACTCTTTTCTGTACCTTCGATGTGAAGCATAATTTCCAGTAATGTGCCCAGAGCCATCGCAGCCAGGTGTGGGACATCTAAAAGAAAAAAGAAAAAAAGAAAGCAAAGAGTAATTTGAGTAACTTCCAGAACGTTTGACATTTAAACAGTTGAGCATGTGGTGGAAAGCCTATGAACCTTTTTGACTGAGCTCCTGCTAGGGCTCAAAACACTATTAAACAAAAACAAACATATGTTAGTGTCTAGGTTCACATCCCCATTCATCAGTTTCTGGCTGTCTCTGGTACTAGATAATCAGTGAGAAATTTCAAAGGCTAAGTATTAGAAACAGCCAAATATATTAACCCACAAATCTCAATATGCTACCTTTGCAATGAGATCTATACTAGTATTAACATAATAGTATTATTACATATCATACATAATATCTTGTAGGTTGCTACTCCATTAAAGTCATTACTTTGCATCGCCAAGCAATGAATGTTGATTGCCTGAGCTATTCTTGACCAGAGGAAAACTTTTGGTTAACCCATTTCAGAAGAGAGCTATAGCCATATAAGAAAAATGTATATTGCCCTCTTGTGGCAATAGCCAAAATTCATTGTTAAAAGCCTGACTACTTCACACCAGATTGCCTTCAAAATGCATTCATAGCTGATAGGAGAATTCAGGCAGGCCAATCCTGAGCTGCCCAGGGCACCCAGGCTCAGCAGCACCGAGAAGGGCTGCCGCCGGATCCTGCACCTCTCGAGCTACCACGGGAGGCACCTCGGTTGAAGGGGACTTTTGTCCCCTTTCCCCAAGTAAGGTAAGCAGCCCTGCAATGGGGCTACTCACTTTACCGCCAACCAAAAGGTCGGTGGTAAGGTAAAGGCACTTGTGTAGGGTGCGCAGTCCTACACGAGTGCCTTGGATCCTGCAGAGCAGAGTTCCGCAGACCTGCCTCCCATCCCCGCCCCAGGCACACCTCCAGCCCACCCCCCTCCCCGCATCACGTCTCCCCAGCATGCCTCCGCCCCACCCTCTCTCTGCCCCCCCGCCGGCCTCCCCCCTCCCTGGAATGCCTCCTCCCCGCCCCCGTCCCCCCGCCTACTGTTTCGCAGCTTGGCAGTCTGGGAAACCGCCGAGCCGCGGAAGCCGGGCGACCACCCCGCACTCATCCAGCGCCAGCCAGCATTGGGCTAGCACTGGCGGGAGCCCGGTGGTGAGGCTGGCACCAGTGAGGCTGCGACAGTGCTCAGCGGCACGGAACCATGCTGAAGCACATGATTGGGCCCTGCCTTGGCTCCCCTTGGGGAGAAAGGTGGGGAAAAATATTGTTAAATAAATTCAACTGCAGGCATATAAATTAACACACTGTACAAAATGAAGCCCATAGACTTTTACAGCTGGCGAAAAATCCTGAAACGCAAGCATGTAGATCCTGGAATCTAGAAAATTTAATAACCAGTGGTACTGTTTTTCTGGTCTGTGGGTTAGCTTCACTTTTATGCTCCTCTCAGAAATCATAACTTTTGAAGCATCACAACTGGGAGTTCACATAGATTAAATTTTGAATTTATTGATTAAATTTTGAATATATATATATATATATTCAATTTTGTCTAAATATATATAATACATAATATTATATATGTGATTGTATAATACACATAAATTCAAAATTTATATATATATATAAATTTATAGTATGATTTATTAATTATACTATGAAATTTATATAGTTCTATATAATTTATAATGTATATAATTTATATAGTTCTATTTATAATTATATTCATAATTATTTATTATAATTGTGTTATATACGAAATACATTATATAATTTATATAATATATATTATGTGTATTATCTACTGACTTTATAAATTCTATAAATTCTATAAATTTATAAATTCTAAATTAAAATTTAGACTATCTCATAGAAGTTTCAGGGCTCTCCTTTGCTAAATGGCATTTCTGGGGACTTACGGTGGGGAAAGATGGCCAATCAAACCACAATATGACATGATGACAAGATCATCAAAAGAAGTCACACTCTACGGCACTGTGTGAGCCTGCCGAGTTCCACTGCACGTCCCGTCCTATTGCATAATGCAACTGCCCAACGTGGATTTGTACAGAGATTTTCTGTTGAAAATGGCAGGGCTACAAATTGTGACAGTGACCTCTCCCACTTTGGCATAAAGGCCTGTAGGCCAGACTATAGCTAGGTTGTCATGGTGATGCAACAACTGTGACTCCTGCTCAGCTTTCTGCTCCCCCTCTTCTGGCACTGTTTTTCTGACTCTCAACTGCCATACATTTCCAAAACATTATGGCTTTCCAGATCTTTAGGAGATTCACTCTCTTAGTCAGGAGCATATTTCATCTACAGTAGAACCTCTTTAAGTTGACCACCCAAGGGACTGCAGGAATTGGTCAACACAGGGAGGTGGTCAACATATGGAAAAAAAGGCTCTAGAAAATTAGGTCTAGAAAAACCCAAGGCTCTAGAAAATTAGAGGAGGTGGTCAACTTGAGGAGGTGGTCATTATAGAGAGGTGGTCAACTTTGGAGGTTCTACTGTATTTTAATTTAAACCCAAACTTTCCTGAGTTTGTAGCATTAAAATGACCTTCCAGTTCTCACACAAGTCTCCTAAATGTTTAATTTTCAAGGTCCATCAACATTAGTGTTCTGGTATTTCTCTGCTCCACAGCACAGAATTTAAACTTTTGTGTAACTCCCAATGATAATTGGGAAATTGAGGAAATAATTTCAGTTCATGAAAAGTTTATTAACTGATATTAAGTTAAAACCTATCAATGAATTACATCCTCTTCCCATTTTATTTTTAGGACCAAGACGAGTAGCATATTCATATAAGCACTACTTGCAATTCTTTCCAACTGTTGACAAAATGAATTATGTTCTCCTCTAATTTTCAGTGGCTGTTCATTAGTGTTTTTTCTGTATTTTTGTTTGTTTATTTGTTTGTGAGTTCTTTCAGGTCAGGGAAAAAACATATTTAGTTGTTCGGGCACAATCCTAACCCCTTATGTCAGTGCTTTCCAGCACTGGCATAGCGGTGCCAATGGGACATGTGCTGCATCCTGCAGTTGGGTGTCACTCACGGAGGCCTCCTCAAAGTAAGGGAATATTTGTTCCCTTACCTCGGAGTTGCATTGCCCTTATGTCAGTGCTGGAAAGCACTGACATAAGGGGTTAGGATTGCACCCTTAGCAACCCTTAGTAAGGGCCCAATCCTATCCAAGTTTCCAACTCTGGTGTAGCCACAATGCAGCCCCATGGTAAAGGAACACATGTTCCCATGCCTTAAGAAAGTAAGGGCCCAATCCTATCCAAGTTTCCAACTCTAAGTAAAGAAACCATCCAAGTTTCCAACTCTAAGTAAGGGCCCAATCCTATCCAAGTTTCCAACTCTAAGTAAAGAAAACATCCAAGTTTCCAACTCTAAGTAAGGGCCCAATCCTATCCAAGTTTCCAACTCTGGTGTAGCCACAATGCAGCCCCATGGTAAAGGAACACATGTTCCCATGCCTTAAGAAAGCCCCCACGTCTGCCCCTCCACCACAGGATGCAGTGCACACCCCACTGGCACAACTGCACCAGCACTGGAAAACTGGATAGGATTGGGTCCTAAATCGCTTTATTAACTTTTTTTTCTTGTTGTTGAAAAGTAGGATATAAATATTCTTAACAGTAATAATCTCAGTCCAGATATTGTGACAGTAAAAAGCAAAGGATAAGCATTTGTACTGAAGAAGTGATCAATGAACAAAGCCCTTTCAAATGTCCATAAGGCTCCAAATCCACAAGAAAGGTCCTAAAAGCACTGCTTGCTTAGAGGAAAGCATTGCTTTTACATTTACTAGTCTTGTTAATTTTCTTTAAGTGCACAGAACTCCAGAAATCTAATTATAACAATTTACTAATTAAGATGTGTCTGGGTTAACCTGAAAGCAATTTATTGCACATTTTCGCTCTTTTGCTGCACTGGTGTATTAATGAGGAAATGTTAATTCTAATTATAAAAAATTAAAATTGTTTTCTATTACAAAAGATAATAGATTGAAACTTTAGGAACTGTACATCTCCATTATATGATATTTGCCCAGTGTAAGAAACACTGGGGCAAATTTAGTGATAAAAACAGATCTCTGGCAGTAGTTGGCTAACTAACAGTCCCAATCCTATCCTTTCCCCCACCATAGCATGCAGCTGTGCCAGAATAGGCTGTGTTGCATGCTGGGGAGGACGACTGGGAGGGCTGGGCGAGGTAGGAGAAAATATCTTGGTAAGGATAAAGGTGAAGGTAAAAGGAAAATAACCTTATCCCTCTATAAGCCCTTCAATTCCCCATCGGTCTCCTTAGATCTGTTCCAGCTTGTTAGTTAATGTATGTCTGAAGAGACAAAGGGAGCATGATGGCAGTTCTTGAGGGGATGGCATTTGGTGCTAGTCACTCATGCTAGGTGGCACTCCCTACCATGCCCCTGGCCCTCTCCCGATCTGACCCCGATCCTCCCACCCTCCTGCCCTACTGACATACCAACATCAGCAGGGCTTCTCTTTGCCACCCCTGTACACTGGTCCTCCCCCGTGAAGCTCTGTGTGCTTCCAGAACGGTGTTTACAATGCCATAAAGCACATTCTACCACAGGAATGCTAGTTCCAGCACTTTTTGTGTCAAATAGGATTGAGTTATTAATCTATGGCAGAAAAATCACCACTGTAAACCACCCACTACTGCACTGTCACTTTGCCTCAGACTTGCACAATAGAAAAATGGCCAGTGAAGCCTTAGCTTAGAGTAGTAGTCTCCAAACTGCGGGAATGCTGCATTAAGAAAAAGCCTTCCCCAAAGTGCGCTGCTACTTGTTATCTTCCCAGCCAGTCTCATCAGAAAGTCACTCTGGGTAGCTGCTTGGAAGATGAAAGAACCCGCTGGAGTGACAAGCAGTGGAAGTGGCTGCCCAGCACAACTTGTAGATGGGATTGGACGGGAAGGTAACAGGCGGCAGCACGGAATGGTAAATACCACATACAATGGGGAAGGCTTTTTCCAGGTGCCAGTTCTGGCTCACAGCCAGGGTTTGGTGCCTGCATTGTTCTAACTAGTGTGATGCAATTTCCTTACTACCTCTTTCCCTTTTTGGTGGGCTCTTGCTCTAACAACTCCAAGAATTACCAAGGAACAGCAGGTCCAAGCTGGAAAAGAGACAGGCCCACAACGACAGGATCAAACCTAACAGACAGGCAAACTATGCAAACATAACTATGGCTGGAAGCAACTACATTCCCATGAAAAGACATAAGCCTCCCTGCTGAGTGGAGCCAGGGTCTATGTAAAGGTACTTTTCTCCAAACTTCTCCTGTGACGCAATCTGCTTTCCTCCCCTGAACAGATAAATGAGAGGTGGAAAGAAACCAAAATGGGCGAAGCTTTTTCTGTTTTGGAAACAGTTTGCAAACAGATCCAACAGTTTGAGGCTAGATCTGTAGTGATATGGAACAACCTATCTGATCATTTGTCTGGGTTGATTCTACTCTCCATGATTCTCTTTTTTTCTCCTTTGTATGTCATTTTGTTTCTTTTCCGCTCTTCATTATTGTTGTCCTTCTGTATATTTTGCTTATAATTTTTATATTTAAAATGCTTTGAATCTTCTTTTTCTCCTGAGAAAGGCGGGGTATAAATTTTTTAAAATTAATAAATTTAGAATGATCGTTTTATATTAAAAAGTATGCCCATGTAATAGCAATGAATGAAATGTTGAAATATTAGACTTTTACCTTCCCACTTACTATTGCTGCCACTTTCTTTTGAAAGTGAAACCTGAAACTGAAACCTGAAAGTGATACCTGAAACTGTGAACACCTGTCCCCGTGGTCTGGGGGCCACCCCCTCTTCAAAGGTGAGGGGAGCTGCACTCTCCTTGCCTCCAGAGGGTCTTCAGAACTCAGCAGAGACTGAGGACGTCCATCCCCAGCCTCTGCCAACCTTAGACTGATCTCAGCAGACAAAATAATGTGTGGATATAGGATTCGTGTATATGGGGGTCCCCAGTAGTTTGCTGCAATGGTGTATTAGAGAGAGGTTGCTGTTCTCTATCCCACTAAAGCAATTTTGAGCAAGTTGGGCCAGAGTCCTTTCATATTGTTTGGGCACACTCTTCATTAAGCTAATGAAATTGCTTAATTTCGCTCAGGAACCAAAACACTGTTCTCTTGCCTTTTGAATGAGCTGCTCAAGACATTCCAAATGGTAACTCTGACCAGTTTCTGATCATGCATATTGGAAGCCAGAAGAGGGAGACTACCATTTAATTTGTAACAGATGTAGTTCAAGGCAAAACAGTCACCATTCATATACAGGTTGAGACTAATTATTCTCATGGGTTCCCTTCCAAGCACTCACGTGGATGACAAAAAAACACACTATAGCAAATTAATTTAAAAAACAAAGTTTCTTTGCTCTGGTTATTTAAAAACAGCCTTGCTGACCTTTTGACTCTAAGATAAGTCATTAAGAAGACAATCCATCAACCAGTCCTCCTCCAAGAGCTTAGAAAGCTTCACTCAGCCCCTCCCTTCACCAATGCAAAGCTATCACCTTTCTTTCACTTGTGCAGGGAGAAGGGAGGGATCCGCTGGAGAGAGAAGGATTGAAGGATTGTCAGCCAGCTGCCTGCTCTCTCTCTCTCTCTCTCTCTCTCTCTCTCTCATTAACGAAGCTATTGTTAAAGGACTGTTCAGTTTTTAAAACTGATTTTAAAGGAGTGCATTTTCCCCTTCTCCAGGGATCAGCACATTCCTTCTCATTTGCAGGGGCCATTCGTATTGAGTCAAATCTGTGTATAAAAAATCTGTGTATAAATAGGCTGGACCTATATGTGTGAATGAGACTTTTGAAACTTATGTAGAAGCATTAGGAAGATGTAAGGAGTTCTGGTATGATTATATCTTTGAAAAGGAGGAATGAGTTTGTTGTATTGATTCTGAACCAAGTTAAGAGGAGAATAAGAAGAAAGCTCAGGGAAGAGGAGGATGTTGCAGCAAAGGGGAAAGATTATCAGGGTTGGAATTGTTACAGAGTGGGGGGGACAATGACAAAACACTTGGCAATGGCTTGGTACAGGGGAGGGACTGAATCATTTCTTCAGAAAGTGCTGGGGCCCCATTGCTGGGGGCCCTGAGGCAAAACCTTGCACTATGCCTTCTGCGATATCTCCCGGTAGCCTCCAGTGGTGCATAGGTGCTACGAGTAGTATACCATAGTATGCTACCAGTATGCTACACAGTATACCATAGTATGCTACCAGTGCATAGGTGCTCCCAGGACTCTGCTGGATCTCCCTGGACCCTCTGGAGCAGATAAGGAAGTGGCGGGGTAAGGGAGGGGTTGAAATGGAGTGGGAAGGCTTCAGTAGGGAGTAGATCTGGCAGCAATGGTGAGCGCTGGATCCTATCTTCCTTTCTTGCAGTCTCTCCTCCCCCTTTCTCTCCTGGAACTTGCACCAGCTAAAGAGCTGGTGCAGGTTCAAGGAGACTCATTGATGAACAGGAGACATACAGAAGGGTCCTTTTGCGCTCCAAAGCTTGCGGATCCTCCCCCCTGCCAGACATAGCACATGCCTTTTTGGCATGGCTATGTCAGCAAGTGGGTGAAAGGATAGGATTGGGCTTTAAATAACATGGCTCAACATTTTGGAAAATGGCACAGGCTATAAAAGACAGAGAGAAAGAACTGCTGAAAGCAAATACTAGCCTCACCACAGAGCATTAAGGGAACACAAAATGTACAGCAATCCTGTATCCCAGTAAATGGAATGGTACTGTATTTTAAATTAATTACTGCTTCAGTAGGGTGCAATGAATGTTATTTTCAGGGATGTACCAAGCCATCGCTGCAAGACTCGAGCCGAGTTCCAAGTCCCTGTCCCCTTTGAACTGACTTGTGCACAAGTCTTAATGGGTGTGACTTGGCCAGAGTTTTTTTTGGGACTCATTCTGACTTGAGTCAGAGTCTTTTCAATAAATAAGTCAGGTGTAGTTCCGTAGAAAAAACGGAGCTACTGACAGGGTGTGTGTGTGTGCATGTGTCAGAGTTCTCATTTAACACTCCTCTGATGTCCCAAACCCATCTGTTAACTAATCTTTGTTGTTCTTCAAGTGTGTTCAGCTGTGCATAAAGCACCCATCTGTCCCTTATGAATCTCAGTAACCACTTGTTCTCCCCAAAAACTCCTCCCTAGTCACTTCAGTTTCAAAACACATGTGTCTCGAGTCCACAGGAATCCAGGAAACCATGTGTTTGGTGACTCGAGTCTGACTTGAGTTATGATTGGTTATTTTATTCCAAAGACCAAATGAAGACATCATTCAAATGCATTAACTAGCTCTCATGTAACTCTTATCAAGATGGGGCCTGATCTGATGCAACATAACCTGGAAAAGTTTACCAAAATAGACTGATTTCTAGGGAATTGTGGTTAGAACTGGGAAGTACTGTCAATAACTGAATCCAATTTTTATCCTTCAGTGTTGGTTACTTTCAAAAGAGGCACTGAAAAGTGAATAAATCTAAACTTGTTTTCAGCGTAGATACTACTGGAATTGTTTTTAAAGAAATGATAGAAATAAGCTTAATTTACATTTGGGTGCGAAACCACTCATTACACACAAACGTGCACAAATTTCAAAGAAACATTATCTTTAAGGCCACAATTAGACATTTAATGAGCTTGGTAGATGGGGCTTCCAGCAAGTAAATTAATCTAAATACTAACAAGCCATATAAATACCACATGAAGAAATGAAATATGAACTTAGATAATAAATATTAGAGTGTAAAGAAATATAGATATCAATTTACTGGAGTTAAAACTATTACCACCAAACTAAACCGAACAAGCTTGGAATGTTGTATAGCTTTAAAATGATTTCAACATACTTTAGCAGAGATTCTCAAACTTTTTGGTCTCCAGAACCCTTTATGCTCCTAAAAGGAGTGTCAGGGAGCCCCACTGGTGCATGTGTGGAGTCTTGGGGAACCCCAGAACACCAGTGCATTCGCAGGTTAGTGCAGCACTGACCCCAGCATTTCCTTTTTAATTGCTTTGACCTTTATATAGTGAATAGGGGATAGGGAGGAGGCAAATTAGTTGAAGCACCTGGAACAGACATGGGTAGAATTTAATACCTACTTCATCCCTAAGGATCCCTGGAAGGTCTAGCCTGAAGTGGGGGCTGGGATGTTTATTCAGCACTTATACAAACTGTGATCATTTTGCCTAGTTCCTTCTGAGTTACTGGTTAGTGATATTTTTTTTTTGCTTAAAGCCGACAAAAAATTCTCTTTTGTCTCAAACTCGAGAAGCAAACACCAAAACACATTTCAATGGATGAGTCACAGAATCTTGTCTGGACTCTGAAATCTGGATCTGCACTCCCAAAATTATTACCTACAAGGAAGTAGGCCTGCTTGAAGTGAGCATGAAAAAGATGCAATTGTTTAGCTGCTCAGAGCTTTGGCACTTGCACATGCAGCGCCACACTGAGCTCTGCAGAGGCTGACACAAGCTCATGGCAGCCAAGAGAAGCTTGGGGACAACACCAGGGAATAGGGCAGGGCTTATGGCAGTGTGTTGACAAATTCCCTGAAGGGGTCATGCAGAGCACAGTTTGAGAAACACTGCAATAGAAACAGAAGTGTAACTAATCATACATCATCCATTAGGGCCTAATGCTGCTGGAATGAGGGTTCTGGTGGTATAACACCTTCTACAGCAAAATGTGACAAGCCATTTGGCACAGCCTGTCCACTGCCACAAGCGGCAAGTGGCTGCACTCGCATGCCAGTGGTCCAGGGAAGACAGTCAGCACCAGTTAGTCAGGGGATTGGGAGGAGGAGGGAAGGGGAAGGAACAGGGTGGTGAAGCAGTGGGAAGGAGGGCGGACTGGGGCGGGGATGGTATCAGTGGAAGCAATCCACACCAATTCCCTAAGCCCCTTTCCAGCCTCAATCTCCCAACCCAAGTCCACATGGACTTGCACTAGCTATAGAATTGGCACAGGTACGAGTAGACTCAGTGACCCAGCACAGGTTTACTCCAGGGCAAGAGAACAAATGTTCTCTCACTCCAGTGGTTTCCAAACTCTTGGGAGTGGGGAGAGTTCAGTGACACGATCGCCACAGTTGCGCTACCACCAGCTATCCCACAGGATTATCAAACTGTATATAGTATATTCATAAAATGCCATTTATTTACTTGATCAACAGTACAATCCCACACATATCTGATCAGAAATATGTCCTACTGAGTTAATCGGGACTTATTCACAGAGAAGCATAAACAGATGTGCCCCACGATCTGCAGGGAGTTCCATTCCAGAACCCTCGTGGATATCTAAAACCATGGATACTGGCGATGCTCTCCCTGCAGAACACAGAATGGCCATTTAGGACCAAAAAAGTCATTTCCTTTTTTTTTCATAAAACCACAAGTTTATTATGCCTTTAAAAGGCATTAGGAGGACCAGGGAAGCTCTGGAGGGTGCAGGGGAGCGCAGAGAGCCCATCTACATTCGTAGTTAAATGAAACTGTGGTTACAGGATCCACAGATATTGGGCCCCCTGTTTGGGATTGTAGCCTGAGATATATATCATGAGTGCCACTAATGTCAGGTAGTCATGAGTTAGTCATAGTGTTTATGAATTTAAATTATACAATTTACTTTTATCATTTAACTAGATGCATTGGTGATTATACAGGATACAGGTGGTTCAGGTAAACAACTACACTTAAATTCTTCCTGGGATGGATTAAGGTACCTGGTCTTCTTAGAGTACAAAATGCATTTTCATTTTCTGTGTTGCACATGCTAATGAACTCTTGGAAATTTTAAATTTTCCTATAGCACTGTACAGAATGTAATACTTGCCACTGTAGCGCGTGTAATTCTAATTATGAATGCAGCTGCATTTGAACAAAACTGGACCATTGATTTTACTGGGTCTTCAACTGGGCCAGTGGTTTTAGGACAGAAAAAGCAAAAGTTCATAGAGAACATCAGTACCACCAAAAAGTCCAAATAACCTTCACCTGTAAAATGTAACGAAAACTATAAAAATAACGCTAATGACTTTCAAGGAGACACAAACCCCCTTGGAATCCCTTTTCAATTTAACAACTCTAGGTATTGGCTGCTGTTTTATACTAGTTTAATTATATGTACTGCTATTTTTACACCTTGGGTAGCCAATCCTAACCAGCACTGGAACAGGCAGGCTTACTGGTAAATATCCAAGCCGCCCTCATAAGGCTGCCTGGGCTGAGAATGGGGGATAGGATTTGGCATGTGCTGCCACAGCCAATCTCAACCCTTCCCAGGTCCAATTTGCCTCCCAGTCTACTCTCCCCAGCCCCAAAATGCCCCCTGCCCTGCTGCCATCCTCTCCCACCCCCTGCCCCAGCTTGTGCAAACTTCCACTGGCTGGAGCTGGATCCAGCCTCCGAAACTAGCGCAGACTACCACACTGACACTTCTAGCTCTCAAGTAGCCGCAAATGTGCTTTACAGCATGTTTGTAACACTCCTGGGTTGGCGTAAGGGGCCTGCGCCGGCACAGACCACACTTAGGATCGCGCTTTTAATCTGCCCCAGTATCATTTTAAATGGTTTTATTTATTGTTTTACTAATTATGTGGTTTTGTAATTTTCTTGTTGTACACTGCTTTGAGTGTTGAAAAAAGCTGTATTAAAAATATTTTAAATAAATAAATAAGTGCAAATTGTAATGATTCCATGCAAAGGACATTTGTCATAAAGCTAGCAAAACACGAGCATAAGGATAAAAAGTGCAACTGTAATTAAGGAGACATGCTTCTTGGTAGATATGTTAATTTATTATTATTATTATTATTATTATTATTATTATTATTATTAGCAGTATTTGTTTAGAATGGTGACTATAAATATTAAAATACTACTATTGCAGGCATTTGAGTATTGAGAAGTTAAGACACAGAGCCGAAGATTTTCTATTCTGCCCAAGCATTCATGCTGCCTTTGAAGAGAACCTATCTACCGCAGGCCCTTGCCCATAAGTCGATCCCACAGATAAGTCGAGGGCAGGTTTTCAGCCAAAATCATGGAATTTTCTACGACCCTCGGATAAGTCGGGGGTTAAACTTAGTAAGGTGTCTGACTATAGTTTTGTCTGATTTTACCCGAGGCCAGATCCTCAAAAATAACCTGCCACTAATTGTTACCTAAGAACTGTAGCCTCTAATTTATTAAAAACATAGTAAAAGATCATAAGATACATTTTTATTCTTTTTAAATTCTGGTCTTCACCACCTTTATGTAAACACTATCAGAGTAAGTGCACTGTAAACAACATACCAGTAAAACAGTGGTTCCCAACTTGGTATTCATGTACTCCCAGGGACACTCAACAGGACCTTTAGGGGTACTTGAAAAAGAATGGAATAATGGCAGAAAAAGGCAGGTTGTGCTCCAGAATGCCTTGCAAGGACCAGCAAGGCAGGAAGAGAGGTAGCTAGTTGGCTGTGAAAGCCTCACCAATAGCTAGTTTTTGGTCATCAATTCATATATGAACCAGTGATTGAAAACCAGCACAGTAAAAAAGCTGAAACATAATATGGAAAGTGATCAATCACCCAGAATTTCTCAGCACACTTCTGGTGCAAAACAGTGCAAAGGCAGAATCTTCTGTTCTTCAAACAGATGAAAAGAGAAAATATGTGATGAATACATTAAGTCTGGGCTTTCATATAGAGGAGATGAGGACTTGTATTATTAATTACAAACATTTTGCTAATATGAAGGATACAATTTATGGAAATGGGTTGCCAAAGGATATGCAAGTGAAAAAGGTTGGGAACCACTGTAGGAGATCCATGAATCAAATCAACCTTTAAGGTGTCTGGTATGTTAAGCCAGAAGCTCTACATATAACATACAATGTATAACACATAACTGGGAGTGTGCAATTCAATTCACAGCAGAGAGATGCAGCCGCGTATATTTGCAACCCTTTTTACTCAGAAGTAGACCCACTACTTTCCATGGATGTTATTCTTAAGTAAAGGTGCATTGAATTGTAGCCTGGGACTTCATTCAAATGGAAAGGAGGATCCCATCCTGGTACTGAAAAAAAAAATACCTCTGCCAAATGCATGCATTTGCAAAAAGGAACCAGGTTGCAGCAGCATTTGCAAAAGGGAACTGAAGAGAATAAAAGGTTAACTTTGGCTGGAATTTCCCAGGAAAGTTACTATAGAAACAAATGAGCCTGCTTTAGCAAGAAATGAAACTTTTCAGAGTTGAAAGCCTCTGCCCTCTGATTGACCCAGAGATAAGGCAAAGTGATAATTTGAGCTTGATTACTTGGCAAAAATTTTATGTACTATAGGCAAGTATCTAAGTAAGTAAAGAAAAGTCTTAGTTACATGCAACAGAATACAAACACCTATTGAAATAACATATGAGTGACACTCATCATATGATCATTGTTTAGGTAGTAAAAGAAAGTTATAGTTCTTAAAAACTAAGCTATTTAGAAAAATAAGCTAGGGAAGTTTTCCCTCTCTTTCAGTGCAATCCTATGCATGTCTAGTCAGAAGTAAGCCTGAAGTAAGCATTGTGTTAAGTTTGGCTTAATCCCAGGAAAGTGTGCATAGGATTGCAGCCTCGGTTTCACAATGTGACTTGTGCTGCTTTTTACTTTGCACTATGTCCATAGGAAGATGGCAGGAAGCGGTAGTTTACAGGAGGATGCAGGGACACAGGTAGCATGCAGTGCCCCATCTCTGGTGTCCAAAGGTTTTGAGCTGCAACTGGAGCCATTCAGGAAATGCACACAGAGATGGTGACCAGGTGGCATGACTAATTTGTGTGGTGTGAGAATAGGCCTTGATACTCAAACCAGGAAAAACACGTCTAAGAGCAAGGGCTTCTGGACATACAAAATCATTGGAAATATTATGATGACTACAAAACACAACAAAACCTCACTGAAAAACACAACCAAGACAAGACTACCCCCCCTCCTGCACTTGGCATTCAAAAAGGAAGAGGGTGGAACAAAAGTGTGGAGGAGAAAAGCTGAATGTGGTGGTCTTGACTGTATGAGAAATTGAACCCATCCTAATTTTCTTTTCCACATGTCCTCTTTCACTCTATTCCCCCCCCCCTTTCTAATGTGGCAAGTGCAGGTGGAGGATGGGGTGGCTTCTTGTGTGGCAACTTATAGCTGAAGTGAAGGAGGAAGGAAGGGTAAGCCAGGACAGAGAAGAAGAGTGGCAGATGAAATGGCCAGAAGCTATCATGATCAGATCTTTCACTTAGAAAAATCAAAATGGATAGCAGCTGTGAGATAGCACATCTTATTGGGACTGTGGCATAGGAGGAACTTTCCCCTGTATTTGTTTTTCTGATGACAATTGCTCTCCCATGTTATTATATGAACTGTGGGAAAATATATGCAAGTACAAAAATACAGGTGGAGCCTATTTATGCAAGTGAGTTCCATGACCCGATTAAGAAAAAACATGTTGTGCTAAATTCCATAGAGTTATGAAAATACGCTGCAGCTTAACACTTCCGGGTGGAAGGAAACTAAGGCAGTGGTTCTCAATTGCCTCCCCTCCTCCGCTCCGTACTCAGTCCTCCCCACTTCTTTCACAGGTGGGATGCTGAGCTTTTAAGAGTCCAGTCCTATGCATTTCTACTCAGAAGTAAGTCCCATTTGAGTCAATGGGGCTTACTCCCAGGAAAGTGTGGTGAGGATTATAGCCTGAGAGCCCAATCCTATGCCTGCCTACTCAGAAGTAAGTCCCATTCTAGTCAATGGGGCTTACTCCCAGGAAAGTGTGGAGAGGATTGTAGCCTAAATCTCATACTTTGCTTGCTGGGAAGACTTGCTTGCTGAGCTGTTTTGTTTGTGTAGGCTGGAGCATGGAGAGCCTGCACCATCTCAGTCTGAAGGGGGGGATTGGGCAAACACTCCCTGGATTTAAAGCAATTCCCTCTGTTACTACTGCACCTGCCCCTGTGTGTGTGTGAGTGAGTGAGAGAGAGAGAGAGAGTGCTCCACCTTGCTGCACGTGTTCTGGCTACAGAGGTTTTGGGGGCCCCCTCCCCCTCCTCAGCCTCTTTGCTGGCTCAGGGGCTCCAGGAGTGTTACTGTTCCTTTGAAAGGGGAACTCTTCCAGGGCTATTTCCTTGTCTGTGCAAGGCGGAGCCTTTTTGCAGAGTTTTGGGCTGCCTTGAAAGGAGCTAGACACCATCTCAGGGCAAAGGAGGCAAAGGTGTGTGGGAACTTTCAATTCCCCCCACCGGATTATGTTGAGACAAATCTGCAGATAAAAAATCCGTGGATAAATAGGTTGCACCAGTAGTCATACCCGAGGCAAAATCAGCTCTGGGAAGGCATTTTAAATGGAAAAATACCCCGTCACCCAGCACTATGGATTCACCACTCTCAGAAATAAATAAATAAATAAATTCTAGTCACAGATATCCTATGGACATGATCTAAGGCAGGGGTGCTCATTATGTCAATCGTGAGCTACCAGTCGATCTGCAGGCAAAATGAGTCGACCGCAGGCTTCTCTCCCGTCCACGCATCCCTAGGAGTGATCCCCTGGCAGGCTTGTGAGCCCAGGGAGCGAGCCCAGGGAGTGAGTCCAAGGAGCCTAGGGAGTGAGCCCAGGGAGCGAGCCTAGGGAGTGAGCCCAGGGAGCCCAGGGAGTGAGCACCTGGCAGGCTCCTCCCTGGGAGAGGAGCCGCTGGCAGGCTTTTCTCCTGTCCACGCATCCCTGGGAGCGAGCCCCATTGACTCTACTGGGGCTGACTTATCTTTCCCCTGTTTTTGCACTGGTATGTATGGAGATCTGCCCCCCCCCACTTCCATCTGTTGGTTCTGTGTGCAAGGGGCTTTGCACTGGTCTTGCTGTGATGTCTATACAGAGATCTTCCCTCCCCCACACCTTTCCCCTGTTTTTGCACTGGTCTGTATAGAGATCTGCTCCCCCCCCCCCTATTGGAATCAAGGAAGATCTGGTGAGGAGGTAGATGTGGTGTCAGCAGTGGCCCCTTTAAGGGTAAGGCCTGGGCAGCCAGCAGAGTGTGCTGCACAGCTGCAGCCACTTGAAGGCAATAGGGCCCTCAGGGATATAAGAGCACCTGAGGCAGGAAGGGCTCCACTTATTTATGTGAGTCAGCCTTTTCCTACAGGAAGATCATTAATTCCAAGTACTGTTCCACCATGACTGATGAACATTTGGAAGTGTGCTTGAGGCTGGCTGTCAGCAGCTACTGTCCGGACTATGCATCCTTGGCTGATTCACTTCAGTGCAAGTCATCAAAGTAAACTCAAGTAATTACAAAAAATGTTTATAGTTAATTATGTTGTGTTGTGCAATATTGGCTCATGCGGTTATGCAAGGTACACCAAAATACATTGTACACATAAATGTTATATGTTATGATGGCGCGAACATTGTAAAAAAAACTCTAGTAGATCTCTGGGCCTTGCTGGGTTTCAAAGTAGCTCTCCAATCAAAAAACTGTGAGCACCCCTGATCTAAGGGTTAAACTACATACTGATGCCAAATGCATCAGTATATATTTGCAGGTTTAGGTCTACCCATTTGTAGCAACTGAATGAGGCCTGATTCACCTTCCTGGGTCAAAGCTGAATTTGCTGGACCAGATTTGAGTTGACACATAGTACCTGCTCTGGCTTACCCTGGGGCAAGGGGACAAATGGAGGCTGCTGGAGGAGACCTCCAGCAGCCAAAATTCCTTGTGGGATACTGCATGATCTGTGCAGTTGCCGCTGCATTTCTGAGTGAGGATTTAGGTAAGATTAGGCTGTAAATGAAACCACAAGCAAACATACATCCCATGACAAAGATTTGCAATTTGATCCTTAATATAAGGATCACATTATGATGAAAGTCTCACATTATGATGTAAGTCACTCTTGCTGTCCTTGCTCTTGCTGTCCTTGTCCACAAATGTAAGAGGAGAGTCTACATATGTACAAATTGTATGAATATAGGCTCTGTTTGCAAGTTTGGGAATGATAGAAAAGATAAGCTTTTTAGGGCACAATCCTATCCTGTGCTGGAACAGGCAAGTCAAGAGGCTTGCGCTGTATCCAGCGCAGGATTGTGCCCACAAGTGACTCAGCCAGAGGCAAGGGGAAACATTTCCCCTTACCTCTGGGTCAGGGCTGCTGGTGCCTATGGGTCTCCTCGGACTTGTGCCACCTCTTGAGCAACTTACAGTCACTCCATTCTCCCCAGGAACAGGACCTGGGATCCAGCATAACTGCTGGATCCCAGCCCCGCCACCCGCTCCCTGCCTGCCCGCTCCTGGGACCGCCCACCCTCCCCTCGCCCAGGAATGCCTCCCTCTTGCCTCCCCCGCCTACATTTCCTCCTTGCTTTGGCACATCCAAGCCGACACAAGGCACTCGAAGGAAGCTGGCGCAGAGGCTTCTGTCAGCCTCTGCAGGCCAGCGCTTCTTGGAGCGCTGCTCCAGCTTCCTCCTGAGGTTTCCTCTTGTGCTGGCCCAAGTCAAGGGCAGGATTGCGTCCTTAGTTCTTTCATAACTTAGGATGACTACTGTGCATATGGGTGGGAGTAAGAAACAGGTGTAATCCTCTCTACGTGTGTCTGTTTCAAGATGTGAAGATGACCTTTAGAGTTGAACCAAGTGTTCCCCCAGTTTGCCTTCTGTCTCAAAAGCAGTGATTTCAGGTGACACCTGCCCTAGTAAATGTTTAATTCTACCCATTTCATGGCTGTTTGCAGTCACGATTCCATCCTATGCTGGTGTTTCAGATATAGCTTTCTCTGTTTCATATTCTTATCTAGTGAACCCAACCAATCAGAGACAGGTAGCCCAATCCGAACTGCTCCAGCACCTCTGCGTGCAGCAGTGCCAAAAAGGTTACCACTGCATCCAGTAGCCCCACGGAGACTGCCGGAGGTCTCCTTGGGGAAAGGGGATGTTTGTCCCCTTCCCCATGTAAGGGTGCAGGCCCTGCAAGGGGGCTTCTCCTATCCATGCTGGCGCAGTGCAGCAATGGAGAAGCTCCATGTTGGGCTATTCAGGATAGGATCCTCTCCCTGTCCCACCTTCCCCCACCCAGGAATCCAGCCCCCTTCCCCAAAAAGCCACACCGCTGCCTGGCAGTGCTACTTATCCATCGTCCAACAATGCTACCCACTGCCCAGCCAGTGTCCTCCTGATGGTGCCCTAAACATGCTTTATAGCATGCTGATGACTCCTATAAGTTGCCATTAAAAATCAATCCCACAGCAGAGTCTGCAGAGTGAAGAGATATGACAATCCACTGAATTACTTGTGAACATGGACTTGGCAGACACAAGGTCAACATGGAACTAGTTTATTAAAAGTCTGATTAAAGGGGTTTTGTTTAGACTTTCAGTAAACTAAGGGAACTAATAAAATAAAGAAAGGTGAATAATAAAAATAAAAGTAGGATGATGGAAAATGTTTGAGCTTCAGCAGAAAACATTAAGAAAGGTTTTTCATCAAAAGAATGCAATACCTATTAATTCCCAGCAGATGGAGCTGGGATGCTACTGTATTGCACACCTGGTATATTAGACTCGGAGAATTTGTAGGAGCAGCAAGGAAAATAACAGAAAAGAAATCTCTTTGTAATTCTAACTAGACAGCCCCTAGCTAACTTATTACTTTGCACTAGGAATCCCTAGTCCTTTCACTCACAGTTGAGCAAGTGAGTACAGTGCAGCTTCTTTATCCGTGGGGGAACGATTCCAAGACACCCCCCCCCCAGATCTGTGCTGCTTCCAGTTTGACAAACATGAAAGCTTCCATTGGCCTCTGCGCACTTCCGAAAGCCTGCCGGAAGCCTCAGAAAGCCACTTCAGGTCTGACAAGTAACTGGACAAACTGGAAGTGGCTTTCTGAGGCCTGTGAAGGCCTATGGAGAAAGCCATTTACAGTTTGCTCATCAAACTGGAAGTAGCATGGATCTGCGGGGGTGGTGGTGATGTCCTGAAATGGATCCCGCATGGATAAAGAAGTTGGATAAAGTGGCTTTTCCCTGGTGTCTATGGCATCCATGGAGAGTCAAATTCATGGATACTGGGAATGTGCTCCTCTCCTCCTCTCCGAACTCCCAATAGGTCACTCAGGTGACAGATAGAGAACAAATCCCCCTTCGTGTGATTGGAGGAGTGAAAAATACCTGGTCACTCCCTCCCACCCCTTGGACTGAGATAGACAGGTTTGCAACCCAACTGCTAAGCACATACCAATCTTAGCAGGGGGCTAGCGATCTCAAATGGGAAGAGAAGCAGTATATACAAACACATGTACAAACATATACATACAGAATATACACATGTACCGAATATACAAACACACCTTTATCTCACTTGCTTGTAATGAAGTTTCACACAAACAAAGGGCAATGCTGCTTGAAAAGTGTGCCCCAACACACTGTGTGCCCCAACACTAGGTTGATGAATGGCACAGAAGCTTCTGAGAAATTAAAACTGTTCAAATACACAGAAAAATAGGCAAAAAATACAGGAAAACCAGGAAAAATGCAGGGTTTTCATCACAGTTCCTGGTAGTGATCCTGGGTAACTATGGAATAAATCTATGGAATTTATGGAATAAACTATGACACATGCTAAATGTGTCATTTCTACTTTTTTCCCCCCTTAACTAAAGTAGCAGCTACAAGAGAAGGAGACCAAGACTGCAGAATATGGGAAGAGGAGGGTATAATCCTTTTGGCACATATCCTGGTTGTGTTCCTGTAACCTAAGAAATATACAATTGTTTTATACTTGAACCATGAGATTATAACTGGAACTAATTAAAGGCACCCACTACATATCCACATCCCAGTATGCCATATCTTCAATAATGGTTGGTTCACATATGTAAGTTGCCTTCTCACATGATCGCCCTCAAAGCAAATTGTTAATATGCATTAATATGTAGTATCCATGAGGGATAGGTTTCAGGTGCCACCAGGTTTCAAGTGTGGTTTTTGAAGCCACAGACAGCAGCAAACCCTTAAAAGTTCATAAAGCTCCCCCATTGAGCAAATAGCTTATCTGTGTCTGATTGCAGCTCTTCTGTCACTGTCTTCTGTGCCTGGCTGTCTTTGTGCTATGCTTAATATTTTTTTATTTTCAGCCCTGCAACCTGCTTCCTGTTAGCACTTCCTGCTTCCGGTTAGTGTTTGCCCACAAGCAGAGACAGCCAGACACAGCAGACAGTGCCAGGAAGTCTGCAATCAGACACAGGTAAGACATCTGTGCAATGGGGGTGGATTTGTGAGCCGTGGATAAATGAAACTGTGGATATGGTGGGGGACGCCTGTATACGTGACTTGCAAGATTTCCAAACTGGTGGTGACTTTCAAGCTACACACCAAAGTGTACGTTTAAAATTCAGCTTTTATCTCACTGAGAATGAATTAAACGCCAGTTGACATGGCAAATGCCTGTTTTATATAATCATAGCAAAATGAGTTCTTGTTCTACACTTTACACTGATGATGTAGGAAAAAATTATCGCTTATGCAGTTGCTTTAATCTTCAACTGCTTCATTAACAAGAGCTTGATTTCCAAGGTGGGCAAGATGAAAGTAAGCAATATACATTTTGTGTGCCCATTAGTGAAGCTTTTTCACATTTAGAAACATTTCATTCCTTGCCTGCCATGGCATAGTAGAGACCCACAACAGACATACCAGCATGGAAAAGATTCCAATAAGGATAGCAATGCTGAGGGCGCAATCCTGGTGAGGGGATGGGCCAGTGCAAGTCCCTTGTGCCAGCCCACCAGTGTTGCAAAAGTGCATAAAGCGATTTCACACCACTGGGAGAGGAGGGAGGTTGACCCAAGTCCCATTGGAGTGGCACAATAGGTAAGCCCATGCCGGCTGAGCTAGGCTGGCACGGGGGGTGTCTGGGGTGTGTGGGGAGGGTGGGGAGAAAGCGTTTCAGCGTGGGACAAAAAGCATTTTGGGGGCGTGGAGAGGGCGGTCAGCGGGCAAGGGGGCTAGGATCTGGTACTTATGCTGGATCCTATCCCCATTCCTGGTCAGCCCAGAGCAACTCCGGGTTTCTCGGATCTGTGCCCCCTCTTTAGGAGGTACAAATCTGAGTAGCCCCATTGGGGTTGCTGTGGTGTTACCTGGGGTAAGGAGAAGCAATTCCCCTTGCCCTGGGGTAAACCACTTTGGGCCCCAACCCTGCCTTGGATGTGGAGCAGGTCTGGCTGCTCCAGGGCAGGTTTTTATTGGTCTCTGAAAGTCACTGGCTGACATTTTTTAAACTTCCATAGTTTCTTTCCTAAGGTACACTCTCAATTCATGTGGGGAGTCACAGACAAGCCTCATTATTGTCTTTGCAAGCTGACAGCACAGAACAGGCCCAGCACTTTTGTTCACTGGTCACTGTAGGGGAAGGGCAGATTGTTTGCCATTACTGTTGTGAGGAAGCCCCAAGGAATTCCAACATTCAACAAATACAGTTTGAAAACCATCGACAGGTTGTAGCTTGCACATGTTGGGACTAAATTTACGGCACATATTTCTACTTTCTTTTCAGCTGAAACAACTGATCAGGGTATCATTTGAATAGGTTCTAAGTACACTTGCAGGTATTTTGAAATACCCACAGATTTTATCAGGTTCCCTTTCAATCAGTCCTGGAATCCTGATACGTAGGACATTTCAACAGGGCTTTCTATTCTTTTCATAGTCAGCAGAGATTCCTCTGTATCTGAAAGACCAGTAACCAGCAACTGATCTTGGTACTATTTAATTGGAACAGTGGTTGTTCCATTCAGGTTAAATATAGCAGCATCCTAAGCGAATAAGCTATCTTTGGTTCTGAACATATGGTCAGTCCAGTGTAATGCTAAACATGTCCTTTCTGTTTTGGATTTTTTCCTTATTTATTTTAAAACATTTCTATTTTACTTTTCCTATCTTGCGGGCAGCCCTAGATGCCATACAATTAAAACACAACAAGCAGTCAATTATGCATTTAAAAAAAACAAACCCCACAAACAAATCATTGTATCAGAAAAGAAGCAGTGCAATCTCAGCAGAGCAAAAATAAATTAAATACCCATGGTCCAAAAAATTTATCTTGCATTGTCAAATGCATAGAAAGGGTAGAGAGTGGGGATTCTATGAGCTCTCTGAGAAACTTTGGTGCAAATCCTAACCAACTTTCCAGCACTGGGATAGCAAATGTCATACCAATCTTTAAAAAGGGAAAGAGGGGGGACCCGGGAAACTATAGGCCGGTCAGCCTAACATCTATACCGGGTAAGATGGTAGAATGCCTCATCAAAGGTAGAATCTCAAAACACATAGATGAACAAGCCTTGCTGAGGGAGAATCAGCATGGCTTCTGTAAGGGTAAGTCTTGCCTCACAAACCTTATAGAATTCTTTGAAAAGGTCAACAGGCACGTGTATGCGGGAGAACCCGTGGACATTATATATCTGGACTTTCAGAAGGCGTTTGACACGGTCCCTCACCAAAGGCTACTGAAAAAGCTCCACAGTCAGGGAATTAGAGGACAGGTCCTCTCATGTATTGAGAACTGGTTGAAGGCCAGGAAACAGAGAGTGGGTGTCAATGGGCAATTTTCACAATGGAGAGAGGTGAAAAGCGGTGTGCCCCAAGGATCTGTCCTGGGACCAGTGCTTTTCAACCTCTTCATAAATGACCTGGAGACAGGGTTGAGCAGTGAGGTGGCTAAGTTTGCAGACGACACCAAACTTTTCCGAGTGGCGAAGACCAGAAGTGATTGTGAGGAGCTCCAGAAAGATCTTTCCAGACCGGCAGAATGGGCAGCAAAATGGCATATGCGCTTTAATGTCAGTAAGCGTAAAGTCATGCACATTGGGGCAAAAAATCAAAACTTTAGATATAGGCTGATGGGTTCTGAGCTATCTGTGACAGATCAGGAGATCTTGGAGTGGTGGTGGCCAGTTCAATGAAAGTGTCAACCCAATGTGCGGTGGCAGTAAAGAAGGCCAATTCTATGCTTGGGATCATTAGAAAAGGTATTGAGAGCAAAATGGCTAATATTATAATGCCATTGTACAAATAGATGGTAAGGCCACAGCTGGAGCACTGTGTCCAGTTCTGGTCACCACATCTCAAAAAGGACATAGTGGAAATGGAAAAGGTGCAAAAGAGAGCAACTAAGGTGATTACTGGGCTGGGGCACCTTCCTTATGAGGAAAGGCTATGGCGTTTGTTCTAATGTCATGGTTCAAATGTAGAACAATTTGTCCTGAGTCTCCAAAATTGTTGCAAAATCTCTGCAGATTTATGAGACAATTTAATATGAGATGAATAAATATTTTTAATAATAATAATTGTTGAAAAGAAGCAGATCTGGATAGTGGATGTGGCAACAGCTGGCAATGTGAGAACTGGAAAAGATCACAAAATATAAAGTTTTGCAAAGTTGAACACAAAGTTGAACGCATATGTCAGAAAAAGGCTTAAATTGTACCAATCATTGTCTGCGCTCTAGTCACAATATTAAAAGACTTTGAAAAACACCCGAACATCCTAAATGTCAATGAAATCACTAAAAACCAGCAACAGAAAGTCTTACTTGGAACTGCACACATATTACAAAAATATCTATGACTATCCTATCCCTGGGATAGACCCAATATTCAACAGGCCAAATCCAGCCAACAACAATAAAAACAAAGTAAACTAGAAAGGGAAAAAAAGTTCAGTGCAAGAAATGTATTAGGAATAACAACAGCCCTGTTCATATTACATATTCATGCATGTTAACATGTGAATTGGGACAATATAATGTTGTCCACTAATTGTGCTGCCAACTTCTAAGCATTCATTTGAAGCGCTGAACAGAGAACACACAGAAGTTGGGTTGAATGCCTGGCAATGCCAAATCTTTTCCTCATCATCCATATGTTCATATCCATAAATGTGCCATATGAACAGGATTAAGCTCACTTCATTATGGTTACATTTTAAAGAGTGAAAAGAAATTTGACATGTCTGAACTGCCATCTAAAAAACATGCCCAAATCTTTATCATGTCAATTATGAGTGCTAATGCATTGCATATGCAAGGCGTTTTTATTCCAAAAAGCCTTTGGTACCCTGTAGGATCTGAGGGTATGATGGCTGCAGACTGGCTTGCGCTTTTTAATCATTTATTTAATGTTTTATGTTTGGTGGTTTTTTATGCTGCTGCTTGCCACTTTTAATGTGTATTTTATCATTTGATGTGTATTATATAGTTTATTTTAAGTAGTTGTGAGCCACCTTGGGTGCCCTTCGAGAAGAAAGGCGGGGTAAAAAACAAATTAATAAATAAAAATAAATTTGCAGGAAGAATGGTTAAATTGTCATCCCTTGACTCTTACTTAGCTGATTTTGCCAACTTATTGCAGGTTGCGTCTCATTATTTGTGTGGGTTCTGTTCCCAGAACTCACCTGGAAGGCAAAAATTGCACTATAGCAAATCAAATAAAACAACAAAATGCCTTTGCTCAGGTGATTTAAAAACAGCCTTGCTGTCCTTTGTGATATTAAGATAGAGTCATTAAGGGTGTAATCTTAACCCCTTATGTCAGTGCTTTCCAGCACTGGCATAGCTGTGCCAATGGGCCATGTGCTGCATCCTGCAGTTGGGTGTCACTCATGGAGGCCTCCTCAAAGTAAGGGAATGTTTGTTCCTTACCCCAGAGCTGCATTGCCCTTATATCAGTGCTGGAAAGTACTGACATAAGGGGTTAGGATTGTGCCCTAAGATGACAATCCAACAATCAGTTTCTCTCCAGGCACTTACAAAGGATTTTCTTTCAGAGGGAAGGGAGGGGGTTGCTTGCAGAGAGAATGACTGATTGATTGTCAGCTGGCTGCCCTCTCTCTGACTATTGTACTGTTTTCCTTTAATTTAAAGGGTCCTTATCATGTTGAGATAAAAATCTCTACTACAGTAAGAAAAGCATTTTAAAGGGGTGCATTTTCCCCTTCTCCAGGGATCTGTACATTCCTTCTCATTTGCAATGGTCATTTGTGTTGAGTCAAATCGTGTATACAAAATCCATGTATAACCTGAACTTTGTTATACTAATTTTCAGCATTTATACAGTGCATTTCAAGTGTTCAAAGTGCTTTATGCTGGCAACTGGAAAACACTAATAAATGTGATTTGTATGACTCACTGGCAAGCCAATCTAGGCCCAATCTTATCTAATTTTCCAGTGCTGTCCCCATACTGCAGGATGCAGTGCATGCCTCGTTGACATGGCTGCATAAGCACTGGAAAATTGGATTGGATTTGGCCCCTAGTCAAGCACACTGGCAGTATAGTTATAGCTTCCTTCTGTGACTATTAATGTCAGACAAATATATTCTAGTCTCAGTCTCTGGGCCAGATCTGATGTTACAAGAAGCCAGGACTGAACTATGGCTTTGCATGATGTCCCCTAGTCTTGGCATTTGCTCTCTCCCTTTCCACTTGTGTGTAAGGGTAGACAGGATTTTACTTCCAGTTTAGAACAGGTCTAAATACCAATGGTGATGGTATCTGAACATGCCAGTCCTGATTATCTCTCCCTATGATAGCAAACTTAGGGTGCAATCCAAACCTTCGCTGGAGCACTGCATCCAACACAAGTTCGTTGGGTGCAGTGGCTCAGCCAGGGGCAAGGGGAAGCTCTTCCCCTTACCCCTGGGTAAGGGATACGTGCCCCAATGGGTCTGTTGATTCCAGATTGAAAATAATATGAGCCTACCAAATTACTGTACCAGGCAACTAGTGAAAGTCAGAAATATCCCAATGGTTCATGATAACATATCATCCCTTTGTGTAAAGGCGCAAATGAGGCCCACAAAGATTCTTTAGGCCCAAATCCTTACCAACTTTCCAGCACTGGCTTAGCTGTGCCAATGGGACATGTGCTGCAACCTGCAGTTGGGGGGCACTCATGGAGGCCTCCTCAAAGTAAGTGAATGTTCACTTGGAGTTGCATTGCCCTTATGTTGGTGCTGGAAAGTGGGTTAGGATTGTGCCCTTAGTCTGTTTTGGACCTTTTATGGAGCCATTTAAGACTTTTCAAATCAACACAAACAGCTTCTCTAATCTGTCACAAGAAGCCATTTCCCCCCAAGTACTGATCTTGTAAAACTTCTATTCATTTCAATAACACATATGCAAGAGAACATTCTGATAGACTGTACCCACAGTAATTTCTTGTCTGTTCTGATCACCATCCTAATGTTAATCTTCATAAACAAAGTTTTTTATTTGGTTGTCACTTTTTACATTCAAGTATGAATGACAGACTTGTTCAAATGGTACCACCCACCCTGTCTGCTGGTTTACAAAGGCAGGACCGTGTGTGTGTGTGTGTATGCCACAATCCCCACTGCGTGATTGTTTGGCTCCATAATTATGCAGAGGACAAAACATCTGAACTAACATTTAACTAATTTGCTTGGTGAAAGTGGTCTGAATTTCCCATCCTTCTCATAACTGTGCAGTGTTGGAACATCAAGTTTACATACATACACACAGGGTTTGGACGGGCCATTTGGGCAGTATAATCTGAACCCATCACATCATGTCATAGTCATGGTGAAGTCACAGGTTTTTATTGCTCTGAATGAGTGCCCTGCTTCCAGAACTGCAGCTAGCAATTGGGACCTTCTCAGCAATGTGATCGAGACATTTCCCATCCCTCAAATCTCATTCTTCATATAATTCCCTGCAGCAACCATGAGAGAGGCAGATGACAGAAAAATCAATATATGCAGATTTCTTTTGTTTCTGAAGAATAAAATAACAGGTATCAGAGTTCTTTCTGGCACTTTGCATTTGATTAACTGAAATGTCTCATTACAGGAAAAAAAGGCAATGATAGTATTTAGTTAGTTAGCAATTTGCCCAATCTAAATCAAACACCACACGCTAACTAAATCACATACAGGCAAATTTATAAACAGCTTTAATTAGAAACTAATCAAGTGTCATGCCTTTTATCTAACCCTGCACAACTAGGAAAGAAAGAAGACAGAACAACAGGATCTACTCAGCACATTATGGAAGACAGACACATGCAGTTGCTTACTGGAACTAGAAAATATCTGTTCATGTATCACATATGCACAAGTACATAAATAAGAACTAAATCCAGCAAGAAAAGAGCAAGTGCTGATCACGTTGATCAAAAATAAAGCCATTGTTCACTTAAATAGTACATAAAATCAGGAGGAAGAAAAAGCAACAAAGATAAACAAGAAAAGCAACGAAGAGCATTAAGGCAACGAATCACCATCCCCATGTTCACCTGCTAGCAGTCGTGTATTCTAGTCCCTAACCCCAAATCTCATCAAGTCTCAAGTCTTTGAGCTGAACTGAACAGAAAAAAGGAAGGTGGTGGTAGTGTGTAGTAAACACCCCCTCCCTTGAGAAAAAAACCTTTCTTGGGTTAAATAAATAGATGCTCCCATTCTCACTGTTCTGGAGTCTCCCCTGAAAATGCCTGCTCACCCTCCCCCCACCACTGTAGTTTTCGGCCCAAGCAGCACCTCAGGCTCTCATAGATTCCAGCGAGGGGGGGGGAGAATAACTATTGAATTGCAAGGGCATTTAAAGCAGCAAACTCTGGATAGGTGCAGTGGTGGACCTAGGGAGTGTAAGGGGGGCACAGCTCAGGCACAGCCCCTTAGGGGGTGCCACCATCATTCTTGCCCCCCCCCCGCCGCCCGCTTATCTTATTTTTCTTTTAAGTGAAAGAAGCTGGTAGCTCCACCAGCTTCTTTCACTTACAAACTGAAAAACATTCCTCCTAATGAAGGAGAGGGTGACCCAGAATCGCAGACAGAGAGGCTCTGGTCACAATTCAGCACCAGACTGGGCCACCCCCGTCCTTTATAGGAGGAGAGGAAAGGGGAGACCTAGTGCAGCAGTGCACCAGGGTGAGGACATCACTGCAATTACTTCTGGATCAGGGACGAGGGGGCAGCAAACAAAGTGGTTGCCCTGAGTGTGAAGAAGCCCAGGAATGCCACTGGATAGGTGATGGAAATGATGGCTTGTCAGGGTAGACATCACCCACTTCTGATGGTGTCCCACACCCACACCACCACCAGTGATGTATTTAATTTGTTGTCCTCCACTCTGGGAAGTTAGAGGAGAGACAGGAGAAACGTGTTGCTTTTGCCAAAGACAGCGCCAAATGAAAAGTGTGCCAAAAAGGGCTAGACCTTTCCTTTGTATTGCAAACAAACCCTCTCCCATATCCTGCACCTATACTCCTGTCTGTCCCTCCCACTGTCTCCCCCATTGCCCAAAAATAAAACCCTGAATACTTCGTCCCCTCACTGCATACAAACCACTCATCCTGAAGTTGCCCCTTGTCTGTCCCTCCCACTGCTTCCATCATCCAAAAAATAACCCCTGAAGCCTTCCTCCCCACATTGCAGCCCTCTCTCACATATCCTGCCCCCACTTCCTTGAACCCACCTTCCAACTGCCTCTGCTGTCATCCATCGAGATGCCTGCTTCTGGATAGCCCAGGAAGTCTTACAGTACAATGCAAAAGCACCAGTAAAAAAAATAAGCAAGAACACAGTGACTTGGACACAAAAAACCCTTTGAGTCCCAAGTCACTGACTGACATTCCCTTCTTGTGTCCAAGTCAGTAATTCACATGACTTAGGTCTGACTTGGGAGCGAATCAGGGGACTCAAGTCTACATCACAGCCTGTTGGTGCCTCGTTAAGGTAGATGTCCCCCGCCCACCTCCCAGTGACTATTAAAATATCAACTATTCTGTGTGGAAGAGTAGAGGAATAAATAAATATTTTAAAATGATTTTATGTTATTTGTATACTGTAACTGATGTGAGCCACTTTGGGGGCATCTATGTTGGTTGAAAGATGAGATAAAAAAATCTCCAGAAAGAATGAATGAATGACCAAATATGGATAGCCAACTATTATTTCTATGTTCATTCAAAATTCATATGTACAGTTTTGCTAAAAAATCATTTACTGGACTGTAAAGTGCTGTTAAAAGTCTGCCCAGACCTCACATGCTCCTTTATGTGCCACTATGCACCCAGGAGTTCCATGATACAGGTTGCAGATATCATCATTTCAGCACAGATGGTTAACAGATACTTTGCATCAGGAGTTTTGTAATCTAGTTTAATCTGATCTATGAAATTATAATGTCATGTTGTAATGGACAGCATGTATCAGTGAATTATATACATGTATGAAAAAATAATGATTTGTGTAATATAATATTGCTGATCCCAGAATGTTTTGCTTCAGTGTAATTAATTCCCAGTCTTACTGCATAATGCAATTCATATGCAAGATTACACTAACTTTGTATGTGGCAATTATAAGATTGCTTGTTTAATGGCATTTTATGCTGCCTTTCGCCCAGTAAGGCACTCAAGGCAACTTACAATCATTTCAAAGCAATAAAAACAGTAATAACCATAATAAAACAGAAAAAAACCCCCAATGGATCAGTCCCAGTTAAACAGTTAAAATCCCAGTGTTGTGTCCAAGAATCAGCATTTGCCATCAAAGGTCATCCGAAATAAAAATGTCTTAGCGTCCCAGTGAAAGGTCTCCAAAGAGGGAACCGTTCTTAATTCCAAGGGAAGGGAGTACCATAGCTGTGACGCCACCGAGAAGGCTATTCTTTGCTGTCTTCTCTCTCACCTCCATCAATTGTGACACAGCTAAAAGAGTCTCCTCTGATGTTCTCAGAAGATGGGATTATATTGAAGAAGATGGTTCCTCAAGTACGCTGGTCCCAAGCCTTTAGAGGGCCTTAAAAGTCAAAACGAGCACCTTGAATTGTGTTGAGTGGCAGCTAGTATAGCCGCTGGAGCAGATTATGACCCTCAAGGGATTCTGCAACAAAATGTTGCATCTCTCCTATTCTAAATTGTTCATGTCCAGCTCTTAAAGAGTCAAGCAGTCAATTCCTCTTTTCTCTGCTCCACTCTTGTTTTTAACTTTTGAGCTTTTCCCAGCTGCCTGGAAAAAACTTTTCTGATGAAGTGAAAAGTTCATGAAAGCTTATGCTACAGTAAACCCGTTAATCTTTAAGATACCAAAAGACTTTCTGTTTGTTTTTCTGCAACCAACTAAGTGCCCAATCCTGAGCTCTTAATGCCAGTCCACCACAGACACTGAGTGTCGCAAACATGTCTTAAGGCAGCTCCATGGCCACCCAAACCACCGAATGGCAGTAAGGTTAGTGGGGGGAAGCAGGGAGGTGGCGTTCCAGGGTAGGGGGAGGAGGGTGGAGGGCAGGGAGAGGGCAGAGGGAGGCATGCCGGGGGAGGGAGCAGGAGGGAGGCGGGACCAGAGCAGCTTCTCCGCATTCAGAGCCTCCATATCAGCCCACCAGCCACGGAGGCTCTTGATTCTACAGTGACCCAAGGGTTGCAGTAGTCGTAGCACCAATGCGGGGCTACTTGCCTTGCTTGGGGAAGGGGACAAAAATCCCCTTGCCCCAAGGAGCCGCCAGCAGCTGCCCTGTTGCGCACAGGATGCCGCAGCAGCCGTTTCAGCACCATGGCAGTCCAGGCACAATGGGCAGTTTAGGATTGGGCTGGAAAGCTGCAAATGTATACACACTTAGCAGAGAGTAACAGTCCAATTGTATGCCTGTGAGTGCAGCAGACTCTTCATCAGTACGTTCAGCACTGCTGCCAATGTAGCAACTAGAAAGCTGTGCATCATGAGTAGCGTGACACAGACTGGTGGCCGGCATAGTCCTGCTGGCAGAGATCAGAGGATAGGAGCAGATTGGAGTGGGATGGGGTGGATTGCAATGGCAGCAGCATGTGCCACACCCTGAACCCCCCAGACGACTCTTTGGAGCTATACCAGCAAGAGTTGGCACAGATCTGAGAAATCCCATTAGAGACCATGTGAAGATTGACATAGAGGTATGTTTTGCTCCTTCTTACCTTTCCCAACTGCCCCAATCCCTGGACAGCATGTATGTATGCAGCAGCCAGTGTGCTAGTGGCCCTGCATCCCTTGCACTGGCTCAGGACTGTATTGGGCTGTTATGTCCACCTAACTCAGTGGGGCTTACTTCTGAATAGGCATGCATAGGATGGTGCTGTGATACAGGTATGCTTCTTGGTAGTTAACCCATTTTCCCTGTTTCATATATGCTCAAACTCTGGATCTTTGCTCAAAAGAAGGAATAGCACCCTTAGCTCTGTTATTCTTCAAGTCCTGTTCGGCAGTCAGAGAACAAATGTATTTTCTCAGAGTTTTAATCAGAAGCATTTGAGTGAAGTGGTTTCAGTTATCTGAAAAATCTGATTATATACCACTTGACCATTTTGAAGATCCATGCTCTGAACACTGGATAATTCTACTTTGTCAAAAATGTCTGTCATTGGAAGGTATGTAAGGGCCCAATCCTATCCAACAAATAACACCCACAAACATTCCCTTACCTTAGTGGTATTCAAAGTGGTCGCTGGTTGCGACGCCCTAGCCTGTGCGTCCTGGCCTCTGCCCCCTTAAGGGGCAGGGGCAGCCAGGAGATAGGGGGAAGGCAGCGGCGCAGGGGGGCTGCAGGGGTTTGGGTGCTCTTGCCCAGGCCTCCTTCAGCCTCCCAGGGTGCAGGAAGCCCTGTGCAACCTTCGGCAGGGCTCCCCAGGTCAGAAAACGTGAAAGCAGAGCGATTGTGCCCCGCTCCGCAAAACCAGAAGCAGAGCACGATCGCTCCGCTTTCCCTTCTGACGGGACTGCAGGGATTGGGGTGCACTCTCCAGTCCCTGCAGCAGCCGTCCCTGTGTGCGGGGAGCTCTGTGCCTCCGCCTGCAGGACTCCCCAGATCAGGGAAAGGGAGAGTGGGGCGATCGCATCCGCTTCCGCTTTTGCGGAGGCAGAGCAGATCGCTCCACTCTCCCTTTCCTTAACCTGGGGCGCCCTGCAGGCGCTCATGCAGGGCTCCCTGCACACAGGGACAGCTGCTGCAGGGACTGGTGAGTGCATCCCAGTCCCTGCAGCCCCCTGAGCGACACGATCCTGGGGATCGCGTCGCTGCCTTCCCCCTGCCCCTGTTGCCTCCCCCCGCCCCCGCAAAGACTTACTGTGGGTTTCAAACTCCCAGAGAGTTTGAAAACTGCAGCCTTACCTTGAAGCGGCCTTCATGACTCCCCCCTCCACCACAGAATGCAGTGCATGACCTGTTGGCACAGCTGCATCAGTGTTGGAATGTTGGATAGGATTTGGCCCTAAGAGAAGTTGAACTGATGTCTTCATGATTTGTCTTTGTTTTAAGGGAAACCTTATCAAAAGATGTACTGTTCAGAAGAAGCTAGATGGTCATTCTGCTGGTAATTGAAATTATTTCTATTGTGAAAAGAAAATTCTTCTTTAAAAGGTTGCATGGATAGTCTTTTTATGCAGTGACACAAAAATGGCTACAGCTGCATCCTGCAAGGTGGGGGAGTCATGGAGGTCTCCTCTGGGTAAGGAAACACCTGTTCCATAGCATGGAAGGGTCTACTCTGACCTGCATTGGTGAAATTACTGGCATAGGTTTATGTGGATCCAGGCCGTGGGACTGGGTCCAGGAAGCTGCTACTGCCAAACCTACCCAAACCTACCTCATTCCCTCATTCACTTTTGCCCCAGTTCTATCCCCAATCAGCCTATGTGACACAGTGGCAGCACAAGTTGCATCTATAGTGGGGACAACCAGAAAACCTGGGAGAGGTATGTAAAAATGTTTTTAATTTACATACCCACAAGACACCTGGCTGCCAATGGATCTCTTTGGCTTATTTAGCTGGTGTAAGTCCAAGGAGCCTCAAGAGGCATGTTGAGCTTGGAAAAAGATGCTAGAATCCTGGCATGCACAACTGCCACCAAGTTCCACTCCTCCCACCCTCAAAGTGACTCCTAAATGCCACTGCCTCTGTCCCTCCCTCAAATTGCCCATGACCTGCCCCACTGGTACCTTCTCTGATCTGGTGCAGCCTGGGTGAGCTACTGGTGCAGGTGTGGGGCCTCCAGCCATTTGAGCTGATGGTCCTGCAGTGCACAATAGCAGCACAGTACCAGGACAAGGGTGGTGGGTCGCAAGATCCACCATCGCAAGAACAAGATTGGATTGGGCTGTTTCTTACATAGTTGAATGCCATCAGATAGGGTGAGCAGTTTACGTGTTGGGGGGTGTTACGTTTGGGGAGAGAGAGAGAGGCTGTGATGCTCCAGGTTTGGGGGGGGAAGAGAGAGGCTGTAATGCTCCAGGCTTGGGGAGGGGAAGAGAGGCTGTGATGCTCCAGGCTTGAGAGGACAAAGAGAGAGGCTTTGATGCTCCAGGCTTGGGGGGGGGGGGAGAGAAGCTGTGATGCTCCAGGCTTGGGGGGGAGGAAGAGAGAAGCTATGATCCTCCAGGCTTGAGGAGGGGACACAAAAAAGGGCGGGGGCAAGAACGTGCAACCCCCGCCCCAGACAGGCACACAGGAGCCTGGCTCTGTGTGTGTGTGAGAGAGAGTGAGGGAGGGAGGGAAGAAGAGAGCATGCGGGAGAGAGAGAGAGAGAGAGATGCTGACCGACCCAATGCAGCACGAGGGGCGATGGAAGAGCCCTCTAGGCTTGCCAGAGGCTGCATGTCCCTGGGTAGCGGGGGATGCAAGGTGGGAGGTGCAGGAAGTGGAAGGAGGCTCCTGGTTGGCTGGCTGATTGGCTGGCTGATGGGGCTCTGAAGTTTGGCCCCACAGTGGAGGGGGAAGGCGCAGCCACAGCCACAATAGCAGCGCTCACCATCCCGCTTTTCCTGGGACAGGCATGCTTGGCTGGGTGGGCAGGAGGCTGTGTGCGGACGATTGTTGGCTCAGCCTCTGACAGGGCTGCAGCAGCCCGATGGAAGGCATGCGGGGGGGGGTGTTGTTGCGTGTTGTTGCCCCCGCAAGTTGTTGTCCCCCCCAAGCCTGCTGCCCAGTGCATTTGCTACCCCCTGCATCCCCTTAGCTACGCCACTGCCTGGCTATCCCAGACTGCTATCTTTGCCAACTGCACATCTGACACTATCTTACTGCTGCAATTCTGAATCACAAACATCGGAAGGTGTCATCACGTCCTGAATGTACCTAATCTTCTAGCCAGCCAGTTCTACTGCACATTGCTGGAAACCCTTTAATGACTTCTTCCATTTTCATGATGCAAATTCATAGCAATATTGACTTCATGCTAGCATGTTCAGTTCAGGAGATCACACTAGAATAATGTGGCTGCTTTAATAATAGCACCCTTTAAATCCTACCTGATAATTACGATCTGTTCAGTAGCCATTTAGAGCAATAACAAACAATCTAATTCAGTGTTTCTTAAACTGTGAGTGCAGCCTAGATGGGTCATTAGATGGGTCATGAGCCAATTTTAAGTGGGTTGCATAGCACCTAGCTCAGCCACCATTGAAAAATACAGTGCTGAAAATATATTTTCAGAGTACAGAGCTGGACAGGGCATGCTCCAGTTGGGAGAGAGGTATGGTGCTTTGCCCTGAATAGGTGGAAAGATGGAACGCTGAAAAGGGGGGAGGGCTGTGTGGTTGCAGAAGGATCCAAGTCTGCATTCTGCTTTGACGCCCAATCTGGAACGTTTGAATAAAAAATAACAGTATGAGTGCACTGTGTAATGGGACCTTCGGCTGATTGCGGCTTAGGTTTGAAACTCAAATGATGTCAATGCCGGCCACGACATCACTTCTGGAGGATCCCAACAAATTATCATTCTAAAAAGTGGGTCCTGGTCCTAAAAAGTTTGAGAACCACTGATCTAATTCTTAAGTTATGCACAGTTTGGGGGGGGGGGGAGTACAGGGGAAGACAAGAATATGTACAAGATAGAGCAAAAAAGGCATAATTTATTTAAAAGATTTATATACTGCATTTCCAAAGGCTCAAAGCAGTGTAGAATATATAACAAATTAAAAAAATAAAATAAAAACATATAAAAATAAATACAATACAATAAAAATACAAAATTAACAGTATAAGGAGGAGATAAAAACAATTAATTTTAGGCAAAATGGAACTGATAAATACAGGGGCATAGACATAAAAAAAGCTCTGCTAGTATGAACTCCATAAATCGAATATGTGGTCAGAATTCTGTAATGCTAATATTCCTTGTCTACTCACATGGCTGAATATACCCCCTTACCCCTGCCATATGATATGGTGCTAATGCTTAAAAAAAAAGAAGAAAAAAGCTTAGTGCTTACTTTTTTGGAACTGGGAAAGCAGGCTATTCATACTTTCTAATAAACAAAAAGTTGTCCATTGTGTTGTAATAGTTGTGTTGTAATAGTTGTCAGCACACCATTCGATGTTCGCGTGGTGAAAGATTAACAGCCCAATCCTAAACTGTGCTGTTGCAGCCCGGCCGCATGGCCTGAGCTGCAGTGGGATGCCGCACTGCCCTAGTGCTGTGAAGTTGTGATAGCACTTCCTGGTTCACTCCAAGGAAGGGGTGCTGGTGGCTTCGTGTGCCCCATTCCTTCTCCTGTAAAATGGGTTCTGGGTTAGGCCATAGCCTTCCAAACCCTGTAATTTAAACTCAGGTCAAATTTGGTTTTTGAGTTTTTGCACTTTAAGCCCAAAATGTTACCTGTGCAGTCCCTACATAGCCTTTGGCTGAGACACTCAATCTTGGAGATTTTGAATAACAACTTGCCCCCCCCCACACCACTACTAGAAGTCTGAAAACCACCCTTTTCCTGTTGTTGTTGTTGTTGTTGTTGTTGTTGTTGTTGTTGTTAACAGTATTTATTTACTGCTTTTCAACAAAAAGTTCACAAAGTGGTTTACAGAAAAAATCAAATAACTCATGGCTCCCTGTCTCAAAAAGGCTCACAATCTAAAAAGATGCAACACCAGCAGACAGCCACTAGACAGCCACTGTTCTCCTATCTTTCTGAAAATTGATTAAACCATAGAGGTAGATGTAAAAATTCTGTGTTACAGTGTAGAGAGTTAGCATAGGAAGCTGCCTTATACTTAGTCCATTAGGTCATCTAGCTCAGTACTGTCAGTACTAGCTCAGTATGCTGACTGGCAGCAGCTCTCCATGATTTACAGGGGTTGAACCCGGGATCTTCCTTGTGCAAACATGAGCTTTCTCACTGATCTACAGCCCCCCCCCCCGCTCCCTCATGATTTGGGGTATAGGCTACATTAATAGGCCAAATTATACATTCCTTCCTTCACAGGCACAGGATCCACAGGCATGTGGATGTGGGAGAACCCGTGGACATTATATATCTGGACTTTCAGAAGGCGTTTGTCACAGTCCCTCACCAAAGGCTACTGAAAAAACTCCACAGTCAGGGAATTAGAGGACAGGTCCTCTCATGGATTGAGAACTAGTTGGAGGCCAGGAAGCAGAGAGTGGGTGTCAATGGGCAATTTTCACAGTGGAGAGAGGTGAAAAGCGGTGTGCCCCAAGGATCTGTCCTGGGACCGGTGCTTTTCAACCTCTTCATAAATGACCTGGAGACAGGGTTGAGCAGTGAGGTGGCTAAGTTTGCAGACGACACCAAACTTTTCCGAGTGGTGAAGACCAGAAGTGATTGTGAGGAGCTCCAGAAAGATCTTTCCAGACCGGCAGAATGGGCAGCAAAATGGCAGATGCGCTTCAATGTCAGTAAGTGTAAAGTCATGCACATTGGGGCAAAAAATCAAAACTTTAGATATAGGCTGATGGGTTCTGAGCTGTCTGTGACAGATCAGGAGAGAGATCTTGGGGTGGTGGTGGACAGGTTGATGAAAGTGTCGACCCAATGTGCGGCGGCAGTGAAGAAGGCCAATTCTATGCTTGGGATCATTAGGAAGGGTATTGAGAACAAAACGGCTAATATTATAATGCCGTTGTACAAATCTATGGTAAGGCCACACCTGGAGTATTGTGTCCAGTTCTGGTAGCCACATCTCAAAAAGGACATAGTGGAAATGGAAAAGGTGCAAAAGAGAGCAACTAAGATGATTACGGGGCTGTGGCACTTTCCTTATGAGGAAAGGCTACGGTGTTTGGGCCTCTTCAGCCTAGAAAAGAGACGCCTGAAGGGGGACATGGTTGAGACATACAAAATTATGCAGGGGATGGACAGAGTGGATAGGGAGATGCTCTTTACACTCTCACATAATACCAGAACCAGGGGACATCCACTAAAATTGAGTGTTGGGAGAGTTAGAACAGACAAAAGAAAATATTTCTTTACTCAGCGTGTGGTCAGTCTGCGGAATTCCTTGCCACAGGATGTGGTGCTGGCGTCTAGCCTAGACGCCTTTAAAAGGGGATTGGACAAGTTTCTGGAGGAAAAATCCATTACGGGGTACAAGCCATGATGTGTATGCGCAACCTCCTGATTTTAGAAATGGGTTATGTCAGAATGCCAGATGCAAGGGAGGGCACCAGGATGAGGTCTCTTGTTATCTGGTGTGCTCCCTGGGGCATTTGGTGGGCCGCTGTGAGATATAGGAAGCTGGACTAGATGGGCCTATGGCCTGATCCAGTGGGGCTGTTCTTATGTTCTTCCTTCCCCTAATATATTTATCCCTCAGAGAAACATAATGGTCTGTGGCCAACAACTGTACACTACAAGTTCCAGAATAACTGAACTGAACTCAATCCTATTTAACTTTCCAGCACTGATGCAGCAATGTCAACAGGGCATATGCTGTAATCTGCTGTGGTGGGGCAGCCACAGAGGCCTCTTCAAAGCAATGTTTATTCCCTTACCTTGGGGCTGCATCAGTGCTGGATAGAATTGGGTCATTATTTGCACTTACAAGGTGTCACTTGAAAACTCATAGCCTGTGGCTAATCAAAAAAAGTTGCTTCAAATTTCTTTCGAAGTTCCCTCCTTAATTCAGCAGTCCAGCCCTCCTATAGTTAGAACAATTAACTGAAGAACTGTCAGAGTAGCTACGAATTTTCTCCCCACCCTAGCCCTGCTACAACATTACAGTAATCAGCTGTTTGCCCAAGAATGACATTCGCAATCTAGGAAACCGATAGGCAAAGTCTGTGCTAGTATTCTACAGCCACACTGCAGGTGCTACTTTCACTTTCAGGTGTAATGGTATGATTTGCAATACAGGATAAAGAAGTTTATTGTCAAATTAGAATTCAACTTCATTTATCGGACATCCTTGTTTGAGACATCAAATAGTTGCTTTCTAAATATCATCTCAAATATCAGTCACTTCTGTTTGCAAATACAAATGAATAATATTATTTTTAAAAGGATATCTTACTTGAGTTCCTGTGAGCTTGTGGCCAGCATACTTCGAATACTTTTGTCAGCCAATGGGCAGCCAGACAGACTGTAAGACAGGTCAGGATAGCCAAGTAAATCAACCTTCTTTTAAACTAAGACCTTCCAAACAAACACAACGTTAAAAAAAGAAAAATTAAAAAATTGTAATGCAGAAAAGCGATGGAGAGGGCAAGTGCTGCAATACTGAATTTTCGAATACAAGTTAACCCTCTGAATATGTTTAAATGTAAACTTTACTTTGGATGTTATCTTTTTTTTCTAATAAGCTTATAGGTGTAACAAAAAAGTAATAGTAATCCATGGGTTAACTATTTGAAAAAATTTAAGAATTTTTTGAAATTTAGTAGTAATTTTAAAAGAAAAAGACGTTTATACAACACACAAATTAGCATGCTCTTAAGATCAACATTTATTACTCAAAGGGTTAACACATAGTTCAACATTTTTACTTTGACAGCATTGTTGAGGTAAGCTGAAAACAATAAATTGAAAAGACAGAATCCACCATGAAAAAAATGAAGTCACACCTTCTATGTGAGGCGTAATTACCAGTCACATGACCACTCCCATCACACCCTGGTGTTGGACATCTGCCACCAAACAAAAACAAAAAACAGCCAAAATAGTAAGTATGTTTAAAAAAAACTTTTAAAAGTTTCATTGTTTCCAGTTTAGCTGCAATGTCTGCATGGGGGCTTTAAGCATCCTATTGAAAAAGCTGCAAAATGAACAGAATTCAATGAAAATGGCACCTCAGTACGATAGAGCATCATTAGAGACAAGCAAATACCATGTTAGCTTCATCACTTAAACTTAACTGACAATCTGAAACATTTATATGCTGCAAATGCTGCATGCTTATACTGCAAGGCATATATGTTCTTGTTTTTACAGATAAAGCAGAGAGAGGGGGGTTAAAAAGGAATAAATAATAATTTCACCTCACATTATGCTTACGTTATTAAATCCTTTTTATTCTCTTTGCACTGAGGGTATTTGGGCTTAGGACTTGGGATAGTAACTTCTCCAGGATACCTTCTTTCTTCTAGTGCCTCTTGGAAAGGATCTAAGTCTTCTGGCTGCAGGTAAAGATAAAAATAATAAGACTCTGATAGGATACATAAAAAGCTTCTTTGCTGTGGCCATGGATGCCTTTTAACTTCAAGGGCCACTTCACTTCAATTGAAAGGTGCAGTCTTAATAAGCATCAGATCCCCTATTAACTTCAACAACAGAAATTTGTAAAGTCTGAATGCTCAGATTTGGCCCACTACAGTGAACTCTGAACTGAGAGGAGCAGTCTCTATGCACAGGCAATCTTTATGCTTATCACAGATGATTCATATGCTAGTGGTGCAGTTGCAGGCAAAATTGCTCCTATATGATGGGGATTCTTTGCTATTACTTTTACTGTACTCATGGTTCAGCTCTACTGCATTTCGTCTCTATGCCCATAAGCCCAAATGAAAGAGTGGTGCCAGTCTGGATATTTGACATGCAGTAACCATGAGGTTAGCCCCCTACATACATTACATGTTGGATGGAACTTTTGCTACATGGAAGTCATGTTCAGCTGCATCCAACAGCTGCGGGTGCTACTTTCACTTTCAGGTGTAATGGTATGATTTGCAATACAGGATAAAGAAGTTTATTGTCAAATTAGAATTCAACTTCATTTATCGGACATCCTTGTTTGAGACATCAGACTATGTGCTGTTTCAATATGTATATATACTAATGCAGAACTACATGAATAATAGGAGCAAATGAAATATAGTACGTATTGTGAATCTGGATAATAAAAGTATATCATAAAATGGAAACAACTTCCATTTGCTTTTTCAGGGCTGTATTTTCTTATTTGAATCAGTAGCAGCCTCAATTATGTTAAATCTAAGTGAGTAAAAAACAAAAAAGCAATATTTTTCTTTAAAAATGCACACATACAAACATGAGAGAATTCTCTCTCCATTTTATCCAGGAAAACACCAACATAATAACAGATTCAAATAATGTCCAACTAAGATATAAATGCAATATTTCATTGTTTTCTACACAAATAATATCTCAGTCCTAAATGAATCTGTCTACCAAGCACAGAATTTCAAATTCACAGGTCTGCAGACACTGGAAACATTCAGCTCCCTGTTGATATACACTCATGCAGAAGTTCCTGTAGATGGTGCCCTAAGCATAAAATTCAAACTTCTTCTGCTTGCCTTGCATGTACTCTGCCTCTTAAATATTTTTCTCCTATTTCTGTGATAATGTATACAAAGCATATCCCATCATGTATCCATTTAAGTTTTTTTTTTAAGTTGTGCCATCATTTATACAAACAAGATTTATACTGTAGCTGAGCAAAGTGCACATAAAACCAAGCAATCAAAATGTACCCACACTAGATTCCCTGGCACTAAAGCCTAAGACTGTAAAATCATGTTTGTAGTTCCGAATCTGCAGCATAAATTGTGGCAAGGAAAAGTTGGAACCTGACAAACATAAACAGGAGCACCATAATTAAAGCAGCCCGGAGACAATCAAAGGTATTTTTTTTTCTATAGAATGATTGAGAACATGTCACTTGTTATGCTTATTTGATATTTAAAACTGTAAAATCAAAATATAGTAACTGAGAAGGCATTTCGTCTCCCTTCTTCACTAGTATCTTTCAGTTTTGCAGACTACAACAACATGAACAGAAAATGAATTCAAGCTTCCCTTGTTCCTTCCTTTATCCACATATTCTATGTAGTTCAGTACAGTATTGTGAATGACTTACAGTTTTTCACAGTGTAAGCAGTATATACACATGATGTACAGTGCATACCCTCAGTTTTGCTAACAAAATAGTTCCTGAATGTGCACTCCTAACATTTCTAAACAGATCATCTAGTGTGACAATTTAAATGAACAAGCAAGATACTGGATAATTACACTGAAAACTTTCTGTTTATTCTAAACTGGACTTAGGTTGCAATCCCCTACACACTTACATGGGAGTAAACCCAATTGAACATAGTGGGACTTACTTCTGAGGAAACATGTATAAAACTGCACTGTAAGTTCCCCTAGACTGTTCAATAATATTCAGAAAAATTAAAAGAAATACAGAGTAAGTAAGATAATTCACAGTAAAACAATACACTCATCCTTTTTTGAAAATTAAATTTCAAGGCCATCTTTGACTGCAAACCATCTATTGTTACTAAAATATTTTTCCCACCAGCTTTTAGAAATCTAACAGATCAAAACAATCTTAACTGCAACAAGAACCCTAGAGATGAAAGAGACATACATTAATTTCTTTTGTATCATCTTCATCTATCCTGTTAGGCTTCATTTTTGTGTAGTCCACCGGCAAGTCCCAACAGTCACTTTCATTCAGCTGATAACACCTGTTATTCATCACAGCCTGTTGTTGTGGTGACATTGGCTCCAATGGCGTTAAAATGGTACAGCAACCATCTCGTTGCCTCTGCTTGTTCAAGCTCAGATCTAATGTTCCATTTTCATCAACTTCCATATCAGGATTCTGCAAAATAAAAGAACCCAAAGAGTGTAGTTCAACTTGCTACTATCAAGGTTTCCCCTAGCATCTTCTGTTAAATGGAATTCCCACTACACACACACACACAAAACAGCTTGGATGATTTGTGGGGGGGGGGGGGGAGAACAATTGAAAAACACCAGCAAAAGAAAATAAATTCTTTTAAATGTCAACACCTACAGGATCAGAGAAAAACAACACAGTTTTAATTACCAAAGCACAAAACATACCATCCTCAACCAGTAACCATCAATGGTCAGTTTCAGTTGATTGCCACCTATAAGATTCTTTGCACTGTGCTTGCCACCTTCATATAAAGTGGAAATGCATTCAAACCCATCACAGACATTTCAATTAGAACATGCCTTTACTCTCTACAAAGTCCTCCTTTACAATCATCTCAGCCTGGGAAAAAGAAACTGGTACTGACATTCCCTGAAGCAATTGAGGAAGTGTGTGTAGGGAAAGTGAGGCATTTTCTTGCAGTCTCTGTTTTTGGTGGGGGGTTTTTTTTTGCAAGTAGAGCAAAAATCATTATTTCTTCAGTAAAATCTTAAATCTTAGTTTCCTAAAGCAGATGATAATGTATCAGAATGAGGAGGGATAGAAAAGCCAACATGCACACACGCATTCATGTGCACACAGAGAGAACAATTCATATTTCAAGAGAGAAAGATTCTTCTGGAGAAATCTCGTTTTGAGCGTGGTGTGAAAGTGACTGTTTCCTCAAATTTGTAGCAGCTTGCTTTCCTCATGGAGCAATAAAAGCTTCTGAAGACACTCCAAGAGAAATCCTTTCCCATGCTTATTATCAGCATAAATCATACATCACAATTCCACTTGGATACCTTTTCCAATAGACTAAACCTGATTACTTCTTTGATGGTGATTTAAGGTGGCATTACCTTCTCAGAAGTATCACTCTGATTTTAATAAAAGGGACAAACATTTGGGACAGCGGACTCTTAAGAATCCAATGCCACATTCCCGATTTATATTGCCCCCAACTTTCCTGCCTCTAATTCAAGATATATTACTTATAAAACCATAAAAAGTTTATCTCCCTTCTTTAGAATAATCAAAATGGACTGGGGCAAAAATGTGGGTAAAAAATTATCCATTTGAAATATTTTTATAGTTACTTCTGGGCTACATTATCCATTTATTGGCTGAAGAACAGGTAAAAGAAAATGTTTCTTTGGACAAGAGCAGAACATTCATAATCCCAAAGTTCATGCATAATGACAAAATCCAATATTACTCTCCAGTTGTTTGTTTGCACAGCCATCTGCTGCTCCCATGCAGGAAGCTTATGTTTACCTGAGAACGCAATTTAAACAAAGTTTCTTGCCTACTATCAGAATTAAAAACTTCATGAATGTTCACAATAAATAAAAAAGTTCCTACTCTTTTTTAGGTTTGAATTCTTTAATTCAATACATGACCCTAATTGTGATTTCCCCCCCCCAATTAATTCCTTTCAGCTGTTCCAAATGGTTATTAATCTGTTAAGAGATCACTATCATTTAGAAAGCTAGTACCTCAATATTAATTGTTGTGCCAAGCCTGTAAATTCTAGCTACTGAAAACACTGAGGGCAATATTGTACTTTTTATTTTTGTAATGATGTTAGCACTGTGCATAAGTAGAAGAGGTTCTTTTGAAAAAAAAACATAGTTCATACTCATCATAGCACACTGATACACACATACTGATACACACAAGCAGAACAGGCCCTTAGATCAGTCAGTATGGGGTCATAAAGGGCCCAATCCCATCCAACTCTCAACTTTCCAGTGCCAATGTAGCCCCAATGCAGCCTCTGCACACCCGAGGGCAGGACGCAGCACACACATTCTGTTGGCATGGCTGCGTCAGCGCTGGAATGTTGGATAGGATTGGGCCCTAGCACATTGTGTGCTGAGAAATAAGTGTTTCAGGTTTGGATTTCACAAGGCTCCCTCCAATTGCTGGAGGAATAGTTCAATAAAGACAAAACAACTTTTATCTTTCTTTCCCACCCCTGCTACCTGATTGGAGGAGTAGAGTCCACCTGGTTGCTCCATCCCACCACCATGACCTAGATGTACGGGTTTGGCTGCCCAATCACTAAGCTCATGCCAATCTCAGTACTCCAGATATGGAGGAATGTCCTCAAACTACAAATGCATGTGAGGCTAAATAATGGAGTTTCTGATAAAGGTTGTTTAAAATTCAAAGTTTGCCCAAGCAGCTTTTTAGGCTACTGAACATGCACAGGAGCTTCTGGGGAGTTAAAATGTCCAAACCATAGGCAAAAGTAGGTGAGAAGCAGGGCATTCATTAAACATCTTTTATTGCTTCAGAAGACTTTGCTGATCCCTAGGAGGGAATAGCCTTTTAGAGCAACGCAACACTATCAGTATGGCTCTCTTCACATCCCAGCTCTCTACATTGAAGACAGTAAGGAGGTAGTAATTTTGGTGGATGAATAAGTACCACACAGAAACTGACACACAGTAAACACTGGAAAAAATGACAATCACAGGGTGGACCAGGGCTGAAGTGTGCTCTTGATGTTTGAGGGTCAAGTTTACTAACCTACCTTGCTAGCGCCTTACTGCCACATATCACACAGTATGAAACTGGCCCTGTGTAAGGCATATCACAAGCCAGTTGAACTGTACCCAAACCACTCATGTTTTCCAAGTAAAACACATTCATTTACATCACTGTATTATAGCTTAATTTCTTTCTTAACACCAACACAATGAATGCAGTTCGGACAGTTCCATGAACTAAAACTGAACCACCTTTTTATTCCTAGTAGATCCCCTCATTTCAGAAACTGGTCCATAATACAATAGCTTTTGTTTCAGTTGTTGTCAGCCTGCATTTAACTCTATATTCTGAACCTGATTCAGATGCTCGCTGCTGGATTGCAACAGCAAAGCTGCAAAATTTTATTGTTAAATTCAGCGTATTTGAAAGCTATGACTGAGTTTAATCACAGATTCATATGCAAGTGCAGTAAAGAGCTACAGGTCTTCATGTCATAATAAGTAAATAGACAGAGATAGATAGATTTGTACATATTTTACCCTGGAACAGAGATCCTGAGGTTTAGTGGAGAGGTTCTGAGGCATCTCCCTGCAACGAGTGGAAAGATTCAGAATAGCAGTAGCAGCCATGTGTGCTGCCTCCATGTCATGGGTATAGTCAAAGCTGCTCTTGCTGCAGGTACTGCTGGCGCTGCTGCCTCCTCCACAGCTCATATTGCTGCTGCTGCTAGGGGCATAACTGCTTGTTGTGCTGCTGGTTGGGCTTGAATTCTTGCAGTAACGTTTAGCTGTGGGAAGGAAATATGACAAGGATGACTCAAAAGGCCAGCGTCGATCAACATACATTAAAAAGCAATGCAATCTTCTGCAGTGAGCGATGTTCATAAGGAGCTGCAAAGTCTGTTACAGAAAGGGGGAAAGCAAGGGGAAAAAAATCATCCCTGGTGATTTTATGATATTTGAGTGTGACTTCTATGCACAGGAAATCTGGATGCAATAGGAAAAGAAACTGAATGATAATTTGCAGCCTGTTCTGCAGTGACACTCTGATCAGATTTACAGCAAGCCCAAAGAAGTGACAATGAAGGTTTTAAAAACTCTTATATATTTATTACACAATAGCAGCCCAATAGCAGGTTCTTGTAGTAACTGACAACCAGCTCAGCACCTATTGGCAGGAGAAAGGAATACAGCAAAAGACTTCCTTAGTGGCAGTGCCCCTCAGTAAATTATGGGAACCTGTGTAAAGCACATAATCACAGTAACTTCTGGGCCTAGAAGAAAGAAGCTCACTGAGAAGATAATGTGCTTGATCTCTTCACTGCCATCCTTAAATGTTGGGAAACCTAAATAAGTCTTACATAACAATATACATTGTTAAAGCCCAATCCTACCCCCACCCCCATCTTCTGCCATGCAGCCGCACTGATGGAGCATACACTTCATGCTATGGTGAGCAGGGCCAATAAGACAGCCAGCGAAACTAATCACCTACAGGTCTTCTCAAACCCAGACCAGCCTGAGGAGAGGAAGGACATGTGGAGGAGGTTGTCAATTTGGGGATTAATCTGGTGTGCGCCTTTGCCACCAAGATGCACCCCTTTAGTCTGCTCTCCACCCCCACCCTCTCCGCCCTGAACCTTTCTCCAGAATAGTCCATGGTCTGCCACCATCGCCAACTTACCTGATCCAGCAGAGAATCTGGGTGAGACTGGCACATGTGCAAAGCCTCTGGCTATCTCAGCTAGCAGTTCCATCATACTGCCACAACAGTGCCTATGGCAGTGGATCACAAGATCCTCTGCTGTAGGTCCTTGATAAGATTGGGCCATGTAACACATTTTCCCCCATCTGTCTATTTTTCTTTCAATAGCAGCGAGCTGTAGGGATCTGGACTGGGACCATGGCACAGGGAAAGGGAGGGCTAGCCCTTTCTTCCTGCATCATTTTCCCCAATGATAATCTCCCCATCTGCTGTTTGTCCTGAGAGGGAAGCTGTTATCAATGCCAACTTCAGCTTGCTTCTTACTTCCAGTACACAATCTCTCTCTGCAGCTTTCTGCATAGCAGGTATGGCAACATTGTGTGGATACCCCCTCACTAAAGACAGCTTGGTGAATCCTGCTATAGAATCCATGGATCCACAACAATTGCATTTAATTTTTAATGTGGCCATATGGTACATTAATTCTGATATCACCAGGGCATAAATTCAACATTTACACTGCAAACTTATTATGCTACATTAGAAACCTACAGAAACCGATACTTCCTAAATTTAGTGGTGAAGAGAAGAATACATATATGATCCTTATTTCTTTTTTAAAAAAACTAATTGTATGCTAATTAAATTACAAAATGAATTTTTGATAGATTTTTATTGAACTGATCCAGTGTATAAAATATTTCAGTTCTGTGCCAAACAACAGACATATCACCAATATAACCCTTCCCATTTTTAATGACTTATAGAAATCTTTCAAATAAATAAATATCACCTATCCTATGCTCAAGACAGTGCCTTTGGGGAATGGAACTGTCTTCTCATTTTATGTGAAGTTCCATGTACAAAGAGGGCACTACAGAAATAAATAAAACTATTTTATGTGTTTATATATGAACAAGTAAATAATTCTAGGCAGCCAATGGTTACTAGACAGTGAGGTTGTTGATGAATTTATCTCTTTTGAATAAGAAATACAAGACCAAAAATGTGACATGATAAACCACCTCTTGATAGATCACCATTTCTGCATATTAAGTGAGAGCCCAATCCTGAGGTCCGCGGCACGGCTCTGTGCCGTGGACCTCAGTTGCAAATGTGCCGTAAGGCACGTTTGCGGGGCTTACCGCCGGGCTCCTGCCGGTGCTGGGCTAGCACTCGGTGGTCTCCCAGGTTCCGCAGCTCTGCGGTCCCCTGGATCACTGGACTGTGGAACGGGAGGCGGGGGCGTGGCCAGGGGCCTGGAGGAGGCATTCCGGGAAGGGAGTAGGCATGGCCGAGGGTGTGGGGGAGGTGTGTCAGGGGCAGGGGAGAGGCGGATCAGCGGAGCCAAGCTCCACAGGATCCTAGGTGCTCGTGCAGGTCTGCTCGCCCTACACGAGCGCCTTTACTTTAGCGGTGATCTTTTGGTCACCGCTAAAGTGAGTAGCCCCATTGCGGGGCTGCTTCCCTTACTGGGGGAAGGGGACAAATGTCCCCTTCTCCTGAGGAGCTTCCCACGGTAGCACGGGAGGCGCAGGATCCAGCGGCAGCCCTCCGTGGAGCCGCTGGGTCTGGGAGCTCCGGGCAGCTCAGGATTGGGCTGTGAGTAAATAAAAGGTGATGAAACACTATCTGGGGGAGGGTGGGGATATACAGTACTGGATGGCTGAATTTGTCCTCTCAGAACACGTGCATCATCAGTCTCAGGGACGGAGAGGGGAAACAAACTAAAAGTACATTTACGAAGCAATCCTATACATGTATATCATTCTCAGTTTGTTGAGAATTGTAGCCTTGAACCACTAAACACATTTATGTGGAACTAAAAGGTAAAGTACGTATTGTGTTAAGCATGGCACTGGTCTCACAGTCTTGATTTTTGTTTCCTCAATAGAAACTGTAGGGGGCTCAGGGCCCAATCCTATCCAACTTTCCAGTTCAGGTATAGCCACTATGCAGCCCTGTGGTAAGGGAACATATGTTCTTATACCTGGAGAAGGCCTCAGTGATTGCCCCTCCACCATAGGATGCAGTACACACCCCACTGGCACATCTGCACCAGCACTGGAAAATTGGATACAACTGGGCCTTACTGCCCTCAGTCATGATCATGGTGTAGAAGAAAGGAGATTTTCTAGTCCATATCATGTACACTGCTTTGACTGTCGAAAAAGCCATTTATACATTTCATTCATTCATTCAATCAATATCATGGTCATTAATCCTGAAAACCCCTCCAGCCCCCAGCTGCTATTTCAGAAACAAAACCCAAACACATAAAGGTCAATAATGTGCTTAGTATAATGTACCAATTGGCCCTGTAGCCTATATATCACAAATACCAGATGAGATGGTAAACCTGTTTCTGGATTGCACAAACAAACTTCAGTTTCTAGGTAATTTGAGACCCACTGATAACAATGATTGTCAGCCCAATTCTGAGCTGCCTGGGGTCTGCGGCTGCAGTGGCGCTGAGAACGGCCGCCACCACACCCCGCACACCTCAGCCTGCTGCGGGCAGCACCTCAGGAGAAGGGGACTTTCGTCCCCTTCTCCAAGGTAAGGGAAGCATCCCCACAATGGGGCTACTCACTTTACCGCCGACCAAAAAGTCAGCAGTAAGATAAAGGTGTTTGTGTAGGGCGCTGAGCCCCACATGAATGTCTTGGATCCTGTGGAGCAGAGCTCCACGGGACCCGCCTCCCTCCCTCCCCCAGCACACCTCTCGCTCGCCCCTTCTCCAGCTCCCACCTCCCCATCACGCCTCATCCCTGCCCTCTCTCCACCCTCCACCTTGCCTCCCCCCTCCGCGGAACACCTCCTCCCTGCCCCCGCTTACCGTGCTGCGGCTCAGTGGTCCATAAGACCACCGAGTAGCAGAGGACGGGCACCCGCCCGGCACCGGCCAGCGCTGGGGTAAGCCTCGAAGATGTGTCTTACAGCACATTTGCAACAGTGCGCTTTGGTGGAAAGCTGGAGCGCCAAGCTCAGGATTGGGCTCTCTGACAGTGATGATAAGCTAACATAAAGAGTCCAAGAGAAACCAAATATGGAACTGGCATGTCCTGATTTGCTAATTATAACCTGACCCCTTATTCATATAATTTTTTCTTTCTTAACAAAATTAAAATAAAAACCTATACACAGATAAAATCAAATTGCATTTTAACATTATGCAAACTTTCAAAATGTATTGCATTTAAAATACCTTCCAAAAACTGTGCTATAATGTCATTTTTGTTAAGGAATTCAAGAGTAAATTTCCACTGAAGGGCTATAGTGAAAATTTATGTCTATATTTGGGAGGCAGAGGTCATCCCAAAGGTCCTTGCAGAAGGTTCCCCCACTGTTGCTTTGTTTCCATGCACTTCAATGCTAGAACAAGCCATGCTGTTCCTTACTGCCACCATGCACAGTGGTCTCAGAATTCATTTATACAAGAATGCTAAATGTGAACATAAAAGGGTAAGCTTTCTACGCATCTCTCAACAGATTCCCAAGAACAGACTACTGCACAAAGGTCTAGAGCACGGGTGTCAAACACAAGGCCTGGGGGCCAGATGTGGCCCACAAGAAGCTTTTTATCTGACCCCCAAGCTCTCAGCTGCTGAGCAGTGCTGAGGTGTTACTGCTTAAAAGGCAGCCCACATGAAAATTGGGCTCTCCCACAACTTGAAATATGATAAAGATTTGCGTATTTTCTCTTCTGTCATTTGCAGCTAATGAATTTCTAAGTGAGAAAAAGTGCTTATTTTTGGTTATAACCTGTTTAATGACACCAGTTCCTACCTAATGACATCACTTCTGGTCCTCAGCAGGCTTTCATGAATGCTATTTGGTCCACTGTATGAAACTAGTTTAATACCCCTTTTCTGGAGTGTTTCGGATGACATAGAACAAGGAAATTCATCAAACAATTTGAATAAATCAAACTATTCAATTTTAGGAATCTCTTGTGTGTTTGTATGCTATAGTGATTCATATATATATATATATATATTTTTAAGGAACAGCTGTCACTCACTACTTAGCATTTTAAATGTGCATCATCCACACTTTCCTTGACCTCTGACATAAACCATGTCTCAGTATTAATAAGAGCTCAAACATCCAGAAGTTCATGTGTCAAACTCTTTATTCTGTAACTCTGGTTTCATGTTAAATAAGTTGACAGCATGAATTCATTTAATTTCCAGATTCTAAATTCAACACAGGTTTTTAGATAAGTTACCATTTCAGAGAATAACACATTTATATAGGATGGCTTTCCTCCCCAATATACATTAATGTTATTATGCTAGCAAAATACCGATCTTGGAATAATCAGCATATAATTGCAGCAAATGTGAATGCTGAGAGAGAAGATTACTTTAAAAAAGGACATTAAATAATCGATGAGAGGAATAAAAAAATTTAAAACAATTTAAGAAAGTATTTTAGAAATAAATAAGGAATTAAGAGCCCAATCTTATTCTTTGACCCCCCCCCATCATCACAGCAATGCCAAATGCTGCATCCGTGGGGGGGGGGGGAGGCCAGGAGGCTTCAGCAGTGAAATGGGATTGTAAAATCCCCTTACCCCTGCAATGGGACTCCTTGGACCTGCGCTGGCAAGTTTGCTGTGCAAGTCTGAGGAAAGAAACAGGGAAGGGAGGCTACTGCCAGAAGGGATAAGATCCATCACAGGCCACCCACAATGGATCCTCCCCCTCCCACAGCCTCCCCACCCCATTACACCTCCCTCTCTGCTCGGTTCCACCCCTTGCCCGCCTTTGTTCTGCCCTCCCACCTCCCTGTCATTCTACCTCCTCCGGTGAGGGAGGATTCCTTTGCTGGCAGGATGGGATGGCGCAGGAAAAGACATTTTTCCTTCCCACTGGTGCTCCCAACAGCATGCTGACCCGCACGCTGTGTGAGTGCATTTTATGACAGGTGCTGGCTGCCTTATGGCACTGTCGTAGGAGCCTTGCCACCATTGGGCTGCTATGTGAAGACTGGGATGTAAGATATATGATACTTAATATGTTTAATACTGTGCAGAGGGACAAAGTAATTTAGATTTAGAACTCCACACTTGCTATATATCTTTCAGTGTCTGTTTTTATTATTTGTTTGCTTGTTGCATGTTGTGGTGTGTGTTATTGTGTTATTTTATGTTTAAAGTATTGTGGCTTTGTGTTTGTTAATTACAGTTGTCTTAATTAAGAAATAATTGTCAAACAAACAAACAAAAACTTGGCAAACCTCTGACACTACATATATACTACCTTTGGTTTACCATAAAAAAAAGATCAGCATAATTAAATAGAACAATTTAAATATAACTCATAAGATAAATTCTACAAAAATGCAAATATGTAGCATATGTTGCCAGAGATGTATGCTTACTATTGAACATATTACAGTTTTATAGGTACACCCAAGACATTATATGCCAACTAAGAGTAATGTAAGGTGACAAGTGCTAGGACATGGAAGCAAGGTACTGGAGGTTGAACAGTAAGCATATTACAGTACTTCAAAACAATCAACACAAACTTCTGAACATCCTCTTTCCAAATTTTATCTCATTGAACCCTACCACCAGACATTTCTCTAGTGGTTCTGCAACTTCTTGTTGTAAACTGCAAGCTCTTCTCCTTCATCTCAGGGCTCAATCCTATCCAATTTTCCAGAGCCGGTGCAACTGTGCTAATGGGGCATGCACTGCATCTTGTAGTGGGGCAGCAGTCACAGAGGCCTCCTTAAGGTATGGGAGCATTTGTTCCCTTACCATGGGGCTGCATTGTAGTTGCACCGGGGCTGAAAAATTGGATAGGATTGGGGCCTAAGTTGTTTACCTATTGCAGGTTTACACAATTTATAATTACCAAAGTGAACACAGCCTGCTACCATCCATGTATGATGGTCCACTCAAGACTCAATATAGCACCAATTTTTACTGCTGGTCAGACTTCAAAAACGAAAGAAGAAGCATTAAGTATCTGATGGGTCTAATGTAAGAGAACGGATAAAACAAGGAATGTGTCACAGACCTTAGTTCGCAGCATAATTAATTGTTTAACGTTAACAACACTGATACTCCTACTGTAAAGCACCATCACCCACCACACATTTGTATGCCTCATACAAGATAAGCCAGCTTCCATTCATGTTCGTTAATAATATGTTCTCTCACCATGCAGGTAACTAACTTGCATTTAGATTCTTTGACTGCTCTCCATCATTTACAATTCAGTTCAACAAATCCTTATGGAATAAACCTAACCCTTAAGCATACTCATAATCTTGTGGGATTCTCTAAGGATGCTTAAGTTCTTTAGTGAATTGAGGTACTAAAAGGGTAATTCCTTGGTCCCGCCTACGCCTTAATTTATACAGACTATGAAGACGTAATCCATGTCAATTCTTCTGCATGAAGGCTTCAAGGCATACTCACAATAGCTGTAATCCCTCTCAAAATCCCACTAGTTCTTCAAAAACTCTTTGATATCAGTTTTATGAAATTTGTGTATAAATTGATACAAGAAAGCAAAATTACAGTTAGGTCACAATCTTTTGCCCTGCCTCTTGAAATGAAATTCTTGGGTGGAGTTTAGGAGGGCTTGTGGTATTATCGCATTAAGATACTTTTACAGACAAACAGCCTTCTTGGGCTTTCTCTCCATTACATGCTCATCCTTTTAACATATCAATGCACAAAAGATGACAAAGAGTTTAATTGCACTGGGAAAAGTTTCATTGCCTTTGGCCTCCTTTCTTTAGAAATTAATCTTGTCTCAAATTAAGAGTATAGGAATGAAGTATGTTATTTTTAGATAGGTCTGTAACAGACACATAGACCTTTCTTTGCTGTTTATATGCATGCATGTGCATATATGTGCTCAGGCACACACAGCTATGAATCTAATGATCAGCCTTCGTGTGTATGGGTCCACAGTGTGGCATAATCAAGGCAGATCCCTGACCTGGCACAGTGCTCTACACAGTACTCTACACAGAGTACTGATGTTAAAAGAACCTTAACCTAATATTTGCAGGTGGGGAAAAGGGATAAGCAGGACTCAGGAATGCTGAGAACCTTTTCTAGGAAGCTGTTGGCACTCAGCTTCACTGTTAGGTTTACATTTTCACACAGTTCAATGAAATAAAATATGCAACTGAAAAATAGGCTCCAGAGCCTGCCCACTCTCTCACATCCTATCCACACAGAAGTGACACTTGGTGTGGTGTCAGTGTTCTTCCTATCCTAACTGCCATAACTACAAAAAAGAAGGAAAACTATTCTCACAGCCAGAAGACAGTGTGTGATTTCAGGTCTTCCACCAAAAAGTAAGCAAGAATCTAGAAAAATAAGCAGAGTTTGGCACATAATTAAAGTGACTAGCGCAAGGGGTGAGCATTTCCATTTCTCATTCATGTATCTTTATCAGTTGCAAGATTATATAATAAGCCATGAGATTGGGTCTCTCAGATGGTAGCATTAAAACAGCTGCAACACTACAAGGCCTGGTACCACTGTCAGTTTCTTTTGCAAACTCACTTACATAATCCCATAAATGCAATCATTAAAGACATTCTGCTGCCAATAGAAAAATCTTGAAGCAAGCATGATACAAACTAAATTTTTAATATTATCTGATGAATGTAATGTTGTCACCATATGGATATAATTCAACTTAATATTGCAAAAGTTTACTTATCAGCTTTTTAAAAACTTCTTTCTCCTTCCTAAATCAGCTAGGCCTAACTTTTAGTCAAGTCAAAGCATTTTGCTAGCCCCGTGTTCTTGTGCAGTTATATGGTACATAATGAAGTGATATAGACCTTCAAGTGATATGTGCTTCAGTTTCTTCAACTTGATGGATCAGGCCACTATATATAGCAAGGAGTAGTGAAAGCATCCATCCAGTCAAGTAAAACTTAAAGCTACAGTTTCCTGACATATAAAAATATCTTCACCTAAAACCATTTTTATTTCACCCAAGCAGACAGATGAAATAAGTAGATTTTTACAGTAATAAATGACAATGAACATATGCAATATTGAGACGGTCCATACAGAGCCCACAACATCATTTGACACATTTTTTCTCTCTGATGTATATAGAGTGTGCACCTCATACCATCATATCCTTTGGGAGAAATATCCCTGGATTGCACTTTGGGAGCTATTGCTCTCTTGCCATATGCATGGTTGTCATAACTGTTATATTCAAACGAAGTCTTAGAGTATTTCTCTAGTTCCTTGGCCAAGTTGGAGCGGGGCGTTGTGGTGGGGACATTGTTTCTGTAGCCATACTGAGGGATCTCCAACTGCTTAACAAAACACATCGGCCTAGAAATTAAAAACATGTACAGTGTATTAGACACATAAAACACAATTTATAACCCTTATAACAATATTTTTATTGTTTACTGCACTCAAGAGGTAAAAATGTATTACATTTTTGTTTTGTGCTTAAGTTGCATTCCAGCAGATACCTTCTTTTAACAGAAGCCCAGAGCAAATGTACTATAAATTATCACTATACCATATGCATCTAACATCAAGACAAACAGCAAAATACAAATGTTCCATTAAAAATAGTGTAGGTATAGTTTACTGTAAAATAGGGAATGGTGGTGAAAAACATTGTAGCACCTCTATGGACAGCTAGTAGCATGTGCATGTGGCTTCTGAAGAAACAGCAGTTCCATAGCCAGTCCACTCCCAGAATAATTTCTAAGTGTTGGATAAAAGATATGACTAGTGGGGTCACACCTGTGTCACACTGCATTTTGATAGGTACTGTGTCAATCAGCTTCACAATTTCAAGTCACTGAGGGTTCAATCCTATTCCCTCTGCCACTTGTGGACACAGTGGTGCCAAAAAGGCAACTGTTGAATCCTATGGTGGTGGTGGGGGCAGTCAAAGCAATCTCCTCTAGATAAGGGAACTATCATTCTCTTATCCAGAAGGAAGCTTCCATGGCACAGGTGGGTCTACTCGGACCTAGAACAGATATTTTGCTGGCATAGGTCCACGTTGATCCCACATTGCAGGATTGGGCCCAGGAAGGATATTAGGATATAGGCAGCACCTCCGTGCATCTTGTGCTTCACTACCATGTAGGAAAAGTATATTCAGTACATCCTGATGCAACCATCTTTCTGCAGCAGTAGATAAACAGAATTGTTAAAACAAAAATCATTTGTCATTTATTATCTTAGTGGGGCACAGCGACAGGCTGTTACGAAAAGCTCCTGCACTTAAAAATTTGCCACTACTCCCCTGCTGAATACTTCAGATTTCTGGAATAATGTTTTGCTTGGCATTTAGATAAGTGATACAGGTATAAATGTATAAGAACCTATTACTTGTATACAGTACTTTTTTTCTTTCATATGTCAGTCTAGTACTAATAGGGTTCAGCACAACATGCGCTACTGAGAATCTAAATCAATAAGAAAAACATATTTTAACCACATAAATAAAACACATATTCTGTGATCAAAGAACAAATTTGGCTGACCATGACCCCCCTCCCCCCCAAATGAATAGAAGAATCTTGTGGTTGCTCAAGCACAGTTCTCAGTCACCTGTAGGCCAAGAGACCTAGCACAGAAACAAGAACTGGGAGAACTCAAAGCTCAGGGCTGTTCTGTTGAATCCAGAAACAGACCAGTAGACTTGCACTTAGCAAACATAAGAGCAAATATTACAGGGCAAGCTTCAGAATTTTCATCTTAAATATATCCACAAGATAAAGGCGACGGAAACATTAAATCTGAGGTGACAATGTAACTCCGATCACCTATCAAGATCTGAAAGGCATGACAATCCCAGAGGCTGAAGCAAAACTGCCAAAACATCTATTTGAAGAGTCTGTCAGAGGCTCAGGTGTTGCTTTTGACAAGAAGCCTCCTCTGCATGGCATATGACTTCTCACTAAAGAAAATCTAGTTACAACGCAATGGAAAGGCAATTGCAGTTTTGCTTGCATTCTTCCTGGCAGCAAAACTGAGAGCCTAATAGTTTTGCTTGTTTCCCTCAACACAGTGTTTTTTCCAATTTTTTTCTCTCAAAGTGATAGTAGTTGGAAAAACATGTGAAACAAAAGAGCCTAAATTTATAGTTACCCTATATTCCTCAAAAATTAACAAAATTTAATTTTGTAATCAGCAAAACTATGTTGATTTTTCTCAAGACAGAGCATGGAAAAACACACACCAGTACACACAATAGTCAGAGAACACATTACTGAACATGACGGACTATACATAATTTTCCACAACCCTTTACCCCATTATATTACATTTCAGAAGATCCGATAGAAAAGTTCAGTGAAACTTTGCTGTCTTCAGCTTTCTAGAAGCCGTGTTTACCATTAATGGAAGTGTTAGTATATTTTGTGTTTTTCAGTGTCCCACAGTAAGAACGTAGGAAGGACTGCCGAATTTGTAAGCACCTTAGATTATTGTAGTTACAGGGCAATGTGAAATGCATTTTGAGATACCATCCACAGATGGATTGTAAACTTCATTGGTAATAAAACTACTTCATTGGTAGTAAAACTATAATTTAATTTCTAAGCTATGAACATTTCTAAATAGCCACTGTGAATATTTGATTGACACTGTTAAAATGTCTTCACACTGGAAATGTTTTGCTGTGGGTAAACACAGGACATCTGAAAGTACTCTGGTTTCAATCTTTTTTTTTTTCATTTGTACAGTAACATTTAACTTCATATGATTAGTTCATGTGGAGCTGATTTGACTGAAGGATTTAAAATGGGAAGAGTTGCATGCCCCCACTATGCTCCATGCTAGACTTCAAAATCTCAGTTTGAGAACCACAAGCTAGCTACAAAGTGGATGAACTCCTTCAGATAATACAATTTTATAAGGACTCCAAAGAATGGTTATTACAGATGTTACTGTGAGGCAAGAAAACAGTCTAAGGTCGCAATCCTAACCCCTTATGTCAGTGCTTTCCAGCACTGGCATAGCGGTGCCAATGGGCCATGAGCTGCATCCTGCAGTTGGGTGTCACTCACAGAGGCCTCCTCAAAGTCAGGGAATGTTTGTTCCCTTACCTCAGAGCTGCATTGCCCTTATGTCAGTGCTGGAAGGCACTATTGGAGCCATGTGCTGGAGCTTATGTTCCAGCAGTGCAAGGCCCTTTATAGCAGTGCAAAAGCCAGGGAGTGGTTGCACAAACAATAGTGGCTCCATAAGCCTCCATTAGGGCTGGAAAGTTGGTGGCAACGGCATGTCATGGGTGGTTAGAGCATGGGAAAGATATCAATTGCACCTGTGTGTGCCAGATCCTATCCTTTCTTTCCAGGCCACCCTGCTCCTTTTCTTTCCTTGGAGTTATGCCACCAAATAAACTGGTATAGGTCCAAGAAGACCTATGGCAATTGGGATAGCTTATGGGGTTGGGGTTAAATAAAACTAAATTTTTAAACATTGAAAAAAAATTACTTTGCAGCACACACTCTGTCACCGCAGCTGTATCAGCAACAAAGATGGTGGATAAGATTGGCCAGTAAAACTTTTTTATTTTAAGCCACCCTATTAATCTTTTTAACTCTTTAAATAATTGCCTGGTATCCTCCTGGCAGAGAAAGCTGGAGAAAACTGATATAATATTTTATGCTATATTTTACAACTCTCCCTTTATCCAGAGAGATGGGATATGTTATATGAATCTAAACCGATATTTTCATTACAAAACAGATTACAACACAACAATCTTAATCCAAAAGGCTAGTGTTTTAAAATTTGCTTTAGAAACCTGACTCTTAAATTTCACAAGAACTATATAGCTTTCTTAAACACATTAGACACTTGTAGCTTATGCACAGGGCTAACAGTATAGCTCTTTGGTATATGAAATAAATGACAATTTATGTGCAGAATAAAGCTGTAAAAATTTGTAAAATATTTGATCATTTGGGTTTTTTTAAAAATTAAAAAATTGGGGAGAGAGTTAAAAAGTCAATTAAGTCAAGTCTTTAATTTTTAAAGATTTAAAATCTCAACGATAAACATTTGAATTAGAAATCCATACTGGAGAACTATTTTTTAAATAGGGCTTCTGGTTTTCATTTAATTAAACTGATATTTACTAGTAAACGCCTGCTGGAAAAAACAAGACTTACCGGTAAATATTAGTTTATTTCCCAAAGATATCAACTTTTTTCATACTGTTCTTAGATTCAGAACTTCAGCAGGCAGCTTTACACCAAACAATGCCTAAGACAAAAATGAGCTTTTCAGCTTTATTAATATTTGCCAAAAATTGCATTTCCCACCCACCCCCAGGGTATATTGGTAGGCAGATAAAAGTTGAGAAGAGGATCCAGAAGCCCTAAATCTAAACACTTCTTCAAGGGTAGAATATTGTTTTAGTGTTTAGGCTAACTTGTTATGCAATTAATCTAGTATATTATTGTTACAGCAATTTTTACTACCTCAAGACACGGTCAGACGCCTGGTTTGATTTTGATGCATCACAGCTCTGATGCTTCTCTTGAGCTTTAGCCAGTTTCTCTGCTGCAGCAATTGGACATCCCGAGAGGCTGCAATTAGAGAAAGAAAATATAATTGTTGTGTCCTAAATAGCATCATATAGAACCCTTTTCAGTCAGCTAGTAAATTTAAAAAAAATACATTTTGATACTGGGCATTACTCATCCTGTCAACTGTCTGATCTCAGAAGCTAAGCAGGGTCAGGCCTGGTTAGTACTTGGATGGGAGACTGCCCAGGAATACCGGGTACTGTAGGCTTATACCATAGTCTTTCGAGACTGAAGGTTGCCAACCATTACTCATTGAGGTTACTCAACTCTGCTATTAATGATACATAACTGACATCATAATCAGTAATTTCCTATTCCACTATAAATGAGAACAATCTTGTTTGGTCTAACTTCCAGCACAATCCTAACATGGACTAACACCATTGCAGCAACTGCTGCACCAGTCTAGGGTGTTGCAAACATGCCATAAAGCACATTTCGACACCCAGTGAGTAAGTAGTGCTGGCAGGAAAGCCCACACCGTCTCTACATCCGCAAGGAGTGCCCAAAGAAGCAGGAAATGCCCTGCTGGGTGGTGCAGAGACAGAAGGAATGGAGAAGTGGGTGCAATGGGTGGGAGGAGAGTAGAGACAGGGTGGATTGAGCCCAAGAGGGGGGTGGAATCAGTGGTGCTGGCGCACACTGAATCCTTCTCCCCTTCCTGGGCTTGGAAGCCCCGTACGGACTTACCTTAAAGAGATCTTCCCAGCACTGAATACAGCCCCACTGTACCAGCACTGGTTAAGATTGGGCTGTAAGTGATAAACCAAGCTAAGCACAATCAAGCAGGTATGTACTGGAATACACTATGTGTTCAGGTACAGTTTTTTGCCATCCCACACAGGTAGCAAAGGCCAGGAGGTTTACTATGCTGTTGATGGGATCAAGTAGCTAGATTCAGCTTGGTAGGTCACAGGTTGTGCAGGCCTGCCTTAGCACAGTGTTCCTGTGTGTGTGTGTGCAGGGGAGCACTACTGCCAAACAAACAGAATACAAAACTCTGAAAACCCACTATCATTACATTTTTCAGTTGTTTAAAACCCTCTGCTTACCATCCCAACTAATGATCCTGCTGTTTGTAGTGGACTCCAAGAAAGAAACGCTGTTCTAACACAAGGGGTCCTTGTGTAGATGGAGGATGTTCTTGCACGAGTGGAATACTTATTCCATTCATCCCACTAATTGGGATGCTCCTTTCTGCTATTAAAATAACTAAGGGCGCAATCCTAACCCCTTCTGTCAGTGCTTTCCAGCCAATGGGACATGTGCTGCATCCTGCAGTTGGGTGTCACTCACGAAGGCCTCCTCAAAGTAAGGGAATGTTTGTTCCCTTCCCTCAGAGCTGCTGGAAAGCACTGACATAAGGGGTTAGGATTGCACCCTTAGCTATTTATTACAGACTATTTATTTACAGACAGACAGGCCACTACTGCAAGCAGCCATGTGCCAGTGGTGTGTCCATGACTCCTGGTGCCAGTAAATCAGCTCAAGGGGCAGGAGGGAGGCAGCAGATAGATGAACAAGGAGATGGAGGAACAGGGCAGAGATTGGGACAGGGTAGAGGGCAGATGGAAGCCAGGAAAAGGACAGTATTGGCACAGCAGAGACGCTGTCAATATCTTATCCTTCTCTGCCTTGATCCACCTTCCCGGGTTAATGCAGAGCCAAGTAAACCCAGCAGGGCAGCAAGGACATACCCCCAGGGTATGGCAAGGGAACAAATGTTCCATTTCTGAGAGGAGACCTTCCGGGCTGTCCCTATGCATGATGCAGCATGTGCTCCAGTGGTGCATTGGTGGAAGGGTGGCTGCATTGGGAGAGGGATTTATGTAGGATTAGGCTGCCCATGTAGGATTGGGCTGCAAATTACACTGTTTGCTTCTGAAATGGATGGAAACTGGTCTAGAAAGTAGCCAGTTATCTATCATTAGAGTACATACTGAACTAAGTAGATAATGGTAAGTCTACTTCTGCTGTAAGAAAAAAAAAGTTTGTGAAATAAATACAATCCTACAAATAACATACATGGATATTGCAACTGAGCAATGTTTCTTTTTTTCTGTTCATAGTCGGTGGTGTGTTTATTTGACCTTGCCCAGCTTTGGTTCTCCAGAGAAAATCAGATTTAGGGAAAAGGCAAATCAATAAATTCTGTGATAAAGTTCTTAATGGAACAAAAGTGTCTTGTTCAGACCCAGTCTTTTTCTATAGAAAAAAATAATAATTAAACTAACGAAAATGCTTAAACGTTTTAACAAAGCACACCACACAGTAGGGAATGTTCCTCAGATACTTCCCTGCACATCTATGGCAGGCAGTAAGGTGGCATGATAATTCAAATTTTTCAATCATAGCTATTCTTACATGAAAGCATATTGTTTTAAAAAGTTATTGATAGTCAGTAGCTCTCTGTCTCAAAGTAGGTATCTTTTGGGGAGAAGAGACAGGGTGGTATGACTCTAATGATGCAAGTGAAAAAGGGATCTCCAGATAATACTCCTTGATGTCCCTAAGCCCATGAATCTTCAAAGAGAGGTTCTAATAGTTCTATAGCTTCAGGCTATGAAAAAGATAAACTTAAATGCCCTTAAGCTTTTCCCCAGTGATCAAAGCAACAGCTACAGTAAACAGCTGATATAGTTTCCTGTACCTTCTTCCTCCAACTTTTTTTTTTTTTTTTACCTATCTGGCTATAAAATGAAATAAAACTACCATATGACCTTGGAGTAGGAATTTAATTGTTTTCTTTCTTTATTATTTATTTAATTGATTTTTACCCCATCTTTTTCCCAGTAAGGGCACTCAAGGTGACTTACAACTATCTAAAAACACAATAAAAACAATGAACAATAACATGGGGAAACAAAAAAACCAATTAAAAACCCTAATGGAAAAACTCCAATTTAAGTGCCTGAATGCAAGACCATTTGGGAACCCCATGTATACTGCCTCGAGTTCCACCATGGAAGAAAGGTCACACATACATGCAATAAAAAGCTTCTAGAGCTAGGCTGCAATATACATCTATACATCTACCTGGGAGTAAATCTCACTGAATTCAATGAGACATACTACAGAGTAGATATTCATAAAATTGCATTGTAAAAGAATTACTCTTTTGTCATGGTTATGATTATGTATTCTCTTTAACTGTCTTCAGTGCATTCTCTGGGATGCCATTTGAGAAGATAATTAATTGGGGGAAAAATTTCAGTATGGAGGGGTATCAGGATTCCTAGCAAGGATAAGAGACCTTTTTAAAAGATATATAGAAGTTTAAATTGCAAAGCAGAAGTGCATTCTAAGAACATTTGTTGTTACTTTTATTCCTTGAAAACTAGAGATATAGCTGAAGAATATGGAAATTCAGGTGGGGATGACTAGCTCCCTTCTAAAGTGACACCCCAATAGTCTGCAAAAGTAATGTAAACTTGCAATTTATACAATCCCAGATGAAGAAAGTCAAATGTAGGCAAACAGCAATAAACCTTGAAATTTTGCTTATTACTTGAATTAATTGTGCCCCAAAGTTAATCCTCACATACAATAAGCCGTAAAACACAATCAAGTTAAACATCATCAATCTGTTAAAAAACAGCCCAAAGCATTTGCATTTACACACACACACACACACACACACACACACACACACACACACACACACACCCCTCTAATATCTATCTAAGGAGATGTTCAGTGGTGCTGCAGCCATGAAATTGTATCCGCCTACGGTATAGCTCAGCAAGTACATTCTTACCTTCTGTGAGAATTCCTGTTGCTATTAACGTGGCCCCGGCCTGTGCAACCCGGTGTAGGACACTTAAGAACGTTTTCATGCATGGCAAGAACTTGGCAAGGAGAAGGAAAGGAAACAGCAGAGTGTGGAAACAACAAGAAGAAGAAACAGATTTCAAGTCCCAGTTTGTAGGAAGCCATTTTAGTACAAAGCAAGATTCATTAATGACCAGCATTCCTGAAAATAGACACGTGACAAGTATAGCCAATAAAGCCTGGTGAGGGAAAGAGGTGTTGTGGTATTATACTCATTAACACAGGATGATGTTAATACATTAACAGTTATGGAGGGCAAGGAGTCTAACAGTTAATGTGTCTCTGGTGTGACAGTGAAGCAGGAGGCTGCATACAGAAGCACTGAGCAAAAGCACTGAACAGCACAGTGGAAAACTGTATTTTGGAAGCTATTTTTAATAGGCAGGTATACCATCAGAAATTATGTACACAATATAGGTAGCCAGAATCAGTACAACATAAAATGTATGTGAGTTCTGAGGCAAGAAATTCACCCCAGAGCAGTCAAGGGAGGGCATGAGAGAGATCTGAAACCCAGTCATGGAAGTTGGTTCCGAGCCTCACAACTGCCTTACTTACACAGGATTAAGAGTCCAATCTTGAGCTCTGCACGCCAGTGCACACTGTCGCAAATGTGCCATAAGGCACGTTTGCGAGGTTTAGTGCCGGCCCAGCACCAAAACTAGCCCAGAGCACAAGGCTAGCACCAGTGGAAAGCCAGTGCTCCACCACTTCACGGTTGCCCAAACCGCCAGGAGGCGGTGAGGTAGGTGTAGGCGTGGGGAGGAGGCGTTCTGGGGTGAAGGGAGATGGGGGAGGGCTGGGTGAGGACAGGGAGGAGGCATTCTGGGGGCGGGGTGAGAGAAGGGCAGGACCACTGGATCCTGAACTCTGTGTCAGGCCGTGTAACACGGAACTCTTTGATTCTGCAGCAGCTTTAGAGCTGCCGTAGAATCAAGTAGCCCCATTGCGGAGCTACTTCCCTTACTGGGGGGAAGGGGACAAAGGTTCCTTTCTCCCAAGGAAGCGGAAGTGGCTGCCTGGGGCACACTGGATGCCACGGCAGCCACGGCAGCCCCACTCTCTGGGCAGCTCAGGATTGGACTGCCCATTTCGTTAAAGTTCAAAGGTAGTTACAGTTCAAATTTTGAATGGAATTACTATTATTAATTTTTTAGCTGTCTGCTGCCCTTAATAAATCATAATGAGTAAAAAATGAAAACGAATAGAAATAAAGGAATGGGAGCAGTTTTTAAAGTCAAGAGGTTGGTGGACTAATTCATTATGAATATAAGAAGTCATAGGTCTAACAAACAACAGAGTTGCTGTCACACTGCATCACAAAGCAAGCTCAGAGGAGGGTTTGCAACTCAGTGGCAGGAGGCATATTTTGTACTTTGCATCCCGTCTTTTCTATATAAGGGATTTGAAATGTCAGGATCCTACAGATCCTTGTTGGGTACTTGCCTTGAGAGTACCCTGTGAAAGAATATAACAACATGGACTTTGGACTGACTCAATAGAAGCTAAAAACTTACAGTTCATTTCAACTAACAATTTATGTGCTAAACTATTAACTATTTTTTAGTGTATGAAGAAAAATAGGATGTAACCTCTGTGTGTGTGTGTGTGCCATATGTGAATGTATGCACACACACCTGTGACATGAAAGATGTTTGAATCCATATTACCAATGAATGGTGAATAAAGCAGAATTATGCTACCTTTCAAAGGAATCAATCTTGAAAACATGTTTAATGCTTACTCCCAAGCCAAGGACATCAGGAATGGAACCTGTACGCATTGATTTAAAGAATAGTCACACAACCACCATCATTCATCACCAACACCACACCACTAGCAGTGTACTAAAGATGTGAAAGTTTCACTTTGGAATTCCTGCTACTCAAAGCTGTTCTTGAAACATGCTTTACAAGCCCAGCACTGCAGGAGTCAAGAAAAACAAAACAAAAAAAGATGAGCTCACCTTTTTCACTTTTGTCACTACTGAACATGCAAACAGTTTAAAGCTATATTCTTCTTTGATTGGTAACATTTCCTAAATTCTTTATGTTTACCATTTAGAGAAAAAAAGATGAACTGCTTTGAGCAACTGAGTAAACACTTGCGTTTGAGAAAATTATAGGCCTTGCTAAACTGAAAATTGAATCCCTTTGATCAACTAAATTCACATACCAGCTGAGATGTGCTGTTGTTTCCATAAGGGGATTTCCCCTTCCATGACCATTATTTTAAAAAAGGAAGTCTACTCTGCTGGGAAAAGGACAATATGGATGAAGTCCTCACACCATGTTCTCCAGATTATGTGAGCTGGGGGCCAAAACGAATGTTTCTCAAAGGATCTCTCTCTGTCCCTCCACTTTCACTACTGCTTTATTTGCTCATTTCTTTCTTTCTTAAGAACTATTTCATTGGTCTCTGAACTACAGTAGAACTCCTCAGCACATTCAGTGGAAATGAATACGCTCAGTACCTTACTGTATGTAGAGGAACTATCTAACATACTTGCCTCCAACTGTGTGACACAAGTGAAGGCAGTTTCCTTATAATATGACATATGGTGTATGGGGACAAGGAAAGTCACAATGTGATGCTATTGCATCACGTGGTGAGTCGCCCTAGGTATAATGACAAAGTAGTAGACAAGTTACCACAGGAATGCTGATTTTGTCATCCTCCTGGGATACATTCCACATATTTCAGCTTTAAGAAACCACTATGCTTCAGTGACCGGAAACCTTATTTTGATAATAGATTAAAAACTAACCTTAAAACCCACCACAGAATGAATCCATTTAGTGCCTTCTTCAAGTACTTGTACAGGCTAGCCCTCCTAATCAAAGACTATTGTCTACGGTAGCTGCTTCTTAACATATTTCTTTCTCTTCCTCTTTTATCCCCATTATACAACTGCAGCAGTTTTACATGAACATCCATACACAGAAAGTTGTACTATTGTGAGCAACTCGACTGCCTTTTTTTTAAAGGTCAAATACTCAAATTAATTGCTCACAAATTTAGATGTATTTCTTAATTTAAATGAATTCAACTTCACATTTTTCAAACTCAAAAAGAACAGTTGCTCCTATGTTTGAATAATAGAGACCCTCTTCAGGAGGTGACTAAATTTTAATTACTAAAAATTAAAAGCAGTACTGTTTAGTTTGGAAAAACCTGTTACATGAACAGAAAGCAACTGTCGACAAATAGCCTAACACTATCAGAATCAAAGAATACAGCTTTAAAACATCTTCCTTCAAGCATAAAGGTTAGTATAGATGTGAGAATGATAAAATAAAGAAAAAAATGCAATTATAACATAAAAACAGGTTGCTAAATTGAGACATATCATACTGGAAAATGGGAGAAAAATAAAAAAGAAAAAGCTTCTTAATGCATGCTAGAAAAATTTGTGTGGAGTTTTATCCCCAGTTTCCATGAAACAATGTGGACTTACTTTCTGGAGGGACCCTATCTTTGTGTGGGCATCCTGACAAACTGCGGTGATGGGGGTAAAGCCCCGTTACATGGCCAGTTCCATCACACCCAGGGGTAGGGCATTTGCTTTCTTTCTTTTCTGTTCTTGAGGGATCTATAATTTACAACAAATGTGTCACGTGAATGATGTTTTTCAGATTTCCAAATGGACGAAGGTTCATTTAATGAAATCAGTTACTCTTTGGAAAATGTTCTTAAAGAACACTGGAAGAAAACACATCTGCTACTGCTTAAACATTTTTTTTCTCCTTCTCCTCTTCCATACCGCAGGACCTATGATCACAGCCATCCCCAAACTTGAATGGTAATAAATAGTGACTTTCCGTCATCAAAGCCACACCACTTCTGTCAAGCATCAGCTATAGGATGCAAACTGACTCCTTTCTGTTTTTGTACTATTTACCTCATTTATTGCAGTCTATGGATTACTGTAGGAGGAATTCAGAGTCCCGATGAGAGTGGGCCCAGCTCCTCACCAAACTGTTCAAAGATTCAATGCAAATGAATTCTTTTTTCAATAGCATTCTAAAATGGACAACATGGGTTTCTCAAATGTTTGTTATGGAATATCAGAACTTACATAAAAGTGCGTTTCTTTTCCATGAATACTTACTATATACATTTTTTTAAAGTAAATGCTTTTAGTTTGACTCATGACAGTCACATATTTATAATTTTTGAATATTCATAACATTCAAAGGAAGTGACTTTCTACTGCTGCTGCTTCCTTTTGACAAAAGCCAATGAAAGTGATTTTTCTTCATCTAAGAATATTTTTCTGCCAAGAAAATAACAGAGTTATGGCTGAATTTCCTCCTGAATTGGAAATGGAATTCTAAATGTAATTTTCAAAGGGTGTGTGTGTTTTTGCTGGTACTGAAATAACTCTAGCCTTCCTGTTTACACAATCACATATCCTGGGATTACCCAGAGCTAAATTCAAACCCTGATTTGCATACATAGTCGAAGGATGAATTTAGGAGAGTAGCAAAATGATGGGGAAGAGATGGATAATCAGGGTCATTTTTCTTTCTTCCCTTTAAAGATTTTATTATCTGACTGCTTTTTCACTGATCCTCTGAACCACCCCATCCCCAGCATTGGTAGTAAGGGGTATTGGTGCAATGCTGCACCAGCCCATGCTTGGTTGGGTCAGTGCTCAAGTTACGGAGGAAGATAGAGGAGGCCCTTAATTAAATCCATAAGCACCACTGTGATTCTTCCTATCCCCCAAATTTAGCTATGTTACCCATAGCCTTCTAATAATAATAGCTAAGGGTCACAAAATATAGGCGAGTTAGGTCACCCTAAAATTTGTGACGCAAGTCAGTAGTACTGGAAAAATGATAAAATGGTCCTTGCATCTGTCATGAAGTCACCCCAGTGCGACAGGGATAAAGAAAGGCAAGGGAAGAGAGTTATCTCTCCATTTCCTTGAGAGTATCAGAGGAGCAAGGAAGTTAAGTGTAGAAGGAAGGGAACTGAGAAGGGGAGACAGGCAGGTGTTGCACATTTACAGAAGGATTGCAGGAGAGATTGCAGGAGAGATCGGACTCTTGTCACACTCTCAGGGCACAATCCTAACCAACTTTCCAGCACTGACCTAGTTGCAATGCAGCCCCAAGGTAAGGTAACAAACATGCCCTTACCATGAGGAGGCCTTCTTGAATACCTCCCCACTGCAGGACGCAGTGCACACCACTTTGGTACAGCTATGTCAGTGCTAGAAAGTTGGTTAGGTTGCGCCCTCAGTGACATAACTCACAACAAAAGTTCAAAAAATGTTCAGAACTGGATTTGAAAATCCCCCAAGCTATTTTTCAAAGGGGCATGTGTGTGAATAGTTCTATTTTTAGTCCTGTTTTGAGGCTGATTTGGAGCAGGTTGGCCACTATTACTTTTGACTGATATGGGCAAACTATGTTCAATGTTAAGAAGTGTCATTGTGTGTCCATTGTTGAACACAGGATGGGGTGTGGATTAGCCTTTTCCTCTCCATGTTGTGGTCCCAAAGAAAAATTACCCCCTACCCAGCAGCTCCTTGTCCCAGGAGGGAAGCTGCTATTGGCACCAATATCATCACATTATTTTGACCCTAACCAAGATAGGAATTTGTAATGAGTGATGGCAAAGCAATGCAAAAAGAGAAAGAAACAGGCTCTCCAAGAGGGGATTTGACTTCTATAACCTTTCTTCCCCTCTGCCAAGTGCAGAGGAAAGAGTAAGAGCAAATGCGAATGGAACATTGGGAAAGATCGCCAACATTCCAACTGACGAAAGGGGGAGGGCATTCTAGTACCTCTTCTCTGGTTATGCGTGCAAGAATCAGATGGTGAAGTCAGCTGAAAGCAAGTCAATAATGCCAGCGAGTTTAGGCCCCATTACTTACCACTCCTTTATTCTCAGATAAATGACTATGTAAACAATATCAGGGTTATCATCTCAGGACCATCCCACAAATCATGTGATGGCAAAGCTGGATGTGCTATCCTGCCAACTATACACTCAAGAGATAGCTGCAGCTACTGTTCTTGCAGGTGCACCTACACAAATATTGGCTGCATTCACACTTTTCATTTTTTGAAAGATGTTTTGCACTTTAAAAAAATGTAAAATGTGCAGCAGTTCTCAGGCATACAGAGAAAAATAGTAACTGTTAAATCATCAAGGATGGCCGGTGAAGGTGGTTATCTCAGGATAACTATCCTGAGGCAACAAATTCTGTCTTGATTGTGTAAAGGAGCCCTAAATCAGCACATCATGCACATCATTCATCACAGTTGCAAAGTTTTGAATACAAGGACTATTTTATAGTTAACAGAATACATGCAAATATAACTCATAACGTTCTTGAGTCTTTTAAAACTAAAGCCAACAAACCTCAGTAATTCACATGCTATAATTCATCCTTATTGCAGCAATACAAAAACTGTCTGTTACCCCTATGCATTTGAACTTGATCTTACCATCCCTTTGTTCGAGCACTGACACTGCCTCTCGACAGACTGTTATTATTCTATTGTCTCTTGTATAATGGATATCAATTTACCTCCAGTTTTATTTGTTTCACAGCTCAAAGAGATTTAAGGCACTTGTCTTTTAGTAGGTAAAGCAGCAACAATAAGACAATATTCTACTATAAGGATTTCAAACATTCATATTAAAATTAGATTTTACTAACATATTTCCAATTATCGATAAACTGCAAACTGATCCTCAGTTCAAGGCTGGTGCACAGGAAGTCCTGGCACGCGGCAGCTGCTCTGTGTCTCAGTATGAATTGGCTGCCAGCTCATAAGCGTTAGTTGTCAGAGCCTATTTGTCACTTCACCCAATGAGGGCAGCATTCAATCAGTCCACCTGTACATGCAGCACCAGCAGTTTCTCATGAATCTTTTCCCATGATCTGGCAGTGACTGCACTCTCAATTTAAATTACCATGCACCAATCAATGACAGGCTTCCAGTAGTAGGGGGGGGGGCAGAGTTGTAAGTGCAGCATGATTCCAAAACCTGCCGTGTAAGCTGCCCCCCTTGCTCTCAGAGCCTGTCTGGGGGCAAAAGCAACATGGAGGAGATGCCTCTATGTTGCTTTTGCTCCTCAGAATAGCCTGAGAGCGAGGGGGAGGGCCAGCTTACATGGTGAGTTTTGGATCCCTGCCACACATAGACAGCTCCACCCCTCCTCTGCCTCAGCTACGCAGGCTTCCACACCTGGCTGACTGAATGTAGCCAACCAGACCTGTAAGGAGCGCCCCAGGAACTGGATATGTCTTATGCTTTTGTTGCTTGCTGAAAACTGGAACACACAGGGAGGCTACAAGCACAGGAAGGCTAGCTGGCTATGGCACATTGCTGAGTGGGGGGCACATTTGATTTAGTGGGTCACAATTTGTGCAGGCCTCCTCTAATCCAGACATTTGAGTTTGGCTGAGGACAAGTCTTCACATGTGATATGTGCTACTACATCTTATGCTATAAAGTGTAACGCTTGTTATTGACTCCAAAGTCCCTATACAGCTACACAGACATTAAAGTGCCTTGTGTAAGCAATTATGTCTTTCCACTCTGAGAAGCTGATGCATAGTATTAAACCCAAGACCACAGAAGAAATCAGTGTTGGAGCTGGGAATAGAACTCAGGTGCCTGTCTATACTTACAGCCTGTGATATAACCTCTTGATTGCCATACCATCCATTTGCATACATAAAGCTTTCTACAACTCTTTGCAGAAAGCCCTTTGAAATGTTATAAAAATTGTCCCAAAAAAGAGACATTGCATTGTGTTTGGTCACTGCTATTTCACATGACAATATTGAAAAGCAACATGACAGAGCCAGTTAACACAATAAAATACAGAGCAGAATTTAAGTAGAAGATAATACATGTGAGTAAATTCATCAACATCAATGGTGCACTACTGAATTATTGCTACCTGAAGAGCTGAACCATACAAGAATCCATGCTTACTTGAATGGTAAGTAAGCTTACTTACAACAGACTTGCCTACTTACAACAACAAAGTTTATGTCAAGAAGTCAATTAGGCCAAACCAAGTCAGAAACATTTATCATAATCTCTATTTTCTTTCAGGGTGACTACACAGAAATTTACCAATACTATTCTCTGGTCCATAAAAGGAGAAAACAAATAGAAATAGATTGATCTAGTCTTGCTGAAGAAAATACTGAAGCAGAGTTTTATTATTGGCATTTGGGTATTCAATTCAACATTATGAATATCTAATTATTATAAATATTTTTCTTTAATTTCAGATTAAGCAGGGATTTCTTTCCATTTGTTGGTATAATTGTCACTGCTGCAGTATCACCATGATGGGTGCAATTTTGCAGGGGAAAAGGAGATGTCTTCTCCCATTCATTATAGGGATGCACCACAGAGCTCACAAACATAAGAGAACAGGAATTATTGTGCATTCCTTTTGATGCTCCTACTTTCCTAGATGTGAGCATATTTCCTGAGACATGTACCACTCATCTCTTCCAGAAGTCTGCTGACATATTGGGAGCAGGGTGGGAGAATTTCATGTATACTTGATGATGAATGATAAAAGAAAAACCTAGCATTCATTTTCTTTTTATAACTTTCAAACCCAGCTAAGAAGGTATAGAGTTATTTGTTCCCGCAAACAAAGAAAGGTTATTGTTTCCCAAATTTCAGAATAAACTTTGCCCATTTTTTTTTCAGTTTCATGCCTAGGAGCAGCCTATGGTCCTTATCTTCAGCACTCATTCAAACTTGTAAGAAGTTACAGATGGAGGAACTTCCTTTTCTGTACCAGGTTTAATGGTGAATGGTTTAATTATCTTAGGTTTGGTTAAGGATACCTATTAACCAAGTAAGAGATGGCTACTAATATAAAAAGTAGTAAAATATCCATTGAATAAAACAGATTCCCCCCCCCAATTTCTCAGCTAGTTCACACAGTACAAAAACACTTTTTAAAAATTAATTGCAATAATAAATAACATGAATATTGCACTTTTCTGTAAATGGACAATTGGGGGGGGGAGTTGTCTGAAAATGTGAGCATTTCTGACCATCCTAGAGTGTGAATTTGTATGGAGAAATGTGATGTGTGAGTCAGGCCAGAAGACATTTCCATGATAGACCAGCGGGTGGCAAACTCTGGCCCATGGGCTCAATCCTGTGCCCATGCAAACCCTTCCCCTGCATGAATGGAGCTTACCGTTCCATAGAGGAGCCTGTTATTGCCACCTCCGACCTCCCCAAAGTTCGTGCTGCCCAGCTGCTTCCATGTTCCCCCCAGCTGCTCCTGCTGCCCCTGCAGGTTCTGTATCTGGATTTCTCGACAAATGGATTTCCAGACACATCTGGACACTGTCTGAATTTCTGGCTGGGTGGTGTGAACTTTGGGGGAGAAAGGAGGCAATGATATTGGGCTGCCCAGCAGAACAGTAAGTTCTGGTTATGCTGGGGACTGTTTTTTGGAATGCAGCAGTCCCAACTTTGAAGACTGCTGATTTAGACTGCTGACAACATTCATCACAATCATATGAACTACCACTGACAATATTTATGATTGACCTGTTCATATAATACATTTGTTCATACAGATGTGTGCTCAGGAGTGGTGCATGTACCAAAAATGGACTGTGTGAATCAGCTCAGGTAGTGTTATAGAACATTAGTTAAATACTGGAATGCAAGAAAACAATTTTTGCCATATTTGTGTAAAAGAGGCACTTTTCCAAGTGGTGCTTCTCTTTTATTTAGCAGGGGGAAAGTAACTGCCTATTCACCCCAGCAGACTGTCATTTGTAGTGCCTATTTGCTGGTGTTTCTTCTGCATCTTTTTAGTTTATGAGCCCTTTTGTGACAGGAAAACATTTAGTCATTTGATTTTTTCTGTAAATTGCTTTGTGAACATTTTTGTAGACAAAAGAGGTACACAAATATTCTTATTAATAATAAGAGTAAGAATAGATGAATATTTAGGTTTTTCTTTATCTTAAAAAGGTAAAGGTAAAGGTAAAGGTTCCCCCTCTGGCGTTCAGCCTAACAGTTTCCGACTCTAGGGGCGGTGCTCATCTCCATTTCTAAGCCAAGGAGTCAGCGTTGTCCGTGGTCATGTGGCCGGCATGACTAAATGCCTCAGCACATGGAACGCAGTTACCTTCCCACTGAGGTGGTACCTATTTATCTACTTGCAGTTTTACATGCTTTTGAAATGCTAGGTTGGCAGGAACTGGGACAAGAAATGGGAGCTCAAACTGACAAACAACAGGCTTGTCGACTCAGTGGTTTAACCCTCTGAGCTACCGCGTCCCTCTTACAAACTACTTAAAAAACTATCTGAGATATTGAAAATATTTTAGGGCACAATCCTAACCCCTTATGTCAGTACTTTCCAGCACTGGCATAGTGGAGCCAATGGGGCATGTGCTGCATCCTGCAGTTGGGTGTCACTCATGGAGGCCTCCTCAAAGTAAGGGAATGTTTGTTCCCTTCCCTTAGAGCTGCATTGCCCTTATGTCAGTGCTGGAAAACACTGACATAAGGGGTTAGGATTGTGCCCTTAATCTCATAAGTAAAATTTACAGTAAAATTTACAGTCCTGTTATCAAGCTCATAATATAAAAATGCAGCATAACAATTTAATGAAATGGTGTTATGAGAAGTATAGCATCATCCATAACCACCAATGTTATTCACAGCGATGTGGCTTGCTCAACTCCTATTAAAGTTAGTTGAAGTAAAAAGTGTTTATCATCATCATCATCAGTATTTATATACCGCTTTTCAACAAAAGTTCACAAAGCGGTTTACAGAGAAAAATCAAATAACTAATGGCTCCCTGTCCCAAAAGGGCTCACAATCTAAAAGATGCAAAACACCAGCAGACAGCCACTAGAAAAGACACTGCTGGGGTGAGGAGGGCCAGTTACTCTCCCCCTGCTAAATAAAAGAGGAGCACCCACTTGAAAAAGTGCCTCTTACCCAGTTAGCAAGGAATAGCCAATAGTTTAGCAACTATTGGGGACAGTTACAAGAGTGTAGACTCATTAAGATAGAATTTTTTTTATATTTACATGCTATATGCATAAAACTTTAGGATAATTATTTAAGTTTTGGTCTTTGTTTTATATATTGGATTATTGTGAAGGCAGTACCTAACTATTTCCACAAAGGAATGAAACCAGTGAAGTGGAATGCATATAAGAAAGAAATTGCTATTGATCTCAGCCCAGGCCATAGCATGCCTTGCATAGCAAATGGTTTCCATTACTTTACTATTTAATGTGCAGTCGTTGCCCCTATCTTATGTTATCGGTCATTCTGATACTGTTCAATTTCTATCAGGCAACTCTTGGAGAAGGTTCATCAATAGTCGCCTTTTATAAATCAGGATGCCACCCACACAGTCCAAACTGTGTAATATGTATTTACCTTGCCTTACATCATGTTCCACTATTTAACTCAATTCATGTCAAATGTATCACCCTTCATTTTCAAATAATAACCAGAATCACAAAACACACCCAACATTTTAGGATAACCTTCGCTTCTTTCAGCATGGTCTCTTATTTGCTTTGTCTCTTCTGAAATGGTGCATTTTTCTACCTAAAGACAAATGACGTTACTTTTAAATACTCTGTATGTTCTGAAAAGCTTATAGTGAGCTATTTTTCTTTCATAACAACATAGTCAAATGCATGATTAGTTAACAATTATCCCATACTTCACTGTAATACAACATACATTAGATAGAAATATTACCTTTACCATAATATGGCTTTTTGACATGGCCGTCGCTGGACTTAGATTTCCTGTCATCTCCAGAAAGTTGTCTTGGAGACTGCTCCTCATATGATCTCATACTATCCCTCCGTCCAGCTTCCATTGCCATTTTTTCTCTCATGGCTTTTGCTCTTTCTGTTTCTAAAGCAATAGCTTTCTCAAGTAGTGTTAAGTTTCCTTTTGTCATATCAAACACCTCTTCAGATCTATCTGAAGTAATAGAGGTGGTGTCATCATCTCTTTCATGACAGCCATCCTCTTTTGCACAGCTAGAAAAAGTTCTAGATCTGGGACTCAACTGTTCTTCAAGTCTCATTAAGTTCATCATATCAGAATAATTCCGATCAGGTGTCCTTCCTTGAAAATCATCTTCTTGTCTGGTATGTTGGCGAGAATTCATGTTTTGCTGTTGATTTCTTTCCTGTGGGTTTGTCTCACTGAGCTTCCTGGCCAAATCAAAGCATTGGTTCCTCAAGCACTCCAAGCTGCTGAGACACACCTCCTCGTCACTCTCTTCCACCATTTTTTCTGTAAGCCCATTGTTTGTAGGCTTTCCTAGCATTCCATAGTTCATATTCCTATTTTCTTGCTGTGATACATTGTCTGCATAATTTCTGTCGTTAACATTTTCTGAAAGCACTACACCATGTCCTTGTGCTAACAATTTCAGGGAGTCCACAGTTTCCCTAACAACGTCACTGTCTAAATCTAAACTCAGCTCACTCTTACGACCAACGTTTTCATTTTTGTCACTATCATCTTCCAGGCTATTAGATGTATTGCTATTCATTTCTGATTCTGTCCTGGCTCTGTATGCTGCATCCTCTGCAATTTTGCCAAGATTTAATAATGACTTGGCTACCAGTTCATCATAATTATCATACTCATCATTATTGTTATCGTCTTTTTCTGTGTCTTGCATTCGAGTATTGTGACAATTCATTTGATGGTCTTCTGCATAGAACAAAAAAAGGAACAAAGAAAGAAAGAGAAATGGAAAAGAAAAGAAAGAAGTGGCTAGAACTGGAACTGTTTTTGCAGTAGCATGGACAGAAGAGAACACAAACTGTCTCTCAATTATTCCTTAGCATACAGTAGCTTTGAAACACTAAGAAACCAATATGAGTTTACATTTGAACTCTGGAATTAAGAATAGGCCATTGTTATACATTGGCATTAATTATCTTCTTTTACTAACTGCCCAATAAACTACTGGTAGCCATAGCAAACATGCTTTCCTGCAAACTTAGTATTTGAGATTATATTCTAAAATAATTGCAAACTTTTATATTCACCTTTTCTTTCTTATTTACAGCTTCAGAGTAATTACATTGTTCATGCTATTGTGTGTGTTCTTTGACTAGCTCCAGTCCTATTTTTTTCCTAACACAGCAGATGGAACAGGAGTTAGCACTATGGGATTTTTTTTATACACATCAAAGAAGGTTACTCATATAAGCACCAAACACACTAATTATATCATATGCAATACAACCACATTCTCCCAGAGGACCTGGAGGACATGGGGCAATAGGGGAAACACAAACTAATGGATGTTTCAAATAATTAGAAGTTGAATGTTGGATTCTGTTGCATATCTCAATACATAATTTTAAAAGACAAGCATAAAAAGACATACACATGCATCATACGCAAGCATTTTAACTGTATGTCCAAATAAAGCAAGTAACAATCTATACTTTCCGTGGTATTAAAAAAAAACTACCTTTTACAATGTTAGAATGCACTTGCTAAATTCTGGTGAGTGCTTATAATCATGTGTGCTAAATAATCAGAGATGATGTCTTGTTGATATCTCTGCTCCTATAACTATTGCATAACAGATAACTTTATTCCGTCATGCCTGCTGGAACTGCTAAAAAGGCTTGCAGTAACACAGAAATGAAATTTTGTCACATTTTTAAAACACATCAAATCATTGTAGTTAATAAACATAATAGGAAATGTAGTTTTCCTCTCCATTACACAGAGAACATCCTCTGTCTATATAAAAGCCAGTCCTTTTATATACCAACACACTTTGCTGTCAGTCAAGAAACAGCACACAAAATGCAGCTATGCTTTTTGGAAAAAGTTTGATTCTCAACAGCTAGGGCAGGTGGGCTCACTAGATGGGAGGTTTAGCACCTCTCCCTTTTTCTGGTTCAGCAGCTCTCCCTTTGTCTTTTTTAGGGAAAAGTCCAAGAAGGAAAAGCACAACTCTCGGGACACTGTTGTGGAGAAGGTATAATTTGCCCTCAGTATGTGGTGTGGCTCCCACTGACAGGATCCTTCAAAGGAGTGTAACAGATGTGACACATTGCACACCAAGGAGTGCCCTTGCAATATACAAACCCTTCCCCACAAACATTTCATCCTGAACAATGATGAATATTTTTCCTATTTGCTGCAATCACAACTGAGAAGGAATCCTCCCCTCCTCATTTTTTAAAAAGGATATTCTTTTGTTGTAATTGAAATGACTAATAAACCTACAGCACAACTAGTCAAAATGAAAGTCAATAGAGCTATGTTGATTTGTGCTAGCAGAATAGCTAATTAATCCAATTATATGTATTCAAATTATTTTTGCAATAATTGAATAACAGTTTCAAATCTGATGGCACTGAATTTGGTACTAGAAAAGAGAACATGTGGGCAGGGAGAAAAGAGAACAAGAATGGGAGAAAGAAAAAAATGGAAAATATCAGGTTACTTACAGTGCAATATACTAGCCTTTGCTTATAAAAAAACATCAGAAATTTTTTTTAAGCACCCTAAATCACTGGGAAGAAAGAGATAAAAACAATATAAAGCTGAATATTTCTTATTCCAATCATTTATCAGTGTTAACTTCATTCAGTTTGGGAATTCTAGAATGATGGCAGATTTAAGTGCATAATCTGCATCACCTCTTACACCATGGGGAGGTGCAGTTTGGGGGCCACAGGTGAGGCAGAACTGCCCCATCAGCATCTTCCAAAATGGCTGCAACCTAACCTGGTGATTGTAATACTCCCACTTGCACCTGGGTAAGCGGGCAGAACATGTGCACAATCACCGAGTTAGGCTGTGACCATTTTCGGAGGATGCCAATGGGGTGGTTCTGCCCCACACTGCATGTCCCTGTCTTACACATGTCCCATATTAATGGTTTATCTCAGTGGTCCCCAAACTTTTTAGCAGTGGGACCCACTTTTTAAAACAACATTCTATTGGGACCCACCTAGCTTTACAAGACTTTAAAAAAAAATTCAATTTATCAGCTCCTCAAGCCTCTGTTTTTATTCTTTCTACTATGGTGGGAAGGCCTGCCTTCTGGAGTATTTGCTGAGTTACACATTCATCAGATTGGGACCATTCTGGTGGCCCTGCATTCCTCTTTGCCTGACCTTCAATAAGAGCCGAGGCACTGTCAAGAAACAAGACATTCATAAGCAATTGTGCACATGCTGCTCCATTTCATTTCCCATAGGATTGAATACATTTTCCTTGTCAGTTATCAGCTTGTCAGTTTCACGGCCCACCAAAAATAAAGTCACGACCCACTGCTGGGAACCAAGTTTGGGAACCATTGGTTTATCTAATTAAGCTGGATTCCATACATATTTTGCCATTTTATCATGCATTATAGTTAGGGTTCAGTTCTGATATGATAAAGTCAATTAAGATTTGGCAGGTGTGGTAACCCGGAGAAGCCATTCTGCTTCACACATTCTGATGACTTCACCACATTACAATTCACACAAAACGGCTGCGTAAATTTCCACTAAAAGTTGTTCATCATAGTTTGGCTTAATAGCAGAAGGCTAACTAGTGAATGCATTTCTGCTATCCATTTTAAAGTTTTAAATCTGATGCGTTCAAGAAAGCAGATGCATGAAGTGTGATAAAGTCTAATATAAAAATCAATACACTCAAATGATCATTTGGTAAAATGAAATGGTAACATGTAGGCCTTAGACTACTGAAACTAGTGCAATACTGTAAATATCAGAATGGCAGCCCAATCCTATTCAGCATAGGTGCAGTGGGGGTGCATGGCCCACACCCTATCCAGGGCATCTTACCCCAATGTCTTCTCGGGGTAAGGGAAGAGCTACATGAAACTGCAGTGGGAGATCATCTGTAGATTTCGAGTGGGGTGTCACCAATATGCTGCTGACATCAAACTCTATCTTGCCTTGCCGTCCCGTGCAGGCAAGTTCTAGAGCACTGTCTGGAGGTGGTTGGAGTCTGGATGAGGGCCAACAGACTGAGACTGAATCAAGCCAGAGGTTCTCCTGGTCAGGAAATCCTTGATGGAAGTACCAGGTCATCTGCCCACTCTGAATGGGGTCGCATTCCCCCTGCAGGAATGGGTGTGCTCCTGGACTCACAGCTCTCCCTGGAGAGCCAGGTGGCAGCGGTGGCCAGGGGTGTGTTTGCCCAGCTTTGGCTGGTGTGCCAGCTGCGGTCGTACATGAGTTGATTGGACTTGACCACAGTGGTCCATGCCTTAGTGACTTCATGACTAGATTATTGTAACACACTGTATGTGGGGCTGCCCTTGAAGACGGTTCAAGTGGGATATAAATCTTTTAAATAAACAAATAAAAGAAACATTTGTTCCCTCACCTTGTTTCAAGCCCTAGCCTGGCCAATGGGGTGACTTGAATCTGCAATGGCAAAACCACTCAGCAAAATCGCTGGTGCAAATCCAAGGAGCCCGGTGTAGGGCTTTCAGGCCTAGGACAGTAGTTAGGATATAATGGATGCTTCCTCCACCATGCCTGCCCCCCTCAGGGGCCTGAACCATCCCCTCCCCATCCTGAAACACCACATCCCTGCATCTGTGCCACCCCTCTAGCCCTCTGCCACTTGGCACCATACTTGGCATGGTACTTGGTACCATACTTAACAGTAGCCATTCCTCAATATTCAGCACTGACAGGATGGCGCAGGCCTTCCTGCTGGCGCTTCTTCCTCACAAGGTGTCAAATCCCCCCTCAGTCATGAAGCTTCCTGGGTGACCTTGGGCCAGTCACTTTCTTTGTCTCACCTACCTCACAGGGTTGTTGTGAGGAAAAAAGGAAGAAAGTAGCTATGTACACCGCCCAGAGCTCTTTGGAGGAAGGGCAGGTATAAAAATTTGAAAAATAAATAAAAATAAAAAGTGCTTTACAGTGCTTTCGTGACAGCCAGTACCAGCGCAGCAACCGCTGCACCGGCACTCACTGTGGATAGGATCAGGCCGTAAGAATCATGAAAATTAATGGCATACATTCAGAATAATCATTGCTGACATTCTTGTACTACCATATAAGGTACTGAAGAAGACACAAGAACTGCAAAAACAATTACAGAATTGTGAGCTGCTACAAAATGCTATTTTCAGAAACCTAACTAACACCAGTTCCCTAATGTGAAGAGGACAATTTACAGGTTTCTGTGTCTAGGTCAGGCTGCAGCTTGCAGTAGGATGGTGATCCTTGTGTTTAACCTCTGGGGTTGCACAAATGATGCTCCTGCAGTTTGGAGGTGTGGTTAGCAGCCCTGTTGATTCAGACAGCAATGATCACCTGCTAGACAGGGAGAGAAGCAGCCACTGCTCTCAGTGAAAAGGATTCCTCTGTTTGTAGGAGGTGGCAGAATTCCTGCATTCAGTGCGTCAGGGTTTTGAGATTAAACATACATTAATAACATATTCATGCTGGCTGAGGTGTGTCAGCACTGTCGGTTCTGATTGCACCTGTCACCTCTCAGCTGGAGAAAAGGAAGAAAAGCATTTGTCTAAGTGCTTCCTTCTCCCTTTCTAATAGGTGATCAGTACTGTCAGATAGACAGCCTTCTGTGGTTCTCTGAACTATTATCTGTCTAAATCTAAAAGCATACTAGATATCTGCACATATAGACATACTCCATTTTTATTTGCACATCTCAAAACTGGTCATTGATGCAACGATGCTTTTGGATCCCTTATATTGTTGTGGTTGGCAGAATATAATTTTTAAAATGGGACCATGTAAAATGGTAACAAATGGGAAGGATATGCAACACTTTGCCTATATAGGCTATATGGCAGTGAAAAAAAAACCCAATCCCAAGATATGAGTCACGTACTGTATGAGTGAAGACATGTAAATTCCTTTCTGAGTATTGGTGATGCTGGGTGAAAGCTGTAACTATAATACTGTTTACTCTGTTTGTTTGGTTCTATCCATTTCATCTCTCCTGCCCGTTCAACCCTAAAGAGAAAAAAAAGTGGTGGAGGAGAAGAAAAGTATGAAGTATAAATTTTAGATGAGGGAAGCAGGGAATAAATTATTTGAATCAAACTTCAGTTCTCCTCTTGGCATTTTCTCTTTAACTAGCTTCCCTTACAAAAATGCAACTATATCTGTAGAAAACGTGTATTATTTCTATGTAGTAGCTATTTCTTTCATACCATGGGATCAGGACCCTGAAAGCTGAAGTGTCTCCATGGAAACACATTGCATGTCACAAGCATGATGTTAAACTTCTGTCACATAAACATCTTTTTTTTTGTTTTTCATTCATCATCATAGCCAGAAATTATTGCACAGACATAATTTTCAGAGTCCTAATCTGCAGAGAGAGCTATTTGAACTGAAAAACTGAGCTAGTGGAGAATGGTGATGAAAAAATTGCATGGACAACAAAACATGAGAAATATCTCAGCAGAGATACATGCAATATGATGCGGTAGTAAGGGACTTCTGTTATAGGTAAGGAAGCCAAGCAGAAGCCATGCACAAAGAAGCAATGAAGTTTCCATTTCAGTGGTCTAAATAAGTGCAGGTTTTTTGAAATGATGGTGTGATACAGTTTGCTGATATCATACTTTGTTTACTAAGACTTGGAAAGTTTTTTTTGGTTATTAAGAAACAAATGTTTGCAACATTAAGAATTTGGGTTAAAAAATTTTTTTGTTTGTTTTAGAAATCTGTAAGGAATTGTTGTCATTTTAACAAATTAATGTCACCAAAAATGTATAAGTTTTGTCTGTCAGTTTTTAAGTACTTTGTAAAATAGAGCCAATTTCATTATATTGTTCAAATACATATTTCATTATATACTTCATTATATTGTTCAAATGAGATACACCAGGAACACCAGGGCAGCCTAAACCTATCCTGCACCAACTTGTGTGATGCAGCACCGCTAGAGGTGTGTGAGCTGCATGCTATTGTGGGGGCATAACCAGACAACCTGGGAGAGGTAAGTAACAGTCATTTTTATTTATCTCTCCATAAGCCCCCTGGCTGCTACTGGGTCTCCTCAGACCTATGCCAGCTGTTTAGGAGCCTCAAGGGGCATGTCTGGCCAGGTAAAGGGGGGCAGGATCTTGGCACATGTTGCTACCACCAAGATCCTCCCCCCCCCCACCCCAAACCATCTCTCATTCAGATTCAACCTGCTCCCTGCCACAATCCCCTTGAACCATTCCCACTGCTCTCACATGGGCTGGGTGGGTTGGTGTCACATGCACAAGGCCTCTGGGCATTTGCACTGGTGACCCTGAAGTTCACAACAGTGGTGTGAGTTTTGCAGTGCTGGGCCAGGACTTATGGTAGGTCCTAGTAGGACTTATGGCGAGATCTGCAGCCATAGGCCCAGGACAGGATTAGGCCATAAGTAGACATTGTTTGGAAATTCTTTCTGATTATGTTTCTGTCATTTGTTTGATAATAGATTTATAGAATCCTCCTTGTACAATTGACATTTAATATCTTCTAGTTGTCAGACCAACTATTTAATTCAGCAGTATTCTTCAACTGTGAATTTTCATATGGATCATACATGCTTAATATTAGGAGAGGGCAAAATCTCTTAAAAGGGGAAGAAAAAATTTGGGTTATCAAAACTCTTTTGGCGTCTCTCAAAATTCCCCATAAATTTCTCCTGAAGAGCTTTGAAATATGCTTTTAAAAGGGAAAATCTACTGAAAAATTAAGGATACGATGACACCCTCCCAACTTTCGCTACTTATTGAATGTCAAAAATCTCAGCACTACTCCACAAATTCACCACCAATTTTGTCTTAGGTGAGGTTTTGGTGATTTTAATTAGTAGCACAATCATATATACATTTACTCAGAAGTAAGTTCCACTGTATTTAATGGAGCTTATTTCTGAGTAAAACGTGCATAATATTGCATTATAATAAAGCTGCTCCCTCTGTGTGAGGATGGGGCTGTACAAATAACTTTGGGTATCTCTAAAAAAATTAAGTACCCTACATATTCTTGATACATGGATTTAAACCCACTTCATAGATAAGAATTATTAGTTTATAATATGTTACCAACAGCCCAATCCTCATATGGCACCAACAGCCCAATCACCAAAGAACATTCCATCAGTGGCAACTGCCTATTTATAGGCCTCCAACTGCTCACGAAGGGAGGGTGGAATGACAGCGGAATGGGAGTTGGGGGCAGGCAGATTGGCTCCGGAAAGGGGGCTGGTTTGGTGGCAGTGGCATTCACCTTCCCAGACCAATCCAAACCCCCTTCCCAGACTGATCTTGCAGCTTGGGTTCACATAGACCAAATCCGAGCAGACCCCACCACACATCGAGGCTTATCCCGGGTAAGCGAACAAATGTCAATCTGTAGCATCTCTCCGTAACTAGCAAGTGACACCTTTAAAAGTAACACCTCCATAGATGGTAACACAAAATATCAGATGAAAGGTAATGTTTTAAAATCTAGGAGCTCAACTTATATTACGGTACCTACATGCTTCAAATGAACTTAAATTAATGACATTTTCATACAGACCCTCAGAACACAAATACGAATAAAGTGATACAACATTCCTGCGCACTAGATATTTTGTTGCATCCTTTTGGATACAGGACCCCTGGTTGTTGGGGCCTATTAGTGCTGCTGAGGCACTGTTGTTTTGCAGGCAGCTGAAATGGAATTAAAATTATGTAATGAAATAAAAACGGTAATTCCATGCAGTGGAATTCACACTCCATGGTGAGTATTTTTGAGTTTTTTTGTTGTTTTTTTAACTCTTGTCCTATTCAGCAAAGACTGCCTACAATGGTAATAAGTAGTTTCTACCTTACAGCTTCTGCCACTTTCATTGCTTCCTGTTCAGCAGGGCAGCATGTATTACTGATACACCTTCTTAATTGCACATAAATTACTCAGTTCCTGTTCTATGCTGTAGGGCTTTAACTACTGATTTCCTCTTATTTTTCTCTCTTCTTGTTCAAAAAAAAGATTTAAAAAACTATTCAATAGTTGAAAATGAACAGAAAAATAATGAAAGAAAATCAGTAATTTAAGTAATAGAAACTAAGGTATAATTAAGAGGCTACTGATCGGTAGTGCTACTGAACTACATTACATATAAGTGGCAGACAGACACTGCAAGGAGGAAGCTTCAAATGAAAAGTATAATATTCTAGAAATGCCTCAGTAGCACTTTCTCAGCCTACTTTGGACAGGCTGGCACAGCAACTGCACTTTAAATGAGATACAAAAAGGCATAAATCAGGATGAAAAAAGGTGGGAGGATCACACCAAACACTAGCATGCAATGCACTGGCAACTATGTTGTCTAAATTCTCCATCAAAAGTGAACAAAGGATGGCAATTCCAGACTGAACTGCTGATGTGAAAATCAGACTCATCATTAGAGATGTCAAGGCCTGGAAAAAAATTGGAAAAATTTGGAAAAAAAAAAAACACCCGTTTTTTTCCCTGAAGACTTTTTTGTTTTTTTCTGAAAAACTGAAAAAAGAAATAAAAAGTAAAAAAAATGATTATGGAATGTTTTATTTTAACATGATGAATAAAATATTTTAAGACAAGGTGTTCAAATATTTTCCAAATCATTTCTAAAAAATATGTATGGTATCAGTTAACTCTTATTTCTGTACACTGAGGACAAGCAAGTCCTAGGTTACAAACTAAAATCTGCAGTGCAAGAACAAGATGCATTTCTTCCTTTAGGAGGTGTTGCTATTGTCACAAGAAAAGAAAAAAGTTTCAGTTTTGTTTTTGCATGTGGGTGGGTATGTTTGGTTCTGTTCTGTCCTCTTCACAAGGTCTCAAAGCATTGGAAGAAAATACAGAGTAACAAAAAGGACCTGAAAGTATATACCTAATTTTAAAAGGTAAGAGTTTACGTTAATCTGATTCCAGAAAACTGGCAGCTCAATCCTGAGCTGCCTGGAGCTCCCAGGCCCGACGGCTCCATGGAGGTCTGCTGCTGGATCCTGCACTTCCCGCACTACTGCTGGAGGCTCCTCAGGAGAAGAAGACGTTTGTCCCCTTCCCTGAGTAAGGGAAGCAACCCCGCAATGGGGCTACTCACTTTAGCAGCGACCAAAAGGTCAGCGCTAAAGTAAAGGCACTTGTGTAGGGCGTGTAGGCGCTCATGTAGGGCAAGCCTTGGATCCTGCAGAGCTCAGCTCTGAGGATCCGCCTCTCCCCATCCCCCCAACACGCCTCCCCCACGCCCCCGTCCATGCCTCCCCCCCTTGGAATGCCTCCCCCACGCCCCCGGCCAGGCCCCAGTCTCCCATTTCACAGGCCGACAGTCTGGAAGACCGTGGAGCTGCAGAACCTGGGCGACCAGCGGGCGCTAGCCCAGCGCTGGCTGGCGCTGTGCTAGCTCTGGCAGGAGCCCAGCGGTCAGCTCTGCAAACATGCCTTATGGCACATTTGCGACTGAGGTTTGCGGCGCGGAGCCGTGCCGCGGACCTCAGGATTGGGTTCTGAATCATTTAACTACATTAGTTTATCTTTATAACCTTTGTGTAAATAATAATTTAATTACTACTAATCTGGTTCTTTACTTCCCCCACCCACAAACACTGATTAGTGTCTTCTTACAAACTAGCCATTATTTTTCTTTCCTACTCCCCTCAGGAAAATGGTGAAACCAACATCTAGCATATGGAGGCATTTTCACATTACAAGTTCTTCCGAGAAGAAAAATGTGCTTTGCAAATTTTGTCAGATGAAATATGCATTTCCAAATGCTAGCAGGATGACAAATGCTAGCAGGATGAGTGTTAAATTGGGATTTAGCACTCTGGGTAACGAACCTCACGCTGCCTTTAGGCGAGTCAAAGGCAACAGTTTTCCCCCTTTACCCCTCCTATTAGTTGTTGCTTTGGCAAGATAACGCAGACCAGCTCTGTCTGGTCTTCAAGGACTAGGGCACTAGAGAGCCAGCAGTGGATCAAGGGTGGCTCACAATTTCTTGCTAACAAGCATTTTAGGCTCACAAGCATTTTAGGACCAGAGTCAGAACAGATGTTAAAATGGCGTTACTTTGGTTAGAGTAAAATTTAGCAAGAGCTCTTGTCCCACGGCATCATAACTATGATAATGACAGACACAACAGAGTAGCTACAGAAGCAGAAACTGAAATGGATACTGATAATTACAACTTAGAAAATGATTCTGATTAAATTTCATGCCCATTCATTGAAACTTAGTCCCACTCCCTTCTATACACTTCCCCCCTCTTCAATTCTTTTTATGAGAATGGGTTGTTTTATTTTTATTTAATACTGTGGAAAGGAAATATGAATAACTGTTACTTCTAGATTTTTAAAAATGGTTTTGTGGAGGTTTTTTGTCTGTCCTACATAAACTAGTAAACAGTATAGGAGATTGTTGCTCCATTTGTTACAATTACAAATAAATATTATAAAAAAGTAAATTCTGTTTGTAATAATTGTTTGGATACACTATATTTTTAATATGCTAGTTGTGATAATTTTATGCCAAGTCAATTGTCCATAGTCATATTTTATGTTCCTAAAGTAACAGAATGACTTTCAATCCGGAAAAGGAAAAGAAGTGCAAATGTAGCATTTTCTTCAATTTTTCCAAAAATTTCTGGTTTTTTCCGAAAAAAAACCCAGAAAAAAACTGGGTTTTTTGCAAGCTTCAAAATTTCCAGAAATTTTACATCTCTACTCATTATAACACTAATTTTGAACACAACTCATTTTGCTCTTATTTTTGCAAGCTTCTTAATCTAATCTATAAAAGATATGCTAGTAGATATTTTGCAGAGGCATGTTACAAAATTAAATGATTGCAGCTGTCCTTCTCATAGTCACAGATTTCACAGTTTAGAAAACTCCTTTAATTTGGGAGGCATCTGGATTGGATTGCAGGTGAAACTCTTTCACTGGTGAAAGAGAAAGGAAGTATGAGATAGTCTTTTAACATTAGCGCTTTAATTATCTAATCACCATCTTTCTGTTCCAAATCATGGGCCATGAAACTGCAGTGTGTGTAGCTCAGAATCTAGAGCCTGCTCACACAAGTTTTCCTATTACCTGCTATGAATAACAATTATTGTCTGCAGTTGGATAAGCTGTTTTCTGTTGCAGAAACCAAATCGTTTACTTCTTGGAGAACCTAAAAAGACTTTGAACAAATACCTGTGGTGGTTGTATGTGCATATATGTAGAATACAAGCAAATACAATACAAGCCAAATTGCACAGAATATTTACTTCTCTACCACTGTACTGTCACTCATTTTGTTGAGGACAAAAAGTCAAAACATAAACTACATATTCTTTTAAGTATCTGGATTCCAATACTGGATTACACTGTATTCATGTAAAATCACTGGAGGAACTGCTGCCATCTACCCTATATACCACTACATTTTAAAACTTCACACATCACAGGACATCTTTTCTCCTACTGAATCGCATTTCCCTTGGTTGATATCCTGCCACTTCTCCCCTCTCAATCTGAAATGTTTCTGTTAAAATCTGCTGGCATGATATCACATCACACCTCTCTTTAAATCTCTGCACTGTCTTCATGTCACTTTCATGAACTTCATGTTCCTGATCTTTACATTTAAGACTGTCTCTGCTCCTGACACATTTTTCATCTCTTCTTGTCCCACTTCTTGCTTTCTCTGTTCTGTGCAAACGGATCTATCAGTCATTTTGATCCTTTCTACCTGTCTTACCTTTATGTTTTCATCCATGCCATTCCATATGCTTAAGACAACCTTCCTTGATCTCATTAAGCCAACTCTTTTCTGTAATTCCCTCTCCAGACCCATGTTTTTCTCTAAGCCTTTCCTTTGACATGCAGTGTCACCTGCAGACATGTTGTACTCTATGTCCATTCTTGCCATTCCCTCACCAAGACCTGATTAATCCATTCACCTTTGGCTTCTCCACCTCACTGTAGAGCAGGAATGCACAAAATCAACTCACTCTGAAGGCCCATGCTGGCTTTGCCTACCTGATAAGGAACATGATTGCTAAGCATCATCACTAGGTTGCATGTAAGAAACAAGAGTCTTACTTTTAAACTATATTTAGACTGTATCTCAAAGAATCCCTAAAGCATCATTCATTTTCTCATTTGCCAACATTCAGATGAAAATAGGGTCATGCTTGTAACACTACCATTTTTATATTGAAGATCAAAGTTTGAGGCTACAACTACTATCACTATCCATTGCTAATGGCTCTTCTCTGCCTATTGCATGTTCAATTAGTTTATGTCACACAGACCCTGTCTTCCACTGATTTCTAAGTCAAGAGGGTGTTTGTTCTTTTGATTATACAAAGATGTAAGCATCCTACAGTATGTTAACAATTCCAAATATACATCAGCAATTGTGGCAAATGCGAAATGACAGTCTATGCACTGTGTGATGCTTCATGTGTGTGGATTGGTACAGATATGCACTACACACAAGGTGAATCAACCCTTCACACAAGGGTTTAAGTCCCAGGGCCCAATCCTATCCAACTTTCCAGTGCCAGGGCAGTCACAATGCAGCCCTGAGGAAAGGGAAGAAATGTTCCCTTATCTGGAGGAGATTCTGCGACTGCCCCCCTGTCACAGAATACAACATATGCCCTGTTGACACAGCTACATCAGCACTGGAAAGTTGGATAGGATTTGGCCCCTAGTGACCAGGAGGTGGAAAGTTATGTATAAAACCCTCTAGAATAAAAATTCTAGCAACTTGCAGTAACAAACATTTGAATACTCTCCAAAAGGTGAAAAAGGAGATCAAATAGGGGCTATAGAATAGGGACCAAATCACAGGGACTATCTCTGTTCAATAGGGAGAGTTCATTTTTATATTTTCTGATAATGTACACAGCTGAAACCTATGCCATTTTGTGTTGCTGTGTACCCTGGCATACAATATTTGACAGAGGTTTAGGGGGGCTTAGTCAAATCAGATAGCTTTCATGTTCTCTTATTGGAAATGACACTCCACACATTGTTTACAGCTAAGAGGTCCTTGCATGGCCTCTCTTATGTTGAAGTGAATTCTTGGCTTCTTATTCCCTTCTCCTTACTTAAGGTAAAGGCCTCCCCAATAATTGTGAAAATACATATGCAAAAGCCTGTCTCTTGCAATAGCTGGAAAATATGTACTATACCAGGTAGGCAAAATTGCCACGATTTTGGACTAGATAGAATGCAATCTTTTGAGCCAGAACCATACAACCTTTTTTTTTTTGGTCTAGTATCTAGCAACGGCTAGCCTCTGATATGTGTTCAGTACTAGCAGTAAATATATAATCATTCCATAAATTTAAAAAGGACTATATCTGTATTTTCAAACAATTTTCTCTTCTTACATCCATTTCTACACCCCATGCAACTCAAGCAGGAACCTAAGTGGCAATGGGCATTTTCCAAGGAATATGCATCACTGATAAGAGTCATCCTTCCTCGGTAGGAATAGGGGGAGGAAAATGAGAGGGACCGACAGGGGAGGCAGCTAAGAGAAAATAGAAAAAGGGGGCAGAAAAGGGCATCATCTCCCCTCCACCTGGGGTGCCATCCTATACTCACTTTCCAATGAATAAGCCCCACTCAGCACACTGGGATTTACTTCTGAGCAGCATTCTTCTGAGTTGCATTTATACAACTCTGTAATTGTGACCTCTATGCTTAATTTTGAAAGCATAGAGTGGGTTGAAAGAACAACCCACTAAGAACATATCTGCCTATTCAAGCAACAGTATGCTACTATGTTCATACCACAAATTTTAGGTGAATAGCTAGATCAGTGGTTCTCAAACTGTGGGTCTGGGACTCACAAGTGGGTTGTAACCCAATTTTGGGTGGTTTGTGAAACTGACAGGGCAGATTAGGCTATGTGCATCAAGGGTTAAACAAGCTGCTATTTGGGGGGAGCATTGCTCTCCAATCCCCATTATAGCCTCTTGGCATTTATAAATCAGGCAGCAGCCTCCAGGGTCTCTAAAAAGTTTGAGAAGCACTGAGCTAGATAATCTGCACAGGTTTCCCCATCAGTCACCTGGAGCAACAGAGGCCAATGTTCATGGAAAAACCTACAGATTTGGAGTGGTACAGGGATCAGAAAGTGATGCAGCATCCCATTCCATCCGGGCAGCTAGAGCTTACTGGAAATTTCCAAATCTTTTCTCCTCCCTTCCTGAAGACTGCAGCACCAACTTCTCATCATTTACCACTATATGATTGCTGACATTTTATTAACATTAGTGTAATCAAGACATAATGGCTTGCAGGAAAACGCTATCAAAATGCGTCCTTTTGACAATGAATCCTCCTTCCTTTCTTGTTGATGTCCTCATGAGCAGGTTAAGAAGCATTTTCACAGCAGATGCCCCAAAGCTTTGGGATATCCTTTTCCCAAAGACTTGCCGAAATCTGAGCCACATTAAGACTTTGGGTTGGCACAATTATTTTTTTACTTTTGTTCTTGTCATTTTGTGGTGTATTAAAAAAAAACAATAAAACAATAACCATATTGTATTCTTCCGGTATATCTTAAGAATGGAGTAGGCCTGCAATTCAAATTTAAAAATGTCCAATGCAGCTTGAGCAACCCTACCTGAGTAAATATGAGCTGAAGTTACAATTCTGAGAGCAGCATCCAGATAGCAGTGAAATAATCTTTTGTGGGTTTTACTTCAGAACTTGGTAACATATACTTTTGCTTCCTTCTCAGTCCCAGGCAGTATACATTAATAGCAATTCCCAGATCCTAAGCCTGAGTGGGAGATGCTTGAATAGGCTATACCAGAGAGGGGAAGTACTAGATTAAGTGGAAATGCCATAATCAGAATCCACTAACGATTTCTTGACTTTTGCTGAATCAGTCATCTTTTTTTCTTGTGATTATAATTTGTCAGTACTGCCACATATCTGACTGTTTTCAACTGGTCAGAAGTATTTTCATATCATTAAGGTATTTGTCACATTTTTGATAGATTTATATATTTCATAGTCCAGTAAATCACTGTGATTTAAAACATGTTCTTGAAAAGTACTCTATTTGGATTACACAGCAGAAATATGGTTTAGTTTTGAAGTGAAGCATTTACCTGTGTTACTATCTGTGCAGCAAGTTCAGGATTCCACAGATGTTAACAAAAGGGTTGCTTTAATGAAGTCAATCAAAGTTTATGATTTAAATTTATAACATTATACAAAGCGTCAACTGTCAAAGTATTGGCTTAATCTAGGGCAGGGGTCTCTAAACTTTTCGGCTGAAGAGCCGCATCAAATATCTGGCACAGTGTCAAGGGCCAGAAAAAATATAAATATAAAATTTAAATAAATACATTAGAGATGGAATTTAGAGGAGTGAAAAAATGAATGGGTTCAAATGTCAAGCACTATTTCTCCAAGCACCACCAACAGCCCAAGAAATAAAGCACACACTTGAATTGACCTCCATTCCCCCATCCTACAAGTACATTTCTGGTTGTGTCTGGTCAACTGGGCCAGAGGCTCTCAAGAGATCAGAGGCTGGCCGCAGGCTGGATAGATGCCCTCCATGGGCTGCATCTGCTCCCCGGGCTGGGGTTTGGAGACCCCTGATCTAGGGCAACATGTGGCCCATGGCCATGAATCATCTTGAGATTTGTTTATGTATCTTAGTTAAAAAATAGGTTATACCCTTTATGCTCCAATGATGACACAGATAAACTCAAAACAGTACTTTTCAGTTCTTGGGACACCGAAGCCCAGCCTGCAAATTTTCAGTGTTGTCTCAAAGGATTGTGAACATCTGGGTTCAGCAAAATTTAGCATAAATTGGCAAAGGTTCCTGAACTGTGGCTATGTTGATATCCAAATTAGCTTCTTATTATCTGTTTCCATTGTGATTCCTTATGCTGAATAAATTGCTCACCTCAGTTTAATCCAAAGTAGAGACTGGCAGCAAAATCCAAAAGGTCTGTTCATAGATTATGACTATCTAGAATATCTCCAGTTGAGGATGCTTATCATTTATAATACATACTATTCAAGTCTGTCACAGACCGACAACATTTATTATTTATAAGCCCCATAAGACATTTGCAAATTAACAGCTGATCTTAAAACTTATTCCACTAGCACATAATCACATAGTACACACTGACAGTAATGCCCACTGAACATCACCGAACATTAATGTTTCACAGGTACTGTACTGGCACTTCTACGCTTGTGTTTTCGTATGTTGAAACAAATGTTTAGGATCAACATGCAGGCCATAATAGACAGCCGAATCAGTGACAGTGGATAGGATGGAATTGATAGAAGTTACACATGTCTAACAGCCCCATCTTATCTGCTGTTTATGACAGCAAGTTCTGTTGTTTTGTTCTGCTGTCATAAATAACGCGGCATCACTGCAAAAGGCACACTGCTGCCAAGCACAAATAAGCTACCAGAGGAAACGGTGGTGGCTTCTCGCATGCACCAAGGGCCTGCCCAGGCCACACTGGTACAAGTAAGGTGGTAGCATGAGCGGGTGGTTCATGGGCAGTTTGGGGCAGGGTATTGGCTGAACCAGGACAGCAGTTCAAGGTTGGGAGGGGGAGATTGACAGTGACAATTGTGCATGCTGAATCCTATCCCCCTTTCCCAGCCTGGACCTGACCCCTTCCTCTCAGACTTAACACTAGTAAAACAGGTGGTGGTATGGGTTCAAGGTGATTCAAAGGTGACCAGAAGGCATACTCAAAGTAAGTTAAAAGGTTTTTTACTTACTTCTTGTTGGCCTTTTGGTCGTCCCATTCCTTTGGCATGACTACATGCTATGAAACGATGCAGTATGGGATTGGGCTGCTTAGCTGTTAAAATCAACCAGATTTACAGCCCAATTCTACACATGTTAACTTAGAAGTAATTTCTGCTGAATTCAATGGGACATTTTCTCAACTAAATATGCACAGAATTGTAGCCTCTTGCCTATGCAGTGAAATGGGACTCAAGCATACCCACATTTCTTTTGACTGCCCACTGAAAGTAGAAGCTTGCTGACACTACCTCCATAAGGTAGTATTGGACTTTTATCTTCTGCTGAAAAAAAACTGTGTATAAGCAGCATAATATTCTTGCCCACTCTTCAACCTGCTTTGAACTGAATGTTCATTCTGATATGGCTATACTTGGCTCTTTCCTTATTACTTCCAATTTGTTTGCACTGCAGCATTTGACCTACTTACTTGCCAACAGAGCTAATTCACCCCACTTGAATTTGTTTTCTCCATCAATTTGTTTGCTGCCACACTATGCTTCATGATTTCCTATAATCAATTTATTAAGCTTGAGCAAGATGCTTTCTGAAATTCAGGTAAATTGTGGACTTCGTTTTACCACTGCTTCATCTATTCTCTATGCCTGTATTGTAAGGGTATCTTGCAGGCAGCACATGCCAAGCTCGATCAACCTCTAAAAAACATATCTGATGATAGTTTCTAATTATGTATTTTGGAAAAAAGGTTAATAAACACATGGGTCATTAGGAGGTTTCCTCATATTTCTCTCACACATGGTTTTAGGTGCTACTTCCTTTAACAAACTAAACTGGCAAACAGCATCATACATTCATCATAACATCAGTTACACATTCAAGCTGCTTAAGTCAGGCTATTATGCATGTGGCTGAAATGATAAAAGATATAAATATGTAATACATGGTACTCATGATGGAAAATGAAGATCTCCCCTTCCTCCTTAAACAACAGTTCTGATTGGCAGGGGGCTGGCTCTGAAGATGAGATGATAGCAATCACTTCACTGGTTACAGCAAATATCCAATCAGTCTGAAGGCCCGATCCTCCGCTGGGGCAGCACTTACAGCTTGCGCACGTCCCCAGCAATGGCTGTTGCAAATGTGCTGTAAGGCATGCTGTGGTGGCTGGGAGAGGAGAGGCACCAGCTGAGAGGCCAGTGTTAGTGGGCAAAATATACAGGAGGGACATGTGCCAGTATGTTCTCTGCCAGGTGGTGCAGAAAAATTTCTGAGTGGGGGGGAGGGCGGGGGAAGGTGGGAAAGGGGAGAAGGTGGCCCAGGGAGCAGTTCAGGCATGGAAGAGGGGTGGGGACAGCAGCAGTGGATGCCACCAGATCCTATCCCCCCTCCCATGAATGAAAGCTCTAATGCACTACTCAGATCTGCACCAGCAATTTCACTGGTACAAATCTGAGTAGACCAATGGGGCTGAGGGGGAACTACATGGGGTAAGGGAAGCCATGATCCTTACCCCTAGGAGACCTCTGGTTGCTTCTCATGCCCTGCAGGATACAGTGGTGGCCATTGAGGTGCTGCTGTATTGCAGGGCAGGTGAACAGTATAGGATTAGGCTGCCCAGGTGAAGTAGGATAATTTTAACCCCAAATAAGTGAACTTAATTTTATTTCCAAATTCTGTCTCAGTGTTTCTGAGATCTTGCAATACAGGCTGCTTCATACATTTCAGTAGCCCTGCACAAAAATTACTGGAAAAGGCTTCTATGTAGCAGCAATTCAATTTCTAACTGATGAGGTAGGATTTGGCCAGGTAGGATCACAGTTATCTTCTACACAAGTATTTATAGAAAGCATTGCACAGAAATTTCTCCAAAAATGAAATTCAAAGTAAACTTCAAGGTTCCTCTCATGGGGAGACATCTGAGAATTTTCACAGGAAGACAAAATTCTATAAGATAAGTGTAATTAATTTCTCAGGCAGTTTTCGCAAATCCTGATAAAATCCTGTGCCACAGCCCGACGCAGAGACTCTGGATTCTATGGCAGCCCGAGGGTTGCTGTAGAATTGAGTAGCCACATTGCGGGGCTAACCGCCTTACTTGGGGGAAAGGAACAAAAGTCCCCTTCTCCCGAGGAGCCAGCGGTGGCTGCTTTGTTGCAGCCACAGGTTGTCGCAGCAGCCATTTCAGCGCCGTGACACTTGTGGCCACAACAGGCATCTCAGGATTGGCCTGTAGACTACTGTAGATTTAGATGGTGTTTTTAAAGTGTCTTTTCATTTTGAACGGGTTTTTGGTTGTAGTAGTTGCCACACTTTGGATGTTTGTTTGGAGTGTGGGTAAGTGGCGAGATGGGATACAAATCAATTTACAATAAATAAAATGAACAGATCCACACCAATGGCAACAGCAGCCTGAAATGTGTGGATATTATCTATACCAGGGGTATCCAAAGTTTTTGGCAGGAGGGCACATCATCTCTCTGACACTGTGTCGGGGGCTGAGGGAAAAAATAATTAATTTACATTTAAAATTTGAATAAATTTACATAAGTTTACATAAATGAATATATTAAAGATGAACTTATATGAATGAATGAAGGTCGTGAAATAGCTCAAGGCCTATAAAAGGCCTTGCACAAAGCAAGGCTGGCCTTTCCTTTGCTGCCACTACTGAATCACAGATGTGAAACGGCAAGCAGTGGAGGAAGCCCGAATCCCACAGCTCACATGAGAGGTCAAACAGTTGCCCTCACGCTGAGAGCAGTTGCACTGGGCCAGTGCAGGCTCCAACAAATTTCCAGAAGACCAGAGGCTCATTGGAGACTGGCGGCTCCCTGAGGGCCACATTGAGAGGCCTCGAGGGCTGCAAGTGGCCCCAGGGCCGGGGTTTGGGCACCCCTGATCTATACCATAGGACTAGAACACATGGTATATACCACTTACATACACTATGAGCCCTGTGTGAGTCCCCACTGTGAATGACAATTCATAACAAAATCTGTGCAGCTGCTGTAATGTATGAGGAAGTCCTTAATTTCCATTTTAGTTTTATGAAAATACCAGATCTGATATTTCTGTGCTATATTCACAGCATTTCACCACATTCATTCACAGCTCATCCAGCAAAGAACAAGATAGCACAAAACACACTGAAATTATTCAGCACTAAAAAAAAATAGCAGCTAAGATAGCAGTCACTGAAGATTTCTAGCTTTCTTCCCTAGTTTACAAAAGCAACTACTCTGTTAATCCAAATTTGGCCACATGGCATTAAACCTTGTACTTTGCTTTATGTAATTCTTTTTTGCATCAGGCAGTAAACTATACTTGCATGTACATTTTTTAGCCTGATTCCCAGTTGTGCATTTTGTGTTGATCTTATTCAGTGTAACTTGTTCAAGCAAATATAAAATGCTACCAAATCAAAATTTTTGAAATGTTTTACTGGTGAATATGAATTAGAGCACTTGCTTAAAAGTACTAGAGTAAAACTAGTTTAAAGAACAATGACTGTGATTGAAATCAACTTACAAAGTCAGACACATTGGCCATTTTCTCCTCAAACAACACTTATTATTCTTCATCAGAGGTTAAGCAGCAGGTTATGCAAGGAAGGACTAGTGAAGTGCACTGTTCAGCTGCTGCCATGTGATAGGATAGATGGGAGGGAGGAACACAATAGCAGGCACCTCTAGAGATTGAGAGATGCAAATTGATGACTGGTTATACGAGTCGTAGTACTCGTGTACTGAGTCTGAGGAATAGTCCACATTAGTCAGCGCAGGCCAAACCAGCTATTGGGCCATGCTGGGCACTGCGGTTCCATTGTGCAGAGTCCATGCAACTGGTCCTCTGCTGCTTTCCAGTAGAACTCCTTGGTTAGTACATCTGCTTCCTCCCCATATACAACCTTACTATATAGGTTATTTAAAATTATGCCACATGTTGAAACATGATTTGGGGGAAAGTCTGAGTAAGATCTACTTTTTACTTAAAAATGTAGTCATGTTAAAGTTACCACAGATATAGTCCTCTGCACTGAGTTGGATTAGATTACCTTCAAGGTCCCTTCCAATTCTAACGTTCTATGATTCTATTGGATGACTATTGGACAAGACCTGAATGCTTTCCTTCACTAGTATGGTAATGATTATATCTAATATATGTAGGCATGAAAGTCTGACTTGCACACAAATGCTCCTTGAGCATAATCATGCCAAAAAAGAGGAGACATATTAAAAAAAATTATGGTGCAGACATGGTACTGACAAGGAAGTGACCATAGCTAAATGGCAGAGCACATGCTTTGCATACATAAACATCAAGTTCAACATCCTCCATTTCAAAAGGATCAGGTAGAATGCAATGAGAAAGATTCTTGCCTGAGACTGTGGAGAGCTGTTGGCAGTCAGGGAATGTAATAATGGGCTGTATTGACAATAGTTAAAGAAGGAGGGCCTGTAACTTAGTGACAGAGCAAAAATTTTGCATATAGAAGGTCCCAAGCTCAATCCAAGAGATCTGCAGGTAGAGCTGGGAAACTCTGGTCTGAAACTCTGTAGAGCTGCTGCCACTCCACGTAGGCCAAAGGTTCTCAAACTGGGGCATTGTGACGCCCCAGCCTGAGCAGCTTTGCCTTCTCTCCTTTAAGGGGGTGGAGAGGGGGGAAGGCAGCAACGTGATCAGAATGATTGTGCTGCCACCAGGGACCTCCGGGCTTGGTTTGTACTCACCCCTGACTGCTGTGACATCCCGGGGCTGCTGGAGACCCCACGGAGCCCTCTGCAGGGCTCCCCACACCTCGAAATGTTGAAGAAATTAGATCATAATCCAGTTTCATGATTGCAACCTGGAAGAGGATCACAATCACATTTCTTCAACATTTTGAGGAATGGGAAGCCCTGCAGAGGGCTCTGTGGGGCTCCTCACACCCTCAGGACATCGCAGCAGTCAGGGATGAGTACAAACCAAGCCCCTGGCTCCCCAGTGGCAGTGCAATCATTTTGAACATGTCACCACCATCCCCCCACCCCCGCAAACACTTAGAGGAGCTCAAACTCTACACAAGAGTTTGAGAACCGCTGATGTAGACAATACTGAGCTAGATGGATCATGGTCACATGTTCCTATGACCTTTTGTTTTGGCTACTTCTAGTAATGATCCACCAACACTTTTATTCTCATACACTTTTAGTACTGAAAAAAATCTCCACTACTTAGGTATTAGTTGGCGTATTTGCAACTCTATCCCTCCAACCCTACAAATCATACCATACCTTTTCAAAGAAAGACATATTTCATTTATTGAGAATTTGTATTTATGTGTATTTCCTAGTTTTGAAATAAATACATATTCATCTTTCTGTAGCTATACCCTTAAGAGATGAGAATGTTTTATAACCCCTGCTAATTGGGTAAGAGGCACTTTTTCAAGTGGGTGCTCCTTTTTTTAGCAGGGAGAGAGTAACTGGCCCACCTCACCCCAGCACTGTCTGTTCTAGTGGCTGTCTGCTGGTATTCCTTGGCATCTTTTTAGATTGTGAGCCCTTTTGGGACAGGGAGCCATTTAGTTATTTGATTTTTCTCTGTAAACCGCTTTGTGAACTTTTAGTTGAAAAGTGGTATATAAATACTGTTAATAATAATAATAATAACACTTTTAACTAACAGACTTTAATGGAACTACTCCAAATTAATTTTAATTTCACAAACGGACTTTGTTTTAGAATCGCAAGTAGGCCCTTCTTTTTTACCTCCTCATGTCTCATTTGCATTTCAGCTATTTCACTATTATTACTTTTTGCCTTTCCCATCATGCCTTGACAGAGGTTGCTTGGGGGTAAGCTCCTGAAAGCAGTTTCTGCACTGAGATTTTACGGAATCTCATAAGAAACATCATCCCACTTACAAATCTCTTATTCTCTGCAACAGCAGGAAATGGCAACAATATCTCTGCGTCCAGCTAATATAAACATGTTCCGTTTGCATCTGAGGCATGCCTATTAATTCTGAAAGATTTTAATAACCAAGGAAACCAAAGCCAGCTCAAGGTCTCTGACCCTTCCAATAGTCCCCTCTAATTACCACTTTGTATCCTTAAAGTGGTTTCTCTGCTCGTAATGGGCTTCTCTATCTTTTGTTGACTGCAGTGGCCAGATGTCTGGCTGGCTAATTCTGGTTTCAGCAGATGATGCTTGTGGCTGCAATCTGAATTAATTCTTTCAAGCAAAGGTATCTTGACAAGAGCATTGTCTGTGCTGGGGGTAGAGGTGACAGAAAAATTAAACAAAATTGTTGTGGAGAAGGAGTGGCAAAAGGAGATAGCATTAATTTTACTATGGTTATTATAATTAAACGTATGTTGAGGATGTTATCTGTAATTTTTATTTCAAAGGCATTATGTCTTTTCTGCCATCATTTTTAACTACTTAGTGGAACTGTTACATAAAGGAAATGCTTGAAAGAAAAATAATCTCATTGTTTGCGGGCCAAATTTAACTAGTATGAAACTACCAATATCTCACAGGACATCTCCAGTGCTGCGATCCTACATGGATACCTGGCACTAATTCCCAGTGAACTCAAAGGATCTTCAGTAGATATGTGTAAGATTGCACAGACAGACTGTCCTATGCATGCAGGGTGACCAGATACAATGGAGGACAGAGTGCCTATACCTTTAATCATTGTAGGGAAGAGGGAATTTTGGCAGGTACAGCTCAACATGGAAGGGTTTAAAAAGTGGCACCTGTCACAATCCCCTCTTCTGTATAATCATTAAAGGTATAGGCACTCTGTCCTCCATCGTATCTGGTCACCCTGTATGCAGCATCATATGCACAGGGAACAAGCCCCATTGAGTTCAACAGGAGTTTCTTTTGAATAGACATGCGTAGGATTCTGCTGTAAGTCTAGCATGAGGTCAGATAAGCAAGGCGTGGCTTTCCAGCACTTGTATGAAGTGCCACCACCCCATCACCAATGCTCACAAGAAGCATGGAGAGGGAAATATATGTGGTTTTTGGAAAGGAGGAACAATGTTTTGAATTATGTGATCACATTGTTATCAGTTGATATGCTTTGATATGCCAGGAAGTGTTGGCAAAGAGAGGTGAGACTGAGCACATACTGGAGAAATGTGGGGTGAGGAGCAGTGAGGAGATGTGACAGAAACACAATGTGATTCACTGGGGTGGGGGGAGGGGAGAGAGAGAGAATGTGAGGCAACTGTTCTGGACTTTGGAAGGTGGGGAAGAGGGAGGAGAGGGGCAGTAAGAGAGGGGTTAACTGTAATTATGATGGGGGAATGCGTGTGCGGGAGGGGAGGAGGTGGGGAAAGCGAGGATAGGATTGTGGCCCAGCGCACTTACCGTCAAAGCCAAAGCCTTGCCAGTGGAGGCAACGCAGGGAGAGCCACTTTGGGGCACTGCAGGTAAGGAAAAGGGTCTCTTAAGGATCCTTTTCCTGCCAGCTGCTTCTGGCTCCCTACCTTCTGGCTTCCACCTTCTGGCTCGCTGTTCGCTCTCACTCTCTCCACGCTCCCGCCCACCGGGAGCTCTTCCAGGTTTCTTTGGCTGCCTGGGTGGCTGCCCAATTAGCACTTGGGGTAGGCACCAGCAATAGCAGGAGCTCTGAACCCCTTCGAGGGCTGCTCCATTTTCTCCTGCAGCTCCAAGTGGCCGCTTCTCCCGCCCGTGCACATGCTGCAGCTGCTTAACTCCTTGGCCCCGCAGCACAGCGGTTGAAAACCGCTGCCTTAGATGGATAGTTTAGGCCCCAATCCTATCCAACCTTCCAGTACTAAAGCAGCCATGCCAATGGGGCAGGCTCTACATCCTGCCATGGGAGTGGGGATAGTCACAGTGGCTTTCTCAAGGTAAGGGAAACATTAGTTCCCTTACCTCGGGGCTGCATTGTGGCTGCATCAGAACTGGAAAGCTGGATAGGATTGGACCCTCAGTGCAATACAGCTTTCTTAATATATATAAATGTTAGAAGGCAACATCTTGCTTACCTGTGAGCAAATACTAGGAAGAGATTCTAGGAACCTAGGTGAGAAACTCTCCCTCTTCAAAATTCCCTTCCCCTGAACTGCAGTTGTGCTACCTGTGAAGCTACAGATTGTAAACAGTCTCATATGCCCCTTTCCTTCTATTTTGCATAACACAGTGGTTCTCACACATTTGGCACTGGGACCCATTTTTTAGAATGAGAATCTGTCAGGACCCACTGGAAGTGATGTCATGACCAGAGGTGACATCATCAACCAGGAAAATGTTTAACAATCCTAAGCTGCAATCCTACCCAAACTTACCCAGGAGTAAGTCCCATTTACTCTCATTGTTGAAAGCATACACAGAGTAGCCTGTTAAAAGGACAGATCTGTAACATTTCTCCAAATACAGTCACATTGTGTGGTAGCATCAAGTCTAATATATTAAAAATAAAATATTGAAATGAAAGGGGACCCACCTGAAATTGGCTCGTGAACCACCTGGTGGGTCCTGACCCATAGTTTGAGAAACACTGGCATAACAGTATTAACAACAATTAAAATTAGTTTCTTATGGCCCTATCCTATCTCCCTCCCCTGCTAGCATAATGTGTTGTGCCGGCGGAAGTTGCTATATGGTAGTTGCAAAGCAGCCTCTGCCTGCATGCACTGCAAGCCCACTGGCGGTAAGGCTGGAGCAGCATCTCATGCATCAGCAAATCCTTGAAGACTTGCTGGAGCAGGTAAGCTCACACAGGGGGTTGCAGGGAGGTGGGGAAGAGGTTGAACAGAGCAGGGGGTGGGCAGAATAGGATGGTGATGGGGTGGGGGCAGATCAGACCCAGGAGGGGAGCGGGTTCAACAGTGCCAGTGCATGCTAATCCTAAACCTCTTCCTAGGCCTAATCCACCTTCATAGATCACAGATCCTTCATGTGGACTTACACCAGCTATATCACTGGCACAGGTCCAAGTTGACCCATAGTGCTGCTGGGTTTTACCTCAGGAGAAGGAGACAAAAGTTCCCTTACCTCTAGTAGCTGAAAATCCCCTACAGGATTCAACAGCAGTAGCACCAGTGTCGCTGCATCACCACAGGTTCATTTATGTAGGACTGGGCAGTTAGTGTTGTGTCCTCAGATTAAAGTGTTCATTGACACTGATCAAAGTTTGTGTTTCTCTAATTAATTTTGTTTGAACCAGGCTATACAGAAATCTACTCTGCATGAATTGTGGTTGCATAATTTCTTTTATGACGTAGCACAATTTGATTGCAGGAATCTGGATTTTGGAATTTTGTAGTAAATTATGATCTCATTCAAAAGAATGAAAAAACAATACTGTCATACCAGTAGATTTACTGATTGTACATATTATATGATGTTATTACCCCAAACATGAGGCTTCCAAGGTTGAGCTCACTTAAAGTATTTATAACTTGTGCAGCAACTTCTTGACATTTTATGTTATAAACTGCTAATGTACTGTACTGTAAGGGATGGTGCGCCATTAAATATACCACAAGTTAAAGGGATAAAATGGAATGTTGCTGAGAAATTCACAATGCTCTTTGAGATATATGTCTCTGACCTTCTCTCTTGCTGCAGGAATAAATAATTTATTACTTAGCTTTGCTGCCAAAGCATGCAGGGAAGGCCAAATTATGGATGTCAACTCCTTCTTCCTGCCTAGTTATTAATGGGATGAAGGAAATGGATAAAGCATAGGGCACACTGATATGCTCCTTCCACATATCCTTAACTAGAGTCCAAGAGATACCTAAACACATCTTACACCTCAGTGCTGATGCCAAAGGAAATAAGATAAATATAAATACATATATAATTTTAACATTATTGCATGATGGCCTAAATTATTCTGTCATTAAGATTCAGGGCAGCAAACAGAAAGGCACAAAACAAATACAAGTCAACTAAAAACAACCCTGGTATATATGCAAAAAGAGAAGAGCAGAAATAAGTGACGAAGATCAATTCTAAAGCAGTATGTGAGAGGATCTTTAGAACCCATCTTTACTGTCAATATTCTTTGGCCTTTTCAAAGCGTTTCTTATACAATGAACAAAGCTACCAGTTAGGTATGATACATGATTCGGAGGTATATCCACTTCAAGGGAAATCACAATTTCATAGCTCTGAAATCCCAGTTTTCATCCCAGTCAACTCTTGCATTATTACACCAGCATTAGGTTGTTTAGGCTGTGATTGTGAGATTGTCACTAACATCTTTTGGGACGTGGACATATTATACCTCTTCCATGGCTGTGACATTTTGATATATATTTTTAAGAACTTTAAAAACTTTTTCACTGTGTGAAACTGGTTCATCCCACTGGGCTATTCCAGCAGAAACCTCTATTGATTAATGTGAGGGCATATTGATTATGTGAGAACAGGACATAACACTATGGATATTTGGGGTCAAAACTAGCATGACATCAGCACTAAAATAAAGGGGGGGAAAGTTTTGAATAGGACTGGAAAGATCCCTAGCTGCATGGTTAATTTTAGTATTCTCCTATGTCACAGAAACAGCCCAACATTCCTCAAGAGGCATCTGCTCTGGCAGAGGAAAGGCGGGGTATGAATCATTTAAATAAATAATAAATAAATAAGAGCAAATCTGAATGCTTCTATCATTTGACTGGCTTCCTTGCCCCAAGTTTATTGCTTTTACAGAACTCAACTGCCACAAAACCCGACTATATTTGACCATGCAAAACACTGAATATCATATCTTGCAACGTTTAACAGCACAACACATTACAACTCAATTTTTATCATTGTTATAGTGAGTAGCAGTATATTAGCTTATGCCATAGCAGTGGTTCCCAAGCTGGTGGATCGCAACACACCAGCCAGAGAAGCACTCTGTTCTGGCCTCTTAAGGGGGGGGGGGGCAGGAGAATGGCAGCAATGCGATCCCCAGGTTTGTGCTGCTGCTGGGGCTCATGGGGGGCTTACTTTCCTTCCACAGCGCTGTCCTCTGGGGGGTGCAGGAAGCCGCACGGAGCCCTCCACAGGGCTCCCCAATCTTCTGTAAGTGTAAAAAACATGATCCAAAACCAGAAGAACCCCTGCGTCTGCAAAGACTTAAGAGGGTCTCTGGTCCTGAGGAGGACTTTGGGAACCACTGCTTTAGAATGTTCAAACTGTTTCACGTATATCATTTTGTTATAATTGAATTTTATAACGTCTGCGTCTTTGCGGACGCAGGGGTGTTGGCAGCAATGTGATCCCCAGGATTGTACTGCTGCCAGGGCTGATGGTTTTTTTTAAACTAACCTTCTGCAGCTCTAGCAGAAGGTTAGTTTAAAAAAACCCATCAGCCCTGGCAGCATTACAATCCTGGGGATCACATTGCTGCCAACATCCCTGCGTCCACAAAGTCTTAAGAGGGTCTCTGGTCCCGAGGAGGACTTTGGGAACCACTGCTTTAGAATGTTCAAACTGTTTCACATATATCATTTTGTTATAATTGAATAGCCTTGTAAAGTAGAGCACTACTGCTAACACCCATACTGTGGATGTGAAATTGAGGCTGAGAGAAATTGTAACATTTGAACGATGGTCTTATGGATTTGTCGCATCTTTGTACGTGTGTGCCAAGCACATTTATTTAATATGCTTAAATTTCTTAGTACCTCTCTCAGCAATGCAGTTTAGTGCTTTACTACGCTGCCAGGAACTTGTGCATTTGTTTGCTTGTTTTTCTGCAAGGATCACTCTGTGAACATGATAGGCAGTGGTGAACCAAGTTCTCTCTTTTATCTTGCCAAGTGGGTAGTTAACCTGTCCTGGTCCTACCACCAACACTCATATTCATCTCTTTTGTTTCTAGGTTGGCCACTGGATGAGCTGGTGTTCCTCATATCTGGTCCCCAAAGTCCCCATCTGCTAACTTGCTGTGAAGTTTAACTGTAGCTGCAGACTCTTGACCACACTTGTATCATGCAACACGACTGGGTTGCATCTAATATACTGCCATATTCACTTTCACCAGCATGTCTGCACATTCTACACATTTTATTACACATCACTGGCAACAGGGACTAAAAGCTCTTTCCTTCACAACCAGTAACATTTTCATTGTCTGATTCAGGATAAATTCTACAGGTAATAAAGATAATCAAACACATGTAAATCCATCATAGTTCAATCTGTTTCTATCAGAATCCCAAACCCATCCAGGAAATGCTATATATTTACATCGATATTATTGTTCTATATGAAAGTGCTTATTTGGAGGGTGACAAAGGGCTGTTTCCCTTTGTTCCTGGAGGTGACTTTTGGGCTCAGAGGCAGCATGCTATAAGCCAGTATGTGGTCTCTCAGCTTAACTGCATGGGCTACTCAGCCTCCTTGTCCTGGTCAGAAATGCATGCCTACTCTCTACCCTCTGTTGACACCATGATGATATGAATCAAAATGATATGAAGTACCCTCTCCAAGTGATCTTAGGTAATCAGGTGAACTCAAGCAGAACCAGCGGGTTGATTCACCTGTGCCATGCAGGTTGCTGCTCCCCCAGGGTATGGCACCATGTGAATTATAGTTTCATAAAAAGTATATCCTTAAATGCATTGCACAGATGTGGCAGCAGCATTCACAGTTTGGTTGCTGCTTTTACAAGAGAAACCGGTCTCTTTCCACTACGGCCTCTGGGTGACTTCTTGTGAGAGCAATGAAGATTGCCTAATGACTAGCATACAGGTCACAGCCTTTGAAAAAACTTCTAAGCATTAGCTGGTGCCAATGCTGAGAGGCCTAACATGCCTCTCCATATACCCAACAATGCCTCTATTAATTTTAGTAAAAAAAAAACCCTGTTGGGTTCTTCCTTTATTTCCATGGAAATAGGTTCTCAGAATTTCAGGAGACAGAGTACTCTGTACAATTCTGCATGGTATTCCTGATTATTTTTAATGTGTATGTATGTCATGGGAACACTTAGAATATTTACACATAATGCAAACACTCTTATATTGTCCTGTGTTTTACACACAAAAATAATTCCCACATGATACAATAGTATCTGGAGTGATGAGCCTGTACATTAAGGGCGCAATCCTAACCGGCAGTTATGCCAGCATAGGAGCCCCTGGAGGGTCGCAAATGTGCCGTAAAGCACGTTTGTGCCTCTGTGGGAGGAAGCTGCATTGGCGCATCCAGATGCGCCAATGCACAGAGGCTGGCAGAGGCCTCCGCAGCGCCTTCCTCCCTGCCGCTTGTGCCAGCGCACCCGCGCCGACACAAGTAATGAAGGTAGGCATGGGGAGAGCAGGGAGGTGGCAGGAGGGGGGTGTTTCTGGGCAGGGGGAGGGCGGGCAATGGGTGACCCTGGGGGTGGGCACACAAGGAGCCAGGGCAGGGCTGGGACCCGGCGGTTATGCCGGATCCCAACCCCCGTCCCCAGGGAGAACGGAGCGGCTTTGAGCAGCTCCGCTCTCCTTGGACTTGCGCCACCTCCAGAGGTGGCGCAGGTCCGAGGAGACCCATTGGGGCATGCAGCCCTTACCCAGGGGTAAGGGGAAGAGCTTCCTCTTGCCCCTGGCTGAGCCACTGCACCCAACAAACCTATGCTGGATGCAGCGCAAGCCTCCTGCCTTGCCTGTTCCAGTGCAGGTTTGGATTGTGCCCTAAGTCTTTCCAACATAGGCAGCAGGTGAGTTATGTTAGGCTTGGCTGGATTGGGGTGCAAGAAGTTACCCTGCCTACCCTCTATCTTCCCAATTCTCTGGGTTTCCCCCTGGTGGGCCTTTGTCAGAGGAGCCCAGAAGGGCCTCAAAAATTATGTAGGGAGAGGGCTGCAACCACCAGTCTCCTCCTCCACAATCTTTCACGGGTTGAAGCTTCACAGAAGGGAGAAAGGGCCTACCCGGCAGGGGGAGCTTCCAAGGTGTCCTCCTTTACTCCTCTGCCTCTCTCTCTCCCCCTTCCTTCGGAGAGTCTTCCAGTGGCATCACTAGGGTTTGCATCACCTGGTACGGTAGGCCAGCGTGTCAGCCCTGTGATGGACCCCCTCCCATATAGTGGCTGGGACAATGCCACAGGTGGTGTGTATGGTGATGTAACATTGCCCTGCCCTGCCCCACCGGTTTTTTGGCTAAAACCATTCTGAGATAAAAATCCATTCTGAGATATTTCAGTGCAGTTTGTTTCATTGCATTCTGCATGAAATTACGCATCAATTGATATATAACTTTATGGTATTATTTGAAAATACCAAGATTTTATAAATTTTGGCCTGTAGTGGTGTCACCCCCCCACCCTGAGTGCATCACGCAGTGTGGCCCACACCCCTCACACCTCCTAGTGACGCCACTGGAGTCTTCTTCCCCTCTCCATTCATCATAATCCCACTCTTTATTGTAAGCCAGGATGTCTTTAGGCCCCACAAGCTGCCCAACTCCTTGACCTGTCCCCTGTAGTGTCTCCTCCTCATCTGCCTGTTGGCCACTGCTGTCCCTGGCCTCCTGCTTGTCCATGCTCACTGCTGAGGCCTCTGCTATGTCTGCTGGCACTGAAGCACTGGCAGGCTGAGGAGATGCAGGTGCACTGTAGGCTCTCTTCAGGAGCATTTCTAAAGTGGGTGGAGCCATGCTGAAGTGTCTCCTAAAAATCCTAGACTGGAAGAGAATGGAACTGTTTTGCTTTAATATTTTGACAGTAAAGGACTTTCAGGGCACAATGCTAGGCAGCTCTACTCAGAAGTAAGCCCTATTGTGTTCAATGGGACTTACACTCAGGAAAATGTGGATAGGATTGCAGCCTTAGTATCACAGCTTCTAATATCAACCAGCAGTTACGCAGACTGCCTCCAAATGTCCCACAGCTCTTCTCCAATGTGTAAGCAAATGTTTTAAAACCCATCATTAGAGTATTAACATATTAGCAAAGCAAATATTTAAACTAGGGCAGCCATTTTATATGGACAAATGCAAAGCATACAGCATGTCAGTTCTAAACAGGTTCCCCTCAATATGAAAGTTGCAACCCAATACTAACCAACTTGCCAGCACTGATGTAGCCGTGCTAAAGGGGTGCACACTCTCTTCTGTGGTGGTGGGGGGGGGGCAGGCACGGAGGCCTCCTCAAGGTAAAGGAACATTTGTTCTTTTACCTCAGGGCTGCACTATGACTGCATCAGAACTGGAAATTGGATAGGATTAGTCTTTTCCTTTCTGTAACTGCTACTGCATTGCTATAATAACTGCTGCCTCTTTATTTTAAGTAGGGGGCCATCCATGTTTTGGAAGGTTTGACTGCACTGAGCAAAATATGTATTGACAGACTTTATGAAGAAACTTCACTCAGTCCTTTTGATTTCAAATTTATGTGAGAAAAAAAGGAATTCAGGGGAACAACAAAGAGCACCAATGTAACCATGATTTAAAATCAAACAAACAAGAATAACAATAAGTTGTTTTGTAGAGGAGTCATATGCAGTGGTGTTATTTTGCATGTTATACCCTGCAGTGTAGAATAATACAAGAGGCTAAAATAACCCTTAGACATTAGTGGTGTATTTTCCATTTTCATATCTGATATTAAAATAATTAAAATTATGTCATTACATAGCATGACTATGTTATGATAGCACTATAGTCTTTCATACATTATTTTATTTGCCAGGCTGATAAAGTGAATGATGGGATTTACCCATAAATTTGTGAAGGTAAAAAGGTGGCACTTTTTTAATAAAATGCATCTTCTTCTTATATACATTAATTTGGTTTGTCCCTCCTTTGGTGCTACATAAGTATTTTTCAGTTTTAGTTGTCCTATTATTTTTTTGGGGGGAAAATTAACAAATAAACCTACATTCTGTATCCAGTATCTTTTCATGATAATGTGAATTGGGAAAAAATATATTAATGTATGTAAGATTATAGAAGATATGAAAAAAATTACTAGATCTAAACAATGTATCATTTTCCCCAGTTTAGTAAATGTAAATATAAATTTGTATAGCAGGATTCTATGAAATGGATTAGGGTTTTGATCATTTGAATTCAGTCTCTTGGGAGTCCTAGAATCAACTTGATTCTTCCTGACCCTGAGGGGATTAGGAAATACCTGGAGCACAAGCCATCTTGAATGTCTTCATATGATATAGGCTAAATGGTGCCTTGGAACATCTGTTCCTGGAGCTCCTCCAGCGGAGATTTCTTTCTATAATAGAAAAGCTTTGTGAAACAGTCTTTGGGAACCATCTACCTGAAGTGATCCTCACAGAAGGAGGAGAAATATCTCAGACAGTTTGGCCTTGCAAGCCAAACGGGACATTAATACTTTATTAAGCAATAACCACAACAGAGAAAGGCAATCCTAGCAGTGGCCTTTTTCCTCAATGACTCATTCTGTCATGTTTCACAGGATTTATGGGATATGGTATTTCAAGAGGGATCACCTTCTGGCTTTTGGGGGGGAGGGGAGGCGGAGAAAATTTGGCAAGGTTAGTCAGCCTTTTAATGACTAGGGTTGGTAGAGCAGTTAAATTCTTTCAAGGGGATGATAGAATTTTTAGATATAGTCAATTAAAGAGAATCAATAATAGTACACTAAAACGGTCTCCTTTAACTGTTGAAAGGGAATTTTAGGTATTTTTCGTTTTGCAAAATATTATTTACTGACGTGCCAGTCTAAAGGTCTGTCTCTAAAAGTCTTTGGTTCTCTTTAATTGGTATTTTGAGATTTGTAAGAGTGTTTCTTTAGGATGCTTTGTATATTTAATCAAAGACTAGGAGTAGAATTTTCAAAAGAATCTAACTACCTTTGAAGTATATGTTCTATTTATTTTGCTTGGGATCTACGCTGCTAAAATCCTATAAAATGTATGAAAATTTACTTACACACATAAAAGATGAAGAAAATTTACTTATGATGGTGTATCTGTAATCACAGAAACTAGACTGATTTCTGTCTGGTTGGGAGATTCAATCTACAAACCTTAACATAAGGTTAATCAAAAGGTTTATGGTCAGAGTTTCCAACTAACAGTTTGCCATCTTTTCCAATAAATTATTCATCTTCAGGAAGTGCTAGATTCCTGTACTATTAACAGCAGAGAAAGTGCAGCCAAACATGCCAAATCCCTTAACTATCATTTAAAGATTGGGAGAATGCTCCCTCCCATCAACCCTTTCTTGCTTCTGTGCTGATTATCTTCAGCTTTCTCCCATTGGCCTTAACTATTGGTAACACAAAGTAGGTTCCCTAAGAAGCCTTCAACAGTAGTTTCAAATTCTAGTTAGAGGAAACCAGAGTTAGCAGTAACAATGGTTAAGATCAGTACTGACAAAAACTTTACTGATAGTTATAGTTAAGGCCAATAGCCAAGGTGGGAGAAATGAGCTTATATCATTTCAGAAGAGTTTCAGTCCCTTAAACTTTTTAAGATACGAAAATTGCATTTCTCATGGTCTACTTCATTAAAACATCCATTCATATAAAAAAGACAGGTCTTCACATTCCTTGAATTTAAGAAAAGGAAGTTTGCGTAACTTAGAGTTAACTTCTTGTGTCTCCATCTCATTGTTTCATTGTGCTGCAACAAGCAATAACTCTCTTGTCTAGTTTTATCTGTGAGAGTTTAAAGTCAAACAACAGTAAAATAGTTTGTTTATTTTGTGAATATTTTTCTAAGTTCCTATTATTTAAAAAAACACATTTTTATCTTTTTTCTACTTTTATTTCAAGAACCTAAATATTATTGCTTATGATTTGTGAATGCAAGTACTTCTCTATCATTGTATTTCTTGATCTTAAATAAATACCTAGAAAGCAATAACAATTCTTGGTTATTGATTCAGGTCACTTCACTGTACAGCAGTGCAGAGAATTAGTAAAAAATACTGTGTTACATAATATATTAGTAGCAATAAATCTAGAAAGCAGGCCTTTGTACATTCTTAATTTTCATACTTTTGATAGTGTAGGTTCACTCTTTTCTATCTAAATCCTGATTTATTGTATACTTCACTGTGTTCCAGTTTCTAAAAATTCTGGCATTATTTATACAGTTGGACTACAATACTACACACACTTATAGAGGAGTAAGCCTCACTGAAAGGCAGGCCAACTTACTTCTGAGTAAATATGCATAGAGCTGTGCTGTTAACTTTCTCAACAAAGTTATGATTACTAGTTACATATCTTCCACTTGCCCATACAGTCTAAACTAATACAACTTGAAAAGAGACGTTATCGCTATTTTAGTCTCTTGCAAAACTTTTGTTTGACTACCTTTTTTTCCCTTTGAATTTGGTAAACAATGATGAATAAGGAAACTTATGGCCAAGCAATGGGCACATTATTTGTGTCTAAATTAATAAGCCTTATTCTAGCTCTTATCCAAAATAATTCTGAAATAAAAATCCGACGACTTTCATACCTGGCTCCTAAGAGGAATCCAACTGAGGAGTGCTGAAACTTTTTCTTATATTTTTATTGGTTAGAAAGGAGAATCTACCCAACCAAAAAGGTGTTCCCTGGAAATGGGAACAAAATACTTTTTAGATAGCTCAATAATCTTTGCAAAATGTTCAATTTCATGGTATTACATTATGATCTGATTACTGCAGGGACTTAAACTGATAAAAACCAGTGCGAACATAGTGTTAAAACACACTGGTTATTTTAAGATTCCACATGTGAAAAAAATAAAAACAATGCCAGTGGTTTAATTGTAGTGGCAATATATTGTCTGGATATATATATATGAGTACACTTTTAAAATTTTGCCTATGCTACCTGGCCAGTCTTCATAGTTTTAATAAAGTCAGCTAAAGGACACAACATCCAAGTCTCAAAGAACCAAAGTATATATCATTTGTTCCCTGACTAAAAGAAAGGGTATGTTTAAATTTTCAAAAGGGGAGGAATTCAAATTGCATTGCCAAGAGCACCTGCAAACATGTGGCCACATTCATATGAGCAGCAACTACTGTGATGCAGACAAGTACAGCAAACACACACATAAATGGTTAGTACAGACAGGAGCACACATAACCATTTGCTTCCACATGTATTCGGTTGAATCTACGGCCTCAATAAACTGCAAGCATCAATATAGCCATACATTTCTGCAGGAATTTTTGGCATGCAGATCTCTAAGCTACACATTTTGAATATTGGACTGCCAGCTGTTTTGAGGGCTACTTAGAAGACAGTCTTCTGAAAATAATAGTTAAGAGAATACAATAAAAGAGGGGGTCAGCATGAAGCAGAGAGATTTAGTACAATAATTCCTATTAGTTTTACTGCTAAATCTCATATCACACTGAAAGATTAACCCAAAATGCATATGGTTTTGCACATCTTTACAAATACACTGTTCATTACCACTTTCTTCTTCCTCCTCCTCCTCCTCTTCCTCCTCTTCATCTTCCTCATCCTCCACTTCATCTGCTTCCTCTTCGTCCTCTTCTTCTTCTTCCTCTTCTTCAACCTCCTCCTCTTCTCGATCTACCTCTTCACCCTCCTCCTCCTCATCATCAACTTGCTCCTCATTATCATCAGAATACTCCTCTTCTTCTTCCTCCTCTTCCTCCTCTTCCTCTTCCTTATCATCCATTTCCTCAGTCCCATCTGTTTCATAACATTCGTCCACAGAAGAGTTATCTGTTTTAACTACAAAGGGCTTTCTTTTAGGAGCAGGTTCTTGAGGTTGCTTCTCTTGAGTCTTTCTTTTTTTTGCCAAAGGACAGCCGTAAACACTGTTCAGAGAAACAAACACACGTATTTGTATTGTCTGCCTGATCATCTGCAAATAACTGATCATGAAAAAGTGTGCCATTTTAAAGCAATTATTTGCTTTACTTAAAAATGCCATTTTCTAAATAAAACTCTTACCTTTAAAAAAAAAACACTGAAAGGGAGAAATATATTAATATTTAGAACAGTAATCAATACCTAGAAATGCCATATTTAAAGGCAATTATTGACATTCTTAATCTAACAATTCTTTACTTTTTCAAAATCAGGTTTAGTGGCAAACCTGTCATTGAAGTGGATGTCACCCATTGTGTTTTTCCAGCAATTAGGATAATTTAATCTTACAGTAGCCCCAACCAAATGTGCGTTCAAGTCCATGGAGGTCTAACATATGAAGGGGGCAAACAGAAGCACACCGGTTGCCCACGTCTCTTTCTGTAACATAGGGAGATCTCTCCCTATGTTCAGGTACAGCGTTCACCCACTTTAAAAATTGACTCCTAGTTATTCAAGTGTGAAATGGCTGGTGAAAGACCCTGCAACCAACTTCCATCTTGTGTGCATGTCAGCCACCTTCTGTTTCTCTCCCATCCCCTGGGAATAGTCTGCTATCCCACGGAGCTGTTTCCATGAGAAGATGGACTCAAAACAAAGATCTCAGCAGCTGGTTAGCAACCTTCAGTCTCGAAAGACTATGGTATAAGCCTTCAGCACCCGGTATTCCCAAGCAGTCTCCCATCCAAGTACTAACCAGGCCTGACCCTGCTTAGCTTCCGAGATCAGACGAGATCGTCTCATATTATGAGGTGGTAATGTGTGTTTCTACACAAAGCCCAAGGTTATGTTTAGTGTTCAAGTGTATCAACTTAGCTGCACCTGTTAAATATCCCTTCTCCCAAATGATGGGAACATGCCTTGTTGTACCAGCTTAGCCAATTAGTTGGGTACATATGTTTGATATGATGTCTCTTAATGATGAGAACTCAGGCAATAGTTAATATTTACAGTAATATGTATTATTGCTGTCAGTTTGTCTATTTCTCACTAATTAGCACTGAGAAATCAGTGTTAGCAAACACCTAAGCCTATATAAGGCCCTATATTCGGCCACGGCTTTGCTCTCAAACCTCGCTGGACACTGTGTTGCCCATAGGCTGTGCTGCCCTTAGAATCACCTGAAATGCTATAGGTTTCGTGCCTAGAGATGCCTCTGTATGCCTGGAGGTGCTTCTGTAAGTTGATGCTTAGATTTTAGACAGATAAAGCTCTTTAATAACAACCTCGGATCATATTTTTTCCTCTGAATCCAAAAAGAGCTCCCAGCCCACAGCCAGAGCTGCCAGCCGGAACACTGGGCTGTTTGGGAGACAGTCATCTAAAACGATTTGTCAACAAAGCTGAGAGAGCCAACAAGCTCTGAATATGGAGATATGATGGAGCGTGACCAGGGACCATGTTCCTATGGGGGCATGGGCTAGAAAATGTGCTCTTTTTGTTCCTCTCATGCAGTGACCTTCCATAGACTTAACATCCAAACAGGACCAGACTTAACATCCGAACTAGACAAAACAAGGTTATGCCTTTAAAACTGCTATTCAACTCTATGTTGTTGTAGTTTACAAAGAAGAAAACCAATTCCAGCTAGTAATTTATAAATCAACAACAACAAAATCCCAAATGTCTACCATACAACTAAAGAAAATCTTTTTTGTTCAAATTAATTCACTTTTATGTAAAAGCAGTCAGCCACATTAAAAAAAATATCACTTCAGGAAACCCAGCCACCTGCAATTTGAAGTAGTGCAGTCCCAAAACAGGTTTACTGTCTTGCCTGCTATGTAAGTATGAGGTTTCTTACAGCCCAATCCTATCCCTTGCCATCAGTGTCGATGCTCCTGCAACAAAATAGTGCATATGGCATCCAATGGTGGGGAGGGGGAATTGGACAGCATGTAGTAGGTAAGTGAAAACTTTTCACACTTACCTCCTGGAAGACTGCCCAGTTACCTGCAGGTCCCCTTGGACATACACCATCTATTTTGGTGCTGTATGTCTGAGGAGAGAAAAGGGGCAGGGAAGTTCTAAAAAGAGGGGATAAGATCTGGCGTGTACCATTGCCGCCAGATTCAACCCCTCCTGCGACCTCCCCACCTAGTTCCTTTCCCATCCCTGCCCAGGAATACCCCGGTCCTCTCATTCCCTCTCCCACAGCCTGCCCCCACTGCTGACTTACTAGCACTGGGGGCTTCAGGAAGGCTGTTGCTGCTCAGTCACAAGCTGGAACTCAAGTTCTGGCAGCACAGCCTAATGACAGGATTAAGCTCAGTCTGAGGGCCCAATCTTATCCAACATTCCAGTGTCCATGCAACCGCAATGCAGCCCTGAGGTAAGGGAATCAATGTTCCCTTTCTCTGAAGAGGCCTCTGTGACTGCTTCCCCACAGCAGGATGCAACGCATGCCCTGCTAGCACAGCTGCATCAGCACTGGAAAGTTGGATAGGATTCAGCTCCGAGAGTGATTTAATTATTAGAGTCTGAGATTTCCACAGTGCCCAAAGTTATGACCCCCAAACAAACTTTATAGACTTAAGAGACACTTCTCTCTAATCTACAATTTCTTGTCATGTTAAAGATTGGAACAATGGGATTGATCCTGAAAGTCACCCCTCACTGTTGCCTGGGTCTTGTTAATATGCTCAGGGAGCGCTAGTTACTGTGAGAATCTGGCAGCTGCTAGATTACAAATTAGTCTTGGAGAGAAACAGTTCTAACATTATAGCAAGGGTGTAACGTGCTAGAGCACACTTGAGTCTTGAAAAATAATTTAGCAGAGCCTTAAGTATTTCATCATCTGTGGACACATTGGCTTCCTGACCCAACGTACTCAGAGCAAAACAAACACTCATGCCACTTCTCACTTTTCCAGATGCTGTCTGTGTGGGAAACAGTAATATGTGAAGTTCTTTGGGTACTCTTAGAATTCTGAAGAGAAGTAATAATGAAAAAAGTTAAAGCTTTCTAAACTCTAGGAAAGAGTTTAAGGAAAGAAGATCTGATTCTTCAAAAACTTTCCTGTTCATTGGGCAAAAATGGCGTATACTGGTCTACTGATGGGCTTAATGATAAGGACCAGGCAGATAGGTGAAGCAGAAAATCAAATTAATTCTGCAAGCAGTTTGAAAATTGAATTAGAGGCACAGTGCAATAAAGGCATTCATACTAGAAGCAGAGTAGGCTCATTTATACATGGAGTACCATAAGCGTACCAAAATATGAACATGAAGAAAAAGTTTTTTATACTCTGGACATATTAAGAAAACAAAAATTTTATCTAGCTCTAGGGAGAGCAGTTTAGTGAACATAATAATGTAGATAAGGCTAAAAAAAAAAGATGGTACCCATCTGGAATGAAGAATGTCTTCATATAAAAAATATAGTCAAGAGACCTGTATTAAAATAAAATGCCTTCATAGATTGTTGCATCTGTTCTGTCATGCAATAGACTCCTAAGTATGCATAGCCTATCTGAGGCCATAACTCCAAATAACTGACTTTCTAAAAGTTCACAATCAGTTCCCACTACCTCCGCACAGCATTTCACAGATTCACTTATCTGCAGGAACAAAACTGTAACTTAGCTCGCGTCATCTGCTGTCTGTTCTTGACTATCTGCAGCTATTCTCATTCATAAAACTGCCATTATGAAGCTATCTGTGTATTCACAGTGAACATTTTGAAGTTATCTGGCCCCAATTTTAAACATCCACAGCCATTCTAAAGCTACCCATGGCCATTCTGAAGCGATCTATGGCCATTTTGAAACATCTGAGGCCATCCTGAAGCTATCTGTGGTGGTTATTTTAAAGCTATCCACAGTCATTTTTAAACATCCACAGCCATCCTGAAGCTATCTGTGCCATTCTGAGGCTATCCACTGCTGGCATTTCTCACCAGGTAAGCTAATCCTCCCCCTAACCTCACTGATCCCAAAGATAAATGATTCTCTGTCCACTGATTTGGCATCCACTGGAGTTTCCAGGAACCTAACCCCAACTGATAACAAGAATTGACTGTTACAAAATTACATGCTTCTGTTTGGGTTCTTCTTTTACACAGGTCTATAAAAAACAAAGAAACAAAAAAAACCCCTTTTTTTAGTTGCCAAGGATGTTTGAACCAATTTAGGGTATATCTGAAGAAGCCAACACCATGGCTTCCTCATGAGAAAGCTGCTTGAATCAGCATATAAGGGCCCAATCCTATCCAATTTTCCAGCACTGGTGCAGCTGCAATGTAGCCCCAAGGTAAGGGAACAAAAGTTTCCATATCTTGAGGAGGCCTCTCTGACTGCCTTCCCACCCCAAGACGCAGTGCACACCCCATTGGCATGGCTGCACTGGCACTGGAAAATTGGATAGGATTGGGCCCTAAGGTAGCTATGCCGTACTCCCTAAAATAGAACCAGTCAGGCAAAACCGATGCCATTTTTTTTATTCAGCACCCCAAATATGCCCGAGAGTAGATCTATCTATATATCTCTATCTATTCATTCATTCATTCACATTTGTATACCGCCCTTCCTCCAAGGTGCTCAGTGTGGTGTATTTAGTTCCTCCCATCTCTTTGTCCTCATAACAACCCTGCGAGGTAGGTGAGGCTGAGAGAGCGTGACTGGCCCAGGTCACCCAGGAAGTTTTGTGACTGAACATGGGGATTTTGAACCTGGATCTTCCAGGTCTAAGCCCAGCTCCACTACTCCATCCTGGCTCTCTCTAACTTTTACGATAACAAAATGTGCGTTGACCTGTGTTATTGTTATAGATTTGCAAGCATGGAAGATTTTCCAATGATGTATTATTAAAAAAAGAAATCCTATATATGTAAACAGTATTCTGTGCATGTTAATGTCTCTCATAGACAGTGTGAACAATGCTAGCCATCTTCTCTGTCATTCTAGGACAGAGAGCAAATTGACTGAAAATGTTACCTCTGTTTGTTCCCTAATTTGTTCCATTAACTTTTCATATTTTCATATCCCTTGCTTCTCATCTAGTGTTCCTGGATGGCATGTTCATACATACCCAATGTGATAAAAAAAAATCAATGCCAATCCCCCAAACCTATTTCCAAATAGGTAGCTCTTTGTATGGCTAATTTTTGATTAATTTTCCATATTATTAGCTTATGATTATTTCCAAGTTGTCACCCATATTTTAGTCATTGTTTCATATCAGAGCCACTCTTCTGACTTACAGAAGGTATTAGTAAAGACTTCCTTTGACGAAACAGTGCAGCACATGTCATCTCACATGTGATTTTAAACATTTCTGAGTTCCAAGTCATACAAGAAAGGGAAATGAACTGGCTGAGAAAAATAGTACAATGATTACAGTTGTTACCTACGTTTTTACAGTTAAACAATAGAACTGTGGGGTCTAAATATTTTTAGGAAAGGCAGCAAACAGGATAGGTTGACATTTATGTGAATAAATTAAAAATATGTGGAATGAAAAGCTGCATCATAACTTGGCTGAGGCATTAATTGAAAAGCTGCATTGTAAAAGAGTAGCAGACTGAGGGCCAAAACCTATCCAATTTTCCAGCACTGGTGCAGCCGTGCCATTGGAGTGTGCACTGCATCTTTTGGTGGGAAAGCACTCAAAGAGGCCTCTTCAAGGTATGGGAACATTTGTTCTCTTACCTTGGGGCTGCATTGTAGCTGCACCGGTACCGGAAAGCTGGATAGGATTGGGCCCTGATATGTGTCCATCAACACTGCAAGGCTAACAGGTGGTACTTCATAGGCTCATTGCTGAAGAATATTTTTCAACACCATCCATATAGGACTTATAGGAGAGGGAAACAAATTTCATTCTGCTTTTTTTGCAGGGAAACCATAGATCAAGAGAATATTTACTCATATTCATAAATTCTAATCTTTTGCAGTCTATGCCACTGACTATTTCCTTTGCCCAAATCTCTGCCCAGTCTTTTTTCGTTTATAAACCTCTGTAAAATGCTGCTAGATGTTGATAATGATACTTTTTAACATGCAGATTCAGAGGTTTTTAGTTTATTTTTATCATGCCTTTCTTCCATAATTTGAATAAATATGCAATTAACTGTTACTGTTTTGAATATTATTGTTATTGTCTTCCTTATTAGGTTGCGCAAACTACTATTTAAATAACGTTTTCTATAGGGTAGAGCAGTGGTTCTCAAACCGTTGGGCTGCGACCCACCAGTATGTGTAACACTTCTCCTGTCCCTTTAAGGGAAGGGGGAAGGGGAGGGAGGCAGCGATGCAATCCCCCAGGATCATGCCACCTGGGGGCGGGGGTGAGGGGGTGCTTGTGTGTGACTTTCTACACTGTTGGGCTGCAGCAGGCTGCAGGAGGTGTGGGGAGTCCTGCGCAGTGCTCCGCAGTGTTCCCTGATGCTTGGAACCTGCAAAAGAAGCGGGCGCAAAGCACCTCCGTTTGGTGCTTTGCAGCTAGCTAAAATTTCAGTTACATACATAGTTCCCCTCCTTCCATTTCCCCTAGATTTTGTCAAAATATCTCAAATCTTTAAATAAATCTGTAAAGTTTTGTTTCATTACTAAAAGATGAAACAAAGTCATTCAAATTCAGCTGTTATAAAATTTGGATGGCAGGTAGTGGAACTGTGAATGGAATACATGTGAATGTAGTTCAGTTTGCATGCAAGTCTGATCCTATTATCCACATATGCTTAATAAAATGTAGGCTACAAATGTAGGCCAAAATATTTTATTGGATTTTAGCACATTCTAGCTCAAAATACCAAAGTTTCCATTCTGGCTCAGGAGCATAGCTTAAAAAAAATCAACTACATCGTGTTGGCTTATGCTGCCTGACAGTATGATCTATTAGTCTGTAGACCAATCTCCCTTAGGAAACAGAAATAGGCTCCCAAGGGACTGAAAGCCCCAAACAGCATGATTTTAAATGTAGCAGCTGGGGTGTGGGAGGGAAATAGCAGTTTCCATTGAAGCTCTACTGCCAGAAAGTCTTATGTGTCTAGACCTCTGTGGAAAGGCTGCATCTTTCTCACCACGCTGTTCAAATGCTAAGTTAAAAAAAAAGTTATAAGGGGAAAAGAGGCTGAAATAAAGGCAAGATGAAAAAAGTAGTAAGAGTGCCAGAGAGAAGCAAATAAGAATGTAGAAAACACCACGAGAAGAACAGGACTGACCCAGAAGATGGCTCTTATGTGGACAATAATAATAATAATAATAATAATAATAATAATAATAATAATAATAATACAGGTATTTATATACCGCCTTTCTTGGTAGTCAGAATTCTCCTCAGACCTTATTCAAGGCGGTTTACATAGGCAGGCGTTTCTAAATCCCCTCAAGGGGATTTTTACAATTGAAAGAAGGTTCTATCTTTCAAGAACCACAACATTTCAGATGTTTCTTTCTGATCTGGTTTCACATTCTGGCCTCCATCCTCCCACGCTCAGAGCAGATGGAATAACTCGGCTTAGTTTGTCAGCTGCTTCAAGATCGCACGGTGCTGGTGGCCTCGAACTGGCGACCTGCAGATGTTATCTTCAGGCAAACAGAGGCTCTACCCTCTAGACCAGACCTCCTGCCTCCTGACAATGATTTGCATTCTATCTTTACAAGATATTGCTCCTGTATTACTTTTTGACTAGTCCATTAAATGCCATGAAATGAACTCAAATGCAGAAATTCCACCAGTGCAATAGAAAACACCCTTGAACTAACTGGAAGTGGAAATGTTGAAGGGAGATGAGATCTCAGCCCCACCTGCCTGTGTACAGCTGTTGCTCAGATTTATACTTCATAAGGGCACAGCAAAGCACCTCTGAAGCTTCTTGATTGGCTATTCTCATAACTGTTTCTAGCATAGCAGCCCTTGGTCATGCTAACTTCCACCTGCCAAACATACACGAAGATCATAATTTCATTCATTCATTAATTCATTTAAGGGATTTTTATATCACATTTCTGATACTCAGAGCAGTGTACAACAGAATGCAACACATTAAAAGAACAAAATACAATATTAAGATTTTTTAAAAACCATTAAAACCATAAAACAACTTAAAGGTTACAACAATAAAAGAGAGATAAAATTTATAGCAGCATAGAAATTAAAAAAAATAAGAATTAAGGGGTCCCTAGGGAGTACAATGGCAATGGCATGGCATGGGAGTACAATGGCATGGCAGGTTCTGCACGTTGAGTTCCAGTGACCAACCGAGCTGCCGCATTCTGCACTAACTGCAACTTCCAAATCGTTTTCAGTAGTAGCTCCACATAAGAGTACATTACAGTAGTCTAACTGAGATGTCACTAGGGTATGGACCACCATTGCCAGATCTGACTGACACAGGTATGGCTGCAGCCGGAGCACCAGCCAAAGCTGGGCAAAAGCCCCTCTGGCCACAGATGTCACCTGAGCACCCAGGGATAGCTGTGGGTCCAGGAGGACACCCAGGCTGCAAACCTGCTCCTTCAGAGTAAATGCTGCCCCATCCAGAGCAAGTTATGAGTCTAATACCTGCATAGCCTCCTTCCCAATCAGGAGGACCTCTGCTTATCCATATTTAATTTCAGTTTACTAGCCCTAATCCAAGCCCCAACTGCTTCCAGACAGCACCCCAGAACTTCAAAAGACTCCTTGATGGAAAAGAGAGATAGAGCTGGGTGTCATCCGCACATTGGTGACACCCAACTCCAAATCTCTGGATGACCTCCCTCAACGGCTTCATGTAGATGTTAAACAACATGGGGGACAAGATAGATCCCTGAGGCACTCCGCAAATCAGGGAGCTGAACTGGCTTTCCCCAATCTCACCATCTGGGTCTGATCTGTCAGGAAGGAGCGGAAACACTACAAGACAGTGCCTCCAAGCCCTAGCCTGAACAGCCAGTCCAGAAGGACACCATCATCAATGGTGTTGAAGGCCGCTGAGAGGTCCAACAGGGATAGTAGAGGTCCAGCAGGACCAACACTCCCCCGTCCAGTCCCCGGAGCAGGTCATCAATTTTTACCCCGCTTTTCTCCCTCAAGGGCACTCAAGGTGGCTTCATGTGTGCACACTGTCCTCTCTATACAGTAAAAAATTCCATGGGCAGCTAGTGTTGGCCCACATTATTGCTGCTTGGTGCAAGGCACATTGTGGTGGTAGGCAGTCAAACTGCCTGACAGAACTGGCCCACCAGCCAGTTATACATGGTTCAGCCACTGCCTGAAGAGGACTTGACAATTTTGGCCTGCTTGACACTGGGCAGCTGTTCATACTAGTTGAGTTTAAAGGGGTGCAAAACACTCCTGTTTCTTGTTTTCTCAAAAAAAAAACCTTAAGCCCTCTCCATTCCACTTCCATGCCAGCTCTGCCAGAGGAAAGCAACCCACAGTTCACTCACAGAAACTGAAAGTGGCCCCCCCCCCCCATTACTGTAACTACAGGTGCTGCTGTGGCATGACTGAAATGCTCTTTGGTTCTGCGAAACAACCATGGCTGGGGCAAGAAAATCTGCAAGTCTCCAGCCATGTAACCCACATGCTTGCTTTCTGAAGAATTGCCAGACACACAAAGAACTACTAGCACACAAAAGTGAGGGCACCGAAATGGGTGCCGCACTGAACAAGCTTGAATTTCTTGGTTATATGGCTACAGCACAGTGAAAAATCTCATGAGGAGGACGAGATTGATTCAAATGAGGACTAGCACACACCTTGTATCCTGAACTGGTTTTAAGCCAGCTACTAGAAATGAATCTCTCTAGCTACCTTGTGAGCATTGCTTCCTGTCACCAAGGCACTTCTGAAAGCAATCAGCTGACATGCTCTGCTGCAAGTCCTGAGTTGATGAGCAGTTAAGGGTCAAATCCAAACTAAATCCCTCCGCTCCCGACAATGCACACAAGCCAAGGAGGCATGCACTGCATCCTACGGTGTGTGTGTGTGTGGGGGGGGGGGGTAGTCTTTCAGGTCTCATCAAGGTAAGGGAACTTTCATTCCCTTACTTTGGGGAAAGCCTCTGCTCTCCACATGGGTCTCCTAGGTTCTATGCCAGAAATTTTGCTGAGACACAACTGAGGAGTGGCAGAAAGGGAGAGAGAGTCTGCTCCACCCCCTCATACTACCTCCCTTCTTCCCCGGAAACTCACTCCTTCCTTCCCCTTCTCACTGCCCGGCCCCACAACTGCCTTACCTTGGCAGCTGCACTGGTGGCCTTGTGCACTTGCCAAGAGCACTGGTGAGTGCTACACTGTTGAGCATCGCGCACCAGGATTCAGGCACTTCCGCCTGGATCCTGCTGCCTCTGACAGTTGAATGCATGTTCTGCCAATGGAGCATTTGTCAAAGCATCGGTCTGTAAGTGATGATATGAGCCAACCCTGTGAGCCTGCCTTTTTCCAGTTGCAGTGGAAAAGTGGAGCATGTGGCCAGATCTTTCGTAAAAACAAAGCAAGTAAAATGAGAAAATAAATATTCTTCCTCACAGGAGAAAATGAATGAATGAAGATTACAAAGCTCTGTGCACTTTAAAAGTGATTAGTAGTAATAATAATATGCCCTGGCAGCTCTAAAGACTTCCTACAAACAAACAGTAAAAACCCAGTATTTCAGTGCTAGTTCCAAAATTAGCAAACAGCAGAATTCAGGTCAACAGAGATGTTCTGACAACCTCCAATTATTCCAAAAGTACAGCCAACCTTACAAAAACCTTGCTGTAAAAGTTTATCCTAAATATTTGAATGCGTTCTTTTTGCACTACGGCCATTCTATTCTGAATTCTTATGATATATTCTTTAAAATCCTTTTCACACTTAGGTCCCAATCCTATTCAACTTTCCAGCACCGATGGAGTTGTAGTGCAGCCCCAAGGAAAGGGAACAAACATTCCCTTTCCGCAGCGCCCCTTGGTATAGCTGCAAAGGTGATGGAAAGTTGGATAGGATTTGGTCCTAAATCATCGTGATTTTTCCTGAATAACCATGTGAGGTAAATTAGACTGAGAGATTGTTCTGACTAAAATCACCCGGTGACCTTTTTGTGAACCTGGGTTCATGAACTTGGTCTCTCCAGTCCAATACTGTCACTACTGTACTGATCTTCAAAGATCCCAGTGTGGAAGGGATTGTCACTCCCGAATCGGCCTTTTCAGCCGCACTAGACGCTGTTCCAGAACCACCATTCAGAGCGGGATACCATAGTCTTTTGAGACTGAAGGTTGCCTACATGATCTTCAAAGATGATATTGTGGTCTTGGTAAATTAGTATAGAAAGCAATACAGTGGCAGTATAAAACAGTTGTACTAACTGTACTGTACAGTACTAACATTATAATCCTATCCTTTTTCCTGCCATAGTATGTGGCCATACCAAAAGAGGTTGTGCTGTATGCCAGTGGTTCTCACACATTTAGCACCAGGACCCACTTTTTAGACTGAGAATCTGTTGGGACCCACTGGAAGTGATGTCATGACTGGAAATGACATCATTCAAGCAGGAAAATTTTTAGCAATATCGTACTTCCTCAGATTTCTTGATGGGAGGTCCTTTTTGAAAGCTTCTCTGTCAAAATCACAGAGCACATCAAAAGCCTACAAATCATAAAAAAAAGCTCCTAGAATGCTTTACAGTGGCTCTCAAACTTTTAGCACCAGGACCCACTTTTTAGAATGAGAATCTATCATGACCTACCGGAAGTGATGTCATGTCCAGAAGTGACATCATCAAGCAGGAAAATTTTTTGCAATCCTAGGCTGCAATTCTACCCCCACTTACCCAGGAGTAAGTTCCACTGACTATCATAGTCCCACAGAATATACATAGTAGCTTGTTAAAGTACAAGTCTAGCATCAAGTCTAATACATTAAAAATAAAATACTGAAATGAATGGGGACCCACCTGAAATTGGTTGGCGACCCACCTAGTGGGTCCTGACCCACAGTTTGAGAAACACAGTGTATGCTATGTTGGGGGAGGGCTATCAGGAAGTTTGGAACAGGTAAAGGAAAATATTTTCCTTTAATCCTTCATAAGCCGTTTAATCACCAATGGTTCTTAGGCTGGCACAAGACAGGGGAGACAAAGGGGGCATGACCTCTGGCTCTGGAGGGAATAGCATCCCTCACACTGGATGAGAGACTGTTCTGATTGCCACCCTCTCCCACATCCAGTCTTCCCTCCAATCTGCCAACCCCACTGACTGACCAATGTCAGCAGGGCTCCTCTTCACCACTGCCATATGTGGGGTACTCTCTGTCGTCTGCAGTGGCAGCTTGGTAGTATAAGGCTCTGCATGCTTCTGGAACACTGTTTATGAAACTGTAAAGTAGATGCTGCTGCTGGAACACTAGTTCCAGCAGACTCTGTGCCAGATAGAATTGGGCCATAACAGTACTAACAATTAATGTTAGTAAGATTGTCACATGGTCCATGTGTAACTAGCCATGCCTACTTCCCAGACAGCTATGGAACAGAGGTCCAGATTCATAACTCAAATATTATTCTGCCTAGTTAACTGCCTAAAAGATATCTCAGTAGTCTTTGTTGCTGGTGAATATAAGCTGCCCATAACACAACAATTCATTTACTACACTACTTTAGAACATCATACAGATTTCTGAATGGTGATGGATGATCGTCCAGCAACTTCCCAAGACCTTCCATGAGGGCTCTGATAGAGCTGTACTTTTCTACCCATTCTGTTTAATACATAATTGAGGCCATTTGGTGACATTGTAAAGAAATTCAGAGAGAGATGTTATCAGTGTTAGAAATAAGGGCAACATTGGCTGCAGAGAGTGACACAACATTCTGTGGGCAGGACTGTTTCATGACGCAGCAGTTACCACCTGTCAACTATCAGCGACAGTTTAGCTGTCTTTACCTGAACTTCTCGAGAGATAGCTAGATTATGTTTATGTGTTCAAAGCTGTTAGAACCTCTGGTCCTAAACCAGATGCTATACAAATAAGTATTTGACAACTGAAAATAAAGTATTTGCTTGATCTTTTACCTCAGCCTCACTTTTTTTTCTTATGCACATAATTTTGTTTTAGTTGCAAGCAGCCTGGTGATAATAAGTCATTTTGATTACAAGAGAAGCTTTCTTCTCTCCGTGTCGCTGTGCTCTGCTTACCAACCACTCCAATGATCATTGCTAAGATGATCAGAACGCACTTGTTCTGAACTAAGGATGTGGCCAAGAATACCAAATTTCTCAGATAATGAAATTCACAAGGACCCCAATGTGGTGCCTCAATTACTTACCTGGGGCCACATTTGACCCTCTGGAGGTCATGTGTGGCCCCTTGGCCTCTTCAGAAGCCTCCCAGATGCAACTGGAAGACACCCCCCCCTCACGTCTCAAACACCTTCTGGACGCGACCAGAAACTACTTCTGGTCACATCTGGAAGGTTCTCTGAGACCTCCAGCTGTGTGCTTGCCATCAATGGATATTCAAATCTGTGAATGTCAAGCCAGCAGATAAAGAGGGTTAATTATAAACAGCCCAGTCCCCTCTGATGCAGCCTTGCCAACAGAGCATGCATTGCATGGTGGAGTGGGAAGTCACAGGGGTCTCCTCAAAGTAAGGGAATATTCCTTCCCTTGCCCTGTGGAAAACCTCCACTTCTCCAGTGGGTTTCCTTGGTTCTGTGCTAGTCATTTTGCTGGTGTAGAATTGAAGTGAGTAAGGGAGAGGAGAGGGGGAAGGAGCACAGAATACTGGTGCATGAGTGCCACCAGTAACTGCCCCTACTGTCTCATTCCACCTCCCGTCTCTCATCCCTACCCCAAATCTCCCTTCCTGCCCCATTCTGTGCACCACTGCCAACTCACTGGAACTGGCAAATGATGGTCTCTCTGCTGGTCCACACGCATGGCCACCATTGCACTTGCTCAAGGAACATCACTACCACTGGTATCCTCTCACTTCCGGTGGCCGAATGCAAATTCAGCCAGTGCAATGAAAGAATAGGAGTAGGCCATACATTTGGTAAGCTTGGTTGGCCAAATTTGTGAACTTGTTCACCTTGTGTCAACTATGAGTTTTAGCTTTCCATGGTTAAGTTAGACAAGGTGCTATTAGACAGGCAGCCCAATCCTAACCTATGCTGGAACAGACAGGCTAAGTGGCCTGTGCTGTATCCAGTACAGTTTAGGAGGTGGCTGGAAGGCAACTTGGAATAAGTAAGGCTTATCCCAAGTAAAGCCCCAGCCATCCCTATGGGGCTACTCGGATCTGCGCCAGCTATTTTGCTCGTGCAAATCTGAGCAACCCATGTAAAACTGTTCAGGCCAAGGGTAGTGGTTAGGATTCAATGCAGGTTGCCACGGCTGATCCCATCCCCCAGACCTGATCCACCTCCCAGATCACCCTCCCTTACCCCAAAATGTCCCTCCCTGTCTCAGTAATGCCTTCCCAGCAATTTTTCCCCACACTCCATGCATGCGTGGGTTGGGCCATTGCGAACTTACCATCTTCAGATGGCACAGAGGTTAGATTTGGCCTCTAGGAGTGGGCGTGGGCCTCCACGCTGGCATAGCTGATTCCAGAGTAGCCACAAACGAACTTTACGGCACATTCATAACAGTCCTGGGCAAGTCCCATTATAGTCACTGGGGCTTACTCCCAGGTAAGTGTGGATAGGATTGCAGCCTAACTGTGCACTTAAAGTCACAAGTTACAACAACATGCAGGAGTACTTAAAATCAATTTTCATCTTGTAAGAGGAGTACAGCTCTAAAGCTTGGCAACTTTATGTAGGCTTTATGTTCCTGATTTGGGCTGCTCTCAATGACTGCTTCTTCAAGAGAAGCAACAAAGACAGTTTGGTAAAACTAGCAACATTTATCAGGAGTTTACCACAGAAAACATAAATGAATGCTTTTCAATGGTGCTGTGGATAGATCTGAGTCCCAGTATATCTTGATGCCAAAGCTCAGGTCAATAAGTCTGGGACAAGAGTTACCATAAAATTTTACCTCTCTCTCTCTCTCTCTCTCTCTCTCTCTCTGTGTGTGTGTGTGTGTGTGTGTGTGTGTGTGTGTGTGTGTGTGTGGACCTGTATGGCATTCCACTATAACTGGGCAACAAACCCCATGTTATATATCCAAAGCCTCTTGTCCCAGCTCTAACCCTAACACTACTTTTGCTTTATAAAATAAAAAATACACCTAATATACCTCTATTGGGTCACAAATGTCCAGAACGCAAAAAAGAATGGATGCAAATTATCCAATCCTGAGATGCATCTGACAAGGACACAGTTGTCCAGACGCAATGGCCCTATCACTCTCGTCTTCCTGCTACATTGCGTGTTTCAGTGAGGTTTATGTCAGGTTGTGGAAGTGTTGTTGTGTATAAATAAAATAAATATTTTAATAATAATTTATAATAATATTTTATTATTTTATTATTATGCTGAATAAAAGAGAGCTTAGCAGTGTCAAGAAGGAATATGAAGGAAAAAGCAGTACCTTGCAAGACTGGCAACACAATTTTCTCAAGAGACCATTGCAAATATCCATATAGATTTTGTCCTTTAATGTATGTCAGATTAATTATTTATTTTCAAAAGAATGGTTGACTTGACTGAAAACATACTGTGCTCACTTTACTGATTGAAATAGATAATCTGAGAGCAACTTTATATATTGTGTCTTAAAGTGGTTCGAAGAGGGATACCAAGACAATCTTTGTACACTGAGAAAGTCATTCTCTCCATCTCAGCCTTTCATTTTCCACCTCTGGAAAACTTGAGGTACTAGATGCTCACCCTCATCTGCAAAATATTTTGAAGTGTATAGATGAGCAGCACTATGAGGAGCTACTAACCATTTCTATGATTGGGCTCAATACAACCAATTTGTCTTGGCTATTTACATGTACATATAACAAAAGTCAAAAGCCCAGTACTGTCAGGATAAGATTTTCTGTTGACAATGATATTGATGAACATTTGACCAACCCTGTACTATTTTTGAAATTTAGTAAGGAACATTGTGCAAGGGAGAGAGACAACATATAACAAAAGTCAAAAGCCCAGTACTGTCAGGATAAGATTTTCTGTTGACAATGATATTGATGAACATTTGACCAACCCTGTACTATTTTTGAAATTTAGTAAGGAACATTGTGCAAGGGAGAGAGAGAGAGAGAGAGAGAGAGAGAGAGAGAGAGAGAGAGAGAGAGAGAGAGGTAATGAAGGAGTGTGTGTCCAGCATCTGTCATTTGAAAGAAAATGAGCATATAATCATAGAAAAGCTCATCGTATTCCAGGGACTCAGGTGCAGATCCTACATCCTAAACCTGGTATCCTCCTCATGGGTCATTCCACACCTTCTTATTATTCTGCATTCTGCTGCTTTAAAACTCCCAGCAGCTCTTTGCCAACCGTATTCATAGCTTTATCATAGTAGTTGTGAAGGGCCTCAGGGTCTGCCTGGTACAGACCTGGAAGTCTCATCTTTGAATTCCAGATGTGAATTCAAAGATAGGCTGAAACACCAGATACTCTGCTATAAGAGTTTAGCGCTACAGCATGTGCTTTGCAAACACAAGGTCCTAGGTTCATCCAGTTAAAATGGTATCAGGTAGCAGGACTGGGAAAGGTTGAGAACATTTGCTGAGAACATTGCCATTTAATAGTATGCCGTACTAGGTTCAGTGGACTAACACAGTAATTACAAAGCAGTGTGAATTGACTCATATGTACTTTGTGTGTTCTCATGTCTGCAATGATAAATAGGTTTTGAGACTAACATCTGCTGCATACATAATGCTGGCTCCCTGCAAATCATGGTTCACAAGTCAAGAGCCAATCTTGGGAATACATACTTCCTTCTACCCTCTTGTAGAAGAAATTTCCCCGTTACCATTAATTATGATTTAGATTTATGTGGGGGCCAAAGGCACCACAGTTTGTGAAGCCACTTCAAAACATGATTTCAAAAATTGTTTATGAGAAAACCATAGTCAGTGTTGAGTAAATGCACATGTAAAGCTAAAATGTGCTTAACACTGATGAAGAAAAAAATTTGGTCCACAAAAGTGAAGGAGGAATAGGAGGAAAGCAAACTCACATCCTTTAAGCTTGTTTCCAATTTTCAAACCATTCTTTGCAGTGAACGAGCATTACATCTTCACTGGAATTAAGCCCTAGTTCCCCTAAATTGCAGGTTCTTATATCAGGCTCACAGAGACATCTTAATGATCTCTTTTATTTGAAGCTTACACATAAAATCTGATGCGGTATAACCAGCACCATTCTACAGTTGGTCATGAAGACAACCAGCTTCTTTTTAAAAAATGTCATCCAATTGGAAAATGGCCACAGCTCCCCTGTAGTCTACATTATCAGGAACATTAAAGCAGTCAAGCACACAAGATGCATCCTATTCTCCACAAAAAGGTGTTATACAATAATTACACTGCAGTAGGAGAACCCAATTTACCTAGACGATAACAATTACCACTGTAGCATATGTGCCGTTATAGTTGATTCAGCCCTAATCAGGTTGCCACTCATGACATATCAAGGTCATGAAAACTTGTAGTAAATGAAATTGCCATTTACCAACCCAAATGGCAAAAGTAACAGAATTATATGAAAGATCAGCTGTATCCACTCCTATACAGAACTACACTGCTATACAAGAGATCTGCTAAATGGAGCTATACATTTTGGACTTATATTTTGTTAATGTTTTAGAGTCTGGTTTTATACTTCTTCAGCATTCATCATGACAAAGTGTATACTGCTATATTTAGAAAGAAGCCAATACAGACCTTGGATATACTATGGATTTTCAGCCAGAGCATTTATTTCTTGCTTATTGTGCTCTATTTGAAAATCCTTTTCGTTAGGACTGAAAATCAGCAGTAGAAAATATTTAATAGCATTTGGCAAAGTGAATTCTGATTAATTACTCAAAACATAAAAATATTTTTAAAACCAGAATAATAAATTTCACATTTTTATATAATATTCACTGCCTCAAATTTCATTCTTCACATTTGCCAGAATTTCTTAGCCAATAATATTTAAAGCATAAGCATTAATGTTGAAAATTCAAAGTCTGGCCCATTACAAAGGTGCAATTTTAACATCAGGATGTTTTTATCTCCATATCTGACTGAATATTAACTGTCAGCTTGAAAACACATTTGTCTTTATTTCTAGGATTTACTATTTTATATTTTAGTATTTTTTTTTATTAAAAAGCAAAAGAGGACTCCCACCTTTTTGCCGAAATGGACCTTGATTTTTGAATAGTGCAGAACCAAGTCCTGTTTTGAAATTAATGTTAAAATATGTATGCCCTGACTTCTGATTTATGATCTCATTGACAAATAGTAAAAAGGACAGGCACGTCATAAAGTTTATGGATGGAGTGATGGCATGCACAATGATGTCTCATAAAGAATAAAACGGAGGAGGGTTATTTATTCTTGTGGATTCAAGAACATACAGATAGGCTGTCTGCGTGCACAGAATTTTTCATAAATATCCCACAGTGCACCCTGTTGTACAGTCGCCATACATTAATTAGAGCATTCAGCAGACACTGCAATGTGTTACACTCACCCAAGTGAATCTTCATTTTTCACATGCAGGGCCTTACTAATTAAAATCAGCTTTGCAATTAAATGTGGAAAATTGTGTTAAACTTTCAAGCATGGTTTTAAGGATGGGGGGTGAGCTGAGGAAGGAAGCAATGTATTTATTTTTAGGCCATTTTATTTTGATGCAAATGATTTTCTTTCCCATCAAAATAAGAACCAGCAAAAGGGAGGCATGAGAATTTCTCTCTTTCTTTCTCAACCCCCTCAATGTATAATAGATGCTCTTCTCTGTTGCAAGTTGCAATGCTCCACTATCTCTCTGCCAGTACCTGGCCGGGTTCCAATGCTTTTAGTGAGTGCTATCTGTCAAGGCATGAATAATACAGCCCCTAGGCTGTCGGCAGAATCCAAATGAGGCATACATCAGGAAGCAAGCACTCGACTTTAGCTCCAGAACATGCTCCTGTGAAGACAGGCAATTATTCACCCACGGCTGCAGCCATGGCAATCAAACTGGTGGGTGAAAAGGTATAAGAAACAAGGGAGGGGGGATGAGATGAAGAAGGAAAAGAAATATGGCACAATGAGCTGCAGAAAATTCAATAATTTTCTAATAAGAGAGATACATTTTTTAGCTGTTTCATTTTAAAAGTCTGGAGCTGAACTGTTTGACTAAGACTTAACAGAATACTCAAGCAATCATTATTATTTCTTTTTTTTTAATATAAGAAAAGTCTAAAACTAAATTGACCAGTATTTACTTTATAAAATCGAATTTCTGGGTTCCTGTTTTAAAGAAGTTATAAATGGAAAGAAACAGATAAGCAACAAGGTAACTATGGATGATCACTATCAAATTGGCTAAAAGAGTATGTTGATTAAGAGGATGAAAGGGGAAGCTCTTGCCTGCAATCCTGGAAATGATTAGTGCATGCATGGATTTCCCTAAGATCATTCCAGATGATTGGGGGCGGGAATGGAATTTATTTTTAGTGGTAACCTGGATCTGCTTAAGTGATCGTCTGGATCCAGCACTAGTAGCATAATATCCTATCATTAGAGAGGGAGGATGCTCTGTGTTGGAGGGAGAATAGCTGCAGATGGATAACCTTTTTGCCACTGTTTTTTGTTTTAAAATTATTACTTTTTAAAAATTTAAATTCTTTTCTGTAGGAAGTATATGTAAGGGAGAGAAGGCCTAGAGCACTCAAGCCTGATTTGAAAGGAGTACTCTAAGATTGGGTGGTGGGGTAAGTCATTTCCTAACATATTTATCTAACAATATTTAATGAGGGTTAGATCTCACATCCATCTCCAGTGTGATAGCCACTGACACACCATGCACCAACTCTGTGGATTGATGTGTGTGTATTTTCAAACCTTTCTGGTAAGGCAAGATAGTAGTACATTTCATTTGCTGCAGGCATGCATTCAATTGGTGGGGCACAACACGAAATTGAAATCCCATGGACTGTAATATGGCAAATGCACAAGTGAAGACACTCGGTGAAATTCCACGAATTTGCCAGCTACATCTGAGTAAGTCTGGCAGCATCCATTCCTACAAGTTATGCACTGAATACCATTTTGTTTCTAAAAGCAGCGAAAGGTTTTGGGAAAGTCTATAAACTGGACATGAAAGCAATAGCCTTCTCCTGTGGTTGGTCCTCCCCAGCAACTGAGAGGTGAAACAGATTATACATATAGCTTCCTGACAGCTCAAGTGTACTTTCTGGACAATTCAAAAAAGTACATAATTTGCATATGCCCTAAAGCAGTAGTCTTTCAAACTTTCTACTCCTATGAACCATTCTCTCAGAGGAATCTTTACACATCTGCGACCACACCCAGTGCCTATTCACCTATTCTACATTGATTTTTTTTTTTAAAGTAAGATATAAATGTACAATATAATTCCTTTCTAAGCGAATTTTGGGGAACATTCTAAAAGTGCACCATCAAGGTGTTACATAGTACAGAGCACAACCAACAAACACTCTCTCCTGTTTACACATTGCAAAGAAAATCAACAAGAGTGAGCACATTTTTTTCAGGAAAACTTGTCCTCCATTACTGATTTCTCACTGAGGAAGATGTACACCAAATCCTACTGGGCCTCTGTGCTGCCAGAAAGCACATTCCAGTAACACAGTGCACTTCACAGTGATTGCAAACAGCAACATGCCACAGAGTGCAGCCTGGCTGCCAGAGTCCTGGCACCAGTGAGGAGGTGGGTGGGAGGAACAGGAAAGAGAGAGGGAGGAACATGGTAGAGACTGGGGCAGAGGTAGAGCTGTGTTGAGGCTAGGAAGCGGACGATAGCAGCAGTGGGGCTTAGTAACCTATTCCCCTTCCAGGCCTCAATCCACCTGCCCAAGTCCACTCGGACTTGCGCCAGCATGGGACAAGGGCTTACCAAAGGGCAGGGGTACAAATGTTCCCTTACCTTGAAGAGGCCTTTGAGGATTAAAACTCCACCGGGATGCAGCTGCATTAGCAAAGGGGAAGTTAGGATTGGGCTGTTTATAAAGCTTCCAAGGATCCCCCCTGGTTTACTAAAACATACAGTTTGAATACAACTGCCCTATAAATATAAGATTTGCTTTCTTCCAGTGTCACCTATAAGCTTGATAGCAGGATCAAAGGGGCTAAGGGCTCAATTTTATTCTCAGTCAGCCTAGAGCATGGAGGACCGCCGACAGAATGTACATTGCATGCTATGGGTGGGAAGGAACCAAACAGCCTAGGAGAGGTTAGTAAGGGACCATTCTTATTGGTGGCACCAGTCATCAAAGGTGCTCTGACAGCGCATCACTTGGCTGCTGCATGCAGCACTGATGGGAAGTGCCTTATGCCTGCTCCAGCACTTCTTCTGCTGCTCAATGGAGCAGGTAAGTGAGCGAGAGTGGGTGGGGAGGCAGAACAGAGGCAGGATGGACAGTTTGGTCCTGGGGGGGATACAGGATCAGCGCCGCCGCCAATGCTAATATCCTGTTCCCCTTTCTGGACCTGATCCTGTGGCAGCTATTTAGTTAGTGCAGGTCTGAATATAATCCCCACTGGACCACAGAGGCTTACCTGTGGATGAGGGAATGACTGCTTCTTTACCCAGACCTTCACAACTATCCCCCATGGTAGGATGCAGCAGTCACCATTTTGGTGGTGAAATGGCTAGGATTGGCTGTGAAAATATTTTTTATTTACCTCTCTGTAGGCAGCCTCTATCAGTATCCAATGGACCTAAGCCAGCTCTTTTGCTGGCATAAAGCCGAGGAGACTCCTGAAGGTGGGTCCAGGTTGGGATGGGAGGAAAGATCCTTATGTGCATGGCTGCCACCAAGATCCTCTCCCTCCCGCTCCACCCTGGCACTGGCCCAATCCCCACACCAAACTGCCCACAATCCTACCCCAATGCCGATTTACTGGCACTGACAGGGGACAGAGGAGGTTTAGCAGGTGCCTGTTGCTCACACGTGACCTCTGGGTTGTTCGCTCTGGAGGCCTGGCCCACCATTGGGCCTGGACTTACACTGCGAGGTCCTGAGATCCGTCAATGTAAGGATCTATTAGAACTGGACTGAGGAGGAGGAAGAGTTACAGAATTAACTGGAAAGGGAGGGCACCAGAATGCAGGTCCCTTGTTGTCCTGTGTGCTCCCTGAGGCATTTGGTGGGCCACTGTGAGATACAGGAAACTGGACTAGATGGGCCTATGGCCTTATCCAGTGGGGCTGTTCTTATATTTTTATAAGTGCCAAGTATTGTTTGTTATGTATACTGAAGTGTACAATGAGGAACAGAAGTTTTAGGAAGCGGAAGGACTGAGCAAGGAGCTGGAATTGCACTTAGAAGAAATAGATGCAGCAATGAAACATGAGAAACATGAAGTAGCAGTAGGGTGTTCTATGGTTCTGAATTTTTGTTTTAATGATGATCTTAGCTTCAAGGAGGCCATCCCTAACACCTTCATTAAGATCTACTGTAAGAATAACTGATTACATGCTGGATTACCTGGAACCAGTCAAACAAGTACTTTCTGACTGAACTTCCAAGCCTAGTTAATGCATCTTCTGACTTCAGTTGTATGACACACATATAGCTTTATGTAGGATTTCTCTCTCTCTCTTAGTAATAAAGAGGTGCTATGTGAGCAAAGAAGATGCTATAACCTTATTATCACATCATTAGGAGAAATATACTGAAGATTTGTGGTGAGCCAAATTTTTCTGAATGCTAAACTTTGTTTCACTGGATTTGAAATCAGATTATATCCTATTCCCCAATACTTATATTACTAATTGAAACAAAGATGTATTTATAACAACATTGATCTGAAAATGTTCTCATTTCAAAAAAGGAATTAATTGTGAACAGCAACAGTAAGTTTTCTTTACAGTCATGTTAATAAAAGGCCTGTTGGACATAACGAAATCTTAACATACTAATTATCAGTTAACAGCCAGAAAAAAAAAATTGATACTTTTCCAAATTGTCTGGTAAAAACATTTTCAAATTTCCATTTAATTAGCAGCTTCAAGATTCAGTCTGTTCATGTACTGACATAGCAAGGTCATGTCAAGAAATCAAAATTTAAAAATTCACATTTGAAAGTGAACCTAATCTCAACCATGGGTCTGTAAATGCACAAAAACGTACAATATATCCTTGAGCCTATTCCCCTCCTTAGCATCCTCTCTTTCATGAATATACTTTAATTAAAATTTTTGGAAATTACATCTAAATTGCATTAAAGCACAAAATTGTACTTAATTTTTAAATTGTATTGTTATAATATAAAGTGCCTTTCAGAAGGCTCTGGCAGGCCTTCTGAGGCACAGGGAGGCCGTGTGCAGCTTCCCCCCCCCCGCCTCAGAACATCTCTAGACGTGACCTGAAGGTACTGAAGGGACTTCCGGTCACGTATAAAGAACCTGTGAGGCGTGACTGCAGATTTCATTATTCACAGATTTCTGTATCTGCATGGGGTCTGGAACGAATCCTCCATGGATACAGGTAAGCAGATGTCTTAACTACAAAAGAGGGCAAGGATAAAAATACAGTTGGATAAAAGCAGGATAAAAATAAGTAAATAAATATTTAGTTGAACTTCACACATATATGCTAAAAGGAAATTTAAGCCACAATCCTAACCAACTTTCCATCCTTAAGGGCAATGCAACTCCGAGGTAAGGGAACAAACATTGCCCTGCCTTGAGGAGGCCTCCATGACTGTCCACAACTGCAGGATGCAGCACATGCCCCACTGGCACAGCTATGCCAGTGCTTGAAAGTTAGTTAGGACTGAGCCCTTACTTATCCAACTAAAAGCTGTGTTCCGTGAATCAGCGGTAATGGGCATACCTAAAAGCACATTCTAATTCTGAACATAAGTATCCTGCTCTGCCTTTAAACTATCTTACTACTGTGGTATGCATATATCTAGACACTTGCAGTAAGATATCTAGCTCTAAAGCTAACTAATTAGCTTTGCAGTGCAGGCTTAAGGTCAAATGGCCAGCAGCTCTGCACACCCACCATCAGTGGACCCAGCCCATGTCATGGGTGGGTTGTGGACTTTGGGGGAAGGTTTGGGGCAAGGAGGGGGGGAGGGCAGGTGGTCGAGGAGGTAGATCTTGTCAGCAACAGTGTGTGCTAGGATTCTATCCCTGTTTTTCCAGCTTGACCTGACCCCTTCGTCTCCTTCGGCTTAAGCCATTTTTGCCCAATATTGCATATATGCAACAAGAATCAAATGTGTATACCTGTGGGCTGGGCAGAAATGAGTTACGCCAGTAATATAGCTGGTGTGGGTTCAAAGAGACCACTGTTGACCAAGTGGCCCAGTCGAAAATAAGTAAAAGCTATTGGGAAAAGATATCTCTCTGGCCTTCTAATTGCCACCTGACTTTTGCATGCAGCACTCACTCTATCAGTCCAGTTGCATGGGGGAAGATGGTGAGGATAGGATTGGGGTCCCTTACTTAGGTATACGTTAGGTTCAAGTGACCTGCACTTAAGTTGAAACATTCAGTTCTTGCCTGCCCAGTGCTATCACATCTGCATGAAAGCATCATAGAAGGATATACTGTACCTGGGAGAAAGTGCCAACACTTTCTGTCCACATTCTAAATATCTGTTAACTTGGGGAGCCAGGGCACGACAGTACTTGCTTCAATAAGCTCATGGCCTAGAATTAGGTTTTCGTTTTAGCACAAGGTGGCAAGTCATCAATATGCTGATGACACCCAGCTTTATCTCTCCTTTCCTCCAGACTCCAGGGTGGCGGTTGAGGGCCTGGAGCGCTGTCTGGAAGCAGTAAGGATCTGGATGGGGGCTAACAAGCTGAAATTAAATCCGGATAAAACAGAAGCTCTCCTGGTTCGGAAATCCTCGATGCAGGTGCTGGATTATCGGCTTGCTCTGAATGGGGTTGCACTCCCTCTGAAGGAGCAGGTCTGCAGCTTGGGGGTCCACCTGGACTCGCAGCTGCTCCTGGATTCCCAGGTGGCGGCTGTGGCTAGGGGGGCCTTCGCTCAGCTTCGGCTGGTGCGCCAGCTGCGGCCGTACTTGGATTGTGCAGACCTGGCCACAGTGATCCATGCTACGGTGACATCGAGGTTAGATTATTGTAACGCGCTTTATGTGGGGCTGCCCCTGAAGACGGTTCGGAAACTGCAATTAGTGCAGAATGCGGTGGCCCGTGTGGTCACTGGAGGTAGGCGGTTTGACTCTGTCAGTCCGCTTCTCCAGGGGTTACATTGGCTGCCCATTCGTTTCCGGGCCCATTTCAAGGTGCTGGTTTTGACCTTTAAAGCCCTATACTGCTCTGGGCCAGGGTATCTTAGAGATCGCCTACTCCCGTACAATCTGGCTCGTCCTCTCAGGTCATCAGAGAAGGCCTTTTTACAAGTGCTGCCGCCTAGGGAGGTACGTGGGGCGGTGGCAAGAAATAGGGCCTTCTCAGTAGTGGCACCAACGTTATGGAACTCCCTTCCCCTTGACTTGAGAATGGCTCCCTCACTTGAGACTTTTCGGCGAGGCCTGAAGACTCTGCTGTTTAAACAAGCCTTCTGACTTCATGGCCTTTTTAATCTTTTATACATCTTTTAGTTGTTTTTTACAGACCTGATTCCTCTAAGAACTGCTGTTTTATGCTCTTTTTTATTTTGACTACTGTTTTTATGGTTTCTGTTAATGTGTTTTTAATATGTTTTTATCTGTTGTTAAATTATGTTTTAGTCTGTTTTTAATATGTTGTAAGCCGCCCTGGGTCCCTTTAGGGAGAAGGGCAGGATAGAAATAAAGTTTATTTATTATTATTATTATTATTATTATTATTATTATTATTATTATTATTATTATAGCGTTGTATGTCTCATAAGATTAGGATAAAAGAAACATAAGAAAAATCTCTAAGTAAATTCTAAAACACATTGGTTCCCAACTCAAAAATCAGAAAGGAACCTGATGACCAAAAACATTAACAAATATTTAAAATACACAAATCATTGCTTTTTCATTTTGCCAGATTACAGAAATTGTCAGATGTGTTTTGCCCGAATCCTAAAGGCACTTAGCACCACCAGAGTGAGCATTCTGGAGGTGCTAGGTGCTTTCTGACTATCGCAAAAGGTAACACACCAAAGCACGTGGCCTGAGTGCAACTGCAGGCAGGGAGCATGCCTTGATAAAAGAGCATGAAAAAACCGTTTTGTTTGTTCACATATATGACTGCATTGAGATACTTTTTCAGCCCAATTCTACAGGAATTTGTGTGAGGGCAAAGTCTTTTACAGGTGTTGCAAAAGGCAGCAAGCTGTTTTGAGCAGCATCAGCCTATCCACGACACCCCAGTGTTGGTAAGTCAGCACTGGGGACAAAGGGAGATGAGAGTAGGCAGGAGAAGAAAGAACGGGTAGAGACCAGGGTAGATCAAAGGTGGGAAGGGGTGGTATCCATGGCAGTGGTGCTGGCAATATCTGATCTCCCTTCAAACCCTCAACACGCTCCCAGGTCCACTCAGATTTGCACCAGGTAAATTGATGGTGCATATCCAAGTAAACCCAGCAAGGCAGTGAGGGCTTAATCCTAGGCAAGGGAAAAATGTTCGCCTTACAGGATGCAGCACTCCAGTGGTGAAGTTGCATCATCAAGGGGGATTTTGATAAACTTGGGATGATTGATATTTTACTGATGTACATGAATATAATGCTGCACAAAAAGAACCTTGATACAATTATGTGTTCAATCAAATCAAGTTTGCCTTTTTGCTACATGTTATCAATTTGTATGTGCACACTATTATGTTCAGAAGGAAAGAAAAAGAAAAAGAGCACCATGTTTGGAAATTGAACTGAAACCATTTAGGATTCTGGATTGTGGATTCTAATTCAGAAACATGACCACTTAAATTGGATATCCAAACCCAGGGAGGAATGTAGATGTGGAAAATTTTAGATGACTCTCTATATGTGGAAGCATATCTGCCTGCAGTGACATGACATCTTAAACGGTATGCTTTACGACTATACAATGGCAAGCCAGGTACTATACACCAATTTCAGGATTTATTTGCCACTGCTACATAACTTAGGATCTGTAGGATCCTAATAGCCCAATCCTGAATTGCCCGGAATGTGGGGCTGCAGCAACATCGAAAATGGCTGCCGCCACATCCTGCGCACTCTAGGTAGCCGCCGGCGGACTTTTGTTCCCTTCCCCTGGGTAAACCAAGTAGCCCCGCAATACGGCTATTCGATTCTACAGTGAACCAAAGGTTGGTGTGCAGCCTCCGTGTCAGGCAGCCAGTGAAGCTCCACCAGTCCTGCCTCCCTCCCACCCGCTCCCTCCCCCCAGAATGCCTCCTTCTCACCTTCTCCCCACCCTCCCTCAGCCTCCCCCCTTCCAGGAACACTGCCTCCCTCCATGCCTCCACCTACCTCTCCGCTGTTTGGCAGTCCACGCAACCACTGAGTGGCAGAGCTCCAGTGCTCCCCCAGCGCTAGCCCAGGACTGGGCTAGCACTGGCGGAGCACTGCTGCTATGCGCCCGCAAACATGCCTTACAGCACATTTGGACATGCACGCCAGCAGTGAGCCGGCGCATGGAACTCAGGATTGGGCTTTATGCCTGTAGGATCGTATGCTTGTCAGGAAATGTTTCAGGATCAAATATACTAAGAAGCAGGTGGTGTTCATGATTCTAAAGAAGAAGGCTGAAAAACACTATGTAACAAAACAACAGTTTGGCTGAAGGACAGGACAAAGTTCAATGTGTTTTCATCAAATGAAATCAATGAACTTATGCCCCTCAAACACAGTATTACAGTAGATTGTGTCTATTTGTCTAGTACACCTAGCATTTTGTGCAACTGTGGGCGCAATCCTAACCTTATGTTAGGCTGGTACAAGTCCCGTGCACCAGCCTAGGAGGGTCACAAACCTGCCGTAAAGCACGTTTGCGCCACCTTGGGAGCAAGCCACACTACTGAACTGAGGTACACTGGAGCATGGAAACTGCATCCAGCCTTCTTGAGCCAGGAAGCTTGCGTTGGCCGATGCAGGGGGCTGAGGAGGGTAGGAAGGAGGTGGGAGGGAGGGCAGACAGAGGATGTTCCAGGAAGTGGGCAGCTGGGGAGTGCAAGGCAGGGATGGGACATGGCAGTTATGCCCAATCCCAACACTGTTCCCTGAGCAGCGTGGAGTGGCTCCAAGTCGCTCCATTCTCCTTGGACGTGTCACCTCCTGAGGTGGCAGGTCCAAGGAGACCCATTGGGGCTGTGAAGGGTCTGAGATGCCCCAGCCCCCTTGGACATTTGCCTGCGCAAGCCTTTTGGGTTCTATGGAATGGCCTTCCAATCATAATTCCCCAAATATGCTGAGTTGTACTGTTGGACCAATCACTTTCCCAGGCCCGCTTTGACCATTAGGCCAATCAGAACCTTTGCACGTACTCCTTGCTTGTGGCGTGATCTCATCATTTGCACCTGTGTGTTATCTTCCTGGCTCTACTGCTATTCTGCTAGTTCCTAAGGCCATCTGGCCTTCTGGAGTTCTTCAGTCTCTTTACTTCAAAGTTAACTCTTAACACTTTCTTCATTCCATCATTCTGCCAAGCTATCTGGTTTGACTTCAGATGACATTATTTCCTTTCCCATGTTCTTTTACAACCGATAGGTATCTGAATACTTTTCCCTCAGTTATACTGTCATACCTTATCCCAGGGGTGCCCAAATCCCAGCCCGCGGGCCACTTGCAGCCCGCTGTGGGTCCCCATCTGGCCCCCAGGGGGTCCCCCCACCTCCAGTGGGCACCCGGCCCTCACTCCAGCCTGCGCTGGCCCGCCGCGCGAGCTCCACGCCTTGCTTTCTCTCACTGCCGCTGAGCTCAGTGGCAGCAAAGGAAAGACGAGCCTAGTTGGTGTGCAGGGCCTTTTATGGTGGGAAGGTAACATGAGACTTGCAGGTCTCCGTTACTTCCCATTATAAAAGACCCTGCACGCTTGCCTGCTGGTCTCTTCTTTCTTGTCCATGGGGTGGACTGGACTGGTATGCCCTCTGTTTGGCTCGGTTCCTCTCCCCTCCCCTCCCCTCCTGCAACCTGAGCCAGGGGAGAGAGTGAGAGAGAGATCACGAGGGAGGGCAGCCCAGCCCAGCTTGCAGCACGTCTCCCTCCCGAGGGAGGGAGGGACAGAGGGCTGGAACCAGCCGGCCAGGCAGGCAGGCAGGCAGGCAGGCAGGCAGGCAGCAGCAGCAGCACATGGGCAGGCAGGAAGGCAGCCGAAGAAAACGAAGGAGGGAAGGAGGGAGGGCGAGGGGGCAGGTGAGCAAGCAGGTATGTGAAAGTGTGGAAGATCCCTCCCTCCTTTTGTGTGTGTGTAAATGGGATCACAAACTGGCATGAAGATCCTCCCTTCTTAGGGTGAATGTAATCATAAACTGGATTGAATTCATTCATCCATTTTCCGTCTGTAATATATTCATTTATGTAAATTTATTCAAATTTGAAATGTAAATTAATTCTTTTTTTTTCTTTCCCGGCCCCCGACACAATGTCAGAGAGATGTTATGGCCCTCCTGCCAAAAACTTTGAGCACCCTTGCCTTATCCCATCACCTTAATATATTTCAGATATTCCCTTATAACTCCAAAACCCCCTTAAAATGCCATACATCTCCTTCACAGGGGCTGTGGTGAGTTACTCAGGGATAAGGGGAAAGAGTTTCCCCTTGCCTCCGGCCTAACCAATTCCGGCCCCAATCTTGCGTTGGTTACAGCGCAGGCCTCCTGGTCTGCCTGTTCCAGTGCAAGATAGGATTTTGCTGTATGGAACTCAATAGCAGTTTCCTATCACTTTACTTTGGCATATATATTCTAAACAGGAAAGTGGACACCTTTAAGAAAAAACAAACCAGGAATATTTTTTGTAACCTCAGGATGGTTATAGGATGCACTATTGCTGCTCAATAAAATCAGCTAATTCGGAACTTCAGCTTCAGAACTTCAGTGTTCTGGCATCATTGAGCGATTTCCTACCCCCACCAGCAGTGGCAAGTAAAGTCAAACAAGGACGGAGGAAACAGATACCATAATGACAAGGGGGAAGTTGAAGCAGACATTTTAGAGGGGTGGGTGGAGTAGTAGTTTTCAGTTTCCACCTCATATTTTGCAATGTATAGTTCTGCTCTCGTTTTCTAGTTCTTGCTGAGCAAATTTTGGTGTTGTTAACCTCTGCAGTGTGCAACTGCAAGAAAAAATGATGCTGTGTAGACTGGATGTACACTATTGTATAACAATTCCTCCTTTGAAACCACATGCCAATGCACCTTGCATTTCAAATATGGAAATGTAAAGTTTAATGTTTATTGTTAGAGGTATAAACAATGTAATCTTATTGTAAGTGATTAGCAACAATATATAATCAACATATGTTGTTACTGAAATTCATAGCTGAGGAAGTAAAGTTATAATATTTATGACAATAATATAGTCTATCGGATCCCAGCAAGTAATCATAACTGATCTGTTGAAAGTTTGCCTTTGAATCTAACCTCATCACTAAACTCCATGTACTTGAAAGCCCAAGTCATCGCAGTTTTGAAATAAATGATAGCAGTCATGCTGGCAGAAAAGTGTCAATAAGGTCACAATCTAATTCTCCACACATGATCCACAAAACTGCATACCCTGCCTGAGGACAGATGGGAAGCAGAAACAAGTGCTTCAGTGACAGAATATTATCTTTTTTTACATTTTGAGATCATCTCACTACGTGATTAATACGCCTAATCAGTAGTAAGTTTGATTAGAAAGTTAGGAAGGGGTACAGTAACACCTCACTTTTTGGCACCTTTCAATTTATGCTGCTTGGATAGTTTTGTTTGAGAGACAAATGAATAATTGGGGTTTTGTAACAAAGAGTGACCACAACTGGGTACAATGAAAGTACAAAAGAAATTCCTATCAATTCCCAAATGTTATGCATAAGTGCTTAAAAAAGTTACAAAAGGAAACTTGGGTACCACAACTTTTCACTCAATTATTAATACGCATACACATACACATGTACTCACACACTCACATTACCTTCTATGTCTTGCATATTTGCCACTAACATGACCACTGCCATCACACCCAGGAGTAGGACAGCTGTAAAAAGGAAGGAATTAATTATATAGGTGTAAGTGTGCTGCACAGAGACTGTATTGAAAGCAGGCAGCAGGTATTACAGAGATGGAGGGCAACAAAGACAGAAAGAGAGAAATCAAATAACTGAAGGGAAAGAGGAGAGGGGATGCTTTTTATTAGCAAATCCCAGGGGAATTAATTTCATCAGTGCAGCAGGGCATGAACAAACCACCAATGAACTTGAAAGTGCATTATACCCATTAAAAGGCATGAATTTTCTAAATTGCTAATGGGGATACATTTTACACTTAGAGCACTAACCTGAACAGCTCTTGTATGGCTGGTTCCACGGGAACTGCAGAGAGATGGAAAATATATAAAAATTTATCATCTATTACAAGTACCCCCCCCCCCCCCCCACACACACACACACACTTCTGCTGAAAACTGCCAAAAAAAGGCTGTGTAAAAAAGCCAGGGTCAGAATGAATCATACAAAGAGATTCTGGAGGATGAAGGTCACCCTGAGCAGGGGCCTTGAGTGATTTACTGAAGCAAGAGACGTACCTCGAACACCTTTGGACCGTGTGCGATGGCGCTTCTCGTCTGCATCCACCTCCATCTGGGAATAGATTAGCAGGCAGTCAATGCTCTTATCCTGCATGCACAGACTATCAATGCACAGAGTGATACAGTCTCTCTCAAACAATTTATTGACAATATTTTAATTCCTTTTTATCTGGTGAGGGGAATGTCTACAATGAATCCTTTTTTTTTTTTTCAAAGACTCCCTAAATTTGTTTAGAAACAATACCACCACATGGCGGTTTTTATTCCAAAAAGCTAGTTTATGGGCTTATTTTTTAAAACTGTATTTGATTCACTTCCCCCAATCCCACTTTCCTTATAGGAACCCTGGCAGAGACAGGATATAACAGATTTCTCTGCAGTTTGAAACCAAGGGCCAGGTACTCTAGCACATTAGGATGCTTTCAGGAATACACTTTAGACAAAAGAAGAAAGGAAAATAGAATGGAGGAGCACAAAAAGACATTAAGATTTGATATGTCTGCCTGGTGTTCTGCTTGGTGCATGCACTGCTTTTTCTTTATGTGCTGTTACGTTATTTTGAAGAACTCTAACACATGTGAGCTTAGTTAGAGCATTGCTTATTATTGCTTATTGGATATATTTTAAATAATGTCTACACAGGTTTACACAGCACAGGTCCTGTTAATTGAACCAGTCATTAATCCATGTTTGCCCACATACGTTTATGGATTTTTGGTGTGTATATGAACTCAGTGAATTGCAGTGCACATGTGTCTCAGGGGAAGTAGATCCATGCATGCCCTGATTGATTCCTTTAAATGCTGAAGCCACTCCAGGAGGGGGAGCTCTTTAACCGGATTGGAGCGCTATGCCCAGAAAAGATCTTGTGATAGACCAGTGGTTCTCGAACTCTGAGGGAGCTTTACTCCCTCAGTAAGTCTTTGCAGGGGAGGGGCAAGGGCAGGAAAGTGATGCCCAGGATCATGTCCCTAAGGGAGGCGAAGGGGTGGTGTTTTCCTTTACTTGGACTCAGTGAGGACTGCTGGAGGCTGCAGGAGGTGCGGGAGCCCAAGGCTTGGAATCTTGAAAGGGAGCGACTGCAATGCACCTCCAGCAAATATAAAGTGCTTTGCGATCACTCCATTTCCAGATTTCAAGTCTTGGGAAGCCCTGCGGAGGAATGCGCTGGGCTCCCTGCACCTCCTGCAGTCTCCAGCAGCCCTCACTGAGTCCAGGTAAGTGAAAGCATCCCAAGTTCACCCCCCTTAGGGACGCGATCCTGGGGATTGCTTCTCTGCCTCTTCTCTTCCCCCTGCCCCTTAAAGGAATGGGGGAAGCGTTACATGAACTGGTGGGTCATGACCCACCAGTTTGAAAACCACTGAGATAGACCAATGACAGAATTAGACAGAATCAAAGGTCATCTTCCCCAGTTATGTGCAATGATAGAATTTTCCAGACTTAAACTTCCATATGAGATAGTTATCTGATCCAATTGGTCAGTAGTGGTCTCCACTCATGTGTGTGATTCATGGCTATTACACAAATCCTTGAATGCATGCTTCTAGTAAAATAACTTGGTCTGTGCTGAGTATTTTGTAGTGGGACTGATGTGCCAGACAAGAGATCATATGAGCTGGCTCTGCAGATTATTCTGGAAGATATCCCTGGAGAAAATCATGTGTAGAGTGTACAAAGAGAAAACCCATGGTGCAGTGCTTCCCTAAGACTATTTCTTTATTAAAGCTTCCTTAAGATGATTTCTTCAATGACCAAAGTCATCACCAAGATTTGCTTTGTAGCATGAAGTCTGGCTACCTTTCTATTTACGGTTTTCCTTCAAAAGGGTAAGAGATAAGGGTTTTCTTCCCCCTCTCCATATAAAATATCTAATTTCTATAACATTCTATACTGTTTACTTCAATAATTAATATCCTACACCGGCTAGTTTCACAGATTAATTATACATTTAATAAAATGTATTAGAAAATCCAGAGCTTTTACATTTTTCATGAATATCTTAAGGGATGATAGCTAGCATTGTGATAGTATCATGTATATTTAATGATATATACTTCATATAACATTACAAGCACTTCCCAAACTTTTTGGACCAATGAATTGCTGACAACTCTGACACAACTTTTTTTTTTTTTTTTTTTGGCCATCATTGGTTGGCTGCTGTCAAAATCTATATTCCAACTTGTTGGGAATTCCAAATGGCAGTGTCAGGCAATAGCTATGTGTTTTGTTGTGGGTATAAATACATAAGGGAGCAACTAGACAAAATGGACTACAGCTGCCATTTTGCATCTCCTGCAGTTCAGGGATCTGAATGCTGACACAGGACAGAATCTTACATGGTACCTCCAGGCAAAAGGTCAACTAGCAGTCTAATCTGTAATCCTTAGATACCCTTGAACAAATAAGAAAAGGTTGTGAAAAGGGATGACACTAGCTATTGAACAACCAAATATCCATAGCTGCATAGTCTTAGCCTGTGAAACAAATTCCAGATGACTTGCAAAGGGGTAGCTACATTAAGATGATGCAGGAAAAACCACAGAAAGTCTTATAATTTCAGCCCGAGCTTTTGAGGACTACAGTCCACTTCATCACATGCATAACCGTGTCAGTCTGTTTTAACAAAAATACTTAAGAATCTCATGGCATCCTGTAAACTAACACTGACCCCAATCCTATTTAATTTTCCAGTGCCAATGCAGCTCTGAGGTAAAGGAAAAAACAATCCCTTACCTTGAGGAGAACTTTGTGATTTTCTCTCCCCCCCCCCCCCCAATCAGGATGTTGGCATGGTTGTATTAATGCTGGCAAGTCAGATAGGATTTGGGACCAATGTTATTACGGCATAAGCTTTCATGAATGAGGGTCCATGCTATCAGATGTATGAAGTATTATTGACTCTTAACAGATAGCTTGGGAGAAGGTGCACCAAATAGGGATTAAGGGTACAGTCAGCCCACAATTTACGCAATGGTTACCTTCAAGAGTCAGTGCCTAAAACCAAAACTGCATACACTCATATATAAAGCTGCGTACCTCGAAAATCTCTCAGAGATGAAAAATACACACAGTGTCTTTAAAAACTAGAAGACGCAAACAGGAACAGAGACCAAATGAGAGAAAGCACCTTCATTCTCTGATCTCAGGTTCACTCTGGGCATATATTGAGTAAGTAGAATGGTGGGTGGAATTGTCTGCACAATTAAGAACACAATCCTGACTTGCCCTTGGACCGGCGCAGGGCTCAGGAGGATCGCAAACATGCCATAAGGCATGTTTGCACCACCTAAAGAGTTGGCTGGGCTGGCACACAGAGGCTGAATTCAGCCTCTACACCGATGGAGGGAGCAAGCCTTGCATCGGCCGACGCAAGACTCTGTGAAGGGCAGGGAGGAGGCAGCAGGGAGGTGTTCCAGAGTGGGGAGAGGGAGTGCAGAGAACTGTCCCGGGGGCAGGTGGGGCGGAGCAGGACGTGGGACTGGGATCAGGCTGTTACGCCAGATCCTAGCCCCCATACCAGAGCAGCATGGAGCGGCTTCAAGTCACTCCACTCTCCTCAGATTTGTGTCACCTCAGGAGGTGGCGCATGTCCAAGGAGACCCATAGGGGCTGCAGTGTCTTACCCAGGCGTAAGGGGAAGAGTTTCCCCTTACCTTCAGTTAAGCCACTCTGCAGCCCTTTCTTGCGCTGGATACAGCGCAAGCCTCCTGGCTTGCCTGTTCCACCACAAGATAGGACTGCGCTGCACATTGCTGTTTCTCTCTCTCTCTCTCTCTCTCTCTCTTTTCGCCAAGTGCATGTACAGGTGTAGCCTCACTATCTGTGGGGATCCGTTCTCAGACCCCCCCCCCCCACGGATACAGAAAACCACAGATAAGCAAATCTGCCATTTTCTGCCCCTTAAGCCCTCCAAAGGTGACTGGAACCCTTAAACCCACCAAAGGTGACCAGTTCAGGGTGGGCCAAGTGTGGCTTAAAGTGGATCCAGGAAACCTGCACTGAGCCAGATTCGCAGATAGGAAATTCGCGCATAAGTAGACTCAACCTGTAGCAGAATTTGTGCAAGTGAACTCCATGTAAGGCACGGGCCGACTGTACTATTAGTAGCTGGGTTTCAAAACTGGTTAGTAATTACCTTAAAGTATCTGGATTATTAACAGCCCACTGGGTATACAGATTCAGGAGGAGAACTGAAGCTATCTTTCTAACACAGGGCAAATAAGTTCTAATGTTATTGCTCTATCTCAAATTTATAGGAGATTAATACGTGAGAGTTCTTCCCCACTCCAACTTTACCTTATGCATCAATATAAGCAATTCAGGTAATGAGTGAACAATAGATTCACTGTAAAAAAACAAACTAACTTGTATAGCTAGGTAGCCAACCCACATTTGTTACCAAATGTGCTTTTCAGACATATACGTATTAACATTCAAACATGGGAAAAAGTCCCTTTTGGGTGCTAGAACACTATGTAGTGCGATGGCAAAGTTCAATGGTTCAAGGGGAAGGAAGTGGGAGGTGCAACTGTCAGAACCAGATAGGGCCTAAGCAGTGGCATCACTAGGATTCGTGTCACCCAGTGCGGGAGGCCTGCGCATCACCCCATGCAGTGGGCGGGGCAACGCTCCAGGTGGTGGGCGTGGTGATGTACCATCGCCCTGCCCCCACTGGGTTTTTGGCTGTAACTTTTGTTAGAACACGGATATTTCAATGTGGTTTATTTCGTTGCATTCTGCATGAAATTACGCATTGATTGATATATAACATGATGGCATTATTCCTCCAAATTCTGATTTTAGTGATTTTGAAAACTTGTAGAGTCTCTCTCTCACACACATACACCCCCGTGCCAACTTACTGACACCTTATTGCAGCAGTTCTCAAACTTTTAGCACTGGGACCCACTTTTTAGAATGACAGTCTGTCCAGGACCCATTGGAAGTAATGTCATGGCCAGAAGTGACATCATCAAGCAAATTAAAATAAATAATTAAATTAAAATAAAACAAATAAATAAGGGGGAGCCAGTTCTGTTCCACCAAGTGAATCTACTCTGAAGTAAGTCCTATTGTGGTCAATGGGGCTTACTCTCAGGAAAGTGTGGGTAGGATTGCAGCCTGTGAGCCCAATCCTATGCATGTCTACTCAGAAGTAAGTCCCATAGTGGTCAATGAAGCTTACTCTGTAGTCTGCCTGCAATAACAACCCCCAAAAAAGAATCAGTGAGATTTCCAGCCCTCCCAGTGCCCAGTTTAAAGTTCTTCTAAAGACCCTCCTGGCTTTGCAAGTGCAAAATAGAAAACTTTCCCCTTACCGTTCAAGCCTCTTTTTTTGTCCTTTTTAGTGGGGGAAAGAGGCTGCCTTCTGGATCATATGTTGAGCTTCAGTTCCATCGGATTGGGACCATTCTGGTATCTTCACATTCCCCTTTGCCTGGCCTGACCACCAGCCAAGGCTCATCTGCCTACTTGCGAGTAAACGCAACCGTGAGGCTGCTTCGCTTTCCATAGGGCTGGGAGGGAGGGACCTCCTTCTCCCTTTTGTGTTTTTGGGGGCTGCATTCATTGGATCAGGACCATTCTGACATTGTTGGAGTCCTCTCAGCCTGCCCTGAGTCCTCTCAGTCCTTGCCTGGATTAAGGCAAGTTCACCCACTTGTGAGTAAACGCAGCCATGTGGCTTCGTTTCGGGCTCAATAGAAGCAGCTAGGAGGAAGGCAGGGACCGCCTTCTCGTGTTTTGGGGGGCTGCATTCATTGAATCAGGACCATTGGGGTGATGTTGGATTCCCCTCAGCCTGCCCTTTCTGACAGACTATGGCAAGTTTGCCTACTCGTGAGTAAACACGTGATACGGCTCACTTTCATTTTCCATAGGGTTCCATGCATTTTTTCTTTCCAGTTTTTGGGGCCATAACATTTGAAGGAAAGGAGCTATTTCAGCTCTGTTTTTTGCATTACACTCCGCTGGACATTCTGCATCCAAAGGTGTATGGCATGATGGGGTAGCTCCAAAAGCCGCGAAGTTAGCGCATCCTCCCCCCAGGGCATGTCACCCCCCCGGTGCGGCCTGCACCCCCCACACCCCCTAGCGACCCCAGTGGGCCTAAGTCCTGCTTAGTAGGAGTTCTGCTTTCGTAGGTTGCAATCCTGTACATGCTTACCTGAGAGTAAGCCCCACTGAACACAGTGGGACTTAATTCTGAGTAAACATGCATCAATCATTCCCAAACTTTTTCAACTGGCAGCTACTTTGACCTACTGGGCCATTGGCCCTGGCTCCCCATTAGGGCTACAATCCTATGCACAGTATAGGATGGTAGTTTTTTTGCAAGGATTCCACAGCTCCCAGGGAATCACAGCTCATAGTTTGGGAACCCCTGGAATACACTGTTAAGAGTCCTTTTGCTAGCCTACCTTCACTGTTGTTTGAAGGAATTTCCCGTGGGTTTGAAGTGGGATGTAGAAATAGGAAACACCTTGAGATCTGACTGCAGGGGAAATGGAAGAATGTGTTTAGAGAAGATCAGGGGAAGCAAGGCTGTTCATGGAGTACATCTTGACCAGATAAAGAAAGCGGAGCTTAGCTGATTTCTTCCAGGAGAGAGCCTGCTGCTCACTCTTGGAGACCTCCCCCCAAAAGGTGACTCCCCCTTTTGCCACCTCAGATAGAAAAAGAGCCAGTAGTTGTAAGGGGAGATGGTAGACTTGGGCAGGGGGATAGAAGAAAAAGGGTCTGCATATCTAGGTTTGGGGTTTCCCTTCTCCACCTGCTGGGACTTCCATCTTAAGGTTGTACCTGTGTCATCACTTCTGTGGCAATTGTCATCTTTGGTAATAGCCTCTGTGTCTATGTCAGGTTGTTTTTGGGACCATAAAAGAGTCTCTCTGACAGGACTACTTATCTGTTAACTGTTCTGTGTGTTCTGTCTAAATCACTGGTTTCCAACCTGTGGTCCATGGCCCACAGGTGGTCCATGAGACCCTGAGAAGTAGAACTCCCAGCAGGTGGAGAATTGGAATTATTGTAGACTGCATGTGGCTGTGGGTGGTCTGGACACCACTCTCTCTGATGGTCTGCCTCCCATGTTGCCCCCACTGACTATCACAAAGGATGGACCATGGACCACCCACAGCCACAGTTGACACTTCAGTGGGCACTCCGTTCTCTTCCCTCTTTGATGGTCAGTAGGAGATTGCTCGCTTGGCAAGACACCGGAAGTGTTCAAAGGTGATTTTCTCTTGAGACCTCATGGACCACAGAATTAAATGTGCTATGCAAGCAATGTGAATGCACTTGGGCTGTTTCAAAGAACAGGAATCTAGCAATGTTTTGCCCAAGCTAGCCTGATTTGGGGGGAGGGTGATTTTGTCAGTCAAGTGTGGCCTTCTTTGAGGCCTGTGAGATCTGAATTCTCTTGCCATCAGTGCCTGCTTTAAAATCATGGTACTAGCTTGGGTCCTGTGGCAGATACTAAGCTCCATGTACACCCATATGCATACATTTCACACTTCACACATTTAAATGAGAAATAAAGAAGTAGTCAAGCAACTACAGCTCCATAGGTCCAACACATTACAGCCCCACGGATCCAACCTAACCTAAAACAAAATTCCTTTTGTACTATCTACTTCAGAGAAGGAAGGTCTAGTATTACAAAACAGCACTTGAAGGGGCCATGGAAGTTGGACGACATAAAAGTACGGAAACAAAACACTTTTAAAACAAATTCCGCCAACAGTTTCTAACCTTGCTGTGGAATGACAAAATGTTTTTATTGAAGCATATATTACAGTTTGCATGAATTCAAAGGAGGAGATTTCAGGTACTGAAATCCAAAAAAGAATGGACAAAGTAACAGGATGTGATTATGTAAGGTTAACCAAGGAATACATGTAGCTGAAGATTACTTGTATGATATGGAATTGATTCGAGATACTATCATTTGTTTCCAAAAGGTCACCAAAATCTTCTTCCCCCACCCCATGCAGTGTTACAGAGATAAATTCATTCCTCCACATTTAATTGGCTCTCCACTAGCTGTAGTAACCAACTGAGGATTCTGAGTGGTCATCAACATCCACCCAGCAGCAGAACCAGGGAAATTAGATTTCACTGTGTCTGTGAATTTGGAAGTCCACTTGAAAAAGGAGCAAGCATTTTAATGTACTATGTTTATTAATACTAAATATTTAATTTTCTAATTTTGAGCTTGAATCATATCAATTTGTAAATCCTGCTAGTGACTACAGACAAACAAAACTGTTATGGAGCTGCATGTCTAAATACATCAAGCATGACTATAACTCTGAGATAGCCTAAAGACCTTTTTCAAAATTAGAGAAGAAAGAGTTTGGTGAGGAAAACATGCCTAATTAGAAAAGAAATTGAAAAATCAAGACTGTTTATATATATAAAAAGATTTTTTAAAATCTCAAATATAGAAGCTATCTTTAGGAAATGAATGCATATCAAAAAATAATCATTACATTGGTCTGTCTCTCTTGATTCCAAAGACGAATGTCACCCAGTTCATGAATTTGGCAAACACATAACAGATCATTGATGGTAATGGATGAATGTATTCATTTATTTCAAAAACTGAATTCAAGTAAATCAGCTTCAGTTACAAATCCCAACTTGACTTACCAAAGATAACCGCCTATAAGTCAATCTCACAGATAAGTCGAGGGCAGGTTTTTGAGCCAAAATCATGGAATTTTCTATGACCCTAGGATAAGTTGGGGGTTAAACTTGGGGGGGTGTCTGACTGTAGTTTTGTCTGATTTTACCTGAGGCTAGATCCTAAAAAATAACCTACCAGTAATTGTTACCGAAGAATTGTACAATCTCTAATTTATGAAAAATATAGTAAAAGATCATAAGATATATTTTATTCTTTAATTTTTTAAATTCTGGTCTTCACTACCTTTTTGTAAACACTATCAGAGTAAATGCACTGTAAACAACATAATAGTTGAACAGTGGTTCTCAACCTGGGGTACATGTTCATGTACTCCCAGGGATACTCAACAGGACCTTGAGGGGTACTTGAAAAAGAATTGAATAATGGCAGATAAAGGCAAGTAGTGCCCCAGAATGCCTTACAGGGCCGGCAAGGCATGAAGGGAGGCAGCTAGTTGGTTGTGAAAGCCCCTCCGATAGCTAATTTTGCATTTGTAAAACGGAATGAGGTTGCAGCAGGCTCTGCTAAACTTAGCGAAGGAGACTTGCTTCAATTCAATGGAATTCAATGGAAATCTTAGAAGCAGTGAAAAGGTTAACTTTGACTGGAGCTTTCCAGGGGTTGCCTTGGAGAGTAACGGCCCTCTAATTATCTCTGCATTGGTTCTTCTTTGCCATTTAAAAAGCAATGCTGCTTAAAAAGCAACTTCTCCAGAGTTGCTTGAAAAGCTCTGCCCTGTGATCGACCTGAGATAAGGCAAGGTGATTATCTAAGCTTATTTATTGACAGAAATTTCTCACCCTGTAGGCGAGTATCTATGGTATGTTTGTTTGTCCATCACATATAACACTCTAGAATCCTGCACATGAATAACCCATAATTCAGCTTTGTTATTTTCATACTTTAACCCTAAACACATTTACTTGTAATGCAACTTTGGAAACAAAAAGTGTTTTGAAGTTAATAGAACTTATAACTTAAACATGAAAAATACCCAGCAAATGGCAGCTTGTGTTGGAGGTTGTTTGTACGTGGCAAGCTGATTGTCTGAAATGACTTGCCACACTTGAAGCTTCCTTTCAGCATGGCAGTGCAAGTTCTCAGGACTTGCTATTTGTCCTAGTATGGTGAAAGACAACTCTTTAAGTCAGGGTTCTTCAAACTGGGGCGTCGCAACGCCCCAGCCTGCGGGCCCTGGCCCCTGCCCCCTTAAGGGGCGGGGCAGCCTGGAGGCAGGGAGGCGGCAGCGGCGCAATCCCCAGGATCACACCACTTCCACTTTAGTGGATATGATCACTCCGCATCCACTTTCACTGCTGCGGGGAGCCCTGCTGCAGGTCGCGTCAGGCTCCCCGCAACCCCGGGAGGCTGCAGGGGCTTGGGTATGTGTACCCAAGCCCCTGCAGCCCCCCTGAGTGGTGCGATCCTGGGGATCACGCCGCTGCCTTCCCCCGCCCCTGCTGCCTCCCCCCTCCTGCCCACGCAAGAACTTAGTGGCTCTCAGACTCTCCCAGAGAGTTTGAGAACCACTGCTTTAAGTGATAGATTCTACCTGATAAATGGCTTGTCAAACAGAGGCAGCGTTCATATAATCTATTTTAAGGCAGTCACCATGAGAATGCTGCCCGTGTTTAGCTGCCCAGCATGCTTCTGGTGTGTGTTTTAATGGCTCTTTTCCTTATGAAAGTGGCTCTATACTATACCCACAATAGTTCTCTAGAAAAATCTTCATGAAGTTGCAGAGTTGTCTATGGGTTACTTCAGCACATGTAGCTTGTGAGTAAAAGTCAGAATTTCTAGTGGTGCAGCTGAAGTTCACAATTTTCTGATTCAGAATACAAAACTTCCCTAGTTTATAATGCACAGATGTATTATGAATTAGACATTTCCTTTAGAAATACTATTATGCGTCAGAATATAAAATGGCATTTTGCACATATGCAGATTCATTACAAGTTCATTCAGAATTCCTGAAAATAAAAGACTCCTGATCTTTTATCAATCTTCTACACAATTAATTCTTGTAATTGCTGACCCAATATCGAATTGAGGGAATGGTTTTTCTCCCATCACTACAAGTATAGCTCTTCTTGCAACAAAACAGCAATATAATTTGTCTGAAATACATTTTGGACCTGAACAGAAAAGCAGTAAGTGGCAAGGCAATGGCAGTGTTTAATAATGACAAAGAATGTATTATATTTCAAATTTATGTAGGAATGCAGTGTTTCAAAAGGCTGGTACCATAGGCTAAAAAACCAGAAACCAAATGCATAAGCATTCATATTCCACAAGTTACACAATTTTGAGATAGTCCCTAGTCTTTTATCAAATAAAGTTGGAATAAGAGATCCAGGGACCAATCCTATCCACTTTTCCAGAGCTGATGGAGCTGTGCCAATGGGGCAAGCACTGCATCCTGCAGTGGGAGGGAGGTCACGGAGGCTGGTTGAAAAACACTGCTGTAAATGCACTCAGCCCACGACTGTCCTTGAGAACAGTCATGAAAATTAAGTACAAAATGTAGCAGCCTGGGTCCTAGTGGAAGTTTATTGATTGGCCACATTACATTCATTCCTGATGCTGAAGCATGCAGCACAAACATTTTTATTTTGGTTCACATTCTGTTAATGGTGTTCTGTAGTTACTTGTTAATGGTGTTCTGTAGTTAATTGCTTTGTTGTGAGTTGATTTGCTGTTTTAAAATGTTTTGAACCACCCTTATGATGATGCCTTTGTGGAAAGAGGATAGGATATGTCTTGAATTCGCATGTGTGTATTTAAAAAATAGTATTACATTTATGGTGAAGTTCTTGTAACTATCTCAAAAAAATTCTAAAATTTGAAATAATTACATTCTAAACTCGAGCAAGCCATTGCTGGCGGTTCTTTCAGTTCAAATTGAACTGTTAGAATTTTAGTTTAAAAAAACAGGCTTTTATGGGATTATCTAGTAAAAGAACAACAGTCAATAATCCCATCCAGAACAGAGTTAACATCTTTATTGTGGTCAGCTGCATTATCTATCAACCTTGCCTGGCCTGAGTTTCAGTTTATTAGTTGTTTTCTAACCCAGTGGTTCTCACACTTTTAGCACCAGGACCCACTTTTTAGAATCAGAATCTGATAGGACCCACCGGAAGTGATGTCATGACCAGAAGTGACATCATCAAGCAGGACAATTTTTAACAATCCTAGGCTACAATCCTACCCACACTTACCCAGGAGTAAGTCCCATTTACTATCATTGTTACAAGCATATGCAGAGTAGCCTGTTCAAAGTACAGGTTTGTAACAGTTCCCCAAATGCAGTCACATACCATTGTAGCAGCAAGTCTAATATATTAAAAATAAAATATTGAAATGAATGACCAACCTGAAATTGGCTCGCGACCCACCTAGTAGGTCCCAACCCACAGTTTGAGAAACACTGTTCTAGCCAACTGCCCATAATACAGACTGCTATATTTATTTTTATTTACTCATTCATGAAACCATTTATATCCTACTTTTTCATTGAAAAATGTTCTATGAGGTTTGATGATACACAGGTAAATTTACCCAGTCCAATATATGGCTCTCTTTGTCCTTCGCTGCTGTTCCTTATGCTGCTCTGTGGTAGCAGGAACACAAGGTTTACTATGGGCTCATCTTTACAAGGCCTGTCTTTTTTCCTACTATTCCTGGATCCAGCTGTTGGTGTAATGGTGGCAGCAGGTGCATGCTTGTTAGTAAGCTAAGGCAGAGGCTAAGAGTGGGCATTGTCCAACCATCACTGAGGCTTCTGGGAGTAAGACTAACTTGGAGGAAGGCTGCTTGTGTCTTAGGGCACAATCCTAATCAGGTCTACTCAGAAGTAAGACCTATTTTGTTCAATGGGGTTTACTCTCAGGAAAGTGTGGTTAGGCTTGCAGCCTTAGTGTATACTTGCAACTGTTAGATCACAACCCAGAGCAGATGCTAATAGGCTCTGCACCTAAGATGAAGACAGACAGGAAATTAAGTGCCTGCTTTATGAACAATCTGAAGATATCTAAGAAGAGAGGGTGAATTCCTGGGAACACTTCTTTCTTTTCTTGGTGACTATCCCAAGATAGAAGCAAAGCCTATGAATCCTGCTCTTTTCCCAGACCTGGTCTGTCCATCCTTCACCCCATCTCTTCCCTATTCCACATCCTCCCTGCCCTCCCACCACCCTTGCAATGAACTTACTTACTCTGGCAGGCCTCTTGTCACTCCCCCAGCACCAGCTGGAGTGCTCCCACCTTCCCACTGTGTGCCTGGGCCTTGTGCTGCCAAAGTGCTTTACAATTTGCGGTAGCATGTGCTGGAGAAACATGTGTTCTACCAGCACAGGCTCTTGATAGGATTGGGCCAAAAGTTTGTCTTGCTTAAATCTTGCTCATATCTCTGAGTCTTTAAGCAATGTAAGCAACTATGCTTACATAAGTGTGTAAGTGTTTGTATAAAAAAAGTGCATATTTATAATGAGGCATGATTTCTCCCAATGAATATATGGTTGTGAAATTTGTAGAAGGAAAAGAGGACTTAGAAGTATAATGGAAATTATCTGAATTTCTAAGTTAATGCTGCATGCATTTCTGTTACTCCAGAATAACTAAACACATATGCATGCAGCATTAACTTATAAGGTAGTGGTTCTCAAACTGGTGGGTCGCGACCTACCAGTTTATATAAAGCTTCCCCCATCCTTTTAAGGGGCGGGGTAAGGGGAGAGGCAGCGACGCAGTCCTCAAGATCATGTTGCTAAGGGGGGTGAGGGGGAATACTTCCATTTACTTTCCACTGTATTAGGGCTGCAGCAGGCTCCAGAAGGTGCGGGGAGCTCTGTACCTCCTCAAGCCTGCTGCAGACTAACTCTGTGGAAAGTAAGTGGAAGCATCCCCCTCGCCCCCTTAGCGATGTGATCCTTGGGATCTCATCACTGCTCTCACCCCTCCCTCGCAAAGACTTACTTTGGGAGTAAATCTCCCAAAAAAGTTTGAGAATCACTGTTCTAAGGGAAATGGGAGGGATAAATTCCCTGATAAAGATATTTTTCAAGGAATATTTTAAAAAACCCACTTTATTAATAAACACCAAATAGGAATGAATTAATCAACAGGCAGACATAGCTTTTGGCTTCAGAATATATTGACCTGACCAAGAGTAGCTTATGAAAATGGTGGCACAAGTAAAATGTGAACATAGCCACACTGGGTTCAAAAGCACTATCTACCAACTGTCCCTGCCACCACAACACCTATATTAATTAACAGTATTTATATACCGCTTTTCAACTAAAAGTTCACAAAGCGGTTTACAGAGAAAAATCAAATAACCAAATGGCTCTATATTAAATAGAACTAGAGACTAATTTGCAATTTTCGTGTTTAACTAAAATAGTGCAAATAATTTCAAGATGTAAACAAAAACATGATCATCTTTATCACCAGCCTACTACAGTTAATTTGGAAAATCATTCATGCCTCAGACTTTAACAAATTAAAAATCTCCTGAGCAAAAACGGGAAAAGATGAATAACTTTCTGGTAAGCATACCTGCATAAACAAGCTGATTGCTGCCGTCTGTCATGTAGCATCTTAATGCTATCACTTCAGCTTATTTTAATATTATGGAATTTTGAAAGTTGATTCTATATATCTGTGGTTTTAGAATAGCTAGTTTCTGTGCTATCAGGATTCTTTATTCATACTGAATTATTCCCAAGTTACCTATGACATAAATAGCTTAGACTGTTTAGAAATGCAGCAAATGATAAATTAATAAGAGGCAAGCAAAATAAAAAACACACACCATCTATGTAATTAGCATAAATTAAATTGGAGATATCATGAATTCCTTTTAAATGTAATAGCTATAAAAAACAAGAACACCTTCTGCATTCGGTCTTTGGCTGGTATATTAGCTACCAGTGCCGACACAAAATAAATGAGAGTTCAGGAATGTAATAGGAAAACGTTAATTTAGAGCCACTATCCAAAACTTCCAACATAAACATCTTTAGTAAGAACTGGGAGGGTGGAGAGGGAAAGGAATGCATGCTACATGAATGTATAACTTATTCTTAGATACACAAAGCAAAGCAGATGTTGACAGCAAGTTTTGTACTACTATTGTTACATTTGAGACTTACTGCCCTGTTCAATGCATTTACAAATATGTTTTATTAAAGCTTCAGGAATATTCTGCCGGAAATAGTTTTCCAGGGAAATCATCAGATCTTGGCCTGGGGAGAGTAAATAAAAATGATTTCTTCTGGAGTGTAAGGCAAACCACCATTGGGGTCCTAAACTGATGATTACTAAGTTCCAAGGTCATATCTCTTTCTCTCTTTCTCATAGATGCACACAACACAAACTCACACACTTTTCAAACAGAGATATCACTGCAATTCTAATGCCTGCAACTCATACTTTCCCATCTTCCACCTGCTACTGGGCCAACAGTCTTCTCCTTTCTTTCCTCCCTACAGCCTATGATACTAGTAGGAATTCGGACCTCAAGTTGCCATTGTTTCTCCTTCCTTTTGAGTGAGGACTCTATTCTTTCTCTGGGAGTCATATTTTACTTTTTAAGATGCTGCATAAAATCAGGGAACCCTGGAAAGTATTTTGAACAAGAGGTAGTTACTCTCTCTACCAATTTCCCTAGATTTTTCACAATTCTTTCTTGGTAGTGTAGTTTTTATAAACTTGAATGAGTACAAGAGTTTCATTTGACTAAGTATGTACAAAATCCTATGACCCAAAGAAGGAGAAAACACATTTGACTTTGGCCTTCTTAGACAGTGCTCCATAGGAGTCTCATGGATCCCAATTTTGAAGGGGGGAGGGGGTTACTGAAGTTACTTAAATAAACTGCATAATTTTGAAATAAATTTAAGGCACAGACTTTGCTCCACATTACATTTTCCTTATCAGATTATATTCTGTCCAAAAATACAAAACAGGATATATATTCTATGTCCAAAAATACAAAATATGTATGTGCACAGTCTATCAAGGTGTAGCTCCTACAGAAACTCTATTCATTCAAAAGAGGTTTGTACTAAAAATGCTAGGTGAATTTTGCCCTGTATAGCCCCTTGTGATGTATTTGGACATAGACAGTATCTGAGACTGATATAGGAATAACAAGCTTAAATTAGAGCCTTCAGGTAGAACTGTAAAAAGCCCTTTATACAGACAATACCTGCCTTCTTTTTCTTATGAGTTTTTTTTCTTTAACACGATGCCATATTAAAACACAGCCATAGCTTCAGAGCTTTATTCCTCTGAGGTTACAGGTTTCCATGGAAATGAGTGGGAATCCCAACGCAAGGAATGGGGGAAAAAACTAACAGGCTATCTCTCAACACAGTTATTTGGTCTCTGAACAGCTGATGTATTAAGCTGCTGTCAAAAGTATAAGAAGGTGAATATACAGTATTGTAGAAATGAAAACCTGACCGCTTGAACTTACCCATGAGCTTCCTATAGGTACTCCATAAGTAGCTGAACTGGAACTAGTGGGCTGTCCCCCTCTCAGAGACAACAGGCAAGCTTTTACTTTTCCCAGGTTAAATACCAAAGCACTGCTGTGTTCTGAATTACTTCATAAATTCAAAATGCTGCACACAGTAGGACTTGCAACAAAATATCTCAAACCACTAGGAAGAGCACTCTGGTTTAGAAGGAACCTTGTAGTGCTGTTTATGCCTTGCATGAGCAGAGTTACAGAAAATGAAAAAGACACAATTTTTCATCCCCTTGCTCCTAAAACCTGCCCGTTGTGCTATATTGTTTCAAGTCATTTTGATTTTTAAGAGCTGTTAGATAAATGTACAGTGCCAGTCTGCCGCTGCTTATGTGTGGGGGGGATGGGAGTGTTTCTTGCCCAACCTCCTATCATGCAAAGCAAGGGCAGGAAGATCCCACTGATGCTTGGGGTTTGGGAACAGAGCTTCATTGGCCATTAGCTGGTGTTTTTGCTTGACAGTCTCACAATGCAGACCAAGTCAACACATGAAGTTGTCAAGTGGTTTGTGGTTCATCTGGACGGATTCCTTGTCATCCTTCGTCTTTTTCATTGACTGGCTTGGTTGGCCCACATTAGCAGCCACCACTTATATCCATTATATGAAGAAATTTCATTGTTGGTGTGCGTTTCCCCCCCCCCCCGGTTTAGTGGGGGATGTTGCCAGTGGGAATGCTTGTGTTTTTCTTCACCCCTAATCACCAGTTTGACATTGGGGCTATTTAAAAAAAATTATTTTACTGTTAGGCCTGTTTCATACAGTGAGGTTTTGAGAAGGCTTGGAGCCCTGTGGTTTCTGTTTAATTTTTTATTCTAAGTCTACATGGGTTGGATTTTGGAGGTACTTCTCTTGGTTTTCCTTTGCTTTGCTGTGTTTTTACCATTGGCTTGCTTGTTTAGTTTTAGGCTTGATAAAATTAATAAAAATAAATGGGTGCCAGAATAATAAACAACAGAGGGAGGGTTTGTCTGCAGCATGTTGCTCCTTTTTGGAGGAGGTGATTTTCTCCCTTTTTGCCTTGGCGTGGTGCTTAATATTGAGCTGGTTGGAGTTTTTTTTGTTTGTTGTCAGCCAACAAATGATCAGATTACCAAGAGTCATGAGGCCACTGAGGGATCTTGTGCTTCAGTGCCTAAGGATCAATGCCTTTTCTGTTCCCACACATGTCCCAGGTTTGCAGAATGGGATGGCTAATGCTCTCATTTTGAGGATGAATGTTTTGGTTTTGAAGACCTGAAGCTCAATCCTATTGAGACATTGTGTTGCCATAAACACACATTCTGATGCCACAGTCTGCTTTATTGTGGTCACAAAATGTGACTCACCATTCTGCGCAGCCAAGTCAACACTGCGAGCCACAAGTGGCAGCAGCCACACACCAGTGGTCACCAGGGAAGCCCCAGCGCTAAGTCCGAAAGGGAGGTGGATGTTGAGTAGGCAGAATGGGAAGGGAGAGAAATGGGGTGGAGACTGGGATAGGGAGGGGAACGTGTCAAGGCTGGGAAGGGGGCAGTATTAGTGGCAAGAACTCCCCCTTCCTGGTCTCAATCTACCTACTTGGGTCCACTCGGACTTGCACCAACAAAATCACTGGTACAGGTCCAAGTAGATCCATCAGGGTAGCAGGGGTTTAACCTTGGGCAAGGGAACAAATGTTCCCTTACTTGCAGGAGACTTCCAGGACTGCTCCCCCCCCCCACAAGATCAAGTGTGCATTCCAGTGGCATGGCTGCGTTGGTGGGGGAAATTTGGATGGGATTGAGTTGTTGGTTTACCAGAATACAGAGTGTCATCTGGGCTTCCTTAGGTGTTCACATCCAATCTAGTTATTTAAAGAAGTTATGGGAGTTTTTGGCCTTTCAGTTGAGAGATTGCTTGGGTGACATTTGGCCAGTCCCCAATAGCACTTGATGTGTTTTCTCCTGCATCTGAAGGAGTCAGGTAAACTGGTTAGTACACTTTCCAGCTACTTAACAGCCATTGCCTTCTCAAAATCTCACTGTACCAAACAGGCATTTGGCTGCCATGGAGGGTGAATTGAGCAGATTTGTGGACTTCATGAGTAATGCTCAGTGGCTAGTGGTGTGGCAGTCACTGCAGTTGGAGTGTTGTGGTGGTGTTTTACTGTGATGCTCACAGCAGGAGGGTGAGTCATGGCAATGGCTGCAAGTGGGTGTCAGCATGACTAGGGCAGAGTTGTGTTTGTTGATGATGATTCTGTTTTCCTTTGATAGGTTGCTGGATGGTGCCAGTGAAGGGTACTTGTTTGCAGACATCTTTTGGGAGCCCACAAAAGAGCAATAGCCAGCAGCACTGGCATTTAGCTTGGATTCAGTGATGTGGCTAGAGTCAGCAGAACTGTCAGGAGTGTATGCTCAGAAGCCAGCTGTTACCTTTGGTGGGAGTTTTTATTGAGGGCAAATCTTCTTCCCATGTACTATTAAATTGCCTTAGGGCAGCGATTATCAACCAGTGTGCTGTGACACATTGGTGTACCGCGAATGGTCCACAGGTGTGCCACAGAAGTTTGGGTAAATGTCTTTTATTAATAGGGCCATTGGGGGATGTGATCCCCGTGACAGCAACATGGTGTGCCTTGTCAATTGTTAAAAAACTGATGGTGTGCCTTGACGATTTTTACACCTTGTCAGTGCGCCATGAGATGAAAAAGGCTGAAAATTGCTGCCTTAGAGCAGTGCTTCCAAAACTCCTACAAGGGAGTTGGAAGCACTGTAAGTGTCTGAAGGGGAGGGGGCAGGCAGCAACTCGATCCCCAGGATCACATTGCTGCCAGGTGTACGGGTTCTTTAACTTACCTACGGGAATGCCAGCCTCCGTGGGGGGGATGAGGGAAGCCCTGCAGAGCCCCCCACGCCTCTGTAACAATAAAAAAAATGAGACTGAAAACCACTTCATGTTTTCAATCAAAAACCGGAAGTCGTTCAATCATTTTTTCTTTTTTTTTTCTTTTACTCTTTGGATTCTTGGGGAGCCCTGTAGAGCAGTGGTTTTCACACATTTACCTCTGGGACCCACTTTTTAGAATGAGAATCTGTCAGAACCCACCAGAAGTGATGTCATGACCGGAAGTGACATTATCAAGCAGGACAATTTTTAACAATCCTAGACTGCAATCCTACCCACACTTACTCAGGAGTAAGTTCCATTTACCATCATTGTTAAAAGAATATACATAATAGTTTGTTAATAGCATAGGTCTGTAACATTTCCCCAAATGCAGTCACATACCAGTCTAAAATATTAAAAATGAAATATTGAAATGAATGGGGACCCACTTGAAATTGGATCATGACCTACCTAGTGGGTCCTGACCCACTTTGAGAAACAGTGCTGGGGAGGCATCTACAGGACTCCCCACACCCTCTGGAAGCTAACACTCCTCCAAGGTAAGTAAAAACTTCCCTCCCCTCCAGCAGCAGCCTGATCCTGGTGATCACATTGCTGCTTACCCACCCACCCCCTAAAGGGGCAGGGACAAGTGCTTCCCTGGCTGGTGGGTTGCAACCCACCAGTTTGAGAACCACTGCCTTAGGTAGAATGACCCATGTCAGAGGACTAGTTTGTCCTTGAGGCTATAGACATTCAGGGACCTTACTGTCATTCATCAGTGGATTGCGAAGGTTTGCATCCTCTGGTTTGATCTGTTGTACTGTAGGGGAGTTAAGAATTATGTTAGGATAGCTAGAACTAAGCAGAAAGCAAACTGGGACATGGAGAGAGTGGTCATTAAGGCTGCTAGGGCATTTATTTCTGTCCGGCCATTGTTCACTCTGAGCCATTCTCTTTCGTGGCGATGATGTTCAGTTATCTGTTCATGGTACTGGTGTGTGTGTGGGGGGGGGGATCTGCAGCATGGCCTGCAAAGGGCCTTGTGGGACAGAAGGAAGCCAAGCTCTAGTCTAGCCTCCCCATGTGGCAGGTTTTGTTTGGCCTAGGGAGCAGGAGGAGGGATTTTGGTGGGCACTCTGATGTAAGCAGAAGTTAGTGGGTTAGCCACTACCAATCCCTAGGGGCTGTTTGGTTCAGAAAGGCTGGCTGTGAGCCCTCAGGCTAGGATTGTAAAGTCACTCTCAAAGACTTTCCCATTGAGGGAAGGAAGTGCAGTCCAACTTCCTTCATCACCCCTCAGGGTTGACAAAGCTTGGTCTGTCAATTGACAAGGGGCAAATAAGATTTCAGTCAGGGTGGGAATGCCCAAAGGGGAAAGGTGGTTTGCCGTCTCCTCTAGGTTAGATGCCCACCATGAGCAGATGCAGGGAGGAGTTGTGAAGATTAGGTCACTGCAGGGTTGCTAAATTTTGTAGTTAGCTTTCAGTTAAAGTGTCCCAAGCTATATCTCAAGCAACCTGTCTTATGTGTTGATGGGAGGAGATGCGTGTACAATGCGAGAACCAATGATCCTGGCTGAAGACAGGCTGAGAAATTATGAGAGATGCCCCACAGTAGCATTGGCAAGGAGAAGTGACAATCTACTAACTAACCTGTAAACGTGAAACAGGCAGACAGGCCAAATTTAGCTAGATCCTGGTTTACACTTTTAATAAAGTGTAAACAAAATTTGGAATTAAACAATATGGGGAAAGAAAAAGGTGTAGTAAACGTAAGAGCAGGCTAATGAAAAATGCCAGACCTTGGCTAGAAAACACAAAGAAAGGTTTTCACCAAATGGATGCAGTGCCCATTAATGCCCAGCAGATGGAGCTAGGGTGCTCCTTAAATTTTCAGTCCACAACCTGCCCCTAGGTATTGTGGGGAAGTATGCATGCTGGCTGGAGTCTCTCAGCAGACAAAGCAACAAAAAATCCAGATGGCAATCTAGCTAAGACAATCCCTAGCATAAACTACTTACATTGCTCAATGCAATGCTCATTGCTCAAAGCAGTAACTGTTACCCTGCACATGCTCAATCTCATCTGATCTTGTAAGCTAAGCAGGGTCAGGTCTGGTTAGTACTTGGATGGGAGACCGCCTGGGAATACCGGGTGCTGTAGGTTTATAACATAGTTTTTCGAGACTGAAGGTTGCCAACCAACCAACCATTGCTCATTGCAGCCACTGCACTTGCAGATGAGCAAGTGGGTGCTCTTTTCTGAGCTCCCTATGAATGAGTTGCTCAGGTGACTGGCAGAGAACAACCCACCCACAAGGGGGTGGGTTAGGAAATATTTAACTTTGCTTTGATTATGTCATCAAGTCATCTGACTGAAGGAGTGGAATCCACTTGGTCACTCCATCCCACCCCATTGACCTAGATGGTTTGCCTGTTCAATTCTTAAGTTAAAAAATGTCCAAAACCACAGAAAAATATGCAAAACATTAAAAAAAAAATAGGTGGTGGAGAACAAAGCATTCACCACAGGGGCAAATAATAAATGTAAGCAAAGTTGTGCCAATTAGTCAAACTAAGCAGAAAGAGAGCCAAATCCCACAAACCCTTGTTCTATTCACCTAACAAACTTCTCCTTGGCTTATTTCAGCTACAGAAAACTCCTACTCATCTCCAGATATGACAAAGTCCACTTCAGATCCTGCACCGTCATCATTAAATGAAGGGCTTAAACCTGCCTGATTCATCATATTTCCAGTTTAAAAAAATGAGGGAACACTAGTGGACCCTCATGTTCAGGGAATATTGCTAGGTTCTATCAGTGCAGATCTCTGAATTTAAAATAGTTTTTAATAGAAATAACATATCCTTTCATATGACTGCTCTTGATAATTAAGATCTTCCAGTGAGGTCCTGTTAAAAATTCCATATGAAGGCTTGGCTAGCCTCCATAAGAAACAGGCCCTCTCTCCTGCAGTCCTGGAATTCCATGGAAGATTTATTTTCTTTCTAAAGGCGGGTTAAAGTTTTTATTTTCTGTTCTGCTTTCAGTAGTTGATTTTTATGTCTGGTGAGTTTTTTTCTTGGTTGATAGTGTCATTTCAATGTGTGAACTGCACTGAGTTTAAAAAAAAATGAAAAGCACTTACAATTTTGTGCGAAATTTTATTTATTTAAAAGATTTATATCCCACCTTTCCTCTGCTGGAGCAAATGCCCAAGGCGGTCTACTATTCCAGACTAAAATATACAATATATAAAACAATAAATAAAATCATAATAAGAGCAATACAACCAATTGGAGGAGGGAAACTATTTATAACCAAAGCACTACTACAGACGCACAAAAAGCAGACAACTACACATCACCAAATGCAAGAAGGAACAATAACATTTTGAGCCTTTGCTGAAAGACCATGAGGGAGGGAATAGTTCTTAGTGCTCCCCCCCCCCCCGGTAGGGAATTCCATCGTTGTGGTGCCACTACAGAGAAGGCTTGCCCCCATGCCATTATCCCTTTAACTTGGGATAAAGGTTGCACTTGAAGATGACTCAGATGACCTAAGAGGATGGGGAGGAATGTATGGGAGAAGGCGGTCCTTCAGATAACTTGGACCCAAACCGTGAAGGGCTTTAAAGGTCAATACCAGCAACTTGAATTGGGCCCAGAAATGATTGGGCAACCTGCAAAGTTGCTGAAGCAGCAGTCCAACAAAGTCATACTACCTAGCTCCAGTAACCAACCTGGCCGCCGCATTCTGCACTAAATGCAGCTTCTGAACAATCTTCAATGGCAGCGCCACATAGACCACGTTACAGTAATCCACTCTTGAAGTCACTAGGGCATGAACTACTATGGTCAGGTCCAATCAATTCAAGTACAGCCACAGCTGGTACACCAGCCAAAGCTGAGCAAATGCACCTCTAGCCACCACTGCCACCTGAATTTCCAGGGAGAGCTGTGCATCCAAAAGCACTCCCAACTACACACCCATTCCTGCAAGGTGAGTGCAACTCCATTGAAAGTGGGCAAATGACTCAGTACCTGCATTCAGGATTTCCAGTAGGAGTAACTCTATCTTTTTTTGATTCAATCTCAATTGTTTGGGCCTCATCTACGCCCCAACAGCTCCAGACAGCACTCCAGGACTTCTACAGCCTCCCCAGAAGGAGACAGCAAGGAGAAATAGAGTTGGGCGTCATCAGTATATTGGTGACACGCCACTCCAAATCCCCAGATGATCTCCCTCAGCAGTTTCATGTAGATGCTAAAAAGTATGGGGGACAAAATAGAATTCTGTCACACCCCACACTGTAAAGGCCAGGGCTCCAAACAGGTGATCCCCAGCATCATCATCTGGGATCTGTCAGCCAAGAAGGAGCGGAACCACTGGAAAGCAGTGCCCACAATCCCCAACTTGGACATGAATAACTTAGATATGAATAAATACTGTATATACTAAGGAAGAAATAAGAGTCAAGGAACTGAAGTGTGAAATAGCGGCAGCCAATGGGGAAGATAATCATTCTCTACCCCTTAGTGGTTTTGGTAAAGGATAACCCTCCTCCACTTCTTCAGTCCTTCTCCCAAAATTGCAAGGTTGGCCACAATACATTACTTATCTGTGCTTGTAAGCAGGAAGTCTTAACCTCTTCTAAAATGTAAGCCTGAACTGACTTGGATAAATTCTGCACCATCAGCAAGTACGTTCTGCTTCAATACTCCAGGCACTCAGCTGGATGATCTAGCGTGCTGTCTTATTCAAATCTCATGCACATGAAGTTTTAGAGGTTCACTCAACATATATGATGTGTATAGTAGCAGGGGGTCTCAGCAGGGTACTGAACAACAAGCTAGGCCCATCAGAAAGGTTGTTCAGATCTTACAATGATATCTACTACTTTTTATTAGCTTTGTCAGCCATGAGGTAAGTATCAGGAATCATCGTTGGGGAAGTTTGAAAACAGAAAGTAGGAAAACAAAAACTTACAAAATGTTTTCAGAATGTAGCAAATAAAACAATTTAGAACCTGTAATTTTAAATTCTGAGATAATATTCTTCCCTTTCATCATCAGGTACCACTTATACTTTCATAGGAAGACCACAGGGTTAAAGTAAAGTGATCTCTAAGCATTAGAGCAATGCAAGATATTTGCACAGCAGCACCCAACTGTATTACTAAGAGCACTGCAAGGAGTGGCTGATAAACATTAGGAGAGGGGAAAGCACATTATTTCTAGATTGTTCTTCCACTGACAAAGGTTTGCAACAGGTCTGATCCACTTATTTAAGTATCTTGAGTAACATAGTTAGGAAACTTCAGAGTGAACTGCCACCATCTTTTACTTTCAGGAGGGAATTTGAATTGCTTTAACTCATGGTTGCACTTGAATGATCTTTACTTTTCATTCCTACATACCCACATATGTATGATCACATAGGGATTTATATATGTCTGTATCATTATGAAAGAAGCCACCTTCTCCCTCATGTTTGTTGACAACTATTAGAACACTTTCTGAACCATGCAGCTGGAACATATGCAAGTGAAACATACGTTAGTAAGCAAGTAGTAGAAAGGCACACGGGAAAGAATTTTTGTATGCCTATGTTCTCTGAACCATTGTTTCTTGAACGCTTTTCAAAACTCACATAAGGTTATATAAGAATTTTGAAGCTGGCATTTGATAGTCAGGATAAAACCACTGGAGCATTTAACGGACTTATTTTTATTTTCCATTTCCTATCTGTTTTAATAAATATTACTCAATCAAAGAGTTAATTCTAAAAGGTGCTAAAGTGTGGCAGGAGAGGAATCTTGAACTGGGGCTCCCAGCAGTCAGGATCTGGTGCCTGACCTCTTGTGTCACAAACACTCTGTTTTGCTCTAGCTGCAAGAGATCTTGATTCCTGGTTGCCTTTGACCAGGGGTGTCAAACATAAGGCCCGAGGGTTGGATGCGGCCCCTGGAAGCTTTTTATTCGGCCCTCCGGCTCTCAGCTGCTGAGCTGTTACAGCTGAAATGGCAGCCCACACGAAAATTGGGCTTTCCCAAATCTTGAAATATGATCAAGATTTGCGTACTTTCTCTTCTGCCATTTGCAGTTAATGAGTTTCTATATGAGAACAGGATCTGATTTCTGGCCATTAGTTGATTAATGATGTCACTTTCTGCTTAATGACATCACTTCCAGCCCTCAGCTGGAGCCCTGAATGCTAACTTTGGCCCTCTGTATGAAATGAGTTTGATACCCCTGACTTTGACTATATACCTACTTCTGGCTCCCCTGATCCTCTATTAGTATGTTGGTTCTTATTCCCTTCCTGTTTAAGATTATGTACCTGCCTCTGAGCCCCTCTGATTATTTCTTGATCTGGAATTCACCACCTGCCTGTTTTGGATCATACACCTGCTTCTGGTACACTGGACCTGCCAACTGCAGCTACTCCCCTAGTACCTTCCCCCCAATAAATACACAGTGTTTATGAATTTTAATTGACCGACATTTATTAAACCAATGCCAATCAACAAGGTATACTGTGTCCCTGGGTTATGATATCCAAGTTACGGATCTGGTGCTTTTGCACAGGAGCAGTCTGTCCACTGTGGTGCTTTTGTGCAGGCCAGAAAAAGCCATTTTGACCTACGTACATCCCAACATGTGGACAAATCACCAGAGTGGAACCAGTATGTATCTTGGGGACTTACAATCCAATTCTATCCTTTACAGTCTATCAGCAGAACCTGATTCCAGCACTGTACAGAACAGCAAATCTCTAGAATTATCAACTGAAATTAATTATTCTAGATCAAATATTTATGACTAGATATTCTATCTCTTCCAATTCTCCATTCTATACATACACTATTCCAAAAAGTTTAACAAGTAGCTTTTAATTAGGTCTATAAAATTATAACACAGTACTGCAAGGTAAGGTAACTGGTTTAGAATATACCTAGATTGGAACACATAGGGCGCAATCCTAACCCCTTATGCCAATGATTTCCAGCACTGGCATAGCGGTGCCAATGGGACAAGTGCTGCATCCTGCAGTTGAGTGTCACTCACGGAGGCCTCCTCAAAGTCAGGGAACTGGAAAGCACTGACATAACGGGTTAGGATTGCACCCATAGACTCAATGCTCTAAGAGGTAATGTATACAAAAGAACACAATAAATAAGATACAGATTTTCAATCAAATGTATTAAAAAATAAAACTAACGGCAGAAAATTATAGCTTGCATGCTTACAGGAAATTCACAGCATGCCTTATCCATTAATGAAACTGGAAATAAAATAATATACATGAAATTTTTTTGCTCTATAAATTTGCCTATCTCAGTCAAACCAAATGCAAAGAATCTTTTAAATCTACAAGATTGGGTGGATAGAAAAAATCCAGCAGCAGGACAGAAAGACTTTAGCAAGAAAAGGTAAACTGTAGATCAGTACTTTATTTTGAATCATTTGCCCACTCAAAAGCAGCAACCTGCCCGTTATGCTTCATTTCCGACATTAACTGGAAAACTTGTACAATAGCTTGAACGAGGAATTATATGAGACAGCTCAGTCTTTGCCATTTTAAAAGTATCAGGAAGCACTATCTCTTCTTTGAACAGAAGCAGTATCTCACCAGTGCAAATGCACCAGCCAGAGTACCCAAAGAGCATATTTTCATTTGGATGGAAAGCACACTTGAAACACTTGTCTGCAATTGCCAGTACACACCCTTTTCTGAAAGAGCAAAAAATAATGCATATTAAAACCAAAGCACACTTTCTGCCTCTCAAAGAAACTGGAAGGAGCAATTCAAGCAAACTATAGCTTGGCTATATGTACCCAAGTCTCAGGCGTGCATTCTTCTCTCTTCTCCCCATGCACTCTGGTTCCCTCCTTCAAGTTCAGGGGGTGGGGCCCATATCCATGGATTCTGTATCCACGGATTCACTTATCCATGGATCAGGTCCGTGGCCTGAGCGTGCACATCCCAGCACACACTCCCTCTGGAGGCAAGGAGAGTTCCACTCCCCTGGTCTCCGGAGGGGCCTCTGAGCTCAGTAGAGGCTAAGGACAGACATTCCCAACCTCTGCTGAGCTCAGAGCTCCCCTCACCTCTGGAGGTGGGGCCCCCCAGGACCATGGGGACGGGCGTTTGCCCATAGCTGAGAAACCAGAATTCAAAGTAGATTCCGAATATGGTTTAGAGGGGGAAAGCACATCATAGTTTGCTGATGTGAAATAAGCAGCAACATATTGTTTCTTTGCATGGACTACAAAGAGAAGAAGGCACCTGAGGGCAGAAGTATAAAAATGATGGAACCTGAGCGCTACTTGCCCTGGGCACTACACCAAAGGGGCACAAACCCTGAGGCCATCCAAGAGGGCAGTTGCAGTGAGACTGCATCCACTGTCCCTAAGCAACAGCTGACTTGGTTGCTTTTTCAGTACGCCCCAAGACCAAACCTACTTACCTGTTGGTGATAATACATCACCTCACCACCAAGTGCTTCTGCATCTGTGTGCTGGGGGGGTGGGGGCTGACACCAGGAATTACTGCCCTGGGGCACCAGACAAGTCAGGTACACCTCTACCTGAGAGCATGAGGAAACAGGAAATGCAGAAGTACACAGGGCTGCAGAGTGACAGGAAGATTGGCAAAAAAACCCTCTGCCTCTTTGCAGATGGAAGTGGAAGACAAACTTATCAGCCAAAAAACTTTAAAAATCATCTTTATTTTATTATTTGCCTTCCAATAAAAATAGGAATTATTAAAAAAAAAAAGCTATATCCAATATAAACTGTAATCAGGACCATGATGTAATATACTGGGGTGTGTGTAAATTCTGACATAAATCCTGACAGCTACACTAGGTAGTAATGATATATGAATAAGGAATCAAAGGGAGCAAAGCAACTTTCATTAAAAAATAGGTAGCATGTTGATGCTTCCCTTGAAACACCAGCATTTGACTGCTCTAAGAAAAATTCCAGCTGCCTGAAAGCAGTCTACCAAAGATTAGAGGTGGGCAAAACTGAAGAGGTGATGCCCTTTTCTTCTCCTCTGCTGACAGCAAGAGACATGATTGCTGTCACTGCTCAAGTCCTGTGTGCCTCTTGCCATTTGTTCTTAGTTCACTGGCACACATAATTTATTCATTGCAAGATGCACCTGTGCAGTTGCTGGCCAAGGGTGATGTGGAAAATCCCTCTGAGCAAAACCAGTGAACTGCACAGAAGGCACAGAAATCTGGTTTGGCATCCCAAATACTGAACATAGTGTGGGGAAAATTCATCACATAAAAATGTTGCTGCTTCTCCTTTCTGCTGTCAGTGGAGGTTTCGATTGTTTTTAATATTAAACATTTACATACTTAAGTCAATAGCTTTGCTACATGATTTGCAGCTCTTCTGTAAATGCAAAGGAATGTTCCTCATAACATCTACATTAAACATATAGACTAGAGCAGTGGATAGCCAATCCACAGCACACTTCATGCCACTTTTTATACGTTTACAGAATCTTGAACGTGCCACTCCCAGCTTATTTCAGATGGACATGCATGTGTGGTTTCACTGACTCGCATGATCTGCCAAGCCTCTGCTTGGCTATTTTCACCCTGTCTGATCCTTGGAGCTCTCTTTCTGGGCTTTGTGCCAGAAGGAAGTGCTATGCTTTTGCAGCTATGGAGGCTTATGTCAGCTGGTACAGCCATGACAAGCAACTTTGCACGTGCCACTTAGGAAGTCCACGTGTGCCACTAGTTGCACATGTTCTGCAGGCTGGCCACCCCTGAACTAGAGGCTCTTGCTGCAGACAATGCAGCTTCTGCAAAGGGAAGGCTGGCCCCACTGATCTTTTATGGCCTACTAAAATAATCAAATTGTAAGAACAACATCTGTTAAGTGATTTGTTAAGTAAGATTTTAAAAATTAGGTACTGTACAATAGGTTAAAAGACAAGGACTTTGCTATAACAAACACACCTAACAAACTGGCTGTTATTCTAATGATGTGTTATTCTAATCATGTTTGGATTTTTGTTGTAATACTGCCTTCATACCTAAAAAGACTACTATATTCGTATTATTATTGCTGTATTATTTGTTTTACAAGCTGCCTTGGTTGCCTCTGCAGCAAGAACAATGGGATATAAAATGTGTTTAAATTGTAAAAAAAAATGGTTTGATGGTTGGCTGATATTGTCACATGGGTATTTTTCCATGGTTCGTTTTGCCCATTCAATTGACAAGATTCCTGTCAATTGGTTCCTGTCAAATGGTGACAGGGTTCCTGTCACCCAGCCCGCCAAACTCTTATTGCCGCCTTATCTACCTGGTTCAACTAATGCTGGATAAGAAATTAAATGTTCTTATTAATAATAATTCATGATATAACCATTTGACACAAGAGTGTTCACAAGCTGACCTGAATTCCTCCACAAGATGATTGAGACAGATAGGGTAGGACAAGATCGAGATTTCCCATGGATGAGCAAGTTCATTCTCTGCACCTTTTCATGTGCAAAGCCACCTAAGAACAAAGATCCACACAATAACTGAATGTTGATTCTAGCTCTTAGTTGCCTTAGAACAGGGGTGTCCAAAAATTTTGGCAGGAGGGCCACATCATCTCTCTGACACTGTGTTGGGAGCTGGGGAAAAAATTAATTTACATATAAAATTCAAATAAATTTACATAATTGAATATATTAGAGATGGAACTTATATAAAGGAATGAAGGTCTTGCAATAGCTCAAGGCCTATAAAAGGCCTTGCACAAAGCAAGGTTGGTCTTTCCTTTGCTGCCGCTGCTGCATCACAAACGTGAAACAGCAAGCAGTGGAGGAAGCTCACGTGAGAGGGCAAACATCATCATCCCACAGCTCATGTGAGAGGGCAAACAGTCGCCCTTATGCTGAGAGCAGTTGCATTGGGCTGGCACAGGCTCCAGTAAGTCTCCAGAGGGCCAGAGACTCATTGGAGACTGGGGGCTCCCCATCGACCTGATCGAGTCCCCAAGGGGCGCAAGTGGCCACCGGGCCGGGGTTTAGGCACCCCTGCCTTTGAACATTCAGATGAGGGAACCAGCTTCCTTTCTAGGTAAGAAATCTCTGGCCCTTTTCATTCCAGAAGTTTGTCTTTTAACTTTTAGAATTTAAAACAGGGCCAATTGCCAAGATTGACAAGTGAACTGTCATTTTGGTAATAGGTTAGATTAGGATGAAGTGAAGATGTATATTTTGTGCTTTTAAAATTAGCATGTTTTCTTTTAAAAATCCAAAATCATTTTTTTAATATCCTTGAACTTGAGTAAATCTGTTTAAACCATCCTGCTGCTCTCTGCTCAAACTCCCTTAAATTGGGTAACTGGAATAATAAAACCAGTGGATACCGGCAAGATATCTCTGCCTAAGAATAAGTAGAGGGCTGGTAGGGTAGTGGAATTAGTGCCACTGGATAACATGGCCAGCCAGAATGGAGGCATGTAGGCAGTATTTGTTACACTTATCACAGGCTTGTAAAGTTTTGAAAGATTCTTATGAGAGGAAAATAAAGGGACAGAAAATAAACAGTTGAAAACTAAAGTAAAAATTTTCTAGAGTTTGGAGGCAAATTCATGTGTACTATTCACTGTTCACCTCTATTTTTTATTTTATTTATTTATTAGAATATTTTTAGGCCACCATTCCACCCCATTTGCAGGCACATCAAAGCACATTTACAATTTCCATAAAAAACCTAAAAATTACTGACACTACACTAGGAAAGCACTGCTATTGATTTTTTTCTGACCAAGATATTTTCTGAAACATAGTGTGTTTCAACCTATCTGAGAACAAACTTTGCACATTTTCAATATACTGTAACTTATAAAACAATGCTGTGGCATATTACAGTACTTACTTCTGTCCCAAATTTCTGCATTATTTTACTAGATGCTGAAATATCTTAAGACAAACTGGAATACTGTCCTTTTTCCACACTGGTTCAAGGAGGTAATTTATCTTTGCCAGAAAATAAAAAATAAGAATGTGTCATGTAATCACCCTTGGTATATTTCCAAGAAAGGAAAGGAGTACTTTCAACACACAGTTTCAGGTCCCGACTACTTCACTTCTGTGTTTGGCCACACTTCTAACAAAGCAATGGGGAGAACAGAAAATATTCCATATTCCCACTAATCTTATAAATGTTAAAGGACTTTGCTATGTTGATTTACAACTCATGAAAAAATGCCAGGAAATGATAAGCAAGACTACTTCTGAAACTTGCTTAGTCTTCTACATCCACATCGTATGTTCAGCTTTTAGAATTCCTGCAAAATGCAGCCAATGTTAAATTCAGTGTTCTCTGCTGACGTCCATTTGAATGTTACAAAACCTCCTTTTAAAAAAGCTCAAATCTTCCTAAACATCTGGCGAGAACTATGCCTACATCCTTCAAATGTTCCTACAACCACCAAATCCCAAGAATAAACCAAACCTGAATCCAGAGATCAATACTGGCAACTAGAAATGTGGGAATGAGAGGTTTCTAAAAGTTACATACACATTATCTTACTAACCTTGGTGGCACAGAAACTTGACGCATATCCCAATCTGAATAAATTACAGGAATATTCAACATACGAATACTTTAAAACACAGTTAAAAATTCAAGTGATTTTTTTTCTTTTAAAAATGTCATGCAGAACGGGGCACAATTGAGATGAAAACTGTGTGTCCATCTATCCATCCCCCATTTCTTATTTATAGTTAAATATAAACCTTGACTGTGACAAGTGAATTTAGTGTTGGTTTATCAGTACTGGTAATCCATTTCAAGAACACATACTTCCCCCCAGTTTGGCCTAGTGTTAGTTTGGCCTAGTATGGAAGCAATATTAGTGTTACAAAATCCAGCTACAAAAGTATGATATAGAATTAGGCATCATACCTACAGTCCTTTACAGCCCAATCCTATACTTACCAACTAATATCCTAGCGCCTCTTTCATTGGCGATGGCTGCCATAAAGCAGTCTGTGCTGTCTCTAGCAATGCACTCGGTAGCGCACTACTGGGGACACTGGTAGGAAGACTGATGCCTTCTGGTTACACTGATGGCTCTCCCGCAGACTGATGGAACAGGTAAGTCAGTAGGACAGGCAGGAGTGGTGGGGGAGGGGAGGGGGCATAACAGGGAAGGGAGGCTGCAAAAAGGGGCAGATCTAGTGGCAATGGCATATGTTGGATCTTATCCCCCTTTCCTACAGCCTCATTGCCCTCTTTCTTTTCTCGGACTTGCGCTAGCAAAATTGCTAGTGCAGGTCCACGGAGACCCATTTTGGGTCATGAGGCTTATAGAAGTGAAAGGTGATTCAGGGAGGCTTACACCTCTGTAAGAGTATTTTTAGCATGGCTGCAACAGTGGGGAAGGGGAGGATAGGATTGGGCCCTTCAACTTTAACTGAAAATAACTACTTGAGACCTCTGATCATCTTAGGGCGCAATCCTAACCCCTTATGTCAGTGCTTTCCAGCACTGGCATAGCACCAATGGGACATGTGCCGCATCCTGCAGTTGGGTGTCACCCATGGAGGCCTCCTCAAAGTAAGGGAATGTTTATTCCCTTACCTCAGAGCTTCATTGCCCTTATCAGTGCAAAAAAGCACTGACATAAGGAGTTAGGATTGCGCCCTAAGTTGCCCTTTTTGGTATCTCTTCTCACATCTTTTATGTAAAGGGACCAACCAACCTAAACATTCTAAATGTGGCCAACCAAAAGGTGGAAATAAGGTGGAAATTGATTTTTCAAATCTCTTTCCAAAACAATTGCCCATACTTGCTAACATTCCCAAATAATTCCAATTAGTTGGCGTGGGAACACTTCACTTTGCAGTAGATATGCAAAGGCTTATTCATCAATGGTCCTTCTCAAACATACTGTGGACTCCATGAGATCACCTTGGGCCCACCAATTCTCATATTGAAATGGCTTTTGTGCAAATCAGTGCTTCTATGTGAGAGATGTTTATGCAATAGCACAAGTCATAGCAACCATGTAGAGACCTCCTACAAGAAACAGGTTCTTACAGTGCTTCATTCATACATTGCCCTTCATTCATACATTGCTGAGCCAGAAACCTAGTGGCCATCTGAGGTACTTCTATGGGGGCTTCTGTTTCTCCAGAACAAGGTCTCTGTTTCCCTTGAAGTTACCTGGAACAAAATATAAGCTGATTTATCTGCAATGTGTATCAGTGATTTTCATTAAGCAATTGATGTATATCATCATCCGTAACTCATGATCGTTCTGTTCTGCTAGGAAATTCCTGAGCTGGAAGTTGAAGAGTGTATTTGGGTCATGAAAGACATTAGGCACATGCAGCCACGGAATACATTTTCTGCTACCACTGCATGGTGCCTAGAAATTCAGAGGCAGTTTTGCCTTTGACATTTGAGAAATGAACAAAGGCCATGTGGGGAGGGGGGGTCTGAAATATCAGGGTATAAAATACCCGGCCATATTTAACAGAGCTAGTCAGCAAAGCATATTCTGTGTCTTTCTTACCAAACAGAGCTGCAGAACATGTTTTAATTCCCAGCTACGTTATTCAGCAGGGAGCCCGTCTCTGGAACCATCAGGCAAGCTCGGCAGGAAGTTATTTTAGAGAACTTCAAAGAACAGGAAGCTGAGAATTCATATTCATGATATACTGTCGCTCTTCACCCTACTGCATTCCTTCTAATGTGAGACAGGAAAGCTACAAACAAGCCAACCACCCAATCACAACTACATTTTATGTTATGGAAAGGTGATCCCACAGAGAATTTCTCTACACACAGTGACTTAAATTCTGCTTGTCCTGCTATGCACATAAACTCTGTTGATTTTAACAGAATTTGCCTGTATATAACTGTACAAAGTTACAATCTATGTTCTTGCTCATTTGTTTGCATTGTTAAGATGATCCTAAAGTCTGCCATACTTATGAAGTGATGTGAAGCAGTTCAAATTTGATGTTCATATGGCAGATTCTGAAGGGAACAGTTTTCTTGCCTCCACTGCATTAGGTTGTTTAAAATGAAGCCCCATTCATGAGCAGGGGTCATTTTTATTGTTCCCTTTCAGGTACAAAAATGTCCAACGCCAGCCTTAGATGACTGACAGGTAGAAGGGGTCACTGGGGACATCCTGTGGCACCCATGAGTGTGCGCGATGTTGTGACACACATTTTGGGAACCCCTGCCCTATGGAATCTATGACTTCCCTAAGTCATTAATGTTCCTTCTCCCAGTGGCGTCGCTAGGGGCGTATGGGTGGTGCGGGCCACACCGGATGACGTGCACAGGAGGGGTGATATGCACTGGTGGGGTGACACGCTAAAGTTGCTGTAGTTAGGAGTAATACCATCATGTTATATACTGTTGGATGTGGAATTTCCAGCAGACTGCAATGCAAGGGACCTGAGTGAAATATCTCCTTTCTATCAAAAGATATGACCAAAAAACCAGAGAACAAAAAATGCTCTGGAAGGCAACCCCCCCTCCCCCACTAAAAAGGATCAAAACAAAGGCTTCAGCTGATAAGGTGAACTTTTTTGAGACTTGCAAAGTCAGGTGGATCCGGACAGTGATCTGGTTTAAACAGAAGTTCTTAAATTGAACTGGGCATTAGATAGGGCTGAAAACCTTACTGATTTTGGAGCGGGTGTTATTGCAGGCAGGCTACAGAGGAAATTGACTTGGTGGAACAGGACTGGCTTCTGCTTATTTATTTGTTTTACTTTAATTATTTATACTTATTTGTTTTAATTTGCCTGATGATGTCACTTGCACCATGACATCACTTGTGGTGGATCCTGGGAAGACTGTCGTTCTAAAAAGTGGGTCCCAGTGCTAAATGTTTGAGAACTGCTGCAATAAGGTGTTAGTGAGTTGACACCCTGGGGGTGTGTGATACCACTAGTGACTAAAATCACTAAAATCACAGTTTGGAGGAATAATACCATCATGTTATTTATCAATCAATGCGTAATTTCATGCAGAATGTGTTCTATCTTTGTTATATCAAAAGGTACAGCCAAAAACCAGTGGGGGCAGAGTGATGGTACATCACCACCCCCACCACCTGGGGTGTTGCCCCACCCACTGCATGGCGAACCCTAGTGACGCCACTGCCAGTCAGCACAGACAATACTCAACCAGAAAGATAGTGGTCTTACGGAGTAAGATAGCTTTACATGTTTGTTTGAGACAACAGCTTTAAATTATGTTGGTTTGTTGGCTAGCAAACTTTCAAATCCCTTAAGGCTCCATTCTTACCATACAGCCATCATACAGAGGCTACTTTAAAACTGCCTCCATGTAGCAACTGCTTCATGCAGTGGGCATTATCACATAGCAGGTAACCCTCACCATATGACAGGCACAGGATGGGAAAATTCAGATTCAGTCCTTACTAAGCTGTGAAGGGTAGATGATGCCCTATAATTAAGGTTGTGAAGCAATCAAATAATTTTTAGTTGATTGAGTAAATTTAAATAAATCAAGTATCAGGGATGGGAATTCAAATGACTCGAGTCAGAGTCACGAAAACACGCATTTTTTACTGACTCAGGTGAACTGAAGTCACATGTGTCAAAGACTTGAGTCCAGGGCTACTCTGATGTTGTGCCACTTCTGTGTCGCCCAATGGACCTTGTATGGTGATCCAGAAGCCAGACATCAGATCTGCATGAGCAGCAGCAACCAGCAGCAGGGTACATTATGGTGAGTCAGGAGGCAGAGAGTGGGGCTGGGGGTAGAGAGAAATGGTTCATTTTTGTTTCTTTGTTTGTGTTTAAGGGTATTGAGTTGCAGAAGTAATTAGCTGGGTGCTGCATGTGTCCACAACCTTGGGAAGGGAGGCGCAAGCCTCCCAACCGCTGCAGGCGAGCGACTTGTCTGCCCGCCCGTAGCCACTTCATCCCCTCGCTTACATTGTCCCCCCTCTCCTTCTGCCTTGCCAAGCTGGGATGTGTCCTCCCATCTCTGTCAAGTATTATCAGAACCTCTGCATAGGTGTCATTTTGAGATACAGAAGTAAGTGTGAGGCTACTTACAACTCAGTCAACAAAAGCTACTACTCATTATGGAAAGGCCCGTTTTGGTACTTTCCTTTTTGTTCCCTCTTACAAAACACAAGAACTAACATACAGCCCAATCCTATGCGTGCCTACTCTGAAGTAATTCACTTTATAGTCAATCGGGTTTATTCCCGGGTAAGTATGGATGCGACTGCAGCCTTAATCTTACAAATAAACAATTGTACCTTTAATCCACTGATTAAAATAGGCCCCCACCAATTACTAAAGCTTTGGTTAATTAGTCTACTGATTAATGTAATTATAGGTGGAGCCTATTTATCTGCGTTAGTTCCATTCCGTGACTCGGTGATTAACAAAAAACGCGTTGTGCTAAATTACATAGAGTTACGCAAATACGCTGCAAACTGACACTTCCGGATGGAAGGAAACTAAGGCAGCTGTTATCAATCCCCACTCCTCCATACTCAGCCCTCCCTGTTGCCAGCTGCCCAGCTTCTTTCACATGGGATGCTGATCTTTTAAGAGTCCAACCCTATGCGTTTCTACTCAGAAGTAGGCCCCATTCCAGTCAATGGGGCTTACTCCCAGGAAAGCGTAGAAAAGATTGTAGGCTAAATCTTATGCTTTGCTTGGTGGGAAGGCTTGCTTGTGTCTGTGATAGCCTGCACCATTGGGGGGGGGGTTGCTTGTGTTGGTGATTGCCTGCACCATCTCAATGGGGGGGGGGATTTGGCAAACACTCCCTGGGTTTTTTAAAGCAATCCCCTCTGTTGCTACCACACCTGCCCCTGTGTGAGTGAGAGAGAGACAGAGAGCTCCACCTAGCAGCACGTGTTCTGGCTACAGAGATTTCCCCCCTTCCCCTCTTCAGCCTCTTTGCTGGCTCAGGGGCTCCAGGAGTGTTACTGTTCCTTTGCAAGGGGAACCTCTTCTAGGGCTATTTCCCTGCCTGGGCAAGGCAGAGCCTTTTTGCAGTGTTTTGGGCTGCCTGGAAATGGAGTGAGATGCCAGTGCAGGGCAAAAGAGGCAAAGGTGTGTGTGACTTTTGGTTCCCCCACTCCACTGCAACAAATCAGCAGATAAAAAACCCATGGATAAATAGGCTGCACCTGTAATCTGTGGAGCCCTACATCTCACATGCCAGACTGATTGCATTGTGCAAAAATAATGATTTGCAGAAATCAACTCTTAGTGTTAAATTCTTGCTTTAGCATTCTTAGATCAAATTTATCCCTAATGTTACACCAAGGTTGACTAGGGCTGTGTGTTCTTTTCAGTAACGGTAGACATTGCTCTATTCAGAAATGATCATCATAAATGATGCCAGCTGCTATACACTGAAGAGACAGTGGGGCTGTGGAGATGGCTGGAGAGCCCAATGATCCTGTGGGTTGTTTCTGGTTATTGCTCTGCATAGCTTTTTAAAAATAAAACACATGACAGGCCGAATAACTGGTGATCCCACATTAACACTATTTTTGTTACTTAGCAAAAAGGGGAGAAAAGATTCTCTCAGATGTTCACACATTTAAAAATAAAACAACTCTTATTCAGATGCTCAGTGAGAAGACATTCCCCTTTCCGCTTCCAACCACCCCCACAAGCGAGTATGGTTCTGATTTCATCTTCCCACTTTGCAGGAGGTGTTCTGGGCATCCCCTGCCAGTTCCTGTGATTTGAATCAGTTGTTCTGGAAGCCAGTGTTTCTTGTCAGGAACTGAGAAGAGGCAAGATCTTCCAGCAGAGAAAGTCTTCTCCATTTTTTCCCTTTCAGCATTTTGTTTCACTTCCTTCTGTCCTCCTCTTTCATTAGCTATAGACTAGCTTTAAAAAAAACACCACCACTTCACTCATCCTTTGATATCTATCTATCTCTTCACCTGACTGTTGCTTTAGTATTTTCCTATTCTTCTCTACTAATTTAATTTACACATCTTTTTCTCTATTGAAAAAAATCATTTGCTACTGCATCTTCACATATCTTTCTCCCTCACTCTCTACTGCCATTTTTCTACATTTTCTGCAATAATTATATGTGAGGTTCCCAATTCCATGACTACAAGTGCTCCTTGAAAAGCTTCCTTCTTTAAGCCATTTCTGCACAACGTTGCATATATGCAATAGGGATCAAATGTGTATACCTGTGGGCTGAGCAGAAATGGGTTTTTAACACAAGCGACAAATACTGGATATCACAGGTTCAGTCCCCAGTTACAACTAATGCTATGTTCACTGCAGTATTATAAAGCCTGTCTGCACAATGATTGTCATTTCAAAGCCAACAGCTGATAACAGATAATCACACAGCTAAGGAAATGTGCTCTGAAGTGTTTTTTTAAAGTAAAACAAAAACACCAGCATATTTCAAGGCCTGCCAGTGATCTCTAACACTAGATTCAAGAGGACTGACTGTTACCCAATATGAGAGTGGTTCCGAAACTTTTTAGCACTGGGACTCACTTTTTAAAATGAGTGAAACCCTCTATCAGGACCCCACCGAGCTTTATGAGATTAAAAAAGTTTCACCTTACCAGCTGCTCAAGGCTCTGTTTTCACTATTGGGGGGGGGGGGGGAGAAATGCCTTCTGGAGTACTTGTTGAGTTACACATTATTGGATCAGGACAATTCTGGTGGCCTTTCGTTCACCTTCACCTGACCTTCAATAAGAACCAAAGCACATCTGCCTGCTTTCAACATGCACATATGGCTCAGTTTCACTTTCCATAGGGCTCAATACATTTTCCTTGTCAGTTTGGAACTTTTAAGTGTCTTTTTTGGGGCCTGAGTTCCTGGTCCCTGGATTGGGACCATTCTGGTAGCATTGCATTCCTCTCAGCCTGCCTTTTGAAGTGGATGAAGGCATGTTTGCCTACTTGTAAGTAAACACACATGTTCACTTTCCAAAGCTCTCAATACATTTTCCTTCTTAGCTATCAGCTTGTCAGTTTCAGTTTTGTGCATCACCAACAATCTTTTAGCAACTTTTTTGGCTTTGGTTTTCAAATTCTGCCACTTCTTTATGCCTCTGCTGCTCAAGTACCTGATGTCCCGTTTTGAGAATCTGACCTATAGACAATTCCTTGATGCTTGAATTTTAAATTATCCTTGCCTGTTGCCTTAGCTCTGCAGTGAAATGGAAGGTGCACTAATGATAGAAAAAGGATAAATTAGTTTAGCTAGTATAGCTCAGAAGTGGGCAGTGTATGCAACCTGCCAAGACCTTTTCCCCCAAACAAACTTACTGCAAATGAGTCACCACCTGCCAATTGATTTCTGGTGTAGCTTAATGCTCCAGTTATGTATTTTGAAAAAAAACTAGGTCACATACCAAACTCTCAAGTGAACACCAAGCGGAACAAATGTTTTCCCTGTAGCAGTGCCAGCCAATGACTTTGCTATCTGAAGCTGAGTACCAAATGGTGTCCCTGCCTTTCCCTGCCCTTTGGGGATAGGGTCTCTTTTTTCCCCATTATTAAACATCACAAGCCCAATTCCATCCTTTTTCCAAATCTTCCCTTTCCTTCCACCATCCTACCTATTCTTAGGAAGAACAAAAGCAGTATGGCACTATGTTGCTTTCTTTCCCTTACAGGGTATCCATGGGCACAGAAGGTGGGGAAGGTTGCTAGGTTGACTCTTGTACTTTCCCTGAGAATTGGCTCATAACCTTCCACCTGAAGTGGCCAGCTTTATGGTAAGGCCTTGTTTTTTAGACTGGTTATGTGGTTCTGTGAAAGATCATTACTCCAGTGTGATCCTGTATTTCTAAAGGTGAATACAGGTGTACTCTAGTATCTGTAGGGGATAGGGTCCTAATGCATCTGTGGATACTGGAAACTGTGGATAACAGCAAACCCCATTCTTATGTGAGTGCTCTTGACTCACATTAAAGCCTGATGTATGATATAGATCTGTAACACAGAACTCTTCATCGGGTATCTAGGACTTTTATCTAGGATGAACTATTTGAATTTCTAAGGTGATAATAGAATTACAGCATCTGAATACCACACAAAAGGATCTAGACAATAGTCTTATTCATGTTGTACCAGTGAACTCTGATACTGACAAGATATGGGTGAGATGTGGATTCAAGGATAAACAAATGAATCTTGCTTGAGAAGAGGGTAATGATCCGATGTTACAAGAGTCAGGGACAGACAACAAAAGAACACTTTGCTGGAGAAATTTATTTTTTTAAAACCACTCAAGTCTGCAGTGATATGCTAAAAGAACAAGATAAAGGGCACAATCCTAACCCCTTATATCAGTACTTTCCAACACTGGCATAGTGGTGCCAATGGGACGTGTGCTGCATCCTGCAGTTGGGTGTCAGACCTCCTCAAAGTAAAGAAATGTTTGTTCCCTTACTTTGGAGCTGCATTGCCCTTAAGTCAGTGCTGGAAAGCACTGCTATAAGGGGTTAGGATTGCGCCCAAAGAAAAGCAAATTGTGTAGTAAAACATGTTCACACAATAACTTGTGTCAGTGCAAAAGAAGAACAAAGACTTAAATTCATCCCATTCTCTTTTATATGAGCATGAATGATGGCTAAAAACTTACTGTCCTAGAATTACAAATGCCATCCTCAGAAAAAAGGTCCCAACTTTAAGCTAAATGACTTGTACCAGTCTCTGACCAATATAGAAAGTTGCTTCTATTTGTTGAAATCTCATTGAAGTAAAACATTGTGGTACTTTATCTCTGAAACAACTATTTCAGGTCTCTACTAGGACCAAAACAGAGCTGAAAATACAGTATTTTCATAGAATTTGTTTTTGCAGCGTTACATATGCTAGATTCTATAATATGTGCTGGTGTTTTTAACATGAGCACTTTATTATTCCTAAGGCATGCTTTGCAAAAAGTAACTAATGTCACCCTGATAAAGTCATTTAAACATGCTCCTTGAGCACAAGCCAAGTTCCACAGTACAATGTAATTTGTGTAATTTTTTTTCCTGTGAACTGCAGTATTTATGTACAGCACAGGACATCAATATTTATATCTTCTGTGATGTCACCTATTGTTTTGCAAGGACAGGTATAGTAGGTTAATGTTGCTCAGTTTTTATTTAACATATCTATTTTCTTTTGCCAAAATGGTCAGGAAGTTAAAGAATGTGAAGAGAACCTTGCCAGATACTTGTACTCTGAAAGCAGGCTTACAAGAGGCCCAGCCAAACTAGCCTAATATTAGACCACCAGTCATATACTGTGGCCCATTATGTGCATGCTCACCATTATTGCTACCTGACTGTAACTTCAAAGACAGAGAGAAGGGAAAACCATCCAATTTACTGAGAACTTGGTGAGTTACCGTACAGGATGCATTCCATTTGGTGACTGACAAGTTATGTTGGCCTGCATGAGAGGTTTTTAATTGTAGAACTGAAAGAGCACTGGAACAAGTTTTCAAAGGGTTCTATAAAGCAGACTTGGATAAATTAGCACTTAAGCATTATCTTGGATTCCTTTGGGTAGCTTCAGAAAGACTGAGAGTTCTTCAGTGAAAATGAGGGTGCAGTTCATCTTCATTAACTATTCTATCCATCCCCCCCCCAACAGTGTAGCCTCGCCAAAAACGGACGCACTGTATACAGTGAGGAATTTAAATTCCCTTACCCCTGCGTAAGCCTCCCAACCCACAATGGGTCTCCTCGGACTTGTGCCAGCAAAATCGCTGGCACATGTCAGGGAACAAAAAGGAGTAGGGAGGCTGCAGAAAAGGGGGGTAGGATCCAGTGTGCACCTTCAGCACCAGTTCTAACCCTTCCTGCAGCCTCCCCACCCCCATCATGCCCTCTCTGCCTTGTTTTGCCACCTCCTCACATCCCCACCCCCACCTTATCTGCTCTGGTAGGTGTAGACTGCTCCATTTTTGGCATGGCTGCTTTATAGAACCCTTAACTTGTTCCATACAAGGAAGCAGCATACAAGGTCTGTCCCAGTGAGCGCAACCTGCAGGTCCTCCGAACTGCTCGCAGCAAAGTCCAACAGACTGCCAGGAGATGTGCTAACGACTACTGGCTCCAGCTCTGTTCCGAGATACAGATAGCAGCTGACACGGGCAACATCAAGGGGATGTATGATGGTATCAAGCAGGCCCTAGGTCCAACACAGAAGAAAATTGCCCCTCTGAAGTCTGCCACAGGCGAGGTCATCCAGGATCGGGCGCAGCAGATGGAACGCTGGGTGCAGCACTACTCTGAGCTATATTCCAGAGAAAATGTAGTCACCGAAGAAGCACTGAACAACATTGAGTGCCTGCCTGTGCTGGAGGAGCTTGACAGTGAACCAACCCTAGAAGAACTTCACGTGGCCCTGGACTCCCTTGCCTTTGGCAAGGCACCTGGAAAAGACAGCATCCCTGCTGAAGTCCTAAAATGCTGCAAAGAGATCATCGTCACTGAGCTGCATGAAATCCTCTGTCTCTGCTGGAGAGAAGGTGGAGTACCTCAAGACATGAGGGATGCAAACATCATCACGCTGTACAAGAACAAAGGTGACAGGGGTGACTGCAACAACTACCGCGGCATCTCTCTCCTTAGCGTTGTAGGAAAGCTGTTTGCCCGAGTTGTACTAAAGAGGCTCCAGGTACTTGCAGAGAGCGTCTATCCAGAATCGCAGTGTGGATTCCGAGCCAACAGGTCCACCACTGATATGGTATTCTCCCTTAGACAACTGCAGGAGAAATGCAGGGAACAACGACAGCCACTCTTTATAGCCTTCATAGATCTCACAAAGGCTTTCGACCTGGTCAGCAGAGACGGCCTCTTCAAGATTCTCCCCAAGATTGGATGTCCACCCAGGCTCCTCAGCATCATCAGATCCTTCCACAAGGACATGAAGGGCACTGTTGTCTTCGATGGCTCCACATCAGACCCTTTTGACATCCGAAGCGGAGTGAAGCAGGGCTGTGTTCTTGCACCAACCTTGTTTGGGATTTTCTTCGCTGTCCTGCTGAAGCAGGCCTTTGGAACTGCAACAGAAGGCATCTATCTCCGGACCAGATCAGACGGAAAGCTCTTCAACCTCTCCAGACTGAGAGCAAAATCCAAAGTCCAGCTGAAATGTCTGCGTGACTTCCTCTTTGCCGACGATGCAGCTGTCACTACCCACTCTGCCAAAGATCTCCAGCAGCTCATGGATCGTTTTAGCAAGGCCTGCCAAGATTTTGGACTGACAATCAGCCTGAAGAAAACACAGGTCATGGTTCAGGATGTGGACTCACCTCCCTGCATTACAATCTCTGAGCATGAACTGGAGGTTGTCCATGACTTTGTGTACCTTGGCTCAACGATCTCCGACACTCATTCTCTCGATGCCGAGCTAAACAGGCGCATCGGTAAAGCAGCTACCACGTTTTCCAGACTCACAAAGAGAGTCTGGTCCAACAAGAAGCTGACGGAACATACCAAGATCCAGGTCTACAGAGCTTGCGTCCTGAGTACACTTCTGTACTGCAGCGAGTCATGGACTCTTCGCCCACAACAGGAGAGGAAACTGAGCGCTTTCCACATGCGCTGCCTCCGACGCATCCTCGGCATCACCTGGCAGGACAAAGTTCCAAACAACACAGTCCTGGAACGTGCTGGAATCCCTAGCATGTATTCACTGCTGAAACAGAGACGCCTGCGTTGGCTTGGTCATGTCGTGAGAATGGATGATGGCCGGATCCCAAAGGATCTCCTCTATGGAGAACTCGTGCAAGGAAAGCGCCCTACAGGTAGACCACAGCTGCGATACAAGGACATCTGCAAGAGGGATCTGAAGGCCTTAGGGATGGACCTCAACAAGTGGGAAACCCTGGCCTCTGAGCGGCCCGCTTGGAGGCAGGCTGTGCAGCATGGCCTTTCCCAGTTTGAAGAGACACTTTGCCAACAGTCTGAGGCTAAGAGGCAAAGAAGGAAGGCCCATAGCCAGGGAGACAGACCAGGGACAGACTGCACTTGCTCCCGGTGTGGAAGGGATTGTCACTCCCGGATTGGCCTTTTCAGCCACACTAGACGCTGTGCCAGAACCACCTTTCAGAGCGCGATACCATAGTCTTTCGAGACTGAAGGTTGCCAATACAATAACTTGTTCCAGTGCTCTTTTTGTACTGCAGCCTTGCATGACAGCATTCCTATAATGGCCACTGCCAAAATGGGCAGAAGGTGTCTATGTGCACCTTGTCTCAGTGGCTCTCTGCTTGTACACAGACAGCTTCCCAGTTTCCCCACCAGGAAGGAAACAACCACAGGTATCATGGTCCCATTCTCTTAGCAGCACAGCAACCTCACCGCCTGTGAGGGGTACTCCTCATTGGCAGACATCTGTAGAGTAGCCACTTGGTCTTCCATCCATACCTACTCTAAGCATCATAAGGTGGATATTGCAGCAGGAGAATCTTCCAGAAAGTGGTGAGCACCTGAGCAATTCATACTGCGCCTGGACTATCCAGTATATCAGCTGTTCAGATAGATTCTGAAGGATTAGGAATGTCACCCTTCCTCTACCAGAGAAAACAGCAATCTCTTATCTGAGAATTTCTGTTCTTGGAAGAGGTAGCAGCCACCTGTGTTACCAGCCTTGGTGCCTTGCTCTTCTGGGTGATAGGTGTGAGAAGACAGCTAGCATTCCTCAGAGAGTCTACCTTGTGTGTCTATGCTGGCATCTTATTTGGGTGTCTTGTGATTCCACTGTGCTGTTTATCTCACTATGCATGTGGTTTGTTGCCTTCCTTTTTCACTTGTTCTCTAAGTTAGCCTCCAGTGTGGGGGTTTAAAAGGATGTTTCAGCTCTTCAGGGCAGTCTGGGGGTGGAATGCATTCCACAGGAAGAGGAATCAAGAGGACTGACCATGCCTCCTGGTATTGGGAGGAGAATTCCCAAAAAAATTCCTTCCCCCAGAACAGGCATTATCAGGTAAGAAATTCCTGTTTCCCCTCCCCTTTGCTCTGTCCCTTCTCCTTTTAAGGAGTACCGGTACCACTCCTCATTTCTCCTCCTAATAGCTTTCTTTAGGGCCCCATCATCATGTGAATGTTAGCTGTAGACTGCCAATGTCTGGATTAGGTGCAAGTGACCTAACTCAGAACCAATTTAACTTTTTAGTCTTTAGTAAAGTTAGCACACCTTCACCTTCATTTCCATTTTCTTTTCACTGCCAAATTATACCATCACACCATTGGCCATCACCTACCATAAAGACCACAGTATGCATATTGCTTGTGTTTTAAAAAGTACTGTCAGTACCATATCACACTTACTACATGATCTCTACTACATGGGATCAAATCAGTGCCAAAAGAAGTCTTAGAGACAGGGATGGCATCAGGCATTGGTTAGGTAAGAAACTAGCAAAGGGCTCACGCCCCTTATCAGGCTCATCTGGCTGGACCTACTCCTAAACCTTTAGTACCAAAGGCTATGGTAGCATCCAATGCATCACGGGAGAATGGGTGGTGGGTGCCATAGTGGCCCTAAAGCAAGTAGGGGTTTTTAGGGCCCTGCTGTGCCCTTCAAATGTACTGTTTTTATTTATTTATATATTGCCTCTCTCATTCACAGATTTTTCTTCAGATATTACTCAATATTTACACAGACAGGCTGTCCGAGACCCAATAAGGGTGTTAAGGGTTTATATACAGTTGGCCCTCAGTATCTGTGGGGAATCTGTTTCCGGACCCCCTGCAGATACTGAACCCAGAGATATTAAAATCCATGTGGGACCTCAGAGGACCTGTGGATGCGACAGGAAGTGCCTTCTGGTTAAGTCTCAGAAGGCTTCTGGAAGCTTCTGAGAGACGCTTCCAGTTTTTTTGTCAAATTGGAAGAGCCTCTCAGAAAATCTCCCACCCTTTCAGTCACACCCAGGAATTTGGTGAGACTCTTCAGATGCAGGTTGGGACCCATGTTAAGTCAAATCCACAGGTCCCAAACCTGTGGAGATAAAGAGGGTCCACTGTTTGGAATCCTCAAGTCTCTAGATATTTTCAACCCCTGAGGGCTGGGGGATAAGAATAGGCCCTCAGTTTGGCTGTACTTGTCGTAAGAGGCGACTAAACAGCCACCGGGTAGATGGGACTCGTTAGCCTGGGAAGGCAGCTCATCTGAGAGAAGGAAAACTCTGATCCCAAACCTCCACTGCCTTGTGGCTACATCCAGTTATGGAAAAGGCTTCAGGAGTCAACCTCGAGGCAAAATCAGGAGCCAGAGTCCCTGAAGCAGTTCATGGCTGAACACAGTCACGTTCTGGCAACTCCTGCGACGCCGCTGGAACCAACCGTACTGGCCTCTGCCTTTCCATTGGACCATTTCAGCGATGTGGAGAGGGGGGATTTGCTGCATGGGAAACAGTCTATCCTCCATATCTACTTTACCCAGGCTTCGTGCACTGGAGAGAGCACTCTGTTCCAGAACCACTATTCAGAGAGTGATACCATAGTCTTCCGAGACTGAAGGATGCCAACATACATACTAGATATTTTCTCACAGATGTAGTTATCTTTCTTAACTTCCAACACTTGCCTTGAGCTTCCTCAGACAGCCATACAAATCATGCCAAGCAGATGGTCTTCCAGTTGTTATCCCTCTTGTCACTGACATTCTCAGCATTCCAACATTCCAGTTTGTCCTCTCACTAAGCCTGTAACAGAAACTCCTCTCTCTCACTGAGGGTCATGTCATCTTATCATGACATCTGGTTGTAACACTTTGCCTTAAAAACGTTCAGTGCAACACAGTGGCTTGTCAAGTGGTTGAACCCCTTAGAATCAAAGTAAGATCCAAACCATTACAGAGAACTGGGAATCTACTTCTATTATACAAAATTACAAAAACCTGACTTGACGTAACAGAAAATGCAAAAATGCATTTTCATAATAGCTATTTCCAGACAGATGCCTTCTTCTAAAAATAAGCCCACAATGCCAAAAAAGAAGATAGGGAGTCTGGAAAATGACACAACAATATTTGTACAGAGATAAGAATCAGAGGGCCTCAGACTGTGCCTGCAGTCTCTTCGTGAGAACGGAAAATTGGTGATAAGATGAGGGAACGATTACTGCAAAGCTAAATGATTTTTTTGTCTTGGTATGTTCACCAGGGAGTATGAGGGAAACATGCCAGAATTGGAGGGAAGTTTCCTAGAGGCAGAAAATGAAAAATTAATGAAACTAAGGCGACACCAGAATAAGTAAAAATAAATCATAGCAGGTAAACAAGAAATGAAAATTCCAGGTCTGAACAGCTTCTATCACTGAACAAATTAAGGTAAGAACCAGTCATTAGGATGTTCCACTTTCACATTGTGTAAAGGAGAAGTAGACTAAGAAGAAGAAGTTGTGAATCAATGCATTTTTGGAAAGGATTAATCTAGACAACTGGGAAAAATTGACTTGATTTGAGAATATTTCTAGAGATACAATATAGATCAGGAAATAGAACAACATTTGTTCCTTGGGTAATATACATAAATCACCTTCAACTTTAAGGGAAGTTACATATACAAGACATATAAACAGTGTATTTTGCATTCATACAACTAGGGATCCCTGAGGACAGTTATGCATACTATGTCAAGTTTCTGCTGGGCTGCACTGCAGTGATTTTATTCTGGGTACTGAATATGTGCCATCATTTTTGTGAACGGGCAACAGCCAAACAGGTTAGATTTAACACAGGAACTTCACTCACTTGCCTAGTGGCACTCTTGTAGATACCAACTCAATTCATATTATATTCACAATAACACAGTATATTCACAATACCACTTTCAATATGTACATCACATAAACAAGTGAGACTGGGATAGGACAGGGGTGTTCAAAGTTTTTGGCAGGAGGGCCACATTATCTTTCTGACACTGTGTCAGGGGCCGGGGGGGGGAAGAATTAATTTACATTTAAAACTTGAATAAATTTACATACATTTACATACATGAATATATTAAAGATGAACTTATATGAATGAATGAAGGTCTTGCAATAGCTCAAGGCCTATAAAAGGCCATGCACAAAGCTAGGCTGGCCTTTCCTTTGCTGTGCTACTGCATCACCGACATGAAACAACAAGCAGTGGAGGGAGCCCTCAGCCCACAGCGAATGTGAGAGGTCAAACAGTCGCCCTCACTCTGAGAGCAGTTGCATCGGGCCAGTGTGGGCTCAAACAAAGCTCCAGAGGGCCAGAGACTCATTGGAGACTGGGGGCTCCCTGAGGGCCACACTGAGAGGCCTCGAGGGCCGCAAGTGGCCCCAGGGCCGGGGTTTGGGCACCCCTGGGATAGGAGAACAGGAGAAATAACATTCCTACAGAGTTATTGCTAATTATTGCCCCAGAATGACTAGAGAAACTCCCTGCTAATCTGCTAATTTGTATGAAAAGCCCATCCCTTTCTCATATATACATATATGTATATGTAAAAAAATGTTGCTTTTGTTTCCCAATTTTGGGGGAGAGGGAGCAAAAGAAAAACCTTGTTTGCATAAACTAGTTGCTCTAAGTTTATAAACCCCAAGACAGTGATTCCCAAACTGTGAGTTGGAACCCACCAGTGGGTCTCAAGCCAATTTTTGGTGGGTCACAAAAAGTTTTTGAAACATTGGAAAAAAAAAAAAGAAACAGCTTTGCAAGAAGCCTTGCCCAGAAGCACCCTTCTACCCTTGCAGAAGAAAATTGTTACCTGGAAAGCTCACCTGTGATAAGAGGCAATCTCCATACCCCCAAATTAAAACCTCACATTTCCCTTTTTTTTTTTTTTTTTTTTTTTTAGTAATTGGCATGCCATAGATCACATGTAAACCCAGTTCTTTTTGGTCTAGTGAGTTGTGACATATTGTAAATTTTAAAAAGTGGGTCCTGGTGCTAAAAAGTTTGGGAAGTATTGCCCTAAGAAATCCAGAACTATATCCCCAACTGTGAGGCTTCAAAGAAAATGTAAGATGGGGTCTCCATTCACGACCAATCTTCACTTTATGTTTTAAAGAAATGAGCTTTGCAAGTCGTTTCATTTCTTTCTTTTTTAAAAATACACCTAGTAGATCACACAATAGATAATAGTGCAAGAATGTGAATTTTCCTCATTGTTGTGCAGTAGCTTACATCCAGGTCAATGGACTGATCATGCAACTCAGTAGCTACTTGAGACAGCCAGTTAAGGTAATTGCCTATTTTAGCAACCTTTATGATGACTGATAGGGCTGATTTTGCCTCATTTGCTGACATAAGCTTTATGCAGCTAGTGTAAAGGCATTTTTAATACTGCACACTAGATTTTACTACTTTGTTTACATGCCACAGAACATAATTACACCATCTAGAAATTGTGAGCATCTTTTGTTAGGCAGTCACTGCTGGTCAGTAAAGCTTTTGGTGACAAAAGCGAAATGAGAGCAGCAACAAATATATGTAAGGCTGCAATTCTGAGTTTTCATTCATGTAATAACAGAAGCAAGGTCCCATTCCAAACAGCCATCCTCACACAATACCATACTTCCTTTCTTGATGGGAGGTCCTTTTTGAAAGCTTCTCTGACAAAATCACAGAGCACATCAAAAGCCTACAAATCATAAAAAATCCCCTAGAATACTTTACAGTGGTTCTCAAACTTTTAGCCCTCTTTAGAATGAGAATCTATCAGGACCCACCAGAAGTGATGTCATGACCAGAAGTGACATCATCAAGCAGGAAAATTTTTTGCAATCCTAGGCTGCAATCCTACCCACATTTACCCAGGAGTAAGTTGCATTTACTATCATTGTTAAAAGCATATACATAGTAGCCTGTTGAAAGTACAGATGTGTAACATTTCCCCAAATGGAGTCACATACCATGGTAGCATCAAGTCTAATATATTAAAAATAAAATATTGAAATAAATGGCGATCCTCCTGAAATTGGCTCACAACCCACCTAGTGGGTCCCAACCCACAGTTTGAGAAACACTGCTTTACAACATCTGCCAGTTTTTTACACAGGACAGTCTTATGATGTGAGTAGTGTCACCTTCGAGCAAGCAATCTTTTAACATGAAATCTCGAGCGATACCAAGAGGGACATAGCATAAATGTTGGAATTCGCTTTAAGAGTTGATCCACCTTTTCTCTATTCTTTTACATCACAGACATCCAAAAGACAGCCTGTGGTGCACCAGCATAATCATTTCTGGCACTCAGCCAACAACGCCTTACTGTTCTGCCCCACCATCTCCTGTATTTGCAACCAGTCTTTGTAGAAACTATGTAGAAACTTGCACTGGGTAGTCACTTTTGCAGCACTTTGCCCCAGAAGGTTCTCAGCCAATTTCATATGGGTCCCCAGTCATTTCAATATTTTGATTTTAATATATTAGACTTGATGCTAACATGATATGTGACTGCATTTGGAGAAATGTTACAGACCTGTACTTTTAACAAGCTACTATGCATATTCTTTTAACAATGACAGTCAATGGGACTTACTCCTGGATAAGTGTGGGTAGGATTGCAGCCTAGGATCGTTAAAAATTTTCCTTCTTGATGATGTCACATCAGGTCATGACCTCACTTACGGTGGGTCCTGTCAGATTCTCATTCTAAAAAGTGGGTCCTGGTGCTAAATGTGTGAGAACCATTGTTCTATACTAATTGGCAGTTGCTCTCTGGGGTTTTAAGGCAGGGATCTTTTCCAGTCCAAAAGCAGAAAACACACTGGTGGGTCAACTGAAGCATCTTTTAAAAATGGTTGTGTTTACATGACATGTTTTCCAGTTAAGCTGGAACTGCTTCAGCAAAAAGCAAGGCATCAATGTTAGGAGAATTTCCAGACACACCACCTGTTCTCTGAGGATCTCTTGATGCTGACAGTTGCGGATGGTTCATGTTGAAGACATGGCCTAAAGGGACAAGATGCAGTAACCTTGGCTAAATCTAAGCAGACTAGTTCTGTTCAGTACTTGGATGGTAAATGTTATATATAAATGTAATGAATTAAATAAATTAGATAGGAGAGAAAATATCTATGGAGGGGCCATAATTTCATGGTGAAACACGTTTGGAGTTTGGTGGCATCAATATGCAGATTATATCAAGTTATCTTTTTTTTCACACTACAGAAGCTCTTGAAATCTTTAAATGGTGCCTGCAGTTAATAAATTGACTCAATGAGGGCTAATAAATTGCAACTTAATCCAGACAAGATAGAGATGCTCCTTGTCAGGAAAGCTGCTGATCTAAGAACTAAAATACAATCTGTGTTGAATGGAGTTGCAGACTCATTGAAATACAGGTGTGTATTGTGGAAGAGCTGCTAGACCTGGGTATCCTGAAAATTACTTGGGGCAGGAAGATCTGATCCAACTTTGGTTGGTACTCACAGAATCCATGGACCTGTACATAGTGACAAGTTTTAGTAACATCTTATCTGAGTTACTGTAATGCACTCTGCATTAGGTTATATTTAAAGAACATTCGGAAACTGCAGCTGGTCTATAATGCTACAGCCAGACTGTTGACCACGGCCCCGTATCAGAAGCATGTCATTTTCTAAATCTAATGGCTCAATTGGCTTCTTGTTGGTTTCACTTTCCAGTCCTGTCCTCTGTCCTGAAGCCCCAGGACCTCCTGTAAAGCTTATTCTGAGGATATGGGGATAAGAACATAAGAACAGCCCCACTGGATCAGGCCATAGGCCCATCTAGTCCGGCTTCCTGTATCTCACAGCGGCCCACCAAATGCCCCAGGGAGCACACCAGATAACAAGAGACCTCATCCTGGTGCCCTCCCCTGCATCTGGCATTCTGACATAACCCATTTCTAAAATCAGGAGGTTGCGCATACACATCATGGCTTGTACCCCATAATGGATTTTTCCTCCAGAAACTTGTCCAATCCCCTTTTAAAGGCGTCTAGGCTAGACGCCAGCACCACATCCTGTGGCAAGGAGTTCCACAGACCGACCACACGCTGAGTAAAGAAATATTTTCTTTTGTCTGTCCTAACCCGCCCAACACTCAATTTTAGTGGATGTCCCCTGGTTCTGGTATTATGTGAGAGTGTAAAGAGCATCTCCCTATCCACTCTGTCCATCCCCTGCATAATTTTGTATGTCTCAATCATGTCCCCCCTCAGGCGTCTCTTTTCTAGGCTGAAGAGGCCCAAACGCCGTAGCCTTTCCTCATAAGGAAGGTGCCCAGCCCCAAAATCATCTTAGTCGCTCTCTTTTGCACCTTTTCCATTTCCACTATGTCTTTTTTGAGATGCAGCGACCAGAACTGGACACAATACTCCAGGTGTGGCCTTACCATAGATTTGTACAACGGCATTATAATACTAGCCGTTTTGTTCTCAATACCCTTCCTAATGATCCCAAGCATAGAATTGGCCTTCTTCACTGCCACCGCACATTGGGTCGACACATTCATCGACCTGTCCACCACCACCCCAAGATCTCTCTCCTGATCTGTCACAGACAGCTCAGAACCCATCAGCCTATAATCTAAAGTTTTGATTTTTTGCCCCAGTGTGCATGACTTTACACTTACTGACATTGAAGCGCATCTGCCATTTTGCTGCCCATTCTGCCAGTCTGGAGAGATCCTTCTGGAGCTCCTCACAATCACTTCTGGTCTTCACCACTCGGAAAAGTTTGGTGTCGTCTGCAAACTTAGCCACTTCACTGCTCAACCCTGTCTCCAGGTCATTTATGAAGAGGTTGAAAAGCACCAGTCCCAGGACAGATCCTTGGGGCACACCGCTTTTCACCTCTCTCCATTGTGAAAATTGCCCATTGACACCCACTCTCTGCTTCCTGGCCTCCAACCAGTGCATTCTCATGCATAGTGTAGGGGGCTACCAATGTAAGAGGGTCAGCAGAAATTCTACTTCCCTTGGGCAGTGGTAGATAAATATTTATTTATTGGAATAAATGAATAAACATGTTTTGCAAGGACAGAGTTCTAAGTTAAAATCTTGGAATGCTTAATTAAAGGGTCTTACATGGCAGAGCTGAAAAAGATCACTGTCCCAAACTTTGGACAGCTATTGTCATTTAGACACAATATTTCATTAGATTGACCAAATAATCTCTCAGAGTAAGGCAGCCTTAAATGTTCATAATATGGCAGTTTATCCATATCACAGTGTGGCTGCAGGATTTGTTATGCTTTTATCCTGCAATGGAGATCTTTGCCTTTGTAATGACTATGTTCTTAGTGTTTCTGAGCAAAAATGGAACAATTTTGCCATCCATTACCATAGTGGAATCCGCCACAGACAAGACCTATAATGGCCTGGTTCATACATTATACTTCCTCACATGAGCAAGTAAGCAAGTATCGGGGGGGGGGGGGGGGAGAAAATGTGTAAACTGATGGTAATAGTATTTCTATGTTTATATAAAACAGCTATAATTTAAAATGGTATGAAGCCATGTAGTCTTGTTTCTTTACATATTTAGATGGTGTTTAAAGCATATGCACAGGATTTGTCACTGTAGTGGTTTGTATAGGTAAATTGATTCTCAAGCTATTCTACCAAATGCAATACAATAGCAGCTGACCTAGTGGCTTATATTGAACTATCACACCAGAAACATGAAAGCTGAGCACATGACCTGTGTGATACTTTCCTTGGAGATAAGTAGCTAGATCCACTTCTGAACAATTGTACCAACAGTGTATAAGGGGGAAATGGGAGGTAAAAGAGAACTGGAGAATTGCATACCAATGAGTTCTAAGAATAAATAATTTCTCCTTGTTTCTGCATGAAACAAGTGAAACTACCAAAGGCAAAATCATTAGCAATTTCAGGAACTACCTACCGTATTTTTCGCTCCATAAGACACACTTTTTCCCCCCAAAAAAGTGGGGGGAAAGTGTGTGCGTCTTATGGAGCGAATACTGCAAAAAAAAAAAAAAAACTCCGCCCAGCCCCCTTGCTCTGCTTCCCTGGGCAGTCAGAGGCTACTCAGAAGTAAGTATCAGAGTCACTGGGGCTCACTCCCAGGAAAGCGTGGGTGGGGTGGCAGTCTCGCTGCCCAATCCTGTGCATGCCTACTCTGAAGTAAGTCCCATTAGAGTCAGGGGGGCTTACTCCCAGGAAAGCCTCTCTCTCCCCCCCAAGCCTGGAGCATCACAGCCTCTCTTTCCCCCCCACCTCAAGCCTGGAGCATCACATCCTCTCTCCCCCCCCCCCAAAGCCTGGAGCATCACAGCTTCTCTTTCCCCCCACCCCAAGCCTAGAGCATCACAACTTCTCTGCAACACAAACACTTTCCCCCCTCTCTCACACACACAGGCTGCCCCCTTCTCTTACACACACAGATGCTCTGCCCCCCACACACACTCACACAGCAGGGGAGGGGCGCTTTCACTCACCTCATCCAGCATCTGAATGTAAGCCCCCCCCCATCACAAAGAAAAAACTGTCTCCTTGGTCAGAATGCCAGTGTTTGCTTATTGCACAAGCCCCAGGTAAGGCTCGGTTCTCACCATAAATCCAGAGGTTTGTTGTGTCTTGAGAATTCAAGTTGTGGTTGGACTTTCCACTTGTTCATTTGTATTGGAATCACAGAAGAACTGGCGAGGAGGTAGATGTGGTGTCAGCAGTGGCCCCTTTAAGGGTAAGGCCTGGGCATTCAGCAGAGTGTGCTGCACAGCTGCAGCCACTGGAAGGCAATAGGGCCCTCAGGGATATAAGGAGCACCTGAGGCAGAAAGGGGTTGTGGGTTTTGATGGAGTGCAGGTTGGAGAGGAGACTGACTGGGTTTATTGAATTTGGAATCTGACTGTGTCTTGTGACTGGACTTGGATACCCTGATGGATTTGACTGACCTTGGACTATAATTTAGCTTATTGGTTCTGGACTCTGATTTGGCAACTCTGATTGATGGGAGTGATTTACTTGGCATCTGTGGACTGGAACTGGACTCACTTTTGCTTGCTGCACTGGTGAGTTGCACAAGGGGGACTGATCAGCCTTAAGCGGGCACAAGGCCCAGTGGATTGGGATTTGGCAGAACATCATTGTAGCAGAAAGATAATGTGATCCCCTATTTGTGTGCACCTGCTTTTGTGAGCTTCATAAATTCTGACTCTAGCGATGATGAGTTCTTGGGGTTTCCAGAAAACTAGAGTACTCAAACCTTTAAGTCTCTCCATTTGTTAATGACAGTGATAATGGTTCTTAATGCCACTGTTGACTGCTGTTCACTTTACATGGTTCAAATGTTATTCTGTTATAGTTTATTAAATATTTTATTACACTATTTGGTTCAGAATATTTTTTTTCCTCTAAAAACTAAGTGTGTCTTATGGTCAGGTGCGTCTTATGGAGCGAAAAATACAGTACTTTTTATAACAAGGTCTTCAGGAATCTTTTTTATTTTGTTTTTCAAATCATTGTCTAATTTGTTTTTCAAGGTATTACCTGAACTTCAGCTTATTAGTGCTATACCACTGGCACAGGAATCTGCTCTGCTCTCTAAAATTCCTGCTTCAGTGATGAATATTCAAACATAATTCTGGGTCCTGCATTTTAATGATTCAGTGAACTTGATCAAATTTTGAACCTAATTGAATTCATCACAATGAACTATATTTCACTTTACTTATTACAGTGTTAGACCTCTTCAAACAGACATGCAATGTGTAGAAACCACTTTCCAATGATGCAACTCCATACAGTTAGAGTGTATTAAGCAACCACATGCACACGGTCAACCAAAAAGATCTTTCCCATCTGATTGGCCCAGGTATGCCTTTAATAGAAGGAACACTATTTTAGTGGATGGAACAGTGGTCTGAATCCAATCTAGGTATGAGCATGCATGCATACATACAAGTATTCTTATACATGTGTGAGTGTGCACTCTCTCTCCCTCCCCCCAGAAGTAGTGCTAGGGGTGCAGGCTCTACCGGGTGATGCATATGGGGGTTGGGGTTGGTGATGCCACTACTGGCCAAAAATTTTTAAATCTTGGTATTTTTGAATAACACCATCATGTTATATATCATTCATGCAGAATGCAATGAAACAACGTTGAAATATCTCTATCAAAAGCTATATCCAAAAAACCAGCGAGGTGAGGCAATGGTGCATCACCATGCCCACTGCCCAGGGCACTGCCACACCCACTGCATGGAAGGAGGTCAGTCATTACGGGTGACGCGCTGGCCTCTTGCACTATGCGAGACAAACCCTAGTGAAGTCACTGCTCCCTCCATTTTTCCTGGAAACAATCCTTTGACACTTGTACCAACAGGCTGCATAAAAGACACAATGTCAACCAGTCTTTGGAACAACGCAGTAACACCACCACTGAATACCACCTCTTTCAGACTCATGGACTGGCAAAAAAAAATTACACTAAAGGGGGAACTACTGCTTATCCAATCAGGTATTAGGATACAACCACTGTAGTTAATGAGGACTCTGTTTAGTATCAAATTGAAAAATAGGAGAAAATATGCGAGCTGATTAGGTTTGAAATTGGAATTGTGTTTGCTGAACCTTTTAGTAGAAAATTAAAGTGCAACAGGCATAGACAACATCCGCACCAGTTAAGTAAATATAAATCAAAAGTCAAGATATCTACATGCATAAAACCTCTTAATTCCTGGTATCTGTGTGCAGTGACAATCTAAAGGTATGTCTGCATGTTTGGAAAAAGAAAGAGTTCTCAAACCATTCTTTCTAACAAACTGGAATATTTCTCTGCCCAGGGAGAAAGGGAAGCATGGGTAAAGTTACTATTGGTCATCATTCCCATCCTGGGACCAGGCTATGGAAATGCTGCTACCAGCAAATTATAGAAGTAAAAATTAAATCCAATCATTTACGGAAGGCACTTGGTTTTAAGAGTCAGACTTTTCCCTGATATCTACTACTAAGTTTCTATAATTTTAGAAAGACTAGTAAATGTCAATAATGGAGTTTCTCTTATTTACCAATGCAAATAAGTAAATAACAAATATTTACTTATTTATTTAAGAAAATAGTAGCATACACAATGAGCATGTGCTTCAATTGGCCAGCATAACTTGTGACCTACTAGGCCAGGACAGTCCAGCAAGAACTCAAGCTTTCTAGTTTTGCTGTTTGTCTGAGATTAGAACATCACAGAGATTTGCTGAGCCCTTGCAGGTCACAATAAAATGCATGGTGAGAGGTTGACTTGGGTTTCTTGGATCACAAATTGTGCAAGTTTGTCCAATGTAATTGTGATTTCTGTTGTAAGCAAAGGGCAATAATGAAGCAGCAAGCATGAATAGGAAGAAGTCAGAGAGCTAGAAGCACATTTCCCATATGTCAGTGGTGGTACCAGTACATTACACACGTGGGGCAGGCATCACACCCCATGATGTGTCATCCCTTGCTGCACGGCACCTCCCTAACTGACTATGACAAGAGGCAGGCCCAGGATCGATGGTGCCTGGCAGAGAGGTGCAAAGTGCAGCACCTGGAAGTAGGCTGGCAGTGACATGATGATGCTGTTTCATCATTGTGTCACCAGCGTGTCCAGACTTCCCTGATTTGCAGCCAATTGGACCCAAAGGGTGAGTGGAAGGACCCTTCAGCATGGAGAAACATCCAAGTGAGGAGCACCATTCACCATTCCAAGCCTCGTTGCAAGGGCCATAGACACAGGAGGTGATTGTGCCCCTCCTGGGTTGTGTCATGTCATCACCCAGAGCGCCACACCTGGGGTGGGCTGCCCTGGCTGCCCCAGCCTTGCAACACCTCTGCCACATGCAGTTTGTTACTAGTAAAGATATAACAGTAGCTTCATGAAAAATATCCTCAAATGGTGTCCAGAAAATAAACATTTTCCTATCTTTTGTTGTCTTCATACCTGTAAATCATATGAGTATATTTTGAAGGAAACTGTCCTCAGTACAGCTAGAATTCATAGCTATTCATTCCAATAGAGTCTCATTGACTTTAATAGGGTTAGATAAGCATAAATGGGCTGTAGATTGCAGCTGAGGGATTTTATCAGCAGAATAGACTATAGTTGAATTTTAGAGTGAAGTTCTCACAGGTAATCCCAGGAATTCCACTTGTGACAAATACTCAATGACAGTAGCTATGCTGGTTGTTGCTCACCTCTGCATGCCTTTTACGTTCTTGACATTTTGCTTCCAGGCCTGTCAAGCTAGGCAGGCTTTCTTCCCTTAGTGCGAGGCTCATAGGCTGCCCGGCATGCAAATAATCTTCAGATGAGAATGGGGATTGTAGTAATCGGTACTGATACTGCAAAACAGTGGTGTTTCCCTAAAGCAGTGCTGTTCACCTAGGAGCTTCTGTATGAAAGAGCATTCAGGAAGTAGCTCTTCCCAATGAAAGATTACAGATTCCCCAAACACAGACTTTATTATTATTGTGTAACACACCACCTATGTACAAGGAGCCCTGCAACAGATGAGAAGACATGAACCTGCTCCAAGAAGCTCACAATGCAGACTAGACTCAAGGGAGACAACAGATGGAGAGGAGGGGAATGATAGTAGGGTAAATGGGGGGGGGGGAGAAGAACATGCTATTTCATGTTCCTGTTCTTAGACTTAGTTTCAGTAAGTAAAAGCTACTCGAGAGTTGTGCCACAAGTCTTCACAGAAAAGGTGGGTTTGGGGGAGGAATTTGAAGAAGATAAGAAAGGAGTCACTGTGCAGGTGGTCTGTAAAGGAGTTCCAGGCATAAAGGGTGCAAGGGAGAAAGAGCCTCAAATGGGAGTGACATCTCCGTTGCGGACCCCCACTTGGTGAGCTCAGGGAGAGGAGTTAATGTTGGGGAGAGTTGGGGTTGCCTGGACTTACCCCGTCCTATAAGAAGTCACAGAGGCTTTCAAAGAGGTCTGCACCAATGGCTTATTCATGTTAAGTTCTTTACACTCATCTGGCCCCTGTTACATCACAGGAGCCAGTGCCATGTCCATGTATAGAGATTCGTGTCTGGTCCACTTCCCAGGCATTGGGGTGGAAACAACCCTTACGCCCTGTCCAGGGCAGGTTGTCCCAGATAAGTAGGACACTCCATTCTCCAAAGAGGCTGTCGGAGCCTCTCCCCAGCCAGACACAGGCCTCAGCAAAAGTGTGGGGCTGGCCAACCTTCCTCCAGCTCCCATCCCCAGGACAGAGCCCAGGGAGGAACAACCTCTCCCTCTGCCTGCTGGGCTTCTTATGAACCCAGCAGCCAGCACTGAGGGCTCCACCCCTTCTGGTCATGTGATCAGCCTGGGTCCTACTCCCAGGGAGACCTCTTACCTGGGGACTGTGTCCAGAAAGTACTCTCTGTTCCCCTACTCCCAAGGAGACCCCTGCTCCTGAGTAGACCTGTGCCTCTGGGGCCAGGCCCGGGTGACAGGGAGTGAAAGACTTTCAGATGAACAAGGAACTGGAGGAGTGAACACGGAGCTGAGGGAAGCATTCCCATGCTTCTTTCTGTCTTTTCTTTTTAGCAATAGGTCAACTGACCATATCAGCAAAACAGAGGCAAACAGTTTGCACACAGAGGCAAATAAACTTTTAGATACATGACGCTCTTTTATCAAACATCAATTAGAGAGATACACAGATATAATCGGAGCTTACTTGCTCCGAGGTGACAGCAGCCTGGGACCAAGTAACTCCTTTGAAACAACCCAGTTGAGGTAAGCAGGACTGCAGTTTAAAGAGATTTTGAAGGATGGTAGGAAATTGTCTCTAGCTTCTGCATAGACAATGTGAGACACTGAAGCAACTACAGCTTTAGATTTACCGTTGTGGTGCTATGCGTGCCAATGTAGACTGTAGGATGTGTGCTAATAAAAAGAATAACTTGTATAGGGAATGACAAGGCTCAAAGAGACTGAAAGAAAGGCAACTGAAGCTAATATAACGCATTGTACTGAAGAACATTTTGCTAGTCTTGGACATCAATAGAAGTCTGCCATCTGTCTCATGTTAATATCATGTACCTGAATACTAATTTCACATGCATGGATACTAAACTCAGAAACGCCATTCATTTCCATATGGGGTTAGTCTAAATACATCATTTTATAAATTTCAAATATATCTACCAACCAGCAACTGTTACAGTACATGTTTTATTATATTAAAATTTGTACACTCATATAGATTCACTCAAAAACTTACATGCAATACATTTTAAAACTGGTAACAAAGTACTATTATCTTTCTTTTTCCTAAAAAGTCCACAAATCTGAATTAATCTTCAGATTGCCTCATCTTATTTGAAAATAGAAACTTGTTTCCACAAAATGAGATATGGTGTGAGGGGAAAAAGAATGGTTTCATTTTCTCCTTAAACTCTGTGTAATCCATGCTGTTCCAAAGAGAAAATGGTAGCCATCAATTTTAAAACCCACAGTCTTCTACTGTAATTAATTGACTCCCCAAACAAATACTGCTATTTTAATGGGCAACTCACATGTTGCCTCTCTGTGCTTAGAATATGTTCTCAATTGCCTAGTCATCTGCAAAACGGCAAGCTCCCCAGTGGCTATTTGACCCCAGAAATCCCAAGGTAATTCTCAAAGATCATTAAGTCATTTTATACTGCTCCCACTAGAGAACAGAGGTTTTGTAAGCAACAGTGCCAACACAACACACCAAACAGCAGATGGCACCCAGCTATATATGGTCCAGCCATTCAAGCATGAAGAACCAGCACTCAGACAGGCTGAAGACTGTAAGAGCTGCTTACAGGGAAAACTAATGTGAATCCACTATTGTTGATGACTGTGGAAGTGTTCTAAATGGGATGTTGCTGAGAAAGAAACTACTGTATATGCAATCTTATGAGCACTGAGCCTGTGCAACTCTGACTGCGAAAAGAAAACAGTTCCTAGATTGGAGACCAGAGTTTGTTTACGAAATAAAAACTACCAAGGCTATTTCAAGGTTGTTCAAAGACTTACTATGTTAAAGAAACAACCTAAACTCCAATTTCTGTACATGGACTTCTCATGTGATTACCAGTTATTTATCTCACCAAGGAGGTAAGATAGTAATTGATTTCCTATATTCACTATGGCAAATATCAGAAACTCAGTGGATGCTGACATTTGTTACTAAGTCTCAAGGACAACCAAATGCCTTTGGGAAGTGACCAAATTCCACAGAACTAGAGAAAGTCTAAAGCAGGGGGGGGCAAACATAAGGCCCAGGAGCTGGATGAAGCCCGCAGAAGCTTTTTATATGGCCCTCAGGCTCTCAGCTGCTGAGCAGTGCTGAGGTGACACTGCTGAAAGGTGCTACCCGCATGATAATTGGGTTTTCCCATATCTTGAAATATGATCAAGGTTTGTGCATTTTTTTTCTTCTATCATTTGCAGCTAATGAGTTCATAAGGAAGAAAAAGTGCTTTTTTCTGATTATGATGTCATTATGTTTAATGGCATCACTTCCTGCCTTATGACATCACTTCCAGCCCTCAGTAGGCATCATGAAAGCTATTCGGCCCGCTGTTTGAAATGAGTTTGACACTCCTGGTCTAAAACGTGAACATGTTTCCTCTCCCCCCACCCACGCTCCAGTGTACAATTTCTTTAAACCATTTTTGAGCGACATAGAACTTGCATAGGCATTAACCATACATGAGAATATTTATGTGAGAAAGTATACACAAGATTGCTGCTATTCCCACAGTTTGTAATGTCTCATCAAATGAACCAATCCCATTTCAATGCATAGGTTCTTGGAAGCTTTTGTTTTTAATTTTGGGTTTGCTTTTTTTTTTTTAAAGATTTTTTTGTTTGCTGTTCACCCCATCGGAAATACCAGAAAGAAAATATGCATTTACAGGTATTTGTACAACTTCTGATTCCCTTCAAATAGCTGTGTTGGCAGAAGAATTTATTTTACTTTCCATTTGATTCACATTTACTAGTTACCAACATGAACACTGAATTGTACTGACTGCTCATGGATACGCATTGAACTGGAAGCACCATTAGCCCCTCGGCATTCCAGTCAAACAGAAATATGGATGAGCCAGAAAAATGACACCCTCTCTGTCGACTGGCTGTCTGATTGGCTTGAAGTACAGCAAATCCATCAACCTCACAGCATTTTTGTCTGGCAGATACAGCAATCAACTCTCTTGGTATGAATAAGGATGGTTACTTTGGGTGGAACCAGAGTGATGGACATGGGCATCACAAGATCCATTTTCAAGGGCCCTACTACGCTGTCAAGGAAATTGTGCTTTTTGTTCTATCCATCTTGTTTACAGCCCAATCCTAAAGGTGGCAGCTCTACCGGGTGCAGCACTGCCGAAGTGGCTACTGCTGCATCTTGTGGCCCTGTGGCAGCCACCAGAGATCTCATCGGGCGAAGGGGACTTCTCAAGTTTGCGCTGGTTATTTTGCCAGCGCAGACTTGAGAGACTTTGGCCCGTCACAGAGTTCAGGATCTGCTGTAGCAGAGTAAATCAGTGGAAAAATAGCTTTAAAGACCCACTTCCGGGTTTCTTGCTCTTCCATTGTCGCCACAGAATGCATTGGTATAGACACTATACCACATTCAGCCACTAGATGAAGTGAATAATGGAATGAAATATTCCATTAGATTCTATTATTCACCTCATCTAATGGCTGAATGTAGTACAATGAGAGGATGCGGGGACAAAGGAGTGAATAAGCAGCCCATCCTGGGACATTCCGTGTATAAATGCTTTTATGCGAATGCCCGAAGTCTACGAGCAAAGGTGGGAGAACTGGAATGTCTGGTGACAAGGGAAAATATTGACATAGTGGGCATAACGGAAACCAGGTGGAATGCGGAGAATCAGTGGGATACTGCAATCCTGTGCTATAAACTCTACAGGAGGGACAGGCAGGGGCGTGTTGGAGGTGGGGTGGCCGTTTATGTTAAGGAAGGGATAGAATCCAGCAAAGTAGAGATTGAAGGTGGGTCCGACTCCACCGTAGAATCTCTGTGGGTTAAATTTCCAGGCTTGTGCAGCAATGTAATACTGGGGGCGTGCTATCGTCCTCCAGACCAGAAATCGGATGGGGACCTTGAAATGAGGAAACAGATCAGGGAGGTGACAAGGAGGGACAGGGTTGTAATCATGGGGGACTTCAATTATCCTCATATTGACTGGGTCAATTTGTGTTCTGGTCACGATAAGGAAACCGGATTTCTTGACGTGCTAAATGACTGTGGCTTAGATCAGCTAGTCACGGAGCCCACCAGAGGACAGGTGACTCTGGATTTAATATTGTGCGGTACGCAGGACCTGGTTAGAGATGTAAACGTTACTGAGCCATTGGGGAACAGTGATCATGCTGCAATCTGTTTTGACGTGCACGTTGGGGGAAGAATACCAGGCAAATCTCTAACAAAAACCCTTGACTTCCGACGGGCAGACTTCCCTCAAATGAGGAGGCTGGTTAGAAGGAGGTTGAAAGGGAGGGTAAAAAGAATCCAATCTCTCCAGAGTGCATGGAGGCTGCTTAAAACAACAGTAATAGAGGCCCAGCAGAGGTGTATACCGCAAAGAAAGAAGGGTTCCACTAAATCCAGGAGGGTGCCCGCATGGCTAACCAGCCAAGTTAGAGAGGCTGTGAAGGGCAAGGAAGCTTCCTTCTGTAAATGGAAGTCTTGCCCTAATGAGGAGAATAAAAAGGAACATAAACTGTGGCAAAAGAAATGTAAGAAGGTGATACTGGAGGCCAAGCGAGACTATGAGGAACGCATGGCCAGCAACATTAAGGGGAATAATAAAAGCTTCTTCAAATATGTTAGAAGCAGGAAACCCGCCAGAGAAGCGGTTGGCCCTCTGGATGGTGAGGGAGGGAAAGGGGAGATAAAAGGAGACTTAGAGATGGCAGAGAAATTAAATGAGTTCTTTGCATCTGTCTTCACGGCAGAAGACCTCGGGCAGATACCGCTGCCCGAACGGCCCCTCCTGACCGAGGAGTTAAGTCAGATAGAGGTTAAAAGAGAAGATGTTTCAGACCTCATTGATAAATTAAAGATCAATAAGTCAACGGGCCCTGATGGCATCCACCCAAGGGTTATTAAGGAATTGAAGAATGAAGTTGCAGATCTCTTGACTAAGGTATGCAACTTGTCCCTCAAAACGGCCATGGTGCCAGAAGATTGGAGGATAGCAAACGTTACGCCTATTTTTAAAAAGGGAAAGAGGGGGGACCCGGGAAACTATAGGCCGGTCAGCCTAACATCCATACCGGGTAAGATGGTGGAAAGCCTCATCAAAGATAGGCTCTCAAAACACACAGACGAACAGGCCTTGCTGAGGGAGAGTCAGCATGGCTTCTGTAAGGGTAAGTCTTGCCTCACAAACCTTATAGAATTCTTTGAAAAGGTCAACAGGCATGTGGATGCAGGAGAACCCGTGGACATTATATATCTGGACTTTCAGAAGGCGTTTGACACGGTCCCTCACCAAAGGCTACTGAAAAAACTCCACAGTCAGGGAATTAGAGGACAGGTCCTCTTGTGGATTGAGAACTGGTTGGAGGCCAGGAAGCAGAGAGTGGGTGTCAATGGGCAATTTTCACAATGGAGAGAGGTGAAAAGTGGTGTGCCCCAAGGATCTGTCCTGGGACCGGTGCTTTTCAACCTCTTCATAAATGACCTGGAGACAGGGTTGAGCAGTGAAGTGGCTAAGTTTGCAGATGACACCAAACTTTTCCGAGTGGTAAAGACCAGAAGTGATTGTGAGGAGCTCCAGAAGGATCTCTCCAGACTGGCAGAATGGGCAGCAAAATGGCAGATGCGCTTCAATGTCAGTAAGTGTAAAGTCATGCACATTGGGGCAAAAAATCAAAACTTTAGATATAGGCTGATGGGTTCTGAGCTGTCTGTGACAGATCAGGAGAGAGATCTTGGGGTGGTGGTGGACAGGTCGATGAAAGTGTCGACCCAATGTGCGGCGGCAGTGAAGAAGGCCAATTCTATGCTTGGGATCATTAGGAAGGGTATTGAGAACAAAACGGCTAGTATTATAATGCCGTTGTACAAATCGATGGTAAGGCCACACCTGGAGTATTGTGTCCAGTTCTGGTCGCCGCATCTCAAAAAAGACATAGTGGAAATAGAAAAGGTGCAAAAGAGAACGACTAAGATGATTACGGGGCTGGGGCATCTTCCTTATGAGGAAAGGCTACGGCGTTTGGGCCTCTTCAGCCTAGAAAAGAGACGCTTGAGGGGGGACATGATTGAGACATACAAAATTATGCAAGGAATGGACAGAGTGGATAGGGAGATGCTCTTTACACTCTCACATAATACCAGAACCAGGGGACCTCCAATAAAATTGAGTTTTGGGCGGGTTAGGACAGACAAAAGAAAATATTTCTTTACTCAGCGTGTGGTCGGTCTGTGGAACTCCTTGCCACAGAATGTGGTGCTGGCGTCTAGCCTAGACGCCTTTAAAAGGGGATTGGACAAGTTTCTGGAGGAAAAATCCATTATGGGGTACAAGCCATGATGTGTATGCGCAACCTCCTGATTTTAGAAATGGGTTATGTCAGAATGCCAGATGCAGGGGAGGGCACCAGGATGAGGTCTCTTGTTATCTGGTGTGCTCCCTGGGGCATTTGGTGGGCCGCTGTGAGATACAGGAAGCTGGACTAGATGGGCCTATGGCCTGATCCAGTGGGGCTGTTCTTATGTTCTTATGTTCTTACAATGTCTATACCAATGCATTCTGGGGCAACAATGGAGGAGCAAGAAACCTGGAAGTGGGTCTTTATTAAAGCTATCTTTAATCTTGAGAAGCTTGGAACCAGTGCGGTTTAATGTGAATGTAGAAAATCAGATTTTGGTGTTTTTTCGCCCTTGTTACAAGGCTTTTAAAGGTAGACCCCGGTATCAGCGGTGAGTGAAATCAGTGGATGCCGAGGTACCACCTGTATCTACTACAACATGTTTGTTTGCCCAGGTTTAAAGAATCCAAAACAAAGTTCTTTCTTTCACTGCTTTTGGAGAGGTGCTTGCCCTTTGACCTATTTTGAAAACTGGAAATATTTGCTGACAAAGAGATTATGAATAAATGTAGCTTTGGTAGCTAATAAATCCCACCAGAACTTTTGATGCCCAGGCAACAGGCTGCAGAATTGATATCAAAGATTAAATGTCATAGAATGTGGACAAAAAAATTTTTTTCCCAGTTTTTCATGTGATTAGGAGTTCAGCATATATTGTAGCAAGTTCATTTTATTGCATATTTATAATGATCTGTTACGACATATGGCCAAGACAAAGAATTAACATGCGGCATACCCATGCATGCATGATATATGAAGTTGGATCATCTAACTACATTTGTCATAGCTCCCCTTCTTAATGCCTAATTCTAGTTCAGAAACTCGGCCCAGAAAAGCTGAATGTGTTTGTGGTTTAAACATACATTCTCACAAGAAATTAACAATAGTAGATTTCACATGCCTGATAAACCACAGATAAAATTCACCACTTTCATAAATTGAATTAAATAATAATCTTGCTTTAACACAATGTAACCAACCACTCTATTGCTACCAACCCGTCATCTGAATGCAAGAAAAGGAAATTTACTTTGCCACAGGGAAAATTTGGGCACTTGTACAAAAAGAACATTTCTAAGAAAAACCCTGCAAAATCCCTGGGAAATGTGACCCTACTCCATCACCAAGAGTAGGGGAAGGGGGAAATATATCAGGTCTATTGCTAGGTCTCTGGATAATTTGCAATAGATTGGTAAGGGCTTTTGACTCTTGTTTAACAGCACATAAAATTACAAACATTCTCTGCTATGCCTGCTGCAAATCACTTATTTAGCTAACTAAGGAATTATGAGACTAACAGCACAAGCTTAAACAAGTTTACTCAGAAGTAAGTCTCACTGTATTTAATGGGGCTTACTCTCAGGAAAGTGTTATAACAGTGGTTCCCAAACTTTTTAGTACCAGGATCCACTTTTTAAAACACTCTATTGCAGGGTGTCAAACCTGTTTCATACAGCGGGCCAAATAGCATTCATGGGTCTTGCTGAGGGCCAGAAGTGACATCATTAAGCAAGAAGTACTGTCATTAAGCAGATGATGGTCAGAAACAAGCGAACTCGGAAGTGGGACACGATTGCAATTTCCGCTGTTTAAAAGCTGTGGGGACCCCTGTAGAGCACTCCATGGGGTTCCTCGCATCCCCAGGCCCTAGCAGGGGGTAAGATGTTTTAGGAAAAAAGCCCCCCTGCTCCCATAGCGGCACAATCCTGGAGATCACGTTGCTCACTGCCCCTTTTTCCCTGCCCCTGCAAAGACTTATCTTAGGAGGTTTACTCCTGAAATGTTTGAGAATCCCTGAGATAAGAGATGGTCTATGAAGTGATGCCTCAGGCTCTCTCAGCACCTTGGCAGCGTCTTTTCTCTTTTGGTCTGCCCTTTCTCCATAGTGTCCCTTGCCTTCTGAGGCCTCCTTCTGTCTCTCCCTCTAAGAGCCTCAGCAGAACCAGCAGTGCTGAAAGGGTGGCTCTAGGAGAAACCAGTTATAAGTGGAGCCAGATGAAGAGCTTCCAGGGGACGCATCTAGCTCACAGACCTTATGTTTGACATCTCTGCTGCACTTTGACCCAAAGATAACCCTCACTACACATCAACACACTACAGAAACACAGTGCAAAATGTCAGCCTCTGTTGATGAAAACATGAGATTCAGGTCTTTGCTGCAGCTAGAAACTCAATACAATTTTTTTTTTAAACTTCATTTCAATATATGGGGTCACACTATCATCATACACCTTTAATCATACAACAGGGATTTCTAAACTACAATATTCCCCCATCATAATGAAGAAACAAGTTGACAAGGCTAGAAGGTACTAACGACAACCTATTACAGGATAGACCCAGAAGGAAAATAGTTCACTTGTGACTGCCACCTGCAACTGCCAAGCTAAAACCACTCCAACACATCATCAATTACCTATAGCTCATCCTAGACAACAACACTTTTCTCCCAGAGATCTTGGATGTAGGTCTGTCTTTGCTTACAGGCAAGGCAGCCCTGTAATCTTAAAAGGACTACTCATCAGCAATGTCAAGCTCTGTAACAGAAACAAACACAGGGAACAGATTCTGCCACAAACCACACTGTCAGCTCTGCTCCCATATCTACTCAGGCAACACCATTACAGGACACAATAATGTCAGCTATGAAATCAGGAGCTCATTCGCTGCTCAGTCTTCAACATAGTACAGGCTATTTTCTGCCCTTCTGCTGCCTGTCTAGGACTAAAAGGCCAATCTCTGTGCAAAAGAATAAAATGACACAATTTTAGATAAGGAACATTGAAACCAGTCAGATAACATTTCAAACTCCAAAATCATTTTTTAACAGATTTTAAAAAGACAGTCCTACAAAAGAAACACTTTAAAAGTAGACCATGATCAAGAAAAAACCTTTATTTAATAGCTGGTCTGAATAGCGACATGGGCTTACTGACACATTATAGAGTTAATATACATAATATTACTATAAGGTTATCATCACTAATCATGAACTCTCACTCACACACACTCACTCTGCGTATGTGTCTATCTCTCTTCAGGCATTCCTACACATATGTGTGGCAAAAAGGAGCTAATACTATCAGGGTAAGAGAGAAGAACTAAGGTTGTTGCTTCAGGTTTATAGGCCAACTGCAATAGCAACTGCTGTCATGACTGAGGTGAATGCATACCTACACTGTAAGATGTCGTGGAAGTGGTTTTGATTGGCATTCACTGCCCTGAAAAATAAATGCCTCAAAAGATTGCAAAAACTTCCACCACACTTCAGAATGTATGAATCTCTTCCTTTTTAAGAAACATTGTGAACTCAGAAAACCTAAACATATAACACCCCAATCAACTTGTTCACCGTTACATGCAACCTTATGGAGAATCAGCTAGTCCTGACTTTTAGCAACGCAGTCTGAAACCCAGTTTTATAGGATGGGGATGTCCCAATGATGTCCATTTACACACTGCAAATGCAAGATAGTACTTCCTGTTAGCTGCTTATCTGAAACTCATGCTGCGGATATGATGGAAAGATTTAGTGCTAGGGGTGATTTGAAAATACAGACAGCATTAGGAAGTAAGGAATAGATTGCTAAGCAATCCACAAATGCTATTGGAACAACATATGAAGAATAGGAATGCATTCTTGTAGTTGCTTGGAAAGACTGTTGGAAAGAAAATATAAATATGAATACATAAACAGATTTCCTTATTAATTTATAGATAGAAATATACATACATACATACATGCATACATACATACATACATACATACATACATACATACATACATATGACCAGGGGCCCAGGGCACTTTCCGGAGCTGCAAAAAATGAGTCACTGCCATGAGCTTCCAGGCTGCTGCAGCAAACAGGCTACAGTGCACTGCGTGAAGCAGTAGCTTCAAAGGCCTTTGCTGGTGCTGGTAAGTTGGCTGCAGAGGCATGTCATGGAAGGGCGAGGGCAGGGGGAATCTCGATGGCACTGGCATGTGCCAGATCATATTCAAGTTTGCCCTGCCCCTTTTTTCTCCTCAGACATACACTAGCAAAATGGGAGCTATATCAGTGCCAGCACCAGGGGACAGGATTGGGCAGTAAGAGATGTTTCATTGCCATCTAAATACATTCAGAAATTTTGTGTATGTGCATGTATGCATGTGTGTTGTCTCTCTCTCATGAAGATTCCAGAATTAAAGGATACACACAGAATTGAGGGATCATTTAAAAAATATATTTCATGGTGTTAAGATCACTAACAAATCTATCACACTAAAATTCTTATCATTTGCTATTTGCAGTGACACTTAAAAACTATGATACTGCAAATATGAAGGATCAAATTGCCATATCTTCAAACACCTCACCATTTATTATGGATTCAGGACCATATCATATACATGTGGAGCCTCTTTATTTGCAATATTTTTAACTGTGCATCTGACTCAATGTGGGTCCCCAGGACCTGCGTGGGGCCAGACTTGGCCCCATCTGAGCTTTCCAGAAGTGACTGGAGCTGTGCTCCAGTCGCCTCCGGAGGCCCCTCTGAGGCCTGGCGTAGCCTCCATGAGCCTCACAATGGCCTCCGGAGGTCCTAGAAAGGCGCTTCTGGTTTCTGAGGCCTGTGGAGGCTGTGCACGACGTCCCAGGCCTCAGAAGAGCCTCCAGAGGCCACTGGAGCACAGCTCCAGTCACCTCCAGAGAACTGGCCTCTGAGGCTTTTAGAGGCCTTTCTGAGGTCTATTGAGGCTGCACATGGCTTCCACGGACTTCAGAACAGCTCCGGACGCAACCAGAGAAAGACTACGGTTGTGTTCGGAGGTGGGTGAAGCCCAAATTTCACGTGACTTGGTTCCACGCAAAATTTGGTATTCGCATGGGTTCCAGGAACGGAACCCTCGTGAATAACAAGGCTCCACCTGTATAACTAAATATGATTCTTCATAAGGAAGGTTTGCTTTGGGTGTGTCATTCTACATAAATAGGAAATCATTGAAAAAATATTTTACATTTATTTAGAGACAGTAATTTGTCTATGTAGTGAAACTTACTATTTTGTTAATAGTTTAATTTGTATTTTATAATGGTGTGCCTCTAATATTTTGAAGTGGAAAATTTTTTATTATAAAATCAAACAGTTCTAGGAAGAAATTAATTGAAATAATACAAAAACTACTCTATTGTGACCACATTTAGTTTAACCATATCATCTGGAACATTTTTACCCCAAGCTTTCTCTGAACAGACCCAAGGTGGTTTACAATCGAAACAAAAACAATTAAATGAGCAGCAGAATCTATCAATGCTGAACAAGGAGAAGCATTGATAGGACTAATTAAAACAAATGAAAAACAGGCTCGATAAGTTCTGCTTAAGCACGACAAGCATTCAGCCTAAAACTAAGCATTAACAGGGAGGATGCCAGTCAGGGAGTTATGTAGGGTGGGGGCCACCGCATGGAAGGTCCCCTTGCAAACTATCATTATACTTATTTATTTAGAGTATTTTTATCCCACCTTTCTCCCACACCAAAGAAAACTCAAGGCGGCTAACAGTAAAAAAACACCATAAAAACAATACAATATTATTAAAAACAATTATAACATTTGCATGTGCTCAATCTTGTCTGATCTTGGAAGCTAAGCAAGGTCAGGCCTGGTTAGTACTTGGATGGGAGACTGCCTGGGAATACTGGGTGCTGTAGGCTTATACCATAGTCTTTCGAGACTGAAGGTTGCCAACCATAACATTTAAAACACCCAGGATCATGACAAAAATCATTTAAAAGTGCCAGCCCTCAGTGTCAATTAAGAGACTTCATGAATAAAAAGATCTTGAGGTCTTGACAAGGTCTCCAGAGAGGGAGCAGTTCTTAGTTCCTGGGAAAGGGAATTCCATATATGGGATGCCACCACTTAGAAGGCCCTATTCCACAAACTCTTATACAACCTCTACTATACAAACTTCAGATGGTAGCAGGACATACAGGAGGGCGTCCCTGAATGATCTTGGGGGCAAGCAAACTCTTGTGAATGAAGGTGATCCTTAAAACACCTGGGTCCCAAGCCATTTGGATCTTAAAAGGTAATAACCAACACTTTGAATAGCACTCAGAAACTGGCAACCAAATGCAGCTGGAGCAAAAATATTGTGACATGATCATATAGCCTAATTCTTGTCCAACCCTAGCAGCTAGCAAATCTATATGAACTGAAGTTTCTGAAGTGTTTGAAATAACAGCCCCATGGAAAGTATATTTTAGGAATTCAAGCTAGAAGTAATTATTTATTTATATATTACCATTTAGACTGAAAAGGCTTACATACAATAAAATGCAAAATAATCGGGTTTCTTGCTGCAGCTACTAGAAGTCTAAAGATGGAGCAGGCTCACTGTAAATACCTCCCAGCCAGCAGGTGACTTGGCAGCAGGTGACAATTGCAAGGGGTAAGATCTCCTCATATCCAACTTAGGTATGAATAAACTGTAACAGATTCTCCATAAATATATCTGGATGTGGATACTCTGAGATGGAAGTCTGTACAGTTGGTATGGAAGCCAAAGGGCAAAATGCTTTCAGCCACAGGCACCCCTTGGATATCCAGGAGCAAAGATGGATTCAAAAATGTTCCAAAATTATGACCTGGTCATTTAAGGGAAATGCAGTCCTTGTCCAGAAAAGGCCAACTCCCCATTAATACTACCGCAATAGTTCTCCTGTCTAGAAGAGCTTCTGCCTTGTCCAAATTTACCAAAACCCTAGCCTTCCCCTCCCAACAAATATATCCTGAATTCCAGAACATGTATCTCTGCCAGTCTGAAAATAGCAAAAAGAAAGAGAACATTAAAACTAGTTTATCATGGTATAAGCAAAATGACTGCAGGCAACCCCCACTCATTTGACAGGTTAGGGACCAGAGCAGTGTTGAAAAGCGGAACCCAGTGTTTTTTTTAGTTTGCAAATGTTGCTTCCAATGCTTTTTTAGCTAGCAAACTGCAAATGCCTTTTCATATTGCAAATTTCTGCTATCACATAAAGATTTCTGCAAATGGACTCTCATTAATGCCTTCGGGAATGGGAACAGACCCAGAGCTAAAGTTGGCACTCTCTCTCTCTCTCTCTCTCTCTCTCTCTCACACACACACACACACACACACACACACACTCCAAAACTGTTTGAATCACCATGTCGTATGCAAATCATGTCATGTAGGATGGCAATTTCAGAACAGCAAAGAGGAAAGAGCAGAACATGCATTGAATAAATGAGTTCCAGGTATAATTGAAAGGTGTTGAAAGAGCTGATCCTTGGAAAACAAACCATCAGAAAGCGGGGGATAGCTGTACATCAAGGGCAGTGTCATAGATCAGCTAGGTCAGACATCAGCCTAGGACACACACCCATAAGAGCCCATCTGGCTGGGTCAACACCCTGAATGGTATGAAGTGTATTTTAAAACTCATAGCTTTAAATCACAGCACAGTTTTAAACATATTAGTATAAGCAATGTCAATCAGAAACATTCCCTACCAAATTCAAAGTTTCTGGAATGTTATTGTTGGTAGTGAAGTGATCTTAAGGATAGTCAAATAGGTAAATTGCTAGCAGTGATGCAATATAAACAGAACATTTCAATAAGAACCCCTTCCTCAAATAACTACATGACCACTTTGCTCCACTAATCCATGGCCCAGCAGATTACTACTTTTGAAGACTATATAACAGGTCTGAATTTGCTGAGTTTGGTAAATAGCCATGTTAATGTAGAGCTACTCAAACTGCTTGTCATGCAATGCAAATTGTGTTTCTTGGAGTTGTAGCTGGTGTAGTGATGGGTAAATCAGGATTCTCTCAATTTGAAACTTTCCTGTGCCATGAGCTCACTAGGTGATCTTAGGCAAAACACTCCTCTTTAGTTTCAGCTCTCTAGCTCAGTATGGGAATAATAGTATTTAGTCACCTTACAGGATTGTTGTAAAGACAAAATCAAGATGATATGTCTGAACCACTCCACACTCAGAAAGCACTATACAAATGTTTATTAATATTTCCTGGCTATGTGAGTTCTTGACATTATTTGATGACACAGATGGAGGTGTTTGTTTCCGGTGAGTAAAACACCGGAAGAGCACAATTCAGAATGCTCTCTCAGTTGGTGCAGGCCCCGTACACCGGCTCTCGAGTGTCACAGATGTGCTGTAAGGCACATTTGTGCCAACTTGGAAGTTGGCTGGGTTGGCACAGAAGCCCAAGCTGGCTCCCAAAGGCCTGATTCAGGCCCCATATTTCTTCAACAGGGTAGGTTTGCACTGGCCTGAGTAGGCCGGCACAGGGGGTGGGAGAGGGTGGCAGGAGGGGGGGTGGGGAGAGGGCGTTTTAGGGTGGGGAGGGCAGAATGTGAGGTGGATTGGGCCAGGAGGGGGTGGGATTGACCATGACAGCACAGGCTGCACTGTAACCCCCATCCCTGGCCCAAGCAACCTTACACAGGGTGCTCAGATTTGTGCCAGCAATTTCACTGGCGGAGATCTGAGTAGTCTCATAGGGGTGGCTGGAGCTCAACATGGGGTAAAGGGGAAAATATCCCCTTACCCTGAGTTGCCCTCCAGCCACCTCTAAACCTGCACTGTATACATTGCAGGCCGCTGTGGCATGCCTGTTTCAGTGCAGGTTAGGATTGGGCTGTCAGTCTTTAACACAATGGGATTGCTTCTGAGTAAAATAACACCGTTTTCAAACAACCCTGCTCAAAGAAATACCAGAGATTTGCCTGTTATCTCTTCTGCTCCACAGATAAGAAGACCATGCTGTATATATCAGGAAGCAGGAAAAAAAAACTTAAATGCCCAAGGATGGCTTATGAACAAATTTTGAGAGAGCTCAACTATTATCCTACTGTCCTGGCCTCTGCATGTTTAAGACGGGCAAACTACAATGAAATATACTATATTTTCCAAACACTCTGGTGAAATAACTGATCAATGCTGGCCTTCTTTCAAAATGACCTATAGCTTAGAACATGTAAAAATGAAACAAAGACGCAAGAGCCAACCACATTCCGGTCCGATGAGATTTAGAAAGAGAGAGAAATCAAAGCTGCAGCAGAGAAAAAGGGAACAGCAGGAGATGGTTCACAGTTCTTATTTGATAAGGGTTAGATTTTTTTTTTTACTGGAGAGGTTTATTATTTTCTTGATTGCTTCTTGTGTACAAAGTCAAATAAAATATATGTGTTAAAGAGAGAGGGAAAGAGCAGACACACTGGGAAAGAAGAATGAGAACTTCTCAAAATAGCTAGCAATGAAATATCCCCACTTCACTTTCTTGGTTTCTGTAATGCTTGGCAAGCTGAATTGTGAAACTGATTCTCCTGTTCTGGCACAGATAATTAGGCCAGGTCCTCCGCTGGAATAATCATTAAGCATGCCAGAACTCAAAGGTTTTTCCAGTGCTGCCAAATGTACAACAATAGAATGAGGAGTGGGCAAGACCCAAATTAATTTCAATCATTTTACAGTTCTTTGTGTAGAGCTCAAGTCACCTTAATTCTGACATCAGAGATGGGAAGTCAGCCTTCACAGAGTACCAAGATCCAGCTGCAAGATCAGAATGTGAATCTTAGAATCAAATATAAAATGCTTGCTTCACTTCCAATTCAGATTCTGCAACAATTGAAACGGTTCCATGTTCTGGTTCAAGCCAACAAATTATACAATAACCAGTTTAGCACAAGTCCAGAACAATTCCAAGTCATGGGGTTGGTGCATAATAGTAATTATCAGACATAACCCATAAGTACTTTGGCACCTTTTAAGTATGCATGAAATAAACGTAATTAGAACAATTGTTACTAAATTATATATACTCTTCTGTCATTATCATACATTCTTTGTACCTGAAAAAGCTCTTATAGCAAAAATCTGGATAACACGTACAATTATTACATTAATTTCAATGGGAAAAATTCTAATTTGTTCCAAAACCATTCCAAAAATAACCCTAAATGCCGAAAACCATAAGGAAAAAGTTGCAAGTCATGATAAAATAGAACAACCAACATTATACAGCATCAATAAAGTCTTAAAGTCGATTATGAAAATTTTTCAGAAGTTCTGTCTTCACATGAGATGGTTTAGCACCTCAAGCTTGAGTTGTAAACTATGAATAATTCTCTTACATTCACCTGATTTTCCACTTTTCCATGAGTTTTTTCATTTCTGTTCATTAGGAATCATATTCACAGTAATTTGTGGAAACACAGCACAAAAACAGATACACTGGGCGTTTGTAATGCATGTGCCATGAAAGTGTGGGCATGTGCTACCCATCAACTAGTGCATCTCAATTAAAGAGGGCACCTCTTCCCAAGCCACACACTGAGGGTCCTGAAAACAGCATCCTATTAAGCCCACAGGAACACACCTAAAAAACAGTGTACTTCTGATCTTCAGGAGAAAAAAGTGCGGGGTGCCGCAAGGTTCAATTCTGTCCCCCATGCTATTTAATATCTACATGAAACCGCTGGGAGAGGTCATTCGGGGGTTTGGAGTGGGGTGTCATCAATACGCTGATGACACCCAGTTTTATCTCTCCTTTCCTCCAGACTCCAGGGTGGTGGTTGAGGGCTTGGAGCGCTGTCTGGAAGCAGTGAGGATCTGGATGGGGGCTAACAAGCTGAAATTAAATCTGGACAAGACAGGTAGGCTCTCCTGGCTCGGAAATCCTCGATGCAGGTGCTGGATTATTGGCTTGCTCTGAATGGGGTTGCACTCCCTCTGAAGGAGCAGGTCCGCAGCTTGGGGGTCCACCTGGACTCGCAGCTGCTCCTGGATTCCCAGGTGGCGGCTGTGGCTAGGGGGGCCTTCACTCAGCTTCGGCTGGTGCGCCAGCTGCGTCCGTACTTGGATCGTGCAGACCTGGCCACGGTGATCCATGCTACGGTGACATCGAGGTTAGATTATTGTAACACGCTTTATGTGGGGCTGCACCTGAAGACGGTTCGGAAACTGCAATTAGTGCAGAATGCGGCGGCCCGTGTGGTCACTGGAGCTAGGCAGTTTGACTCTGTCAGCCCGCTTCTCCGGGGGCTACATTGGCTGCCCATTTGTTTCCGGGCCCAATTCAAGGTGCTGGTTTTGACCTTTAAAGCCCTATACTGCTCTGGGCCAGGTTATCTTAGAGATCGCCTACTCCCGTACAATCCGGCTCGTCCTCTCAGGTCATCAGAGAAGGCCTTTTTACAAGTGCCGCCGCCTAAGGAGGTACGCGGTAAGAAATAGGGCCTTCTCAGTAGTGGCACCAACGTTGTGGAACTCCCTTCCCCTTGACTTGAGAATGGCTCCCTCTCTGGAGACTTTTCGGCGAGGCCTGAAGACCTTGTTGTTTAATCAAGCCTTCTGACTTTTTAACATCTTTTATACATCTTTTAGTTGCTTTTTACAGGCTTGAGTCCTCTAAGTACTGCTGTTTTATGCTCTTTTATTCTGACTTTTATCTGACTACTGTTTTTATGGGTTCTGCTAATGTGTTTTTTAATGTGTTTTTATCTGTTTGTGAAATTATGTTTTAATCTGTTTTATATGTTGTTAGCCGCCCTGGGTCCCTTTGGGGAGAAGGGCGGGATAGAAATAAAGTTTTATTATTATTATTATTATTATTATTATTATTATTATTATTAAAAATTCAAAATTCACCTGATTTTCAACCTCTTTGAAATTTCAACCTCTTGGAATTCTTTCCTGGGCATGAAAGACAAATTCATCCCCTTCTCTGCCACCAGAGCTCAAAGTGGAGAGATGGTCTACCTATTGTCAGCCCCCCCTCCCCATTTCCGGATGTTATATAAAAAAATTGTGTTACAGATAAAGAGGAATTGTCTTAATATGCACAGTATGGAAAAATGAAAATCCTTACAGCAAATGTACTGATAAAAAAAGAGTGTAGATGTGTACTATCTCCCTGAAGTAGATTAAACCTGAACCATTAAAAGCTGGACACATTTGTACTGCATGTTGTTCCTCAACTCTTTAAAACAAAAGGGTACTGGAACCTAATCAAGTAAAAGTCCTTTAGGTATTAGTATTCTGTGCTTCATGATTCATTCAGGCTAGAGACAATGAAAGTACCACCATATTGAGATTTTTGTTTGTTGGTTTGTTTGTTTATTAGAGTCCTAAGTTTGAATGGACTCCTACTACTCTTCTGCCATGGTCTTGCCTCCTTGGTGAAGATAACCCTGTCTCCCCAGCCAAAGCTTTCCCTTCCCTCAATCCTCACACTACTGGGCTCCTCATCATGGAACCAGGGACTTTTCTACTGGGGCCTCCCTTCCCAGTGTGGTAGCCCCCAAGTGCCCCAGAAACCCAAGGGAGTTGTGAGGTAACCATCAAGGCTCTACTCAGCCGCACAGGTGCCAAAGGTGACCAAACAGGGGCGGCACAGCCCCTCCAAGACCTTGCTGCATTGTGCAGATGCTGAAAGTGCTTCAGAAGGAAGTGATGCAGCTTTTTAAAAGGCTCCAGTGGATCACCCAGGAGCTGGTGGCAGACTCAAGAGACAACGTGGCAGCCAAGACCATATTCCCCACTGCGGCACTCAACTGCACTGGAGATGTGACTCCTCCCAGCTCCTGCTGGAATGTGCCATCCTCCTACATGCTGCCCATTCTGCCACAGCCTGTCTCACAGGGCCCCTCTGAGATATATGAGTCTGTGCTTGGACATGATGATCAGGTTCTTTTGTGCTTCAGGGAAAATAAAGTTTCAAATGTTTTATGTGGTTCAGCTTCACTTCAACTTTCCAATCTAAATAAGGCATTTTTTCCCCATATGAATCTCATGTGCCATTTAAGGAAGCATATCAGATCTATCCAACCAATTCAGATAATTGAAGTAATGCTTGAGGGGGGAAGAGGGAACAGGAACCATATGTAACAATAGAAATGGTTTAACTCCAACTCAAGCAGAAATGACTCAGGTCAGTCAGAATTCGTTCAAGTGAAAAGGTCAGATCCACTTAGGAGTGTCATATTTATATACCTTCTCCCTAGGTTAGCTCAGTTTGAATCATAACAAGTACTGTGTTAACATTCCATTAGATGTAACAGCCACAGCCTCATTCAACTACGTTCTCTATCTAAATTTATTCTGATGAATATATTACAAGTTGCTTTCTCCTAAATAGCTAACAATTTGTACGTATTGGTCCGTGTTGTCAAGAAGATGAGGCTGTACACCATTCTTCATAAGCTTTCATGCCAGACTACAACTAGATAAATTATAAATTGTAGGGCAGGGGCTGAAGGAGATTTTACAAAAAAAACAAAAAACGTAGAAATACTTCATATGGACTGAGAAAGAAGATTCATTTGCAAACACTCTCCTCCTCCTGGTTGGCTACCCTAATGCCTGCAGCTTATCACTGCATAAAGATTTTACTGTTAATTGGCTTCTGCATTTCAGCTCATCTCTTGCTGCATGAACTAACTGCTTGTGGAGCCAATTTTCACAGCTTTGAAAGCCTTATATGGCTTTCAATGCCACAGAATCTTCCAAATATTTTTTATTCAATTAAGCTCTTTTGCTTATACATCTATGTTTTTAACATAAGAATGTGGTCAAAATATTGTTTTACATACTCAGGCAACCCACTTTTATTGTATGATCAAAATCATAATATCACAGAAAAAATCAGACAAAAGAACAAATCAACAAAAACAGGGATATTCAAAACAGTATCATGGAATCCTCAGAGTCAGTAATAAATTCAAAATGAAATGTAGTCTATAAATCTTCACATTTTTCTACAAAATTTCAGTTTTTCATTATGTTTATACAGAAGTAGCAGCTTTGCTCACTCACTCATAGCAACAAACTGTAAAATTATTTTTTTCCAGTTGATATCCTGATGCATGCTTTAAAAAAGCTTCCAAGTAAATAAGAATTAAAAAACAAACCACCATAACACACAATCTGTATATAACACAATAAAATCAATTAAAATTAAAAATATTTTAGAACCTCTGTCTTGTCTAGTTTGAGTTCAAGTGTATTCATATTCATTCAGCTCATCACTGACTACAAACATCCACTCAAAGGTTTAACTGCTTTACCTGATTCACATGGAAAGGAGAAATGAGCTCAGTGCCATTGGCATAATGATGGTACTTCACTCAAAATCAGGGATGGGTGAGTCCAGCGCAGCTAGACTTGAGTCGAGTCGCGAGCCTCTGCCCCACTACTCAAGTTGAAAACAAGTCCTAACAAGAGAACTGTCAGAGCATTTTCGTGACTCAAAGACTCAAGTCTTTCCCTTTAAAAACTCAGCTGCGGCTCCACAGGAAAAAAACAGGGCTGCTGTGTGTATGTTTCGGAGTTTTCTTTAAACACTCCCCTGCTGTTCCTGCCCATCCCATCAGTAAGGCAGAACACACTGATCCATTCCCTCTGTATGATCCCACTCTAGCCACGACAAAACCCCATCCACATCATGGGTGGGCCTACAGGGAGGGAGGATGCATCCCTGCTCGCCAAAGCGGGAGGGGACTGTTGCAGCATGGGCGTGAGTTATGCAATGAGCATACAAGTCATGGGTGGTTCTTTTTTCTATTGCTACAGGAACCGCTTCCACCCAGCTTCCCCCACTTTCACCAACCCCTCCTGCTTGCAAAACCCTATGGCAAAACATGGCTCCTCTTCTCCTGCTCCCTCTCCTGGAGACTTATCTTCCATCCAATAGATGGTCTGGGGGACAAAAAGAAGCGCCTCCCTCCCTTGTCTTCTGTACACGTGCAGGAGTCTCACATGGAGCCACCAAGCTAAACTTGTTACTTTTGCAAAAAGTTTTGTTACAACCTGTTTAAGACTAAACAAAAATTTAATCATTTCCCTCCACCCCCTCCAGTGCCGGATCCTGGCCCCACCCCTGTTCGACCTCCACCTACCCATGGGTCCACCTGCCGCCTCCCCTGGAACAACTCCCTCCTGCCCTCCCCCTGCCCCCCTAGACCCCCACCCTAGCCTGACTCAGTTAGTGTGGGCTTACCTTATATGCCTTCCCCCGTGGGGCTTGGGCCAGCCTCCCTCCTCAGATGGTGGTGTTAAAGCGCTTTTCAGCACTTTTGTAGCACCGTTGGGCTGGCACAAGGGACTTCTGCTGGCCCAAATAATTTCTTGGATTGCACCCTTAGTTAGATACCACTTAGTTATCCAGGCTGCAGGTATCCAATGCTAATATTTTACAAATGGGTTTATCACTGTCAGCGGTGTAGCTAAGTGGGTGCAGGGGTAGCAGCTGCACCAGGCTACAGGCTGGGGGGGACAACGGCCCCTTTGGCAGCCGAATGTAAGTCATGCGCGCACCACAGCATTGTGCTGGACCTGACAGGGGGTAAACAGGGCAAAAGCCCCAGGCATGGGGGCATGCAGGCTAGAGGGAGACACCACAGCAGTCCACACCCCATGCAGATCTGGGGTCTTTTTAGTCGCATCAGTAGGGTGCAGCCTCTTTGCAGTATTTCTCTGTGAGCAGTAGCATGTTTGGGGGGCAGAGTGGCTCTTCTCCGCCCCCTTAGCCACTGATCTCCTGTTCTGCCACTCTCTCCTGGCTACTTTTCCTTTACCACCACCTTGTTATGTCTACTCAATTTCCATTGTGTTCAATGGGTCTTATTCCCAGGTAAGGATGTATACGATTGCAGCCTAAAAAAATACGACTCCCAGCACCCACCACCACTCAGAGTCCCTCCCATCCATTGCTCTGGACGCTTGTTCACCTCACAGGCTGGTTTCTCCTCCCCTTGATCCCCCTCCTCCAGTACATGAGTGGAGGAATACCCCTCCTCCTCCAGTACATGAATGGTATTCAAACTGGGGTGTCGCGACGCCCCAGGCTGAGGGTCCTGGTCCCTTTCCCCTTAAGGAGCAGGGGCGGGCAGGAGGCAGGGAGGAGGCAGCGGCGCAATCCCCAGGATCGCGCCGCTAAGGGGGGCCGTAGGGGCTTGGTGCACTTGCCCAAGCCCCCTGCAGCCCCCTGGCACTGCAGGGAGCCCTGTGTGACCTTCAGCAGGGCTCCCCAGGTCAGGGAAGGTGACAGCGGAGCAACTGCGCCCAGATCCGCTAAACCGGAACCGCTAAACCGGAAGCGGTGTGTGATCGCCCCAGGGCTCAAGGTCGCCTCCGATCGCCCCAGGTCGATCAGGGCTCCCTGCACCCCTGGGAGCACCTCTGCACTTGGGCAAGTGCACCAAGCCCCTGCAGCCCCCGAGCCCCCACCTCCCCCCCTCCCCTGCAAAGACTTACTGTGGGATTCAAACTCCCTGCGAGTTTGAAGACCGCAGCAGTACATTATTACTTGGAAGAAGTCTCAGTGCCCAGTGCAACTTACTCCCAACTAGAAAGGAGACTGCTCTTTTGGCCCCACACTGTGGACTGCAGACTTCTGCAACAAGCTCTCTGCCTTGCCTACTCCCTTCTTGGTTGAGAGCCCATTTCTCCACTGTGGCTTGCCTCAACCTTGTCACCCTCATCCCTGCCAACTTGTGAAAGCCCTCCAGGACCCAAGCACTGCCTATCCCCTGAGAGATTCCTCTCCCTCTCCCTCCTTCCTTGAGGCCCAGGTGTGGGCAGTTCTCTCTTTTTAATTCTAATGGGAGAGTCTTGAGCGCTGCTCCTCCAAGCTAGAGGAACCAGGACGGATGGCGGCAGGAGAGGAGATAGGAGGAGGAGTCCACTTAAGAGAGAGCAGTGACCGCGGCGTCTTGCTCCTTGCTCTGGGGGCTGAGGGGGCGACTGGGGACTTGGGTGTGAGTAGAAGGGAGCTGGTGCTGGGGGAGCAGTAAGTAGCTGGTGGAGGCTGTAGATTTTTTTTATTTTTCACTGTATTGGAAAAGCGGGCATGACATCACTTCAGTGTGTGACTGAAGTGCATCATTCAGTTGGTGACTGAAGAGCATCATTTTCAGCACTGCACCAGGCAACATGATGGTTAGCTACACCACTGATCATTGTCATATTCAAAGGGGTAGGAAATAGCCCCTCAACTACAAAGTTATTTACAACTCCCAGAATCATATAAGGCCAGCTTTCTTTAGCTTGCTAAAGTGAGACAATACATGCAAGGTACAGGCAAACATAATGTTTGGACCTCTCCAAGAACCGGTTCACATATTCAGTTGACAGGAACAACCTTCATGGAAATATAACCAAATATAAATATTTGATAACTGAATTACCAGTGTTTCTAATTTTCTTCTCCTTTCAATCAATCAACCAATCAATCAATTAACTGGCAATCTTTTCAAGAAAGGAGGTAAATTCAATCTTGGTTTTACTTTATGGGAATGGATCTTGAATTTACTGCTGTAAGTTCTGGTGCAGAGTTGCAAAAGGTGCAATGCTGCCACATGCTGCATGGCTACCGGTAGATGGTCAGAGGATCCATACACATACACACCAATGGCCATGCTAGACCAGGTAAGGTGGCTGTGTAGGTGATTTGGGGGAGCAGCAAGAAGAGCAGGGAGTAGATAGCAGTAGTCACACATGCTAGGATCTCCCCCCCTTTTTTCAGCCCAACATGCCCCCTGAAGCTTCTTGGATTGATGCCAAGCTGGCGAAGGTCCAAGGAGAATCACTAGCAGCCAGGCAGCTTATGGGAAGTTAAGTAAAAAAAATATTAATGACTTTTAAATTAAAAGTAAAAATATTTTTACTTACTTCTCCTAGGCTATCTGGTTCATCCTCAACCAACATAAGGATCAGCACACATTCCTTTGGTGCTACTTCACATAGGCTGGCAGGGGTGAGGATTGGGGCATAAGTTGGCTTTCTTCTAATCTAAACAATAGGCATTACAGTAATATTTAGAGAACAAACAGTAGAAGTGGTACTGCTGAAAGGTACTCTTCCCTGGCCACCCTTTAGAGTATAACTGGACTCTTCCAGCATCGCCTTTGAAGCTCAGCAGCTGAGAGCAGCATGGTTGTGCTGGGAGAGCCCAATTATCACGGGGGGGGGGGGCTGGATAAAGAGCTTCCCAGGAGCACATCCAGCCTACAGACCTTGTGTTTGACACCCCTGCTCTAGATACTTAACTAATTCAAAAGTTAGGAAATTATTTAAATAAGCTTACAGATAACCAACCAACCAATTCTCCAGCATCAATGTAACTGCAATGCAGCTTCAAGGTAAGGGAACATTTGTTCCTTTACCTTGAGGAGGATCTCATAATTCCCCCCACCACCACCACCACCACAGAATGCAGTTGGCACTGTTGGCACAGCTGCACAGGGAAAGTTGGTTAGGATTGGCCTGTAAAAGACTAACCCAAAAGGCTGTATAACTTCTGAAGGAGTAGAAAAACGTAACTTTCATGACCCTAAAAAAATTTTCAGCTCCAAGAAATGAAAGCAAAAAAGAAGAAGACTTTGGTCCTTTAAGTTTTCCCATTTGTTTATATACAAATTATATACACAGCTAGTATTCCCAGTCCTTGTGTTTCACAGGTACTGTATGTAGGTTTTTACAGTTGAGGCAGAAGTTTTTGCTGCCTTCATGCTAGAAACTTTTTGGCTGATAAGGCGCAAATTGAAGCCGACAGGCAAAAATATGCCTGTTTGACATTGGGAATTGGTAATGGTCCACAGAGTCTTTTTCCTTTAGGCCACCAGTTCACATGCAACTAAATTCAGTTACAGTAATGACTGAATGTTGTTATTGTCTGATAGCTGTTCACTGGTATCTACAAAATGAGTGAAGATTGCCATTCCCAGTGGATAAAAATCCACATCTCTAGCGATTCAGCCATATGATGGATGCTTTCTGGAATACTGACTTTCTTAGAAGAATGAATACATAACAACCATGCAGCTGGAAGACTGGATCCAGGAATCAAACCATTAAAAGAGTGCATTCAGGTGAGGATTTTATTTTTACGCCCCCCAGTTCTGGTTCAGACACTAAAAAAATGAGTTGGTGACTGCTTAGTGACAGGCACTGTAAACTGGTTTGAAACTAGAAACATTTCATGCAAAATAATTTGAAACTTGTATCCTTGCAATATAACACTATACAATTAACCAGATAATCTTTAATTTGATAAAAATATTTATTATTTTTAATAATGACTTTTTACAGACAAAAATGCATACAACAGAATAAAAAGTTGGAAAACAAAAATAAATTGTACAATTGAAAGATAAACCCCGATTACTAAGTTTGTTCTGAAATAGTGACCACTGAATATGTTTAGGAGTTCCAGTCTGATTAAAGTTCAAGGCAACTAAGAGATTTTATGTTTGGGTTCAATTTTGCTTCACTGAAAGGGGGAAATTCCTCTGAATTAGTTTTTAAGTTTACATTTGTGTTTGGTTCAACTTTCTGGTTCAAGATAGGCTGGTGGAGCAAAAACTCTCTGCAAGTCATACGTACTCACAAAGTTTGAACCTGAATAAAATCACCACTTCTATATGTAAGCAACAGTTTCTAATTATATGTTGATAGGTATAACATACACAAACAGGGATAGGCCAGAATCACAGCACACTCTCAAGGTGAGCCCCAAGTCTCCCTTGACTCAAGTCGCCCCACAAGTCATAATGGGTGGCTGTCATGACTCATCCAGAGCTGTTTTTTTAGTGATTTTGACTCAAGTCCAAGTCTTTACAAGAAACAAATTGAGTCACGGAAGTATCAGGGGAAAAATGCAAGCAAGCACAGACTCAAAACACTACACGCATATACAAAAGCGAGTCTTTAGTCTAGTCGAGTCCTTTCATTTTTAGATTAAAACCCCCTGAGTCAGCTCCCAAGTTTGACATGTGTGATTTTAGTTCATACAAGTCACAAAAAACGTGTGATTTCACAACTCATGTCCGAGTCATCTTAGCTCATCCCTGTATACACAGAACATTCTTCAGCAGCAGCCTGTCCAAATTTTAGCCCCGCCTTGGTCAATGAATGAGCTTTTGAGTCTGATGGAATTGTTGCAAATTCAGAAGAAAATTTGTTCAAAGGCAAAATGTTAGACTGGTTGGTGAAAGCTTCACATAGAGGAAGCTGGATGGAAAAGCAGGCAAATCAGAAGCTTTGAAGGTGAATTGAAAGGAGCATAAAGTAAGGTACAGAAAGGTAAAAAGTAGTCCTATATACTGTCACAAATTCCATTTTCTCCCATTTTCTGATGCTGGATTAGGAGGCTCAGCTCAGTGCCAGGGTGCTGGGTGTGTGGAGGCCAAGCCTATACTAGAAGCCCCCACAGCACCTCTACCTGCCCCTGATCACTTATTGAACACTACTACTGACACCTGTACCAAGAGTTCAAGAGTCAACCTGGTAACTTGGGCCCTCTGATGGATGTGGTTCCTTGACCATCTGACCATCTTGATCATGTGGTTCCTAGCACCATCTGACTGCCCTCTGATGCCATCCCTGGCTCTGCTCAATGTACCTTCTTTCTGAAAGATCAATGTTACTGGTTGCTGGGGGCTTCTCAGTGGTAACACTACAACCTATGGAATTTAACTGAACAAGCTACATGTAGGACTCTTGGGCTGGTCTTTCAGGTTGTTATAAAGATTTTTTTAAAGCTTTAATGCCTATACATTTTTAGGGCTTTTCTTTTTTTTAAAGAAAAAACAGTTAATATATATTATAAATAAACATTGATCTGTCTTATTATTTGTATGCCACTTTTCCACCACCACATTGAACTCAAAGAAGCTCTCACAAGTAAGCATCAAAATGTATAAAAAGTATGTCAGTCAATATAACAATCAGTGTATCCAAATCCATACATTGTCATCATCAAGCCACAAGAGCATTTCAATTCAAGTGAATAGCACAGCTGAAACAAGGTCAAAGTTGGCAGTGAATCTGAGGGGGAAAACTTGAGAGAACCCTATAGATGGAAGAGGCAAATGCCTCAGGAAAAGAACAGCAACATTGAAAAGAAGTGATGAACTTCAGAGGCTAGGCCCAAGATGCCCCAACAGAAGAATGCGTGACAGTGCTAAAACTCAGGATGAAGCAGACAGACATATCAGCTGCAGTAGTGTTTTGCATATGTGAAACAGATGCAGTGGTGTCACTAAAGGGGTGCGGGTCACACGGTGTGACATGCATGGGGGGTGACACTACTACTGGGCTAGATTTTTAAAATCTTAGTATTCTCAAATAATACCATGATGTTATATACCATTCAATGCAGAATTTTGATGCAGAATGCAATGAAACAAACCACATTGAAATATCTCCATTTTATAAAAAGTCATAGCAAAAAAACCAGTGGAGCGGGTCAATGGTGCATCACCACATCCACTGCCAGGGGCGCTGCCCTGCCTATTGCATGGAACAACATGCAACATGAAGGTGATGTGCTGGCCGCCCGTACCGGGTGATGCAAACCTTAGTGACACCACTGAACAGATGCATCATATTATCTTGACCTATATACAAACTGCCCATATTTTGCACCCTAAGTTTACTGCCCTAGCACCATACAGCAACGTCTACTACTACCAAGTGTTCTGAAACAAATAGACCTCATAAGGAACACTCTGTCCTAGAGAAAGTGTAATACAGTGAACTCTTCATTTAATGGACCTCGATTTAACAGACCTTGAAAACAATGAACACTTTCTACTTTATTAAAAACTAGTCATATACATTTTGTGCATGTGCAACTCTATTGACTTCACTGCATTTGGATTTAACAGACTTTTGGCATCCAGACACCCTCCCCCGCATTCATTCATTAAATCCAGGGTTCACTGTACTATTTATAAAAATAAACACCTGTAAAGTCATAAGGTAATTTATATCATATCAAAGAATTGCTCAAAGATCCCCCAAAACTGGATATTCCATATAAAAAACACATCCATTCATTAAACAGAGAGGGGAGAAAAAAAATTACTTCAGCAATATGGAGAAATGCGCTCTTAAAAAATACAAAAAAATCAATGGTACTCTTTAATTAAACACAGTGCATTATAAACATAGTTCCCTAAGCATGCAAACTAAAGAACATGCTATTCAATCATTTGAAGTTAGTCACTTGCTTTTAAAGCCTTTACTGCAGTGAGCTGGCACAGCCCTTCATTCATTCTACACTGGATTTTTGGACAGTTTTATTAAAGTAGCAAAATACTTGGGGGGGAAATGTTGTAAGAAATGTTCTTTCTCCTGTTTTTCCCTACCCTAAAGGCTCAGATAGGAATGTTTTTGTTTAAATCAAGTAAATAAATGTACATAAAACAAAAAGCAGTTTCAGTACTGAACATACAGTTGTTTTCTCCCTTTAGTTTTTGTTTCTATTTTTCATATATGGCTAACTTGGTATATGCATCTTCTCAACAGCCAGGAAAGACACTGACCAAAGGCCATAAGCCCTTCATAGGAGTGCCCTGACTGGGTCAGCCTCTGAACACTGAGCACAGTAACAGTGGTAGCTCCTGACACACCACTGGGGAGGCATTGCACACCAGACAGGACACCACTGTCAACAACGGATGTTCTTAAAAGAAGATCATAATGCAATGAATTTTGGTGCTGCACAATTAATTCCCCTCATCAACTATGTTATGTTTTCTTTTGGAAACAGTTCCTCATTTCTAGCTTAGTTATTTTACACAATTCTCTTCTAAATTCTGAGCTTCATAGGAACTGGGTCAAACTTATGATGTAAAACAAAAAAAAAATCAAACTACCATTTACAAGCTATATTTTATAAGGTAAATTGTTTCATGATATACACATTCCACTGCCAAAAAGATAGTTAAATCTGAAAGCTCCACCATTGTGCTGATCCCTTGTGCTGACCTAAACTAACCATTATTTTAAGGATGGAACAATGAGTTACATTCACGAAAAGGATGGAAAAGGATGGAAAAATGAGGTACGAACACAAAAATGTGTTCCCCAAACTACATGTGTAAATATAAAATGAACAATGGGGAGCATCTGCAAAGAAGAATCAGTGAATGGGAGATGCTAAATTCCCTCTGCACCTTTTTTTCCACTGCAAATTACCCCAAGCCAACCCCCACCCCCCACCCCCAGTTTGTTTCCAGAGTGCAGGAGGAACAAAAAAGTAACTGAAAATGGCCTGGAAGACCAGCACAAAAATATGTCCATCTTAATCTTACCTATTCAAGGTTCATATTTCTGTTTAAAGATATGACCATCCTCTGATTGAGATATCACAAGATATTTCACTGGTTTTGTAGCCCAAACTACATGAACAAGTCCTCAGTTTTTGATTTTTGGTGGTCCTTCATATCAATTTAAACACACTTTGATTTGGAATTATTCACTTGTCTCCAGAAAATAAGTAATTTCTAGCATTCATATTTTATGAATGTAAGATCAGGAATCTATATTTCTTCACAACTACTGTCCTTGGATTTTTTTAAACTTACAGAACTGTTGCCATGGTTGCAATATAGCAGAATATTCAGTTTACCATCTAGCAACAGTTTGCAATACATCCTTGTTTTGCTCAAGTGGTCTGAGGAACCAGTAAGGGGTGCTTTGTGTTACACTTTACCTTACATACACTCTGCGCTTCATGTATAACATAAAGCAGTCCATGGATTAAACAGAGTTGTCATTTTATCTCTCGGAAAACTTGCCTAGGCTCTACTTGTCTATAGAACAATGCATGTCTGTGGTCTGTCAGAGAATCTTGATGTGATAAAGCCATCTGTGCAAGAGAAACTGATAGAGGTCTATGAAACCGGATAGCTTAAAACCATATGAGCACAAACCCCTCATTTTCAGTTTGTTCATATGAATGCAGTTGACTTGTAAGCAGCCCCAACATGGCTAATTAAACATATGAAGCAGACAGAGATGCAGCAGAGGAGGACTTGCAGAGAATTAGGCTGTTGTCGTTCTGGATCTGGACAAGATTTACTACCATTCTACATAACATAAATGAATTCACTCATTCAGCTTAAATTATCCAAATTATGGAAGCCTGCATTAATGTCATCTACAAAAATTCATTAGTCTGAAAAAAGGAAACCTGGGAGCAACAAGTCAGGCTAGGAAAACATAAAAATAGTCAATAAAAACCAAGGAATAAAGACTATAGCCATGTCAGAGCAAGAGAAAGGTGGTCAGTCATGCCCCCCCCAACCCTAATAGCACTATGCTGCCCTAATAGATCTATTGCCCTTCATTAGGCCAGAGATTACACTAGGGATCAAAAGGTCCTGGGGTAGTAGGACATTTGCAGCATTTGTGCACACAAAACACTCCTGCACATACACATTACCCCCAACTCATTCCACTTACTGAGCAGGCAGGCTTGGCAGCAGTGGCCTACAGGTGGGCAGTTTCTCCCCTTCCCTCTGCTGCATAGAATCTCATTGGTTTCTATGGGAGGGAGGGAGGATAAAGTGTCCAGCTAGGATCTTCCTCTTCCACTCCAGAAGACATCAGGCGTGTCCACAATGGTCTGAGAGGACAACTGAAAGAATTCCATTGTCTGCTACAGGATTTGCAGCACCTCAAATTCACTTACAAAAATCTAGAGTCACATGATGACTAGGTTTTTTCAGCTCTTATGTTTGAGAGTGCAATAGCCAATGAGCAGGCAAGTTGTGTTGGCTGTGATCCTACAGGATCATTGCTCCCAAGCGTGTGCATGTATAGAAGAATCTTCTCTCTGAAGTGGACTCTGTACTAGACAGTGCCAACAATTTCCTCTGTGGTCTAAAACCTTGCTTGTTAAAAAGAAAAAAAAAAGATGAGATGAGGATGGCACAGGATTGGTCACTAACTGAAAACCCATACCCAACAAACAGTCCATGTGGTAGGGCAATCCCTGAATCTTCATGTAACAGTGTGCAGCATTGGGGGACAATTTCACAAATTCACAATTTAAAACATGGAAACCAGAATCCATGCCTAAGTGGACAATTCAGACACACACAGATATAGTCCGGAGTATTACAATTTAGGGATTACAAGGAGCACAGCTATAAATCATGCAGGTTTCCTACTTTTATATGGTTTGAGATTACAATTTTATACTGCAAATGATGAAAGGTATCACAGGTTCACCATAACATCTGTCAAATATTACTATCTCCTTTAGCTCAATGTGCAACTCGAAAGATAGTGTAACCACTGATTGCCTCCACTTTAGAAAAAGTTCATATTTGGTTCACCAAGTTATTATGGAGTCAAAGTTTGAGGAATTAAAATGTGCTGCGACCAATCCTATAAGCATTCTAAGCTGATGTTTCTACCCTTATAGGGCACAAAATCAGTGGTACAAGCAGGTCCAGCCCATCCATGAAGCAAACAATGCAACTTGAATCTGTTATGGAGGGAGCACTGGATTCAGGGTGCTTTTCACCCCAAGTCTGCTGCTTCCACCTCCCTCCAGCCTGCTGCAAACTGAGCTGCATCATTCTGCTTCTACTTCTCTACCCCCTCACTTTGCTTCTTCCAAAGCACAGTCACTTTAACAAGGTGAGTTGGCAAGGAAGAAGTCACATCATTTTGGTCATGTCAAATAATATCATGTTGGCAGCAACAAGCCACTTCAGTCACCTCAGTTGTTACTTGCACAGTCCAGTTAAAGGGACTACCTAAGGAATAAGCAAAGGAAAGAAGTGGGGAAGCAGCCACTGGTTCTTTCCTCCCCAACCTTTAAATAAAAGAGAATGCCATCTGACATAACCCACACTTGCTGTTTTGTCTGAATTGTGAAGTAGCTGTGGTAAGTACCTGCTTTTTGTTTGTTTTCAGCTATCCATGGTTTCAGATCCCCAGTCTAGCCAATCAGCAGAGACACTGGTGTGCCCAACTTCCAACCCATTGTGAATGTGGTTCTCCCCTCACAAATGGGCTAAATCATGGATAATTTAATGTGATGGGTAGGTGGGATAGGCAGCAATCCTTCTCCTTTTTGGTGCTGTTCCTTCAGTCCCAAAGAGCAACAGCTACAGTGTTGCTTCTTAGAAAAATCTGCTTCCTTGTCCCCTCCGCTCCATTTTACAAGTTCATCTTTGTTGTCCCTTTTCTCTCTCCAAAATCTTTTTCTTTTTCCTATCCTTTCTTGCCCTCTCCCACATTTTACTCTTCAAGATCATTTTGTTGTTGTCATACAAACTTTCTACTCTTTCTCTCCATTCTCTCACCCTCCTTTCATATGCTGCAGTCCTCACGAAGGACCTTAAGCTCAGTCTCTTTTTGCCCCGCTTCTTCTCTCTAAATCTTAAAGCAGGTTATGAAGGTCAACAGCCCTTTTTTGTTGACCGTGCCAAGCACTTGGTATACAGGGGTAAACAGCTTCTGCACATGGAGGTTCTACTTAGCTTTTAAAAAAGTTAGACAAATGGAAGACAACATGTCTATCAATGGCTAAAAACAATTACAGCTATCTAAACTACTGGCCATCATCAAATCTAATTTTATACTAAATCCTAAGCTTATGAAAAACACAAATTTTGTGGTTTTAGACACAATCATTTTAGACATGGCAATGATTTGGCTGTCCTGAAAGATATTGTGTGGTAACATATATGCCATATCTGTTGGATGTGTCAAAGAATGTTATATGCATGTAAAAATGGGATGTATTATTGCAATCTGAATTCCCACTTCCTGATCTAGTTCACTGATGTGTACTGTTTGGGAAGTGTATGAAGTATATTAACTATTATACCCTAAACCAGGGGTCTCCAAACTTTTTGGCCAGAGGGTCGCATGAAATATCTGGCGCAGTGCTGAGGGCCAGAAAAAAATTTAAATAAAAAATTTAAATAAAAAAATTAGAGATGGAACTTGGATGAATGAATAAATGAATGAGTGAGAATATTATTTATGAAGAATATTAAGAATATAAAGAATATTAAGAATAAATATGAGTGAGAATTTATTCATGAATAAATGAATCAGTGAGATTATTATGTAATCTTGGAAAAGATTCCATTCACTTTTCATTAAGTATAGATTGTTCAGCTGCTCTCGTAATTTTGTTTGTGTGTGAGGTTATTCAATTTTGTAATTATGAGTCCTCAGGAGAAAATGCGTGCTTCCTGTACTCCCCTGAAAAATCAAACCAGTTCAATCCTTTGATCTGCATAGACTTGTGCTGGTAGTCTCTCAGCCACTTCAAACAAACCGTGGTTTCTTTGAGTGGGAATATGATCAGAACAGGCGCTGAGCTTACATCTTCCTTCTCCTTCTCTCCCCTTTCACTCAAATTTACTTATCCCTCAAGTGCAAGGCTGTAATGAAAGAATCCCGGCTCATTACAACACAACTCTGGTTTCATGTGAACTCAAACTGTGGTTTAAGCCATTTCTGCGCAACATTGCATATACACAACAGGGACCAAATGCGTACACCTGTGGGTTGGGCAAAATTAATTTCAGTTTACACATCAGGATATAGACTAGGATCAGAGCCTGTAACTGCAATTAAAACCAGTTTCTGGATTTAAGTAGCATGTGGAGATAATACTTAATAATAATAATTGCATTTCAAATCCCCTGGGGGCTGGGGATAAGAACAGGCCCTCGGTTTGGCTGTACTTGTTACAAGAGGCGACTAAACAGCCACCAGGTAGATGGGACTTGTCAGCCTGGGAAGGCAGCTCATCTGAGAGAAAGAAAACTCTGATCCCAAACCTCCACTGCCTTGTGGAGTTATGGGAAAGGCTTCAGGAGTCAACCTCGAGGCAAAATCCGGAGCCGGAGCCTCTGAGGCAGTTCATGGCTGAACACAGTCACATTCTGGCAACTCCTGCGATGCCGCTGGAACCAACCCTATTGGCCTCTGCCTTTCCACTGGACCATTTCAGCGATGTGGAGAGGCGGGATTTGCTGCATGGGTAACAGTCTATCCTCCATATCTACTTTACCCAGGCTTCGCGCACTGGAGAGGACACTCTGTTCCAGAACCACTATTCAGAGTGCAATACCATAGTCTTCTGAGGCTGACGGTTGCCAACACAACGGGCTCATTCACTCAGCCTCTCCGGCCCTCAGAACATCCTCCAGATGCAGTCAGAGCACAGTTCTGGTCATGTTCAGTTGAGTGGGCCAGAGGCTTTCAGGGGACAAGAGGCTGGCTGCGGGCCGGATATAGGCTCTCTGCAGGCCGCATCGGGCCTCCGGGTCGGGCTTTGGAGACCCCTGCCCTAAACACTTAAAAGCAAGCTTTGTCAGAAGAATCTAAAATTTGTTTTTTAACTAATGAGAGGCACACTAATCATCTTTACAAGGGCATCAGACAGCTCATGATCTTCCTAAATAAGTAGTCTGTGAAAGTAAATACAAGAATAAATTTGTGTTTTTCCAGCACAGAATAAAGAACCACAGCTGTTCACTTGGTTAACAAAAGGCTGGCTTGCCCTTCACAACACACCAGTCAGTGCCTAACTCCTGATCACACAGGGGAATCCTTCCTTCCTAATCAGACTAAAAAAGATTAATTGCCTTTAAAAAAGTTCACATAAGCGCATGTAAATGAGTAGAGAAAATGCATGTGTTGTATGGTAAACATCTCCAGTAAAGCAAAACTGATTCAATCTTAGTGAAAGAAGGCAAAAACAAATAGGTTTTATAGTTGTTCTTTAACTTCATTTTCTGCCATTTCCATTTACTTCATATGTCTGTCACGTATGCAATGGGCAGGGGCGTGCAAACCCCAAAGCATCCCATTGCATACTGAAGAAATCTCACATTGCAAACTGAAGAATCTATCAGCAGGCTTTTTGGAAACTCATATACAGTACCACAAGAAAAATACTGCGTAATGTCTAACATTCTATGGCCATGATTAATGCAGAAATCAATGTGGGACACAATACACCTACCTACCTATATGAAGGTGGAGGTGAGGGGTGTGTGTGTACGTACAGAAAGACAGAGAATAAATATTACCTGCACCTTAAAGTACAACAAAAAAGAAGTTAATTGGATCTGGAATTGTCTGAACAATGTGGTTTCTTTGTTTAACATTCAGCAAAACTGCAGGTTATCTATCACAATATTATCTTACAATGTATAGATTAATATTTCACAAACTATAGGAAGTACAATGTTGATGATTCTATTGCATCTTGTATTGGCAACCTTCAGTCTCGAAAGACTATGGTATCGCGCTCTGAAAGGTGGTTCTGGCACAGCGTCTAGTGTGGCTGAAAAGGCCAATCCGGGAGTGACAATCCCTTCCACACCGGGAGCAAGTGCAGTCTGTCCCTGGTCTGTCTCCCTGGCTATGGGCCTTCCTTCTTTGCCTCTTAGCCTCAGACTGTTGGCAAAGTGTCTCTTCAAACTGGGAAAGGCCATGCTGCACAGCCTGCCTCCAAGCGGGCCGCTCAGAGGCCAGGGTTTCCCACTTGTTGAGGTCCATCCCTAAGGCCTTCAGATCCCTCTTGCAGATGTCCTTGTATCGCAGCTGTGGTCTACCTGTAGGGCGCTTTCCTTGCACGAGTTCTCCATAGAGGAGATCCTTTGGGATCCGGCCATCATCCATTCTCACGACATGACCAAGCCAACGCAGGCGTCTCTGTTTCAGCAGTGAATACATGCTAGGGATTCCAGCACGTTCCAGGACTATTGCATCTATTCTGTATTTTTTTCCCCCAATGCATAAAATTCTTTTATCAAGACTGATAAAAAGGGAACTGGCCCTTTAAGAAATAAAATAATTTTATTTTAGAGAGTCCATTTAGTCTATTTAGCTAATAGAGAGTCCATCTTTTTTTCTGTTCTCTACCTCCAGTGTCCCTTCCTTACTTTCCAGGAATAGGGGACAGTAGACCTGTGGTGGAATAAAATAGCAGTGAAGACGTATGTGGGTCATGCAATGAAGGAGGCAGTTCCTTGTCTCCTAAGACATGTAGCTGCCCAAAGGCGAAATTCTGACTTGAAATTTAAGTCTCACTGACAGCTCAAGGCAGAACCAGAGACTTGTTACTAAGCTATGGCAACATTCGAAGCTTGATTCTTAACAGGGAATTAGTTGTTAATTATATCAGTTGGCATCAACTAGCCAAATTCCTTTCCAGAGTGGATTTGGGTTCACTTCACAGCTCATTAAAGAGGGCACTGAGAACTCTACATATGTTGTGAATAAGGTTGTAAAATAAAATCTCCACATGAATACACACAAGCTTATTGAACATTATTACTATAACCATGTAGGAAACTTTATCCCTATCTGAAGCCCTATTGATGCAGTGCCATTATTTGTCAGACAGTTCTCCTTATATGTGAATTTGCTAGAATTTGCTAAATCATTTACCTGCAAATGGCAGAATGGCCACCTATTTTTTGTTATCTGTGACTCTGTTCTCATTATCCACAAATGCTATGCCAGTGGAAGCTGAAAGGTATCTAAGATTGGGTCAATTTTCACATCAAACAGGCATTGGTATTGGCCCATGAAGAATCATTGGACACATTTGTGTCTGCTTCCAGACTTGCCCCACCATCTTGGGGGCTCCAGCTGATGAGCCCTCACTATGACCCAGCCCCATAGACTTCAAGTTAAGATTGAGAATCATAAAGGTCACTGAGTGTATGAAGAGGATACCCTGGACCCTAACCCTATTTTCCCTATAGGCTCAACAATTCAGTATCCACTAGGTCAGTGGTCTCAAACTAGGTCTCAAACTTTTAGCATCAGGACCCACTTTTTAGAATGAAAATCTATCAGGACCCACCAGAAGTGATGTCATGACCAGAAGTGACATCATCAACCAGGAAAATTTTTAACAATCCTAGGCTGCAATCCTACTCATGCTTACCCAGGAGTAATTCCCATTTACTATCATTGTTAAAAGCATATAAATAGTAGCCTGTTAAAAGTACAGATCTTTAACAAGATCTGTAACTAGATCTGTATTTTCCCAAAATGCAGTCACATACCATGGTAGCATCAAGTCTAATATATTAAAAATAAAATATTGAAATGCTTGGGGACCTACCTGAAATTGGCTCTCAACCCACCTAGTGAGTCCTGACCCAGTTTGAGAAATACTGCACTAGGTTTTCCAGGAACCTAACCCTAATGGATAATGAGAAGTGTATTTGCCTCATTGTTCAAAAAGAATTTTATAGTGGATTGGACAGGTCCATGGCCTATAGGTCATACACATTGTCAAAGTAACACCTTCAGTAGGTCTCGTTAGTATCCTGAGAACATTGTAATAAAATTTGTTTTCATCCAAAAATTTCATAACTGCATACAAACATGATAAACATGATAAACACTAGATTTCAAAATGCAAATAGAGACCGGAGTTCAAATTTCATAGCTGTCTCACCAGTAGGTTAGACCTCTTACAACTTTTGGATACTGTGAAACTACTACAACTAAACAATATCATATCTATACAGGGAGGCAACTGAAAGCCACAAGCACAGGAAGAAAATAATGAGACCTTGAGTATCTTTAATGCTTGGCTCCCTGCTCTCATGAAGGTTAGAATTCAAGGTTCCTTCCTGCTTAAACTCTTCCTTATTGTTTAAAGGAAAAGCTTAGGCAGGAAGGAGGATCAGATTCCTTTAAATCTCCAAACACAGAAACGATTAATGAGTTAACAGGTGTGAATGGGAGTACTTAGGTGGTGAAAACATGGAACTTCAGCTGAAAGATGTGGAACTCTAGGAGGTAGGTGCGGAAGAGTAAGATAGCTAACATAGATTAGGGTTGCCAGCTATCCAGAATTGTTCTAGTCAGGAGGCGTAGTTAGGTCATTTAACACCTGGGACCCATAAATTTTTGATACCCCCTTTTTATGACAAAATTATTTTCAGTAATAGTCATGACATGAAATGAAAAATAACAATGGTCAGAAAATAAATGCAGACAGTGAGCATTTTCTTTTACCTAACTTCATATATATATAAGAAATGTTCTACCACCACCCCATATTAGACCCCCACATGCGCCCCTCTCCATGATCCCCCCCCCAAATCTAGGAACCACTTTTAACTAAGCTCCCACATCTGGAGGTTCAATGTAGCTATCATGGTTAATAACCACTAATAGACCTATAGCAGTGGTACTCAAACTTTTCTGGCCAGTGGCTCCCTTGACGCCCATGGCTGTTGGCCATGACTCCCCATCATGTTCCTGAGGGCTGGAAGTGACATCATTAAACAGGAAGTGGCCATAAATATTAACTATATTAAATTTATTAAATATAATATTATAATATTTATTATAATATAATATTAAATATTAAATATATATTAACTATATTAATATTAATTATATTAATCATATCATTAATTAAATGCAGATCTTAAAAATATATTATTAATACACAACAATATACATGCTTTATAAATGATCAGCTGCTTATCACTGTTGGAGACAGGATGCTGGAGTAGGTAAATTTTGTCTGGTTCAGGAGGACTCATTTTTTAAAACTTTGTAAGCATACCAATAGAATTGTTTTATCAAATGAACTTTGTGAACAACCAGTCTGACCAACATTACACACACACACCCCTGTGGACCCCAATCCAACTAGTCATTTCTCCCATTCTCCTTGGATAGGATTGAACCCTTTATTAATTTAATGAAATTAAATTTTTCCAGCAGCTGGTGGGGAAAACAAAAATAGACCATGAAAATATATCAGAGCTGATAATGGTTTGGTTAGGAAGCTGATTTGTCTCCTATACTAGGAGATGCACAGCTCAAGCCTATGCATCTCTACTCAGAAGTAAGTCCCATTAGTGTCAATTGAAATTGTGGATAGGATTGGGCTGGCAATCACTTCATCAATGGCTGATAAGTATTCCCTTCAAATAGCAAGATTCATCACTTTAAAAATACAGCCTTTCCTCTTCAGTCAAACAACAAGATTACAAAACCACTTTAAAAACAGTACCCTTTTTCTGCTCCTGGCCAAGTAAAGTATGTGCTTCTCTCTTCTCCCCCCCCCCCCTTTGCCAACTGCCTGAAAACAACTTTAAGACCCCTGGTGACTGGTAAAATAGGAAGCATTTTATTTAGGGATAAATAAAATAAATAAAGATGCATCCTCGGCATCACCTGGCAGGACAAAGTTCCAAACAACACAGTCCTGGAACTTCAGCAGAGCATGTATGCACTGCTGAAACAGAGACGTCTGCGTTGGCTCGGTCATGTTGTGAGAATGGATGATGTCCGGATCCCAAAGGATCTCCTCTATGGAGAACTCGTGCAAGGAAAGCACGAGTAGACCACAGCTGCGATACAAGGACATCTGCAAGAGGGATCTGAAGGCCTTAGGAGTGGAACTCAACAGGTGGGAAACCCTGGCCTCTGTGCGGCCCGCTTGGAGGCAGGCTGTGCAGCATGGCCTTTCCCAGTTTGAAGAGACACTTGGCCAACAGTCTGAGGCAAAGAGGCAAAGAGGCAAAGAAGGAAGGCCCATAGCCAGGGAGACAGACCAGGGACAGACTGCACTTGCTCCCGGTGTGGAAGGGATTGTCACTCCCAAATCGGCCTTTTCAGCCACACTAGACGCTGTTCCAGAACCACCATTCAGAGCGCGATACCATAGTCTTTCGAGACTGAAGGTTGCCAACATGTCTTATTTAGGGAGGGGGAGGAAAGCGGGAAGGTTTGGAGATTGAAAGGGGGGAGTGGAAGAGGGAGGGGGTTGAAAAGAGAGATATCACTTTGATGAGAAGCGATCCCAGGCTGGGAACTAGGAACCAACCAGACAAGGATCAGCGAGGGTTAAGGACTGCAAGCTGAGCAAACAACAAGCAGAAGGTGGCAGCCTCAGAGTGGAGGGAGAAGAGGGAGGGGCGGCAGCAGCCACTCTTGCAGCTGAGCAACTCCCGTTTCTTCTGCTTTAAAAAAAAGTGCAGAAGACGGGCTCGTATTCTGCCCAGGGGTGTGACTGTATTGCTGCGAGAGGACATCCTGCGCCTCCCCTTTGTTCCTGGCACCTCCCTAAAGAGCCGCGCTGCACAGTTTGAATAACACTGACCTATAGTCTACCATGAATGTTTAAACTGACTTTTAAAGTTATCTAAGCTAGTGACCATTGCAACATCCCAAAGCAGTAAATTCCAAACATTATTGTCCAGCTTGAACCAGATGCCTCAATGATGCATATATGATATATCATCAATCTTATGAATAATTCATTGTTATACACATATTCCTAGAAGTATAATTAAATACTATACATAAGGTGGGGGGATTTGGTTTTGAAGACAACAAGCTTTTAGACTGCCCTTCCCTTTAAGTTGCTATGCTTTCCAGGGTGATCCCAGGCCAGTTACTACACCAGTTACTATCCCAGGCCAGTTACTAAATGCACAGAGCTGCTGTGAAGATAAAAAGGGAAGGCTAAGAATTATGTAAACCACCCTGAGCTCCCTGAATATAAGGGTGGGATATAAAGGTCTTATATATTTGAAAACATAGATAAAAGAACATAGATAAAAGATTGAAGAACATAGATAAAAGTATACACTGAAATATCCTCAAAAGCCCTAAATATCCTGACCACTAAACAGACTTTTGGTTTAAAACTGTTAAGGATATGCTTCACTCTGTTTCAAAGTTCAAACTTTGTGTTTCACAGAGAGGTTGTGGCTGATCCCAGACCAATTCCCACCAGGAAGTTCCAGAACCATTTCATTTGCATGTTATTTTTCTCTAGCCTCTTCCAGAGCTAAAGTCAGTTTGGTCACTCATTTACCCCACATGGGATAAGTCACCCAGGCACTAAAGGGCTTTATGAAATTCTAGAAAACAATAGCAGAGCCATGGAAATTGCACAGGTACATTTCCTATTAACAGATATGAACATCCTCTGAGAAAACAAAATATACCATGAATTCAGGATGTAACTTCACAGCATAAAGGAAACAATAGACATGTGTCAGGTTATCTCTCTCCCCCTGCACATAGCACAACAGAACTGTAGCCACCTTGCAAGCATCCTGGCCACGTGGCATCAAACAGAATTCCCAGTCCTGCTGCTCCTAGTCATAATACTTGCAAGGTAGCCACAGACAGTGGCGTAGCTAGGGGGCAGTGGGGTACATTGCCCTGGGTTCGCCTTGAGGGGGAGCTAACCCACACCCCCCAACAGTGGACCCAGGGCAAAAATGCAATTGGCTGCTCAATGCAACTTATCATGTGTGTGTGTGGGGGTGTCACTTCTTGGGCGGCAAGGAGCCCAGTCAAGTACAGGTCTCCAAAACCCTCCAGTGGCAGCATGCAACCTCCCTGGGTCTCAGTAGGCCTTCTGGAAGCTTTAGAAAGGTACTACATAGTTTTCAGTGAAAACCAGAAGTGACTTTATAAGGCCGCCAGGAGGCCTTCTGAGGCAGGCAGAGACCACCTCCCAGACTCAGCAACCTCCTGGATGTGACTCAGATGGTAGTGTTAAATTTGATTTTGTCATATGGGGAGGTGTTAAAAAATTTTGTGCCTCTGGGTGCCAGATGCCTTAGCTATGCCAGTGGCTACAGATTTATATATGTAATTGAAAAGAACTGAAAATTTGCCTAATATCAATGGGCAGAACACTAACAGTACAGCATCCCCTCTGCTAAATCCCCACACCAAAGCTTCCCCTTCATGGCAAGCACAAGGATTCCGCCTGTTCTTTGGTGTGAGCAAAGAAGCGCCTTGGCTTCCCTTCAAGTGAGAGATGAAGAAGCTGCTTTTCAGCCAGTGTGGGAGGCAACCGGGGGCCAGAAGTGATACCAGACCGTGAAAGATCCATCTGAAATGTTATGCGGTTCTTGAAAGACAGAACCTTTCTGTTATTGTAAAAATCCCCTCAGGGCTTTAGAGAAAGCCTGCCTATTTGAACCTCCTAGAATAAAGTCAGAGGAGTAAACCGATGACCAGAAATGTGGTATATAAATGCTAGTATTGTTATTATATACAACATGCTAAAAGTCACCAGATGCGCTACATAAACACCTGATCAGAGGAAGACAATTAACATCCATCCTTTGAAAATGATGGACACTGAGATTAAGTAACAAGCAATTAGCATGAAGTAAGAGAGATTTTTTTTTTTAATAATGGCAATTTTACGTTTTAAAAGGAATACTTTTAGATTTTGTATAGAGACCAGAGCATGGATGAAAGCCGAGAATGGATAACTGTCAAAGCATAGCCTAATCTATTGAGCCCTTTAGACAGCGAAACCGAGCCACACGTGTGTTTACTCATGAGCAGGCAAACGTGCCTTGGCTCTTATGGAAGGCAGGGTGAAGTTGAACGCATGACCACCAGAACGGTCGCAATCCAAGGAACATGATGCTCAACAAACACTCCAAAAGGTAGTCTCCTCTTCCCACACACCAAAGTAAGATAAAGAAAAAGGCTTGAGCAGCTGTGAAAGTGTTTTCTTATAAAGCAAGGTGGGTTTGGAAACCACTAGCCTAGACAATTTTTAAAAATATTTCGGCTCTCTATGCTGACTTACATGCAGAAAAGAGAAGCAATTCTGCTGGAATCCCTCTTCCACAAGCTTCTACCAGATGCCATTATGAAAAGTAGCTGAGAGCAGCCAGGCAATTGCAAAACATCCCTCTGTTCAGGCATGCCCAGTCAGTGCCAGAGTGATGGACTTCCCTCACTGTATTTCCAGTGCCAGTTCCTCAATTATTACGACTGATCCAGCGATTTGTGGCATCTGCAGTGACCATTTTGAATACACTGCGGCCATCCTGAAGCTATCTGCAGTCATTTTTAAACACCCACAACCATCCTGAAGCAATTCCTGAGTGAGTTTCGATGGGTGTCTGATTAAATTTTATTTATGCGTTCATTTTGGTGTCACCACCACACTCCCCAAGGATGATGACTCCAGGTGACGATTGAAAGCAGCACTGGGGATTTTATCAGGCCTTCCCGGAATTTCCAATATTACATCAAGTTGAAAAATAAATATCCGTGAAAAATGTCAATCAGATTTGACAACCTTAAAACAGATTAAAAACAGTGCTGAAGCTCTGGATGTCTAATTTCAAGGACTGCTGCTATCAGTCACCATTCACAGTGGTTGATAACAAAACTGCTTCTATCCCTATGGATAGGGCTATCAAAGATCCTAATAGCTAAATATAGTAAGAGTTAAGACACAAAGTATTTGAGAACGAAGAATTCCCTCTTACACAGCTTTAATAAAATGAAAAAGTAATATTCTGATACTGCATTTATTGTGCACACCGCCACCATCCTCATCTGCTTTCAAAGAAACTATATTCTCAGGATTATAAACTTTCCACAAAACATGCAAAGATTTACATCTATGACTTTCTATGCAGTGAGAAGACTCCATGCCCATCAGTACGAGAGTTCAATTTGATTTTATAACCCATGAGATTTAACAAAGATTTAAGGATCATGTTTGATGGTGGGCTATGCCTTTCTAAAAGCACTACAAACATTTCCTCCTCTAATTCCTATTGGTGTTGTCTGACCCTCCCCTGACAGGACATAACTGCTCTGTTTAGTTTGCTGACATCAGCAAAGTCTGTGTGATCAATCATAGCTGACAGTCTCAGGAGATTGAAGCAGCCAGAACTAAGGGTGCTGGGATGTTGTCTGTGAACAATAATATAAAGAACCTGGTGCCTCATTTCTGAAACCACAATTTAGACCACAAGAATGAAACAGGATTCATTGCATTTCTACATTTAAAAGTGATGTGTGCATGTCAAATACTACACAAACATATTTACACACAAATGTCAGTTAAGAAAATAGTAGGAAAATGTAAAGGAAAAGAAAAATAAGTTTGAAGGAATGATGGCAGAAAGGTGAACGTTGGGTTCAATAAAGAGGGGTAGCTACATTATTTGGCTGCAGCTCATTAAAGACAAAGGCACTTAGGGCCAAATCCTATCCAATTTTCCAGTGCTGGTGCAGTCATACCAGTGGGGTGTGCACTGCATCCTGTGGTGGGGAGGCAGTCACAGAGGCCTTCCTCAAGGTATGGGAACATTTATTCCCTTACCTCGAGGCTGCATTGAGGCTGCACAGGTGCTGGAAAGTTGGAAAGGATTGGGCCCTTACTTCATCATTGGATTTGTGGCCTGTTGTTGATTAGGCATTAGAAAGTACGTTTGTCCTTGTTTACAGGCAGCCCCCCAACATGATGCAGCTAAATAACAGGTCGCATGACAGAAGTACAAACATGTATGTATTATTTTAAAAATGTTTACCCCAACATTCTCATTGGCTTACAAAATAAAAACATATAAACCACATCAATAGCAAACCAATCAGAAGTAATCACAAAATGTCAAAATCTCAGAACAAGGAAGAAAATATATATTTTAAAAGATGTAACAGGCAGCACATAAACCAGCGAACACCTGCTAAAATAGGCTGGTTTTCAGCTGGTATCAAAAAATAGACAGCGAGGGTGCCTACCACACTTCACAGGGCAGAGAACTCTATAGGGGACACCATGGGAAATGTCCTCTCTCAGGTTACTCCAAATGCATTTCAGAAGTAGGCCGAACCAGTGAGAGGGCCTCCAATCCGCACAGGTCTGACCTCTCCCTGAAAGAGTCTGTCCAGTGGGGGGGGGGATTAGAAGGCGGTCTCTAGTTTGGTCCTAGGTCATATAAGGTAATAACCAATAAAAAACTGGTAAACAGTGCCGCTGCATCAACAGTGGAGTAACATGATCATATAATCAGGCACATGTCAGCACCCAAGCAGCATATTCCTTTGAATCAGCTGAAGTTTCTGAAGGGGTTTCACAGGATGCCCTAAATAGAACGTAATCTATATGCAAGGCATGGATCTAGCTGAGACAGGAAAAGAAGCAGCTGGCAAACCAGCCAAAACTACTCAAAAGTGCCCCAAACCACAACTGCCACCTGTACATCCAGGAGTAAATCTAAGAGTACTTCCAAGCTGTGCATCTAATAGTTCAAGGGAGAGTATGTCAGTCAAGAACAGATCAACACAGCATCACCATCTCATATAAACCCAGTTTATCTTCTATCCAGTAAAACTTCTGCCTTGTTCAAATTTAACTTAAATTTAAGCCCTTCGCTGACTCCAGGCACCAGAATCTTTATAACTCTGGATGGCACAGATTAATAAAGTTTGCTGTCATCTGCATATTGGTTACATCAAATTCCTGATCACTTCCTCCACAAATTTCATGTAGTTATTAAACAGCAAATTCAGAGACCAGATCCTTTCAATGTTATCACAGGACCAAATAACATCAGCTAAATACAACTGGGATTAATTCACTTGCTCCCCTTCCAGTGTGATAGATGATCACTTGCCAAAAACGCCATTCTCCTGCCTACATAGGACAAACTGGTCAACCCCCACACAAAAGGATAAAGTTGACATTAAAAAATATGAATATCTAGAAATCAATGGGAGAACATTTCACCTTCACAAGACACACTACTTCAATGTCACTATTTCTCAACAAAGGAACTGCAAAGGAAGACTTCAGTATTGATATGTGCAGAACTTGGGCTCAGTTGACTGCTGTAAATTGGCCTGAGGGGATCGTAGCCTGTGCCTTTCATGACCCAATAGACCAGGGGTGTTCAATAGGTGGACTGCGATCTACCAGTAGATTGCGAGGCGAAATGAGTAGATCGCGGAGTGCCGACCCCCCCCCTTCAGATACCTCTGGGAGGAAACGCCGGGAGTAAGGCCCATTGTACTCAATGGGGCTTACTCCCAGGTAAGTGTGGCTAGGATTGCAGCCTCACAGCCTAATCCTAGGCATGTCTACTCAGGAGTAAGTCCTGTTATACTCAGTGGGGCTCAAGGTACACCAACATACATTGTACACATATATGTTATATGTTATGATGGCGCGAACATTGTAAAAAAAAAAACTCTGGTAGATCTCCGGGCCTTGCTGGGTTTCAAAGTAGCTCTCGAGCCAAAAAAGTGTGAGCACCCCTGCAATAGACAGTCAGTCTGAGTTTGTCTGAGCCAAACATTATAAAGTTTTGTTTGAGCCAATGGGGTCACTGTTGAGGAAAGTGAACTGAGTGCCTTGTAACAAGCCCTTGAGAGTTGGAGGACCAAATGGAAAACTGCTGCAAGAGAGAAGGCTGCAGGAGGAAAGGTAGAGGCTGTTGTGTGCAGAGCCACTGAGGCTATAAAAGGGGCTGTACCAGCAAAGAGAGCTCAGAGACCACCAGGGAAGCTCTGCAGAGAAGGAGCTAGAAGAGCAACCTGGAGAGACCACCAGGGAAGCTCAGTAGAGAAAGAGCTGGAAAAGCAAGCTGGAGAGACCACCAGGGAAGAGCTGCAGAGAGGAGCTGAACCCTGAGCTCTCTGGGAGAGCTGAGAGAGCTGCTGGAAGGAGCCCTGGGAGAGAGCCTCTTGCTGGAGCTGAGAACCAGAGGGGAACTTCCATCAAGCCTCCAGCCCTTGGCCTGCCTCAAGTCCTGCTGCCTCCTGCCTACCTAGTGCCTGCCTGAGGTCCTCTCTCAATTGGGGGAATTTGAAATAAGGTCTTTCTATTTGTTTGGTTCAGGTTCCATTCCTCCTAATAAAAGCCTTAAACTTAGTTTGGTGTCAGTGGTCTCTTTTGATCCTGCATAACAGTATGAAACTGCTGAACTTGAATTTATCAGGAAGTTTGATTTGCTTTGGCTTGAACAAAACCTGGATTTTCTTATCTCACTACATAAGTACGCTATAGCCCAAGCCTATGCATGTCTACTCAAAAGTAAGTCCCATTAGAGTAAATGGCTCAATCTTATCCCCCACTACGCAGTAGCTTGCAGGCACACCATGGAGGCATATGCTGCATGCTATAGTGGGGTGGGGATGATTACAAAGCCTGCAAGTAAGGAAAATATTTTTGCCTTATCTCTGAGTTGGCCCCCTGATGACCTATGGATCTCCAAGGAGAACCAGGAAGGCGTGTGACTGCACTTCCAAAGAGAACCAGTATGCATGACTGCTGCTGGATCCACCACTCCCTTCCCTGTAAAGCTTCCCCCCATTTCCTCCCCTGAAACACCCTATTACACCCCGCCCACTGCCCACCCCTGCCACCAAAGTACCTCCTCTGGCAGTGCCTGGTGTTCTGGTGGCATGTGCATTGTCACCAGCATTTTGCACTGGCAGCCCCACTGCATATGTTGTCACTGCATCAGCAACACCAACAGAGGGCCTTCCACTGATGGAAGGTTAGTTCCTTCAGCAGAAGGTGCATGTTGAATTGGGTCCTCAGTTCAGACAGGGCGCATGCTTTATCTGCTGTTATGAATCATCACCGTTTAAGTCTTACATTTTACATGCACATAATAATGGCCACTGACTATCTCTTTCATCCCATAGGCCTTTGATCCCACCTTTACATGTTTTTCCCATTCCTGTGTGTATGCACACATACATATGAACTTAGATAACACATTTTTTTTCTTTTATTCGTTTAATGAAGTTGATTGGATCACAAGTGTATGCTGAAATAAATTTGTTAGTCCTTGAGGTGTTACAAGCATTTTTCTTACATAAATATTTCTACTACATTTAAATATATCATTTCTTAAGCATGCATCATATTAGAAAAACTGAGCTTATATTGCCAGTAACTAATATGACCCTGTTACCTTGATGGTAAATCTCTAATCATCTGTACAGATTTTGGCAACATGTATGTATGTATCAATGCATAACTATAGATGCATACATATTTCAACCGCAAATGAAAAAATATCAATTTCAGTAAGGAAAGATATCTTTTGACCATTTCGAAAAACTGAAAATAAGAATTAAAAGAGGCAGCCAAATTGCTAAAGCACTGGAAAATCTCCCTGAAACTCCATCTTGGGTTGAGGAGATTTCTACCCTTAGATGTTACCTAATTAACAAAAAAAATAAAATCACAAAACTGTACTGCAACTACCTCAATAGTTTTTTCTTTAGCTCAATTTCAGAGTGCCTCAGTTTCTCATATAAACCCCAAATATCTGTTTATCAGTAACATGCAACACGATACAGCATTTAAGTATAGGAAAACATAAGTAAACAGATGTAGATTTTAAAGTACACAACCAAAATCACTTTGCATTCAGACATAAAAAAAATAATTTTCAGATCTAGTGAAAAATCAAAACCTAGGATCGGTCCTAGGATGGAGTACTGTGAACAATTATCCTCAACTTTATGTCCAACTCTGTTTATTAACCTATCTAAAATTCTAGCTAAGTTGTGGAGGAAGGAGAAAACAGAGGTTGGGTGTACTAACTCTTGCACAAGCTACATGGCGAGAGGGAAAAATAGAGGGGAATTATCAGACAATACGTCCCCTACCCTGTGTAGATATCCATTATATGATAAATAATATGCATTAAATATAAATATGATAAATAATATGCATTATGCATTATTTTCAATATGGTATATATGATTTATAGCATCATGTTATATATCATTGGAAATGTAATTCAATGGAGAATGCAATGAACCAAACCCCACTGGAATATCTGTATTCTATCAAAAGTTATGGCCGATTAACCAGAAAACGAAAACACAATTGCCTTGTAGAACAAAAAATGGATTTTCTCAACTCAAAACTGACCTATGAGACTGATTGTTGTTCAAGAGGTGCCCCTCTTATATGTAGCAAGAGAAGAATAACCATCCCTCTTCACTCCAACACAGTGTCTCGAACCTATCAGGGGCACACTTTTTATTTATTTACTTAATTCGATTTTGTGGGGGGGGGGGGCGCTACAAATCTTCTTGGACCCCAGATAGCAGATAGATGCCTTTTTGCTTTTGAAAAAGCCCAGACGTGATGTCACTTCTGTTTGTGACATCACTTCCAGGGCAACATTTTGAGCTTGGCACCGGGCTACATGATCATTAGCTACACCACTGTCCCAGAGACCTCACAGCTATCCAAGAGCACGAAAAAGAACAAAACATTGTGAAAGCAGAGAGAGGTTTCATATATCCCTAGTTTAGGAGGTCTCAAACAATTACAGAAGTATAATATAAACAGAATGCACTTGTGGAAAATTCCATAGTATAAAATATTAAGAATCCTTCATTACATTGTTTTGACCCACTGGCAACATTGTACACATAAAGCCTCCAAAACATGTACAGTGATGCCTCGCAAGACGAATGCCTCGCGCAACGAAAAACTCGCAAGACGAAAGCGTTTTGCGATTTTTTTGGTGACTCGCAAGATGAATTTTTCTATGGCAGTGCTTTGCAAGACGAATTTTTTGCATTTTTTTTGTTTTGGTTTGTTTGCAGTTTGCAGTGATGCCTCGCAAGATGAAATTTTCGCAATACGAAACAACTCGCGGAACGAATTAATTTCATCTTGCGAGGCATCACTGAGTTCCTATATAAGCAAGAACTTCAGTAGAAGGAAAAGTTCAGCATCCCCAGTTTGACTTGCAAAGCTGTGGAAGCTGTGGAAGGAAGCATGTGTAGACCAGTCACAGTAAATTAGTCTTTAGTAAGTCAAAAGCTCATTTATATGAGAAGTTTCACTGAAAGTAGAGATCAACAGAACTCACAGATAAAAAACGAACGCAAAAGTCATCTCTGGAACATCTCTGCCAAAATAAGCTTTGGCAGATCCCCCAAGCAGCTACTTACTCACATAAGTAACCCTAATGAATGGAGGTTTCACATAACTCCTAAAAAAAGCTTTGATGAATTGGTGGCACTCAATCATGAGTAACAGGTTCTCAAGTGCATCATACCTTCCATCAAATACCTTCCATCAAAATGATACCCTATATAGGCACCTTTTGATTTACATGGCCTAGATTTACACATTTTTTTAAACAGTGCAATTTGAAAATTGGTCTAATTTATGCTAATAATTTTTGGAATTATGCGGCCAATCACTTCCTTTCAAAGCTATTCTAGAAGACACAAGGACATTTGCCAACTTTGAAATGCAATTAGTTAGCAACTAAATTAGCTGCTAACAAGCAACCTATAAGATTCTGGCAACTTCTTGTTGGGAGGGCAGTCAACTCTAAAGCCAAAACAAAAAAAAAATGAGAAAGAAAATCTGTTCACAAAAGCTGCCACTTACAACATTCTCAATTTCTTACTGGCATCTTTGTTTTCACTGCTTTCTCAGCCACTGGCATCTGTGGCCACTCGCAGTAGCCACTCTCCGCAATACTTCCCCTACACCATCTCGAGCAAGCACAAGTTATCAGTCATCAGTATAAGCACTCAATGACTTTTTTGCTAATCCACACCATATACATTGCTTCCTATAAGGAAAGTGGTTTTAATTTACACATTTTTATTGCACATGCAGATTTCCATTTCCATGTACCTAACCCCCATGTAAATAATAACAACAACAACAACAGGTATTAATATACCGCCTTTCTTGGTTTTTATTCAAGACTTTATTCAAGGCGGTTTACATATGCAGGCTTTATTTAAATCCCTTATTAAATAGGGATTTTTACAATTGAAAGAAGGTTCTTTCTTTCAAGAACCACTACATTCAGGTGTTTCATTCCGATCTGGCTTCACATTCTGGCCTCCATCCTCCCACGCTCAGAGCAGATGGAATAGCTCGGCTTCAGCTTGTCAGCTGCTTCAAGGTAGCACGGTGCCAGTGGCCTTGAACTGGCGACCTTGTGGATGTTATCTTTAGGCAGACGGAGGCTCTACCCTCTAGACCAGACCTCCTGCCCAGGAGGTGCTTGGAGGTGCTCTTTAAATGAAGAGGTGCTTGTATATCTAAGGGCGAAATCGTGACTGTGCCTTGGTCCAGCACAAGTCCCTGGCCCAGGAGGGTTGCAAATATGTAAAGCATGTTTGCGCCTCCTCAAGAGTCAGCTGGGCTTGTGCAGGGCTGCACACCAGCCTGCAGAGGCTGGCCTCTGCGTCAAATCAGGCTGGGAGAATTTCGTTGGCCAAGCTCAGCAGACGCAAGGGTTTGGAGAAGGCAGGGAGGAGGTGGGAGAGAGGGCACTGCTGTTATGCCGGATCCCAACTGTGTTCCCTGAGCAGCGCGGAGTGGCTGTAACCGCTCCATTCTCTTCTGACTTATGCCACCTCTGGAGATGGCACAAGTTCTAGGAGACCCATTGGGGCTGTGGGGCCTTCCCAGGAGTTTCCCCTTGCCTCTGGCCAAGCCACTTCAGGCCCCAATCTTGCGCTGGAGCAAGATTGGGTTGCGCTGAACGACACATAGGCCTAGCTTTCCCACTGAAAGGGATACTGACATAATAGGACATTTGCCTATATGATGGAGTCCTTAAATTTGGTACATGCATATTCCAAGGCACCCTGATTACTAGGAGGAAAAAATGAGACAATCAGACATTTCCTGCTTCCCAAACAGAAAACCCAAAATACACCCTAAATGGTTAAACAACCTCCATGTCATTAAGAAAGCTGAAATCCACAACACACATATCCCAGGGACCTCTTATTTTATAAAATTTGAATGAAGGAACATTCGAACATCTCTTCCTCAAATTGGAGAGAATATGAAGTGCACTTCTTGTTACTAGACACATTTATATAAACATGTACATGTTGCTGAGTGCGTTGCCAGACAAGCATGTCCCAGGTAAGACACACAGTTTTGCTTGAGTGTTGGCAAAGAAGCATTAGGTCACACAAGCCTTTGGCATAATGGCAAAATACTGGGGTTGTTTAGCAAACCCCGCTGCTCCCTTCCTGGCTGACTTGGGAGAAGACTTGCCCTTGGAACAATCTATGACCAGCTGCATCTTGCTTTGTCAGCCAATTCAAACTTGTAAACAAGGTCACATCCTAGGAGCTTTCAGATTTTGAAGTAAACAAGACCATTAGTGATCATAAAAAGAAGTGCCTTCAACCTTGGTTTCCCACATCAACTTCATTGTAAATTCTGTCATGAATCATATGTTAATTGAGGCAATCAAGGAGTCCCCTGCCACACCCTCCACAGGATACTAAACAATAGAAAACAACAAACTACCCCTGGGGATGAGCCATTAAGATTCAAAAGAAAGCTTGGTGATAAGCTCACTCTACAATTGCCTCTATGTTGTCCTATGGGGGTTTCAGCTATAAAAAGCCAGGTCACAACCCCTCCTTGTTGATTCTGCATGTGGGCTGCTCCTAGACTGCATAGTCACCCACTGATGCTGTGTCAAGCAGCCCATTCCCTCCTCCACCTAAAAAATGCTATGCCAAATGGTACCCAAAATAGGTACCAGGCCACTTTCTTTTTTCTATCCTTTTCCCGTTCTCCCTCTCAGTGCTACTCAGTGGCATAGTTACAGGGGGTGGCACAGTAAGTACTGCAGGCACCACAATGTGTTATGTAAGCGGCATCTCCCACTTGCTACCTTAGCCATTCCAGGCAGCAAAGGCAATGTGCAGGTGCTCACTGAACCAAGAAGTCTCCTGTGTGTTGCTGTCACAGCCCAGAATGGTCCGGATGACCAGCAGGAAGGGTCGCCTTTGTGGTGCTCTGGCAAACTGGCCCCCTGGTCCCTGCAACAATTCAAGCCCTATCTCAGCAGATATGGATAGATAACCTAAACCAGAGGTGTCCAAAGTTTTTGGCAGGAGGACATCATCTCTCTGATACTGGGGCTGTGAAAAAAGGAATTAATTTACATTTAAAATTTGAATAAATTTACATAAATGAATATATTAGAGCTGGAACTTGTATGAATGAATGAAGGTCTTGCAATAGCTCAAGGCCTATAAAAGCAAAGCAAGGCCAGCTTTTCTTTTGCTGCCACTGCTGCATCACAGATGTGAAACAGCAAGCAATGGAGGGAGCCCTCATACCACAGCTCAAGCGAGAGGTCAAACAGCTGGCCGTCATGTCACGCTATGTCACGCTGAAAGCAGTTGCATCAGGCCAGCGTGGGCTCCAGCAAGTCTCCGAAGGGCCAAAGGCTCATTGGAGACTGGGGGCTCCTTGAGGGTCAGATTGGGAGTCCTCGAGGGCTGCAAGTGGCCCAGGGCCGGGGTTTGGGCACCCCTGATCTAAACTGATCACTGGCCACCAAATCCTGCTATCTTCTATGTCTCATGTTCAGCCAAACAGATGACATGCTTTGCATTACTATTCCTTTTTCCTTTGGTATAAATGTTGCTAGCATGTTGTGGAGTCCAAGAGGAAGGCCTAGAGCAGTGTTCCCAAACTGTGAGCCATGGCAACCAACCATGGAAGCTGCAGAATCATTGCAAAAAACCTGCTGCCCTATACAATATATAAGATTGTATCTCAATAGGGAGCAGTGGCCAATGGCCCAGGGAGCTGCCAGTCAAAAAAGTTTGGGAACCACTGGCCTAGAGGTTAGCTCCTGGCTTCCAATTCATGGTTCCCCTTAAATAATCTATTAGAAATTCCAAGAATATGGAAGATCCCCACTTCCAACTAATTTCCTCTTGGAGGCTTAGGACATTGTTTAATACAGGTGTGCGCCACTTTGCAACCTTCCGGCTTACGCTGGGATCGCATAACCGACGACCATGTGTGGTCACGTGGTTGTTGGGGGTGCACTCCCCAACCCTATGAAAGCGAGGGGAGCTCCCCTCCAGAGGGTTGTCTGAGCCTCCCAGAGGCAGCACACCTCTGCACACTGCCTCTGCAAGGTTCAGACTGAGGGAAAGTTCCTTGCCCAAGTTCCTATTTCCCTATTTCCTGTCTCCTGCCCAAGTTCCTATTTCCTCCATGAAATCAGAAGTCGTGCGAGAGACGCAATTTCTCTCAATCTGAGCTCCACAGAGGCAGCATGCAGACATGCGCTGCCTTTAGGAAGCTCAGATGATGCTCCAAAGGGGAGGGGAGCAGAGCATCTCCTTCCTTGTGCAGGGACTGGATTGTGTTAAGCCCCTTGATGAGCCCCTTGATGAGGATCTCGATCCTGATCCCTGTCATTAAGCAGTGCACAACTGTTCTCTAGGCTCCTCTTCTGTCACCAGCACCAGTGCAGCTGCACTGAAAACATGTGCACTGTATCCTATGGTGGGGGGAGGCTACTGGTAGGCAAACTGGAGATAAGTAAAAATATTTTTAAAATAATTTTAATTATTGGCATAACTTTACAAGGTAATGATTGACCAAGTAATTTAAAAAATTGCCCATGTAAATTAACTTCTGGTATTTAATTTGCAAATTGCACTACAGGCTGAGTCTCATTATTTGAGAGGGTTCCGTTCCCAGAACTCAAGCTTTTGGAATTCCATTTTTGGATTGCAAAAAACACACTAAAGCAAATCAATTTAAAGAACAAAGTCCCTTTGGTCTGGTGATTTAAAAACAGCCTTGCTGACCTTCTGAAATGCATACAGAAACAATCAGTCTGTCTCCAGGCGCTTAGGCTTCACTAGGAGGCAGCAATCCCTTCCTTCACCAGGAGCCACAGTGAGGGGGAAAGAATGGCGGCAGTGGCATAGCTAAGGGGGTGCAGAGGTAAGCACTTGCACCGGGCATTAAACTTTAGGGGGACAACAAGCTGAGCCTGAGACTAGTGACCAAAATTGTGACAATCTTGTTATGTTTGAATAATGCCATTGTATTATATATCATTGGAAAGGTAATTTAATGCAGAATGCAATGAAACAAACTGCACTGGAATATTTGTATTCTATCAAAAGTTATAGCCAATTAACCAGAAAATGAAAACAACTGTCTTGTGGAACAAAAAGTGGATTTGCTTAACTCCAAACCGACCCATGAGTCTGATTGTTCTGCCAATGTGATGTTATTATGATACAGCATGGAACCAATAACTTTTTATTTATTTACTTAATTAAATTTGATTTTATTATGCAGGGGGAGGGTTACAAAATCTTCTTTGACCCTGGGCAGTAGATAGTTGCCTTAGCTATGCCACTGATGACATGTTGTTATGTTACTGACATATTGCAATGACATGTTATTATGATACAGCATGGAACCAGTAAGGTATTAATAAGAGTCCACTCTCATTTCCATGTATCATAATACAGTGGGTAAGATGCAATTCTTCAACTGATTCTTCTATTTAGCAGGGGAAGAATAACCGCCTCTCATCAACCCAGCACAGTGTCTCAGACCAATCAGGGGCACAATTTTTATTTATTTAATTAAATTTGATTTTGTCTTGGAGGGGGAGGGCTACAAAACTTCTTTGACCCCAGGTCGCAGATAGATGCCTTAGCTATGCTGCTGGCTGGGAGGAGGTGGCAGAGCAAGTGGGTGGAGAGCTGCTGGGAGGAGGAGGCTTCCTCCCAATTTTCACTTTTTTAAAAGCCTGGGCGTGACATCACTTTCAGGTTATCATTTTGATCTTGGTACTGGGCTACATGATCATTAGCTACGCCACTGAATAGAGGTGATAATCACTGCCATTTAGCTTCCCTGCTCAGGGGGAAGGGAGGGGTTTACTTTGTGCCGGAAGAGAGAATGATTGATGGATAGTCATCGGGCTGCCTTCTCTTGCATTAATGAGGCTATTGTTAAAGGACTGTTTTCCTTTAATTTAAAGGATACTTCTCATCATTTTGAAATAGAAGAATCTGTGGATAATTAGGTTATACCTGTAATCACTTGCATGACTGTCTCTCTACAACAGTAAAAAACAGTTTTTTAAACTGTGATTTCAAAGGGATGCATTTTTCCCCTTCTCCAGGGACCAGCACATTCCTTCTCATTTGCAGTGGCCATTCCTGTTGAGTCAAATCCATTTATGAAAAATCCCTTTATAGCAAGGTTGGACCTGTATTTCAAAACTGGGTGAAACAAGACCATGTAACTCAAAATAATTGAGTTAAACTCAGAATATTTTTTATTTACCTCTGTATAAGCCATGGGGCCTCCTATGAGTCTCCTGAGACATATGCCACCTATTTTGGTGGCACATGTCCGAGGAGGGGAAAAGGGTGGGGAGGTTTGCAAAAGAGGGGATAAGATCCAACACCTATCAGTGCTGTGCAGTGGTTGGAACTTTTGGTGCTTTCCTACTTTTTCTACCTCTCTGTACCCTAATCTTCCATCTTTCCTCATCCCTTGCAACAGCACAGTTCTTTATTCCCTGTTCCCCCTATAATCCCTCCAAAAATGCTAATGACCTATTCCCACTGCTCTCCTCCATTTTGGGCCATAACACATACCCTTTTGCCATGTAAGAATTTCATGTTCCCTTCCTGAGAACATGCTTTATACCTACTATGCTTTGTGCTGACCATGGGAATGAGTATGTATGTATGAGAATACTGCATTGCATTTTATGAATGTATGTATGTATAGGTACATGCCCAGTAACACTCTCAAATAGTTAAGCTGCTCCCATGGTAGCTAGGAACTTGAAATTTGGTAGAAATATAGCCCAAAATATTCAAATTATTAAAACATATCTAAAATAGGGGATTTTTAGGATAAAACAGGACAAAAATTAACTTCATAATGCAGGGCAGAATTCTATCATAAATTAAACCACACTGCATATTGGGTGAAATTGTGAGCAGACAGCTCTGTCACCTTTCTGCATACTTGAATCAGCCAGTAGTGACTAGTTAGGCATTCTGCTATCAGAAAGCAAAGCAAGCATGATTTACTAGTCCTGTATATGACATGCGTAAATTATGTGCTGTAAGTTTATTTTCTTTTTATTCTATGAAAAAATTGCAGTGCTGCGTCCTTTATAGGTGTTTTAGAAGAGTCATAGACAGATTTGAGCAGATGCTTCAGTTTAGTAGGCAGAACACTTAAGCCAATCTGAGAGAAAGTCATATAAATATTTCAACACTGACTCATCTGAGCCAGAGACAACCTCTTATGAGTCATCTAGTCTGTCCCTTAGAGTCACTGAAAAACTGATTTCTTAATTTCTAACCCAATGATTTGCTACGTTTGTGAATAGAGCATATCTCCCATGGGGCTACCTGATCTCTTAACCATTCCATTTTTCATATGTCCTTCCTCTTTGAGAACCAGAGACAAGGAATATATATTTGTTGATTAACATACCATGGTTTGAGAATCTCAGTCTTAAACCTCTCTAACCTTCTTAAACCAATTACCTCTTTAACATCAATTTTTTCCTTAAATTTGCTTTTTGTGGTATCTAAATATGCAATCAGAATATTAGACTTTATAAGCATCTCTCCCAAGGTCAGGTAAGGGATTCACCCGTGCAAGCATTCATAATCCTCTACAAGCTCAATATTGCAACAGCACTAGAATGATCCCTTGCAACCTCAGTCCCTCAGGGTAGATGATGCATCTGGTGGGATGTAATTTGACTGAATAGTGATGATGTGAAAAATAAAAACTTTAACAAAGTGCAATCAAGCATGCACTTGTTGGGAAACTGATGACATAATCATTCTGCTTTCCACTGAGGTATAACGACGTCATATCTGCTCTGAGTTAACGTTCTACCTAGTCCAAAGATAGAATGTTAAGTCAGGACAGAACCAAAGTCCAGAGATTGGTAACACATAGTCTACAGTCCTTCCCACACTCATGTAAAGCATTCACACAGTGCAATCTGCTTGATTTTCTCACAGATTCCATCTCATGGCTCAAAAAGTAGGAGGGGAGAATGACATGTAAATTTAAGCCTTCCTAGTTCTATCACACAGAACTTCCTGGCTTCTTTTTCATAACTACTTATTCCACACTAGACTGTATTAGTTTTTGTTCCAGTTGTGCTCGTGAAATACTATGAATAAAGTATAATATAAATTTTAAAAACACAGTAAAATAATGCATAAAAATATTCATTTATGTTGTAAACCTCAACACATTTACTACGTATTTTCCAGCAAACATCTTACAGTGCAATAGAACAGAGTTTTTCTAGTCACAATTCTTTAAAAAGGAAATTTATATGAATAGGAAACACATAAGACTTTGCAGTAAGACACCAAGGGGTAAAAGAGAACAGTTCAGATTCCTAACAATTGCTTTGTGTGAAAACGGAAGACATTCTCCTTTCTTTCCTGCAATTTAACAAAATAGCAGAAAATAAATTAGGAACACCCTGACACCAAAAAAAAGTTTGCTAAATTAAAAAACTGATTAGTGAGTTGACTAAGAGTGCAATCCTAACCCCTTATGTCAGTGCTTTCCAGCACTGGCATAGCTGTGTCAATGGGACACGTGCTGCATCCTGCAGTTGGGTGTCACTCATGGAGGCCTCCTCAAAGTAAGGGAATGTTTGTTCCCTTACCTCAGAGCTGATGGACTGCACTGACATAAGGGGTTAGGATTGCGTCCTAAAATATACAGGCAGGTCCCTGTATCCACAGATCCAGTATCTGAAGATTCAGTTATCTGTGGATGCACAGATTGACTCCCCTATGCCCATTACATTACCTTTATTTTATCGTAGTAGCACTTGCTGTGCAAGTGCTTCTTGTTTAACAGCCTTGCTTAACTGAAGAGCTGAACATGCAGACAATCAGCCTGCACACTAGCAGGCAACTAAAAGGAAGCAGGAGTTCTTGCCTCATGTTAGTCTTTCTGAACCATGCAGGCTTGTGGGCACTGCTATGCATACAGGAGTTCTTCCTTAAGTGAATCTGCAGGAGGTCCAGAATGGAACCTTGGTGGATATGGGGACCCACCTGTAATATTCAACGCAGACATGTACCTATAAGTCGATCTCACAAATAAGACGAGGACAGGTTTTGAGCCAAAAATCATGGAATTTTCTATGACCCTTGGATAAGGCGGGGATTAAACTTATGGGGGTCCCTGAGTCTGACTAATTTTGTCTGATTTTACCCAAAGCCAGATCCTGGAAAATAACCTACTGGTAACTGTTATCCGCTGCTAACTGGGTTAACCCCTGCTAACTAGGTAAGAGGCACTTTTTAAGTGGGTGCTCTTCTTTTATTTAGTGGGGGGGAGAGTAACTGGCCCTCCTCACCCAGCACTGTCTTTTCTAGTGGCTGCCTGCTGGTGTTGTTTTGCATCCTTTTAGATTGTGAGCCCTTTTGGGACAGGGAGCCATGAGTTGTTTGTTTGATTTTCTCTGTAAAACACTTTGTGACCTTTCTGTTGAAAAACAGTATATAAATACTGTTATTAAATAATAATAATAATAATAATAATAATAATAATAATAATAATAATAATAATAATACCCAAGAACTGTACAGTTTATAATTTATTAAAAACATAGTAAAGTATTAAAAGCACAGTATACATACATAGTAGTATACTATGTATACATCACACAGTAAAAACATGGTATTAAAATCGTAGTATATATACAGCCCAATTCTATCTTGCGCTGGAACAGACAGGCCAGAAGGTTGTATCCAGCACAAGATTGGGGCTGTTTGTTGCTCAGCCAGAGGCAAGGGGAAACTCTTCCCCTTACCCCCGTGTAAGTCATTGCATCCCCAATGAGTCTCCTCAGACTTGCACCACCTCCAGAGGTGGCATAAGTCTGACGAGCTTGCAGCCGCTCCGCACTGCTCGGGAATGGGGGCTAGGATCCAGCATATCTGCTGGGTCTCAGCCCCGCCTCCCAGTCCCTGCCTGCATAGGACTGAGCTCTAAGTGCACTGTAAACAGCATACCAGTAGAACCATTAATCAAATCCTCCTTTAAGATGCCTGGTTTGTTAAGCCACCAGTTATAACACAATTATAACACACATATAACACCATTTAGATCACATAACTGGGACCATGCAAATCAATTCACAGCGGAGAGACAAGCAACAAGGAATTACTGTGAGTACGTGCACATAGTTGCAACCTGATTTACTCAGAAGTAGACCCTCTGAAGGAGGACAGGCAGTGGTGCCTCCTCTGGGCCTCATGTGGGGTTCCCAGCAGCTGTGCCTCCCGCCCACCTGCGCCCTGCCGGTCTCCCCATTGCACTGGGAGCCAGTGGAGCTCCGGAGGAGGCCGGGCAGTGTGGGGGCAGTCTACTGGCCTGGCACTCTCCCACACTTTTCCAGAGCCAGCCATGCACACTACCCGCCAGAGTCCTGCCACCCACGAGGGGAGGGAACGGAGCATGGGTGTCCTGGCTGCAACAGACGGAGGGCAGGGAGCATGCAGGGAGCATCGTGCACTGCCCACTCCTGAGCACACGGCTGCAGCTACAACACGCAGGCAGAGAGGGGCACTGTGCTTGCACCAGGGAGCACCTGGCAGGGAGTGGGCAGTGCAGGATGTTCCCCGCAGGCTCCGTGCCATTCAGCAGCAGCGGCAGCCAGGATACCCCCATTCTACTCCCTCCCCCCGCGGGCGGCAGGACAGCAGCATGAGTGCGAGTGGTGGGCTCCGAGAGGCTGCTGGGGAGTGCTGGGCCAGCAGACTGCCCCCACCCTGCCTCTTCTGGGACTCCTCTGGCTCCCAGTGCAATGGGGAGACCGGAAGGGCTACTGCCCATTCTCCCCCAGAGTCCCCCGCCCCATGTGTGCCGGTAGCAGATAGATCCCTTGCCCTTCTGTCTGCCTGGGTGACTGTACTGAAAAGGCAAGGGGGCAGTTTTTTGGAACAAATTTCTCGCCTTATAGGCAAGTATCTACGGTATATGTTATGTTCATTTTGTGCTTTATTTTTGATTGAGAAAATAACAGATCTTCATACAGTTACTATTATCTCTTGGAACAAAATTGCCATTGGATTGGTGTATATGATAGGAACTGTCATTTGCACCCGGAGGTCTCTCTTCCAGAAGAACGTCTCATCCATACAAGTGAACTCAAAAGAAACTCTACATACGAACAGAGATACAAATTCAGAATGAGTTTGAATTGGGGAGGGGGAAACTATCTATGCAGAACTCTTATGTGTAACAATCTGTACATAGAGTCCAGTGGTTGAGGTGAGCACTGGAACAGGCTCACAGGCAGACCAATTTGATCCTCCGCCAGCCCACAACACGCAGCATGCACTATACGCTATAGTAGTGGGAGCAACCAAACGGTTTGGGAGAGGTAAATAAAATCACGTGGCTGCCAATAGTGTTCCTCAGAATTATGCCAGAGTCAAGGGGAGAAGAAAAAAAGGGGACAGAATCTTGGCATGTGCTGCTGCAGCCAAGACCCACCCCTTCCCACCAACCCCAATTCACCCTGCCCTAATCCTCCTGAACTGCCCCGCAACCACCTTAACTGTCCAGCATGGGCTAAGTGAGCCACTGGAGTGCATGTGGGGCCTCCAACCATTTTTGCTGGCGTTCCCACAGCATATGACAGCAGTGCAGCTTTTATGACACTGGTCAGGGACTTAGGGCAGTGGATAGCAAGATCTGCTGCTGCAGGCCCTCAACAGAATTGGGCCATTAGTTAGCACTCAGGTGGTAAGTATTTTCATTACATTTTAGGCACACCTAGCTTTTTCTGGATTGTATTCAAGATGTGAAGACACCAACAGAGAAAAGAATATGTATTATAAAGCTTATGCTTTCCTCAACATCTTTCAGACTTTAAAGTTTCCTATGCATTTTCTACATAGGTTCTACATTCCTTATTAACACATGGGGAAAAGATGAAATAATTAAGATGCAGAATTTATTTCATTTGCATTTTCCCACTGCCACAATGAAACCTAAATACGAGTAGTTTAAAACAGTGGTTCCTACTGGTGGGTTGCAACCCACTAGGGGAACTGGAAGCACTTAAGGGGAGCAGCCCTGCAGGGATGGCAACAACTGTGCTGCAGCAATTGCAGTGCCGCAGTAACCAAGGTTTTCTATTGAAAACCAGAATTTGGTTTAACAAGTGATAAGCGCTGTTTACAGCAGTGCAGAGGCCCGCAGAGAGAGCTGCGAGCCTCCCATATCCTGCAGAAGACCAACGGTGCCCCCAAGATAAGTATAAAAGTCCCCTGGTTACAGCACCATCACTTCCCCCCTCCCCACCGCCACAATACTTATCTAGTTCCCAACTCTCCTAAGAGTTGGGAACCATTGGTTTAAAACACATTCTGTAATGTTTTGAAAAATGGAAGGATCTTATACAACACTGATTCTAATTTTTCTTCCAAAACAGCACTTCTAATGGAATGTAGTACCATATTCAAAGAGTTTATAAGTTCAGTTTCATTTCTGTTCTCAGTTTGTTGAAGAATTTGTTCTTTAGATGTCATTTTGAAAACTGAACTGGTACATCTGTAGTTTGATTCTTTTAAAGAGAGGGGTAATAAGAAATGTCACTATTGCTGCACATATCAACAGAAGCACAACTCATCACATTTATTTCAAGTTGATTTTCTTTGCTCAAAAAGATACACATCCATGTATAGGGATGTGCCACTTTGCAACCTTCTGGCTTATATCAGGACTGCATAACCAAAGACCATGTGTGGTCACATGGTTGTTGGGGGTGCACACCCCAACTCTTTGAAAGCGAGGGTTATCTGAGGGTTAAAGTGAGGTTAAACTCTTTGAAAGCGAGGGTTATTGAATTCTTGTCAATCTCAAGAGCATTTTGGTCAATTGTACCTGAATCTGTTTAGCAAGATAATTGTTCTTTGGTCCAGACTCTGATCTCCAAGTCTATCAAATCCACTGGGTTGGATTCATTAATTTTCTTTCAAATTCATTTTCTGAAAGATAAAATAAATGAATAAAATTAATTTGTCAGTTATTAAGCAACTCTCTTATTTTATTAACATACAACCAAATACAGTAACTCGAATTTCAAGAAAAAAGTGTGGAAGGAAACCCTTCTTTCCTAAATCATGATGCATTCTGGGACAAAACTGAATGAAGGGAGGAGCTCAGTGCAACCAGGATGAGACTGCAGACAGCTCAGAAGACTACCTGCAGTTCTCTAAACGCAGAAGTTTCAATGTGGGAGGGTAGGTAAAGCTATGTTTGGTTGTTTTATTTACCTTCCCCATTTTTAAAAGTGCATCCCAGTAACCGCTGATTTGTGGTTTCCATGGGTTTCCATGTGGTTTCCAGAATGGAACCCCCCCCCCTGCAAATACAGGGGTACTGTCTTACATAAAATTTGTTGCTATTACTCAGTTCTTCGGATTAATGCATACAGTTATTATTTTCTTTAAAAGGTAAACTATAATTCTGCTATGGATTACAAAACAGACATAATAGTATTAAAAATCCCAAGCATCTGAGATAAGGTGTCAGAAAACATTGTCAAACTGGAGCAGATGATCAGTTTTAAGCTTTGGTTTCTAACATAGTACTCTAAATTCAAATATATTAATTACAGAGTAGAAGACAATAAGACAAAATGTGTTAATGGAGTGGCTGTGGAGAATATCAGGAAAATGAAAGGACCCTTTGGGGCTCATCACGAAGTTTATGATCAGCTACATCCAGCAATATTATCAAATGGTACCAGACTCCTCAAATATTACTTTTTGAAAGAAGTTTTCTATAAAAATAATAGAAAATATGGTTGAAAAAGAAACGCTTTTTGTATTTAACAGCTTGCTCTTAAGAATACCATAATATAAAATAGTAAGCATATACAGATACAGTACCTCATATGATTTAATACATTTCTATGACACAAGAAGACTGTGTAAACAAATAAATTTATAGACAGATGTGAGTTCACATATACAGGAATCCCCCCCGTATGTGTGGATCTGATATTAGCAGATTCAATTATTCGCAGTTCCATGGGGGGGCCATGTCCTCCGGTGTCCATTCATGTCCTTTAGATGCTTAATGTTGGGAAATGTTTCTTTCTTTTATAGGACACTATAAGCACATAAGCTTATAGCACATGTTGGCAGTCTGAATGCATGAAGTCATGAAAAGACAATTGAATGTCAACAGGAAGCAGTTAACTTCCTGCTTCCTGTTAGCGTTCAATCTAGCCTTTTCAAGTATTCAAGCTGCCTGAAGCCTGCCTGCACACACTATAAGCTTGCAAGCTTATAGGATCCTTTAAAAGGAAAAAAAACATTTTCCAGTAGTAAGTAAGGATGTTAATGGGCACAGGGGGCAATGGAGATAGGTTTCCTTTATATCTGAGGTTTCCATATCCATGGAGGGCAGCTGAAACGTTTCTCCCGTAGATGCGGGAGAGGTCTGTACAAACTCAAATGACAAAGTTCTCTATTTTCACAAATGTAAAGATGCTATTAGTTAGTTAGCCCTATTAAAAGCTAACAGTTAGTTAACTTGTAGTTAACTAAAGTTAAAAGTTATTAGTTAAAAGTCCTGGTAGTTAAACTGCTATTGAAGTTCTTGTTTCCACAAGCTGTCTCTCACATAGATACATCTTTTTGATCAAGCAAGACATGTTTCATCTCTCAAATCCTCAGTTTTCCACTTGTATTTTAAGCGACTCGGGAGATATATTTTGCTGAAGTGAACAAGACGACTAAAATAGGTTATAGATTTTCAGCCTATATGATTAATAATGAAGTTTACTAATTCGTTTATAACTTCAAGAGACCTTATCATAGCTCAGGAGCTTTGACACAAATACTGACCCATGGCTTTCCTCAGGCATGACCTCAACATTATTACTTTTACCAGTCTACTGAGAACAACAGTAGAACAACATATAGCTGCAGTAATATACAAATTTACAAACGTGACACAGTAAGTGTTCCATGGACACTGTGTGAAACTGTTTTGATGTCCTTTTTTGTATGGTTGTTTACACAATAAATGTGTGTTTATCATGGAAACCATTCTGATTAAGCATTAGTTTACGCTGTGAATTAATTTCCTTTACTGTAGTTCCTCTGCTTCAGTCCCAAGGTTAGCGACTGTAACCACAGCAGTGCAGAAGCAACTCCCCCATGACATGCATTATTCATTACCACTGACAACTCCAGCAGAAAGCAGACGACTCAACTTTGACTTCTGTAGCAAAATTTAACAAGCGACTTTTCCTTACTTCTATCTGCACATAAACATGAACCGCCATCCTCCTTTGCATATTTCTGCAGCAAACAGATACATTTCTAATCAGACTAGTGACACAGATTTAACCAGCTTGATTACAGAGTTAACAAATGAAACACATTACCATTCATTTTATGATGCATCATCATTGATTTTCAAAGGAATTCCTGTTACCCTAATACAGCTACTAGAAGCTTTAGTCTGATCATCCTTTTGGACAAAGCTGGAGGCAAGAGGAGGCCTCTTGAGTAGGTTAGCCATCAAACCCGCTTATGGCAGGAGAGCTTCTCCACTCCTCAACAAACAAACTTGACCAATACTTCAACAGGCACTGTAGGCTTGATTCGGAGATGACTCTGACACATTTTTGAGGAGTGTTTATGATGTTGAGAGCTTGGTCAAGGGGATTTATATGGAGGTCTGAGGCTTCTCTCAGGCCTTCAACAAAACAATACAAAACTACAAAAAGGAAGAAAGCCTAGCAAACTCAAAACCACTGCAACAGTCACGAGACCAGGAGGTGTGCTAGCCCTACCTTGGTTGGTCATCTTGGGAGACAAGCAAGTGGAGGTGGGCCATGCCCATAATTTTCCATACACCAACGCACTGGGGACATGAGCAGCCCAACTGTATACTTCTCAGCACCACAGGCTACAGCAGCACTGAAACAGCTGTTACTGTATCCTGCAGGGCCAGGGAAGCTGCTGAAAGTCTCTTTTGGAGGAAGGAGAAATTCACCCTGAGTAAGACCCAGCCTTTCCTGCACTGATGCAGCCACGCCAACAGGACATGCACTGCATTTTGTGGTGGTGGTGGGTAGTCAGAGCAGCCTCCTCAAGGTAAGAGGATGTTTGTTCCCTTACCTCAGGGCTGCATGGTGGCTGCATCAGCACTGGAAAGTTGGATAGGACTGGCCCTTCATCCAATAAAAATCTGAAATATCGCAGCATACACTTAGTGAACAGAGTCTGCCAAAGAATCAGAGCTGGTCCAGTTGAGAAATGCAGCCAAGTTTTCCTGACTTGTATTGGAGTGACCAAGTCCATCTCTCTCTAATTCCAATTTTTTTCTTCTTATGAAAAAGTGTTATGATCAATACTGATCTCTCTCTCTCTCTCTCTCTCTCTCTGTGTGTGTGTGTGTGTGTGTGTGTGTGTGTGTGTGTGTTCTAATATGTCAAATTCTTCTGTTAAGTATGGGAGGAAATGCCCACTGAAGTGTTGAGAGTTTAAATGTTAATTCCAAAAGGACCAAACTCATAAATCCAATGTTTAGATTTTCCTTTAAAAAAAGAAAATCATACAGTATATTTTCAACACAACTAATTGACCAGATGCACAGAAAACACTCTTGGTGTTGTGAACATTCCTAAAGAATGCATCCCCAAGTTATCAAGAGATTCAGCCGTACATAAAATGTTTGATAGTGTCTTTCGATCCAGATTGCAAAGCAATTTTGATATATTTAGGGATACATAGGGATATTTAACACTAACCATTTCCTGCATGCAATCAGCTTCCATAGGGCAACAGGGATTTTTACTCATGCTAGTCTGAAGCCTGTTCATGTGTATTCTATCCATAGCCCCAATTTTACTGCTGCCTGAACAGAAGGAAACTAAATATGCTGGAGACGCTGAGGGCACACTAGGGGAGAAATCTATTGAAGGTTACTCTTCTGACCTACCCCACAAAAGGAAACTCTTTCATATTTTGCAATTCAAAGTATCTACACCAACCATTTGTTGCTGCTGCAGCTTGTTTTGAATAACAAATCTCTATACATACTTCCTAAACCAGTGATTTTCAACCTTTTTCATCTCATGACACACTGGCACAGACTAAAATTGTCAAAGCATACCATTAGTTTCTTTGACAATTGACAAGGTACACTGCACTGCAATGTGACTGCCGTGGCCCTACTATCAAATGATCCTACCCTAAACTCCCATAGCACACCATAAGACCATCTGTGGAACACCAGTGTGCCATGGCACAGTGGTTGAAAATGGTTGCCCTAAACTCTCTGAAATAAAGGACAATTCACAGTGTAGATGGCTGATATTTTTTTAACACACAAAATAACAACTACAGCGCGACAAACAATAAAATTTTTAGGGCAAAAGCAAAAGCTCTGAATCAATGAACACAGCTCAATAGCCATGTGTGATGACTGACAAAGGGGGCTGTATGAACACGCTGCTTTTGGCTGAGATTCAAAGGGTACTTTATGCAAACCAAAGACACATCTGATCTTGCAAGGTGATTTCTCCCCATTTCCTCTGATTTCTCCCTCCCACTGCAGCCCTTCTCAGACTTCATCATGCTACTGGAATTGTCCCTGTCAGAAGCAGAGCTAGAGGGGGAGGCTTAGTAAGTACGGCACACTCCACAACGCACCATGAAAGCATCCCTCCCTCTTGGTGTCTGAGCCATTCAGGGCAGTGATGATACTTTGCTGTCACTGCTCTGAATGGCTCCAACACTGAAGGGTTGGGGTGCTTACATGGTGCATTGTGAAGCATGCCATACTTACTACTCCACCCCCAACTCTGCTTCTGGTTCCTGCTACTGCAACTTAGGAGGTCCTTGTTACTGGGTGTGCTTTCCAGAACATGAGTAACATGTGCACATGGGAGAAATCTATTATGTGTGAAAGGACCAATTGCAGTGGCCAATGGCACAGGCTCAATGGTTTGGCATGAAAAGAAGAAGGCAAGGGTGGGGGTGCAACGAGAACATTGCGAGGATAACACAGAAAGAGGAAGGGGAATCAAAAATAAAGCAATGCAATGTTTCATATGACTAGGCCCTAAAAGTAAGCAGTTCCTATGTAAGAAGAGGAAAAGAAGAGGAAATCCTTGTAACGGAAAGAAGGTGCATGATGGCATGAGCTAGGCAGGTGGAAAGAGATGTAGAAAAAAGAAAGAGGAGTTTCTCCAAGGGAACCGGGCTGGAGGATCAGAGGTTTTGAAGTTGCAGGAAGGGAGAGGGAGGAGAAAGGAAAAAGAAACAAGAGAGATTTCCAAGGTTCTGACTGACTGTGGTTGCATTGCCTGAACCAAGGTCTGTGGACAAGGTGCAAAACCCTTGGGCAGGCTGTGAAATCACGGCACTCACTTGCAGCAGGACAGCTAGTGTTTCCTACTGTGCAGCTCCTCTTCACCAATGTCCCAAGCCTCTGAGTAGAAATCAGCTGAAGCAGTGATTTCCTTGTATTTTGAGTTTTGATTTTCCTTGTATTTTTCCGAGTATTTTGAACAATTTCTTTAAGAGAAATTGTTCATTGGAGGCCTGAGGCCTCCAGCCAAAAAAGTTATACCAAGAGTCCTAGCCTCACAGGATTCACAAAGGATTCACACCATGGAAGAAAAGACAGAAGCTGTAAGCATGTCCTCAATTTGACTGCACGTGTTACAGGAAACTAGAAGGGGGATTTGTGGATTGATCGCTAGGTCTCTGAAGGACCAAGGTTACCTATCTGCTGACTTGTGTGCACAGTACTGCAGGAATTGCAGATAGGTACCAAGATCAAGAAATCTCCTGGCTTGAAAGTGGGGTACAAAAGTTGGGAAAGGGTAGAAAAGCAAACCCAAAGGGTAGGCTGTAGCCATAGGAGCTGTAAGGAGAAAAGCAGGGTTAGGGAACCAAAGCTCTTTTCCCGGGAGAAGGAAGCATGTTGCAAGGTGGCCCACAAAAGGATAACTGCCCAGCACATGGTGGCATGGTGGCTTTATGCTCAGGAAGGATGACTGCTCAGTGGGCATTGAAGCAACAGTTCTGCTCAAGTAAGGGAGGCAGGGAAGAAGAAGAAGAAGGGGGGAAAGGTTGAAGAGAGAAGGCAGTAGTCAGCTTGGGTGCCAGCTTGGGTGCCAGCTTGGCACAGTGGTTCTTGGATAGTGGATAGAATGGGGTTGTTTTGCACAGCCCTGATCACAACACCACCACAGCAGACACATGGGAAATAATTATGCGTGGGGTCTGGCTTATTATACTTTTCTTCCATTAGAGCTCTGTGGGATCCTTTGACGAATAAGCTCATCAAGAAACTTTCCTTGATGGCCCTTGGCCCTTTCCTTGATGACTTTATGGCCCTTGACTGCTTAACCATGGCCCGAAATGGGTGCTTCTGTTTTGCACCCTACCAAAGTTAGTTCTGGAGGCCAGGGACTTATTTAGCATGGACTCCTTGATTGAATTTAGTTATGTGATACTGTGCTGACTCCATGCATAATTGCTGCCCATTAACCATACTAAGTCAATGTGGTGTAGTGGTTAGTGTGCTGAACTAAAACCAGAAAGATCCCCACCTGCATTGATGCTGGAAATTTGAATAGAAATGGGTCCTCAGTTTCTCTCTTTTTAAATTAATGAATTTATTCTCATATACATATTAGTTTAAGAAAGAAAAAATACATAAGCTTTTTGTATGTTTCACTTTAACACACTTGTACAAACACTCCTCCCTCCACAGACTCAACCTCTCTTTTTAGCTCAAAATGGTTTCAACCTCATTATGTGTTAAAGCAGTGGTCTTCAACCTTTTTGATGCCACAACTCCAATAAACAAACAAATAAATAGGCTGGGGACTCATCGTTGGTCCTGCCCCCTCCTGGGACTCTATCTGTCCACTCCCTGCCCTGTCATGGCCCATTTCCCACCGATTATGCCCTCCCAGCACTGTTTACTGTAACCAAATATTCTTATTAGAGGAGGCAGAAAAAGTTACCATGAAGCCTGGCACTAGTGAAAGCTATTTTAGCACAATTGCTAAGAATCTGAGCAGGACTGGGACACAATCTCCTGGTACCTGAAGGGCTACACCAGATGCCTTTCCCTTGATTTGGTGCTGCTGCAGTTCAGTGGTCTTCAACCTTTTTCAGTCCTCTAAGTTGCCATGACCCCACAATGAGTTTTTGCGACTTCATTGGGGTTCCAACCCGAAGGTTGACAAACACTGTGAGCCCAATCCTATGCCTGTCTACTCAGAAGTAAGCCCTGTTGTAGTCAAAGGGGCTTACCCCCAGGAAAGCATGGATAGGATTGCAGCCTGTGTTAAAGGAGACAGAGAAAGTTGCATGTGTGAGCAAGACGGTATTGCACTGTATAGGGGCTTTGAAACAGAACTGAAGCTAATTCACATTGGCAAACCCAACTGTGGTTAGAAGTGGAACTGGTGTGGCAGATGGAGGAAAAAGAAGGGTAGTAGGCAAAAGAAGGAAGACTTAAACTGAGAATGTAGTCACCCTGAAGTATTAGCAAGACTAGTGTAATATTCAACTTCATTCCACATTCAGTCATGTGTCTATACCACACACTTTGCTGTGTAATTGAAGTATAACTAAAGATCTCAGGCCACAGTCTGAGGACACATGGTACACCTGGCTAAAGTTAAGCAAGTTTAAGGCCCCTGCCAGACATGCAATTGTTCCACAACTGTTGCTCACACATCCATGAGTCACATCCGTGAGTTTCCCATGTGGGATTTGCAACACATGTTCAGTCCAACTGAGAGGTTTCTTCATGGCAAAAGTCACAGTAGTCCCTCCTCCCACACTGCCAATCATACTTCAGCAGACTTTCTGTATCTTTCTGTATCCCAGCAGTATTTGCTGGGCAATACGGAAGGGAGCTTCCCCCTGGCAGTTTGCCCTTCTGAGGGCAGTAAACTTCTTGCTCTTGCCAGTTACATCAGGATTTATATGCTGTTCGTTTTCTGTGCCAGCGTGCACAGAGGGCTGACCAACTCATGCAAGCTGCCAGCCACTCACTGGGGCTTCTATGCAAGCAAAGCATCAGGCCCCAAAGCAGACTTATGGGGATGATCACCCATGCAGCTGCCCTTTACACTCACACTCAGAAAAGCAAACAAAGATATCTGAATTCCAAAACATACCACAAGCAAGGAGGTGGAGACGGCTAACATTTAAGCCAAAAGCAATGGAAGGACAGCTAATGGAAGGGCTTATCTTCTCCAAAGGCCCAAAACAGGTAGGAAATCTCACATGGTTTTCAGTATCATATATTTGAAATCCACATGGAGTATTCAAAAATCACAAAATAAAATGTGAAAAGGGTACTTGGATATCCCATAGCAAAAAATTCACGGATAAGGAAGGAAAGGAAAACCATATGGCTTTTGCTTCCAAATCAGTGCAATTATTCTGTGGCAAATGCCCATTTCCCCATGGGTTTTTGCACATTTTGTCTGGGCTTTAGTCTGGTCATTGCCTGGACTGATGATCACTAAGGAGCCCCATGCATACTGCTCTAGTTCCAGGAAGGAATAAAAGCATAACATAAATGAATCAGTAAGACACAGCCAGTGTGCAGTAACATTTTAGGAAAAATTATACCCTCAAGAAGAAAGGACATAAATAAAAATCTTCATACACATACACAAATTTGGTCTGTCCATCCTAATGAACAAAGCACAAAACCACAAAATCTCCCCGCGTGCACACACATAACTTTTTATTATAAAGAAATCATAGTAATACCGTGTTTCTCTGAAAATAAGACCTACCCCGAAAATAAGAGCTAGTGTGTTTTTTGAGAATTGCTGAAATATAAGACCTACCCCAAAAATAAGACCTAGTTGTGATCAGGGCCGGGGGGGGGCGGAAGGGGTCCTTGGGCAGGGGGGGCGCATGCACGACACCTAGAAAGCCCTGCTGTGCTGCCTTGGGCAGAGGACGCTGAGGAGGAGCTGAGGCGGGAAGTAGCAAGCAAGGCAACCCTGCCTACCAGGCTCTGAGGCTCTCCACACTTTCCAGGGAGTAAGTCCCATTAACTATAAAGGGACTGACTTCTGAGTAGACAGGCAGGCAGGGATCCTCCTGGGCACTTAGGGGACACCCTCTCCACACCTTCCAGGGAGTAAGTCCCATTAACTATAAAGGAACTGACTTCTCAGCAGGCAGGCAGGCAGGGATCCTCCTGTCTCCTGTTTAGAGATCATCCTCTCCACACCTTCCAGAGAGTAAGTCCCATTAACTATAAAGGGACTGACTTCTTCGTAGACAGGCAGACATCCTCCTGGGCACTTAGGGGATTGTCATGGATATGTACAGTTCAGGCCTAGTAGCACTGCAAGGCCTGAACCAAGCTAAAACAGTAACACAGAAGTGGCTTGCATTTCCTAGCTGCTAGGATTTACATCTCAATGGAAGGTGATTATGTAGCACCTAGGCAGTCAGAAAGACTCCCATCAAGGATGGAATGCAGCTGCAGATCTCCAGGGGGGAGGGAAGAGCTGAGAGGGCGAGCTTCCAGCCCCACTTCCAGAGGACAGGGTCTTTGTTCCTTGTCTCCTGGTGAGAGAGGTGGTGGGTGCACATCCTGCCCTACCAGGACCATGTGGCCATAGGTAACTGGCCTGAGGATCTACAAAAGAAGCTGACCCAGGTGAGGGTTAGGAAATAATAGAGTTAGCCAGTTAGCTTTGTTGTTTTATGCTGTTATGTTTCCTAGAAGTTTTATGCCTCTAGCATTTGCTGCCTTTTGTAACCTTTTGTAACCCTATGTATTTAATAAAGTAGAAAATCTTTTTACCATGTTGGTTCATTGTCTGTTGGGGACAAAGGTTCAGAATCCTGCCTAGCCATTCAGCAAGCTACCAAAAATCCTCATTGTGGACTAGGAACTTGAGGACTGAGACTTTAAGTAAAGAAAGTGCTCAGTGCCTACAAGGGATATAGTTAAGCCTAAAGGGTCTTGGTTTCCCTGGACTGAGGCACTGGCTCTTACAGGGTGCTGGCAGTACTACCAAACAGGGATCTTTGAGGGCTCTAGGGTTCAGAACCAACAACTCTGAGCACCCCAAAACCCTGGGAGTGAGACCCAAGTGTACTGTTTAGAGATCATCCTCTCCACACCTTCCAGAAAGTAAGTCCCATTAACTATAAAGGGACTGACTTCTGCGTAGACAGGCAGATATCCTCCCGGGCACTTAGGGGATACCCTCTCCACACCTTCCAGGGAGTAAGTTGCATTGACTATAAAGGGACTGACTTCTGAGTAGGCAGGCAGGCAGGCATCCTCCTGGGTGCTGAGGAGATATTTTTGTACAGTATATTTTTTTACATGAATGACTGCGGATTGTTGTACATTAAAAAAAATAAGACTTACCCCAACAATAAGACATAGCATGTTTTTGAGAGCCAAAAAAAAAGTAAGACAGTGTCTTATTTTTGGGCAAACACGGTATAATATTCAGTCACTATATGCTGTAACTTAGAATGATTTTCCATCATGTTGCCACAGATTTGCACTGATATAGACCCACTGAATGGATTTAAAGGATGAAAAGCCTTATTTAAACAACACTATCTAGCAAAATAGCTGCTACATAAGAACCTGTAATATTGATTGGGTTAATAAGTTCAAAGCATCAACACAACCTCCTATGGCAAAGAATAATTCTGAGATCCAAAGTATGAAACTTTCGAAATTTAAACAGTGACTGAGCTATAAGCTCAGCAAAAAGTCAGGCAGCACAGTCCTATGGATGTTACTGCCCCACGGTACAGCTGGGCCAAAACAGCTGCCGCTGTATCCTACAGGGTCAAGGAGGCAGCCAGAGGTCTTCACCCATGTCAGGCCCAGGCAGCCTCTATGGGTCTACTCAGATCTGCACCAGCTATTTGGCTGGCGCAGAACCAAGGAGACCCATGTAGGGCTCCAAGGCCTGGGGAAGGACAGGATGCAACTGCAGCCTCTGCTGCCTTCCCCACCCCCTCCCAGGCCTGAACTGCTCCTAGGCGCCCAGGTACACGACCTCCTCACCCCCATTCCTCCCTCCCGCCACATCCTCTTTGTCCAGTGGTTCACTAGTCAACAGGCGCAGCTCCAGCCTGCTGGCATAGGCCTCACCACCACCAGCATTGGTCTCTGCAAGGCTGCAACATGCTTTATGGCACATTTGCGACTACACGCATGCATGCCCATTCCACCGGTGCTACGATTGGGCCATTAATCTATCATTGAGGGATACTACAATAGTAAAGAAAAAAAGAGAAGCATAGGGACTACTCAAGCTGTAGTACTAAGGATAATTCAAAGAATAAGAGAGGGGGGAACCTTTATCTGATCTGACAGACAAATGTATGAATATACACCCTCAAATCACTGTGATTAGGATATTCCAATGCACAGCAGGTGGTCTGAATAAAAAGAACATAACTGAAAAAGGTCAGAAGACTTGAGCAAATGTTCTGCTGGTCCTGGAATGAGAAAAGACACAAATGAAAGTGCTTACAAGTATTTTTTCCCAAGAGTGCTTCAGTATTAAAGAGAAGGGAGCAACCTAAGGGTGGTAAGTAAGAAGACAGAAGAAAAAGTGCTGGTGATGGAGTAAGAGGGAGTTGTTTTCTTTATATTATACAAGAGAGATGCAAATATATATTTATATACATTCATTCTCTCTCTCTCTCTCTACACACACACACACACATTATATCTATAATGAAAATCATTTGAACTTCGAACAAGAATTTTTATTCCTTTTCTTTTTATTCAGTATCTTGTGTCCATTCTCTCTTTTTAAAGGAGACCTTCCACAGAATTTGGTTCACTGATTTCTAACAACTGGTCTTTTATTCATTTCACTCACATTTTTTCTGCATTTTTAAAAAGAAAAATTATGCTTAAGAAAGGTCAAGAAAATGAATCTCTCAAATTATACAACTACCATTTTGCCAACTGCACTCATAAAGGCAAGAGCTCTGTGTCTCTATTTTTTCTGCAACTTGCTCTCTCATGGAAATCAAAGAAGACCTGATAGGAATTTTGACTCTAACGAGCATCACCATCCACCATCCCAAATCCTGGCTCTGAAAAGATTGCTAACATAAGGTAAAGCAGGTTGCATGAAACAGCCTTCATGTATAAGGGAAACATCAAAAGAAAAGCTCGGATATTTGGTTGTGGGCTCCCACTTTTCACAGAGGCATTTCCTAAATCCATGTTTGATGAGCTTCCCCAGCTATAAATTCTGCAAATTCCCTCCGGAGCAATACAGACTGTGCTTCATGAAAATGTCATCTGCCAGTGCTGCAATTACTCACACTCCAGCAATCATGTGCACAATGCAGAATGGGTCGAATTCAGGTGAGAATGAGAACCAGCAATCAAGCCTCTGGAATTGAGAACAAAGCCATTTTCTTTCATTTGCCATCAACACAACCATCAAGGCCTTAATTACAAGGCAAGTGTCAAGCCTGGCTGCTGAAAGGCTTATTATTATACAGCTCAGCTTCAAATCAGTTTTGTATTGATGAACTGCACACAAAAAAAGAGGAAGCCTGCTTTGCCCCACAAGAAGAGAAATGGGGACAAAATGATTAGATGATTGGCAGGTGCAAGAGGGAATTCAGCCATTAAAAAATATATACTGTACCAGTATGTGTGTGTATATATGTATATCTGGAAAACGTGGTAGCTGCTTTACCGATGCGCTTGTTTAGCCACGTTTTCCAGACTCACAAAGAGAGTCTGGTCCAACAAGAAGCTGACGGAACATACCAAGATCCAGGTCTACAGAGCTTGCGTCCTGAGTACACTTCTGTACTGCAGCGAGTCATGGACTCTTCACTCACAACAGGAGAGGAAACTGAGCGCTTTCCACATGCGCTGCCTCCGACGCATCCTCGGCATCACCTGGCAGGACAAAGTTCCAAACAACACAGTCCTGGAACGTGCTGGAATCCCTAGCATGTATTCACTGCTGAAACAGAGACGCCTGCGTTGGCTTGGTCATGTCGTGAGAATGGATGATGGCCGGATCCCAAAGGATCTCCTCTATGGAGAACTCGTGCAAGGAAAGCGCCCTACAGGCAGACCACAGCTGCGATACAAGGACATCTGCAAGAGGGATCTGAAGGCCTTAGGGATGGACCTCAACAAGTGGGAAACCCTGGCCTCTGAGCGGCCCGCTTGGAGGCAGGCTGTGCAGCTTGGCCTTTCCCAGTTTGAAGAGACACTTTGCCAACAGTCTGAGGCTAAGAGGCAAAGAAGGAAGGCCCATAGTCAGGGAGACAGACCAGGGACAGACTGCACTTGCTCCCGGTGTGGAAGGGATTGTCACTCCCGGATTGGCCTTTTCAGCCACACTAGACGCTGTGCCAGAACCACCATTCAGAGCGCGATACCATAGTCTTTCGAGACTGAAGGTTGCCAATACAATACAATATGTATATATGGATAAGGTGGAAAAACAAAAAGCTGGGTGAAAGGATAGAAGGCTTAATACCTGAAACGATTATACAAATACATTTCTCACCCAAACCTGATTCATTTTGAGACTGAACTACAGATTTATTTTACTGATATATTCAATATTAAAACACACACAGTTTACTAACAGCAAAATCTGGGAAACCCCAATTTCACAACAAGAATCCTGACCTGAAAATTCCATGACTATTCAAAATGCAGCTAGATTTTTTACACACAGCAGGGGTGGTCAACCCACAGCACTCGTTCCACTAATGGCACGTGGACACTTTTCAAGTGGCACATGAAGCAGAGTCGATCCTCCCATTAACGACCCAGGCAAAACCTCCAGTGGGGTCCCAGCTACATGCGGCTTGGGTAGGACGCCCCATGCTGTTGAGAAGGAGTAGGAACCAACCTGCTTGCCTTTGGCAGCAGACATTGTCCCACCCTGCTTGTCCCACTGTTACAAAAAGGCCTGCTGCACCAAAGCTTGCTGCACCAAAGGCCCTGCCAAGCGACCTGGGCAAAGCCTCCAAGTTTGACTGCAAAGACTAGCTTGGCGCAAAGTCCACCACTGAGCTGCAGTTAACACAGGCCAGTCAGCCACTGGTCACATGTCACGGGTGCTAACTCCCAGCCTGGCATTTTGTGCAGGCGACTGGCAGCCTACCAGTCTGTGCTAGCCCCAGCTCAGCAGTGGCCTGTGTGCCTAGCCGGTCCATGTGGTCAGGCACAGAGACCTATCTGACACACAGACTAGTTACTTATACCAGAAAGCATTCTGTATGTTCCTGGAATCAGTGCTTTTTCATGATACTTGAATCTTTTGGGAATTAAACTCTTGAATTCTTGTGTTAATTTAAGTGTTTTGAGCCAAATCACCACAAGTAAAACACATGTACGCAGGAATGGCCAAACAGTTACACAACTCAATCTATTAAAAAAAAAAAATTATGATACAGGGTAACATAAAAAAGGCACACCGAATGAAAAGGCCAAGGGCTTTTTTGTGTCCTCAGAGGGAGAGTTACTGAAGGATCTAAAGCACCACTGAAACTGGCTGATAGTCAGATCTTCTGTGGGAAGCTGCCATTCAAGATGAGAAAACTGAACTCCAAACAGATGTTCTCAGGCAGATTCACACGTGTCTAGCTAGGTTCATACACTCACTGGGCAAATTATTTACACTGACAGGCATCCAGGCATCTATAACTGTGCTCCGTAGTGGAAGACTATGATCTGGGAACCAGGAAGACCTTAGCTCAAATCTCATTTCAGCCACTTCCCCCAGCAACAGTACAATGGAAACAACAACACTGATCTACTTTACAGGGTACATGTGAATGAAAACAATGGTGCAGAATAACTGATATCTGAGTAATAGCTTTTCAACTTCATTCCTACAGATTTCAGTGCTGCATAGTCATTTTAATACACACATGCTGTGGCACTGAATTTTGCAGCCTGCTGTTCCCCATCATGATATCTGACTGAGAGTGCATCACTTTTGCACTCTGCCTGGATGGGAAAACATGCAGGCATACTCTTCATGACTGTTCTAAGTTCGAATAACACATCCTGGAAAACAAACATCCAAGGCTATATCCTTTCAGAAATAACATAAGGCAGTGTTTCCCAAACTGCGTGTTGCAGTGGGTTGCAACCAGTGGGTTGCAACCTGATTGTTGGTAGATTGTGAAACTGAAACTAACAAATAGATAGCTGACAAGGAAAATGTATTGATCCCTATGGAAAATGAAACAAAGGCTGCAATCCTAACCACACTATCCTCACAGTAAGCCCCACTGAACAAAATAGGACTTACTTCTGAGTAGACCTGGTTAGGCTTGTGCCCTGAGTCACACTTTTTTGTTTACCCGCACATAGGCAAATGTGCCTCTGTCCACTTGTAAGGTTAGGCTGAGAGGAACACAATGCCACCAGAATGGAACCGATCCTATGAACACAGGCCCCAAAACTCACTTAAGAAGGAAGTCCCCCCCAAAGATGACAAGGAAAATGTATTGAGCCCTATAGAAAGTGAAACTGAGCCATAGTTGCATGTTTACTTGTGATAGGCAAAAATGCCTCAGCTCTTATCAACACAAGGCCACAAGAATGGTCCCAATGCAATGAACGTGTAGCTCAACAAACACTCCAAAAGGCGCCAACCCCATAGTAAAAATCTCTACTAGGTTTGTAGACCTCTCTACAGGCAGGAGGTCTGGTCTAGAGGGTACAGCCTTCCTTAGCCCGAAGATAACATCTGAACGTCACCAGTTCAAGGCCGCCAGCAGCTCCGTGAATGGCAAGGCCTTGAAGCAGCTGACGAGCTGAGTTATTCCACCTGCTCTTTGGTGTGAGCAAAGAAGCGCCTTGGCTGCCCTTCAAGTGAGAGATGAAGGAGCTCCTTGTCAGCTGGTGTGGGAAGCAGCTGGGGGCTAGAAGTGATACCAGACCATGAAAGATCCATCTGAAATGTTGTGCGGTTCTTGAAAGATAGAACCTTTCTGCTATTGTAAAAATCCCCTTGGGGGTTTAGAGATAGCCTGCCTATGTGAGCCGCCTTGAATAAAGTCAGAGGAGTAATCCGATGACCAGAAAGGCGGTATATAAATTCTAGTATTATTATTATTTATTAAAAAGGATAAAAACAGAGACTTGAACAACTGGTAAGTTGAAACTGTTGTGTGTGTGTGTGTGTGTGTGTGTGTGTGTGTGTGTGTGTGTGTGTGTGTTTTAAGTGTCATGAAGCTAGGTAGGTCCTGACAGAGTAGCATTTTAAGGTAGGAGGTCTGGTCTAGAGGGCAGAGCTGCTGTTTAGCCCAAAGATTTAACATCAGAAGGTCGCCAGTTCAAGAAAACTGGAAACTTCCACGAGCAGCAAGTTCCAGAGAGCTGATAAGTCAAGTTGAGCTCTTCTGGGTAAGAGCCAAATGAAGCTGGCACTGAAGCTCTTCTGTAGGAGGGAAAGGAGCTGTCTGTCAGCATGGAAGGCTGCTGCAGCCAGAATGTTCACCAGACCATGACAAGATCCACCTGGAATGTAGATCATTCTTGAAAGACAGAACTCATTTGTGATTGTAAAAACCTCCTTGGGGGGTACAGCCTGCCTGTGTAAACAGCCTTGAATAATAGGAGTAATCTTATGGTCAGTAAGGCAGAATATAAATACCAGTATTATTATTAAGTGGGTCCTGGTACGAAAACATGTGGGAACAACTGCCATAAGGTATTTCTATTCAGGCTGGTTTAGGAGCCTCTAGAAAATCAGGGTCATGCTATTATCCTCTAAACTGCTATTAACTTAAACATCAGTGAGATTTTATATTGGGGTTGTACAGGAAATCCTCACTTATAGACAGGGATGGGCAAGTCCAGTGCGGCTTGACTCGAGTCAAGAGTCTCCACCTCCTGCAACTTGACTCAAAAACAAGGGCACTTTCTGAGTCACCCAAAGCATTTGCACAACTCAAAAAGACTCAAATCATGAGTCATTCCCTTTAAAAAGTCATTTTTTAAATGGAAAAAAATGGGGCTGCTGTGTGTGTGTGTGTGTGTGTGTGTGTGTTGGATTCCCTTTAACCACTCCCCTTATGTCCTCATCCCATCTGTAAGCAAGGTGGGAAGGTATGGGATGGACTGTGAGAGAGGGGGATAGAAACAGCAACAGGGAAGAGGGTCACGCACAGCAGCTGTGACGTTTACCAGGATGATCCAATCCTTTGCAATTCTACTCAGAAGTAGTCCCATTGCAACCGGTCATTCAATAAGGCTTCTCCTCCCAAGTAACAGTGGAGCCCACCAGTAGCATAGCTAGAGGGGGTGCAAAGTACTAAGTTTTGCAGGGACCTTTACCTCAGCTTGCAAAGCACTACGTGTTGCATGGAACCTCACCACAGGCATCAAGCAGTTCCTTCCCCTTCAGAGTGGGGACTGCAGATGAGGCAGAAGTGCTCCGTCGATATCTGTGGAAAAGCACCGCAGCTGCCCCACCTGCTTACACCTGTGGAGGCTCTCCTTACACCCACCTTCTTAAGTGTGAGATCAGCCTCCTCATGTGTAAGCAGGTGGGGCAGCTATGGTGCTTTTTCAAGGACTACAATAGGGTGGTTCTGCTTCACCTGCCACCCCACATTGCATGTCCCTGCTTCAGAGCCATTCCGGTTGGTCAGGTAGTGCTTTGCACCTCCTCTAACTATGCTACTGGAGTCATGCGGTTGGAAAGCATTACGAACCACCTCCTCTCCTCCCTGGGCTTCTCCATCCAATTCTTAGGCAAGAGCCCCTTGGGCTCCTACTTCTGCCCTATCTCATACAAAGAAAATATCAGACCGTCCATCCTTGTCCAATGATCATCGGTTCCTATCAGAGGTGGACAAGAGAGCCTGCTCCTGTCTCCCTATCCATGAAAAAGCAAAACATTAACCCTTCCCTGCCTCCTGTCCGGAACTTCCCTGCTGCTCACCCGATCTGATGATGATGGCTCCAAGAGGTCTTTCACATGCTAAAAAAAAAAGGTAAGCAAGCACAACCAGACACAGACAGACTCCAGTGCACATGCATGGGGAATCAGTGCTGAGTCAGGTGGCCTCAGACTTGAGTCAGTGCCTGAGTTATTGGCACAGGTGACCTGAGTGTACATGAGTCAGTAAAAACATGTATTTTTTGTGACTTGGATTGGAGTCATCCCACTCAAGTTCCCATCCCTGCTTATAGAAAGATTCTAGGAAACTGCAACCTTAAGTGAAATGACATACATACAAAGAAACCAATTGTATTACCATACACAATATGTGTATAATTCTCTCTCGACAATATGCCCCTTCCTGGACAGTCTGGTGTCATCCTCACTCAGCAACCCACAATCCAGCTCAACCTCTGAGCCCGAGCAAACCTGGAAGAGTCTGTCGGTGGCTGCTGGAGCAGACCTGCTGGGACACTCCCTAGCTCATTAGTGTGCCGAGGCCTGGATGATGCCAACAGAGCAGACACACAATCCCACCTGGCTCTTAACCTGTGGGGCACCTCTGAGCTTAGACCCGCAGGAAAAGCAAGCAGGCAGGGAAGTGGGAGGTGAACTCCTCTTTGAAGTCAGTTGGAAAGTGGTGCCATTCTCAGTGTTAAAACTAAAAGCCTTCCAGTTCTGGCGAGCGATAAGGGATGCGATGGCATGGGCATCCTTCTCACAGATGCACCTGGCAGTGCGCTAAGTAGCACGCTGTCAGAGCATCTTTTATGACTGGCTCTGACTGCTTTATGGCTGTCAGCACCAGCAGAGCAACGACACAAGGTAAGGGTAAGCCCTTAGCTACAATGATACACCAGAGGAATGGGAAATTGGAGAGGAAAGGGGGATTAGCAAAAATTTCCCCATCTAGCACAAAGAGAAGTACTTCTGTTAAAAGACCACCAACCTTGATATAGCCCATGGTCTTTAATACCCTGCAGGGAATTGCCAGAAACTCTGTAGAAACATGGGACGTTTTAGCCTTCAGCTTGCAAACAGCATGCCAGTTTTTCAAGATGGGTAGGGTATGAACAATAACAATTAGTAGATCTGAAATGTTCAATCTATTAATTGGCTAGATGAATCAATTAAAATATTTCGATTAACAAAAACAGTGCTCCCAAGAACAACTGGGGCATAGACTTTTGAAAACACTGTTAATTATTTTTAACACACAGTAGCTGATAAGAACAATACTAGAAAATAGATTTGATTCACACACATGTACGAGGAAATGCCTCTGAGATGTGTGCTATGGAACATAGTGCAGTGACTAAAAACAAGTTTACATTTTTGTCCTTCAGGAACACTGTTGTATTTATGTAAAAATTTATGTAATGTAATAAATTGATTAATCGACTAAAATTCAAGCAATTAGTCTACTAATCATACGCCTTTAATCATGTGGCAGCCCTAATAATTAGAGTTTACAGCTGTGCAACCATGCATAGGATTGTAGTCACAAATTGTAAGCAATAAGCATGATGCGCTTCAATAAATTCAATACAGATGTGCAGATAATAAGGTTTGGGGAATCAAAATTATTAGAGGATAGTCAGATTTGGACAAAATGGTGTGTCATCTTCTGCAACTGCAGGTATTCTATGCAGGTCTTATGGTTTTTTAACTTTTAAGTCAAAATAAACTATCAGAAAGTTTAGGACCTATGAATACAGGGCCACCCTCATTATCTGTGGACGTTCCATTCCTGGAACCCCAGCAGATGTTGGAATCTGTGGATTATTTTGGCAGAGGGCAATGCTCTAGCCAGGCTCAGAGGCCCTTCTAAGGGCTCCAGAAGGCCCAGAAGTATGACTTTCTACTTTTGGAAAAAAACCGGAAGTTGTCATTTTCAGCTCTCTGTAGGCTTCAGAAGGGCCTCCAGATCTGACCAGGTTCACAGGGCTACAGGTCGCCCACCCCACAGGTCTGGAACCCACAGGTATTCAAATCTGCAGGTACTAAATTCGCAAATAACGAGGGCCGACCTATACTTTATAATCAAATTTAATTTAGGAGCCTAGTGGAGACGTGCATTTTTGTCCAAGTTGGTGATAGCCCAATGTCTGTTGGGCTATCAGAAGCCCTGAAATTAGAAGACATATTACGGATGTATTATAGACTTTGGGCAAAATCCTAACCCCTTATGTCAGTGTTTTCCAGCACTGACATAAGGGCAATGCAGCTCTGAGGTAAGGGAGCAAACATTCCCTTACTTTGAGGAGGCCACCATGAGTGACACCCAACTGCAGGATACAGCACATGTCCCATTGGCACCACTATGCCAGTGCTGGAAAGCACTGACATAAAGGGTTAGGATTGCGCCCTTAATTTCTTATACCCATCTCTGCACTTCTTGTAAGTTGAAAATTTTCCAGGATCCTACAGACTTTTGAGAATCTTCATTTTCTTTTCTTCATTAAGAACTGCAAACAGCACAGCAGAAGAAAATTGAGACCTGCTTGTAATGCAATAAAGAATTCTTCATCAGACTTTGTGGGCAACACCTGATCCTCTAATTGTGAGCACCACGTCCATAGAGCAGAGATTCTTAACCAGGAATATCCATACCCCATGGGGTAGAGAAAACAAATAACGGGGGTATGGAACTCTATCTCTGCTCAGCTGGATCCTGAACTCCATGTTGGGCCATAAGGCCTGACACTGAATCTTTCAAGTCTGCAACAGCAGACTTGAGAAGCCCCATGGCAGGCTTGGGGCATTCCCTGAAGAGACCTCCGGAAGCTGCCACAGGGCCACATGATGCAGCAGTAGCTGCTTTGGCACCACTGCATCCAGTGGCTGCGCCACATTTAGGATTGGGCTATCAGCCTTTCACGGCACCTGACTGTGCTGTGTAAGTGGTCCCTCCTCCTTGCTGCCAAAGCCAGTCGGGGTTGTGAAAACCATGTGGAGGAATCCCTTTGACTGTGAACCACATTTGCCTTGAAACAACTTGAGTATCCATTCATTCAGTTTGGAGAAAACCTTCTAAAGGTCTTTACAAACTGTTTTGGTTTGGGTTTCACCATCCTGAATAAGGGTAAGCTTGGCCACCTTGCTGTTTATCCCCAACTCCAGATCAAATAGCCTTCTCAACTGTAAGATGTTAAGTAAGATAACGTACAATTTATCTGAAACTAGTGAAAAAACACAATATGCATGTGTCGTGTCATGGTGTCACAGAACAAAAAAAAACTGTATAAGAAACATTCTGAGAAAACCAAATTTGATCTGATCATACTGTCTCGAGTTCTAAGAGTATCCTTGAAAATAGGAATTGAATAGGGTAATACTGTATTGTGAATAAAGGGGATGGCGGAAAGTAGAGCAACAGGTCATTATAAAACGTTGGGAAATTAACATGCTTCACCAAATATCCTAAACTGTTGCTTTTGTGACTTTTAAAATTTAAGTTAACAGATATTTACTCACTGACATAAGACTATACTTGAAGTCCTTGAAATTTATTGAAGAAAAAATAGCAGAGAAGTCTGATTTGGCCTTCTGGCTGATTTGATTAATTATATTCCCTTGCTGCAACACACAGAATCTCATCCAAGATCCAAGCATCTCAAATTGTTTTGGTTGATTTGCTATCAATCTCTTTCACTCACATGAGGCCCCCTTCCTCCCACATCTCTTCTCCATTTAACAAAATCAAATGATAATTTTTCAGCCACCAATTTAAAAGTGACATTACATACTACATTTCCGATAACATTTGTTCAGGCTCTGTTTATCCTTGTAGCAGGTGGTATAAGAAAACTCAAGAGGAAACAGTGTTACCAGATCTCAGCAGAAGCATTGTCTATGGCAACGTTTCTTAAAAGTGTGCTCCTAGGAGCCCTGGGGCTCCCTGAACCCCCTTCTGGGGCTCCATGTGCACACCATAAGTGGCCACCATCTGCCTCTTCCCTGCTTTGCTCTTATGTCCCTCCCACTTCTCCTGTTTATGGCTCTCCTTCCTCATTTTCTTCCTGTTCCAGCTCTTCACTGGTATTCGCATGTGCCAGCGCCCTGAGAATCTCTGCATGTGCTGGCGGGGCTTCCTGAAATCCTTTTATTAGTGTAAAGGGCTCTGGAGACCGAAAAGGTCTATAGCAACATGTATGAGTGAAATGCAATGAAATATTCACATGTTAACTATTCACATGTTATGTTTTAAAGGGCCCAGAAATGTGTGCATGCTTTTGTATGAATGATTGTACCTGTCTTCATTTCTAAATCAACACAGGGATGTAGAATAAAGCTTAGGTGTACTGCTGAACACTGCTGAACGCTGAATATAACATGTAAATAACTACTTAAACATATAGATCAACCACCATGTGTATTCTGTACAAAGATTTTACATGCATTGACTGTAATATGGGAATATGGCTTTTATCTTCACTTTGTTAGGGAAACATCACGATGATGTATAGAAACACAATTAACAATCTGTGGCAATAATTTCAAAACAAGAATAGGGAAGCATAGTCAACAAAACTGGGAGTACTATTTCCTGTATGCTGAGACAAATAAAATATTCATGCAGTCAGAGATTTTTCAGTAAATCCATTGCCAGTATATTAGAATATTATAAATAGGCATCCGTCTTTTCTCTTAAGTATGTTCTGACACATACTGCCCAATCCTATCCTCCCCCATGCTACAGTATGAAGGTGCACCAAAACAGGCAGCACTATATGCTATGATGGCAGGGGGCCAATCGGAAGACTTGGGAGAGGCAAGAGAAAATATTTTTCCCTTATTCTTCCATAAGCCCCTCAATCACCTATGGGTCTCCTCTGATCTGTGCCAGTTATATAGCTGGTGGAAATCAAGGAGAGAAAGGATGTGTGTCAGAAGGCTCCAGAGTGAATAGCATCCCAGTGCAAGTCACTTGTGCCAGGATACACCCCCCTGTCTCCTGGACATGCCTCCCTCCCTCCCCTAGTCCACCAATGAACACCTCCTCTCTGCCCACAAAACATCCCCTCACCATCATTCAGACCCCTTTGGTGGGGTATGGACGGTCTGCCAGGAGTAGCTGTCAGCTTCTGCAGCCTGTTCCCAAGCTCCAGGAAGCAGCATACCTTTTACGGTATTATTACTGCCATTACAGCAAGGGAATCTCCGCAGTCAAAAAATGACATTGAAAGCATATCAATGGCATTGTAAAAAAAAAAGAGAGGGAGAGAGAGAGACCACAGCACAATATTTAGAATGATTACTATATGCCTACGTAAAATGGAAAACCCTGGTTTAAGTGAAGACTATGGTCCAATTCAAGCAGGGAAAGCCATGTGCAGAGGCAGTCTCCAGTGAGCATACTATCAACATCAGGATACTGATTTTTGACCCACTGAATTGTTTGGATGTATATTTTGCTATGAACAAGGCATGCATTCCTCAGCTAGAGTCACTAGATGTTACATGCAGGTAATTGCTTACTACTAGAACTAGATCACAGTCACATGAAACATGAAAGCACTGCGCTCAAGTTATGTGCCATGACATATCTACAGAAACTACATGTTGCAGTATATCACAGACTGATAGAACAGTAGCGGGTAGACTGATAGAGGGTAGAGGTGGGTAGAACAGGGTAGAGGTGGGTCATTTTAATATTGCACAGATTTTTTAATATCCATCCTGATTAGGAGTTTTGCCAGCAGATTAACAGCAGGTTCAGGCTCATTATTTTATTGAATTAATCCTTAATTGAACTGTGCTGGCATCTTGGTCACCATAATCCCCACTTTAGCAAAATCTAATGCCAATAGGCATAAGTGTTCATTTATAATTACTATATTTTTGCTAGGCATTGTATCTTCTGTTCTCGGATTAATATAACTGTATATAAATGCCTTTTCCAAGCCTTTTCCATCCTGTCTTGTTAATCCTTTTGCATAGCCACACACAGTGTTGCTGCCCTCAGTTTTGCTTCATTCACATTCTCTGCCCTTTTAATTTTTGTTCAACAACCCAAACTATGGAAGTTAAGCATTTCCAATTTTAACTTTCCTGACACAGAAGACAAGACCATGACAATTTAAAGTGGCACAGTCCAGAGTAATGCCTTCTTGGAAAAAGCATTGGTTTGACACAGTAGTTACGCATTGGAAAAGAGCAAAGAAACAAAGAGGCAACAATGATCATCACTATGAAGTCCTATATGGTTTGAGATCAGGACAAGCAGGTTTCGTACCCCTGCTTGCTGGGCACTATAAGAGGAGTGATGCTCCTCTTATATTTAGTAGAGGCAGAGAAACTGTTCCTATTTACCCTACATAGCATCTTTTCCAGGAGATATTTGTTTGTGCTTTTTATTACTGTGAGGGCGCAGGGAAACTTTTATTATACTTTATAAACCACTCTGTGAACTTTTTTTTGTTGGAAAGTGATATACAAATACTTATTATTTAAATTGTTAGTAGTAGCAGTAATGTGAGGAGTACAGTCAGCAGGCTCAACGGACTCCTTCGTAAGAGATTCATCCTATTTCCATGTGGTATTTCAACATGAGGCCAATAGCTTCCTTTGTTGTCAGTTCTACAATTTACATGAGTTCTGCCAATTCTTCCCTCTGACCTAAGAAGGGTGGTGGTTTTTTTTGTTTGTTTTCTTAACCTGCAATGGTTGGCAACCTTCAGTCTCGAAAGACTATGGTATAAGCCTACAGCACCTGGTATTCCCAGGCGGTCTCCCATCCAAGTACTAACCAGGCCTGACCCTGCTTAGCTTCCAAGATCAGACAAGATCACTCAAGTGATCTTTTTTAATTTTATTTGGAATTTAAAATTTTACATATATGGCAGTGGAAGCAGGCTTGAGTATCCTTTTAAGATGGAAGGGTGGAATTTAATTTTTTTAAAATAAAAAGAAAACAGATCTTCAATATTCTTAATGAATGATGAATGATCTGCAGCTATTTGCCTTGTTAACCCAAACGTTCCAAGAAACACACAATTTTGGAGGTCTGGACACTAGAAGAAAATGTTAAGTACCAGTTAAAAAGACACTGTGAAGGAAATATTAGCACAGACAGGAAATTAAACTACAGATGGAGAGAGGATAGGAAGAACTGGGTGACAGCAGCAGCACTGGGCAGTAGCAGTGCCAGGAACAGTGGCAGTAGAAACAAGATCATCAGAGTGGCCAGTGAGAAAGCCCCACCTCCAGGACTTACAAAGGTCTAGCATGATTGTATTTCTGTCAACTGTCTCTGTGATGCAGATTCGCCACCAATGGAGTTGCCCCTTAAGGGAAAACAGAGGGTGAGAGCCCTCCTCGTTTTGTACTGACCTTCCCACCTCAGTGAGGAGGGGTGGACAGCATTGAAATTGGGTGCAACACCACCTGCAGGATTCTAGGGGGCTTTATACTGTCCAGACACCCAAGACCATTACCTGCCTCACCCCCCTGATGCCTGTAGGAAGTATGCCCCTTTGTGCAACTTCCTGCCTCCCTCTCTCTCCCTGACCATGGAAGGAGAAAGATGCAGCTTCCTGAGCATGAGCATTCAGTCTAAAAACTGAGACATCCATTGCTGAACAACATCCTCCCCCCCCACAGAGAGAGAGAGAGAGAGAGAGAGAGAGAGAGAGAGAGCAGCTATAGGGTTCTCTGTTCCATAAGTAGTAGGAGCTTCTGATATTCAGAAGATGTGTATGCTTGAGAAACTATTCCTCTGAAACCTTAACAGCCTCTGCTCCTGTGTGTACTGATATCAGTAAAATGACTGGGTGCTGGAATTTTCCATAGGAAAAAGGTTCTTTTGTTGATTACTGTGCTTTCTAGAAACCTTAGAATTTTTTCCAACAGACAGTTGGAGGAATAGGTGGTGGTATATATAGGGACCAGTGGCTTGGTGACTAAGGTAAGAATTGGCCACCGTGCAGATGAGATAACCTTACTATTTCTTTCTCTCTTCCATTCTCCCATTCAGCAGTAACTAAGGTAGAAAGGGGAATAGTAGAATTTCGGAGAGTGGGTAGTGAGTGATTGTGTCTTTTGGAGGATGGGAGGGATTATGTGTGGGGAGGATTGTGGTGCCGCCATTAAAAGGGTGACTGTTAAGGAACTATGTTGGAGGGAATTGGATTGGCCATTCCAGGAGAAAGAGGGTTTCTCTTCCATAGACAGACTCTCTTTCTGGCATTTCCTCCAACCCCAGGCCTAATGATAGCCCTGACAGTGATCCTTTGAGCCTGAAGCTGCTGCTTTTAAATAACAGGTCAGTAAATAATAAGACATTCCTGGTTAGGATCAGATCCTTAATTCCTGATTAAGGATCTGATCCTAGAGGATGATGTTGACCTGGCATGCATCATGGACACCTGGTTAGATGAGATGGGGGAGGGGGAGGTTGGCCTGTCCCTTTTCCGTCCACCAGGTTTCCTGGTGTTTCAGCAACCACAGCTACAGGGGTGGGGAGGCAGGGCCCTGATGATCTATCATGATACTATGTATTCTTATTACCAGGTACCCTGTCCAGCATTCTGCTGGGTTTGAGTGCCTCTGCATCATGCTGGATGAGTGAGACAGGACTGGGATTCTGTTGGGGTACCAGCCTGCTTTGCTGTCCAACAGTCTCCCAGCCTGAGCTGTCTTGGGTGATTTGGACTGTGGCCTTAGAGCACCTCTGGCTGGTGGTGCTGGAAGAGTAGGGCCTTCTCTATAGCAGTGTCACAGTTGTGGAACCCCATCCCTTGTAATTTAAGAACTGCCCCTCCCTTGAGCTCTTCCAACAGAGTAAAAATCTTTTTTGGGGTTGGCATTTGGATTGTAACTGGGTGGGTATATTGTGATTGGTGTTTGTTTTTACCACAGCCTATTGCCACCTTTTAATAGTGTCATCTTTTACTGCTGCTTTTATTGCCTTTTCTTGACTATATTCCTGTTTTAATGGTTTTATTGTTTACTGTCTGAATGTTTGTTTTTACATTTTATGATGATTGTATATTTTTATATTTTGTTAGCTGCCTTGGGTACCCAGAGTGTGGGGGAAAGGGTGGACATGTATGAAAGAAAAGCATTGCATCTCTCTTTATCTATGGCCTAGAAATCATTAGTGAAGATATTTGGTGAATAAGCAGAGTAAATTCCACTGATGAGGCATCACAACTGAAAAGGCCCTGCTTCTTGTTGCATTAAAGAACCCACTAATGTTCAGAAGATGAAACATCCTGATCAGGATTTCTGAAAAAGATCTCAATATTTGAGTTGAACGACTGTCTGCTCCTATTTCAATCAAGTATCCAGGCCCAGATTGTTTAAGGACTTTGTAGGCCCAAAACCAGCACCCTGAACTGTGTTATATATAAACCAAACAACCAAAACAAACCAAAAAAACTAACTGACATGCATTTCTTAGGCCCAAATCCTAACCCACTTTTAAGCACTGGCATAGCTGGGCCAAGGGGATGTGTGCTGCATCCTGCAGGTGGGGGGGGCACTCATGGAGGCTTCCTCAAGGTAAGGGAATGTTTCTTTCCTTACCTAGGAGCTGCATTGTCCTTATGTTGGTCCTGGAAAGTGGGTTAGGATTGTGCCCTTAGAAGCACTTCAAAGCCTTGCTGCCATATTTTGAACCAACTGTACATATAGTCTTCAAAGGCGCTAAGACAGTAACATTTAAAGAGCTGTGATGTAATCTAATCTGGATCTTATCAGGTTGTATATGGTTGGGGTTAGATCTCATTTTTCCAAAGATGGACACAGTTCTAGCAAAAGCTGCTTTAAACCACAGAACATTCCAGTCTGCCTCCCCTTCAGCTCACTAACCACTGCACCATGGGCTTTCAAAGAACTGGAAGAGTATCAGTGGATCAGTGGGTAGCAGCCCACCTATTCCTCCAGCACCACTTGAACAAAAGGGAAAAAAAGGACCCCTTTCAGCCATGAGAGTGACAATGGCAGTTTCTGTTCCCAAGTCAGGTCAGAAATCAAATTGAAATGAGACTAGATTAACAATTCTCATTTAGAATGAAACTCTACAACTAGAAAAGTTCAAACAATCTCATCTGTAGATATCTGGACAAGTTTTGAACACAGCAAAGTTGAGCAAAATTAAAAATAGGACTATATAAGGAAATTTGAGATTGAGACACAAAATTCACTATAAGGAAACAGGAGTTGAAAGGAATTGCACATCGTGGAGAACTGGTAGGGGCTTTCAATTGCCTTGTGCACATTTGGCTTGCCACACTGTCACATAGGAACTCCCTCGACCAGATTTCCAGCTGAAATAAGATTAACATAAAAAGTCAAACACACAAGTGAAATTAATCTCGTCTAGATTAACAATTCTGGATTTAATTTTACAACCATGAAAAGGATTAGGAAACTGCTAACAAAAAAGACGCTGAGAGAGTAAAAAATGTAGGCACAGTCGAAGTTGTTCGGTTAATGAAGCTGGTTTAGATTTTACATCATGCAATTATACACAGCAGATACTGGTGAACTGCATTTTAAAACCATTAAGCAGACAGGTTTCTAGACGGGTTTAACAAAAACAAAAAAATACTTGCTTTATTTTTAAATATTGTGATCAGGCCCATACTGTGGTTCAACTGACTTTCTTGGTGGCTTATACCACAACTTGCCAGTGCAGTGTGGGGCAGAGGGCTTTTGTTTGAATATTGCATGCCCAAGTGTTATAATATAATTATAACATACTTGATTATTTAAAAGCTGAGATGGATAACAATGACAACTATGCACTGTCTCTTCTGAGAATGGGAAAGTGGTTTCTCTAGAACAGATGGTGTAGGATGGAGTTTGATGGGTTCAATGGGACTGTGTAAAACTAACATCCCAGAGGATGAAGACTGATCTGACTGTAACTAATGTGGCTCTTCACTTTTTTTTCTTTCCTTTTTTCTTGCAAGCTTCCATGTCTTCTACATAAGACAAGCATGCCAGCTACAAGAATCCTGGAAGAAACTGCCATGTTTTACAATGATCACCTTTGCACAGATGCAACAGCAAGGTTTAAGTGCTATTCAGTGTTTACCTGCATACCTATCAGTTTATGGGAAAAGCAAATTTCTCCCAAATTATTTGGACATGGACTTTTAACATTTCCAGGCTTCTTCATTTAATACATGGCACAGTTCTCTGTTGAAAATACATGCATGCTTCTCTTCTTCATAAGTTAACTTGCTCAGACATCAGCATTGGCGCGCACACACACACACACACACACACACACACACACACACACACAGAGGTATTCTAGTAATATCTCAGATCCACCCCAGCTCCCCCTTGTGCCACTGAGGTTCAGGGAACAGTATCAGACATTGCTCTATTCTCCTCTCCTCTCCTCTCCCTAACCAGAAGGCCAGGAAAGGGTAATGCTCCTCCCTCAGCTTCACTAGGATACTGAAAGAGGAAGAGTTTGCTTCACTATAAGCCACCTGGGTTGAGAAAGGGGGGAGGGGATAAATTTCTGTATTCTCCTCTCTTGACACTAAGAGACAAGTAACTAAATAGCTCAGGGGCAGCAATGTTTATGCACTCAAGCAGGAGCAACGAAGAGGCTTGGGGTTGGAATCTGGTGCCAGCACTGACCAGTAATATATTTTTCATTTCAAGTACAACCTGAGCAATATGAGCAGCTTAACCATCAGATGCAGTACTTGTCCACTCCTAGACCACTTCAGAATGTAGACAGCAAGTTGCATGCATCAATATTTTTTTAACTAGAAAAATTTTTTTCTAGAAAACTAGAAAATGCATCCTGTGCTTTTGCTGATTACGCAGTTCATTTCTCAGAAGGATAGATGTTAAGAGCTCTGTGAGCCCTTCATATAAATAGTACCTTCTGTTACCATATTATCAGAAATCTACTGAAGTATAGTGAGTAAAACCTTGTGATGTTTGTTAAAAATAAGATGTGCTGGGTGGGGAGGGGACAGTTAAATAGCTCAACCAAGCAACATTAGACCAATGCATAAAATCAATCTAAGGATGTGTTCTCATCCACAGCAAACTAGAACAAGTTTTGTTTACAGTCATAATTAAAAATCAACCACTATATTAAAGGAAAGCCATGTAAATTTCATGCCCCAACATATTTAGAGATTACAATGTGGAGACAGCTTATGGTAATTTCCTGCTCCTCAGTAATGTGGACCCCTTTTAAGTTCTACCTCATTCAGGTAAATATTGTTTTTTTGTACACGTTTTGTTGTACAGGTACATATGGGTATGCCACCATATATGCAGAACTATGCATAGCATGCATACCTTTTTCTCATATGGTGAAAAGATACTGCAACCAACAGCAAGGAAGAAAAAAATACACTAGTTTACATTTATATTTTTACAATGAAGTTGAACTGCAGGGGTTGGGCTCTCTGCTATTCTGTAGTTCCCTAACAGTGGCAGGTGGAAGCCGACTTTGAAATTGGCTTGCCAATTTATTTTTAATTATTATTAATACAGGCAAAGCCTATTTTCCTTTGTGTCCATCTCCAACAGCAGGATGAGAGCTCTAGTTTTTGACACGTGAGCCACAAGGCCATCACAGAGCCCAGATGCCAAGCTGTGGAGAATATTCTTCCAGCCGCAGCATCTGGCTCCTTGGTGAGCTCCACAGGCAGTGAAACTGACAGCTCTGAAGTTGCCTGTGGGTCTGTCATGTAGTTAGGCTGCTAGCTGAGCTGACTTATTCTACTCAATGCCAGTTTTCTTTGACTTACCTTTGATCCTCAGATATCTGCATATCATTATGCACTGCAGAAAGTTCCTATAAAACTCCAGCATGAGCACGTGAATGCATACTTAGGCACATACTTTCCCTCTCTCTGCCCTGCACCATTTGTGCACTTATAGCCTGTCAATATACAGGCATAGTGTGGATTATGTACCATAATTTACAACCATCACCAAGGGGTATAATTATTTCAGCTGATACAACTTCTCTTGAAAAATCATACAGGATCCACCACCACGAAACATGATTCTGGGTACCTTATAATCCATACAATCTGTACATATCAAATAATCCCAATTCATGAAACGAAGATTTTAGCTTCCAAATTTTCCATTATTATCTTCACATGTAGCCACACAAGTCAGTTATCCAAGGATAGCCCATCCTGTCAAGGATTGGGTTGTTGTATGCAGTCATTTAGGCTGTTATAAAATGGCTGCTGAAGGAATGCACAGATGCAAGAAGAAGCAGGGCTGCCAGTCTGTTGGTGGACCCCCATGGACTCGCTGGAGCAGGTAAGGTTGCAATCCTATGCACACTTTCCTGGGAGTAAGCCCCACTGAACACATTGGAACTTACCATTGAGCAGACACTCATAGGATTGTGCTATAAGGCAGCAGCAGGGGGTGGGGATGGAAGGGGAAGGAATGCGAGGTGGGGAAGCTGCAAGAGGGGATGGGTCTAGGGGCACTGGTATGTACCAGATCCCATCCCTTCTTTTTCAAGCCTTCTAGCCCCCTTCTATCCTTGGTCTTATGCCATCTAAAGAGCTGGTGCAGACCCAAGGAGACATATTGCAGAACAGAAGGCTTACAGAGGGGTAAGGGTAAATTCCCTTCCCTTCTGAAGCACCAGCATGGGGAGGAGGATAGGATTAGGCTGTAAATGAACTCCTGAGACAGACACAAGTGTGGGACTAGTAGAAAACAAGATGACCAAATGAAAGTAATGCAGATCTAACAGGTATTAATGGCAGATGCAGTTTTAAAGAATCTAGCTAGGATACATGTTGGCTAACATTATACAGAAGTCCTTATTTTAAGAAGTAAAGCATGCTTATTTTTGTTTACAATATCTCTTCATTTTACTTCGTAATATGGACATGAGCCTTCCTAAATTAAGCATATTTAAGTGCCACCGATTTTAATTGGAAATTTAGACATTTGTGTAAAATTCAGATCAATGATACTTAAAAGTGCTTTACTTGGGGCAAAATTGCACATTACAATAAATACAAGAGCTTGCTCCTTGGGGCAAAATAGCATGCAGAGGCACACAGAATACTATGAAGCTGTGGCAGCTTTTGCTTTTAGCTCCTCTTGTGCTCTCTATCCTGACAGCTTGGCCCACTCTGTGCTATTTACATTTTTCCAAAACTTCAATTGACTTTCAACTGAAGCTCTAAAACAAATGTAAATAGCCTGTAGGAAGGCACGTGATTGGGATAGAAAGCACAAAGCATGCTAATAGATAATCCCTCTCTACCTGCCACCACAGGTTCATGTCATTTTGCATGCCTACCCCCCCCCCCTCTATTTAACAAAAAAGAAAAAAGCATCAATTTCACATGGTTATCTTAGCATGCAGTTTGGCCCTAAGCTGGAACGTGCTTACATTATATTTATTGTTTTCTTCAAAGGATGTGATTTGAATGGTGTGACCAGTTATCAATAAGGATACATTTATCTTATCCATTCAAAGAATGCAAAGTTATGATTCAGACTAACGTATTCTGTAAAATCTTTTTTCACTCAAAAAACAGGATAGCTCTATTTTGATATTATTTACAGTTTATAACATGAAACAGACAGGACCCATTGGTTCAACTGAAGATTAAAAAATATTCTCACAGCTCTTCTATTACAAATGTGGGGAGCTTAAAATGTTTTAAGAGCAGATACATTGTACCTCTAATTACACAGGCCAACACACATTTTGCTTCCTTAAACGTTACACCAATTCCTGGGTATATTTGGGGTGCCGATTCCAAAAATGGCATCCGTTTTGCCCTCTCACGTCTAGTTTTGGAGACACGGCATAGCCTCTTTAGTGAATGATTCAAGCAGCTTCCTCATTAAGAAACCTACACCATGGCTTCCTCATGAGGAAGCTGCTTGAACCATTCACTAATGAGGCTATGCTATATCTCCAAAACTAGACATGATAGGGTAAAACGGATGCCATTTTTGGAATTGGCACCCCAAATTCATATCAAACCACCATAAAGTTTGGGAAAAACCTTTCTGATTCTCAATTTTGTAGGCCTGTGTTATTAACTTTTGTAATTCTGGCTGGAGCAGTATTTTTCTCTGCCCATTTATAATTTCTTACACTACTTCCCATGCAGAAATTGAAAATCCTTAAAAAGATGTCAGGTCTTTCCTCAAAACTCAAAAGGTGGCAAATTACATCTTTGTAAATACTGACAGTAAGTTTTATTCTGTACCCAACCTCACTGTTCACATCTCACAATCAAGAAACATAAGCTTCTTAAACAGAAACCATATTTATTATTGTGTTAGGTTGCACAGAAGTTTTTATTTGCTAATTTACCTCAAGATTTTAACTGATCAACATGTCAGGTAACTGAAAGAAGTGTAGACAATAGTCGTCAGAGAGTGCAGAGGTAGAACCTGAGCTGTGCAAGCTTCCACATGAAGGGGAATTTGGGGAGAAAGAAATGAGCAGCAAGAGAAGTGTTATTCCAAGACCCACTCCTGCTCTTGGCCACAGAGATCGTCATTTGGGTGTTCTCTATGCCATTAGTAGTTCCTGCTAGTGGTGGCCACAACAGCTGGAGCAGGACACTCTGAAACAAAATATCAGACATTCTATGCTAAGGTTCTTCCAATTCTGGAAAAGATAAATTATACTTCTGCCTAAACCAAATCTGCAAATACTTCCTTATTTGCATTACTTTATATACAAGCTTTACCATCTGAGCGTTGACTTCGCTGCCATCTGAGATTTCTGAGACTGAACAGTGCTCATATGCTTTCAACCAAACTTTCAGTCATTATAAAAAGTTTAGAGCAGGGGTGTCAAACTCATTTCATACCGAAGGCCAAATGGTATTCATGATACCTGCCGAGGACCGGAAGTGATGTTGTTAAGGCAGGGTGATGTCGTTAAACAACTCAAAACCAAAAATTAGCACTTTTTCTCACTTAGGAATTCATTAACTTCAAATGACAGAAGAGAAAACATGCAAATCTTTATCATATTTCAATATATGGGAGAGCCCAATTTTCATGGGGGTGCCCTTTTAGCAGCAACACCTCAGCAATGCTCAGCAGCTGAGAGCCTGAGGGCCAGATAAAAAGCTTCCGTGTTTGACATCCCTGGTTTAAAGGGAAAAAAGTAAAAACTACAGTTCTCAGAATATGGAATTTTGAGCCCAATATCAGATTATGTGGTTTACAGTACTTGCCATAAATGTTATGTACTGTATTCACAGAGACTTGATAACGCCCTTGTGGCTTAGTGTTTTCCTCTCTGATTAGGTTCTGTGGAAATTCTGCAAAAGTTTCTCAATGATCTGTGAGATCATCTTCAGTTCACAGATTCCTTGCCCCTACAAACATTCTATTGGGGTTAAATTAATTTATGAGGCTGGGAACAGCATCAGAGGAATAGGCTTTTGTCTCCACTGATACACATCCATTACAATGCACAGAGAAAATCACTTACATGTAAATTGAAGGAGTGCAATGCTGCTGCCCCCCTTGGCATGTTTCATACAAGAAAATATCTTAAAAGGACTTCACTCATACTTTATTTTATTTGAACACAGAACAATGTTCAAGGCGAATGTTTAAAAGCACCACAACTCATAGGCCTTGCCTAGATCTACTTAAACCAATCAACTAAAACTGAAGGAAACAGGTATAGGAGTTCATGGGAACTCTACATAAATTAAATGTATTCATTTCTGAAAAACAGAATTGGAACTCAAAGAGCAGTCATCATATAGCAGTGCTGCTGCTAAATGCACTTGATTGCAAAGTCCAACTTCTAACACAGTGTTTCTCAAACTGTGGGTTGCGTCACACTAGGTGGGTCACGAGCCAATTTCAGGTGGGTCCCATTCACTTCAATGTGCATTTTTAATATATTAGACTTGATGCATGGTATGTGACTGCATTGGGGGTCACTTTTATTACTTCAAGTGTGCTCCCCCATGGACCACCAGAGCAGAGAATGAACTGCCCACAACCAGCCACAACAACCCATAAATCTTCACCATAAATAATACGTCTCTAATAAATATTCTATAACCATTATACATTTAATTGTATTTTTTGTGTGAAGGGGTGATGGCTGCATGCAGGGCCCATGAGGAGGGGGTACAGGGGGTAATTTGTACCCGGGTCCAAGGTCAGAAAGGGAACCCAAGAGCCCAAGAGCCCAAGAGCCAAAGGAAATTTTCTGGTATCTTATATTTTTGAATCTCACTTGGATTTGCTGCCCACGTGGGATGTTAGGCATATGGTGGCTATGGCTGCCACAAGCTATATATGATGGACCAAGGAATGCATACATGACTCTCCTGCACACTGTCAAATCTGGGAGGAAAATGGCCTGCTACAGTAGCTCTTTGGCTTGTGGATCTGCTTACCATGAAAGAGTGTATCAAGGACACAGCTGTGGGACTATAGCTGCTGCAAAAGTATATTTTGGTACACCCAGGACACTTTCCATTCTAGTGTGAGCCTAAATCATCTAATATTCTGCAATGATTTTTGCTATTTAAAAATTTTTTAAAGACTTCGGAGTGTGTTTGTTTTTTTGTATTAAGCTGTCGACACTGTGTGGGCAGGTAGACCTGGACTAAACATTGGGAAGCAAGGAAGACCTGGGCTCCAAAGACTTTTCCTGCTGTGTCACCCTTCCCTTCCCTTCCCTTCCCTGCCCTGTTTTGCCCACCCATGTTGCCACCTCCACTCTGTTTCACCTCCCCCCTTGGGAAGGGGCTCAAAAGAAACATTGTACACCCTGATGAAATTCCTCTTGGAGGCACTGGTTGCATGTGGTCCACGCCAATTCCAATTTTTGTCTCAGTGGTCCTCCGGCTCCTAAAGGTTTAGAACCACTGATGTATATGCTTTTAACAATGATAGTCAATGGGGCTTACTCCCAGGTATGTGTGGATAAAATTACAGCCTTTGGGATGTTTGGGGAATTTTTTTAAACAGAACAGCAACTGTTTGGGAGGGTTAGGAGGGTTCTTCTATATTTTAAATAAATTTTTAAACTTATACTTATTGCAAACATTTAGTGTACTTGTTTTGATTTTGTCATATGAGGGTGTTAATTTTCCTATTTGATGATGTCACTTCCAGCCATGACATGGTTAATGACGTCACTTCTGGTGGGTTCCAACAGAGTGCTATTCGAAAAAGAGGGTCCTACTGCAAAACAAAGATGTGCATGCACACATACGCTGGCTGGCTGGCTTGAGAGAAACCGTGCCTTTCTTTTGTTTCTTGGAATATTCCATAAATGGCCGCACCTTGCTCAACTCCTGTAAATGAAAGCTGTATCTTCGGAGCTTCGTGACTTGGAGTAAACAAGCAACACAAAAGAGTGGTCCCACACCCTAGCTGCCCTCACCGACTCCATGGATCAGTGTTTCTCAAACTGTGGGTTTGAGACCCACCCACTAGGTGGGTCGTGAGGCAATTTCCAGTGGGTCCCCATTCATTTCAATATTTTATTTTTAATATATTAGACTTGATGCTACTGTGGTGTGTGACTGCATTTGGGAAAATGTGACAGATCTGTACTTATAACAGGCTACTATGTATATGCTTTCAACAATGATAGTCAATGTGACTTACTCCTGGGTAAGTGTGGGTAGGTTTGCAGCCTAGGATGATTAAAAATTTTCCTGCTTGATTATGTCACTTCTGGTCATTACATCATTTCCTGTGTATCCTGACAGATTCTCATCCTAAAAAGTGGGTTCCGGTGCTAAATGTGTGAGAACCACTGGCATGGATCTTACAAACTAATCAAGAGGTGCATGTTTTCCAAGTCACTGGCCTTCAGAGCAAATAATGAGTTTATTGCCACGGTCTTGACAGGTATAAGACCATTCTCTTCCTTGCCAGCCTTCCTTCTTCTCTACTTTCCCTCTCAGACTGCAATCAAAAAGCTGCTGCTCTGCCTTCTTATCAGCCATCTTTATGTGAACTGCCTGATAATGAACCCAATTTCCCGAGGAAAGCAGCTTCAGCTCTCTTGCCTCACTTCCCTCCTCAAAACTAGCTGCAGCCTAGCCCCAGGCATGCTTTCAAGCCTTTTCCACCTTTTGTCCCTCTGTGAACCAGGATATTACTTGGCCTTGGTATCCTAGCCCTGAAATTCCTGCAATATTTTGAACTCAGATTAGCGCATATGGATAGGTAACCTTGGCCTTTAGAAAACCTGGTCACAGTTGCACAACACCCCCCCCCCCACCACCATCTTCTTGTCTTGTGTGGAGTCTAATTGATGATATGCTTAGTGAATCTACGAGATTCACAATAGAACTGTTTCTACGTAGAATCTACTGTTTCTACGTAGAAATGATCTGTTTCTACGATCTGTTTCTATGATCTGTTTCTCCGATCTGTTTCTCGTAGAATCTAGATTCTCGTAGAACTGTTCTCACAGAACAGTTAATCTATTTTGAACTGTTTCAGGAAAGACTCAAAGATTAGTCCCAAGCCAGCAATGAATATTTCCTCTTAACTGATCCATTACAAACGCTGAGAGCAGGGGGACTGTGCATCTTACACACACTTTATCATGCCTCTGGAGGAGAGGGGCACTGGTTAAGAGGAAATAGTGGGAGGGGGAAACTCCTATAGTGAGTGAAGTGACTTCATAGCCCGCTAAGGGACACACTCCTTGGCTGTAGCCCTTGTTCAGGCTACAGAAATTGGCAATGCCATCATGGTCTTGCCATGGCTAGAACCTTGGTATTTCCCCCAATTCTTTCTCTTCACTCCCCCCCTCTTTTCAGCCCCAGTTCCCTTTCAGTAACCTTCCTGATTTCCTTAACTCCTGCTCCTTTCCTCCCTTCTTTCTTATGCCACTATGCACCCCCTTTCAGTCGTAAGGATTTCCTTTTTATTCTATCTAAAAACTGCTTATATTTCAGGTTTAGTTGTGTGAGTGGTTGAACATATTGCATTGCATTTTGTGTTGCATTCCTCCTCCCCATTATTAGTATTATTGCCCCTACAACAAAAGTTCTCTGTTGCGGCATCTTTACCCTCATCTCTGTCTTTCTTGTATGCCATTCCACAGAACTGTGCTGTTCAGTCACTGTACACATTGTAGATTTTCCCCATGTGCACATTCGATTATCTTGGGCTGATCCATCTCTTTCACCCTAACCTTTCAATTTCATTTATTTATGCATAAATAAACAAAAATGCAGTCAGACCAAAGTAATACAATAATGCCATTTGGTTTATTGAACCTAACAGTTCTGAACTAGTGAAAATTAAATGAAATTTAGGCTGTCTAAAAGTTAGGCTCTGCATTAATCCAACCGGTAAAGACAGTATTAGCTTCTAAAAAGGCTTTTCAAAAGGAAAGTCTTACAAAATGAGACAATACCTGGAAATGATTGACTAGGATTTCATTTCAAACAGAAAAGCAGCCACTGGAGAATTTTCTTCATAATAGTAACAGAACTTGCTTCACACTTCCTTTCAGAATTCACACTAAAAGTCTTTATATAGTGTCCTAAGATCTTATGATAAGCAGATGGCTACAAAATTCATACAGTGATATGTGGGCCTTAGGATCATGACTATTGGCATGCACCTGCATTGAGATCTATGTATATTGGCTCAAAGCGGGAATCTGCGCTCCACATTTGTTAGGGATACTTATGGGTGGGCACAGGGATTATGTGTAACAGAGTTCCCATCATACAAGTCCCAGCTATAGAAAGGTAGCATGCAAGATTCCACCCTCCATTTGCCTCACACATTCAGCTATGCATGCTATGTGCTTGCACAGAGCTATTGCTTCAAGTACATATGACAACAGAAAACAAGCAACAGAAAAAGAAGCCTACACTGAAACTAAACAGTTTGGTAAAGCTGCTGCATAATATCATTAGAAACATGAAAAATTCTGAGAACAATGCTAACTATGGGTCATTACCCTAACATGAACAAGGTGTCTGAATGTCAGTGGCGTACCTAGCCCATCTATCACCTGGGGCAAACTAACATTTTGGCCCCCCCCCACGATTTAATTAATTAATTAAATTTATTATTATTATTACTGTATTATAGAAGATAGCAATGTAAAAATGGTACATGAAGTAACTTTAGCTTACAAAAACTTGTGCCACATTATTTTGTTAGGGCACAATCCTAAACAAGTCTACTCAGAAATAAGTCCTATTGTGTTCAATTGGTCCTACTCCCAGGAAAGTGAGGTTAGGATTGGAGCCTTAGGGCCCAATTCTATCCAACTTTCCAGCACCAGTGCAGCTGCAGTGCAGTTCCAAAGTAAGGGAACAAGTGTTTTTGTTCACGCTTTGGTTCTAATATGTATCAGTTGTGTGTGTGTGTGTGTGTGTTGGGGGAGGGTGCCTAACAGCTTTCCACTGTGCCAGGGACTTCTCAAAAAGTCACCTTTGCCTGGGGTGGGCTCCTTTCCAGACAGCTAAGACCCCCAAGCCCCTCCTTCCAGAGGATGCACACTTCTAGGGGGAAGAAAAAGTTCTTAATGGAAGGAGCTAACTTTCAGGCTGCAATCCTCTATGTCAGTGGTTCTCGAACCTTTCCAGGCCGCAGCTCTCCTGATCGTGGCCATTGGCTTTTCAGCCATCCCCATTACATTGGCTCCCATTACAACACCTCACCTCAGTTACCCCCAAAATGGGGATGAAGGTGTTATAATTATACACTAGAAGCAAAAAAAAAAAAAAAAACTGCTGCCAGCACTCTGAGGCTGCAATCCTAACCACACTTACTTGAGAGTAAGCCCCACTGAACAAAATAGGACTTACTTCTGAGTAGACCTGGTTAGGAGTGTGCCTTTTGTCTTACAATAGCAGCCAACATGGGATCCCCCCCCAAGGAGTCAGGAGGAAAAAGGGGGATGGCTGAAAAGGAATGGGTATTTTTATTTTTTAATCAATTTTTGGAGACAAAGCCATCAAGAGTGGCTTTTTTTTCTTTTTTGAAGGGAGAGGAAAAAGAGAAAGGTGAAGATCCTTGGTTAACCTGACACAGACGTCAAGCCTATGTAGCTCTACTCAGAAGTAAGTCCCATTTGAGTCAATGGGGCTTACTCCCAGGAAAGTGTGGAAAGGATTGCAGCCACACAGAGCAAGATTATAACTCACCCCCAAAGAAGATGGGGGCTGCTCTCACACACACACCCAACATGCAGATGTCCCCCCTGTTCCCCCCAGGCAAGATGGAGGAATGCAGGCTGGGGCATTTGGACCCCCCCCAGCAGACTGGGCTCCCTCCTTTCCAAGTGGAGGAAAGCACTGTGCTGCCTGTACTTACTCTTCCCTCCCAGTTTGAAGCCTGCCTGGAGCGCACCCTGTGCTGATGAGATGCAGCACCTCTGCTGCTGCCCAGCCAGCCTTCTCGCCCACCTCACACTGCCCCACCCACCTCATTCACAGCCACAGAGAAGCAGCAAGTAGGGAGGCCCCAGGCACAGATTGAATACCTCAGCTCTATGTAGTTACCTGGGAGTAAGACCCACTGAACACAATGGGACTTACTTCTGAGTAGACAGAAATTGGCTGAGGGGGGCAGGGCTGCAGAAGCAGGTCAGCTGCTTGGTTGATACTCAGCCAGTGGAGAGTCCTGAGTGCCTGCGGAACAATCCCCCCCTCAGGCTGTTCTGTACAGCCCCCCTCCCTCATCCACCTCACACAACCTGCACCTGCTTGCTTCTTCCCCTCCCATCTCTCCATGTACAACCTCAACCCCTGGGCGTCCTGGGACTGGCCAAGGCTGGAGGAGAGGAGAAGAGTGCAGGGGGTGCCTAGAGGGCCTTCCAGCATTTTGCTGCTTTTCCAGCAGAGATCATGCGTGCCCCTTCTCCTTTAAGAAAAGGAGAGGGAGGTGATGGTGGTGGATGCATCCCCAGAGGGTCAGTGCTTGGGGCACCTGCCCTGTTTGCCTCCCCTTGGTTCACCAGTGCTGAATGTTGTGAGATAGCTGCAAGGTAAGTCATAAAATCAAAAGAAAAAAAGTTTTGGGCTCTTTCAAAAGGCAAATAAGTGAGTCTTAAAAACAATGCTGAAAGAATGGGCCTACCTGCTCCTTCCCACATGCTTGTAGAATGACTAAGAAATATATAGCTCACATTGGCCTTAATGAGGTCCCTCTTATCTGCTGGCCACAAGAATATCTTCTTTGCTGCCATTCTCATTCCTCTTTTCCAGATGGGGAGGTTGCCCTCTCTTTTCATAGAACTTTCTCCTTCAGCACCTCTGTGAGCCTTTTTACTTCCTTCAAGCAGGTGTGAATTTTTGGCCTTCCAGTTTCTCCACTTTTTGCTAATATCTCCTGAATTCCTAAAAACACTATTTATTCTGGGTCGCCTTTGGATCAAGACTACTAACATGCAAAGATTTCCACAAGCATTTAACAGCCCTTGCTAGCTCCTTTTTTCTTTACCTTTTCTTCTTTGTCACCTGACCAAGATGATGATTCTTTGACAACTGTCAGTCACTTCTACCCTCACACACTCTATAATTGCTGAAGTCATCATTTAAAGGCTGATCTTCATAATGAACTCCCAACCTTAAAATATCTTGTTTCCATAGGGATATTTTACACCCACTCTATTTTACTCAGCTCAACATTTTCCATAATCTGTGCTTCCCTTATCTGTGATTAAAATACATGATCTTCCAAGTGCAGAATCAAGCAAAAAAGTTTTGAATAATTTTTTCCCATTTTTTTTTTACTTCCAATGGGAAGATAAATCAAGTTCTTCTGAAGTAGCATAATCACTCCATTTGTGCTGCATCTGATTTTGTGAAACAAATGAATACACAGAGATCACTCAGAGTAGCTGAGGAAAGTTCCTGAATGAGTATGCATGCCTTACTTGCTTCAAAACCATGATTAGCTTGAATGCAAACATCCAGTGCCAAGAAGTCACTGGCACCTAAAATACTGTGTCTGGCAATTGGCACCCAAGTTCCTGAAAGGGGAAGAAAACAGGTTTCTTCTTCTCTAAAGTGTCCTGCTATTCAAAACGGTGTCTACATTTACCACTATAGCTAGCATTTTTTATCTTTAATGAGGTCTGTTGAGTCATGAGAGTTAATCCAGCCTTTTTCAGGGTGAACTGGTACAGCTAGGTGCAGGATGGGTTACCTAACAGCAAGCACAGTGTCCTGACGTAGATATGGCCACTAAAGCAACTCACTAAAGCAACTCTGCAGACGCGTGTGGCCTCTGGGAACCAAGTGCCTCGGGAACTAAGTGCCAGGTAAGGCACGAGAGTTTAGCATCTGGGCGAGGAGAAGGCAAGGAGACCTCTGAGTTTTGGAGAAGGAGAGGAGGAGGAGCAGGAGGAGGAGGTAAGTGTACTCATTCTAACGCTTTGTCTTTCTAACTCCCTGACTTCTAACCTTAACCTTACCTTTAAATCAACCTTAAATCAAAATTGAAAGTTAGCACCTAAGGGAGGTTCATAGGTCTACTCTGAGCAGGAGCAGAGTCCTACTCGTGAGTAAGAACAGAGTCCTACTCGTGAGTCAGAGCCCAAGGGTCAGGCATTTAAATCAAGGTTGAAAGTTAGCTGCACCTAAGGTAGCACCTAATCTAAGGAAGGGAGGAGGATAAAGTGAAAAGCAGGTTTTTCTACTTGTTCAAATTAAACCTATACTTAACCCAGGTTAAACTTAATCTAAGTTAGAACATAACCTAAACAGGTCAGTAAATTGGGACACAGGACACAGGATCTAGAGAGCAATAAATAATTAAACAAACCCAAATAAAAACTAGCTTGAGGTTACAAAAACAGTCCAGCCTAAGAGAACAGAACTAGGAGGGAAAGAACCTAGGAAGGGCCAATTCCCAACCCATTAAGAGCCCCATTAGGCTAATCCAAGCAGTCCATTCAGGAGCCTGCAGAGTAGGCTTGTTGTCTTCCTGAGCTTTTGTAAACTCACCTGGGAAGGCCAGCCCCCTTTCAATCAGGAAGGAAGGAGGGAGGAGGAGCCAGCCAGGAGTATAAAGCTAGGCCGGCCATCGCGTGAGGCTCTCTGCAGACGCGTGTGGCCTCTGGGAACCCAGTGCCTCGGGAACTAAGTGCCAGGTAAGGCACGAGAGTTTAGCATCTGGGCGAGTTCAGCAGCAGGGCGAGGAGGCCAGGGCCCCATACACTGCCCTTCCTCTTCCCTTGAGAAGAGGGCTGCTAACCAGTGTAGGGTTTTTAAAAGGACCCCTAAATAAAACAACAACAACAACAACAACAAAAAAGCTATGCAGTCAGACAGCCAGCAGCAGGGTGGGGGCTAACCAGTGTTCTGCATCGAGTGCCACATGTATGATTATATGCCTCTGGGGCATATGTCATGGGTGTGTCCTCGGTGCAAGGAGCTCCAGGGTCTCAGGGAACGCGTCCGCTCCCTTGAAGCCTTGGTGGCCGACCTGGAGAAGCGCAGGCAGGCAGAGGAGGACCGTGGGGAGACTTCTGGGGACGATCAGGCTTCGTCCCAACCTCAGGCGTGCAGCTCCTTAGCTGCCCGGGTGGGAAGTCTCGGGACTGGAGGACGTCATCCTGGAGAGGAGGGAAACAATCCCCTAGGGGGGACCCCTTCTCCAGGGGATAGGCCCGTATCCGAGCGCACTCGGGATACTCCTCGGTAGGAGGGGGTCGGGGGCTTCTTGTAGTGGGGGATTCGATTATTAGAAACATAGAGAGGGGGGTTTGCGACGGATGTGAGGACCGCATGGTGACTTGCCTGCCTGGTGCGAAGGTTGCGGACATCACTTCTCGTCTAGACAGGCTAGTAGACAGTGCTGGGGGAGAGGTAGCGGCTGTGGTGCATGTCAGCACCAACGACGTGGGCAAGTGTAGCTGGGAGGTCCTGGAGGCCAAATTTAGGCTTTTAGGCAGGAAGCTGAAAGCCAGGACCTCAAAGGTAGCGTTCTCTGAAGTACTACCTGTTCCACGCGCAGGGCCAGCTAGGCAGGCAGAGATCAGGGGTCTCAATGCGTGGATGAGACGGTGGTGTAGGGAGGAGGGGTTTAGATTCGTTAGGCACTGGGGAACGTTTTGGGACAAGCAGGGCCTGTACAAGAGGGACGGGCTCCATTTGAACCAGAATGGAACCAGACTGCTGGTGCATAACATTAAAAAGGTGGCAGAGCAGCTTTTAAACTGATCCCTGGGGGAAGGCCGACAGGAGCCGAGGGGCATCCGGTTCGGGACTCCTCATCCCTATGGGATGAGGATGGGGAGGTTAGAGAACAACAAGACAAAGGCAGAGTAGGAGAAGAAATTGGGAAAGGTAGGGTGATGGGATGTGATAGACGGTTTGGCACAATGAGAGGATGTGGGGACAAAGGAGCGAACAAGCAGCGCGTCCTGGGGCATTCCGTGTATAAATGCTTTTATGCGAATGCCCGAAGTCTACGAGCAAAGGTGGGAGAACTGGAATGTCTGGTGACAAGGGAAAATATTGACATAGTGGGCATAACGGAAACCTGGTGGAATGCGGAAAATCAGTGGGATACCGCAATCCCGGGCTATAAACTCTACAGGAGGGACAGGCAGGGGCGTGTTGGAGGTGAGGTGGCCGTTTATGTTAAGGAAGGGATAGAATCCAGCAAAGTAGAGATTGAAGGTGGGTCCGACTCCACCGTAGAATCTCTGTGGGTTAAATTACCAGGCTTGTGCAGCGATGTAATACTGGGGGCGTGCTATCGTCCTCCAGACCAGAAATCTGATGGGGACCTTGAAATGAGGAAACAGATCAGGGAGGTGACAAGGAGGGACAGGGTTGTAATCATGGGGGACTTCAACTATCCTCATATTGGCTGGGTCAATTTGTGTTCCGGTCACGATAAGGAAACCGGATTTCTTGACGTGCTAAATGACTGTGGCTTAGAGCAGCTAGTCACGGAGCCCACTAGAGGACAGGTGACTCTGGATTTAATATTGTGCGGTTCGCAGGACCTGGTTAGAGATGTCAATGTTACTGAGCCATTGGGGAACAGTGATCATGCTGCAATCCGTTTTGACATGCACGTTGGGGGAAGAATACCAGGCAAATCTCTAACAAAAACCCTTGACTTTCGATGGGCGGACTTCCCTCAAATGAGGAGGCTGGTTAGAAGGAGGTTGAAAGGGAGGGTAAAAAGAGTCCAATCTCTCCAGAGTGCATGGAGGCTGCTTAAAACAACAGTAATAGAGGCCCAGCAGAGGTGTATACCGCAAAGAAAGAAGGGTTCCACTAAATCCAGGAGGGTGCCCGCATGGCTAACCAGCCAAGTTAGAGAGGCTGTGAAGGGCAAGGAAGCTTCCTTCCGTAAATGGAAGTCTTGCCATAATGAGGAGAATAAAAAGGAACATAAACTGTGGCAAAAGAAATGTAAGAAGGTGATACAGGAGGCCAAGCGAGACTATGAGGAATGCATGGCCGGCAACATTAAGGGGAATAATAAAAGCTTCTTCAAATATGTTAGAAGCAGGAAACCCGCCAGAGAAGCGGTTGGCCCTCTGGATGGTGAGGGAGGGAAAGGGGAGATGAAAGGAGACTTAGAGATGGCAGAGAAATTAAATGAGTTCTTTGCATCTGTCTTCACGGCAGAAGACCTCGGGCAGATACCGCTGCCCGAACGGCCCCTCCTAACCGAGAAGCTAAGTCAGATAGAGGTTAAAAGAGAAGATGTTTCAGACCTCATTGATAAATTAAAGATCAATAAGTCACCGGGCCCTGATGGCATCCACCCAAGAGTTATTAAGGAATTGAAGAATGAAGTTGCAGATCTCTTGACTAAGGTATGCAACTTGTCCCTCAAAACAGCCACGGTGCCAGAAGATTGGAGGATAGCAAATGTCACGCCTATTTTTAAAAAGGGAAAGAGGGGGGACCCGGGAAACTATAGGCCGGTCAGCCTAACATCCATACCGGGTAAGATGGTGGAATGCCTCATCAAAGATAGGATCTCAATACACATAGACGAACAGGCCTTGCTTCTGTAAGGGTAAGTCTTGCCTCACGAACCTTATAGAATTCTTTGAAAAGGTCAACAGGCATGTGGATGCGGGAGAACCCGTGGACATTATATATCTGGACTTTCAGAAGGCGTTTGACACGGTCCCTCACCAAAGGCTACTGAAAAAACTCCACAGTCAGGGAATTAGAGGACAGGTCCTCTCGTGGATTGAGAACTGGTTGGAGGCCAGGAAGCAGAGAGTGGGTGTCAATGGGCAATTTTCACAATGGAGAGAGGTGAAAAGTGGTGTGCCCCAAGGATCTGTCCTGGGACCGGTGCTTTTCAACCTCTTCATAAATGACCTGGAGACAGGGTTGAGCAGTGAAGTGGCTAAGTTTGCAGACGACACCAAACTTTTCCGAGTGGTGAAGACCAGAAGTGTTTGTGAGGAGCTCCAGAAGGATCTCTCCAGACTGGCAGAATGGGCAGCAAAATGGCAGATGCGCTTCAATGTCAGTAAGTGTAAAGTCATGCACACTGGGGCAAAAAATCAGAACTTTAGATATAGGCTGATGGGTTCTGAGCTGTCTGTGACAGATCAGGAGAGAGATCTTGGGGTGGTGGTGGACAGGGCGATGAAAGTGTCGACCCAATGTGCGGCGGCAGTGAAGAAGGTCAATTCTATGCTTGGGATCATTAGGAAGGGTATTGAGAACAAAACGGCTAATATTATAATGCCGTTGTACAAATCTATGGTAAGGCCACACCTGGAGTATTGTGTCCAGTTCTGGTCGCCGCATCTCAAAAAAGACATAGTGGAAATGGAAAAGGTGCAAAAGAGAGCGACTAAGATGATTACGGGGCTGGGGCACCTTCCTTATGAGGAAAGGCTACGGCGTTTGGGCCTCTTCAGCCTAGAAAAGAGACACTTGAGGGGGGACATGATTGAGACATACAAAATTATGCAGGGGATGGACAGAGTGGATAGGGAGATGCTCTTTACACTCTCACATAATACCAGAACCAGGGGACATCCACTAAAATTGAGTGTTGGGCGGGTTAGGACAGACAGAAGAAAATATTTCTTTACTCAGCGTGTGGTCGGTCTGTGGAACTCCTTGCCACAGGATGTGGTGCTGGCGTCTAGCCTAGATGCCTTTAAAAAGGGATTGGACAAGTTTCTGGAGGAACAATCCATTATGGGGTACAAGCCATGATGTGTATGCGCAACCTCCTGATTTTAGAAATGGGTTATGTCAGAATGCCAGATGCAGGGGAGGGCACCAGGATGAGGTCTCTGGTTATCTGGTGTGCTCCCTGGGGCATTTGGTGGGCCGCTGTGAGAGACAGGAAGCTGGACTAGATGGGCCTGTGGCCTGATCCAGTGGGGCTGTTCTTATGTTCTTATGTTCACTTGCTACCCCTTTTGTTTTGAAGATACCTGGGTGGTTTTATGTAGAGTCAATTTCTGCTTTCTAAGTAGCAATAAACTGCTACTACGCTCCTGCAAGAAAGTTTCACTTCCACAGGTATCTGAAAACATGCTTAAATTCCTCTTTCTGGATTCTCTCAGGTCACTCCTTCTGCACCCATCCCTCAATAAATGCCAACTCCTGTACTCCACTGTCACCATGCCCCACTTAGCAGATCCAGATAATATCTTCTGAATCCAAAGCTTGTGAAATGGTATAGTCTCACAAAGGCAATCTACTGCATGCATCTGCCCTGCAATGTAGACTATCCGATAGGACCTGAATTTCATACTAGTAAACTTATAATATTAGGGTACAGTGCTGCATTGAGGCCATTGTAGAAACTTATACGTACTCACCAATATTGCACTCGTATTGCACTCACAAATATTGCAAATCGTGGCTTTTGGTCATTGAAAATCAAAAACCACAAACAGAACTTTCATATCACCAATACTTTTCAGTAGACACTGATTATGTTTCAACAGTGAGTCATCATCAGTGATGACTTACTCAGTTTAAATCACACAGATGGACTGGCTTTACTTATCAGTTTATTAAGAATCTATCATTCTACAAGTATAGTTTGGACTATGTGCCAATTAAATCACTTGGTGTTCGTTGACATCAACATTTTATCTGCTTTCTTATGCTACTGCTAACTACACAGCACCTATCTACCCAAATGAAACTGTAGGAATGCAGTCAAGCACCATAAACGTTTGGCTACTATGCCTCAAAAACAAAACACCTGCAAAACTCAAACTAATAGCATGAACAAATATGAATCAATCTCTCTTATGTACAGTTGACCAGGGATGCAATCCTATTCTCCTGAGAATAAGCACTATTTAATACAGTAGGATTTACTACTGCAGAAACAACAACAGTATTTATATACCGCTTTTCAACAAAAAGTTCACAAAGCGGTTTACAGAGAAAATCAAATATCTAATGTCAAATATCTAACATGCATAGGATTATGCTGCAGATGCTTTTTCATATGCAGTATTCAAATATTTATTAATAGATAAATTTAAATTGTACATGCAGGAAGAAAATGGTATGTACATTTGACAATGTACAACATGTGGTCTTGTTCAATTACTGAAAGTCAATTGCAATTATCATTCAGGCAGAGGCATATCCAGGTGGTGATATCATGGCATCACACAAGGTTGTGACATCACATGACACCATGACATCACTTGCAGGTTTGGGGGAGAGCTGTGGCAGCTTCACAATATAGCTGCCACCCCCCATTCCATCTACAGTAGCTTCTTGGCTGACTCTCAGCTTCTGCCAAATTGTGACAGACCTCTGAGCACAGAGCTGTGCACAGAGGTTTGCTGCGGCTTGGGTAGAAGATGGAATGCCTCTAAGCATAGTGCTGTGCTCAGAGATCTGCTGTGGCTTGGCAGAAGCTAAGAGTTAGCCAGGAAGCTGTTGCTCAGTGGTGCCCCCCTTCAAGTGGTATCCACGGTACATGTCCCCACCTGGCACATCCTAGATACCCACTGCAATCAAGCACTCACTTTTGCAATAACTGATGATATGGGCAGTCTGATCCTGTGAACAAGGTAACATGAGAGCAAAGAATTCATGCAAGACCTCATTTTCCCTTTTGGGAACTGGAAAATGATAAATTGCAAGTGATGGAACAGCAACCAAGATTCTCAGATCAACCAGTCCTTACAATATAATCAAATGCCTACACAGTATATACTCATATACAACTTAGAAGCTGTGGCTGATGTACGTAAGATTTATATCCTGTTTTTCAGACCAGTGAGTAGAGGGAAAGGTAATTACAAAACTAATCAAACTGAACAAGACTCCTACTACCCAGGAGAAGTAGTGGTGCATGACCATGGCATTATTTGAGCAAGGGAAAAGAAAGTCTAGATAGCCAGTATAATGTGGGTATAGCAAGGTATACACTTTGATGCTGCTGCCTAGGACAGAGTTACATGTGCACTCTCACACAAGGGGAAATGGAATTTTAACAACTGTTTAGCATTTAATTTTTGCCACATGTTACAATGGAAAATTTACTGCCATTTCTTGGCAGAATCTCTTGGGGAGGGGTGTGCTAATGGACCTGTCTTCGCCTAGTCATTGATTTATTCACACATAGGGCAGGTCAGTAATGACATAATGTTAGTATCTGATGGCAGCGAAATAGTCTGGTGCAAGGAGGACAATCTGCTGGTTATGCCTAATGTCCCAGCAAAGGACTGCCCTTCACGTGACTAAAATAGTCAGTGACTATAGTCAGCATTAAATTAGCATTCCTGTTAGCTAGGCTGAAGCAAGAGCTCAATGATAAAGTTGCCACATTTTGAATTTACACATCTATTTATCTTATTTGATGAAAAACAGGCAGATCAGAATAAATTCTTACCTAGAAGGAGCAGCCACAATTTCCGACTGACTTCAACAGGTGCTGTGCCTGTTATATTGAGATGGAACTACATCTAAGAACTCCAGGGCTTATACACTGTAGGTAGACTCAGAAAACTGGTAGTTTCTCAACTTGCTGGATTGACCAATATTGTGGAAGTGTTATTATGACCATATGTAAACATGATTTATAGACTAAAAGCTGCACAATCCCCATTATGGGTTAAGGTCATATTTTATTGTTTCATAACCAGAGAGGACAGAATACATTTGCACCAAACTATGAAGAGCTTCAGGGGGAGTATCTCTACAAATGTACAATATCTCAAGGTCTCTTTGTGTAAGGAGAGAAAATGAGCAGATTAGTGCTACAGCTGTGCCAAATAATCAAGGGGGGGAGTGTTTAATATATTTTTACTCCACTTTCCACTTGCATGTTCTGCGAAGAGGCAACTTTTTGAGGTCATAAGATGTTTTTCAAAAAATCTTCCCTTCAAAAGTTTGTATTTTTTACACTAGTTCACTGAATCAACTGTTTGATTGGAACTATTTTTTACCAAATCAACAATTTGAACTATTTTTTATACTAGTTCACTACTACAGTATCACCCTCCTTATAGTATCAGTAATGTTGTTAGGTAGTCATGGGGTGGTGTTGTTTGGTGTTCATTTGTTCATGAATGTTCATGAACAAATGTTCATGTTGATGAATTTGCTCAATAAATGTTCATTTGAGGCCCTCCTTCCTTTTTTTCTCAGTGAGATTGTACTGCTTTGAACTTTCATGTGCAGCATGGAGCAGGTTCCTCCACCAAGGATCCTGAAAAAGGCCCTTAACCAAGTTAGAACTGTCTAGGTAATAGTTTGTGAGAGCTAAACATTTTCTACCTCCAAGAATACAGGTAAAGATGAACATTTCACATTATTCCTAGAAAAGGGGTGCCCAAACCCCGACCCAGGGGCCACTTGTGGGCCTTGGGGACTCCCGATCTGACCTGCGGGGAGCCCCCAGTCTCCAATGAGCCTCTGGCCCTCCAGAGACTTGCTGGAGCCCATGCTGGCCTGACGCAACTGCTCTCAGCATGAGGGTGACTGTTCGACCTCTTGCGTGAGCTGTGGGACGAGGGCTCCTTCCACTGCTTTCGGTTTCACATCTGTGATACAGCAGCAGCAGTGAAGGAAAGGCTGACCTTGCTTTATGCAAGGCCTTATATAGGCCTTAAGCTATTGTAAAACCTTCATTCATTCATTTTCGTTCAATCTCTAATATATTCATTTATGTAAATTTATTCAAATTTGAAATGTAAATTCATTCTTTTCTTTCCAGCCCCCTGACACAATGTCAGAGATGATGTGGCCCTCCTGCCAAAAAGTTTGGATACCCCTGTCCTAGAACACTGTCCCAATTGCACCGGGTTACACCACTACTGGTCAAAATTTTTAAAATCTTGGTATTTTTGAATAATGCCCATCATGTTATATATCATTTGATGCGTACTTTTACTCAGAATTCAATGAAACAAACTGTGTTGAAATATTTTGATTCTATAGTTATAGCAAAAAACAGCAGGTGCCGGGCAAAGGTGTATCACCACACCCACCACCCAGGGCATTTCTCAGCCCACTGAATGGGAGGAGGTCTATCATGGCGGGGTGATGCACTAGACTCCCACACTGGGTGACACAAACCTACAGGTGTCAGACCTGTGGCCTTTAGGTCAAACTATACAGAACAGTAAATACATCATCATTCCAGATTTTTTAAATTTAAAAAAGGCAGCCACATAGGGGTCCAATGAGGACTGGGACTATGGTGCTGGGAAAAATCCCTTTTTCCTGTGTCATGTTCTCAATCTAGATTGTGACCTCAAAGCTGCTATTCCCTAGAAGAGTGATGTTCAACCTTTTTCATCTCATGGCACACTGACAAGGTGCTAAAATTGTCAAGGCACACCATCAGTTTTTTTTCACAATTGACAAGGCACACCATGCTGCTGATGGGTGGCTCAAACCCCCATTGGCCCTACTGATAAATGAACCTTCCCCCAAACTCCCGTGGCACACCTGCAGACCATTCACGGCACACCAATATGCCAGCATATGGTTTTCAGCACGTTGGTTGAAAACTGCTGCCCTAGAAGTTCGGTTGCTATAAGCACAATTAGCAGCTTCCCTCCAGGGAAGCTTTAGGAGCCCAAAAGAGATACTATCTCTTTGGATGCTATTGTTGACAAAGTTTTAAAATGGGAAGACAATGATCCATTTAGTGTTGCATCAGGCTTGACCCTTAAAGCCTAATACACAGAGTCAAGTCAAAAAGAGGACTTTAAAATAAAAAACTTGTCATATAAAGGAACACAAGTGACCCCTACAGGCAAAGAATAATGGAACTTTGGGTGTTCATCTAACTTGCTGACAGTTATCGATATGGCTGTGAAAAAAGTATTGAACCCAAGATTTTATTTGGGGGTGAAGAAAATTTCCACTTTTCAATACGAAGCAAGTTAAATCAGGAAAAGGATTCTTTTGTAATATCTCTGACTCTAAACCAAGATTGAATTTTAAATATTAATATCTTATTTGTATCTTAGACAGATTTAAGCTTAATTATTTTCTTTGCAAGTTTTGCTTCATTATCTATAATCATTTGCTTTGCTGATTGCTAATTGTTCGGAGATAACTTCTAATTCAAACGTTATTAACAACTTTCTCTTTTTATGCATGTTTTAAAATGCACATTTGCAGGTTAAATTGTCACAAGTCACAATTGCATTTGTCACAAGTCCTTTTTCATATTAACTATGAAATTTCAGCAAATTTTGCCTGGTTTGCAACTCTAGGTGGCTTGTGGGTCTGAACACAGGCTCAAACCTGTTAATGCCTTTATGGGTCATCTCTAGTAATTGATTGCCTTCCCATTTTATTTTATCAAGACGCATTATATATATTATATATTATATATATATTATTATATATTATTATATATTATAATATTTTATCAAGACGCATTTATATATATATATATATATATATAAAACACCAGTACCGTTTAGTGTTTTTAAAAAGGAAAGATAAGGATAAACTTCAACTAAAGAAGACGAAATCAAGGCAAAGTGCACTAACTAAAACTTGTAAGAACATGTGAGACAGTTACAGAACTAACGTGCTAGCTTTGTACTTTGTGATCTAATAGAACTATTTCCCTTATGCATCACAGATCCTGTTGCTAGACACCAAAACAAAAGCACACAGCTATGTTTTCAGTCTGCTTTGACACAGATAGTATGTTGCACATACAATTTCAAATTTCTGTTAAAGGCAAAACAAAAAACAAACAAAAAAACTTGACAACCCTACCTCATAATTAGCCAAGTAGTTCTTACTTACTAGTATGGGCAGTCTGACATTGTCAAAGACAGGCCTGAATCAATCCCCAAAGACATGTTCTTCTATAATCTGTTTATGTAGTGCATGTTTAGTAAACGTGTAATCTGTATGGCATAAAATGTTGACAATGGGACATTGGGCAGGTAGATTAAGTTTTTTTTCTTCCTTCCAGCTCTAATTTTAGATATTTACAACAGGCTCCAGGGTATGATCTGAAGCCTGTTGCCCGACTAATCTTTTTATCCCTTTTTATAAGTGTAAGGAAAACAGTTATATATTACAGTTAATGATTCCTTCTCATTAGTCATTTTGAGATCCACAGATTTAACTCAACGTAGATCCCGAGCCCATGCTGAAGGGCCTCAGAAGACCTCCCAGATGTGACCAAAAAGCACCTTCCAATCACATCTGGAAGGTCTTCTAAGGCACAGGGAGGTCACACATGGCCTCTCAGATGCTTCTGGAAGGCACTTCCAAATTGTTGAAAAACCAGAAGGGCCTTCCAGTCACATCTAGGAAGCATTCTGAAGTACAGGGAGGTCGCACAGGACCTCCCCGTGCCACAGGAGGACTCCTGAATGCTTCTGAAAGATTTACCCCAAGGAGGGCCCCAATCAAATTACCTCATAGGAAAAGCTGATCATATGACAGAAAGCAGTTCCTCAGGTCACTCTGGAGCTGAGATGCAGCCACCCACTCAATCACCTTGCCAGGAAACTGGAGGTTCGATAAAAGAAATAGGTAAGGTGAGCCATGTGCATAAATAAAGAAAACTGAGTTTCAGAAAGTTCTACTATTAAATTTGGTGCCTATATCCATTATTCCTCATCTTACAGCAGTCCCAATTATCCAACCTTCGGTTTTCCAAGATTCCACTTAATCTAGAATGATATTTAAAAACTGCAGGAGCACTTTCTTTTAGCCCTCCAGCAGTTAAAGTGACAGAACTCCTTCTCCTCGAGAGGCAGGAAATGTAGGATGGAGATATCAATAATGAAAGGCACCTTCCTGTCCTGCCCCTTTCTGCAAAATGGGGCATTTTTTTTCATTTGGAAAAAGCTGGATCCTGGTGGCATTTGGGGCCAAGATATGGAATGAGAGAGGAGGGCAGAACATTGCTTTCTGAGGAGTTGGCAAGAGGTAGAGAAGCACATGATCAGTTGTGGATGTAGGAAGCTGTCTTATTTCTTCCATTTAAGTTACAACTTGTTTTGCCCTCTCCACCCCTTTCTGCATTATCCAGTATTTTTGGTAATCTGACCACGATCTGTCCCATTTAAGTTGGATAACTGAAACACTACTGCATTTCTAAATAAACCTTTAATTCCTTTCTTGCCAGGTCAGCAATCTGGACAAACCACACTTAAACTTTCAAAGTATGTATAACCTTTTCCTTTTTTTTTTTTAAGGGGCACTTCCCGCAACACATGCCATTCTACCCTATTAGGAAGAATGGCAGATTATGGTTTTTCCTAGATTGTTTTTAATGGACTTACATTTTAATAAAATGTTAATTCAATATTTTTTTTGAATTTGGAAGGTAACAAGAAGGGGGTCATCTTGTGAATTATGAACATTTACAGCTAGATATTACTGGTTCACACTCCACATGCCATTCAAATATACAAACTTGTCCAAAGTTGCCAAATTCAGTAGTTAGAAATTGAGGCTGTTTTCAAGAGCCTAAAGAGCTACTTCGTAATACTCTAAATTCAGAATTTGGCCAGATGTTGTCCCACTGAAGATGCTGTTTACAAATCACATGGCCAGTGCAGCAAAGGAAAAGAAGCAAACATCAGTTCCTGCTGAAAACAGGTAGTGATATTTTACCCTCTTAATTCTGCCAACTCTCCTCTCTCATCACTTTCTGTACATATTGGTGCAAAGCATTAGAAATGCACACAGAAATATCTCAAAGCTAACAATCTCTGACATTCTGAGAAAACATGGGTCATAAGTATGGGGCATTAATTATCTGCAGAACAATTTTAGTAATCATGCTGTAGTACACAGAGTGGGTTTACCAGTGTGCAGAGTGATGCAAGGGAAATAGAGATGGTACAAACTGAAGAAGAAAAAACTCACAAAACCTTAACTGGCTGTTTAAGTGGTTAACGTTTCTTATCTTATCTTCAGTCAACTTGAAGCACCTACGCATCATCATAAATATTCAGGAAGTTTATCATTTAATGGCATTCCTTAGATCTCATCCAATAAATTGCTCATCAAGCAATTTATTCTAAAATAGAAATTGGCAAATAACTTGCAATAGTCAAACTGATCTCAGGGCTCACTAGGTGCCAGGGATGTTCTCTTGTCTTCCTTACCCTTTGCCAGAGACAGACATTTCAGACAGCAGAAAAGGATGGAGGAAAGAGCTAAAAGGGGTAGGGGAGAAAATGAAACTGGAGAAGCAGTTGTCTTATTAACTTCCCAGGACTGCCTCAAGATGGCTGTCTGAAATACAGCTGCCAAGCAAGGCTCTGTTCCAAGCCATTAAATCCTAGTCATGCCCCTGAATACAGAAAAAATTATTGCTGAGTTCCTTGACAGGTACTGTATTTACCATTCACGCACACAGGCATAATAATATCACTTGCACCTTTTTTCAACAGTCTCAGATATAGAAGCAAAAAGTTGCTTAAAATGTTTATGTAGTGATAAAATATTCTTTAAAGATATACTACAAAATTTTGTGTGTGCGCACGTACATGCATATTATATATTTACACACATGCATACAAAAAAGAACCATAGAAATATCTCTTCTCATGTAGGTTTGAGACAGTCTATCAATTATAAGCAAGATGAATAGCCAGGATGCCCAAAACTCAGGATGCCCAAGCCTCCTAGTTATTCAGTGGGCTGTAGCCAAAGATAATTAAATCCCATTGTCATTATGGAGGTTAAATTGGTCACAACTAACTTAACTGATGATTGCAATCATTCCTTGGCTATGATTAACTCTCTTTGGATACAACACAGTATCTCTAGTGGGCCAGGGGACAGCTAGTCAACACCATCACATGGAAGTACGAGACAGAAAACTATATTCCTTATTTCTTGTCCTAATTGGAATCAGGTCATCCTGCGACTGTTTTTAAATATTTCATGTTTCCAAGGTATCATCTACAGGGACCTTTAAATGTGTTTTAAGCATGGCCATGAAACTGCTACTGTACTTGCCCTCCTTTTTCCCCAGGTGAGGACGTGAGTGAACATTACACTGCAAACTGTCTATTCTGAATCTTTTTTTTTTGTTATGTGGATGGGTGTGGTGAGAGATACCGTTTAAAGAAACATTACAACAGTATTTGAGAATTATTGTTCCAGAATACTTCAGTTCAAAAGAATGGTTTCAAATTCAAGCTCACTGAATCTTATTCCTGGTGTATCTTTGTGACTTAAACAGGTATAGTATCCAAGCAACCTGTCTCTGGGGAGCTTTCAGAATTCTCAACAGTCAGAGCCTTGTGTTCAAGCAGCTACTTTTCATGCAGTGAGTGTGACTAAGGGTTAGCATCAGGGTCAGCATCGTTGAGCAACTGCTGAGGGTAAAAGCCCTCAGATGGGCCAACTGCTGGTTCCCGGGATCAGTATTTGCACCCATTGCCTTCAGAAAAGCTGAAGGGGATTGCAGGAAAACACACAGGAATGCAGCAGCTGCTGTCACCTCTCTTCTCTAGTGACTAATAACCAAGAGAGGAATAAGTTACTGAAGATGGATATGATCAAAAGAGATAAACAAATGGGTGGATAAAGGCAAGGCACTCAGGTAATGATGGCAAAGTGACTTACCAGAGCTCATCCACGTAGGAGTGGGTCAGTGGAGGACAACTTACTTATGGTCCACGAGACTGGGAGATGGCCCTGACCAGGCTGTAAGTTTGTCACAAACACCTTGAAAAAATTGCTCTGGAACATGAACACTGTTTCATTCTATTCATATTTCCTTGAAGGCTTCCCTCAGTTTTAAAAGATCCCACACCCATTTCATCTGATATGGTAAAGAACACTTCTCCATTTATCTAGCCCTGAATGTAATATTCTTCAGTGCCAATAAAATGTTGAATGATGGACCAACACATTTCAGGTAAAATTCATCTATTCACATGCAACACCAAAAGCAAATGAAACATACTTCCCTGCATATAACTCTTATACCAGGCTCCCACCAGTTATCCCAAACTGTACAAATATTTACAGTACGCATCAGAGGTAATTCATAGTGAAAATGCTATTTGGTTTTCTTTCTTTCAGCTGGGTAGACTAAGAATGACTACTCAGAGTGAGAATACCCAAGCAATACATAAGTTAAACTTTTAGAAACAAACCATTAGACTGAAAGAAAAGAATCTGATAGAAAGCAGTGTTGGGGTTTAAAAAATTATTTGATCTGAACAATGAGAAAGGTGATAAGTCACATAGCGGAGTTCTGAGAAAGATTTGAAACTTTACAAAGGAAAACCAGAGAGAAGAAGGAAGTTACAGTAATTTAGTTCAGAAACTAGCATAATATAAACCAATTTTTTATCCATGAAAACTGAGATGAATGACTGTGTTATCTTAACACTAAATCAGTGGTTCTCACACATTTAGCACTCGGACCCACTTTTTAGAATGAGAATCTGTCAGGACCCACCGGAAGTGATGTCATGACCGGAAGTGCCATCATCAAACAGGGAAATTTTTAACAATCCTAGGCTGCAATCCTACCCACACTTACCCAAGGGTGAGGTCCATTGATTATCATTGTTAAAAGAATATATGTAGTAGCTTGTTAAAAGTACAGGCCTGTAATATTTCCCCAAATGCAGTCACATCCCATGGTAGCATCAAGTCTAATAGATTAAAAATAGAATACTGAAATGAACAGGGACCCACCTGAAATTGGCTCGTGACCCACCTAGTGGGTCCCAACCCACAGTCTGAGAAACACTGTGCAAAACAAAAGAAAAACGGCATTGCTTGGGGTAGAGTGGCAGTTCCCAAACTTTTACTCAGAAACTGGGAACCCTGTAAGTATTTACAGGGGTGGCGGCTACAGCACTGCAATTACTGTGGCAGCACTGCAACCAAATGATACTTCATGTCATATTTTTAATAAGATCATGCTACAACATTTTGTCGATCACTGAAGCAGCCAAATGACTTCATAACGTTCCTGGGGGTAGCGCTGACCATCTGGAAGGTGCGGGGGCGGTGTTGGCCCCCTCCATGGACCTCTCCACTGCTCCAAACATTTCATATCATGACCCACTTCTGGTTTGTGATTATTTCCCAGGTACATTACAAAGTCCCTTGGTCGCGGTAGCACCACAATCACTGCGGTGCCATCACTGCCATCATTGCTGGGCCACTCCTCTTAATGACCTGCTTCTAGTTCCCCTAGTGCACTGCTATTCAAATTGGGGCATCACGATGCCCCAGCCTGAGGGCCCTGGTCTCTGCCCCCTTAAGGGGCAGGGGCAGCCTAGAGGCAGGGGGAAGGCAGCGGCGTGATCCTCAGGGGGCTGCAGGGGCTTGGGTGCACTTACCCAAGCCTCCTGTAGCCTCCCTGTTGTGTGGGGAGCCTGGCACGACTTCTTCCACTTTAGCAGGGGCAGGGCGTGATCGCTCTGCATCCACTTTCCCTGCTGCAGGGAGCCCTGCCAGCAGTCACGCCGGGCTCCCCGCACCCCAGGGAGGCTGCAGGAGGCTTGGATAAATGCACCCAAGCCCCTGCAGCCCCCTGAGCAGCACGATCCTGGGGATCACGCAGCTGCCTCCTCCCCCTGCCCCTGCAACATTAGTGTGTTTCTCAATGTTTGTTGAAACAAGTACACTTAAGATGCTTAGACATCACATTCTTATCTTGCTAGCAACTAATCAAATAAAAGTAGCTAATGAAATTAGTTTGCTAAACCCAAGTAGTTTTTGTAAGGTTTGCTTCCAAACTAGCCTGAGCAAGGGAACAGGCAACAGCACAGTACTAAAGAAGCAGACTGGAGGTTTTCCCTGTCTTTATGCCTTAGCCAGGCCCAAATAATATTTCTGCTCCTGTCCAGGTGCGCAACAAATGCCTACTGCCTGTGTCACTTGTAGCATCCAGGCTACAGCCTGATAACTCATTGCTTACCCTGTTACCATATATATATCTAACCAAGGGCACAATCCTGACCAGGTCTACTCAGAAGTAAGTTCTATTTTGTTCAATGGGGCTTACTCTCAGGAAAGTGTGGTTAGGATTGCAGCCCAATTCTGATCTGAACGAATAAAACCCATTAATGTTTCAAGCACCTGAAATGTTTAATGAAATGGGTTCTGGCCCACAAAAAGTTGATGAAACAGGAGATGACCTCCTATTAAAATATGAACAAGATCTTGAGGTGTAATCAAAATCACTGTTAAGCTAAAACAGGCAAAAAAGCTAAGTGCTACATACATTCTGAATCTTCATCCCCCTGTGCAGCTACAACACAGACCAAATCAAAAGGTTTTTACCATGTATTCTACAGATAGTAAGTACAGGCTTTGGCACTTCTCCAAGAGAAGGGAAATCCACAACAGAGTGATCATCACCATTATTATTAGATGATGGCAGAAAATCTTGGGAGGCTTCCAGAAAGTTTGGCTTATGCCCTGTAAACAACCTACACTGGAGCAAACAACTGTATAATGCTGAATATTTTCTGACTAGGAAATTGTGCCAGTCAGAATGCAGTCAAAATTTACAAGGCCAACTCATATTTTATTTTCTTTCACTCTCGCCACCAAGTCCTATCAATAAATTATGTCCATGACTCCTGGCTCCCAGAAGCTTTGTAGATATTTTGTATTCACAGTCACAGAAACATTTCATTTCTAGCTGAATTAGTCATGCCTTCCAGGACACTAATGCTCACTTGCTCTCTCCCCCCATACCAAAATATAGTTATACACAGTACATACACATACACAATTTTGTCAGTATACAGTATGTTGTCCAATATACAGGCATCCCACATGTCCATGGTTTCAATTATCCACAGTTCAAAACTCCCACCAGTGCACAAACGACTTATCTGCCTGTGATTGCAGCCCTCCTGACAGCAAATGGCTCCTGTCTGCAAATGCTAATAGGAAGGAAGAAGCACTTACAGGAAACAAGTCTGAGCACTGAAAATAACACAACACAAACGAATAGAGAAGGAAGGTCTGGCTCCTATATTCAAAGTAAATTTGGCAAGCTCTGCAATAGAAGGAAGAAACTGATGGAGATGTGTCCTTGATTTTGAACTTTTGTAGCAGCTCCCTTCCTTTGCAGTTCTCAATTAGCTTGCCCTTCATTATTGAGGTTGGAGGCAATCCACACAGATGTGCCCTTCTAGCCCATCTCAGTCATTTCCAGGAAAGCAGGTAGAAGGCAACAATATACTGTAGGAAGAACACTACAGCCCCAGTTTCATCCCATTCTGAACAGTGTGCCAATCTGCTGTGGCCAATGACCTCCCTTCCAACACAATCACTCCTGACTCTAGAAGGTTGGAGGCTGCAGGGACCCTTAGAATGCATCTGCAACCAGCGTGGAGTGATTTGAAATGCAGAGCCCTTCACTGTGGGGAGGGTGAAATTAACTAACTCATGGCGGGGGGAAGACAAGTAAGACTGCGCACTTTGGAAAAAATTCAAAAATGCGCTGGCTAGCTTTTTTCCCACCCATGCTTTAGTCCAGGGGGCTCCAAACCCCGGCCCGGGGGCCAGATGCGGCCCGCAACAAGCCTCTTTCTGGCCCACGGCCAACCTATTGTCCCCTGAAAGCCTCTGGCCCACTCAACTGAACATGACCAGAACTGTGCTCCGATTGTGTCTGGAGGGTGTTCTGAGGGCCAGGGAGGTTGAATGAATGAGCCCATTTGTTCATTTATTCACTCATCTAAGTTCCATCTCTAATTTATTTATTTAAATTTTATATTTAAATTTTTTTCCCAGCTCTCCACACCACGCCAGATATTTGATGCGGCCCTCTGGCCAAAATGTTTGGAGACCCCTGCTTTAGTCAACTGATTTAGTCATTTCACCTCTATTAGTCCATTTCGCGCTCCCCTAGGGGAAGGGCTTCACACTCCAAATTGCTCTGTACTGATCACAGGCACCACTTTGAAGGCACCTGCAGCCTCCAGGAAGGTCTCTGCTGGATTGAGGAAGATATTGCCAGGTATCTACTCAGGAGTAAAATCCAATACATGCTTAGCCCAATGTGTAGAAATAGTTGTTATTCTAGATGGCTCTTTGTGTGGTATGGCAGCCATGAAACCCTGAGCTGACCACTATCAGGGCTTAGATATGCCTGCTGTAGCTTCCCAGCATCAGTGCCCTGGAAGACTCCAGTGCCACCCCTGAGAAAACCCCAGCCAGCTCAAACAAGGAGACTGTTAGACAGTACAGCAATATCATCCATATCCTGTCTTAGCCACCCAACCTCAGAGGCGGACACTCAAAACTTGCCAAGTACTGAGCAGAGAACCTGGAATTAATAGATCACCACATAATAGACAGCTTCCACATAATAGACAGTCCAGAAGCCTTGGCTCTGAAACACATTGAAACCTGGAGGACAATACTGGGAGCACTGCTCCCTCTACGCTGTGCAGAAGCACAGGAATACACCTTTAATAGGAGCCCCACCCCCACCCCGTGCAAATGAAAGAAGTTGCTGCACATCTCTTATCTTCTGCCCTTTGCTGTTTCTGCCCTATCCCTCTTCAGAGCCTGTCAAAGGAGAACCAGGCATTGTATGCAGTTCGCTGAACGAACGCCTGGAACAGCTGGACTCCAGCACATATCACTGATGGAGTGATGCCTCCATCTATTCCTGGGATGTCAAACTCATTTCACATAGAGGGCCAAAGTTAGCATTTGTCGTGCTTGCTGAGGGCCAGAAGTGACTATTAAGCAGAAACTGACATCATTAAGCAAATGATGGCCAGAAATAAGCACTTTGTTCTCACATAGAAACCCATTAACTGCAAATGACAGAAGAGAACATTCTGCTAACAGGCCCTGATTTAGAGTCTAACACTACAGTCCTATATAAACTTTCCTTACTTCTGAGTATACATGCATAGAATTGTGCTGTGCATTTCTGTTTTCAGAGGGTCTGTTACGAATACCTAGCATTAACTAGGAGGAGGAGATTTTTAGTCAGTGTTTCATTTACTCCATCATTCACACAGGTGTAAATTAAAAAAAACAAGCAGTGGAGTAAATAGTCATGAAATATTGTATGTCATGTACAGGGCTGGCTTAAGGCCTATTTGGCCAAATTGGAGCCCCCCACTTAAGGGTCCCCAATATGCCAGTGGATTGCAGCACTTGTATAAGTCCAAGACAGGGGTGTCAAACATAAGTCCTGGATGTCCTGGATGTGGCTCTCAGGATTTTATCAGGCCTTCGGGCTCTCAACTGCTAAGCAATGTTGAGGTATCACTGCTGAAAGGGTAGCCCACATTATAATTGCACTTTCCATATTTCAAAATATGATCAAGATTTGTGAATTTTTTCTTCTACCATTGTAGCTAATGAGTTCCTAAGTGATAACTGCTCATTTCTGGTCATCACCTGGTTAATGATGTCACATTCTGCTTAACAATGTCACGTCTGACCCTCAGCAGGCATCCTGTATGCTATTTGGTCCTCTGTATGAAATGAGTTTGACACCCCTGGTCTAAGAGATCACTTCCAGGCAGCACTGCTCCAAGCTGGGGGAAGAGATGCCACCTGGACCGAGTGAGCATTTGCAAAACTTGCAAAGCACGTGTATCCCACCCAGTCCCAGAGTCAGGGACAGCCGTAGGGTGATTTGACCAATGTGGACCCTGCTTTTGGAGGGGCCCCATGACGGGACATCAAGTGGACCGTCCACAGCCACAGCTGGCACCTTACTCTGTAGCTGACTCTCTGGCACAGAATCTTCCATGCTGAAGTGTCACAAGGACAGTGCAGGAAGTGGAGTGTTGCTGCTGAACAGCCCTCCCACCACTGGTTCCAATCAGCTCAAAACTTCCTCCCCTTGAAGCAGTTCAAAGTGACGTTATCACGTCACCACCACCTACTTCCCGGTGCCATACTTTGCGCACTGTGTGCAGGACACCATCAGCCCTGGGCTTGGTGCTGCCTCAAAGTCCGGTGAGTAGGGGGCTGGCAGGGGGTGGGGACACTGCAAAAATTTCACACTGGGCCCTCCTGGACACAACCAGAACTCGCAGGCCTGAACCAGAAGTGGCTTCTGGTCACATTGGAGAGGTTTTCTGAAGTAGCGTGGAGGCCCATGAAGTGGGCCACAGGCCTGGCACAGCCTCCAGAGGACCCAGTTCGGTCTCAACATGAGTAATTGCTGCACTGGGCCCCCAACAATTCCAGCATTTGTGGGTTTTGGTATCCGTGGGGGGTGGGGTCCAGGAATGAGGGTCCATTGTATATATTCAATGAAGTGTGAAGATACATTACCTACATTCAGATGTGTATTCGCAAGCACATATGATTTATGCTTGCACTTCCTGATCCAGCAAGTTACATATGAGCATACACAGATTTCCTTAGCTGGAAAGGGGGTATATTGCTCCATGGAGCCTAGGCATTACAGTTCCTCTGCACAAGCACAGAAGCAGCCAGTTCAACAAGGTTTCAGTCAGTATCTTCCCACTGGGCCAGTTGCATAACGGCAATTCCAAAAAAACTCTGCAACAGCTCCTCTACTCAGCATGGTTACTCAGGGTTGTCACCAGGACTCAAGGTATTTATGAGTCCTTCCCCTCCTTTGTCATACCGTCAACCCCTTCCTATTCCATGCTATTGTAGCTGCTGTTCATCCTTCCAGCAAGAACAATCAAAAGAAACACAACAGGTTGAGATCAAAATGTGCCCTTCCATGTGCCAATATGTTCTAGCACACATAATAGGGCTCATTTTAGAGCTAAGGCAAGAAGCTTGTGTGAGAAAAACATCACCACCAAAACTCAAACAAGCAATAGCTTATGATCATTTTTAATTTCTTTTAAAATAACATCTGCTTCAGGTGGCTTACCTTTGTTGTTATCGGTAGATCTTTTTTCTTTTTTAAAACTTTTTTTGCCATACCTCTATGGACAGTGATGGCTCAAAAAGTACTTGAAGCACTGAAAGCTTTCCCAGAATTCTTTTCTAGAGTGCACCAGGAAATGACCCTACATCACTCATTCTTGAAAGGGGTGGGGAAATGATGTCTGGCAGTAGCTAGCTATTGAGAAGCAATGTTTCAAATGCTGTTGAAGGCGCTGCTGCCATGAGTACCAGCAAAAAAAAAAAAGTTTAAAGTAGAAAAACAAAGCCCTGCTGCCACTATCCGCCCCAACACTTTTTGTGGAACTCCATGGGTAACAGAACTTCTACTGCTGGTTTAAGCCTGGATACCACACAATATAGTGCTCTGTTGTCTGGGCAGGAGGTCTGGTCTAGAGGGTAGAGCCTCCGTTAGCCCGAAGATAACATCAGAAGGTCGCCAGTTTGAGGACACCGGCAGCTCCCTGAACGGCTGAGAATGGCGAGACCTTGAAGCAGCTGACAAGCCAAACTGAGTGATTCCACCTGCTCTTGGTGTAAGCAAGAAGCGTCTTGGCTGCCCTTCATGTGAGAGATGGAGCCGCTTGCCAGCCTGGGTGGGAGAACTGGAGGCCAGAAGTGAGACCAAACCAGGAAGATTCATTCTGAAATGTTGTTGGTTCTTGAAAGAGAGAACCTTGTAAAAATCCCCTTAAAGGATTTAGAAATACCTGCCTATGTAAACCGCCTTGAATAAAGTCAGAGGAGTAATCCGATGACCAGAAAGGCGGTATATAAAAAGAGGCACTTTTTTCAAGTGGGTGCTCCTTTTTTTAGCAGGGGGAGAGTAACTGGCCCATCTCACTCCAGTAGTGTCTGTTCTAGTGGCTGTCTGCTGGTATTCTTTTGCATCTTTTTAGATTGTGAGCCCTTTTGGGACAGGGAGCCATTTAGTTATTTGATTTTTCTCTGTAAACCGCTTTGTGAACTTTTAGTTGAAAAGCGGTATATAAATACTGTTAATAATAATAATAATATAAATACCTAGTTATTATTAGTTATTATTGTCACCAAACACCTATCGGAGATGGGAGGCCACCCCTAAGGCCTTCACATTATGGCACTTAGCCTCTTTCACTGCCACTAGGCACTCCTCCCCATCAGGCAAAGACAGAATATTCCCAACTTGATTAATGGGGAAAACACAAGTTTGAATTTATGATAGAAGATAGTTTTGACTATTATTGTTTTGACTACATAATTGAATACAACTACTATCTTCATATAAGTCATTTTTATGTTGTTTCAGATACATCTTCATTGCAGAGACTGATGAAATCCAGGGCTCTTAATCTCATTTAGGTCAGGTTGGCAAACATTAAGTCTGAGCAGTCTGGGACTGTGTTGAGTAAAAGGTGAAAAGGTGAACAGATTCTAATGAGAATCTGGGGATTAATTAAGTGGAACATCTGAGATTTACACCCTCCTGGCCAAAGCTGGATTCCTTCCATTTTGGCTGGTTACATTTACCTGGAATATGTCTTTCACAGAGCACCCACAGATTTGCAATCACATCACTTCTAAAAGTCAAGCCTTGCTGTGAATGAGGAGTTTTTACTGCTTCTAGACCCTGGTGCTGACAAGGTATCTACACAGACAACAATACAAATTTTATTTTGAACCACAATTTGTCCAGTGACTAGAGGGGAAAAGATTATACAAGAATAATAATGGGTTGATTATAGTTTTGGCTCAAAAACATCAGCAAAGTGCGAACAAGATTGAGCAGGGTGAGCAATAATAGGTTTCCCCATGAATGGACACACCATATTCTCAACAGGCCTACTTAACTGCTTCAATATGAGATAGCTTGTGGCTATGTCACTCATCCTACCTTGGTGGACCTCTCCATGTTCCTCCTCTATTTCATACTGCACTTGATTAACAATTGAAAATACTCTATTATATCTGCAAGAATCATCTCTCCATCAGAGGCCTGAGTTACATTATCCATGCCAAGTCCATTTCCTCTGATTAATCAAGCAACTCTTGAAATAATATCACTCAATAGTTAAATGGAAGGAGGAAGAACCGCAAGGAGAAAAATGAACTTCCCAATATCTAGCTGGAAATTAAAAGAATTGTATTCCAAGGGCATCTCTGAAGCCTTCCTTTTTCCAGTAGGTACAAGCCCATTGAGAAAACCCTTGACTGAGGGACTGACACAGACATTGTTCAGAGACTTCCATCCTCCAATCGGAACAGTAAATGATGAAGAGTCTTAGTCCAGAGAGACTCATTAATGCCAAGACAAATGAGGAGAGACATCTGCACCACATATAAACCCAGAAGATTTCAGAATCCTAATTCAAGGAACATTTTCAGCAACCCACAGGTAGCATGCTCTAGAGTAATATACAAAACTCTACCAACTTTGACATAATTTTTGTTTGTTTTAATTAGTATTCAGCTATATACAATATTAGAGTGAAAGAGCAACACATGCATAATAAGCGCTAGAAACAGTTATTGTGGCCTTCACAATATTCTATATGCTGTACTTAAATTCAGGAAACCAGATGAATAATGTAGGGCATAGGACCACATCCATTAATCTTCCCTACTGAAAAACCCAACCAACTCAGGTCACAGATCCACAATGAGCTATGCAGATATGGTTTGTCCTAGGTGACCTTGAGCCAGTCACTCTCTCTCTCTCTCTCTCTCTCTCTCAGCCTTTCCTACTTCACAGGGTTGTAGTGAAGACAAAAGGAGGGGAGGAACTATGTATAGCACCCTGAGCTCCCTGGATGAAAAATGGCATTGAAAAGTAACAAATAAAGTGGAAAAAGTAGCATATACTCTGTGGTAAACAATAATACTCGTATATATTTTTGCACAAATATACTACAAGTGATACCTGTCAATATATTCCATAAAAACTCTCTGAAAGCACTCAGTTTGATTTGCATTAGTGTTATGAAAAAGCAAGAAGCAAAACTTCTATGGTTTACTTGAATACAAAATTGATCCTTGACTTTAAGCATTTTCAAAAGTCCCACCCCTCCACCCCTCTTCGATATCAGAAAAGCTAAGCCAATGGTGACCAGAAAGTGACACATCACAGGAACACAGGAAGTTTCCTTATACCAAGATAAATAATTGGTTCATCTAGGTCAGGGGTGTCCAAACATTTTGGCAGGAGGACCACATCATCTCTCTGACACTGTGTTGGGGGCCTGGGAAAAAAAGAATTTACATTTAAATTAGAATAAATTTACGTAAATGAATATATTAGAGATGGAACCTATATGAATGAATGAACGGTCTTGCAGTAGCTCAAGGCCTTGCACAAAGCAAGCCTTTGCCACTGTTGCATCACAGACATGAAACAGCATGTAGTGGAGGGAGCCCTCATTCCACAGCTCAGGTGAGAGGTTGAACAGTTGTCCTCACACTAAGAGCAGTTGCGTCAGGCCAGCATGGGCTCCAGTAAGTCTCCGGAGGGCCAGAGGCTCATTGGAGATTGGGGGCTCCTTGCAGGCTGGATTAGGAGCCCCTGAGGGCCGCAAGTGGCCCCAAGGCCAGGGTTTGGGCACCCCTGATCTAGCTCATTGATTCTGGCTGGCAGCAGCTCTCCAAGGTTTCAAACAGAAATTTTTCTCTGCTGTGTCTGGCGATACCAGGAACTGAACCAAGACCTTACATGCACAAAGCATGTGCTCTATCATTGAGCTACAACATAAAAGGGAGAGGGGCTCTCTACAGGATCCTGGAGCAAGTAAAGTAGATCTACAAAAGCTACAAACATGAAGAAACTGAAAATTGGCAGAGAACTGTGAAATTAATAGAAGAAGATGCCTCATACTGTATCAGACCATTGGTCCAACTAGTACTGTGGACACTAACAGAGGCTCTCCAAAGTTTCAGACAGTAATTTGTCTCTGCCCTACCTGGTGATAATGTTCTGCACGCAAACAAGACACTTTTTCTCTGAGCTTAACAAACTCTCTAAGGCCCATTATGACATCAAAGCAGATATCACCCTCTCTCCGCTGAATGATAGATACCAGCAATATGACAATTAACAAAATAAAAGGAGTAACCTTGAGAAAATTGACAAAAAAAATTGTCATATCTGATCAGCCAACTATCAGCTATAACAGCCCAAACATACTGAGTGCTTACAGCACCAGACGATCTGCCACCATAAGTCCCAATGCAGCACTGCAAAATAGGTGCCACTGCAGAACCATTCGTGCAAATGGCCTGAGGCCCCACACACACTACAATGGCTCACCCAGGCCATGCCGGAGCAGGTACGGTGGTAGTGATGGCAGGTTGCAAATGTTTTTACTTACTTCTCCAGGCTATCTGGCATCTCCCCCCCCCCACCACCACCACAGGATGCAGCATGTGCTCCATTGCTGCCACTGCACTGTGCAAACCGGTGGGGGATAGGATTGGGGCATAAGCCATACAAACCGATCTTCCTCCATATCACTCGCAATTTAGGGTAAAGACTTGTTCCTCAAAATACTAGATTACTAGTAAATACAATTCTATATGTATAGCATTTGTGGCATCTACCCATTTTAATATATTATTCCAGTGTTTCTCAAACTGTGGGTCGGGACCCACTAGGTGGATCGCGAGCCAATTTCAAGTGGGTCCCCATTCATTTCAATATTTAATTTTTAATATATTGAACTTGATGCTACCATGGCATGTGACTGCATTGGGGAAATGTTACGGATCTGTACTTTTAACAGGTGACTCTGTATATGCGTTCAACAATGATAGTCAATGAGATTTATTCCTGGGTAAGTGTGGGTAGGCTTGCAGCCTAGGATTGTTAAAAATTTTCCTGCTTGATGATGTCACTTCTGGTCATGACATCACTTCCAGTGGCTCTTGAAAGATTCTCTTTCTAAAAAGTGGGTCCCGCTGCTAAAAGTGTGAGAACCACTGTATTATTCATTTATTTTGAAAAGTATGTTTTACCTCCATCTTAAAAACTTCTCCCTAAAACACACACACACACACACACACACACAAAAGGCAGCTCACAATCCTAAGAATAGAACCACAAAATACAAAACAAGAGAATCCAGAACAGAAAGATCAACCAAAACAAGTAACAAAATTAAATTACTAAAGCTTGGAAGAAGACAGACAGAGAGAGAGAGAGCCCGATCTAACCTGCTCTGGCGCAGTCAAGTCACATGGCCTGCACTATATCCAGCACAAGTTAGGCGGCAGCTAGAGGTCTCCTCAGGGTAGGGATATTTTCTCCCTTACCCCAAGTAATGCCCCAGTCTGCCCTATGGAGCTACTTGGATCTCCACCAGCTATTTAGCTAGGGGAAGTCCAAGCAGCCCAGGGTAACGCTGGGAGGTCTGGGAGGGGAATTAGGAGGCTGATCCCGCCTCCTCCCAGGTCTGTCCTGCCACCTACTCCACCTTCTCCCACTCAAGAACGCCCCTTCTCCCTCCCTCCTGCCACACATCCCGGGCTCTGTGCCACTCAGCGGCATACTTACCTCTACCAGTGACCAAGCCTCTAAATACAGTGTCAGCAGGGTGGCACAAGCCTCTCCACCAGCAATGCTTACTCACACTATGTCACAAGCATTGTTTATGGCACAATTGTGACATCTTCAGCCGGCGCAGCAACTGCTGTGCTGGCCAAAGGCACAGTTAGGATTGCGCTTTGAGTGAGTAACCAGAGATACCTGTGTGGTCTTTATTCCATCCACATCTAGTTGTGTTTTTTCCAGCCTTTCCAAATGAAACAAAAAGACTACATACTACTTGAAATTCTCAATCACTGTTAAAGCTTTACCCAATTCATTTATGACTGCTTTGTGATGTTTTGAATTCAAGTGCAGGATCAAACTGAGGTGATGCTACATATTGTTTGGCCTGGTGTTTGTTTTTACTTTAAAGCACCAGTTAGGTCTGATCTCAGGTAGGTGAGCCGAGCACAGACAGGGAGTTTCTCCACTGAAAATACCTCCTGAGGCTGCTTTAAGCCCCCAAAGTCACCTGCACAGTTATCACCAGAGTGATGATCTTATCACAGTGGCACTGAATTCTTCTACATTATCTGAATTTCCATCAGGTTTTCTCATTCCCCTGCCTTTGACTGCCAGTTCCTAAAGCCAGCCCTATGAGAAATATATATTCAATAATGCGTAAGAGACTGTCAGAAACAGAATGTTTAACATATACATAAAGATTGCACTCCAGACCTCCAAATAAAAATATTTGTTTAAAACTCTAATATCATTGCTAGACTAGGCCGGAGAGAGCTAGTTACAATTTCAAGATTAACTTAAATCCCAAACATTACCCTATAGACTAGGATTTATGAAATTTATCACATGATACTGGTACTCTGCCAAAGATCTCCAGCAGCTCATGGATCATTTTAGCAAGGCCTGTCAAGATTTTGGACTGACGATCAGCCTGAAGAAAACACAGGTCATGGTTCAGGATGTGGACTCACCTCCCTGCATTACAATCTCTGCGCATGAACTGGAGGTTGTCCATGACTTTGTGTACCTTGGCTCAATGATCTCCGACACTCTTTCTCTCGATACTGAGCTAAACAAATGCATCGGTAAAGCAGCTACCACGTTTTCCAGACTCACAAAGAGAGTCTGGTCTAACAAGAAGCTGACAGAACATACCAAGATCCAGGTCTACAGAGCTTGCATCCTGAGTACACTTCTGTACTGCAGCGAGTCATGGACTCTTCGCTCACAACAGGAAACTGGACGCTTTCCACATGCGCTGTCCGACGCATTCTCGGCATCACCTGGCAGGACAAAGTTCCAAACAACACAGTCCTGGAACATGCTGGAATCCCTAGCATGTATGCACTGCTGAAACAGACACCCCTGCGTTGGCTCGGTCATGTCGTGAGAATGGATGATGGCAGGATCCCAAAGGATCTCCTCTATGGAGAACTCATGAAAGGAAAGCGCCCTACAGGTAGACCACAGCTGCAATACAAGGACATCTGCAAGAGGGGTCTGAAGGCCTTAGGAGTGGACCTCAACAGGTGGGAAACCCTGGCCTCTGAGCGGCCCGCTTGGAGGCAGGCTGTGCAGCATGGCCTTTCCCAGTTTGAAGAGACACTTGGCCAACAGTCTGAGGCAAAGAAGGAAGGCCCATAGCCAGGGAGACAGACTAGGGACAGACTGCACTTGCTCCCAGTGTGGAAGGGATTGTCACTCCCGAATTGGCCTTTTCAGCCACACTAGACGCTGTTCCAGAACCACCATTCAGAGCGCAATACCATAGTCTTTCAAGACTGAAGGTTGCCAACAACAGCTGGGCTCATGACAGGGTTCTTAAAAATATATAGTAGCAACAAATTGTTCTCATATTAGTGACTATAATGAAAGGGAAGGATTTCAACTTTGTTTCTATATACAGCGTTATCTATCATTTGGGACTGTCATTTCGTTAATTAGTTGACTAATAGACTAAAACTCATGATTAGTCAACTAATTAATTGATTAAACATGCATAGATTTGCATATGAAAGAAAACAAGTTTAAAAGAAAAACACTTTGTATTTAAGATTATGCACCTATGTGATGCAGCAAACATCAGCTTAGAAGAGAGGTTCTCAAACTGGTGGGTCATGACCCACCAGTTCATATAACGCTTCCCCCGTCCCTTTAAGGGGTGGGGGAAGGGGAGCGAGGTAGTGACTTGCTTTGCACTTACTTCAAGAAAGCAGGGCTGCAGCAGGCTGCAGGAGGTGTGGGGAGCCCTGCGCAGCCCTGCACAGTGCTCCCCAAGGCTTGGAACGTTAGGTAAAAGTGGGCACAAAGCACTTCTGCTTTGCAGGAGGTGCTTTGCACCCACTTTTAGCTAACATTCCAAGACTCGGGGAGCGCTGCGCAGGGCTCCCTGCACCTCCTGCAGCAGCCCTGCCTTCTTGAAGTAAGTGCAAAGCACCCCCCTTGCCCCCCCTAGCTTGCCCTAGCCCCTCCCCCGCAAGAACTTACTGAGGGAGTAAATTTCCCTCAAAGTTTGAGAACCTCTGCCTTAGAAGAGGCATTCTTACTTCTCAGATGAGGGATTCCCACCTGTGTGAGAGAAATAAGTTTCTCATCAACTGCCTGTATACATACTAGGATAACTGTACAGATACTAGATAATGGTTTTAAAACATAGGCTGCCGACTTGATTGGGAATAATTGATCAAAATGTTGTTTTTTTAAATTGAATATCTGATTGAGGACATTTAGGATGGACTTTGCAGTTCACGCCCATGGGACATCAGCAGAGCCATCCCTTGGCAACTTGGGCAGCTGACTTGGACTCTGTACTTTTATGACCAAAATATGGCCATAATAGGAGGGCCTCACACTGATTGAGTTGCCCTGGACCTGCACTCTGCCTGCACGCTTCTAGGGATAGCTCTGGTCACCAGCCTACATCTTCAAGTCAAACAGCCTCTTGAGATTGGATCTAGTTCCCCTACAGACTCTTATTTAAGATGTCCATCAGTTTCCTAATCCTACCCCCTTGGCCTGCACTATACCTGCCAGAAGTGGTTGACCAGGCTAAGCAAATGCCATGTTCCAATGAAACAATCATAGGTGGAAAAACTTCCCACCAAGGACCAATCAGGTGAGAAGCAAAAAATTCATTATCTGGGGGTAAAAATGCATACCCAATGGGGGGTAGCCTATGCATTGCTCTGTCAGGAAAATTTTTTAAAACCTATGTAGTCCAACTCTCTGTTGGAAAGCATGAGCACATCTATTAGCTTCCTTACTGATCAAAACAACACAATTCAGGCAACAGATAGTGTGCAATGGAAAGAGACCCAGTGTGTCACAGAATGACGCCTGCAGAACAAACAGCTCTTGCTAAATGGGCTAAAGAAGTTGTTCTGATAGGATGCACATGGAGTATGTTCAAGCAACAGCAGGGAGAACATTTTTTAGGTCTGCATCTTAGCCTTGGGAATTAGGCCCATAGCTCCCATTAAAGCTGATCAATGCTGCCAGATGAAACCCCAAATGGTGAAATTAAGAATTTATACTTTAGCTTTTGTGTGATCCCCAGAGATTTAAGCTTCCAAACCTGTAAAGCCTCCAAATATAGGATTAAAAAAAGAAGGCAGGTAAGAAATGAGCAAAGGTGTTCATTCCCACGCCCACTGCTCAGCATCTATGATCTATTTTCAGCCTGACTGACATGCCTTGGCAAATCAGCATGAGTGGTGTGCATCAGTGATTTAGTGAATGCTGAGCCTTTAATGTCAATGAAAGGTCAATAGCTGGAATTGAAATCAACTCGATATGAACGGTATAACAAGTTAGAAGAAATCTGGCTTTCCTTCAGGATACACAAAGGAATAATGAGACAACAACAAGCACACGATATTCTACAAGCCTGCCTTCTTCAGCTGTAGTTGTCCACACTGCACTCATGACAGCTGCTATTTCTCCCCATTTCAAATCAAGATTTAGGCAGTGATCCTAAAGTCGATTACATACAGTCTCATGTAGGCAATAATACTTGCTTTTATTTATTAATGAATATAGGTTTAAGATGTGTTACAGAAATACAAAAGTATTCCAAACTGAACATATTGGTCCAGATCCTAGTTGTTTCTTAATTTTTTTTAATTCAACAAAAGGTTTATTGAAAAAAGTAAAACTATACATTTCATTTATGCTGACCACCCATCCAAGATTTCCAGATTGGTTCATAAATAATGTTAAATTACAGCCAACTAATTTGTAGTTGACATTGCTAGTGTCAAATTGCTTCACCAATATTATGAAAAAATCCACCCAATATTTGCTTTTTAAACCTTACAACATGCATGTACTTACAACTACTGTATTATGTCATGTATATTTATCATAATTCATCTCAATCATGAGAACATTTATCTCACTTATGTATATTCTCACTAAAACTTTTTATATTTTTATACAAATCACTTTATTTAGCCAAAGGGACTTCACAAAAGAACAGGTGAAATGCCACATTCTGCTCAATTAAAAATATATCACCTCTGCTTCTCAATATTCTGGTTTCTAATACTTATGAAGTTATTCTGTGTGCCTATAGAATTATTGAATATGAACATCTTCTAGGTTACTAGATTGATTTTGTTTTTATTTGCATTCATTTGGGTTTTGGTATTAATGACTATGAGGCATATCAGGCAGGACTTACCTGCTACCACTGAGCAGGAGCATTCCATGCCCAAGGCTCTCAGAATTGGATACAAGGGATCCTTTGTCAGGATAGGACAGGATGGGGATAAACTCAGATGCAGAAACATTCCAGCTCAGGATTCCTAAGGTAAATAGCCTGAGCTGGAAACTAAGCTTCAGGTTCAGCAAGCAAAAGGTACTGATACAGCAAAAGCAGGCAGCCAGAGACCTTGTGTTTATACACAGGTTTGGACAATCCAGAGACTCCATACTTCCTGCCACAAGACACATTATTATTATTTTATGGACTTTAAAAGGTGTCTGAGGCCAGAAAACACGCAGCCTATGGTAGCTAACCAGGAAAGTCTTGATGCCAAACAAGGTAAGACTTGAAACATGTCATTAGGTATGTGATTTGTACAGTGAGTTGTAAATAGCAGTAATTACTACCAATAGCAATAGTTGCTTGTTTGGAGACAACCACAGCAGGTACAAGGGTTTAAATCCCCCTTCTCCCATGCACCCAGCTCATACTGACTTGTGAATGGAGAGGTCCCTTCAAATGCTGTTTTATAAACACAAATCTACCCATAAACCACACTGTACCAAACCATGCATTTTAAGCACATCTAATTTAGGTCCTGCAGCCTCTGCATGAAAACACATCCTCTTCCTCTGGTCCTGAAAGGCAGTCTCTTCCTCTTGCCATAACGCTGCACCCATCGCTGCAGTACTGACGGAGAGTTTCTACATGGTGCAGAAGTACCATACAAAGGGGATGGAGAGGGTAGAGATCTACAATCAGCCCATTTCTGCTATACTTAAGGCCTTCCCTAATGATCCATCACTCTCTGTACCAGCTACAAACTGCAGCAATGGGTTTTTCAGACTTATAGGGGAAAGTCCCAGTCATGAAGCCCCATCTCATCTTCCACAGGATGCCACTATAGCTATTTCAATGTAACCAATAATACAAATTATGCATTCACTATGCATTCAAGAACCAATTTTCCAGCACTTGTGGACGTTAAAATATTATTGATGACCAGGTATTGGCAGCCTTTGCAGTGGATACGTGAATCAGTCTTAAACTGCATATGGAGTGTGTCTGAAAAAGCATTACATCTCTCATATATACCAAACAGTTGTTGGCATCCTTCAGTCTCGGAAATCTATGGTATCGTGCTCTGAATGGTGGTTCTGGAACAGAGTGTCCTCTCCAGTACGCGAAGTCTGGGTAAAGTAGGTATGGAGGATAGGCTGTTACCCATGCAGCAAATCCCCCCTCTCCACATCCCTGAAATGGTCCAATGGAAAGGCAGAGGCCAATACGGTTGGTTCCAGCGGCGTCGCAGAAGTTGCCAGAACGTGACTGTGTTCAGCCATGAACTGCCTCAGGGACTCCGGCTCCTGATTTTGCCTCGAGGTTGACTCCTGAAGCCTTTTCCATAACTGGATGTAGCCACAAGGCAGTGGAAGTTTGGGGTCGGAGTTTTCCTTCTCTCAGATGAGCTGCCTTCCCAGGCTGACGAGTCCCATCGACCCGGTGGCTGTTTAGTCGCCTCTTACGACAAGTACAGCCAAACTGAGCCAAAATGCAGCACGTTTTTTATGAACACTTCATTGCCCAAAGAATGCCACAAATCCACATGATTCCTAAGAATGGTGTACATTATGTTCTGAGTGCTAAGTTAGGCTCTCTCATAGAGAGATTAATACACAAAAAAATAGATAAATACCGACATTGTCTATGCCTATGCCGCCAAAGAGACGCCTTGCATTGTTTACTCTCTAACCAGTATGTGAAACATTCACTCAGGAAATGCAGCATGCTTCCATTTGTTTTCCACACAGGGTCCTGTGAATAATTGATGGAGAGTTAAAATCCTCCAATTTAGGAATGCCACACCTGTTTCCCAGCATGCTTCATTCAAAGGCATGTTAGACCAACATTAACCGACATAATGTGCATTTGAGAAAAGAACAGTTTGCTTATATTTCATCTGCCTTCCATCACAATAGGAACAAATAAAGCAACCCAGGCAGAGTAGTGAAATGAGATCCTCATTGCTTACACTGAAGAACCAAGTTACATGCATCTTTGGAATAAAGATCTGACAATACAACACTAGAACTTTTCCTAAGGGCACAATCCTAACCAGGTCTACCCAGAAGTAATTCCTATTTTGTTCAATAGGGCTTACTCTCAGGAAAGTGTGGTTAGGATTGCAGCCTTAGACCAGTTAGGTGGACCAGGTAAGTACCTAAGTCTCAAACTCAATTCTGTTTTTAGCACCCCACTGCTCTTATTGAGTAACCAGATATCCAGAGCATTTTCATGCACAATCAGGATATTAAATATCCTTCCCAAGCTCACACATCACATACAGAATATATTTTATTGATGTGTCACCTACACACAATGTTATCCTAAAAAGTATAGCTACCATTATTGGTAGTAAACTGGAAATTGTAGATCACAGCATTATTAAGGCAGTCAGATCTGAAACTTCTTGTGTAATGTTTCCAACTTAATAGAGTATGTGCACGTAAATTAGTTGAGAAACTCTGGTCATGTTTACACAACGGAGTTTACAGGATCTTCATGCAATACCTATCTACAAAACTATGGGTAACATTAGCTATCAAAAGCAGTAAAGGGATTCACAATTAGTGAAATTTGCATTCACACACACAGGTAGGGAGGGGGATAAAGGGAGGTTAATATACATGTTTTATACAGCTCAACAGGGTTTAGTTTATGTTCAGATTCTGCTCCAAAATTTATTTTCAATACAACAGCTAAACATATTGAAAATATATGTTTTCCCAGAGTTTCTCAGAGTGTGCGATCTTTCTCTCCCACTCATTACCAAGTAAATATTATTATTAACAGTATTTATATACTGCTTTTCAACAAAAAGCTCAGTTTACAGAGGAAATAAAAAATTAATGGCTCCCTGTCCCAGAAGGGCTCACAATCTGAATAGATGCAAAAGAACACCAGCATACAGCCACTAGAAAAGACGCTGTGTGAGTTGAGGAGGGCCAGTTACTCTCCCCCACTAAATAAAAGAGGAGCACCCACCTGAAAAAGTGCCTCTTACCAAATTAGCAGAGTACATGTACACATGCAACATTAGGACCTTTCGCACATGACAGACACACATGTATATCACTTACAGCCCAATCCTGAGCTGACCTGAGTACAGGGCTGCTGCAGCGACAAAATGGCTGCCACGGCATCCAATGTGCAACAGGGCAGCCCTCAGTGGCTCCTCAGGAAAAGGAGACTTTCGTCCCCTTCCCTTGAGTAAGGGAAGGTAGACCCGCAATGGGACTAATTGATTCTGCAGTGGCTCTTGAGTCCTTTGTCGGACCACACGGTCCAATACAAGGTCCAGGATCCAGTGGAGCCTAGCTTCACTGCTCCTCCTCCCCTCCCGACCCGCTCCCTCCTCCCACCATACCTCCTCCTCACTGTCTGCCCACCTCTCCCCACACCCACACTCACCTTTCCACCACCAGGTGATCCGGGCGGTGGAATGCGCAGGCTCACACTGGGCTAGCTCTGGCACTGGGCTCACAGGTGTGCCTTACAGCACATTTGCAACAGTGCATGGTGGTATGCCCGCATGCACTGGATTGGGCCCTTGGTTAAGCACCAAGTGCTTTTCCCACAAATGGTGATGGCAAGGATCATGCCTGCTTAATAATGCATCCTCTCACCTGGAAGCCCTATATATTAATCTCCAATGTGTGTGGATTAGTGGTGCTGGAAATACACTCTACACTTATTTGGGACAGGCTCATCTCCTCTTCACATAGTCCAGGACTAAGCATTAACACTGAAAACAGATGCTGGAGTTGGGCCTTGGCACAAATCAAGCCTAAATTCCTAACAGGAAGCTGCAGCCAATCCCAGCTCTGTGATAAGAGTACTTGTATAAAAGTAATGTGTGCTTGTCTCATTACTTCCAGTTTTAGATGTAGACTTTGAACCAAAACACAGATGTGCAGTGTACCTAAAAGCATAGGGGGTGAAGCAGAGAAAGCTGCAGGGCTTCCATGGAGCCTGAGACTTCAATGTCTCTCTTATGAGCAACTAAAAATAGCAGATCAGATACAAGGAACGAGCAGGCCCAAAATCTTGTTCTCTCCCCACACCCCCCATCAACTATGACCAAAAATAAAGCTCCTCCCAGGTGGTAATGTTCCGAACAAATTACTAGACTTTACTGATTCTGCTGGTGTCTCAAATCAACAGAATGTAAAATGAATAAATATGACATGAACAGGACAAAAGTGACCTGATGAAGAAAGGGAGAAATGTTACAGGTACCATGCTAATCATCTTATAAATCGCACATCAATGAACCCTTCTTCCCTTTTTAAAAGCCAGCAACATACTGTGTATTTGTCCTGCACTTCAAAAACAATAAAAAGAAGTGTGGTCACCCTTGATTACCTATCAGAGTATATAACAATGCCAAATTTAGACACTGGTCTGATGCCAGAAGTTGCAAAGTTTTATCACCCACAGTATAAACCCACATTTGCTGAAGGAGCAAGAGTCTTAAGAATTTTTCATATATCATTATGTCAGGTATGCATAAAGCCTGATGTGTTTTCATTTGATTTTTCATGAGTTAGAACTTGATTCCCTGGGCCTCATTCATCTAGGCATCATTATTCCATGCCTAGATTCTGTTTTCTGCACCCTTTTAAGTATAGGAAAAGTGGTATATAAATCTTTTAAATAAATACATTTCAAAGATTTTTTTTTTTTTGTAACAGCCAGTAAATATGGCTGAAATTTAACATATTTACATCTATGTGAATTAAGAACAGAAACTGCCTGGGCTTTGACTGCAATCGCCAATTACTCCTGTCCCATGTTGGCTTACAAAAATCACCCTTTTGATAGAACATTTTAATATGCATATAATATTTTATAGCATCAGAGGAAGTTTAACATATTCACCTACAGTTTTACATATACAATTTTACACAGAAATAGTTGATACCAGTCTATAGCAATCTATGACATTTTCCTGTCTAAATTAATGCTGTATTTTATAAGTGAAAATGAAATGGTAGTTTTCTCATTTATAAGATTGGTCAGTTCTGAAACCTTTTGAAACCCCTACCAACATGGCAGAACAATGTGAGGATTGTGCAAATAATACTTTTGGAGCCTTAAAAAATGCCTTCCATCGAAGGAGTAATACCCAGCCAAGCACCTTGGCCCCTCCCATCTAGTACATATGCATATTCAGCTTGGGCTATTGAACCTTCTGAGAGGCTCAGAAAGAGCTGCCAGTAGCTTCTTATCTATGCTGTCTATCTAAGCTAATGGGGCACAAAAAACCATTGATATTCAAAAATGTATCCAAATCACACCAAATTTGGGGCTATATGGCCTTTTTTCAGGGGAATTTTAAAATTTCAACAATTGCTACACATCTAAGAGAGACTGATCTTAGAAATTTATGGCACCCACATACCCCTAAAAAATGTTACAGGTCCATCTAAAAAGTTAATCTCAAAAGTTCCATGTTAATCAGAACAAAGGACCCACAATTCTTAAATTCTACAGGACTATGATCTCAAACACAGTTAAACAACAGAAGGTTGACTCAGAAACAAAGGTCACAGTGGGAAGAGAGAATGTTCAGAACTGACCACAATGGTACCCCGAATATACCTCTATACATAAATTGTAGATTCTCATTCTAAAAAGTGGGTCCTGGTGCTAAATGTGCAAGAACCACTGCTCCAAGGTAAACATAATAGCATTGCAGAAGGTACTGCAGGAGGTACTGAGGTACCAACTGGGCTGCAAAAGGTTTCAGAAGCTCAGGAGAAGTGGGAGACAGCTTTGCTCTTTAATTTAATGCATTTATTAATCCCTTTCTACAAATTTGGTCTTATCAGATTTTTTTACATTCAACTGCACTTAACTAGAAATTTCAACATTGCTTCACATTGTTCACGTAATTACGTGGAAAGAGCCAAAGACTATAAGAACATAAGAACAGCCCCACTGGATCAGGCCATAGGTCCATCTAGTCCAGCTTCCTATATCTCACAGCAGCCCACCAAATGCCCCAGGGAGCACACCAGATAACAAGAGACATCATCCTGGTGCCCTTCCTTGCATCTGGCATTCTGACATAACCCATTTCTAAAATCAGGAGGTTGCGCATACACATCATGGCTTGTACCCCGTAATGGATTTTTCCTCCAGAAACTTGCCCATTCCCCTTTTAAAGGCGTCCAGGCTAGACACCATCACCACATCCTGTGGCAAGGAGTTCCACAGACCGACCACACGCTGAGTAAAGAAATATTTTCTTTTGTCTGTTCTAACTCTCCCAACAGTCAATTTTAGTGGATGTCCCCTGGTTCTGGTGTTATGTGAGAAACTATATATGACAAATAAACTGACTTTCCAGTCAGGATATTATGCACAATTAAGAGCCCAATCCTGTCCTTCCCCCTGCACCACGTGCTGGTGCAGGCATGCAGAAATGACACATGCTTTATCCAGTAGACTAGTGGACTGGGAGACTTCAGAGGGGAAAGAGGATTTAAATACCCTTACCCCTCTATAATCCTCCTACTCTGCAGTGGGACCCCTTGGATCTGCGCCAGCTCTTCAAGAAAAAAAGAGGGTAAGGAGGCTGCAAAAGGAGCGCACACCATCACTGCCAGATCCACCCCCTTCTGTAGCCTTCCCACCCCCACAACAGCCTTACCTGTTCCAGCGGGTGCAACGCAGTCTGGCAATGGACAGGGAGCAATGCCACCTCTTGCAGCAGCAGCACCACCACCAAAACAGATAGAGTGCTTGCACCCCATCAACAGTCCAAAAGCACTACAGCTGGCTGCCCAGTACACCATAGGATTGGGCTGTAACAACATTTTCCACATATTAGGCATATTTCAGTGCATAGCTAACGCAGATGTCTTGTCTGAAAATGGCCTATATAGCGCAAAACTTTCCAGCAGTCAATAATAATTAAAAGGAAATGGACAAATCCAATGACTTGATGCCATTATTATTCTTATTTTCTGTAATGTGATTTATGAAATGATCAGTTGGGTATCCTGTCCTGAGTAGAGGCCCAATTCCATGGGGTGCTTGAGCTGATGTATCACTAGATACACCAGTGCAATGAGGATTGTAACTGCCTCTCCACTGGCAGCTGCTGAATGGCCACTGGTATAGCAATCATAAGGAAACTTGAAGCCAGCAGAACAGTGCAGATTAGCTGCATGCAGGGTTCTGCCAGCAAAGGGGTAGGAAATGGGAGGGCATTGGGGTGGGGTGGATCAGGGTGGGACACAGCAGAGCCAGCAGCCTGTACAACCATACTAGGTCGGATATGCCCCGCAGCTCTTCAGTTACATCAGTAGCAGGAACTGGTGTAGCTTTCAGGAATCTCATCAGGGACTGGCAGCAGCCAGCAGGAAGATAGGCGTTTCCCTCTCTACCCCTTTTGCCCAGCCTCCAGCTTCTCCACCAGGGATAGCACATTGAATGCAGTTGCCAGGAGCTACTGCATTCCTCATACCTTCACTGGAAAGGATTGGGACAGAAGTCTCTCTCATACAGATCAACCATACAATCAAATCAGAAACTGAAATACAGCCTTGTTATACACTGATATTTTATACACGGATTTGACTCAACACGAATGGCCCCTGCAAATGAAAAGGGATGTGCTGATCCCTGGAGAAGGGAAAAATGCACCCCTTTAAAATCACAGTTTTAAAAACTGCTTTTTACGGTTGCAGAGAGACAGTCATGCAAGTGATTACAGGTATAACCTAAGTATCCACAGATTTTTCTATCTCAAAGTTGATGAGAAGGGCCCTTTAAATTAAAGGAAAACAGTCCTTTAATAATGCCAGAGAGGGCAGCCCCTGCTGACAATCCATCAATCATTCTCTCTGCAGGTTTCACTCCTCCCTTCCCCCTGAGCACTTTTCTTTAGCAAAGAAAGCTAAATGGCAGCTATTATCACCTTCTGCATTCTTTCCCCCTTGCTGGGGCTCCTGGTGAAGGGAGGGATTGCTGCCTCCTAGTGAAGCCTAAGTGCCTGGAGAGACACTGATTGCCTCTGTGTGCATTACAAAGGTCAGCAAGGCTGTTTTAAAATCACCAGAACAAAGAGACTTTGTTTTTTAAATTGATTTGCTATAGTTCGGTTTTTGCCATCCATGTGAGTACTTGGAACTCATGAATAATGAGAATAATTATTCACATGAATAATGAGACTCAGCCTGTAATATCTAATTTTTAACAGCTTTCAGAATATAACACTCATGCATAAAGACTTCCAGTACTAAATTTGGCCTTACTAATATTACTAATTTTTTCTAACTTCCTGATTTCTAACTTCCTGACTGCTTACGTTAAAGAGCTTTTGGGCTTATAACCTTATGACTGCATATTACACTTACCCCAACCAGCTCCAGCTGGTTCTCTAACTTTCAGTGAAGAATGGTTACCACAACATCAAAATGAGAGGGAGGGCTGTTGAGCACTTCATGGACACTCTCGAGGCTATCATTGTAAAGGGAGCCTATTCTGAAAAGCAGATCTTTAACGTGGACAAAACAGCTCTCAGAAACGAATGCAAGCACAAACACACATTTCTTGGGAGAAAAAAGGCCACTAAGAGTCACTACACTTTGGTGTTCAGGGGCAATGCTGCAGAGGACTGCAAGCTGAATCCAGCACTTGCCTTCATAATGCAAACAACATGCTTTCAAAGGATATTTTAAAAAACATTTATTGGTTCATTTCTTCGTCAACATCAAGGGTAGAATGTTAGTCATATTTTCTGCCAGTATCTCAAAACTAAAGATGAGTTGAGCCACTACTGCAAAGGGGAGAATCCATCCTTTAAGATCTTGTAGCTAGTTGACAATGCTCCTGGCCATCCCAGCTCCAGTCAAGACCTTTGCAAAAAAGTTATCACCCCCGCAACACCACTTCCCTAATCCAGCAAATGGGTCAGGGTGTGATTAGCACATTCAAGGCTTATTACATCAAGAAAACATTTGATGCTGTGATGAAGGACCTGTGATGGGCTGAAAGGCCCATACAGATGATGGGAGAATGATTGTTAAAGATTCTGGAAGTTGTTTAAAATCAGAGACTCGATCACACTTGTCAGTGAGGCTTAGGAGTCATTCATTTTTAGATGAAGTTTGGATAAAGCTGTGCCTATATCTAGTGCATGGTTCCCAAGGTTTCAGTGTAGGAATTGACCTATCCACAACCAGAGTGAACACTGTGAGACTGGCCAAGAAAATGAGTCTGGATGAGGTAGAGATAGAAGATGTGCAAGAGTTTTTGACTTGCACAAAGAAGCACTTTCATCCCAAGGTCTGCTTGCAGTGTTACCAAGGGATCTTGCAGGAAAAGAAGTAAAAGCCATGCAAAGGACACTGCTATGCTGCTTCTCAAAAACACCCCAAAACAGTCAAATATCTGAGCTTTCAACTTCATTCCCTTGCTGCCTCATTCCTGGTAGCCTCTCTTGGTAACTGCTAGCTGTCAGTGTGAGTGTTCGCTGACTTGTCCCCCAAACCCAGACCGTATAGAAAAGCTGATTTTCATGTACACATTTTTGATATATGAAATATTTTCCAGGAACATATCCCCACATAAATTGAGAGCTGCCTGTGGTTATTCAGATTGGAAAGATTCCCCTGGCAACACCCCAGATGCAGAAACAGTACTATATTTAATTGTAAGAGGTGAAGAGATTCAAGTAGTGCAGATAACATAAATCCTAATGCTCACCCACAGGCAAAATTCCATGTGGGTGGATGCAGCACAAACAGTCTTACGCAACTCCCTGTCTGGATGACTTTTTCACAGCAGCCTTCCAGAACAAAAGCAGTCATTTCCATTTCCCCCATAGATCCTAAATTCACCCCGTCTAATCTTTCACTCAGCTTGCATCAAGACAGCAAGTGCCTTATTCTTTTAGAGCAGGGGTGTCCAACGTTTTTGGCAGGAGGGCCACATCATCTCTCTGATGCTGTGTCAGGGGCCAGGGGAAAAAAGAATTTACATTTAAAATTTACATAAATTTACATAAATGAATATATTAAAGATGAACTTATATGATTGAATGAAGGTCTTGCAATAGCTCAAGGCCTATAAAAGGCCTTGCACAAAACAAGGCTGGCCTTTCTTTTGCTGCCGCTACTGCATCACAGACATGAAACAACAAGCAGTGGAGGGATCCCTCAATCCACAGCTCACACGAGAGGTCAAACAGTCGCCCTCACGCTGAGAGCAGTTGCGTCGGGCCAGTGTGGGCTCCAACAAATCTTTGGAGGGCCAGAGGCTCATTGGAGACTGGGGGCTGCCTGAGGGCCGCATTGAGAGGCCTCAAGGGCCGCAAGTGGCCCCAGGGCTGGGGTTTGGGCACCCCTGCTTTAGAGCAGGGGTCTCCAAACCCCGGCCTAGGAGCCAGATGTGGCCCGCAGCAAGCCTCTATCCGCCCCACGGCCAGCCTCTTGTCCCCTGAAAGCCTCTGGCCCACTCGACTGAACATGACCAGAGCTGTGATCTGATTGCATCTGGAAGGTGTTCTGAGGGCCGGATGGTGAGTTCAGCACTGTGCCAGATATTTCATGTGGCCCTGTGGCCAAAAAGTTCGGAGACCCCTGCTTTAGAGGCTTTGTGGAAAGAACCTTTGTCCGCTCAAAGAATTGTTCTAGCTCATTTTACCTCTAAATCTGGTTGTTTTACAATGCCAGAAAGATGCAGAGATGCACATTAACTCAAGAACTCTGTCCACACTACTGGGTGACTTCTAACCTCCATACACCAGGCAGCTAGAACTGGGGGATAGAGTAACTTTTCCAGATATACTCTTGGTATGAGCAGCAAAGGCATAACATTATTTCTGAAGTAGCAATAGACATTTTTGTAATTAAAAGGACAGGCACAGAAATTATACAAACAAGACCCCGGTTCTGTCCACCAGCACCGATGAAGCTGTGCCAAAAAGGTGTGTGCTGCATCCTAGGGGGCAACCCAAAGGCAAATGGGAGGCAAGTAAAAATATTTGATACTTACCTCCACGTAAGTCCTGAGGCCACTATGAGTCTCCTAGAATATATGCCACCTATTTTGGTAGGGTATGTCCAAGGAGGGAAAAGGGGTGGGAAGGTTTTTGAACAAGGGTTTAAGATCTGGAGTGCACCATTGTCACCAGATCTTTAATAATAATAATAATAATAATAATAATAATAATAATAATAATAATAATAATAATAATAATACAGGTATTTATATACCGCCTTTCTTGGTCTTTATTCAAGACTTTATTCAAGGCGGTTTACATAGGCAGACTTATTAAATCCACGCAGGGATTTTTACAAATTGAAAGAAGGTTCTTTCTTTCAAGAACCACTACATTCAAGGTGTTTCATTCCGATCTGGCTTCACATTCTGGCCTCCATCCTCCCACGCTCAGAGCAGATGGAATAGCTCGGCTTCAGCTTGTCAGCTGTTTCAAGGTCGCCGGTGGCCTCGAACTGGCGACCTTGTAGATGTTATCTTCAGGCAAATGGAGGCTCTACCCTCTAGACCAGACCTCCTGCCCTCCCCTTTAAATCCTCTAAATCCCCTTTAAATCCTCTAAATCCCCTTTAAATCCTCTAAATCCCCTTTAAATCCTCTCCCTCCCCTTTCCTGCCCCTGTTTCTTCCCATGGAATGCCCTGATCCTCTCCTTCCCTGTCCAGGATCCTCCCCACTGCTGATTTACTGGTGCCAGAGGTCCCAGGAAGACCTCTCCCACATGACCAGCAACACTTGCCATTTCTAGGAGTAGCCCAGCAGCATGCAATAAAGTGTCACATTCTGGGACACCATAAGTCAGGCTGCACTGCCAGGATGCAGGTTCCAGTCACACAGGCTGACCATAGGATTGGGCTGTAAGTATTTTAAAAGGACAAGCAGATAAGAAAGGTGGATCAGGCCCGCTGGATCAGGCCAAGGGCATTTGGCCCTCCCTCAGGCATTTGGTGGGCCACTGTGATACACAGGAAGCTGGACTAGATGGGCCCTTGGCCTGATCCAGCGGGGCTATTCTTACGTTCTTAGGTGTCGTTCCTTCATACACATCCAGTCATATCTTTTGCTAAATTTACAGCCCAATCTTATTGGATTGGACTGCTGCAAGAATGGACAGTGGAAGCTGCTGTGGAAGCTGCTGCTGGCCAGTGGAAGCATCAGGATCCAGGAAGAAATGACTGGATCCGTCACATTCACCAACAATGAGGCCACCAGAGCAGTTACTGACAGCAAGAACACCACCATCCAGCTGAGCCAGGTAAGACAATAGTGGGGCCGGACAGTGGATGGGACAGCAGCGAATGTGAGGAAAATGGGAGCATTTCTAGGTGGGGAGGGAGTCAGGGGTGGGAAGGAGGTGGATCTGGTGGAAATGGCACACACAGAATTCCCTCTTTTTAAAACCTTCCCACCCCTTTTTTCTCCTCACACACATGCCACCAATATAGGCAGTATATGTTCAAGGACACCCACTGGTGATCAAGCAACCCACCAGGAGATAAGTACAAAATGTTTTCACCTGCAGGCTGTACACTTGCATCCCCTCCCCCCCCCCCCCCCGGATGCAGCATGCACCTTTTTCATGTGGCTGCATAGACACGAATTGTGGGGGACTCATTGGGGCTGCTAAAAGCATCCTATTGTTTCATCCCATTGCAGATCTTTATTTGCTATTTACCTGGATTTTTATAGCCCTATAATCTTTTACACCTTTATCTGTATACTGTATGCAATATTTCATCCATGCTTTAGATTAGCTATACTATAATGTCTCTGAAAGAAATTGTTTTTAAATAAGCCTACTCATTTTTCAAAAATCTCTTCCCTCGTTAAATGCTTTGTTATTAAAATAAAAGGGCTACCTGTTTATCCAAAATTTATAAATCGCAGAGACAAGAGACATGCAATTGGAGCAAATTAAATTTAGCTTTCACAAAAAGAGTCATTGCTTTCAAGATAGTAATCATATAATGCCTCATGAATGGTAGTGAAGTGTTTTATATATGTGGACCTAAATATGTTTCGAGTTAATAACGCTAGGATATATATCCCTACTCATAAATTACTAGGAATTGTTTTAGTAAGGCTAGATGTGTCACAATACATTTTTAAACTAGAAGAGATTACATGGCTCTTTCTTGGAGAGCATTATTGCTTATACTGTTTCAAAATATATGTCACTGTTCCTTCCCAGCATATTCCCAATCCTATACAAACTATTTATAAGTTTATTTCAGCACAGTGGTCCATGCGCTGAGGCAAGTATACATGGCTTACAGCCTCAAATTTTATTTGCCATGTTCCAGTAGGCAAAATACTAATGCTCAAAATCCACACATATTGACAAATAGCATCCTAGATCCAGAACAGCACTGTAGATTGCAGTCATGCATCCTTCCATTAAGTAGGCCAAGACTACTATAAACTATAGGTGTTTCCTGGTATCTGTGGAGAATACAATCCTGCTGCTACCACAGACAGCTGAAATGGTGGATAGTAGCAAACCCTACTCAAATTTTCTCTTCCGCATCATGCTCATGACTCACATCTCTTGGTTTGCAAATCTTTGCAAACAAAAGCTTTTTTCTTCCATTTGCTTTAGAACACTTTGGAAAAGGAAGTAAACAGCTAGAGTCTAGACTCATAGCTGATAGAGAAATACTAGAGGAGGTAACACTGACGATGCTAACAGGAATCAGACAGCAGAGGGAGCAGACAGACAGTGAGAATGCTGGACTCCCGTCTCCTCCTCTAGTGTTCCTCTAGCAGCTGTAAGTCTAGGTTTACACTGTTTGCTTCCTTCTTCTATACCTTTCCTCTGTGCCACTACTAACAGCAAAACAACTCTGCTTTGTATTGCTACTTCGCACATTTTCATTGCTGCATTGAGAAGCAAATGAAAAGTAATTATGCCAAAACCCATATGGTTACTCTGGTAGAAATGTTTAAAAAAAGCTAATTGGATTTCATAGGTATACTTGTATTTCAGATGTAAGATTGAATGAAAGCATCACACTTCCTTAATATGAATAAATGTAAACAATATTCAACAATCATCCCTAACTAACAATTTTAAGTTCTGGTGCTTTAACATTAAACCCCAATATACTAGCACTGTTCTATATCTACTACAAAGATGATACAAGGGGCACATGAATATTTCCAGGTTGTCTGTGCTGCCAAGGGCCCTCCCACTGCTCTTATCTAACAACCAAGCTCCAAAGCAAGCCAGCTTCCTCAAGCCTGCTAAAGACCTCACCACCCTAAGGATTTCATGCAAATTAGCACAATTATTTGCATACAGAAACACTATATTGTGGGGGCTCATACTATGCCAGTTTATTACAGCTTTGGCAAACCAACAGAGTTATTTTCAGTCATGGTCCCATTAATTAATATTTGTGCTGCAGTGAAACCGAAGAACACATATGTGTTTAAATATAAGATAGGTACAGGTGTTCCCCCATATCCTTGGGTATAGCACCCGTCCCCAAGGATATGGAAAGTGACCTTATACAAAGAAGTACAATACAGGGGCCCCTGTATCCATGGATCCCATATCTACACTTATCCAAAGATGTGGGAGGGCCCCCCATGCCCCACCCCAACCTCCAGAGGCAACGGGAGCTGAGCTCCCCACGCCTCGGGAAGGTTTTCCGAACCCGACAGAGGGTCTGCCCATGGCCTCTGTCGGGCTCAGAATGACTGAAAAAAGGGGGGGAAAACACTGCATTTGGTTTCTCCATGAAAACTGGAAATGATGTTTTTAAAGCCTGCGTTGGCTTGGTCATGTCGTGAGAATGGATGATGGCCGGATCCCAAAGGATCTCCTCTATGGAGAACTCGTGCAAGGAAAGCGCCCTACAGGTAGACCACAGCTGCGATACAAGGACATCTGCAAGAGGGGTCTGAAGGCCTTAGGGATGGACCTCAACAAATGGGAAACCCTGGCCTCTGAGCGGCCCGCTTGGAGGCAGGCTGTGCAGCATGGCCTTTCCCAGTTTGAAGAGACACTTTGCCAACAGTCTGAGGCTAAGAGGCAAAGAAGGAAGGCCCATAGCCAGGGAGACAGAACAGGGACAGACTGCACTTGCTCCCGGTGTGGAAGGGATTGTCACTCCCGGATTGGCCTTTTCAGCCACACTAGACGCTGTGCCAGAACCACCTTTCAGAGCGCGATACCATCGTCTTTCGAGACTGAAGGTTGCCAATACAATAAGGCATAGGAAATCCCAGAAGGTTTCCCCAGCTTCCCTATGCCTTATAAGGCATTAAAAACTTCACTTCTGGTTTTCATGGAGAAACCAGATGTAGCATTTTTCGCTGTTTTCAGTCATTCTGGCAGAGGTTGCAGGCAGACACATGCGGCCTCTGCCAGGCTCAGAATACCCTCCTGAAACGATGGGAGCACAGCTCCTATCAACTCCAGAGGGTGGGAGGTGTCCCTCATATCTGTGGATTCTTGTATCCACAGGGGGTTCCAAAATGGAACAACGGATACAGGGGCATGCCTGTACTTTGTGGCCTCCACCCTTCACCCATTACCTTTGTTTAGCTTTTTTACCCTGGCTCCAAGCAAGTCTATGTCTTCCTTTTACTGAATGTTAAAACAGGAATGCAAAAGGCAGGCAAGCAGCCTGCATGCTAGAGGAAGATATATTAACAGGAAGCAGGAATTGTCCTGTTTCCTGTTAACATTCTGACTGTGTCTCCCTCCTGTGCAGGCTACCTGTCTGCTGTTTACATTCCTGTTTTACTGTTCTGTAAAAGGAAGGCATAGACTTGCTTGGCAACAGGGTAAAGAAGCTAAACAAAGGTAATGGGCATGGGGGGGCCTGCAGAGAACCAAATCTGTGGATACTGAATCTGCAGATATGGGGGATCACCTGTATATTCCTTTGGTTGACTGGATTTCATAATCTTTTCCATCCTATAGGTCTAGCTGCAATGGAAAATAGGGAAAACAGACACTAAAAGTTACAGGTCCCGCCTCCTTACCCACCGATTCAGGACCTGCAATTTTAACTCATCATGGGTTCCAAACCTGCAGGGACTGAGTGGAGGCCGGACCCGGACCCTCCGAATGAGACCAAATCCATGGTGTGCTCTGGTTGTATCCAGAGGGCCTAGCGTGGCCTGACGCACAGATTTGATTAGCATCCACTGGGGTTCTGGGAATGAAACTCCTGCTCATGCCAAGACACAACTATACTTGAGTTCAGTGCTTCTTCAAAGAGAGAAAAAAGCTTTGGTCTTTGCAAAAGGAAAATTGCAGCTCTCTCTTTAAGCCATTTCCTAGTTTGATGCCATTTTTATGAAATTGTAGCATAGGGGTGTCAAACATAAGGTCCGGGGGTCGGATGTGGCCCACAGAAGCTTTTTATCTGGCCCTCAGGCCCTCAGCTGTTGAGTAGTGCTGAGGTGTTACTGCTAAAAGGGCAGCCCCCACGAAAATTGGGCTCCCCCATATCTTGAAATATGATAAAGATTTGCGTGTTTTCTGTCATTTGAAGTTAATGAATTCCTAAGTGAGAAAAAGTGCTTATTTTTGGTTATGAGTTGTTTAATGACATCACTTCTTGCCTATCAACATCACTTCCGGCCCTCAGCAGGCATCATGAATGCCATTCGGCCCTTGGTATGAAATGAGTTTGATACCCCTGTTGTAGCACAATAAAAATTAAAAAAAAAAAATCAAAATCTGGAATGCACACATGCACATGAGTTCAGATCCTTCTCATCATACAGAATCACAGTGACATATTATTGTTTGCTACAACAATTTGCTTCAAAAAAAAAAAAACACCCTAGGGAGGAAGCAGAAAGGAAGAATGGAGAAACAAAAACAATTAAGTGAACAACATTACAGTTAGTGATAAAGTGCATAAGAGGGTGTAAAGTTGAGATCTGAAGGGAAGAATGATTTGCAGTTTGTTCCATAACCCAGTTCAACAGCAAGAACAGGATCTGAACCCTTTTGCTCTATTGAAGGCAACAGGACTAAATAGTCATAAGTCCAAACTGAGCAGTTTAATAGACTTGCATACCTGGTTGTTAGAAGATCCGAGAAGGGAAAAAACCCTGAGGAGGGGGAGTTACAGAGATGGATGGGAGTATCACAAGTAAACTATACTAAATTGCACAGACATGCTGGAAGAGCACAGATAGAAATAAGAATGAAGAAGCTGAGCAAACTGTCATGGAAAGAGGCAGACAAAAGGTCAAAGTGGTACAGATGAGCAAGTACAGAGAACCTGTGATGAAGAGAGAAATCAAATTGGATTGGGAGATAGATAAAAAGGTCATTGAAGGTGACAGAGTATAGGATGATAAGGTCCAGCTTCCTGGAACAAAACAATAGTCTAGCCATGCTAGTCTGGAAATTTAGACAGTGCTTAAATATGCAGCAGTTGAGCTTTAACTACTTAAGAGTAGCCAAAAGGTCCAGGTTTCCATCAGAACTGGTTGAAGAAACAACAGTGAAACTCATAGGAACTCCACACTTTTGACTGCTATTAAAGCTCAGAAAGAATTTGTCATTATGCCACCCAAAACAGATGCAAGCATGTAGCAGATAACCAAGTTCAGATCTTATTATCGTTCATCAGACCTTGCCATTACTGAACAATATTTATTTTTAAATATATTCATATAATCCTGTGGAGTCCTGCTTAAGGCTAAACACTAAGGCACTTGAATCAGCACAATCCTATGTGTGTCTACTCAGACGTAAGTGTCATTGCACTCAATGGGACTTACTCCCAGGAAAGTGTGTATAGAATTGCAGCCAGAATCACATGCCCATCATCTACGGTTGTCAGCTTAAATAAATGAACTTCTACATCTTTATTTGTTCATCAATAGTTCACCCAATAGTTTAGCAGCTAGTTTTTGTCCCTAAAAGGGCAGCAACATTGAATAAATGTCTTCTTTCTAAGAAAGTATTAAAACCATAGCCATATTTGGAAAATCTGTCAATCAGTGATATGTCTAGGACTGTGGACCAAGGCAACATAGCAAGCAGAAAAAAAGGAAAAACAGTGGTTTTTAATCTTTTGCACATCAGTTTGTTCAGGATCTCCTGGAAGTCTGCTATGAAGCTTGCATTATGCAAGTTTTTAAACTTCACACTCATTTCTTGCAAGACACTCATGCACAAGTGTCTTTCGGGCCTCACATCACCCCATGGGAAATGAGAATGTAATCTGGAACACCCACAGTTTTCTGCGTAAGATACCATCAGGGATGATAAGCAAGCTATCAATCTGGAAACCTTATCCACCATTATATAACATTTCATTCTGGTATGCTTCCAAGGAACCTCAGATGTTTGTAGAACATTTTAAAAACACAAGGCAGGACATTCGTTGGAATAGACTGAGAGAGTCATTAAGATTATTATTAACAGTATTTATATACCGCTTTTCAACTAAAAGTTCACAAATATTAGATTAGATTGAACTAGTAATATCCTGAAAGTAAACAAATTTAGGGTCCAGCCTATCTAATTCTGAAGCACTGATGCAACCATGCCAACAACTGGGGGAAGTCACGAAGGCCTCCTCAAGGTAAGGGAATGTTTGCCCCCTTACCTTGGGACTGCATTGCAGCTGCATCAGTCCTGGAAAGATGGACAGGATTTGGCCCTTAGATAAAGGGTACTTATCAATGAAGTTATGGATTATTCATAAATTCCAGTTCATTAGCCATGGGGCTCCAAACGTATAGGTGAACATTTAGGGGCAATCCTTGATATGGGCTACCTCTTTCTTGGGTTCAGCCTTCATTGTTCAGAAACAATGATCTGCATTACAATCTTCAGAAATCACCTGTATTCTCACTCATGCCCCCTCTTAAGATTGCATTCCTTTGGGGCCCTAGATTACAACATTTTATGAGCCTGCTAGAAGTTTGTACTGCCTTCTTACTGTCGTCACTCATCAGCTGTTGGGTTATGACGAGTGCATGGGTTGACAATAAGCTTCCAAAGCACCATTCATGCAGCACTAGTGACAAAATCCATCTGCTACCCAAGATATTGTGCCTGCAAATCATTACAATAACAAAAATCAAAGGGTTGTGAAAACAGAGAGAGAGAGAGAGAGAGAGAGAGAGAGAGAGAGAGAGAGAGAGAGAGAGAGAGAGAGAAATCACATTTTCTCCTTGTGATCCTTTCATGTACTGGAATACTATAGAGAAAACTGTGTATCAAGTTGTATATAGATAATCTGTGACCATTGGCTATTTCAGGAATCAAAGGAGCTGTAAAACATGCTTCAATGTGAAATGGTTGTTAGGTTTGCACATGCATAGAGTCAACAGAGTCCCAACATAGTCTCTTGGAGACACCCAAGATCAAAGCACTGGCACCAGCTCGACCTGATTCTCACCAGACGCTCCAGCCTTCCCAGCATCAAGATCACACACAGTTATCAGGGTGCTGACTGCAACACTGACCACTCCCTGGTGTGCAGCAGAGTGAAACTGCAAACAAAGCGACTGTACCACATGAAAAAGGAAGGAAGACCTCACATTGATACCAGCAAGACCCAGGATCAGGGAAAAGTGGAGGAATTTGCACGAGCACTTGAGGAATCTCTTCCAGGCCTGGCTGACGCAAATGCATCCAACAGATGGGAACATTTCAAGAATGCTGTTTATAACACTGCCTTGTCCATATTCAGCAAGAAGACCAACAGGACGACAGACTGGTTTGAAGCCCACTCTGAGGACTTGACACCAGTCATTGAGGAAAAGAGGAGAGCTCAAGCAGCATACAAATCCTGTCCCAGTGAGGGCAACCTGCAGGTCCTCCAAGTTGCTCACAGCAAAGTTCAGCAAATTGCCAGGAGATGTGCTAATGATTACTGGCTCCAGCTTTGTTCCCAGATACAGAAAGCAGCTGACATGGGCAACATCAAGGGGATGTATGATGGTATCAAGCAGGCCGTAGGTCCAACACAGAAGAAAATTGCCCCTCTGAAGTCTGCCACAGGCGAGGTCATCCAGGACCGGGCGCAGCAAATGGAAGGAACGCTGGGTGCAGCACTACTCTGAGCTATATTCCAGAGAAAATGTAGTCACCGAAGAAGCACTGAACAACATTAAGTGCCTGCCTGTGTTGGAGGAGCTTGACAGTGAACCAACTCTAGCAGAACTTAACATGGCCCTGGATTCCCTTGCCTCTGGCAAGGCACCTGGGAAAGACAGCATCCTGCTGAAGTCCTAAAGTGCTGCAAAGAGATAATCGCCACAGAGCTGCATGAAATCCTCTGTCTCTGCTGGAGAGAAGGTGGAGTACCACAGGACATTAGGGATGCAAACAAAGTCACACTGTACGAGATCAGAGGCAACAGGGGTGACTGCAATAACTACCGCGGCATCTCTCTCCTTAGCGTTGTAGGAAAGCTGTTTGCCCGAGTTGCACTGAAGAGGCTCCAGGTACTTGCAGAAAGTGTCCATCAAGAATCACAGTGAGGATTCCGAGCCAACAGGTTCACCACTGATATAGTATTCTCCCTTAGACAACTGCAGGAGAAATGCAGGAGAAATGCAGGGAACGACGACAACCACTCTTTATAGCCTTCATAGATCTCACCAAGGTTTTCGACCTGGTCAGCAGGGAAGGCCTCTTCAAGTTTCTCCCCAAAATCGGATGTCCACCCAGGCTCCTCAGCATCATCAGGTCTTTCCACGAGGACATGAAGGGCACTCTTGTCTTTGATGGCCCAACATCAGACCCCTTTGACATCCGAAGTGGAGTGAAGCAGGGCTGTGTTCTTGTGCCAAGCTTGTTTGGGGTTTTCTTCACTGTCCTGCTGAAGCATGCCTTTGGAACTGCAACAGAAGGCATCTGTCTCTGGACCAGATCAGAGGGAAAGCTCTTCAACCTCTCCAGACTGAGAGTAAAGTCCAAAGTTCAGCTAAAATGTCTGTGTGACTTCCTCTTTGCAGCTGTCACCGTCCACTCTGCCAAAGATCTCCAGCAGCTCATGACTCATTTTAGCAAGGCCTGCCAAGATTTTGGACTGACAATCAGCCTGAAGAAAACACAGGTCATGGGTCCACAGGATGTGGATTCACCTCCCTGCATTGCAATCTCTGCATATGAACTGGAGGTTGTCCATGACTTTGTGTACCTTGGCTCAACGATCTCCGACACATGTTCTCTCGACACTGAGTTAAACAAACGCATCGGCAAAGTAGCTACCACACTTTCCAGACTCACAAAAAGAGTCTGGTCCAACAAGAAGCTGACGGAACATACCAAGATCCAGGTCTACAGAGCTTGCGTCTTGAGTACACTTCTGTACTGCAGTGAGTCATGGACTCTTCAGACACAACAGGAGAGGAAACTGAACGCTTTCCACATGCGCTGCCTCCAACGCATCCTCAGTATCACCTGGCAGGACAAAGTTCCAAACAACACAGTCCTGGAACGAGCTGGAATCCCTAGTGTGTATACATGGCTGAAACAGAGAAGCCTGCATTGGCTTGGTCATGTCGTGAGAATGGGCGATGGTCAGATCCCAAAGGATCTCCTCTATGGAGAACTAGTGCAATGAAAGCGCCCTACATAGACCACAGCTGCATTACAAGGATATCTGTAAGAGGGATCTGAAGGCCTTAGGAATGGACCTCAACAGGTGGGAAACCTTGGCTTTTGAGCATCACGCTTGGAGGCAGGCTGTGCAGCATGGCCTCTCCCAGTTTGAAGAGACACTTGGCCAACAGACTGAGGCAAAGAAGGAAGGCCAATAGCCAGGGAGACAGACTTGCTCCCAGTGTGGAAGGGATTGTCACTCTCAAATTGGCCTTTCCAGCCACACTAGACGCTATTCCAGAACCACCATTCAGAGACCATAGTATTCTGAAACTGAAGGTTGCCAACAACATGCATATAGCCCATAATGGCTGATTCACACAGAGCTTCTCCATATTATCCATATGGCTCCTCATTATTCATCTCCAGTGGCTTCTATTTACCAGAAGCAGCTCTCTCTTTTTAATATGTGTCCCTGATAAATCATGGTACCCTCTTAGGAAAATTCAGGATATCCTAAAATATTGTATGTGTGCACTCTAATGCAGCAAGCTTAACCCATTTCTGCCCAGCCCACAGGTGTACACATTTTATCCTTCAACTGAGACCAACTGTGAAAAGTCCGGGCATTACCTCCTTTGCAATCATGCTCAGCCTTGCTTTGAGGTGTTTCTCAGGATGGGGAAGGTAGGGCAGCACAGCAGGGGCTCTTTTTTGACTGGAAGTGCCAGTCTTGGGGGGGAAAGAATCGCTACAGACATTGGCACTGTTCTGGGCTGGTCCTTTCCCCCCACTGCAAATTTTGGCAAATTTGGCTTTGCTGGAGTTCACTGGCATCGATCTAGGCTCTCCCCTTCTCCCTCCTGCTCCTCCCCCCTTTAGTTGCCTCTTTCCCTTCCCCACTCCAAGTTTGGCAAATTTGGCTTTGGCTCTTAGCTGGGTATGTACTGGCTATGCCCACTTACCCAGGAGTAAGCCCATTTGAACACACTGGGACTTACTTCTGAGTAAATATGCATACGATTGCACCTGCAAGTGTATGTAAATACCTGCATGTACATTTGTTCATAATTGTGAACTGTGTTTCTGTTTTCCTCCTTGAGTTTCATTAACTGTCAGAGCTTAGATTGGAAGATCGCAAGATGCTTATCAAAGGGACCTGCTTTTTTTGCTTCCGTTGTTCTGAAAAGTGCCCTTTACACTGATGTCACATAATACAGCAGCAGTTGTTCTTCTTCTGATGATGGAAAGTGATGCTGCAAGGATCTGGACCCAGAGAAAGGAGGATTGCCTGATCCAGATTGAGGAGCATTAACTTATTAACTTATTCCTCCTGGGGGCTGGGGATAAGAATAGGCCCCCAGTTTGACTGTACTTGTTGTAGTAAGAGGCGACTAAAGAGCCACCAGGTAGATGGGACTCGTCAGCCTGGGAAGGCAGCTCATCTGAGAGAAGGAAAACTCTGATCCCAAACTTTCACTGCCTTGTGGCTACATCCAGTTATGGGAAAGGCTTCAGGAGTCAACCTCGAGGCAAAATCCGGAGCCGGAGTCCCTGAGGCAGTTCATGGCTGAACACAGTCACGTTCTGGCAAGTCCTGCGATGCCGCTGGAATCAACCGTATTGGCCTCTGCCTTTCCATTGGACCATTTTAGCGATGTGGAGAGGGGGGATTTGCTGCATGGGAAACAGTCTATCCTCCATATCTACCTTACACAGGCTTCGCGCACTGGAGAGGACACTCTGTTCCAGAACAGCCATTCAGAGCATGATACCATAGTCTTCCGAGACTGAAGGATGCCAACAAAACTTATTAACATTCTCCTTCCCTGCATGCTAGTTGCATTGTTGCATGCTTCTCAGTACTTGGGAAGCAGAACAATTACACAAATTATTAATTAATCTTCTCTTGTTATTACATAGTGTGCAGGGATGGGGTTTATTAATTAATTGAGTAATTAATCTTATTACAAACTTAATTTTATTTTTTGGGGTGGAGGGTTGCATGTGGTCCACAACAATTCCAATTTTTGCTTCAGTGGTCCCTGGGCTCCTAAAGGTCGGAAATGACTGCTCTAGAGCAGGGCTGCCCAAACCCCGGCCCGCTGGGGGTCCCCATCCGGCCCCCTGGGGGTCCCCCATCTTCAGTGTGCACCCGGCCCTCACCGGAGCTTGTACTGGCCTGACGCGTGAGCTCCGGGTCTGACTTTCCCTCACTGCCACTGAGCTTCGCACCTGCAAAGCTCAGCAGCAGTAAAGGAAAGACGAGCCCGGTGTGAATGCAGGGCCTTTTATAGTGGGAAAGTAACGCAAGACTTGCAAGTCTCATAAGAACATAAGAACAGCCCCACTGGATCAGGCCATAGGCCCATCTAGTCCAGCTTCCTGTATCTTACAGCAGCCCACCAAATGCCCCAGGGAGCACACCAGATAACAAGAGACCTCATCCTGGTGCCCTCCCTTGCACCTGGCATTCTGACATAACCCATTTCTAAAATCACGTTTCTTCCCACTATAAAAGACCCTGAGCGCACACAGGGCCCGTCTCTCCCTACCTGGCCAGTTAAGGGCTGGCTGGCTGCCTGCCTGCCTGCCTGCAGCACAAGCTGAGAGAGGGAGGGTGAGCGGGCGGGCGGCCGGCCAGCCGGCCAGCAGAGTGGGTGGCTGGCTGGCCGGCCAGCCGGCCAGGCTGCAGCAGGGAGGAAGGGAAGGCAAGTGAGTGAGTGAGTGGCCGGCTGAGTGAGCAGACAGCTGCCTGACCAGGCTGCAGCTCAAGCCACAGGAGGGAGGGGTGAACGAGCGAGCAGGCGGCTTGCTGGCCAGCCGGCCAACTGAGTGAGCGGGCAGCTGCCTGGCCAGGCTGCAGCTCAAGCCGCCGGAGGGAGGGACAGTGAGCGAGCAAGCAGGCGGCTTCCCAGCTGGCCAGCCAACTGAGTGAGCGGGCGGCCGGCTGGTTAGGCTGCAGCACAAGCTGCAGCACAAGCCAAGCGAGCAAGGGAGGATGGGCAGGAAGGCAGCCAGAGCAGGTGCGTAGGCAGGCAAGTAGCCGTGTGGCCAGGCTGTAGCACAAGCCGCGCGACAGACAGAAGAAGGGAGCGAGGGCGAGGGGGCAGGTGAGTGTGTGTGAGAGTCCTTAAGAACTGGTTGGAAGATCACCTCCTTCTTATGTGTGAGAGTCCTTAAGAACTGGTTGGAAGATCACCTCATTCCTATGTGTGAGAGTTCTTAAGAACTGGCTGGATGATCACCCCCTTCCTATGTGTGAAAGTGCTTAAGAACTGGTTTGAATTCATTCATTCATATAAGTTCCGCCTCTCTAATATAGTCATTTATGTAAATTATGCAAATTTATTCAAATTTGAAATGCAAATTAATTTTTTTTCCAGCCCCTGACAGTGTCAGACAGATGATGTGGCCCTCCTGCCAAAACATTTGAGCACCCCTGCTCTAGAGGTACCATGTCTGTCACAACCTCCATTTTCCACACACTGAGGCAAAAAATGTTCATTTTAAACTGTCATTTGCACATCATAGGGCAGAAATGTCACCATTTTATGACATTTTAGTTGGCCCTAATAAAGGTATTAGTATACTGTAACTTTTGGATCTTGCAGGGCAATTGTGTTAGTTTCTAATATATATTTTGGTACAAGAAGGAATACCCTCTGTTTTTTGGATCAATTCAAAACAGGCTATTGCAAAACAAACAAATACAGCACATACATGACAGCAATATATAATAATGGGGGATGGGAATTGAACTTTCAGGCCACAGTCCTTGGTATACTCACATAAGTTTATATATAGTATGATACACATAGGCAGGCACAGAGTGTTCTTATTTTAACATACAAATACTGGGTTTTAAGCATGATCAGGTACATGGAACAAATTGTATGGAGAAGACAAATGCCTATACATGTGAACTAGTCCAAATCCCTAGAAAATTGATAGTTATCCACAGTGTCTTCTCACAGGTATTGGTAATTTGTGCTACATTTCTTAAGAACCTTACACATTTTATTATGAATTAAACACACAGACGTACTACATGGCCCACAAAATTGTGAGGAACAACTTATAGGATATGAACTTTAGACAGTCATGTGAACAGAGTCCATGAGGCACTAGCCAGCAGTCAAAAAATAGGAGTGACTTTGGATTTTTTTTAAGGAATTATATGTTTGATGACTATACAAGAATTTAAAGCCAAACCATATACTGTTACATATACAGAAATGAACTATTCTAGTTTTGTTCATTTATACATTTCTAAGTGGGGAGCAATCAGATTAGTTTCAGCAAGGGCTTCATAGGGAAGAACTACAGCAGCTATTGTGAATGCCAGGTCTCACCCCTATTAAAATGAGAATAATAAAGATGAATGCCTCTGAGCATGTCTGGAACACTCCTTTTCTCACTGAGTATCTCACTAGGACATTTATACCGAATATCAGAAAGAAGGGTTTTCAGGTTAGAGGGCATAACTTTTAGGCAGGCTCTGAGCATACACTGACATTCTGGCACAATTTTGTAGGATAATATTTTTAAAGTGTGGAAGTCAACATGATTTTAATCATCCATTATTTTGTGCAGAATTAAGTAGAAAATGAAAGAAAATATTAGCCTCAGCTGTTGCCAGTTATCAGAAATGATCATGCTAGGTTTCTGCAGAAAAAATAGTCTTCCCAGTACACATAAGGTAAGTGGGGACAGTGTTAAGGTGAGAGTAGTTCTTGTAAAATTCTCAACATTTATAAAAATGACAGAACCCTACCTATTTATAGACCAAGAAAAAATAGGGAAACCACCACCCCCCCCCCCCCCACACACACTGCAAAACACTCATGGAATAGCTTTTAATACAAATTACCTGTCTAGATAGCATTATGCTTTATCTTTTATGAAATTCTTCTGCTTCAACTCTCCTTGGCAGATGTTGCCTGCACATGTGACGCCACTGAAGTCAGGGGGAAATTCAATGAGTACAAGATATACCTGCAAGCTTTTCAATATCTCACCACTAACCTATTGAACAGGAGTTTTGAAGAATGGAAACACTCTGGACATATGTTCAACCCCACAGTTGAATTTCATTAGTTGCATTCTTCAGCTCAAGTTGCTCCCTAGCCCATCCATAAAGCAGACAGTAGATGCAGACCAAGAGCAGGCAGTCAAATTCTTAGTCACTACAATAAGTTAAAGGAAGAAGAGGTTTCTGCTTCTTCAGACACTGAAGCCCAGAACAAATGTGCAAAAACCCACGTGGAGATCAGCACTTCCCACAGGTATAGCATAGGTGAAGATGCAAAACTTGAATGGGTTTCCTTATCCATGAGTTTTTTTACCCCCCAATGGATAAGCCAAGTACCTTTTCCGGTTCTTAATCTGTGAGTTTAGACTTTTCCACATGGGTTTTGAATATCTGATTACAAAACTCATGTGACTGCCCGATTTCCATGGATTTTGCATGGAACTTTGTATTCTAAACTGGTTCCCAGGGAGGGTTTGCAGGACCAGAAGTTTATTGCCTCGGAAAGGCAAACCATTAGTGGGAAGCTCCTACTCCTTTTGGTGAGCAAGTGCTGCTGAAATATGTGCAGACAAATGAAAATAGTGCCAGGAGAGGGCCTACCACTGCTTTTTCCACAAATAAACCCCTGGAATAAACTGAATGTGTGGTTCCAAATCCCATGTGGGTTGACATACGTGAATATAACTCATGGATGTGATTTCCTACGGATATTCTGTACATTTGGACTGGCCTTAGTGCCATTTTGGTTAGTCAATGCAAAGCATGAAGCTGAAATTAACAGGCTAGAAAACTATCATGCAGATGTACAATCTACACTGGGTTGAAAAATATGTTCACTTTCATTATTACACTGCATCACTACATGTGTCCCAGGCATTTTACAAGCAAACTGTACAATGGATCTGCAAATAATAATACAAATGAAAGTATATCGGGTCCAACCTATATCACCATTCATGAATAGCATTTATTTTTATTGACTTCAGTGAGCACCTTCAAACTAGACATGATGGTGAAGATCAATTGGCTTACGCTGTTATCTGCTCAGCCAGATACAGGGTGGAGCGGGGGGGGGGGGGGAATCCCATGGTATACCCGAAAGCTTAAACCTGGATCTTCTGCCAATTGTGTATAAATCTGAAGACACAAGTCTGATTTTTACAACAAAACAGGCTGAGAGAAAAGATGAAGCTTTCCATTGCTTACCTCCCTGCACTAAGTATCCCCATGCACTTTTTCCGTTAGGAGTGTTTTGAAAAAAATTCATCTAATAGAACAGCAATTGGGAAGGAGACAACACAAAGAAGTAGGTGGAACCAGACCCAATTTATATTTGATTAGGATACATCAAGGTTTAAACAAACACAATTGCACCACTTATTCAAAAATATTTATATTCCACCTTTATTTAAGGCATCTAGCACCATAATATTTAAAATCACTATAATAAAACAACAGTTACAGGATCACTGTATCCTGGACAACTGTGTCCTGGTCAAATGCATCTCAATTTTGGACATTTGCATCCATTCCTTTTGTGTTCCGGACATTTGTGTCCCAATACATGTATACAGTATGCACTTTTTTATTTTTTAAATGCAAAAGTAGGATTAGGGATGGGATAAGAGGCTTAGGATATATAACATAGGATTTGTTGCCCAGTTATAGTGGGAGGCCAATACTATAACTAGGATGCAAAAAATTCAGTTGTGAATGTCCAGGGACACCAAAGATCAGGACCTATTTGACCAGGAAACAATAGTCCAGGATGCAAAAACCTTAGTACCTAAAACATAAAACTACAGCAGAACTGAGAAATAAACATGGAACAAACAAAAAAAAAGGGAGACAGATGAAATAAAAAGGCTTTTAGCCGCCACCTAAAGGTTGACAGGGAGAGTGCAGTTTTTAACTCCAGTGGGAAGGAGTTCCATAGCTGTGGAGCCATCACAGAAAACATCCTCCCTCTTGCTCCTATCAGCCTTAGCCTGGCACACATAGGAGGGACCACCCCAAATGACCTCAGCAGACTCATGTCTTATACAGGAGGAGGTAGTTCAAATACACCAATCCTTGAACTCCTGAGCTTGGGAAAACAGTTTTTATAAAACAAAGGAAAAGAATGTAACACATCGATTAGGTAAAGTGCTGGGGAAGGCTAACTTAAGCCCTACCTATAAGGTGGTCAAGAGGCAACAGTTAGAACCGGATATGGAACAACTGATTGGTTTAAAATAGGGAAAGGAGTACGACGAGGCTATATATTGTCACCCTGCTTATTTAACTTATATGCAGAGTACATCATGTGAAAGACTTGGCTAGATGAATGACAAGCCAGAGTTAAGATCACTGGGGTTAATAACCTCAGATACGCCACTCTAATGGCAGAAAGTGAGGAAGATCTAAAGGACCTCTTGATGAGGGTGAAAGAGGGAAAGCGCAAAATGTGGCTTCCAACTTAACACTAAAAAAACTAAGATCATGGCATCCAGTTCCATCACCTCATGGCAAATAGAAGGGGAAGAAATGGAAGCCGTAACAGAGTTTATCTTCTTGGGCTCCAAGATCACTGCAGATAGAGAAATTAAAAGACACCTCCTCTTAGGAGGAAAGCTATGGTAAGCCTAGACAATTAAAAGCCGAGACATCACCTTATCAACAAAGGTCCGTATAGTCAAAGCTATGGTTTTCCCAGTAGTAAAGTATGGCTGTGAAAGCTAGATCATATGGAGGGCTGAGTACTGAAGAATACACGCTTTTGAATTATGATGTTGGAGAAGACTTTTGAGAGTCCTCTGGACTGCAAGGAGATCAAATCAGTCAGTCCTACAGGAAATCAACCCTAACTGTTCATTGGAAGGATAGATGCTGAAGCTGAAATACTTTGGTCATCTCATGAGAAGGGAGAACTCTTTATAAAAGACCCTGATGCTGGGAAAAATTGAAAACAAAAGGAGAAGGGGACATCAGAGCATGAGATGGTTAGTGTCATGGAGGCAATGAATATGAATTTGGACAAAATCTGGAAATTAGTGATAGATGGGGGGGCTAGCATGCTGTGGTTCATGGGGTCACGAAGAGTCAGATACGACTTTACAACAACAAGTCGATTCAGAAGGTCCAACAGGTTCTATGTTCAGTGAAGGATATAAGACACCCTGTCTCCATGGCTGAGGTTTATCATATAGTCTGCAGTTGTGGCAAAGTATATATAAGCACAACAAAGAGGAGCAAGGCCACAAGGATAAAAGAGCATGAGAGACACTGCTACCTGCAACAGGCAGAGAAATTGGTGGCAGTGGAGCATTTTCTAAAAACTGGACATGAGATGAAATTTTGACCATATTCAGGTGCTATCTACACAAAACCATACACAGATTCACATCTATAGAGAAGCAACAGAAATTCAAAAGCATAGATACAACATGAACAGAAAGAAGGAAACACTAAATATCAGTAATGCCTGGCTCCTGGCCCTTAAGAACACTAAGCTCAGGGGTTATAAAATAAAGAACTATGAGAAGAGGAAAGAAAACTTTCACACCTCCAATAGACCTCACCAACCCCATAATTACACACAATCCACCTGGGCCGCTGAGAGCTGGCGCTGGGTTTAGGACATGATGCCCGACTGCCACCTCTAACTTTCCTACAAACCAGATTTTACTAAATTTTTAAAACAATCTTTTAATTGACAGTTTTAACTTAGCATGAGCAACTGTTAACAGCCAGAGTAAGGCCCAGCAACCCTCTTCCATCTTGTGTGCCTGTCAACCATCTTTTGTGTGTCTCCAAGTCCCTGGGAACTGTCTGCTTTCTTACGGAACTATTCCCATGAAAAGCAACAAGAACTTGGACTCTAGCCAAGGGCGTCAGCCCTGTACCTATTCAATTTTTGAGAATGAGGTGATAAGACGTGTGCCCACTTCAACACTCCAGGCTATTTTTCATGTGTATTACTTTAGTGACACCCTAATGATGGGTACATAATTTGCTTGCAACAGACAGGCCACTGTCCTTGTATGTGTTCTGATAAGATGCCTCCTAAAGATGGCAATAGACATATTTTTCACAATACATATATCATTTGCTGTCGACTAGTATATTTTTGCCAATTACAGGTTGAGCCTCATTATTAGCATGGGTTCCGTTCCAAGCACTCACATGGATAGCAAAAAATGCACTATTGCAAATCAATTTAAAAAACAAAGTCTCTTTCCTTTGGTGATTTAAAAACAGCCTTGCTGACCTTCCTGATGTAAGATAAGAGTCATTAAGAAGACAATCCATCCATCAGTCCTCCTCCAAGCATTTACAAAGGGGCTTCACTCAGCCCCTCCCTTCACCAATGTAAAGTGATCATCTTTCTTTCACTTGCTCAGGGGGAAGGGAGGGGTCCGCTGGAGAGAGAAGGATTGATGGATTGTCAACCAGCTGCCCTCTATCTCTCTCATTAAGGAGGCTGTTGTTAAAGGACTGTTCAGTTTTTTAAACTGATTTTAAAATGGATGCATTTTGTCCCTTCTCCAGGGATCAGCACATTCCTTCTCATTTGCAGGGGCCATTCGTGTTGAGTCAAATCCGTGTATAAAAAAAATCTGTGTATAAATAGGCTGGACCTGTAGTACCAATTAACTGGTTAGTGAGCACCTAGGTTATATAATCTCGCACTAACTTGGCTCTCAAACCTGCGGTTCGCAGACAGCATCGTGCTTATCAGCAACAATACAACGGAGATGAACGAGATCCTGAACAAGCTGAATAAAGTAGGCAAAGCTATCGGCTTGGATATGAATATGAAGAAAACTCAGACGATGACCAACCAAAGGTGCAACAACGGCAACGTGCAACTCTGTGGTGCCACCCTGGATAAAGTTGACAGCTACATCTACTTGGGATGTGAAGTGAACATGGCCAAAGATCTAACGATTGAGATCGAGAGACGAAGGAAAGCTGCGTGGGCTGCCATGGGATCAATTCGAGAAGTCACCAGTCAGATCCAGGATCCGCAGCTGAGAGCCCACCTGTTTTACTCCACAGTACTTCCGGCTTTTTGCTATGCCACAGAAACATGGGCCAATAACAAGACCATAGTTACTGTCATGCAAACCACCCACCAGGCACTTGAAAGACGCCTTCTTGGGACAAACCACCGAAAGCAACGGCAACATGGTCCCAGAAGTCAAGACCTCCGGCAAGAATCCAAGATCTGCGACCAGCTCAAGTACATGGCTTCTGCAAAGCACAGATGGGCAGAACAAGTCATCTGCCAAACAGATGACCGATGGAGCACCAGAATCATGCACTGGATCCCATACCATGTCAAAAGAACCCACGGCCGACTGGCTACTCACCAGACCAAAAAACATGGAGCGAGTGTGGGCCACATTGGAAAGATTGCCAATGAGGATAGACCATCAATGTATGTATATAACTTGGCTAGGTGCAGAGATTCAGCTTTCAACGTCAGCATGTCACTACGTCATTCTGACAGCCCACTTGCTAACACTTTGTAAGTTTTGCTTTGCTTTGAATGCTTTGTCTTAGACACAGGAGAAATAAAGTACCTTCCCACCTTGACTTTCAGCTGAGCATATTCCTCTGATCCTAAAAAGAATCTACAGCCTGTGGCTAGGGCTGTTGGCTGAAACAGCAACATTGAAGCTAAATAAAAACATTTATCAGAATGGGATCATTTCCTTACTTCGAGTTGAGTTGCAGTATGCATTTCTTTTCTTCCACCTCAGCAATGACTTCCTCATTTGCTTTTTTTATTCCAATAATGTACAGGCAACCAAAGACTGGCCTTCTTCACTATCTCCCTCATTACTATGTGATGATTTTGAAACAAAGCCCAGATGAAACAAACGTGCCTGTACTTATTTTTCATACTTTTTTTCTCTTCTCTTCTATGCTCCAGACTTGTACTCTATACTGTTAATTTCACCTTCAAACAATGCAAAAACACATGTAAACTTGATCCAATGCCTAAAACACATGCTAACGTGTGTCTAGCACACTAAACTAGAAGGTGTGAAGTTTACTATTGTGACCTAAAAATTCTGTGGACTCAGCGGCGTCGCTGGGGGGTGCAGGCTGCACTGGGTGACATGCACAGGGGGTGACGCACGCGGAGGGTGATGTGGTAAAATTACGGTTTTATAGGAATAATACCATCCTGTCATATACTGTTTAATTTAAAGCAGAATTTAAATCAGAAGGTAATCATAAAAATTGGAGTGAAATATCTTCCTTCTATCAAAAGTTATGGCCAAAAACCCAGAAAACAAAAATGCATGGAGCCCTATGGAAAGTGAAACTGAGCCCTATTTACTTGCCTTAGTCCAGTGGTTTTCAAACCCTCTTGGAGAGTTTGAGCAGCTCTAAGTTCTTGCAGGGGGGAGGCAGCTGGGGCAGGGGGGAGGCAGTAGCACGATCCCCAGAATCTGACTGCTCAGAGATGCTGCAGGCGCTTGGCTGCACGTACCTGAGCCTCCTGCAGCCTCCCAGGGGCGCAGGGAGCCCTGCATGACCTTCTGCAGGGCTCTCTGCAGCTTCAGAAGTGAAAGTGGAGCAATTGTGCTCCACTTCTGCTTTAGTGGAGGTGGGGCGCGCACTCTGCTTTTGCTTTGAAAGCTGCGGGGAGCCCTGCAGAAGGTCACGCAGGGCTCTCCGCACCCCTGCAAGGCTGCAGGAAGCTCAGGTACATGTAGCCAAGCCCCTGCAGCCCTCTGAGCTGTGCGATCCTAGGGATCGCGCCGCTCCCTGCCTCCAGGCTGCCCCTGCCCCTTAAGGTGATAGTGGCCAAGGCCCACAGGCTGGGGTGTCGTGATGCCCCAGTTTGAAAAGCCCTGCCTTAGTCCATAGGAAAGGGCAGACTGAAAGGAATCGGAACACCAGATAGTCCCGATCCAATGAACACAGCCCCCAAAAACAACCAAGAAGGAAGTCCTTCTCTCTAAGCTGAGAAATTTATTGAGTCCTCTGGAAAGCGAAATGAAGCGTTTACTCACAAGTAGGCATTTACTCACCAGTAAGCAAACATGCCTTGGCTGTGGTCAGGCCAGGCAAAGGGGAATGGGAGGCCACCAAAATGGTCCCAATCTGATGGAACTAGGGCTCAACAAATGTTCCAGAAGGCAGCCCCCCCCCCCCGAATAAAAAGAGTAGAACAGAGGTGAATTAGTAAGGTGAATTTTTTATTTATTTTTTAGACTTGCAAAGCCAGGTGCATCCTGACAGTGATATGGTTTAAACATAAGAACTTAAACTGAACAGGGCACTGGGTAGGACTGAAAATCTTGCTGATTTGGGGGGAGGATATTACAGGTAGGCTACAGAGAAAATTCATTTGGTGGAACAGGGCTGGCTTCCCCTTATTTGTTTTACTTCAATTTAATTATTTATTTTGCTTGATGTCACTTCCAGACATGACTTTACTTCCTGTGGGTCCTGAACAGATTGTCATTCTAAAAAAATGGGTCCCAGTACAGCCAAAAAACCAGATGGGTGGGGCAATGGCACACCATCACACCCACCACCCAGTGTGTTGCCCCACCCACTACATGGGAGGAGGTCCATCATGGGGGGTGACACACAGGCCTCCCACACCTCCCACAGCCATGCTAACATATTGTCAACAAGGAATAAAGAAAGGACAAAGGCAAAGGACCATAGCATGAGAAAAGTAGAGAGAGAACTTAATGAAGCTTGTGAGAGAAACAGTATGGTGTCAAAGTTAAAAAGATCTTTAGGTATCCCAAATTAGGGTTAAATTTTGGTTAAGGTACTGCTATTGCCAGGAAACATACAACAGTGTAGTGGACATATTGCTATGACTAGAATGTGGTTAAGCATGCCTTTCTACTCCAGTCAGTGGACTGTAGGAAAACCTACAGATTAAGAATAGGTTGGGAAACTTGAATTCTTTTCCTAAATGAACCAAGGATTCAGCTGGCAAACCTGGAGGATGACAGTATTTTCTTTTATTGACCCATTGTCAGCTTCACAGCGACAATGTCAAATGGGTCCACCTCACTACCTTCTTAGAATCTGTATCTAAATCATTTTTCCAGGAACACAGTGAGGTGAACCATCTAGAAACAGAACATCATTCAAACATTAAAAATGATTTGTACTACAGATTAGTAGTACTTGCTAGTGCAACTCTTTCTCAATAATACTTGCTACAGAGACAAAGAAAGAGAAAAGATGCTTCACAACAGATAAAGACACCATCATTTCTTCTGGTCATTTCTCCTACACAGAGTAAAGTGTACTTGAATAAATTAAAAAAGGCTGTAATTAAGACTTTATAACATCTTTTTAGAGTACTTATTCAGGTGGTTTAATTCATGCATTAGGAAGCAATTTGTGACCAATTGGATACAGCTAGGTTAGCCCTGGTCCCAAAAGGTCACTTTCATCATGAAATATACAAGAGGTCCCAATGAATTACTTAGTCAGGTGATTTTGTTTTGCATGAAAAAACTGTTTTTCTCTTTCCAAATCTAATTAGATTATACACTCAGGTTTGGATTTGTTAAAGAGTTTCCAGTTATATGTTAACAGAAAAAAATATACCTGAGGCCCTTAGGTTTCAAATCAGTAAGTGCAAATTTTAGCACTGAAATCAATTTACCTTTGCATACTACTAAGAAATTAGTTAACCTTTTATCTACAAAGCCTCAGCAAAAAAAGATATGAAGTCATATCCTCTTGTAAGTAGCACAGTGTGTGAAAGTATGTCTTAAGAGAACTCAAACTTAATAACTCATTCTCAAACATTCAGTTTATCAGGCTGTTGATTTGTCATTCCCTATAATTTTGGATAAGTGTTTTACTTATTAATCTGCCTAAGAAAGGATTAATAATACAGTTACAATTCTACAGAATGAGGTCTCTACTGAACTTGGGTTCCTGATGTTTCTGAGCAGTTATACTCTGTATTTATCACATGCTTTAAAGCAGAATCTTTAAAATATCCCAGAGCTCACAACACGCAGGATGTTCTTTTATCATATGATAGGCTTCAGTGGTCAAGTTTAAAGTTGAGGGAGGAATTTAACACACCTCTGGCTTGCTTAGCATGAGCTGCAATATGGTCCTAGACTAAATTCTGATACGTTTGAAGAATGAAAAACAGCTAGGTATTACAGAAGTGCCCATCTATGTCAGTATTACTGCCTCCGTGTGCTCACTGATGCAGCTATGCCACTAGACAGCACGTTGCACCCAATGCAGGGAGCAGACCTGGAGGTCTTATTCCTTTGCCTGGGGGTGAGCCTTTGCAGCCTGAATTGGTCTACTTAGACCTGCATCAGTGATTTTGCTAGCACATATCCAAGTGGACCCAGGAACATGGATATGATATTGGTGGCGCTGCCACCGCCAATATAAACGGGGCCCCTTATCTGCAGATCTCATATCCATGTATTAAATTAACCATGGATCCACTGATATGGGGGCCCGTGCCCCCATAAGATATACTTATTTCTATTTTCATAGTCATACTTGCAGCATGAGTTTTTCTTTCTTTACATTCTTGCTAAACTGAAGAACTGAATATGCAGGCAACCAACCTGATCACTAGAGGGTGACTAAATGTTAACAGGAAGCAGGGACTCCTGCTTCTTCTAATTTCTTAAAAGTTCTTAGGTACATCTAAGGTTCCTAGGTACTTCTAATGGGTGCATGGGAAGCCACTATTTATATAGTGTTTCCCCATACCTGCGGTTGCCAGAATGCATTCCCCACAGATACCGGGGTTCGCCTGTACCATTCTCTTCCTGGTCTCCACACACACCCCTGCCTGCCCAACTCCTGCCCACTCTGCAGCACCCCTCCTCACTGACCTATCAGCACCAGGGCTTTTCCTGGATTGGGTGGCACATGGCAGTGGCCTGGCTGTGTTCTATAACATGTTGCCTTTTGCAACAGCCATAAAGCACACTGCACCACTGGAAAGCTAGTTCCGGCAGTGCAGAGGCCCCATAGGATTAGGCATTAGTCAATTTTGCAGAAGAAACATACTAATTTATTTGATGTCCTATCATCAGAACTGGTCCAAGACCTCTCAGCGACAGTGCACCAAATGCCACTCCAATTACCCAGTGTTGGATACACTCTAGCACAGTTCCTTTTCCACTTCCTTCTTCCTTTTCCAATCTAGGGCACAGAAGGAGGACAACAAAGAAAGGCAGAGGCAGTAGGCAATCTTGTGAGTTTTGGTAATTCAGCCACCTCAGTCATCCTTATGGATGTCTCAATCCTGCCTATTAATTTAAATGGAAATAATCTGTTTAAAATCCAAGTATATTCTCTGAACTACATTTTGGTTGAGACTATTATCCTTCCAATTAAATCACTGCAACTCCAAATCAACTGCAACTGGATTCCAATTAAATCCTGCAACTCCAAATCAAGAATTCACACTAGAATAATGTCTATACAAAATACATGTCTTTCATTGCTGTAAATACTTCTATTAGTACAGTAAAAGGTATGTTATCCGGCACACCCATATTTGGGCTGTCAGTTACCCAAATATGGTAACACAGCATTTAGTACGCCCCACAACAGGGCTCCCTTTGTTCTCTGTTACTTGACAGGGCTCCCTCAGTTGTCTCTAAGAAGTCCTCATAAGGAAGGAAGTTGAACATCTTTATTCCTTGAGTACCCTCTTGAAGGAACAGAGGCAGGCGGAGTGACACCATAGAGGGAGCCCTGTCAGGTAAGTGGAGGGGCAGGCTGCAAGACTGGCCTACCTGATGCTTCAGTAAGCAGCACATGCTTAATTGGCATCTTTGCTCGACTGAGGTGTGGGAGAAGAGTCTGGTTAACTGAATGCTACTTAACCAATGCCAAATAATGTAGTTTTTACTGTACTATTCTTGCTCATGAATTACCTTCATTCATAAAAATAAGCACAAGAACCACCTGAATTGTCAAGGAAATGAAATAAGGTGGAAGGAATACCATTACCTGTCAAGTTCAGAAACATAGCCATCAGCCAATGTTATGATTTATATACGATTCAGAAGAACCCTCCTGGGCCACCAGTACTGTCATATAAGAACTGCTGAATGAGCCTCTTAGTTCTCAAGTACCATGAGAGTGAGGGTCTATGTAGTTAATACAGTGTCTGTAATAAATACTTAGCAAGGTTGTTGAGGTGGGAACATATTAATAAACTGGAATTTGGGAAGGCCAAGATGAAGGCTGCTTTATGCCACCAACTGCACAATCCTAATAAGTCTTTCAGTAAGGAAGGAGGTATGAGCACAACTTTTAGGATGTGTATCCATTCAGTGTTAGACGCTTCTTAACAGTGCAGGTTGTCTCAATGGTATGAATTACACATTACAATAATATGTTGAAGCATATATGCTGTATATTATTTCACAGCTAGCTGTTTTTCACTGAAACACTGTGTAGCTTGAATAAGTGTATAACATACCTTAAGAACAGCACTACAGGATGAAATAACTCTAATATGCATAAGCTAATGATTTGTTCAAAAATGTACCCACACAGCCTTTCTCCATCCCAAACTTTTGACTGTTAAAATAAATGACCACTCAATAAGAACAAAACAGCAATGAATATCTAAGTATGGCAATCCATTAAGGTTTATGAACACAATCCATAAAGTACAAAGGTTTGAATTTTAATCTCCAAGGATATCTTGGCTTTAAAAATATCCATTGGCAAATGAAAGATTGTTGCTAGACTGAATTTTTAGAGTTGACTTCATTCTTTTTACCACTGGTAACTGTAGCACCCCTCAATAGCAAAATAAGGATGTGTGGCAAAAAACAAAAAAAAAAAAAAAAGAGGCCCCTTCTCCCCAAAGAGAACCCAGTAAACAAGCTGGCCCATTTAAACCTCCTAATAACAATTTGCATTTCTGATTTGGTATATTTGCAATGCTTCTTGACCTCTGCGGTACAGTATTGAACTGTTCAGTAGCAAGGGAGTTACTGCAGTATTACTGCAGCTAAGAGAATAAGGGTGTAATCCTAACTACTAGTTAGGCTGGTACAAGTCCCTTGCACTGGCCCAGGAGGGCTGCGAACATGCACGTTTGCGCCTCATTGTGTGTTGGCTGAGCCAGCACAGGGACATGCACCAGCCCATGCAGGCCACATCCAGCCTCCGTGCCAATGCAGAGAGGGAAGGCTGTGCTGGCCAAGCTCAGCTGACACAGGGGTCTGGGGAGGAGGTGGGAGGGAGACAGGGGCAGGGGGAGGGTGGGCGGAGGGCCTGGGACCTGACAGTTATGTCAGAGCCCAATATCATTCCCTGAGCAGTATGGAGCAGCTCCAAGCCACTCTGTTCTCACCTTGCATCACCTTCTGAGGTGGCGCAGGTTCGAGGAGACCCATTGAGGCTATGGTGGCTTACCCAAGGGTAAGGGGAAGCGTTTCCCCTAGCTTCCGGCTAAGCCAATTCTGGCCCCAGTCTGGCACTCGATGCTGCCCAGGCCTCCTGGCCTGCCTGTTCCAGGGCAAGATAGGATTGTGCTGTACACCACTATATAAACCAGGGGTGCCCAAATTCCAGCCCTTGGGCCACATGCAGCCCTCACAAGAACACAAGAACAAGTCCTCGAGGACTCCCAATCCAGCCCTCAGGAAGCCCCCAGTCTCCAATGAGCCTCTGACCCTCCAGAGACTTGCTGGAGCCAGTGCTGGCCTGATGCAACTGTTCTCAGCGTGACGGCCAACTGTTCAACCTGTCACCTGAGCTGTGGGATGAGGTCTTCCTCCACTGCTTACTATTTCACATCTGTGATGCAGCTGTGATGCACAAAGGAAAGGCTGGTCTTGCTTTGTGCGAGGCCTTTTATAGGCCTTGAGCTATTGCAAGACCTTCATTCATTCATATAAGTTCATCTTTAATATATTCATTTATGTAAACTTAGGTAAATTTATTCAAATTTTAAATGTAAATTAATTATTTTTTTCCTCGGCCCCCGACACAGCGTCAGAGAGATTATGTGGTCCTCCTGCCAAAAACTTTGGACACCCCTGCACTAGTCCAAAGGAAGTGCCATTTCAAAACGAAAATCTCATTTCTCCATTGCCCATATATTCCAATGCCCATATAAACAAATAAATCTTGGGCACTCAGAAATGTCATTTGTCTGTAGTAGTAGCACTTACTCAAAGGAGAATTTCTAGATCCTTCCACAACACCTCAAAAGCCACTGTGTATCCACAGCTTCCAGAAGATGAGATACAAGATAAGCCTTCATGCAAGTCTACAAGATTTAGAAAGAAATAAAGCTCTTGCTGTGCAATCCTATCCATGCCTACTTAGAACTGAGCTCCACTGAGTTTGACAGAACTTACTTCTAGGGGAGTACAGGTATAACCTAATTATCCACCCAAACCAGTGGTTTTATCTCAATGCGATGAGAAGGGCCCTTTAAATTAAAGGAAAAAAGTTGTTTAACAATAGCCTTGTCAATTCTAGAGAGCGAAGCCAGCTGACAATCCATCAATCATTCTCTCTCTGGGCACTGAGAACAGCTTCACTCCAAGGCATTCCCTGCCCTTTGAGTACATGAAAGAATGCTAAATAGCAATGATTATTACCTCCTCCATTCTTTCCCCCTGCACTGTGGCTCCGGGTGAAGGGAGGGATTGATGCCTTGGAATGAAGCCTTTCTAAGCACCTGGAGAGAGACTGTCTGATGCATTACAAAGGTCAGCAAGGCTGTTTTTAAATTACTGAGCAAAAGGGACTTTTAAAAAAAAATGGATTTGCTTTAATACGATTTTTGCCATCCACATGAGTTATGGGAACAGACCAGTACTATTCTCTCTGAATATCTAAAAACCTCTGCACTGTGCACATCTTTGTTCCCATTGGTTAAGCGCCAAATTAAACACAAGCAATTCTATATGTTTCAACTGCTACTCCTTAGTTGGGTAAAGGTACAAAGACACACATCTTTGATCTTGAGTCATTTCTATAAACACATCTAGGCCAAACCAAATTTGGGGGCCTTTTTGCCCACATGCTAGAAACCCATTACACCCAAACCAGATTCAAAAGAACACCTTTTTTCCTCCCATCCCTCTCTCTTGTTGCTAGGATAAATCCTGAAGTGGGTATTCAGGACTGTATGCCTAATTGAGATGTATGTCATTATTGAGACATGCTGGACATGGCACAAGCATTGGGATGTCCTTCCAACTGAGAAAACACAAGACCGTTTAGGCCAGCAAAGTAACAATGGCTCAAATCTCTAGAATTTCCACAAAAAAATTCCTTGCTGTGAAAAAAATGCAGTAATCAAGCTCTTTTGGGGGAGTTGAACAATTCACCCCTCTTCCCAACCATTATGTTGTCCTAATTCAAAACGGTCACTGGGCCAAACACTCCAACTTCAATCTAGTTAACTCAAGGAAGCTAAACTGGTCCAACCCTGAAGAACTGATTGAAAATAATCAAACCTTTGGTAGACAAAAGAAAGATAGAAACAAACCCCTACTGTGCCCTCCCTGGAATCAAAAACCCTATCAAAGAACATAAGAAGAGCCCTGCTGGATCTGGCCAAAGGCCAATCTAATCTAGATTCCTGTACCTCACAATGGCTCACCAGATGCCTCAGGGAGCACACAAGACCACAAGATACCTGCATCCTATTGTCATGTCATTGCACCTGGCATTCCAACATACCTCCTTCTAAAATCAGGAGGTTGCACATATCCATCATGGCTTGTAACCTGTGATGAACTTTTCCTCCAGAAACCTGTCCAATTCCCTTTTAAAGGCATCTAGGCCAGATGTCATAACCACATCTTGTGGCAAGGAGTTCCACAGACTAATTAAAAGCTGGGTAAAGAAAGGAGTTGTTGTGTGAGAGGGAAAAGAACATCCTTCTATCCATTCCCTGAATAATTTTGTACTTCTCAATCATGTTCCTCCCCAGGCACCTTTTTACTGAAGAGTAACTCAACTAAAGAGACCCAGCTCCAGACTAAAGGTCTACCTAGATCCCACCAACTTATCCCCCCCATAAAAAATATTATCCAACTCTCTTGTCTATCACAAATGGCAACTTCCTTTAGTGTCAAAGTTTCCTAAAACACACATGTCATTACACATGTATGTGTCTTTGCACACATCACTGAGCAAGCATGATAGCAAGTGACAAAATGGCCCAATCATCTACAAGTGGGAAGTGAGATCTAATTTTAGCATCTGGGAAAAATAGAAGCATGGAAAATTCTTACCCAGCATTTGGAAAACCTGAACAAAAACCATCTCAATTAACACTGCCTGAGTGCTAATGTACTCATGCACTCTAGTTTGCCAAGAAGTTATGATTACAGAACCTTCCCGTAATTTCCATTTCTTTTCATTTGCTGCCAATATTCTGATCATTTTGCAAAAATTTTATGTTTATTCTATCATGGAAGCATTTCCACTACCATCTTGCCCCCCCTTCTTTTACTTTAACCAGTAAGTGCTACTAACTCACCTTCTCTAGTGATCCAAGGGCCTTGGCTGTCCATCTCTGGGTAGTGATTTATTGCTATAAAAAAGGAGATGAATTCTGCACACTGAAGTATGGTATGTGATAATGACTACATGGGCAAAGAGGATAGAAATCGTCAATACCACCAAATATTTTTCTCACTGGTCTACACTAGTAGTAGTAGTTTTCTATAGTCTATAAATACCAAGACATGCATTTCTTCCCTTTGCTTCATAGGCAACACTGTCAGTTTTAAAAATAAAAACAAGAAGTCTCCTATCTCTCTGGAATACTCTATCACAGTGATTTTCAAACTTTTTCATCTCATGGCATAGTGCCAAGATGCTAGAATCATCAAAGCACACCACTGGTTTTTTGGGTAAACAGAAGTGCCTTTCTGGCAGGGATAGGCACATCCAGGGCGGCTTGACTCAAGTCAAGTCACGGGTCTCCATCCCCACAACCTGAGTCGAAATAGAGTCATAACAGGGGCTCTTTCCATGTCACCAGGAAAATTTTTGCAACTCAAAAATACTTGAGTCATAAGTCTTTTTGATACACATGTCAGGCCTGGAAAAAAAGGAGCTGCTGCCAGGGTGGTATGTGTCGGAGTTCTCTTTAACCACTTCCCTACTGGCCCATCCCATCTATAAACAGGGCAGGAGGGGGTGAGACGAACTATGTGAGAGTGGGACAGAAGCTGCAAGAGGGAGGAGAGTCATGCGCAGCAGCTATGAGGCTTACCAGATCAACCCAATTCTTTCAACTGTACTCAGAAGTAGTCCCACAGTAGCCGGTCATTCAAAGGGGCTTCCTTCCTCCAAGTAATAACATTGTATTGGCAACCTTCAGTCTCGAAAGACTATGGATGTGGACTCACCTCCCTGCATTACAATCTCTGAGCATGAACTGGAGGTTATCCATGACTTTGTGTACCTTGGCTCAACGATCTCCGACACTCATTCTCTCGAAGTAATAACATAGCAGCCATGCAATTGGAAAGCGTAATCACTACAAACCTCCCACATCTCGATTCCCCACCTCCTTTTTCCCTGGGCTTCTCCAGTCAATCTTAAAGGCAAGAACCCCTTTGGGTTCTTCCTCCTGCCCTCTCTTATCCAAAGAAAAAAACCAGCCTGCCCATCCTTCATCCAATGACCATCAGTTCCTTTAGAGATGGGCAAGGCAGCCTGTTCCTACCTCCCCCCAACCCTCAGCTCCTCCTCCTGCCCTCCCTCATCCAAAGAAAAAAACCAGACTGCCCATCCTTGTCTTATGACCATCTGTTCCTTCCTATCAGAGAAGGGCAAGAGAGCCCACCCACCCTCCTGGCTGCAACTTCCCTGCTGTTCTGAATGATGGTCCCTCCAAGATTTTTCACGCTGCAAAAACAGTAAGCAACCATACCCAGACAGACTTGAGTCTGCTGCATGGGAATGAGTTCAGAGTTAAGGGGCCCTTGACTCAAAAGTTTTGCTGAGTGTCCACAAGTCATCAAAAACGCTGATTTTCGTGACTCAGACTCAAGTCACCTGACTTGAGTTTCCATTCCTGCTTTCTGGCAGCTCCAGAGGCGTTTCTGAGGCTTGCAGAAGCCTCTGTAGGCCTCAGAATTACTCCGAAGGGCAACCAGAGAACATCTCCAGTCATGTCTGGCGGTCCTATGAGCTGGACCCACAGATTTCCTTATCTGCAGGTTTTGGTATTCACTGGGGGGTAGGTGGGAACAGATCCTTCACAGATACCAAGTCTAACTGTACAGGACTGTAGACTTACAGCCCTTATTATTTTCCCCATCATAACATGCAGCTGTGTGAAAATGGGCTGTGCTAGGCTATGTTGGAGGGGGCAGATTGAGAGGCTTGGGAGTAGAAGGAAAAATATATTCCCTTACCCTTTCATAACCTTCCTGCTCACCAGTTGGTCTCCTCAGACCTGTGCCAGCTCTTTAGCTGGTACAGCCCAAAAAGACAAATGGGACATGCTGGCTGCTATTATGGGAATAGCATCTAGTAGAAGTTGCCTATGCCTGGTTCTACCCATTCCACTTCCATCACACCCCCAGTTGTCCTCTGTTCTGCCCTCCCCCCACCCTGTTCCACCTTCCCCATTGACCTACCTGAGTCAGTGGTGCTCCTATCCCCACTGTTGTCAACTAGGCTTCCACTGCCTCTCTGGCAGTGGGCTGGAAGCATGCAACTCCAAGAACTTCTGGAAGTCTGTTTACAATGGCCATAAAATGCATCCCGCTATCAAAACAATAGTTACAGCAGTGGCGACGGGGGATGGGATTGGGCTGTTAGTTGTGTAAAGTTCCTAGTATTCTGAACATTACCATATCAGTGCAATCTAATAAGCTAATGTTAGTTCTTTCTATATCTGGGTATTTAGATATTAGAATATATTTACAATGAAATAGTATATATACAAATGAATGCTGAAATTAGTATCCTTACATTCATATATTTAAGCCTCAGCCTCAGATATGCTGGCTCTGAATTATGTAGTAGCTGGTAACTGGCAACAGCTAAAGCTATATTTGAAAATGAAGAGCTCCAGACTGAATGTTTGTGTTTGTCATTTTCTAGACATGACTGTTTAATTTCACTATATCAAAACATGCTTAGTCAGATAAAGCTCAGTGAAAACAAAGCTCTTACACAGAAGTGGAAGATGAATTCTCACATCTCCAAAGGATGACTGCTCCAAAGAGCAACATATTATAGTTTTCAGCTAAGATCTGTGTGTTTTATCCTATTATAACTACACATCATTATGTTTTGAAGGAAAAAAAAATCATTAGATCTTTTAAGAAACAACTGATCAAGTTTGACAGAGTTCCAGCTTCAAGAGGTTAAAAAAAAATTCTGAAATTCAGCAGATATTGAAGGCAAAAATAAAACCTGTGTACAGAAGGATCACCACAGGGGAAAACAAAGCAGCAGAGGGTGGGAATGTTGATTGGGATGTAATAGGCGTACAAGCTTCTCTTACATTGTTTGAATAGCCTGGCACCTGAGTAGCCATGCACATGCACGGGGTGGAGGAGTGAGAACAGGAACTTGTTGTGACCAATGTGCATTCCTCCTTCTGCATATGCCATGTCCATTGTAGACTGGACTAATACTGGATTTAGACATAATACTAAACATCTATATAATGGCATATTTACCACAACTATAGAAACTAAATTTAATATTTAATTATTACTATTTTATGCCTCAGACTTGTACTAATTCATATTAAAAACTCCTCTTCCAAAGGTTTGCTTTTTCTTGCCTTACACTGTGTGGGGTCATTTGTGCTACTGATAAGTGTCAGATGCTATCATATTTATTTTATTAAATAAAAATTAAGCAAAAGAGATAGTGGACTACATGTAGCAGCAAAAAGCAAGTTCATAATCCTGAGTAGTCTGGGTTTTTTGTTTTGTTTTTTTTATAAAGAAAGCTTGAAAAAGCAAACAGAAGACATGCCTCTGCACAGCTACTTTTTCTCCCATAGGCGAGCCTTGCAATTAACACCAATTGCGTCTCTGACCAGCAGTCATGAGGTGCATTGTCTATCAGAAAACACATCCAGAACAATAATGTGAGTGAATGTCAGTAGTATAAGAAAGTGAAACTCTCTCTATTTCATAACAGTAATGGCAGCCTGCCATTAAACCCTCCTCCTTTTTCACTGGCTGAAGGAACTGTAAAAGAGCATGAAGGGTCTTCAACCAGAGCGGCTAATGTAGGTGGACACCATCATCAGGCATATTCAGTTGCCAGAACATATCAGGAGAAAGGAAAAGTCTGAATTTCAAAAGTCACCACAATTAGAAAGCAAGTTCAGGGCAAAATACTACAAGAGAAATCCCCTAATGTCCACCTTCACATAATTCTGAACACACAGTACACTGGTTCCCCAAGTTAGTGATGGCTACATCAGCAGTTTTGCACAGACACAGTACATCCTTCAGAGATGCTTTTGCACAGGTGCAACAGCACTTCAGCCAGCAAGAGCTGAATGTTTCTAGCTATATATATTTCAGTTTAAGACCCCTTGAACTTAGCCTGCATGCATGGAGGGCCTTTGGTGCCCTAAAAATCAACCTTATACCAGCTTTAAAGCAACTGAATACCATCAACAAAGGGTATTTTTCTGCTCTGGGTGTGCAAGGAAGAGACAAAATAGAGAAGTGACAAAACAGTATGTGCTGCCTGTTCTACACAGTCTCTTTCCTCTTAGTCATACATTAAAAAGCACTACTGCAAGATAATTACAGAGATCAGGAGTTTAACATTTAACAAGACTGACCAAATTTGCACCATTTAGCATAAGCTGTACCTGTAAAACTATAGTTTGGAGTACTTGTAATTCACTGAGCAACTCTAGCTCAGAAAATTAAAAAGCACATCCTGGACAATAGCTAACAATGGACTCATAACCAAAAATGGAATATTTTGCATTTTACTTGCGGCATATATGTTCTAAGAATGCTTCCCATGTGGACTGTATATTACATACATAATTGGATCAAGACCACATCACACATCTCTACTCTGTGTTAATTAATCCAGAACCATCACTATGTCCCACATTCATCATTGCCACTGCATCCTGTAAGCAATATTTTACCATTGAACACTAATATGAAAATATATGATCATGTTAAATATGTTCACTGACAGGATAAAGGGTCATAAGAATTAATATATTTGTAAAAGATGAGTATCAATTTGAGTAATCTAGGAACCTTATACAGCCTGCCATTTCTGCAATATATATCTGTTCTGCATGTTTTCAATGAATTTCAGATGTATAGAAATTAGTATAAGCATGTGCAGGTCAGTGTTTTTGATGTAACCAACTGCACTGGAGCAAAGAAGGACATATTTTCTGCTGCTGTTCCTGTGGCAACAACATGTAGAGATATAAATTCTGCCTTTATAATTCAAATCTTCATTCAGCCCTCCCTAGTTCAAAAGGAGAACTTTGTAGAATCCAACTCCTTATAATACTTAAATGGTCAAAATAATGGTCAAAAAGTGCTTATAGTATATAGTGCTTTATAGAGTGTGGAAATTGTTTAGAATACATTCCATCAGTTATGACTATAGCACATCAATATTATGACTTAGTAGTAGAGCATCTGCTTTGCACGTGGAAAGGGTTCCAGGTTCACATTTGGCATCTCCAGGTAGGGCTGGAAAGACCTTAAAATCACAAAGGGCCACTGCCTCTCACTGTAGATTGGGGTTCTCAACTGGTAGTGTTGGGTGGTATGTGTAGCACCTGCTGCCTGGCAGCAAGACTGCAACAGGAGTATCCAATGGTGGTAGGAGGCTTAGCCCAGTGGGCAGAGCTCCAGCACACAGTTTCCACATGTTTGAAAAAGCCCTCCTGCAGGCCCTGAGCCTCTTACCACCATTGGAAGCTCCTGCTGTGGTCTCCAAACTTCATCATTGCCAGTTACTTCCAGTAGTACTTCTAAGGAGAGCATCAGAGTAAGTGGTATGCCAGGGGAGCAGCACTGAGAAATGCAGCTATAGATAAAAGTGCCCAAGATTGAAGAGTTTGCCTCAGTATAACATCTGCCTGTGCTGATATACTATTTGGTCAGTGCAATTACAATGTTCTTATAGAAAAGGGGGAGGCAGTGCAATTGTACAGACATATAGAGGACCCAAGAATATGACTGAAACTATGTTAAGGTTTCCCTAGATGGCTGTTTCATGAATGCCTATTCAATACTTGATGACTGCAGGAGCAGGTGTTCATTTGCATGTGTGAATAAGCCATCAGAGTCCATGCAGCACACACAGAACTTTTATATCACAATACATCTCCACAAGCACTACACATTTTCTCAAGCACAATTCTGTTCACTTCATGCATTTGGTTGTGAGAAATCAAGCAATGTACATTTGGGAAGTCAAGAAACCCAGTTGCTCCAAAATAATCTCACTGCCTGTGAACCCAGATTACATTTCTAATTCCAGTTCTAGTAAAGGACAGCCAGACTTGTTTTTGTATTAAATTAGGTGCAATGAGCTAACCCACACTGGAGAGAGGGACTTGACCTAAATAATGTATATCTTACTAAATGTAAGTGGGCCTCAGATGTTGAATCAATGTACAGTATTTAGGAAATTTTTTTATCTAGAGCCTGTTCTGTTTTCATAATGATTAAAAATGCCTACTTAACAATAACATCCACTTGCCAAATTTCAACAGAAGGGCACACAGAAACTAGGTGGCTGCTCCAAAACTGATGAACTCCCTTCATGCAGAGACTTGCCAAACCTTCAGCACTTTTGGAAGTACTGTATGCAATCTGTAAATACAGGGGCAGCTTTCAGCATGCAGGGTTAAATCAGTACACAGGTTGGGACTTAGGGTTGCAATACTTGTATTTAATTTTAGTAGCAAGTTTCTGAGTTTGCTTTAATTTGCCCAAACATTTGTGAAAAGGGTGGATATAAAATTTGAATAAATAAAAAACATACCTTAAGATCATTCATTTGCTGCTTAGTGCAGCACTGCAATCTAGAATTCTTAATCTGCATACATAATTTTTAATGTTATCAGTGAACATTCTGTCCATGATTCAGAGACAGTATATGGTCATGACAGACCGTTGACAAGTCTGCCAGGAAGAAAAAATCTAGATCATTAATGAAGAGTCCAGTGTACTGTCAAGGATTCACAATGAAAACCGAACTTACTTGCTGATATTAAAAGGTTAATGTTACCAATAACCACTAGAACCTTTCAGCCTACTATTGTTTTGATCATTAGTGACACTCTCCAATTTGTAAACAGGTACAATAACTCGTCCCTGGCGGGAAAAAAATGAGAACATTTCTTGGCCTGCTCCATGAGCATGGGTATCTCCCGGGAAAAGGCTGTTTTTACACTCTTCAGAAGTATCACTATCCAGTCTTTCGGACTCTGAAAAACTGATCAAAATTAGAGATGAATATTCACTTTTGTGGGCTCATTTGCACTGAAAACATTGCGGAGTTCAAAGGTACACAATCTATCGGCAAACACAGAGTACATTTTACTAAGACTGCTCTTGTTCCCATTAAGAGTTCTGCAATTTCTCACTCCCATCTGTACTTCAATATAACTCACAATAAGTTAGTCTGTATTGCAAGAACTGGTCAGCTAAAGCGTTCAACATATTGGCTCACCATCTCCTAGTAAACTTTCAAAATGTGAGCAAACTACTACATGGTTAACAGTTCTCTTAACATATGTCTATACCAGAACATTGACACAACTAAGTGCAATGATAAAGGGGAAAAACCAAGCTTTAACACATCAGTTAAATTCTCAAAAATGATTGTGTGAATTCACTATCACTTAAATAGAAGCCTACAAGAAGCTCCGTCTCTCACATAAACAAATGCTCACCCTTCTTTTTAATTGGCTACAATATGAGATAGATTTCACTGACCCACTTACTTGTCTGCATAGCAGCACTGTTATTTATATCAGAGACAAAAGGCACGGATGAGTCAGGATGAACCAGGCTTCCCTTTCTGCTAGTATACATTTTAAGTCAAGAGGTTTTCCCCAGCTGTGCTGTTATAAAAGCATTCCAGAACTTCAGCTCATAGTACCATAGTCCATTGCTTCAATGTGCTTTAGAGTACTGCATCTTATGATTCCTTCTTCAAGTTCATTTAAATATTTCTCTTAGATCTTTTCTCCTTAGCTGGGTCCTCCAAAGCACCCTTGCGCCAGAATTTTCAGTTGTGATCTAACAAGCAAGGTTGCATCATTAAGTACAGCTTAGCAACAGAAATCATATTTTGTCCAAAATAATATTTTGAATCAGGCTCAAAGAAAGATAATCTTCCATAATTTCTTCAAACAACAAATTTTAGGTGTCCTAACTCACTGCATTGGGCTTATTTTATTTGAGCATTGTTCAAATAAAATAAGTCCAATACAGTGAGTTTAGGACATCTAACTCCTGAACACTGTTCAGGAAGTGACAGAGATGGACAGAGTTAAAAGCTGTAACATAGTGGTTATCCACAGCACCTTAGGCAGAAGAACACTAAAATTAGGAACAAAATTTTATTCCCTTGGTAATATTCTTCAGTCCCAACTAGAAAGGTTAAGAGAAGACAGAATTTGTCTTGGAAAATGAAAGTCAAAATTTGTTCTGCATGTATCATCTTAAAAGCAAATATCTTCATAATATTCCAGTAACTATAAGATGCAGGATGCTAGCATAGCTCCTTGTGCCCCAATACATGAAAATGCATTAATAACCATTTAATATATTCTACATTTCTATGACCAAAATAGCCATATGGTATAAAAGTCTTAGGAGGAGTTGGCAAAGTCTGAAAAAATAGAAGGCTAAGTAAGTTCCAACCCCAGAGTAACATCAGTGGCTTCAAATGCAAATTTGGTTCCACATAACAAATACAGTTTTGCTGTCTATAAACAGCATATACGGACACCAAGTACAAAGAAGATTTTCCTTTCATTTCACTGTGTTCTGGATCACGCTTATGTTTTGTGAGCAAATAAGTAATTTTAAAAATTGCTTTGCCTGGCCCTCTTTGGCTTTGCCTGGCCTTCCATGGCCCTCTTATGCCAACAGCAACTAGCAATAAGCAACACAATCCCTGACTTGCAAACAGCTGGATAGTCGCCAGATGAATATACAGCACTAGTATACTGTATACCCTTTCTAATCAACTTCCTAATTCAAGAGCATTCAACGAAGTATGTCATCCTAGCATGAGGTATGAGGGAGATGGGCTTTGAAAATAGCAGCCCCTAGTACTAGATGACTTTAAAACCTACAATCTTACAGATGTTTATGAGTTTGCCTGGTGCAGAGCTAAAATCAATTTGCTTATGCCTGACCCTCAAGATGTATTAAATTTATCCTGAAGGAAACTGGTGTCTGAAACCAATTGCCCAGACTCATTAGGCACATGGGAGTTTCAGGGAACCGAAGGGCCTACTGGCAGATGCAACATTGATTTCTGTATGTTCACAATTTACCAGACTGTTCCATACTAGACTTGATTTGATGGCTCTCTATGGGGTGCCCTGCAGCCTTGATTATTTCCACAGCCAAGCTGGCTAGCATGGCAAATGTGCTCTGTGTTTGCAGCATTTCAGAGCAACTGTATTAAACTTGTGTATCCACAACATATCTGATGAGATTAAAAATAATAAGCTTATAAAGCTTATTACTTTAATGACCCATAGTCTGGACTTTTCTATGATACAAAACACTTCATTGATTCCACTCTTTTTTCATTCACTATCACTGCAATCTAAGACTCTAAATTTCTATTTGAGAGAGTCACATTGGTTTTAACCAAAGAGCAGGGTAGTACAAATTCTAATGAACTATTAGTACAAAACCAAATGCTGAATTAGAATTTGTACAATCTTACTAACTTTTGATAAGAACTTGCTACACTTAGACTTTGCCCCAATCAACAGTTTATAACTTTGGGTTCCTTTTTGTTCATAGATGACAACGTCCTTACCTTCTTTTAAAAGGCCGGGGGGGGGGGGGGCAGCAATTTGGCTAAAGTGTCAAAGAAAAGAGGGGGCAGGATTTTGGATTTGCAGCTTTTATTAAGAGACCCCCTACCCTTATTTTTATGTAAGAGCACTGACTCAAGGTCTCTCCTATGCTTCCATCAAATGCAAGGGGTATAAAAACACTATGTTTTGCTCAACTATGATGGCAAGAAGTACATGACAGCTCTATACATAATATATTATTCTATGAACTGATATTAGGTGTGATTCAAAGGTACAATACAGGAAATTTGAAAGAACAGGTACATTTCAAAGTGTCATGTTATCAATAAATTTAAGAATAATTAACATACTAGTAAAATTCAAAAGAGGTAGACAGTCCCACAGATGGAGTACATTTCAGATGTGTGTCTTTTAAATAATTATAAGAATGTATTAATATGATGTGTAGCAAATTATCACTGGATGGCAATTTTGCTTTCAGAATTGCATTCTCTAAATTCAACTTACAAAGTTTCCAAGGAAGCTAATGTTAAAGATTTTGAAAAAATTAATATTGTAGTCTAAGTTTTAAATGAAAGGAAATTATCAAACCCTAGCATCCTTTAAAAGGGATAAAATAGCAATTTCAACAATATACAATGCATTATTAATATTTTTCAAAAAGCTTCAGCATGAATTCATACTATAAATACATAATTGAGTGGTCAATCTGGTCCTTTTTGGAATGCAGAGAATATACTTGGACAATATAGTCAAACACAAAGAAACCACTGTAGCTGGCAAGGAGCAAACTATTCTCCATACTGCTTTTTAAGCTTGGTACCTAAACACTGAATACTACATCCTCAGAGAACCTAGAGTATAAATTAAGCATAAATTTAAACTACTGCTTTTAATTGCATATTTAAGTACACCCTTTTCAGTAATTTGATTTTTTCTTTGTTTAAGTTTGTTTGTACTTTTCACTCTCCCCATAAGACCTTTGTCATTTAAAAAGCTATATATTTGCATTTTCACAACATTTGGTTTTTCTTAATCATCTAGATGTTATTTTACAGTTCATTATACATTCACTATTCCTTAATAAATATCTGTGCATGGTTATGCATGCATATAAGATAATTTAACAACACCATAACAACCAAGTTCAAGATCAGTATTCAAAACTTGAATAATGAGCAAAAGTGACTATAACCTGTTTCATGTAAAGGGTTAACAACTCTTTGTCAAGAGCTTTTACACCACACACTGTCCTTATTATTTGGAATTTTACTAAGGGAAATGATTGCCCGAATATAAAAAGCAAAAAATACTAAGAATTTTACCTTGGTATATTTTTTCCCCAAAGAAGAAAAAGGAATTACTATTAAAAATTAAAGTATAAGCTCTGATTATCCAATTTCTTGAGGTCAGAAAACAAAATAAATGGAATTACAGGATAATTTCTACTTTTTTCCAGTCTTAAGACCAGGTTTGGTCATTGTTTTTTTGTTTTTGTTTTAATTGGGTCAGTTAAATGAAAATCTCAGTTTTTAAGGAGATTAAGAACTATTATAATAGGATAAAACTATTCCTAAATGACTATACAGGGAAGGAAAGAATATTCAGCCCAAATACTACTCCAGAATTACATGTTTATTGTAAGTCAATTACTGGCTTACTAGAAAACTAGATTATATTCAGGCTCCTATGGAAGATTTTTTAATGACTGCAAAAAAAAGATTTTTAGTTTTTATTTTAAAAATTTGTTTCATTTGCTATCTGTTCTGCATTTATTTACAGAAAATCCCATAGAAATATATCTATAATAATTCCTTTACGCTTTTCAACCTCTATATCAGCAAGTTAAGTTAGGGTCACAAGATGAATACAGAATTCCAGGCATGAAAAAATATACAGTTTTATATACATGCCAAAATATTAATTCTTTCTAGACTTTAAACAATATTTACCAAAACTATCACTCTCACTTTTCCCTTTTAGCAAAATGCTAAACAAACATTGAATAAAGGCTGTTGTAAATTACAGAAACCACTAAAACTCCTGCTAGAATCAGGAACAGGATCAGATTCCCTCAACAGTTCAGATGTGTTTTCCAAAAACATGCAAACAGAAATGTCTTGAGGAAAAGCAAAAAAAAAAGTGGTTTATTCTTTTGTTCCTCCTCAAGCAGTCTCCTGGACTTTCTGAACAGCAGACTGTGCTCCCATACCAAGAGCCACACAAGTAAGATAAAAAAAAGAACATGCTTACCTGAAAGGACTAGCATTCAGTTGAAGAATTGCAAAACAAAGTAGTCCAAATGAATTATCTATGCATACAGTCCAACTCTGCCCCTTCAAGTAGGCCAGACTGTCAAGCAATCACTTCAGCACCAGCCACCCTGCTTTCCATCTTAAGAGATTCACCCGGAAGATTGACAAATCTGCTTCGTGACTACAAAAAAAAAATTTAAAAAATCTTCTAATGCTTCCAAATGTCCACCATTTGTTTGCCATTCATCCAGTCAACTTTTCCCAATGAACATCTTCTCTGTGCATTTCCAAGAAACAGAGACAAAAATTGCTCCTCATCTGTATGCTAATTATTCTGCCACATAGACAAAAGTCATAATCTTTTTAGACAGGAACACAACAGGACTAAGTTGAAGGCAAGAATTAATAAGTTGACACTACTAAATGATGGGGAACGAAGTGGATGCATGCAGCTTTCTGCCTGCTGGATCAGCAGTAACCTCCATTTAAAAGCACTAGCAGCAACAAGACAGGCGGTGGGCTACAGAAAAGCCTAGCTGTGTAGTATATGCATCAAGCACAGGTTCCCTTAGAGACCATATTACTGCAGCAGAATAACATCAGTAGCACACTGCTGACTTTTCCTGTCTCATTCTGAATTCCTACATGGAATACAAAACACATAAATCCCCCCCCCCAAAAAATCCTAGCTTATATTTTAACTTGAGCTCTAAGCTAGACAGATCCTCCCTTTGTCCCCACTTCTAGACTGTAACAATAATTTCTAAATCTGTTGTTTACTAGGTTTGCAATAGAATCAGGCAAGATTAAGGATGTATACTGTATACTACCCACATTGTTACCCACAGGCCCCTAAATCTCTGGAGGAGCAGAGTATGTATCATGTGCAATGCTGTATTTAATGTAATAGATGGGAATGGTAAATATCACCCAAGCTATTAAAAGAAACCTAGTAGGTAAGATGCATTTTTAAAAGTGGCTCTCTTCTACCACTAGTGCTATGGTAAAAAGGATGCTCTTATTACAAAAATGCCAGGAAATCCAGCAAGCTCTCTACCATTTTGACATGTTTCTTTGAGAATTAAACTCAATAGGTTAATATTTAAATACTCATGCAGCATTTTTAGGGTTAACTCCTTTTATAATCTTGTTCTGATTAACAGTTACTCATATATATATATGCCTTGGAAGAAGAAGAGAAAGAAAAGCAAACCTTTACAAAATCTGAAAAAGTAAAAATGCAGACTGCATAGGTAGAGACAAACAAAAACAACCTTCTGCCTCTGGGATAAAGTTAAGTAATGAAACTTTCTCAAGTAAACAAAATAGAAACATGGCTGTAAATGCAGAAAGGCTAGTTTCAATAGTAGGTTTTCCCAAATGTTACCCTAAAAGTATGTTGCTGCTGCAGTGCTTCCCCTACCAAGACTGTTGTATAGCCCTATCCTATGCATGTCTACTCAGACATGTTGCATTGAGTTCAATAGGACCTACTCCCAAGTAAGTGTGGATAGGATTATAGCCTTAATTACATAATCTTCACTTAAATACACATCTGAACTAATCCACTTCAAACATACCTCACAAAACCGTCTTATATAATATTCACTATCATGAGACTAAGAAATTAGAACTTTTTGTTTGAAACCTGACCCTCTTCACTTACAGTCCAATGAGTTGTGGTTGTGACCCAATGTCAGAAAGGTCAAAATCTCAATTGACCAGTTCCCTCCCTGAGGAGGAAAGCTATATTTCAAGAAAACGTTTCAAAATTTGATTCTGAGCTATAACCTTTTTCAGTCAAAAACAGTGAGCAGAGTGCAACTGCAAGGACCTTAATGCAGAAGCAGACAAAAACTTATAGGAAGGCCAAGAAAAGAAACTGGAAAACACCTCACGTGGTAAAAAAAAAAGCCTAGCCTTTGAGCAACTACTCTTAGAGATGCTATTTGTTCCTATTTATAAGATAGCTATGAACAATTGAGAGGAAAAGTACCTCTGTATAACTGGTGAGAGCTATGCCTCCAGGCTTTTTTTAAATCTTACCCTACCCTACACAACATACAGTCTCCTCTACCTGAGACACACTCACACTACATAGGCAAATGTTTCTCTCTCTCTCTCTCTCTGTGTGTGTGTGTGTGTGTCTCTCTCTCTCACACACACACTCTCTCTCTCTCTCATTCACACTACACAGGGAAATGTCTTTCTCTCTCACACACACTCACACACTACACAGGCAAATGTCTCTCACTCACACACACATATATATACACACTCTCTCTCACTTACACACACACTACACAAGCAAATGTCTCTCTCTCACACACACACTCTCACTCACACTACACAGGCAAATGTCTCTCTCTCTCTCACACACACACCTCAGGCAAATGTCTCTCACACACACGCTTCTCTCACATATACACACCACAATCCCCCACACACACCTTAGAGCTCTCTCTCAGAGCAGTCACTCACAACTCCCCAAACACACCATCCTAGACCCCGCAGTACACACAACCCACCCGCCCTCTTGTAGTGCTTTCTCTCAAGCGTGCACTCGACGGTCCCCCTCACACAACACACACACACACCTGCCTTGTTCTCCTCGTCCTCCTTCCCTCTCTCACCCACACCAACACACAATTCTCTCTCACACAGAGCACACGCAGCCCAGATCTTTCAGCCAGGCGGGGGTCTCTCCCACAGCGCACAAGCCGCCTCCTTTCCTCAGCCCCAGGCGCCCCATCCTCTCCCCACACCACACGCCCTCCCTTCCCCGCCCCCCAGCGCTGCCCCTCAGTCACCCACCCCAGTCGGCGTCCCCTCCCCCCTCCCTCCGGGGCTCCTCGCCTGCCCGGATCCCGCGCGCGCGCCCCCTCCCCTCGCCAGCGCCGCCGAACTGCAGCCTTTGCAAAGGGAGACGGACAACAATACAGTACTGACCGCTCTCGCCGCGGCGCGGGCTGCTGGCTGACCCCGGAGCGGGGAAGTCGCACGCACGGCAGGCACACCTCCTTGCAGCCAGCCAGCCAGAGTAATCCCCTCTCAGCGCTGCCTGACGCGCTGGGAGAAGACCAGACGCCGCCACGGCCGCGGCGGCCGAGGGCTGCTTGCGAGCAATTCCCTTCCCAGCTCGCACTGCAGTCTGAGGGGAAGGAAAAGCCTTGCTGGAGCCCAGCCCGCCCTTCGCTTCCCTCCTGGGCTCTCCCGACAGCTCCGCAGGCACGCGGAGGGCAAACTTTGCTGCCAGACCTTGCCCGCTGGCAGGCTGCGGGAGGGTCTCTGCACCAGGCTCAGTCCAAGGCAGGGCGCCCAAGTGCCTCCCGACCAAGCAAGGGCCTTTGAGTCGCCCTCTCACACCTATGTTCCCCTTCATTTTTCAGCACCCCCCCCCCATCTCAGGGCTCTTTTATTACACCACAGCAATCTGAATGGGAAGGCAATCGTTGGGAAGAGGCTACAATCCCAGCCACACTTTCCTGGGAGTAAGCCCCATTGACTCTAGTGGGGCTTACTTCTGAGTAGACAGGCATAGGATTGGGCTCGTAGGCTGCAGTCCTATCCACACTTTCCTGAGAGTAAGCCCCACTGACTCTAGTGGGACTTACTTCTGAGTAGACAGGTATAGGCTTGGGCCCAGAGGCTACAATCCTATCCACACTTTCCACAATGGGGAGTAAGTCCCATTGACTAGAATGGGAATTACTTCTGAAGAGACAGGCATAGGATTGGACCCAAAGGCTACAGTCTTAGCCACACTTTCCTGGGAGTAAGCCCCATTGACTAAATTGGGAATTACTTCTGAGCAGATAGGCATAGGCTTGAGCCCAGAGGCTACAATCCTATCCACACTTCCCTGGGAGTGAGCCCCATTGACTATAATGGGACTTACTTCTAAGTGGCTTGCCCTGATGTGGCAGTGATCCAGAGACCATCATGCCAAATCCTATCTATGCAATCCTACTGGGGAAGTTAGACCTACCCAGCTCAATGGGACTCCTTTCCCAGGAAGTGTGCATAGAATGGCAGCCTCACTTGGAAGGGCTAAGCATCATCTGAATGGATCACAATAAATATGGTTTGGATGCCAGATTTTAAAAGTGTGCTAAAGCTTGGGATGATGAGGGGGAGTTGATTGGAGGCTGTGGTCTTATGCGCACTTAACTGGGAGCAAGTCTTATTAAACACAGTGGGACTTAGAGCCCAATCCTATGCCTGTCTACTCAGAAGTAAGTTCCATTGTAGTCATTGAGGCTGCCTCCCAGGAAAAGTGTGTTTAGGACTGCAGCCTTGTTTCCGAGGAAACATACATAGGGTGAGGCTACATGTAAAGTATCATACGAAATACCATCTCCAGTTCCCCAGTGGAGCAAAGTAGAAGAGAGAAATGCTCTGTGTTTACTAAAGGTAGAAATCCCAGAGTTCCCATCTTGACACAGAATGGACCCCATGAGCTACACCACTCCCTCAAATAGGGAGGAGATCCTCCCCCTTTGCTACACACCTGCTACACTCCTCCAGGATGGTGTGTTCTAGAACTGCTAATCCTTGGTGAAGCCTGGCTCAGAAAGGCCACAGTGCTGACCTCCTTCCAGATGAGTAAGTGCACGCACGTTGAGGCTTAGATCATTTGGGTGCCACTGAAGGCAATTGCATCCAACCAGCAGACGGAGATGACAGCTATACTTCGCCTTGTGACTCATAAAGAGGATTTCATTTGGAGTCCTAACGAAATGACTCTAACGAATGAGGAGAGAGTAATCAATCAACAATGTAACAATCAATAATGTTTCTGGATTTGGTTTGGTTTTAGGTTAACTTTTTTTTTTCTATCCAGAAACTTCAAATAACTGCCTGAAAATAAAATGAAAACAAAACATTTCAAAACAGACCACACAGAAGCAAGTCTTCTTTCATATTTGCACGTTCCCACAGCATAGTTATAGCTTCTTAAGGCTGCAATCCTATCCACACTTATCTGGAAGTAAGCCCCATTGACTATAATGGGACTTACTTCTGAGTAGACATGTATAGGATTAGGCTCTAAAGTCCCAGAAATACGCCCATCACCCCCGCCCCCGGAGTATTCTGTCGTCTGTATGGGTTCAGGCAGTGACGCAGGTTAGAATTCACTACTCATCCATAAACCCTGATCGCAAGGGGTCGAGGACACTCATTCTTCCATTCTGAGTATGAGAGGCTGTCAAAGAGAATGCTGCAAAGTGCTCTTGAGTATATTCTCTCGCGTTTCAGTTTTTAGTACACCCATTCGTCAGCAAGCCATTGCTGAAAAAGCACTAGATCTTACTCGTGAGTAAATGTATTTGAGCCAGGGTGGCAAGAGACGCGTAAAGAGAAGAGATTGGTGCCCAGAGCTCCCACCAATTGGCTTCCACTGGAAGTCTAGCTAGGTATGGACCCCAAGTGCTTGCCGCAGAAACTGGCGTTTTCTGGTCATGGCTAATGTGGCAATTGGCTGCCCTCCAGATCTTCCCATATCAGGCTGTGCTCTGGACACCGACGATCTTGTGCTTCCCTCTTCCCACTTCCCCACACAGCAGTCCCTCCTATTCACCGGGGAAAGTGGGGTGGACGTGCAAGTCATACACCGAGCAATTATAATGAGAAAGCAACGCCTTCTTCTCTTTGCTGCACGCGCGAGATGGCGAACGCAGTTTGTTTCATTCAACCCCTACACTTGAAAACATAACATTTCATTTATTTTGACTGGCTGGAGCGGGAGAGGGGCTGGACCTGAAATATGAGACAAACACCAGAAGCTCAGCTCAGAGCACTAGACAGGTTCACCACGACGGGGCTGGCATTGGAGAACTGCATTACAGCTAGCAGCCTTCATGAAACTGAAATTGTACGTGCCACCATAAACACCTCATCCCTCTTCTTCCCTTCCCTTATTTCACCTTCCTCCCCATCATATTCTCCAGAATCAACACACAACAGCCCAAACAAGATTGCTGAGTGTGCTAGTGCATCTACCTGCAATGACAAACCCCACTACTCTTAGGTGTAGGAAAGCCCCATTGTACTCAAAGGGCCTTACTTTCAGGGTAAACATACAGATAGCGACTGGAAGTAGTTGGGAGACAATGGCAAATGAAAGAGCTGGTTCTTCTTCTGGTTTCAAAGACGTTGTCTAGCTGTGTGTGTAACTAGGAGCACAAAAAATATATATAATTGAAAGCATACTAGTACCTGCTTAATAGCTTGATACTAAACAAAACTACTCCAAAGTTATTCTGAATTCAGTGGGAACGTAAATATGCTCAGGATTGCACGTTAATAGATTTGGTTGGGGGTTGGGGCGGGGGAGTGAGGGGCAAATACGCAAACCTAAATGCCTGCCACAGTTCTCTTGAATGTGAAAGCAAACAACAATAACACAGGGAAAGCAATGAAGTCTCATGATGACTGGAAACGTTCCTAAAGAATAGAAGGGAGATTCGAAACAGGATAGAAAGTTGCCGCACATGCGCAGTAATCGTTTCTCATGATAACAATGCAGCTTCAAATAATAAAGTCAAATAGCAGACTGTTCAACTGATCATGCGCGGATGCTCTGCAAAGCATCATGTTTCAAACAAACAATCCTCCTTTAGAGTTTCGTTTCAGGGCACCAGTTAGCTCCATACAATGAGAAAGGAGGCGATTCTCAGAAAAGACAGTAGTACATATTATTATTTTACTGGGCAGTTGAAAAGTTCAATTTAAACACAGGCTTACCGGTAGAGATGAAGCAAAAGAAAGTGTGTGGGTGGATGGAAGAGTGCCAGACTCCTCGGGGGCTTTTAAGTACCAGCCAAAAATTTTGCACTTGCCAAAATCTTGTTTCTTGCTAAAAATGAGGCAGGGAAAGGTGCAAGGAACTGGGAATAAAGGGAACGCTTGCTATACTACAAACAAGCATAACTAGTGATATTTACTCAAATGGGCTTGTCTGAAGAGACCAGCACTCATTATGGAAAAGACTGTCATATCAATGATGCTCTCTTAAAATTATACCGGTAAAGGAGGAAAACTCTCATAATGTTATCACTCCAGCGTTTAACACACTTAGGAAAATGTATGCAAGGGGAAAAAAACTTCTAAATTTGAGAATAATGATTTTGCTTTCAAAAATATGGATATTGTTTATAAATTAAAAATGAATATTTCCCTGTTTTTTTTAACCTCGTGATGCAGGGGGATTGTTTTCCTGTTTGCCAGGGAACTAATAAGAAGCTAGGACTCAAAGCCATTGCTATCAGCAACGGACAGCTCCTAGTGCTGAAAAGGAAGCCACTTGCACAATACAGCTCACTCAAACAACCTTTGGAAAAATCATAGCAGAACTGAATGAGGTGGTAAGCACTCGGGCTGAATAGCACTGTCTGCAGAACAATGGCAGCCAATTCCAAATCCCACCATAATCACATTAATGAGATTAATCAGTGAATTAGCAGCAGTCAAATGTCAGGGTGGTAAGGAGGAATCCAACCAAGCTTGGTAATTAACTTTTGTGGGGGCAGGGAGACTGGATCAAGTGTGTGTGAGTGTGTGTAAGAAAATGTTGGTTTTTTTCTTCTCTTTACATGGTCTTGGAACTTCCTTAAGACTCAAGGGGGTTGAAGTTCAAATATGGTTCTATGGTTCAAATTCTTATAGAGGAAGCTGTTAATTCCCCACTGGGATAAGCATTGAGGAAACTAGTAGTTTTTCATACCCCTCACTCAGTCTGTACAGACTGCATTGTGATTAAATCTATTCATGTGAATGGGGTTGTGTAATCCACCTTTCATCAGAAAATATCAGTATAAGAAATATGCTTAATATCAAAGAGGGGAGGGGCAGATTAAAAAAAATTAAAGCTTAGATTAAACCAAACTATTTCCATGGCAACAGAGAGCAATGAAATTTTAAAAAATTAGAAGTCAGCTGTGAGACCAACCAGGGTCTATTAAAAACTCAAAGTTAAAATATATTTGAATCAAGTAATTAAATTATGTCACCTTAATAGGGTCAGTTCAGAAATTTCAATTTTCCACTGAAATTAACCCAAGTTCTAGTAAAACTTCTTTTCACCTGAAACCCAGTCTCTGAGGAATATTTCAGTCTTTAGAAAGTTGCTCTGCATTTATATTTTTGAATTAAAGTTCTGTAAGGAGACAAAACTTTCATTTGTTACTTCACCTTGTATCTATTTATCAAAAGAAGATGTTACATATCCTACTGTGAAGGACAACAATGGGTGTTGTCAACATTGGCAAATTTTGGATGGTGACTTTTCAATCATCTATTATTATATTCTTTCTGAGGTAAACCACATTTTTCTAAATGTCTATATGTAGCATTTACAGTTAAGGTTCTAGAGTGCATCATAAGCAATAAAAGGTAAGTCCATTTGTTCTGTGGTGTTTAATCCTTTTCATAGTAAATATAAGCTCTGTTAGAGAATGAGCTTAGCAGTAAGAGTTTATTTCCCTTTGTAGAAGGACTGTGACTTTGTTGTGCCAAAATATTAAAATACTTGTAACAAGTACATTTTAGTACAATATTCTTTCAGGTTCCTCTGTATTATTAAATGGAAAGTTGTAGAATTTAAACATTAAAACAGCAAAGGTTAACAATCACTTACTTAGATATGATATAGAAAACCTGACCTGGAGAAATGAAATATATGGAAAAAATTTTAGTGCATGCATGCAGTCAAGCACTAAACACACATGTTGCATAACATGTGTATTTCCAATCTGCTTGTCACTGTTAGTTTAAAGTGTGGGGTATAAAGTACAAGTTGTACTCTCTTTACTCTAGACCAGTTCCATGAAAGTTCACCAAACAGCTCCAGAGGAAGTTGTAGCATGTGAGCCTAGCATTGTATAGGTGAGGGTTCTTTCACTCTCCTGGTGATGCTTTGTGATGCAGGTCCTCTATGAGAATCTGTGAAGTTTCTGCCTGGGTTGTTCCCTAAGCAGATACTGTACAGCATGCAGCAACTGGATATAAACAACGCTTCGCGCATGCAACTGCAACCTAATGCTTTTATACATTCACCACCGAGTTCATCATCAATCACCGTATTCCTTCAAGTCATCCCCCAGTCCCATGCAGTCTCGACAGCCCGGCAAGTATTGCTGCATAAACTTGGGGGTGGGAGGGGGGGATGGAGGGAGAATTAGCAAACAATGGAGGCCGGAGGTATCAGGCTACCCAACAACGGAAGCAAAATCAGACCCAGTCTTCTGAATCAGCCTTCGAGCACCAGGTGGACAATCCACAATCTTTGGCTGTCACTTGACCGTCCTAAGCTCAACATACGAATCTCAACACGGTTAAAGGGCTGAAAGGAAACCATCACATAAGCTTTAGCTCGCTACAACTTTAAACAGGCGAGGGGTAGTAAGAACTGGAAGCGTACCACGGAGACCCCGGAGAGGTTGCCTTTTGTTTTTCTTCACTGAATACTGCAAAAATATCCCAAATCCTGACAATATATAAAATAAAATGCACCCACCAACAGTGAGCTTAAAAGTGGGGCGGAGGGGAAGGATGCGAGAAAACTGCAGGGAAAACAGCTCTGTGTGTGTGTGTGTGTGTGTGTGTCTTTAGCGTGCAGAAGCTTAGGGGGGAAAATGTCGCCCTGGCAGGGATGACAAATTCAGAACGAAAGACTAGCAGGCCTAAGGGATCTGTTTTACTTCCACATACATCCCCTAATGCACGCACTCCCACTCATTCTCTCGATCTGCTGTTCCCTCCTCCCTCCCCCCCTTTTCCCTCCTCCTCCTCCTCCTCCTCCAATTTTTTTCCCCTCACCAGCTCCAAATCCCCGGCATATGACCTTCTGTTAAATAGATAAAAAAAAATTGCTTATCAGTCATGCAAATGAGGCTGAATTCATTTTCCACAACAGATGGCCTCATAGATAATGATGATGGAAGAGAGAAAATTGAATGTCTCTCACAAGGTGGTCATGGCAACCGAGAAGGGAATAATATCAATAATAAGCCTCGCTGCATAATAAGGTTGTCAATCCCACAAATCAAAGTCTCCGGCTACACCAGGTAGCCGAGCCCCCCAGCTAACCCCCCCCAACAAGTGATTAGGTGAGAAAGAAAGAAAGAAAGAAAGAAAGAAAGAAAGAAAGAAAGAAACGTCAAGAGGAGGGCCGTCTAAATGGGCAGTTCCCTCGAATTCGGATACTGGAGCTGGAGAAGCCACCTCTGCGCCCCTCCTTCCCATTCTTCCTAATTGCGTTTTTATTTCATTATTTGGGCAGAGGGAGGGCTTCTCTTCCTTCGCGGGCTTCCCCCCTTCTTCCTCCTCTCCCCCCCCCCCCCCCCCGAGATGCTGCTATTTCGAGCGGAGCCTGCCGGCTGCAGCGCGCTCTCCCGCCTCGCCTCTGATGTGGAGAGTGGCGCATTGATGCCACCGCAGCTCGCCTCCGGCTCCCACCTTGGCTCCCGGGGGGCCGCCCTGCAAAATGAATCAGCAGCCATCCTGAGCAGCCTGGTGAAAACGGGAATGGCAGGGCACATGTCTGGGCGGGACCGGAGAGCGGGGCTCGGCCGCTTGTCTGGCAGGCGAGCCTGGCCCATAGAGCCTCCGCTAATCATGGCTTCCTGCTTCCTTTCTTTGCAGCAAGGACAAGAGGGCTTCACCGTCATCAGCCCTTCTCTTCTCCCCCCCCCCCCGCCCATACATAATGGTTCTGATTTTCCTCCCTTCGTTCCTTTTCTCCCCCCTCCCCCCCTTAATTGTACATTGTTCGAAGCCACAGTCTGTCAGGCTGACAAGCACTTATTGTGCAAAGGCACACATTCATTCTTTCCGGGGCTTTTCCTCCTAAAAAAGGTGCCCGAATACTAAGGCGACACAGGAAGATGCAGCAGCCAGAGATCACTGCCTGCGATTAGCAGCTACCACACATCTCAGGAAAAGGACGAGAAACGAAGGAGCCTGTCTTGAGACCTAATTTAAGGTCTCTCTCCTTACACGCCCAAGCCTAGGTATGTCTTCTCAGAAGTAAGTCCAACTGGAGTCAATGGGGCTTACTCCCAGGAAAGTGTGGCTAGAATCGGGCTGTAAGAGCCCAATCCTATGCATGCCTACTCAGAAGTAAGCTCCAGTATAGTCCATGGAGTTTACCCCCATGTAAGTGTGGATAGGATTGCAGCCTAATTTCTGTGTGTGTGGCGGGATTTGATCTTACCCTCGTATGCACCAAAATCATCACCGCCATCACTGATTGGAAAAAAAAAAATCATTTGCTCCTGCCTTCCTGCTCCCCCCCCTTTCTCCATAAGAAGCATTTAGGGTGAATAAAAGCCCAGGGATGTCCTAAAGCGCAGTTCCCTCATTGGACGAGGAGAGGGCGGGGAAAACCTCTCCCGTTTTTAAACATATCCCTGTTCTGCTGAACCCATTGATTGACTGAAGGTTGCCAACTAACGGGTTCTGTATTAAAGAGTGTCTCTGCTGCTCTGCTGTTCCTATGCCCAGATTTTTTTTTAATTTAGTGGAGGTGGGTGAAAGACATCTGCTTTCCAAATGTCACTTCGTGACTTTGTTGCTGAGCGCCTTTTCCTTCCCCAGCGCTTGCAAGCAAACACTGGCTGCAGGCGCTGGAGTCTGATGAGGTTATATGCACTATGCGCGTGCGCGCCGCGCTCTCGCCCTGGCAAGCCTGCGTATATATACCGTATATCAGTGTGTGGCTGCGTATATCCACCGATATGTATGTGCAGGATGACCAGATGCAATGGAGGGGACAGTACCTAGATCTTTCTGCCCAGCCACAAGTGTACACATTTGATCCCTGTTGCGTATATGCAACGTTGGCCAGAAATTGCTTAACCCATTTTTGCCTGGCCCACAGGTGTACACATTTGGTTCCTGTTGCTTATATGCAACGTTGGGCAGAAATGGCTTTGGGCACAATCCTAACCAGGTCTACTCTGAAGTAAGTCCTATTTTGTTCAATGGGGCTTACTCTCAGGAAAGTGTGACTAGGATTGTAGCCTTAATGACTTAAAAGAGGAAATTTTGGCAGGTGCAACTTTTTAAACCCTTCCAAGTTCAGCTGCACCTGCCCAAATTCCCTCTTCTATACCATGGCTAAAGGTATAGGCACTCTTTCTGTCCTTCATTGTATCCGGTCACCCTGTGCATGTTGCATATAGACAGACTCCAATTAAGCAATTTCTGCACAACGTTGTGTATACGCAACAGGGACTAAATGTGCGTGGGCCAGGCAGAAATGGGTTAAATGCGTCTCTAAAACATGCATAGGGATCTCATATACTGTATATGGGGGGGGAGGGGAGCACATCTACACAAATCTAGACTCTTTCTCTGCACCTATAGCCCTGTGGTGTGCATCAGCAGCTGCTAGAGCCTAGGGTTGCAATCCTATACATGCTTTCCTGGGAGTCAGCCCCATTGAACTCAATGGGACTTACTTCTGAGAAGCCAAGCATAGCATTGCGCTGTAGCTTGGCACGTCTTCACCTTCAGTCCCCCGCCTACCCCTTCTCCCTGCTAGCTCGCTGGCTCTCCTGTTTCCCCCACTCCGCTTCTGCTGCTGCAGTACGGAGTGGAGATCAATCGCGCTGCTCTAATGGAGGATCCGATCAGCAAAGGGGTTGCAACACACACCGAGAACTCATGACGTTTGGGGAGATTGCGGAACTGATTGGGCACCGCATCGGATGTTCAGGGGGAGCAAAGAATAGGAATCGATTGCAGCCTGCTTTCATAGAGCTCTCTATTTCTAGGTATGGAAGCAGACTATATATTTAAAAAATGCAAAAGGGCGCGCGTATTTCCCTGTCTCCGGGAGACCCAGAATTGATTTCCCTCCACTGTCAGGTTGCAATCAGGGAGCGAGGACGCGAGGATGGGGCGGGCGGGCGTGTGTCGTCACGGTGGAAGGCACGATCACCCACCTCCCCTTCCTTCCCCAGGCTGACGATCCTGGAAATGGTCGTGACACATCGCTCCGCATTGCACGGGGGGGGGGAATTTTCCCAGGGAGGTCGACCCCATCCGTAGCGCGAGGCTAGGAAAAGGCAGCAGGGGAGGCAAACGCGGGGGCGTCCTCCTCCTTGGTAGAGTCCCTGCAAGGAAACCTGCCTTGCCTTGCCTTGCATCCAAGGGGTGGTCCAGAGGATGCCAGGCTCCTTTGTTCCGCTTTTTGCCTGGCGCCATTGCCCGATGCAGTTTGTTTTGTCTGGCTCGTCTTGCACGGGCAAGCGGGCGGCGTCTACAGCCCAGTTGCTCGCTGCCTGGACGTCCCCTTCTGTATTGCAGGAATACTAGCGAGGTGGCTATTGGTGTCTTGTTCTAAGGGGGAATAGGGGGTCCCCTTGCCCAGCCCGGACCATGTCGGTCCAGAAGGCAGTCCTAGAGCCCCACCACACTGCTCCTCGCCCGCTTCTTTAGTTTCCTAAGGAAGCTATTCCAGGACAACCGCAGCAGTACTGCGGCATGCCTCCCGCGTCCACCGCCTCCTCCTCCCCCTCTTCCCCAGCCCTGTCAATGTATTTCAGCTCCGGGATATTGACAGCAACCGCATTCGTCTCAGTCTGGCTCCAGTGAAGCATTTATATTCCTTCTCCACCTCCAGCCACTTGTACATCTTATTGCAGGGATGATGAGAGGATGCCCGCCCCAGATCAGTTCTGGAGAGACAAGCAGAGATCTCGGGCAATGAATGAATCATGAGGCCATATTGCAAGGACACCAGTCTCATTCCAGGTGGGGTGGGGTGGGGAGGGGAGGGGAGCGGGGCTGGTTGGTTTATTTTTCATTTTCCGTAGGCAAGCTTTTATTTTTAAACGAAAAGAAAGAAATCCATGGGGGGGGGGGAAGCTACATGCTAAGGATATTGAAGATGGAAAACTAATAGCTATTTGGACAAACAGAGGGGCCAGGAAGCTCTCTCTCTCCTTTTGCAATTAGTACTTGGGGGGGGGGGCACCACGATGCTTTTGTTTTTCCTCCCACCTTCACAAAATTAATTTCTCTAAATTATTTATACAAGCTGCTTTTCCAGCTGCCCTTGGCACTCTGTGGCATGTCTTCACTTGTCCCTCCCTAAAGAGGTACTGCACAGATTGCCTTCCTGCCCTCTACCCTTTATTTTTATACACACACACACACACACTCAGAAGTAAGTCCCATCGTGTCCAATGGGGCCTGCTCCCTGGAAAGTATGGATAGGATTGTAGCCTAAATTTGGAATCTTATACACACATACCTGGGTGTAAGTCACATTGAACTTAATGGAATTTACTTTTGAGTAGACATGCCTAGGATTGCAGTAATAGACAGCTGCTTTATCAGTCCAAATCTAACCAACTTTCCAGTATGGAAGCAACTGCTATGCAGCCCCAAGGTAAGGGAGCAAATGTTCTCTTACCTTGAGGCGGTCTCTGTGACCCCCCCCCCCCCATGCAGTGCATAGCTGCATCAGGGCTAGAAAGATGGTTAGAATTGGGCTGGGAGTCAGTTCCATATTGTCAATGCCTCTGGCAGTGGTTCTCCAGGGTTTCAGGGTCCAATCCTGTCCAATTTTCCAGTGTCTGTACAGCCATGCCAATGAGGCATGCACTGCATCCTGTGGTGGGGAGGCAGTCACAGAGGAATCCTCAAGGTATGGGAACATTTGTTCCCTTACCTCGGGACTGCATTGTGGTTGTACTGGTGCTGGAAAGTTGGATAGGATTGGGCCTTCAAACTGTTTTTTTTCCCTCTGCCTTATGGGGAGATGTTGGAGAGTGATCTTTTGCATGCAAAGCATGTGCTCTACCATTGAGCTATATTAATTTGGAGAAGTAAAGACTAATTAAAACAATGAACCACAATTACTCTTCAAAATTTGCCATAGAGATGGAGAACAACTGATGAATGCCTTCTGACTTGAATCTGCCCAAATATGAAGATTATCCTCAGAGACCCTTTGCCATGTTCTCTCATGTTCAGGAACAAGGTACATGTGATAGGGGTCTTTCAGTTGTGATGTTCCAGCTTTGGAATGCTCTTCCCAGAAATATGCACTTGATGGCAGGGATGATGTACTCCAACTAAAAACTTCTCTGTTTGCATGGACCTTTAATTAATTAATTAATTAAGTTGTAAAAAGTATATTCTACCCATCTCAGCAAGGATACTGGGCTTTTTAAAACAGCTCTTTTAAAAATAAGTGCAATAGAAAAACAACTACAGCTAAAGTGACACAACCAAGAGAGAAATGCCAACTAATTAAAACTATAAAAATCTTCAAAGGCCTGACAAAAAGCCAGGCCTTCAGCTGGTGATAGAAAATAAACAATGGGTGAGCCTGTCTGCAGTTCTGGGGGAAGTTCATTAATACAGGGGTCATGAAGGAGAGGGTCCTCTCACCAGCTGACATTAGAGTTTTTGGTTTATGAAGACTGTTTTTCCGCCACTTTCAGTAATTATGTGATTTATATTTTTGTTTTGCTATTGTGGAATTATGTAAGCTACTCTGAATCAATGGGCTGATTCCTGTAATACAGTGATTCTCAAATGTTTTCTTACTGCGACCCACTTTTTAGAATGACAATCTGTCGGGACCCACCATAAGTGGCGTCATTAACCTGGAAGTGACATCATGACCAGAAGTGACATTATCCATTTAGGCTTCAAATGTAAGCAACAATGAGCCAAAGGTCCCATTGCACAGTGCACGTGTGCTATTTTGCATACCTCTGAATCGAAACACTCCACTTTGGAAGTCAAAGCAGAACGCAGGCTTGGTTCCTTCTCCAACCACACAACCCTCTCCCCTTTCTAGCATCCAATCTTCCCACCTATTCAGGGCAAAGCACTGTGCCTCTCTCCCACTGTGAACCCACCGTGCCCAGCAGCTCTGTACCCTATACAGTCTTGCGCCACTTAACGACAGGGATCGAGATGTCTCTGTCGTCAAGCAGTACTGCAAACTGGACCCTCCGCAGGGAAGGGGATGCTCTGCTCCCCTCCCCTCCCGAGGGTCATTTGAGCTTCCCAGAGGCAGCACGCGTCTGCTCAAGGAAGAAACTGGAAATCTCATGAGAGATGTGATTTCCGCAGCCTGAGCCTTGCAGAAGCAGCGTGCGGATGTGTACTGCCTCTGGAAGGCTCAGGCAACCCTCCGGAGAGGAGGGGAGAAGAGTTCCTCTCACTTTCGTAGGTTATTGGGGGTGGTGTACACCCCCAATAACCACGTGACCACATGTGGTAGTCGGTTATGTGATCCTGGCATAAGCTGGAGTGTCACAAAGTGGCGCACACCTGTATTTTCAGCCCTGTATTTTCAATGGCGGCTGACCTAGGTACTACCCAACCCACCTAGTGGGTCCAGACTCACAGTCTGAGAAATGCTGCAGTTATCCATTGCTTCGAGGCCAAGGGGTTCTATTTCACAGGCACGATTCATATAACCATTCTTTCTTAATCTCCATGTGTTAGAATGGTCTTCTTATTACTACCCACTTATTACTACCCACAAAGGGAAAGTCACAAGTCATCACATCTTGGACAATAATTCTTTCCTGCTAGTGTTTGTTAGCACATATTACCTATACATGACAAGGTGTTCAAAGCGACAAATTACCATGTGAATTTTGAGATGAAAGTCCATTCTGTGTGGACACTCTCAATAATAGCGTGAACTGTCCTACATAAATACCTTCAGAATGAACTGTCCTACACACACACATTCATGCCTCTGTATATAGCCAAGTCTTGCTCATGGACCTTTGGCAAGAAGCAACCAGGTAGATTGATGAATTCCATATTAGGCAAGACTTTTCAATAAGAGGAGCTGGTTAATGAGTAGAACAAACTGGTCAAGGGAAATCATAGAATCATACCCCTGGAGATTTTGAAGGCAATATTGTTTGTGGAATCTGAAGAGTTAGTAATAAAGTTATATACCAAGACATTGAACAGTCGTATTTAAAGGAAACATCTTCTTGGCAGTACTCATGATAGTTTTACCACAACAGTGATTAATTCCTAAAATTACATGACTAGACGAAGCAGTTGCTCAACTCCAATTTACTGATACAAAAACAAGAATAAAAATTTGGAATCTTAGCTTAAAAAAGGTGTATCATATGGAATGTTTACAGATTTTTCAAAAATAATAATGTATGTTCAGCAACAATGAATTTGTTTAGTTTAATTATAAAATAAAATTATTAAATGTGATGGCAACAATACGCTTAACAGTTTAAACAATGTACTTTAATGAAAACACTTCAGCACATTGGATGTGAGCCACTTTTGCAGGCAATATTTCTTGCAAAAAGGCACCAATGTTTTAATTCATTGTTATTATTTTTTATTATTAATAGTATTTATATACCGCTTTTCAACAAAAAGTTCACAAAGTGGTTTACAGAGAAAAATCAAATAACTAATGGCTCCCTGTCCCAAAGGGCTCACAATGTGAAAAGATGCAAAACAACACCAGCAGGCAGCCACTAGAAAAGACACTGCTGGGGTGAGGAGGGCCAGTTACTCTCCCCCACTAAATAAAAAAGGAGCACCCACTTGAAAAAGTGCCTCTTACTCAGCAGGGGTTTTAAAATTGTTACCACAGATTCTTCCATGCTAATCCCAATCTCACCTCAAGTTTAAAAAATGTGAGCTTAGTCTTGAAGAACATCAGCACCATAGACTGTACCAGACAGAGAGTGAGCAAGAAGGGCAGGTGCCCCCTGAATCCTCAATCATCCCTTCCATGGCTGCACCCCTGGAACAGCTTGAAGAATCATGTTTTACATATTCTTGAGTGCTTTTATTATCACAGGCAGATAGTCAGGAGTTCCTTCTACATGGAAGCTGGTTGCTTGCGAAGCAATCTAGGAAACGAATGCATCTCTTCCCACTACAGACATGTGTCCTGGACAGCACTAACTGTGAAAGGCTGACTGTCTTTCAGAGATTGACTCTCAACAGAAAGACTGGGCAAGTATCGTATAAACATAGCAAGAGTTTAAGAAAAGGAAAAAAGCTGGGAAGTGATGGTAAAAACAGACAATAAAAAGCACTTGCAACTGGATAAAAACAGACCTTAGAGTTGAAGGAAAAAGTTAAAATAAAATTAAAATAATAAATACCTCAACACTGCTAACTAGTCAGTAAAACACATCAGAGATGTTCCTGCCATGGAGTGCACCTAGGACAGCAGTGACAGTGACAGTGACAGCAACAGTGGCAGTGCTTACCTTCGGCCACTTTCCAGAAGTTCAGGGGTGACATAATAAGAACATAAGAACAGCCTCACTGGATCAGGCCATAGGCCCATCTAGTCCAGTTTCCTGTATCCCACAGCGGCCCACCAAATGCCCCAGGGAGCACACCAGATAACAAGAGACCTCATCCTGGTGCCCTCCCTTGCATCTGACATAACCCATTTCTAAAACCAGGAGGTTGCGCATACACATCATGGCTTGTACCCCGTAATGGATTTTTCCTCCAGAAACTTGTCCAATCCCCTTTTAAAGGCGTCCAGGCCAGATGCCGTCACCACATCCTGTGGCAAGGAGTTCCACAGACCAACCACATGCTGAGTAAAGAAATATTTTCTTTTGTCTGTTCTAACTCTCCCAACACTCAATTTTAGTGGATGTCCCCTGGTTCTAGTGTTATGTGAGAGTGTAAAGAGCATCTCCCTATCCACTCTGTCCATCCCATGCATAATTCTGTATGTCTCAATCATGTCCCCCCTCAGGCGTCTCTTTTTTAGGCTGAAGAGACCCAAACGCCGTAGCCTTTCCTCGTAAGGAAGGTGCCCCAGCCTCGTCATCATCTTAGTCGCTCTCTTTTGCACCTTTTCCATTTCCACTATGTCTTTTTTGAGATGCGGTGACCAGAACTGGACACAATACTCCAGGTGTGGCCTTACCATCGATTTGTACAACGGTATTATAATATTAGCCGTTTTGTTCTCAATACCTTTCCTAATGATCCCAAGCATAGAATTGGCCTTCTTCACTGCCGCTGCACATTGGGTCGACATGGTTAGCTACACCACTGATCATTGTCATATTCAAAGGGGCAGGAAATAGCTCCTCAACTACAAAGTTATTTACAACTCCCAGAATCATATAAGGCCAGCTTTTTTAGCTTGCTAAAGTGAGACAATACATGCAAGGTATAGGCAAACATAATGTTTGGACCTCTCCAAGAACCGGTTCACATATTCAGTTGACAGGAACAACCTTCATGGAAATATAACCAAATATAAATATTTGATAACTGAATTACCAGTGTTTCTAATTTTCTCTTTTGCACCTTTTCCATTTCCACTATGTCCTTTCTGAGATGCAGCGACCAGAACTGGACACAATACTCCAGGTGTGGCCTTACCATCGATTTGTACAACGGCATTATAATATTAGCCATTTTGTTCTCAATACCTTTCCTAATGATCCCAAGCATAGAATTGGCCTTCTTCACTGCCGCCGCACATTGGGTCGACACTTTCATCAACCTGTCCACCACCACCCCAAGATCTTTCTCCTGATCTGTCACAGACAGCTCAGAACCCATCAGCCTATATGTAAAGTGGAAATGGTAGACATAATGGTGGAAAGTCTTTCGCCCTTCCGCAATCTTCAGGCCACTTTGGGCCCAGCTGCCACATGCTCTCGCAAGTGAATGGAGAAAGCACCACAGAAGATGAGAGTGCCTCGTGTCTGGGCCTGAAGCGGCTCTGAAGATAGCTGATGGGAGGCTCAGGCTGTGTTATATTGCTCCCTGTTGAACCTCATGCCCAGGCTGGCCTGCCCCCATTGCCCCAGACTTGTGACACCACTGTCTGAGCTGCAGACTCCATGGCAGGGACTTTAGTACTGGGGATGATGTGCTGTGATTGGCTGCCAAATGTCTGTATCCTATGCTCTGGAAAGTGGGTGGGGCAGGAGTGACAGGAAGTAGAATTTTTTTTTCCCTTCCCTGTTGTTCTCTATGAGGTTACTACACCAGCTATGTTGTTGGTGTAGCATTTTTCTGGCAACAGAGCATGTTCTTGTCTGAAGGGGGTTTATGTAGGCTCATCCCTTCCACACCTCTCCTATGTCCCTCCCACATCATGCCATATTCATTTCCCTGTTTTGACTTCTCCACTGAAGTCAAAATCCATTGAAGTCCATCGTTGAGCTGGTGCAGCATTTTTCTAGTGTGGCGCCAGCATCCTTGGGGCATCTAACAGTGGGCAAGCTTCTACAATGGCTGGGCTGTCATTGTGCCACTGTAAGTGGAGATACACTGGTGTATCTTAAGGAAAGGACTGGGCATTAAGAAAACAAAAGGCTAAGAAGCAAATTTATGTACATGGATAGACTGAAAATGTGGAGAAAAGAAAACAAAGGGGAAAATATCAGATGATCCAAGATAGCAATTTGAGAAAGCACACTGCAAAAAGTTTGAAATAGATTAATATTAGTACTGTATTGACATTACAATTAAAATGACAAATATATGATATACAACTACAAATACGAGTAATATACAACTTCATGAATCATTACTTTTGATTTCCTAGTTCATTTGGATCAGGGCACACTCTGAGAGGTGCAAAATAAGGATGAAAGGGGCACATGGAAAAATGTGTTTCTTCTTTACAGAGATGATTACATCTGGTTAAAAAAAAATCTCAGCACTGTGCTTGCATACAAACAGAACTCTAATTTATGCCAAATATGGGCTATGACAGAGTCTGTAAGAATTCCCAGTTCAAGTCTAGGATCAAACACAATCACAGCAGCAGTAGCGGTTCCCCAGACACCTGTCTGCTAGCTTTTTGATACCTCTGACTCTTCCCACTGGCATTAGGACATTGATAGAGAAATGCAAGAGCAACAAAAAAGAGTCTTGCCTGTTTTTGTAAGCAGACTCAATTCCTGCAGGAATAGAACAAGAATTTATTCACATCGAAATCCCATGCCTTCTCTTTCAACATGTACCACACTGCACAGCTAAGAGTTATAGTGTACTCATTCATTAAAATCTATAACTGCACACCATTCATGGCGAGTATGTCATCTCTGTGCTGCATGCTATGGGTCAGATGGGAACCAGACAACCCAAAAGTAGTAATGATTTTTACAACAAGTCTATGTAAGCTGCCTGGTCACAAATAGGTTTCCTCAGACTTATGCCAGTTCAATTGCTGGCATAAGTCTGAGGAGACTCTTGGGGCAGGTCTGGGCTCAGAAGGGGACATAAGATCTGATATGTACAGCTGCTGCAGCCTTCCACCCCTGGCCCAGTCTGCTTCCTGCCCTGATCTGCCCCCACCACTAATTTACTGATGACAGCTGAAGTTCTGTGGGCTGGAGTCGTCCATATGAAGCCTCCAGGGCTTTGTGTTGGCAGCAGTGGTCCACAGAATGGCAGAGTGGCTGCTGTGCCAGCGGCCCATGCCTTACTCTAGCAGACTGCCAAATCTGCCAGTGTAAGGCAGAGATAGAATTGGGCCATCAGCCAGTTTTAAAGCATAAACGTGCACCATCAAGGTCGTTGGTATTTTCTTATATCACAAAATGAATGGCATTAGGAAATATTTCTAAACTCCTTCTAAAACCTGTGCTACAGTTCTGGGATGTAGATTGCTATTCTTGCCATTTTATAGATGGGAGAGACCAAGGCAGAAAGAAAACAATTTACTGATGGTAAGAAAACATCACTCAGTGTCACTGATTGGCAGTAGATTCAAGCCTGACCAAAGAAAGTACCTATTCACACAATGCATTATTTAATTTATGGAATTCACTGATACAAGATGTGGTGATGGCCAGTGGCTTAATTGCTTTTGAAAAATAATGGGTTTAGGATCAATGATAACAGCCATGATAGCCAAAACCAACTCAAGATTTAGAAGCAAGGTGAATCACTTGCCAAAGGGCACACTGCACTTGAAGGATGTTGCCTTCATGTCCTGACTGTGGACTTCCTGAAAGCATGTTGCTGATCCCTGTAGAAACAGGTTGCTGAACAAAATGAACTTCTGGTATGAGGGGACAAGACTCTTCTTATTGTCCATGAGTGACACTTGAACTCAGATTTTACAAATGCAACCCTGCTCTTTAGGCCACACTAGCCCTCAAGCACAATATACATGTAAAATTCCTTACATGAATCACAGGGATTTATTTCTAAATGTTGCTGAGGAACAGGTTGAGGTCCTGTCATTCAGACTTTAGGGAGATATGATAGACGTGGACAAGGTAACCTGGAAGGTATCTCCACTGTTACAGAACTGTCAACAAAAGTTTTGCAACTGAACCAATAATGGTGATATCCACTGCTTAGCATGTTGGCTTGAGACTTGGGTTCAGATTCAAGTACCACGAGTCTGCTGGGTAACCTCATTTTCCTATCATTTATTTTTAAGAAAAGAAATAACAGTTTTCCTACCTGAAAGAGCTGATGTGAGAAAAAAGTAACAACAAGAGAAGAATATACTTTTGCATATCCTATAGAAATGTTAATGACCTTGAGTCCTTTTAAAGAAAATCCATTACCATTTATTCTCATATTACTTGCAAATAGCTTACAGCTGGTCATGACCTTACAATACTGTAGGCAGCTGAAAAAGGAGGGGGCACTCTGTACACTTCATCAGCACCACCACTACCAAGCATTTACATAACAGTGTACAGGCATGCACTTCTATTGCCAGTGAAGTGACTCTCTTTCTAGTCCCTCAAGTGCCTCTGGCTTTACAGAGTACATCGGGCTAAATAGCACTTGTATGGCCCCAGGGCATATGCTATGTGGCCTCCCGCAGCCACGGTTCAATTGAATATAATGGAGCCACATTAAATGACACAGCCATTCAGCACATGAGGTGCTGAAAGTAGCCACGTGTTCAAAGAATTAATCAGTGAATGCAACTCTGTCAAACTACTGCTTCAAATGGATCTCCCCCCTCCCCACAACACACACACACACACACACTCTGAAACTGGGATAAATCTTCAAATGATAGAAGTGGATGTTGCCCGTCTGACTCAAACAGACCCAATTAGTGGCAACAGCTAAAGTTCTGAATGCATTTTGAAGCAATTCATCTGCATGGGTGTATGGATGCATGGATGGGTGTGTTTTAAAGGTGGTATTTTATTAAGATCTACAAAAATACTTTTAAAAGCACATAAATTTTAAAACATTTTCTCCCTCCCAGTTTTGGTTATTAACTGCTAATTCTTTATAGTTCAGGAAATCTATTTATATCAAAATTAACAGATGTTGGTTTTTTCAATGCCCAATTATTCAATGCCCAATACCCAATTCAATTTTTCAATGCCCAATTATTGGCCCACTATGTAAGTAATAAGCTTGCCTATTTTGTGTTTTTTTTTAAACACACTAATTTCTGCATACGGATTTCAGCACCAGTGTTAAAGGACAGCGTTTCTACACTCCCTCTGTGTGGAGTACTTCTCCTATTAAATACATTTTAGAGAAGGGAATAACAGGATCACACACTCAGAAAATTTCTTAGCAAAGCTCTTTCCTAGGAGTAGAGGCTGTTTGATAAAACGGGTGCTTTGTGGCCTGCTGCCACCACTGCACCAAACTGCTGTTGACAGGCCATTTGCAGCAGTCGTAAAGTGTGTTCTGCTGTCAAAACATTAATCCTGGTGGTGGTCCACTTGGATAATATGGATATGATTGGGCTGTTAAACAGAACCTTCATGAACAGAGGCAATATACTGATGGATACTAAATATTGGAAACAAACAGGGAAATAAATGCCATTCCTTTTCATGCTTTGCTTGTGAGCACCAGAACAAATCTGAATCACCACAGACTACAGGACTAGTCAGGCCAGATCCAGGTATAATCAGGGAAAATCTTATGGTCTTCCATTCCCATATCTTTCCTGCAGAAAATACCAAGATTGAAATTTGGTAATGCATATTAATCAATCAATTGATTAATCAACTGGATTTTATTCAATAAAAATTAGTAGATAATCTTAGTCTAAATACTGACTGCTTAGAACTTGGAACAGATAGATAACTGTTTTGAATTCTGTTTCATTAACATAACATGGTGTGGGAAACCCATGTTCAAACTCCTGTCCAGCTAAGAAGCACCCAGGGGCCTTAATTATGTCACCTTAATATGCCTTAACAAGGTTGTGGTAAGGATAAAATTAGATAAGCTTAAACATGCTGCTCTGAGCTCTTCAGAAGAAGAATGGGATACAAATATGTGACAGATAAATAAATGTGTGTAATTATGCCTAAGCTATTTCTCTGGTGATGAACTATCTACACATAAAGGATAAGAACTTTCGAGTCACCCAACCAATTACATCCATCAGCTTCTGTGTTCCCAGACTGCAGTTGCCTCCATCCCCTGCGTTGCCAGATTTTGCATAAGTGAATGTCGGGCCCCCCTCCCCAGATGCCCTGACCCCCAACTTACCCTGGAGCAGGCACCCCATGTCCAGGGTGGGGAGGCTTCCCTGCCCTTGAGGGGGGCAAAGAAGGTTGGCTCACCCCAACCAGGCAGGGGAGGCTGGTGAGGCAAACAGATAACACTGAAGGAAACAAGCCAGGAACAGGAAAAGCCTTTTCTGCCCCACCTGGAGGAAGGGGAGGGGCCAAAGGGGCAGGCTTGTTCCATAAAACAGGGAAGCCAGGGATGAGAGGCAGTCAGTGTGAAGCAGGGAGCTGTGAGGTGAACAGTTCCTGCTCCTAAGCCAGGTTTGGCAGCTCTGCTAGGGAGGAGGACAAGGGTGCTGGAACCCCCTCCTCCTCCAGCCAATCTGAGGCCTCCCTGGGGGTGGAACAAGCCTGCTCCAGGCCCCTCCAAGGGTGGAACCCTACAGTGAATTGTTCACATAAGCTGAATGTTCATGAACGTGTTCTTCCTAGCTTGCTCAGGAGCCAAATGCCAAATTTTGGCCTTAGATCTAGGTGAAACCAGTCACATTATTCACAAGAAGTGAAAACTGGGAACTACAGTCTTGAATTGGTGCCAAGACTGCAGTTTGGAGAGTCAAAAGGAACTAAAGTAGGGCAAGGAAGATGCAAACAGTGAGGAACTGTGCAGTAGCACATTGGTCAGATGTCCTAAAAGACAGGGATGGCCTTGATTTGAACCGCATGTTCATTACCCTTGTAACATCCCTGCTTGTTTCCCATGTGTTTCTATTCTGAATTTGCCTGCAACCATGTGTAATGACTGCTAAAGAATGCTGCAATGCCTTCAAAAATGGATACAAACATATCAAGCTATTCTTTCATGGGAAGAATTCAGAGTGTTTGAGAAACATACCTTACTTTAGAATGTTCCTGTTCCACCTACTATTTAAATCCAATGGATCAGGCTCTTTAAGAACATTTATGTTTGTTACTGTGCAGTTGGGGAGGGAATTTATATGGTGTTGAACACAGGCATCAGCTTGCATAATTTTGATTTTACATCATATTTGGGGTCTCTGTTGGCAATATCAATGCATTATCTGTAGAAAAAAATTCTTTATATCAGACTGGGAGCCTGAAGTCTGAGGTCTCTTGGCCCTGCACTAGTGAAACATGCATTCCACTAGCTCAAGCTGCCACAAAAGCACTGCAAAGCACTTTGTGGCAGTGCAGGTCCAGGTGGACTGACAGATGCCTGCTGGAGCAGATAAGTCCTGCACAAGGGCAGGGGAGGGCAGGAAGGGGGCTGAATGGGGTGGGGAAGGAGGGAACGGGAAGAAGATGGGACAAGGGTGGGTGGATCAGGCCCAGGGATGGGATAGGTGGTGCCAGTGTGCACAGAATCTTCAGGCCCTCCTGGGCCTGATTTGCCTGCACGAAACAACAGGACCGCTCCAGTGATATCTCTGATGCAGGTCTGAGTGGATCCACTGCAGCTGTGCGGCTTACCCGTTAAACTCTGTTCAAAGATGGAGCACAGGGAGGAAAGCAGATGATCCATTTGTCGTTCACTGTTAGCAAGCAAGTGGATCAATACAGCTTGCGCCTGTGGCAAGCTGGAGGGAGGCAGCAGCGGACTTGGGGTAAAGGCATCCTGAATTTGCTGCCTCAAAACTCCTCTCACTATCTCCAGCTGATGCAAGTTGTATCAGGTCACTTAATGGCTTGGCTTACCGTGCTCCTAGTCATTATGTGTGGGACACTGGAGCTGGCAGAGAAGAGCTAAATCACAGAGTTAAAATCACTAAGCGAAATCACTGAGCTATATCTCTACTGGAATGCATTACTAAACTAATTGAAAGAAATACTGCTACCAAAGTTGTCCTTGTAAATAAACCCAGTTTCATTTGAGAAGCTGTGTTGACTGTTTTATTCCTGCCTTAAGTTCTAGTAGAGCACCATGTTACCAGAGGATGAGATGGACTCAGGGAGTGAGAATTAGGAGGGAAGCATCCTTACTCCCTCAGGGGCTTGCAGAGAGCAAACCCTGGTTCACTAGGGACTGGTTGCAGCAGAAGAATGGAGACAGAGAACCATTTACTGATTTATTTTGCTGTGTAAACTGCTTTCTGAACTACTTTTTGTTGAAAAGTGGCATATAAATATTCTTAATAATAATAATAATAATAACAACCACCAGACAGGCTGGTGTTTCCAGGTACTACATCAGGAACCTTCAAGAACACCACAATATGTAACTTCAACACCAGGAATTGAGTACTGCTGCACAGAGCAAGCCAAACCATATACGGACTGGATTATTGGCCTGTGAAAATCTTGTTCTGCATCAGATATGTGATTTGGCTTTAGGAAAATTTCCACTAGCAGTCAGGAACATGTATTTATTTCAGAATTCAAGTTTCATTTGTTAGTGCAGGGGTTCTCAAACTTCTCTGAAGTAAAACTCCAGAGGTAAGTTTGTGTGGGGCAGGGAAAAAGGCAGCAACATGATCCCCAGGACCATGCAGCTGCAGGGGCAGGGTTTTTTGTTTTTTTTTAAAAACCTACCTACCTAAAAAAAACCCTGCTGCCAGGGTTCAGAAGATGAAGGGAGCCCCACTGAGCCCTCTGCAGGGCTTTCCGCAGCTTGTAGAAAGTGAAAATAGAGATTGAGACCCACTTCCGGGTTGTGATTGCAAAAGTGGAAATGGGTTGCTATTACTATTTTCACATTCTATAAGCCACGAGTAGCCCTGCAGAGGGTTCCACAGGGCTCCCCACAAACCCCTGGACCCTGGCAGCAGATAAACCAGGTTTTTAAAAAGCCTCCTGTCCCCACAACAGCATGTTTCTGGAGATCATGTCACTGCCTTTCCCCTTCCCCCACCCCATAGGGGGCCGAGGCTGCAATTCTCAGGCTGGGGTGTCATGATGCCCCGGTTTGAGAACCACTATGTAGTGAATAGGAAAAAAAATGAAAGGGGTTTAAGATGCAGGAAAGAAATAATTCAGGAATTAAAGGTGAGGGGTCTCTCTCTCTCTCTCTCTCTCTCTCTCTCTCTCTCTCTCTCTCTCTGTGGTCTTTTTGCAGCCCAATGTAAGTCTTATCTACTTCAGTCTCTCTATCTCACCAGAAGCTAGTAATGGGTAAACTAGGGTGTACCACCTTATTTGAATGCAGTATGTCCCTCAATCACCCTCACCATCCTTTTTTCTGAGAACAAACTGGACAGCTAGGGATATTGCAATTTCCAAATAAACATGGGACAGTTCAGTGGTTCCAAAACGTTTTAGCACTGGGACTTACTTTTTAACACTCTATTGCAGCGGTACTCAAACTTTTCCGGCCAGTGGCTCCCTTGACCCCCGTGGCTGTTGGCCATGACTCCCCACCATGTTCCTGAGGGCTGGAAGTGACATCATTAAACAGGAAGTGGCCATAAATATTAACTATATTAAATTTATTAAATATAATATTATAATATTATATTTATTACAATATAATATTAAATATATATCAACAATATTAATATTAATTATATTAATCATATCATTAAATAAATGCAGATCTTAAAAATATATTATTAATACACAGCAATATACATGTTTTATAAATGATCAGCTGCTGATCACTGTTGGAGACAGGATGCTGGAGTAGGTAGATTTTGTCTGGTTCAGGAAGACTCATTTTTTAAAACTTTGTAAGCATACCAATAGAATTGTTTTATCAAATGAACTTTGTGAACAACCAGTCTGACCAACATTACACACACACACCCCTGTGGACCCCAATCCAACAAGTCATTTCTCCCATTCTCCTTGGATAGGATTGAACCCTTTATTAATTTAATGAAATTAAATTTTTCCAGCAGCTGGTGGGGAAAACAAAAATAGACCATGAAAATAAGCTGATAAGGGTTTGGTTAGGAAGCTGATTTATCTCCTATACTAGGAGATGCACAGGTCAAGCCTATGCATGTCTACTCAGAAGTAAATCCCATTAGAGTCAATGGGGCTTACTTCCAGGAAAGTGTGGATAGGATTGGGCTGGCAATCACTTCATCAATGGCTGATAAGTATTCCCTTCAAATAGCAAGATTCATCACTTTAAAAATACAGCCTTTCCTCTTCAGTCAAACAACAAGATTACTAAACCACTTTAAAAACAGTACCCTTTTTCTGCTCCTGGCCAAGTAAAGTATGTGCTTCTCTCTCTCCCCCCCCTCCTTTGCCAACTTCATGGAAACAACTTTAAGACCCCTGGTGACTGGTAAAATAGTAAGCATTTTATTTGGGGAGGGGGAGGAAAGTGGGAAGGTTTGGAGATCGAAAGGGGGGAGTGGAAGAGGGAGGGGGTTGAAAAGAGAGATTTCACTTTGATTAGAAGCGATCCAAGGCTGGGAACTAGGAACCAACCAGACAAGGATCATCGAGGGTTAAGGACTGCAAGCTGAGCATGCTCTGTACTTGCCAGATGGGGGTTGGAGTCAAAGAGCTTTGGAAACAACCTGCAGTGAACACAGAAGGCGGCAGCCTCAAAGTAGAGGGAGAAGAGAGCGCAAGAGGACTTCCTGCGCCTCCCCTTTGAGTTCCTGGCAGTTCCCTAAAGAGCCACGCCGCACAGTTTGAATAACACTACTCTATTGGGATCCACCTAGTCTTACAAGCCTTAAAAAATAAGTTTACCAGTTACTCAAACCTCTATTTTTGTCCTTTTTATTAAGGGACAGTCCCCATCCCCCCCACTGCCTTCTTGAGTGTTTGTTGAGCAACACCTTCAGTGGATCAGGAGCAATCTGGTGGTCTTGCATTCCCCTTGCCTGGACTTTGATATGAGCCAAGGCATGTTTGCTTACTCACAAGTAAATGTGCGTGTCTGGTTGTGTTTTGGATTGGGATTGTTCTGGTGGTGTTGCATTCCCCTCGGTCTGCCCTTCGATGTGGACCAAGGCACTTTCACTTGCTACAGCCTAATGGCCTTGGCCTACTCTTCTGTGTCGGCCCTAAAGTTTGCTCCCTGATTTCTGAATGCCAAGGGATGTGGTGATGATGATGATTGGGCTGCAGTGCTCCTCCTCACAAGTAGCAGCATATTTAACCCTTGATACACATAGCCTAATCAGCACTGTGAGTTTTGTGAACCACCAAAAATTGAGTAATGACCCACTGGAGGGTCCCGAACCACAATTTGGGAACTGTTGGCCTAGTTCACTCGTCACTTAAACCACCATTTAAGTCGGAGGACTATACAACAATATAGCATCCACCAGTTAAAAATTCTCATCATGACTGGCTATCAGAGATATGCAAATATTGGACTCAATCTAGAAAAAGTTGACTGCACTTACTTCCCATAGACATTAGTGGGACTCAAGCATTTAACTATGTATTCACCCCACTGAGTTCAAGGCATGGCTAATTTTGGCTAAACTGCACCTACTGCCCATGAAAGGTTCAGTGTATGCTCCAAAACATTCCATTTTTTTTTGCAAACCATAAATGTAAACAACAACCCGATTTACCATCTCATTGTGCCAATGTACCCAACATTCATGGACAAATGGAGACATTTTTATGGTGGTTCAAATGTCAGCATATTGTCTCTGCAGCATCAGCACAACTGTGATGGCAATAAAACTTTTGCTTTCCCATTGCACATTGTTACTCACAAAGGTGTTTTGTTTTTTTAAACCACTAATGAGGCCTACACACCTGCTTTCATATCTCAACCTTGGCTAGAATACAAAAAGGCCAGACAACAACAGGCATCCTTTAAGATACTTGGGCACAGGAGCTCTGCAGAAAGTACAAATGAAACCCAGATGTCAAATGCAGTTTTGCACCATGGGTTGTTGAAGTCATATTGATTGCTGTCTGGGCTTTTCATATAGGTGAAAAGAGCGAATGACATTCTCTCTCAGGCTGCAATTCCCAGGCAGGCAGTCCCCTCTTTTACAAAGTTTTCAAAACAAGGATGTCTTATTTTTGTTTGCCTTTCTGGGCACATAAAGGTTTTAACGGAGTAGTGTTGCACTAAAAGTTTAGTTAAATTATATGTTGAAACATGATATGCTTAACTGCAAACTATGCAGCCCAATCCTTTGCATGCTTACTTAGAAATCCAACAATATTTAACTGGGGTTACTCCCTGGTAAATGTGCACAGAATTGCCTGAACGCACATGTGCACACCCCAAAGCATTTTTTTCTGGTCATTCTGCAACGTTATGTGTATAAGCAATCACAGTGTAAAGAAAGAGATGAATTTATTGCAGTCCCAAGTTTAACTTTACCTTGGTCATAATAAGGCTACTAGAAGTAAGCCCAGTAAGACATACCTTTATTTTTAATGTGCTTTTATTGTTCTGGTTAACCATTTTAAAAGTCATTGGATACAGCAGGGTACCAAATATAATAGCAGACATTGGAAAAATATGTTTCCCTCTACTCCCTCACAAATATACCCTGGTTCTCTCTCTTCTTGACTATTGCTGCCTTTCTGGCCTCCTGTTGTCTTCACTCAGCCCAGCATTCTGACACCAAATAACCAACTTCTCTTGTCAGTCTGCCCCTCCTTAAATCCTTGTACTGGCTTCCTATTCACTCCCAGATCTAGACAAGTTCCTTACCTTCAGAGCTCACTTCCTTACCTCTCTGTTCTTCTATCTTGCTACACTCCTGCCCATGACTTCCACCACTTCAGGACTCTTGCTTCCTCAAATGGCATTCTGCCCTTCTCCACTGCTGCCCTTTATGTCTGGAATTCCCTCCCTGATCACCTGTGGGATGTGCCTCTTTTTCTCCTACGTCCGGAACTGAACTCACCTTCGCTGCAATGCAGCAGCAGCAGATCAGAAAACCCAACATGGCCCATCCAAGCAAGGGTGGAGCAAGGGGCCATTGAGCAAACTGGCAGTGGGAGGATCCCCTATGAACCAACCCAGACAGTGGGTGTAGTGACAGCCATGGAGCAGGTAGAAGAAGGGGCCTGTTGGCCCCCCACACAGCAACAGCTGACTCAGACTGAGCCTGCCCAAGCATTGGGCTAGTCAGTGGGTGCTCTGGCCAAGCCATGCTTATGTGGCTGACCAGCTGTGTCAGGGTTGATAAGTGAGGAAGCAGGTGTGGGCAGCCCACTCAGCTTGCAGGTAGAGGCACTGTAAATAATAATGTCTTAGCTGGGAGTGGACCAACTGGGGGTGGGGGAAGGGTAGAAAAGGTGCCAGGCTAGGGAGGGAACAAGTGGCACTGGCCAAGCTCAATAAAGTCAGGGCCAAGGATGAGAAAGAGAGGTAGAAGCTGAAGGCTGGAATGACTAGGCCCTGAGGGACTCACTCTGACCTTAAGAGGTCAGCTGAACTTCATGGTAGATAAGGCAAAGACTGTAAACCCCTTCCCTGCCAGATCACTGAGGCCATACAGGAGGGGAGCGACCCGGAATAGGCCCCATGCACATTGATGGAGCTAAAATGGACACAGGTAGGGGAAGGCATACCAAAACTACCTGAGATGTAGGCCCTAACCCCTCCTTCTCCCTTCCTCATCAGAGTACAGAGAAGGGCCAGACATCCTTCAAATCCCTTCTCAAAATCTACTTTTTCTGTGACACCTTTGATGCTACCCCCTACTTGTTCTACCATACTGCAAGTAAGTTTTAAGTACATGTACTTGAAATAACTGCCAATTATTCCTTAATGTCTCAGACACCGTTCCCCTTCCCTCATCTGTTTGTCACCTTTGTTTCTATTTGAGCCCCTTTAGGGCAGGGAACTGTCTTCTTTTCTTGTGTGAAGTGCCATGCACGTTGATGAAGCTAAAATGAACTTTCCCCAAAATATTTACTGTGAGGTTGTCAACCAGTTAAAGAATTTTCAGTAGGATGATCATCTGGCAGTTCATCAATATCATCATTTCAGTATTTGTGAGTGTGTTTAGATATGGAAGGAAGCTTCCACTTATTGCTAGAAGAAAGGACTATGTTGCTGCTCTTTCCCAATGACAGAAATATAAAGTATAAGTGATAAATAGAAAGTCTCAGTGATAAAGTCTCAGTGATAAAAACTATTTTTCTCTAAAGTTTCCATAGACTAATCTATTCATTGAAATGATTACAGTTTGCAGCACTGGGAAACAAGTACTGTATACTCTTTATCTCAACAATTTTCATAACAACCCAGTAAGGTAGACTTGTCAGTAAGAATGTTATGTGCTGCGAAAGATATTCAAACATTATAATATCATATAATGAATAAAAGACTTGGCTGTTATTAGAAATTATTCTTCAAGTGTCACAACTTCAGCTGTTTGGTTCACAGCCCAATCCTATCCTGTGCTGGTACAGCTGGGTCACATGGCCTAAGCTGTATCCAGTGCAGGTTAGGAGGAAGCTGGAGGTCTTCCTCTTTGTAAGGTCCCAGCTGCCCAATGCGGCTTCTTGGATTTACATCAGCAATATCACTGGTGCCAATCTGGGAAGCCCCATTTAACACAAACAGGTCCAGGAAGGGGGTTAGGATATGGCAGGTGCCATAAGTCATCTGGCCTGCCTCCAACCATCAAATCCAAGCTTCTAGAAGGACAATCCCTACAGCAGACTTGGAAGCAAGCTAGTTACTAAATTTTGATAAAATAGTTAGAAAAGAACCCATTATGCAAAAGAGTTTGCTTTGTGTCATAGTGATTTTGGGTTAGCATTTAATAAGTGTATCAAATAATGCCACCAGGGACTTTTAATGAAGCCAGAGGTACTAGTTTAACCATTAGCCTGTATGGGATATGTCTGTGTTGTGGCCCCACCTGGATGACCATGTATTTTTCTGTGGTCTCATCTGGAGCCACTTTTCAAGATCAGTGTGAAGACAACTGCAGTAGGCATTAGCAGTAGTAGTTTAAAAAACAGGTAAGTGCAGGAAATAGGTTAATTAAATACAACATAACACAAGATCCCAATGTGTTTTGACAGAATTTTTCCCTTAGGGGAAAATATTTTAGAATTCCTCTTATCCTACTACTCCAAGTCCCTCCAATAGTTTCATTCTAACATTTGTAAAAAAAAAAAACATGTTGAAACTTGTGTTGTACTGTGTTTAATGAATCTATTTCCTGCACTGACCAGAATATCACCTTTCTTGCCTTAGACTGTGATGGTACCCCTCTTTTGTGTGACACATACTATGTGATGGCAAATGGATTCTGTTACAAAAGAGCTTTTGTAGAAAATGGATCTTAGCAAGTAAGTAATCTGTAAGAGAAAAGCAAGAATGGGAAGGCGGAAACACAGAATGAACATGGACTCCTATGTCTCTTTTTAATAAGAATGGCAGGTCAAAACTTGGAAATGCTGCACAAAGTGAAACTCGAAGGAGGAGGAGGGGGGTGATTAAGATTTATCACATCCTGTTCAATTCCTTTATTACCTTCTCCCCCACTAATTGTAGCAAACCCAAGTTGGAAGAGGATTGTTGAGGGGACCAGAAGAAATGGGAAGGGAAAGTCAATCGCATAATTGTGGGCACTTCCTTAAGAACATTATTTACTTATTTTATAACACTTATACCCCATGCTTTTTTCCATGCAAGGCTCATGAAGTTTCCAGGAAATCTCCCGTCAAGGCACTGGAGGGACTGAGATGCGTTTAGGTTCAACGAAGTTGCTCCCCCATGAGCCTTCAGACCAGATCTTGGGAATATAAGCTCTGCTGCATGACACAAAGGCCCATCTAGTTCAGTGTCCTGTTCCCCACAGTGGCCAATAAGAAACCTTTTGGGAGCCTGCAAAGTTGAACACGAAAGAAATACTGCTCCGTGACTCTCAGCAGCTGCATTTCCATGTCATACTTCTGTGTCTGTTAACAGCTTCAGGACTGTGAGAAATTTAAGAGAGTCAAATGTTGTGGAGGTGCCATGATGGAAAAGAGGCAGCTGTTGCATTTTCCACCGTTTTGTTGCTGTCTCAGGGATAGCAGTGCCAGACTCTGCCAGTGAATGATATGGCAGCCCTAAAAGAGGGTGTGGTAATATTAGGTAGAAATGTGTCTTAATACTCAAACAGGACTCATATAAGGAATGAAGAGCTAAATATGTTTTGGTGTGGTTACAGAATGAATATCTACTCATATGTATCACCTATAAAGGCTGAAAAGTATGGCTGCAGATGGAAAGGGTGTAACAAATACCACACTGTTTGTTGATGTTCCCTCTGCTGGATGCAGGACAAAGTACAAGTTATAACCTGTTTCTGGTACATGGTTTGCTTAAGCCCAACAACCACTTGTGTCCTGAACAGTTTTCCTTTCTCCACTGCAGCAAGAGTGATTTTGCCTTTCCTGGCTGCTCCAACATTTCATTTTCTTTCACTGTAACTGTCTGGTATGCCTGATGTGCTTTGTACGACCTATGATTTGGGGAATATTCTGACACTTCAATCAGGAGCATTCCACATTTTACTGGTTTAAGACAGTGGCTACAGCCGCACCCAGTGCTAGTCAAGATGGGCCTTGTCAAGATGGGCCTTGCCCAGTTCTTATCACACTGGACATTAACACCCAGCCAGATTTGTCACTTCCACAAATAGCAGGGCAGGACTGTGCATTCAGTGTGAGCAATTCAAAGGTCATTAGGGTGCTGCAAGGTCCTACTCAGCTACTGTCTGAGGACCCATGTGAGCAAGATACGGATTATGCAATTGTGTCCTGCATATTTGTATCTTTTAATGTACTGTAAATAGTATGATCTGATAAAAATCACGTTGAAAGAGGGGACTTTGCCCCTACCTGCTAATTGGTAAGAGGCACTTTTTTCAAGTGGGTGCTCCTTTTTTTAGCAGGGGGAGAGTAACTGGCCCACCTCACCCCAGCAGTGTCTGTTCTAGTGGCTGCCTGCTGGTATTCATTTGCATCTTTTTAGATTGTGAGCCCTTTTGGGACAGGGAGCCATTTAGTTATTTGATTTTTCTCTGTAAACCGCTTTGTGAACTTTTAGTTGAAAAGCGGTATATAAATACTGTTAATTATAAATTAATAATAATACCTTGGTCCCAATCTGGATTGGGCCATACATGGCTGTGAATTATCCAAGAGAAAAGTTCTTTGGCACCAATAGCAAACAAATGCAAGTGCTGCTTTGTGGAGCCAATACCTGCTTTGGGAAGGTGATTTTGGAGAGAAAACAGTGCAGAGGAACTGAGTTAAACCTCCCTTTGTGCTACTGCTATGTCAACAGTGGAGTTGGGTCCCATCACAAGTTGTGAGACAGCAACAACAAGAACTGTACAAAGCAATCTCATGAACTATCACAACAAAGCACCTCACTGGATCAAGTCCAGAAGAGGAACTGAACTGGTGTCTTTTCTATAACTGGTCAAAAGCTCTCTTATCTCCCTACAATTTATTTTTTTCTTGTGTTTAAAAATACAGGCATCTGCCACTTAACAATGATTCACTTAATGATGGACTGCATATAAGACAGTGGTCAAAGCACAATAAAGATGCTCTTAATGAGGCAATTGTGTCTCCCATTGCCTGCAGCAGAGTGTCTGTTTACACAACAGAGAGGCTCTTAATGCAAAGAAGAGGCAATCTATCTCCAGTAGCCTGTGCAGCCAGCTAGTGTCTGGCAGGGAGTGTCTGTTTACGCTAGAAAGGTAACAGACTGGACTGAATGTTCACTTAATGACCTAATCGCATAACAATGGGGATTGGAGAACATATCTCCATCATTAAGTGGCGCACATTTTTATCTGTGGCACTAATATTGCACATGCTAAACAAAAAAACAGACACAACCTCAAGATTCCTTTAGACATACCCAGCAGGACATTTAACTCTTTTTCTTTGAACAGCAGGTTCTCCCACTGTGCTGCATGGCAAATTACTTTTGCAACTCCTCCCACATGCAATTCCATGGCTGTTGGGGCAGGGGGGAGTCAAAAGCCCCACTGGTCATGCAGCAGAGGAAGTCATAGAGGTCTCTGGATTGCAGCCAGTGGCTTTAAAATCAAGATAGGAAAATGCAACTTTTAAATTTTTCATTTGACTTATTGGAATGGATTACCAAGGGAGGTGTCAGCTCAAGTGTGTATTACATTCCTCAGACCATAATAGAGGGTACAATTCACCATGCTCTGCAATTATGCAGGCTCCAATGAAATAAAAGAGAGATTTCAGGACAGACGGTGCTTGATGAGTTTGATCCTAAATGGCTACAATGCACTGGTGGGAATAATAAATACTGTATGTGAAGTGCTTTGAATGCTCTAGAGTATTATATAAAATATTAAGTATTTCTGCAGCTGGGAGTGAGCTGCAGCTCAGTGATACCACACATGCTTAACATACACGTAGACCCAAAGTTTGGGTAGGCTGATCGGGTTGAGTATGAATGGATTGGTTTCTGTCCCAGCCAGGTCCTAGATAGATGTTTATTGATTGACCAGAATGAATTGATGTTATAGTTTTGTATCCCACCCTTCAATATAAATATTTCCAGGCGACCTCACAATAAAGGGTAGTAAAAATAATACAATAATAAAACAGCCATGTTTCATCTCTTCCAACTCTATGACTAGGAGAGCCACCATGGTGTAGTGCAGTGATTTTCAGTCTTTTTCATCTCACAGCACACTAATAAGAAACTAAAACTGTCAAGGCACACCATCAGTTTTTTGACAACTGACAAGGCACACTACGCTGTCGACGGGAGACTCAAATTCCCCAATGGCTCTTCTAATAAATGGCTGTTCCCCAAACACCCATGGCATACCTGCAGACTATTCACGGCACACCAATGTGCCATAACACAGTCATTGAAAATCACTGGTGTAGTGACTACAGATGTGGAAACCTGGGGTAAGATCCAGGTTCAGCCATGTAGCTTGTGGGATAATCTTGGGCCAGTCAGTGTATTTCAGGGGTTTGGAAAGGGGACCATACGAGGTATGTCTATTAAATAACGAGACTGATTAAATAACTCATCTTTTTTTATTGGTATTATAAATTTAATGTTTGTCCCCTTCAATACACTCCCCATTTGCACTAATACATTGCTGTAGTCTTCTTTTCCACTGGTCGAAGGCATGGAGCAAATCAATTTCTGTCAGTTGTTTCAACATATCTGCCGTTTTCTTCTTTACAGCGTCAACTGACTCAAAATGTGGCCCTTTAAGCACTGATTTAACTTTTGGGAAAAGATCAACGTTGCAAGGTGCTAAATCGGACGAATATGGAGGATGTTCAAGTGTAGTAATGTGATTGTCGCTCAAAAACTGCTTCACAGAAAGTGTTGTGTGAGCAGGCACATTGTCCTGGCGAAGAATGAAACCATTTTTCCACAGTTGCGGCTGTTTCTTTCTGACTTTCTCTCAGCTTTTTCAGAACTTCCTTATAATAATGCTGGTTAACTGTTGTGCCTTCTGGAACCCACTCTTCCAAAATTTACACCCTTGATATCGAAAAAAACAATGAGCATTGCTTTGAATTTTGACTTGCTTTGACGAGCTTTTTTCATTCTTGGTGATGACGGTGTTTTCCAGTGCATTGACTGTCTTTTGGTTTCAGGATCGTACTGGAAGATCCAGGTCTCATCACAAGTGATTACTTTATGAAACAAGTTTGGATCTCTATCCAATTCCGTTGGTGTTTTGTGCAATTTTACTAAAAATTTCAAATTGACATGTTGTTCAATGTCAGAACAGAAAACACTCTACAGAAAACACAGCACTCTACAGAAAACACAACCAAACTAAATGGCGACTCACAATCAACTGAACGTCATAGAGTGCTGCTGCTTGTCTTGCTTCAGACATGTTCAAGGTTATTATGTATGCAGTTATAACCGGTTTTGACTGCTTTGTTTACTAGGTGAAATCACAGCCTTGTTATTTTATAGACATACCTCGTATATCCTACTCTGAGCTCAGCAGGAGAATTTATGTTATATGTTACAAGAAGGATGGGTTCTCATATTTCCATTAAAATGTCAGCGACATCTTTTTGGTACTGTTTGAAATGGAGTTGGGGGGAGATATATGTAAGCTCATGGGAAGTTTGCAGGAACTGAGATTGTTAAAGAATGCCCATTTCTGTATATATGTCTCCCTTCAAAAGTTACAGAACCATGGTCACAACTTTAAATTCCAAGCTCTGTGGTAGATATGGTGAGGGAAGGCATAAACAGAGGCCCAAATCCTAACCAACTTTCCAGCACTGGCATAGCTGTGCCAATGGGACATGTGCTGCATCCTGCAGTTGGGGGGCACTCATGGAGGCCTCCTCAAAGTAAGGGAATGTTTGTTCCCTTACCTCAGAGTGTATTGCCCTTATGTCGGTGCTGGAAAGTGGGTTAGGATTGCGCCCACAGTCACTTACCAACTAATTTGATGTATGCACCATGTCACAACCACCGTCTGGTGAGATCTAGACATGGTACGTTCTTCCTTTCTCTGTCTTTCAAGTATAACGAAAAGAACAAGTGTCCAAGATGGTAGCAGAAGGTGAAGAGATACATTTTTGCAACATTAAGCAACATTAAGGGGAATAATAAAAGCTTCTTCAAATACGTTAGAAGCACGAAACTTGCCAGAGAAGCGGTTGGCCCTCTGGATGGTGAGGGAGGGAAAGGGGAGATAAAAGAAGACTTAGAGATGGCAGAGAAATTAAATGAGTTCTTTGCATCTGTCTTCATGGCAGAAGACCTTGGGCAGATACCGCTGCCTGAATGTCCCCTCCTGACCGAGGAGTTAAGTCAGATAGAGGTTAAAAGAGAAGATGTTTCAGACCTAATTGACAAATTAAAGATCAATAAGTCACCGGGCCCAGATGGCATCCATCCAAGAGTTATAAAGGAACTGAAAGAAGTCGCTGATCTCTTGATTAGAATATGCAACTTGTCTCTTAAAATGGCCACGGTACCAGAGGATTGGAGGATAGCAAATGTCACACCAATCTTTAAAAAGGGAAGGAGAGGGGACCTGGGTAATTATAGGCCAGTCAGCCTAACATCTATACCAGGTAAGATGGTGGAATGCCTCATCAAAGATAAAATCTTAAAACACATAGACAAACAAGCCTTGCTGAGGGAGAATCAGCATGGCTTCTGTAAGGGTGTCTTGCCTCACGAACCTTTTAGAATTCTTTGAAAAGGTCAACAGGTATGTGGATGTGGGAGAACCTGTGGACATTATATATCTGAACTTTCAGAAGGCATTCAACATGGTCCCTCACCAAAGGCTACTGAAAAAAACTCGACAGTCAGGGAATTAGAGGGTGGGTTCTCTCATGGATTGAGAACTGGTTGAAGACCAGGAAATGGAGAGTGGGTGTCAATGGGAAATTTTCACAAAGGAAAGTGGAAAGTGGAGTGCCCCAAGGATCTGTCCTGGGACCTATACTTTTCATAAATGATCAGGAGACAGGGTTGAGCAGCGAGGTGGCCAAGTTTGCAGATGACACCAAACTTTTCCGAGTGGTGAAGACCAGGAGAGATTGTGAAGAGCTCCAGAAGGATCTCTCCAAACTGGGAGACTGGGAAGCAAAATGGTAGATGCATTTCAATGTATGTAAGTGTAAAGTCATGCACATTGGGACAAAGAATCAAAACTTTACATATAAGTTAATGGGTTCTGAGCTGTCTGTGACAGATCAGGAGAGAGATCTTGGGGTGCTGGTGGACAGCTCGATGATAGTGTTGACCCAATGTGTGGGGGCAGTGAAGAGGGCTAACTCCATGCTTCGGATCGTTAGGAAAGGCATTGAAAATAAGACAGCTAATATTGTAATGCCATTGTATAACTCAATGGTAAGGCCACACCTGGAGTATTGAGTCCAGTTCTGGTCGCTGCATCTCAAAAAGGATATAGTGGAGATAGAAAAGGTGCAAAAGAGAGCAAACAAAATGATTACTGGGCTGGGGCACCTTCCCTATGAAGAAAGGCTACAGCGCTTGGGTCTCTTCAGTTTAGAAAAGAGGCGCCTGAGGGGAGACATACTAAATCATGCAGGGGATGAACAGAGTGGATAGAGAGACGCTCTTTTCCCTCTCACATAATACCAGAACCAGGGGACATCCATGAAAGTTGAGTGTTGGGAGAGTTAGGACAGACAGAAAAAAATATTTCTTTACCCAGCGTGTGATTAGTTTATGGATGCCTTTAAGAGGGAATTGGACAAATTTCTGGAGGAAAAGCATTACGGGTTACAAGTCATAGTAGGTATGTGTAAGCTCTTGGTTTTAGAGGCAAGCTGCCTCTCATTGCCAGATGCAGGGGAGGGCACCAGGATTCAGGTGTGTCTGTTGTCTTGGGTGCTCCCTTGGGCATTTGGTGGGTCACTGTGAGATACAGGGAGCTGGACTAGATCCCTTGGCCTGATCCAGTGGGGTTTACGTTCTTATTTTGTGTACTTATAGGGTATTTTGTGTACTTTGTGGCTTATAGGGTGGCAAGTTAAAAAGGAAAAAAGGACTCCTGTACCTTTGGTACAGGCCCTTGGGGAGCCCCCATTCTTCAATGAGCCTCTGGTCCTCCAGAGACTTGCTGGAGCCCATGCTGGCCCAATGCAACTGCTCTCAGCATGAGGACAACTGTTCGACTTCTCACCTGAGCTGTGGGATGTGGGCTCCCTCCATTACTTGCTGTTTCACATCTGTGATGCAGCACTGGCAGAGAAGGAAAGGCCGGCCTTGCTTTGTGCAAGGCCTTTTATAGGCCTTAAGCTACTGCAAGACCTTCATTCATTCATATAAGTTCCATCTCTAATAAATTCATTTATGTAAATTTATTCAAATTTAAAATGTAAATTAATTCTCCCCCCCGGCCCCCAACACAGTGTCAGAGAGATGATGTGTCCCTCCTGCCAAAATGTTTGGACACCCCTGGTTTAGGGGGTGAAAGATCTGCGAGCATACAAAAAAGTAAATGTAGCCCAACCATTGAAGTGAACTAGGCAGCTCCCTTGGGTACCAACATCTCAGGTCTGCCTGCCTTAGCAATGTCCATGTTTTAGACAGAAAAGCAGCTCCCTGAACCTTTGGAGGCGGTTTGACAGCTCACGAGTGGGGCTGGTATGCCCTGCATTCCAGGGGACAAAATGGACAGCCTTTTGACGTGCACCAACTGCCTCAGGCACAGACCCAGTTGTAAAGAGGAAGGAAGTAAAGATGTGACAGATATTAGCAACGGAAATCAGAAAACAGTACTAAGGTCAGCTTCGAAACACTGAATATGCTACTGTTATACTGTTTAGTATAAAACAAGACACAAGGTATGAGAGGAGGCAAATAAACATTTGCCCAGAGTAGCAAAATAACCTAAGTAGGCCTTGAGAAAAAGAGAGCAAAGAAATTCATTTTGTGTCAGTCACGCATTATGCAGGGAAGGTGGTTCTCTGTAGAACCCTGGTTCCCTGTTATGTAGGGACCTGTAGGGACAATAAACACAAGGGGAAACAAGCACTTGTTATGAATATAAAGTATGTTTTTATAAGCCACACACACGCACGCTCGCTTTCTCCCCCTATCATTTTAGGGCCTATTCACACATCTGAACATGTGCGGGTGTGAGAAAAGCATAAAATAAAACAGTAAAGCATAGACAGTCCAGCATATAAAAAGAACAACTTGTAAAAGCTAAGGGTTTAACCATTGTATTGTATTGGCAACCTTCAGTCTCGAAAGACTATGGTATCACGCTCTGAATGGTGGTTCTGACACTGTGTCTAGTGTGGCTGAAAAGGCCAATCCGGGAGTGACAATCCCTTCCACACCAGGAGCAAGTGCAGTCTGTCCCTGGTCTGTCTCCCTGGCTATGGGCCTTCCTTCTTTGCCTCTTTGCCTCAGACTGTTGGCCAAGTGTCTCTTCAAACTGGGAAAGGCCATGCTGCACAGCCTGCCTCCAAGTGGACCGCTCAGAGGCCAGGGTTTCCCACTTGTTGAGGTCCATCCCTAAGGCCTTCAGATCCCTCTTGCAGATGTCCTTGTATCGCAGCTGTGGTCTACCTGTAGGGTGCTTTCCTTGCACAAGTTCTCCATAGAGGAGATCCTTTGGGATTCGGCCATCATCCATTCTCACAACATGACCGAGCCAACGCAGGCGTCTCTGTTTCAGCAGTGTATACATGCTAGGGATTCCAGCACGTTCCAGGACTGTGTTGTTAGGAACTTTGTCCTGCCAGGTGATGCCGAGGATGCGTCGGAGGCAGCGCATGTGGAAAGCGTTCAGTTTCCTCTCCTGTTGTGAGCGGAGAGTCCATGACTCGCTGCAGTACAGAAGTGTACTCAGGACGCAAGCTCTGTAGACCTGGATCTTGGTATGTTCTGTCAGCTTCTTGTTGGACCAGACTCTCTTTGTGAGTCTGGAAAACGTGGTAGCTGCTTTACCGATGCGTTTGTTTAGCTCAGTATCGAGAGAAAGAGTGTCGGAGATCGTTGAGCCAAGGTACACGAAGTCATGGACAACCTCCAGTTCATGTGCAGAGATTGTAATGCAGGGAGGTGAGTTCACATCCTGAACCATGACCTGTGTTTTCTTTTAGCAAGGCCTGGGTTTAACCATGCACAAGCCAATCAAGCCAAAGGCCCACTGAGAGCCTTTCCTGAGTTTCCAGCAATTAAATGCACCTCTAATGATGATGGGTCATGAGGCAGCACCCAGATGATCTGAGTGGACAGGCAAACAGACTGACAGTACTTTAAATATGTAGGTCCTATGCCCCAGAGGACTTTAAAGGTAAATTACCAGCACTTTGAATTGGGCTTTATTAGAAGCTGGTGTACAACAATAGACTCAAATACTCTCCAAACTAGTCTCCAGCTAAAGCTTTAACTGCCACACTTTGCACCAGCTGAAGTTTCCAAGTACTTCTCAAAGACAGACAGCGTGCATTTTTCATGTATTAAAGAACATATATGACCATGACCAGGCCTTCCTTTTCCAGGAGCAGACTGCCAGCCTAAACTGGTTAGAATTTCAGCATGTCAGGATGTAATGTACCATTTCCCTGATTCCCAAACTGTGAAACACTACCCACCAGTGGGTTGTGACCTGACTTGTTGGGTCGTGAAACAAGCTGATAGCTGACAAGAAAAATGTTTTGAGCCCCATGGAAAGTGAAACTGAGTGGCACGTGCCCGTTGCCTCATGAGTAGGCAAATGTGCCTCAGTGCACTTTGAAGGGCAGGCCAAGAGGAATGCAATGCTACCAGAACGGTCCTAATCTGATGAACACAGGCCCCCAAAAACATGCGAGATGGAAGTCCCCCCCTTCCAAGCTAACAAGGAAAATGTATTGAGCCCTATGAAAGGTGAACCTCAGCCACATGTGTGCATTTACTCGTGAATAGGTAAATATGCCTCAGCTCTTATCGAAGTTCAGATGAAGAAGAATGTTAAGGGCATTAGAATGGTTCCAATCTGACAAACGTGGAGTTCAACAAATGCTCCAGAAGGCGCCTTCCCACACCATAGTAAAAAGGATAAGAACTGAGGGTTGAACAGCTGGTAAGGTGAAACTTTTTGTTTTTATGTCTTGAAAACTATGTGAGTCCTGACAGAGTGCCATTTTAAAAAGTGGGTTCTGGTGCTAAAAGTTTTGGGAACCACTGAGCTAACCCATTCCAGTGTGCTGAAAGCCAAATTCTGCCTGGTCTGAGGGTCACTGTGGGCAGACTTTCAAGAGGTTTTCCTGCAGACCTCATGGTCGTATGAACAGACATTCATTACCACATGACTGAGTGTCCCAGTTCTTTGTGCTTCCTTTTCCAAATGTCAGCATAAGCTTTCCTCCTTCTGCAGTCTTTATCCAGAAGAAGCAGGGCAAGATAAGGTGTGTTGTCCATGAAGGCAAGTGGTAGTTATCAAGTCACTTTGCCATTCCAGTAGAAAGATGTCACAACAAGTGGTAGGATAAGTTGCTCCAATTTTAAGCGGAGTGATTTGTCACACCTGCAGCTATTTTATCTGAATGCAGCTATGCTGTGGGTTAAGCGTGTGCATGAGTCATTAACCTCTAGCGCATGCCGGAGGTGGGCAGAAGGACTTCGCATTTAATAGCTTGTCTCATCAGCTGTCTTTCGGGCCTCCAAGCTGCGAGACACCTCTGCAGTCTCCCCTGCTCTGACTGACACTCCTGGAATTGCTTCTGCTTCTTATAGATCCACTGCTTTCAAGCAGAGGAAAAAGATTGCCTGTGACAGGCACCCTGCTACAATTAGGAAGCCTCAGTGGTCAGAGTTTGAATTCGCTGTACTCTGTTGAAAGCTGGTCACAAACTCTGCATGTCGGCAGTGTAATAGACAAACCCACCACTCGTTGGTGGTCCTTTGTCACTGGCGTCAGGAACGGCTGGTATGTAGTTTTCAGAATACAGAGCTGACCTAACTTAACAATGGAGTTGACCTGACTGAACAGCGCCCGGCAGGCTGCTGCTTCTTCCTCTTCTCTCTCATTTTCCTTTCTCTTCGGACTTGCTCAGTAAGGATTTTCAAGTCAAGCCTAGTCAGCTGTGCACAAGTTTGACCAAAGAACTTGCTCAAGAACACAGGTGCCATCCATGGCATATGCCACTGGTCACTTCCATAAGTGAGTATGTCTTAATCACAGGCAAATGTGCCCCACTTTGAAGGGCAGACCAAGAGGAATGCAACACTACCAGAATGGTCCTAATCTGATGAGAAGGAAGTTCACCCTTCCAAGCTGTCAAGGAAACTGTATTGAGACCTATTGAAAGTGAAACTGAGCCATATATGTTGTGCGCTTACTTGTGCTATTCAGCTATTCAATACATGCTTCAGCTATTCATTTTACCAATTTGGCATATATAATTCTAGGCAAACTGAGGCAAAACTGGCTTAATGAGAGCTCCATTTTCATTCAAGACTGGTTCCCATTTTCCTCCATGGAAGGATATTTGAAATGGATTCTCAGTTAGTTTTTGAGTATTTTGCAGCCTGATATGCATTTTGCACTCATATGCCTGCAAGGGCATTGGGATAACCAGGTGCAAAAGACAAGAGGGTTCCTCCTCCTTTTAACAACTGCATATATTTCAGCAAGAGTTGCTTTTCTTTTCCCATGATAAGTTGCATCTGCCAACATCCCAGCTTCTAAACAATTATCAAAAGCACTGGAGCCCTATCCTCATTTACATCTGGTCACCCTAATTCCTGTGAAGGAAGGCATTTGTTATATACTGCACTAGAATTTAAAATTTACAAGAAAAATAATTCCTAATTAACATCTTTTTCAAAAAGGAAGGAAAAACAATGTGTTTCTTGAGTTTTCTTGCAAAATCTGTATATCTTTCAAATCTAGCATAACACTTTCCTCCACAGAGATTGTTCCAACAGTTCTCCCATGCAGGAAAACATTACATCAAGAAAGGTAACAATCCTTTAATAACTTGCATGGGCTTTCAAGTTCAGTTGTCTCAATTTGACTTTGCCTTATTATGCAAGGGCATGTTTGACTGGCCGTTTCCTGTACTATGGATTTAGCATTTAAACTCTTAATGAGAGTATTAAGAGTTATGAGACCAAAAAGTATTTTTTCCCCCCTTCCATGAAAATGAAAAGTTGTGAAGTGTCTGTTGATATAGACATTGTTCCCTTTGGTAGTACAAGATGACAGAGACAAGTGGGAGACCTGTACAGTATAGGAAACTTCTGAAGAAATTTAGCCCTCATATTCTGATGAACAGCTCAGTTACCAAATGAATGAAGAGAAAGAATGTGCTGTTTAGATACAAATGCAGGAAGAAAGTGCACAGGACAGACCACAAATGAAATGTCAGTTGTTGGCATCCTTCAGTCTCGGAAGACCATGGTGTCATGCTCTGAATGGTGGCTCTGGAACAGAGTGTACTCTCCAGTGCGTGAAGCCTGGGTAAAGTAGATATGGAGGATAGACTGTTTCCCATGCAGCAAATCCCCCCTCTCCACGTCGCTGAAATGGTCCAATGGAAAGGAAGAGGCCAATACGGTTGGTTCCAGCGGTGTTGCAGGAGTTGCCAGAACGTGACTGTGTTCAGCCATGAACTGCCTCAGGGACTCCGGCTCCTGATTTTGCCTCGAGGTTGACTCCTGAAGCCTTTCCCATAACTGGATGTAGCCACAAGGCAGTGAAAGTTTGGGATCAGAGTTTTCCTTCTCTCAGATGAGCTGCCTTCCCAGGCTGACAAGTCCCATCTACCCAGTGGCTGTTTAGTCGCCTCTTATGACAAGGACAGCCAAACTGAGGGTCTATTCTTATCCCCAGCCCCCATAATTATGTCAGTAACACATAACAAGTTCTAGTCATAATATCCCTTCAATGCAAACACAATTTCGTTCCCTTTCAGGATATATATCTTATGAATTTCACTTCTTCCCACAATGTGGAAAGCAATTCTGGAAAAACTGGCTCCAGAAGGATGTGAACAAGGCAAAGGTCAGGGTCTCTTAACGTTAATTTCAAGTGCAGGAGAACACAGAAAGAAGGCAAGCAAAAGTAGGATCCAAGGAACCACAAACATACAGAAATGCCTGTTGAACTGAAGATGAATGAAAGGACAGAGAGCTAATAATAGGAAGAGATGAAGGTTAACTAATTAGGGCACTCAGTGATGGGGCAAGATCATAATAAGAGGCAGGCATTTTGCTGCTGCAGTGTTTCCATGGCGAACAGGGAAATCTTTAATCTCCGCTTCTGCAAACTACAGTTCAAGGACAGGTAATGATGGGGAACACCTCCCCATGGGCAATACTCTTGGCAGGAAAGTCTGTATGCAAGAGGGATTTGTTTATAGGAATGTAGAAATTGCTTTATTGCTGTGGTTCCCAAACTTTTTAGTGTGGCAACCCACTTTTTTAAATGTCAGTCTATCAGGACCCCCCCCCCCCAACACCTAAGGTCAGAAGTGATAGCATTAAGCACAAAATGATGTCGTTAAGTTGGTGATAACCAGAAATAAGCACTTTGTTCCCATTGTCCATCCAGGTATGCATTAATTTTGGTACAAATTAAAAAAAAAATTAAGCTGAATTGGGGCTATTCAGTTCAATTTTTAGTCATTTCTTAATTAATGTCTCTATGACAGTCCAATAAACTGAACAGCATATGAATAATTCAGTTTATTCATTACCTCTATTTATTTTTGCAACTGGTGCTGAAGAGGGGGCTTACCTTTAAGCACAGCAGAGTAGTGGGTCTTTTTTTTCTTTTCTTTTAATAGTTTTTAAAGTTGAAAAGGAGCTTTGAATTCCTCCTGGTAACTACCTCCCAGCAACTTCCATGTCCATCCTCCATACCAGGCATGTTTCAATTGATCCAGGACAATTGGGGGGGTGGCGGCTCCTAATTGTCACCATTATGTTTTTGATGGACCATCACCATTTTCCCTTTCACAATGTCCAGATTTGGGGGCATTGTGGGGAGGGATCCTGCCCACCAGGAGGCAGCTGCCAGAAACTGCTCTGCTACCCCTCTGCTAATATTGGCAGAGATGGCACAGAAATGGAGCTATTTTTCCCCTTCTCCAAAGAGGAGGAAAATAGTGGGTTGTGGAAAATCCACCTTCGGAGCAGGAAGGCTGTTATGAGGCAGCCAGAAACCAAGCTATTCAAAAGAAAGGAAGGAAGGAAGGAAGGAAGGTGAAGGAGCTTATGGATGTTGTAGGCTTTGTGAGGAGTACAATACTATACTTCTAACAAAGACTACTATACAAAGACTACTACAAGCTCCTTCACATTTTTTTCCTCCTGTTTGGAGAATTGCTCCATTTCTGGCTGCCTCAGAACAGGGAAAAATACCTCCATTTTTTTTTCCTGTTTGGGTGAGAGGTTTTTCACAACCCACAAAAAATTGGGTTGTGACCCACTGCTGGGTCATGACCCACAGTTTGTGAGTTGCTGCTTTACTGGATCAAACAAGACCCACCTTGGCTAGCATTTTCTTCCCAACATCAGCCAGCAAATTGCCTCTGGAGGCATGAAGTTGATAGGCATCCATTGCTGCTTGTCTCAAGTGTTAAATGGTATGTAGGATTCTGAACATTTGGCTCCCCATTGCAAAAAGTCATTGATAAATTGATCCTCCATATTCAGGCCAAAGTCAATATCTCAGTTAGGGATGGCATTGATGGAGATCTGGTTGAGTAAAAACCATCCTGTACAAGCTCAAAGAAGGTGCTACAAAAAGATTTAACACATGAAAGTGGAATGCAGTCTCACCAGAATGGGCTGTGCAGGAGAAAGGCAGCTATCGTCGGATGAGGATGATCAAATGGCAGAGTTGCGGGCTGTAATGGCTCGCTATGACGCGCGAAAACAAGAGAGGGCCCTTTGCAAGGCGGGGCAGGGTGATGGGGGCTCCAGCTCCAGGGCAGTCCCTGTACCTTGCAGATCAAGTAGGATAAGTAAAGGGGCCTCTCTCCCTCCCCGGCAGGTTCATGTTTTGGAGAACAAGCACGTTACTGTCGAGGAGGGCGAGGCGCAGGACGGCAACACCCTAGAGGCAGAGGAGGAGGTGGTCCGTCCTGTTAAAAGGCCTCAGCCACAGTCTAATAGTGGCTGCGATGGCGAGCCGTGGACGGGCTTTGCTCACAACGCAGAGTCTGCGTGGGAAGACAAGGAAGGCATTCCTTGGGCACCTAGCCGGGCTGCACCAGATCAGCCCTGGTCTCCTTGGGGGCCTCCTTCCTTCTGGCAGGGGCCCAATTACCCCCAGTACCCCTGGGCCCTGGGTTGGACATATCCCTGTCCCAAATCTGGTCCCAGGGCCAGCAGGGCAACCCCCCAGTGTGGTCATTATCCTGCCACGGCCGACACAGAGTTGGACCAGCAGGATGTGGACTGGGGGGAAGAGTAATTGGGATTGGTGGTGGAGAGGGAGAAGCCTACGGTTTCGTATGGCATCATCGCCATCCCTCTGGGCTCTCACCTCGCCATGTCGGTCAAGGAGAAGATATGGCGAGGTGACTTTGTGGACATGTTCAGTCTCCTTCACATTGAGCCTGAGCCTACCCCCAAAGTGGGAGACCCTGTGCGTGACGAGGAAACCGTCAGGCAGAGGAAGATAGACAAGAATTGGACCAATTGGCTAAATGGGTTCATTGTCTATGCTGGGGTCACTGTCCAGTTGCACCCCAAAAAGGCGGGGAAACTATTCAAATACCTGGACATTATTCATCGCGCTTTGCGTGATCATGCTGGTGCGGCTTGGATGGCTTATGACCGTCAATTTTGCATCAGGGCCGCACAGGACCCATCTTTGGACTGGACTATACCCCAGTGGGAACTCTGGGTGCAGTTAGTCCTGCCGGCTAGGGCAACGTTGGGGGATAGGGCGGATAGCGGGCATTTGATTGCTCGTTCCAGACCCGAGCAGCCTGCATCACCTGAGGGTGCGCAGTGGGTTCAATCCCCTCGCGCTTGCTTCCAATTTAATGCCACTGGCAAATGCAACAGGCCAGGATGTTCGTTTTCCCATGGCTGCCCCATGTGTGGGGCTGGGCATCCCGTGGCAAAATGTCCACGGATCAGTGGACCACGGCAAGGTTTCCGCCCCTTCCGTGGTAAAAAGCCGGGTGGTGGACCCTCAACTGGTGTTGGCAAAGGGCCCGACGCCAATTGAGATTCCCTCCTTGGTTTACTGGCTGCAATTTTATACAGATCGTTCTGCAGCCAGAGTATTTGAGGGTTTTCAGCTTGGTTTCAAGATCCTAGCCCCGCCTCCAGTTAGCCCCACGTTCGCTCGCAACCCCCGGTCAGTGACTGACAAGGAGTTAGAAGCGGGTAGAGTAGCTGGACCGTTTTGCGGTTCCTCCGTGGAGGAATTGCAGGTATCCCCCCCTGGGTGTGGTGCCTAAAAAAGCCCTGGGCCAATTTAGACTGATTCACCACCTGTTCTTTCCGGAGGGTTCCTCCATAAATGACGGGATACCGACCCACCGGTGTTCAGTCAGATACACTTCTTTAGACGAGGTGGTTGCCTGCCTCAAGAAGTGTGGCCCTGGGGCCTTGATGGCCAAGGCAGATATTCAGTCTGCCTTTTGATTGCTTCTAGTGCACCCCCAGGATTTCTGCTAGACAATAGGGCATTGCCAATGGGGTGTTCAATTTCCTGTTCGGATTTTGAGGCGTCCAGTACATTTTGGAATGACTGTGCGTTTCAGAACTGTGTTACGATCCACTGCCCACTACTTTTTATGGGACCATCTGGGTCTGGCGTCTGTGCTCAGCTCCTGGGTGACTTTACAGTGCTGTGTGAGCAGCTGGAGGTCCCTCTGGCGCATGAGAAGACAGAGGGGTCCCCCCCTTGGCAAGCTCACCTTTTAGGTATCGATTTGGACTCGGTTACACAGACCAACCGCCTGCCAAGGCACAAATTAGATAAGCTGATAGGGATGTTGACTAGCGCCCTAGGGTCCCGGGTTATGAATCTGGTTAGAGTCTTTGTCAAACAGTGTCTTGCTGTCACCACTGTTTTATCAGCCAGACATGAGCCTGGGCTTGAAAATAGCATGGCTGTCGCTCTCTCTCGATTTCAGGGGGAACGCTTTCGGCTGCTGGCCTTGCGGCCAGGCTGTGTCCGGATCCCAGGCCCCCACGGCTGCTTTGGTTAGGTCACAGTTTGCCCCCCCCCTGACAGAGTCCTTCAGTGGGGGGACTGTGTGTCACGGTCTGGGAGTTTATCCATAACATACCAGTTAGGGCGTGGGCAGTGGATTCAGTTGTAACAGGCTCCGAGGCTGTGTCTTTGTCCAGTATCTGTCAGGGAACAGTGCTGCTTAATGGCTCCTGCAGGAGTGGGCCCGCTATTCTGCCACGAGGATCGCCCCACCCCTTCCCCTTTACCAGTTTCGGGCCAATTTTTAAACGAGCGCAGTCTCAATTAGGCCTGCGGCCTGAATTGTTTGGGCTGCATTCATTTAGGATTGGGGCAGCATCCATTTAGGATTGGGGCAGCATTCATTTAGGATTGGGGCAGCATCCATTGCGGCCAGCATTGGTTTCTCCCCCCAGGGCATCAGGCACATCGGTAGATGGCGCTCTGGTGCCTTTAAATTCTAAGTGCGTAAAGGTGCCGCCAGGGCTCTGTGTGCAACGCCAGTGGGCACAATGTGTGCACTGCCAGGTTGGCACGATGTGTCAGAGCCAGGTAGGCCCTGTTGGCAGCGCTCAGCGAGCGTGTGCCACGCCAGTGTTGGCGAGATGTGTCAGAGCCGAGTAGGCTCTGTTGGCAGCGCTCAGCGGGCGTGTGCCGCGCCAGTGTTGGCGAGATGTGTCAGAGCCGAGTAGGCTCTGTTGGCAGCGCTCAGAGGGCGTGTGCCGCGCCAGTGTTGGCGAGATGTGTCAGAGCCGAGTAGGCTCTGTTGGCAGCGCTCAGAGGGCATGTGCCGTGCCAGTGTTGGCGAGATGTGTCAGAGCCGCGTAGGCTCTGTTGGCAGCGCTTGGAGGGTGTTTGCCGCGCCAGTGTCGGCGCAAGGGGTAGGTGGGGTCCTGTAAGTTAGCTAAGGCGGACCAGGTCACTGTCCGTGACTGGCCATGGGAGTGAGTATTAGAGCGGAGGAAGGATTCCTCCTTTCTCTTGGCCTGTCCAGTGAGCTTATCTCATGATGTGCTTCTTTTTCCCACAGGTCCGCGATGGAGCTGCCCAGCCAGGGTCTTGATCTGCGGACACTCCATAGTTTTTTGGGCCCGGAAGCATGCCATGTCATCCAGTTTCGGCTCTCAGCTGGCGCTGGGTGATGTTGCGCACATTGATTGGTTGGCCAAGAGGGGTATGTGTTGGGGCCATTTTTTTCCCAGCCATTTTGGAGTACATTGCTGTTAACCCCTGCCGCAGGTAATCGTGGTGCACTTGGGCGAAAATGACTTGGGTCAGAGGACGTCCATGTCCTTGAGGCTCCAGGCCCGCAAGGATTTTGACTCATTAATCCATCAGTTTCCCGGGATTACTATCCTGTGGTCTGACATGCTGCCTAGGAGAATTTGGCGCTGGGCGAGTTGTGTAAAAAGAATTGAGGTAGCACGAAAAAGGGTCAACGCTTACCTGGGCAGGGTCGTCACGGAGCTTGGTGGAGCGGCTATCCATCATCCCAGCATTGCTTTTGAGGAGCCTGCTCTTTACCGTGGCGATGGGGTTCACCTTTCTCCTATGGGTTATGGGCGCTTTCTTTCAGAGTTGCAACAAGGCTTGGCCCTCTTTTTGGGTGTAGGGAAGGCCAAGCGCGAGGCTGACCTTCCTTTGTGGTGGTAGAAGTGCGGGGTGGGTAGACAGAAGACCTTCTCCGGCGTCCAATCTAAGCCAGCAAGGGCAGGGGTGAGCCAGAACCGCTCTTTGGATGCTTGTCCGGCTCGAGGAGGCAGGCTGGCTAGCCCCTGGTCTGAACTTTGGGGCCTTGCAGGGGTGACCTGAAGGCAGAGTAGTTTGGCTGGCTTACCCTCTTTGGGCGACAGTGAAAGGTGGGCTTAATAACAATTGAGCTATGCCTGGAGTTGGGTGGACGCCCCATGAGACTGGGGGACGTAGACGGCTAGGCCGTTTCCCCCATTTAGAACCCCGCACTTAGTTTGGGTATTGTTTCCTATTTTGCCTTGTTGCACTTGTTGCAAGTTAATAAAGTGGCCCATTTAATCCCATACCTGTTGTCGGCTGTATTTATTGGGGAATGCATGGTAAATGAATCTTTTTGCTTCCAGCTTTGTGCAAATTTCTTTTTCTTTCTCTTGTGCAAACACATTCTGCAATTATTATTGGCTTCTGACATTCTGTTGCCAGTCAAACCTCTTTCTGCTGCCTTTGCCAGGACCCCCCCTCCCCCCCAAAAAAGATTTATAATTGTGACAGTACAAATGCCTCCAAGACAACATCACATTATCTGAGAGATTGTTTCTAGGGTTTTAAATGGCTCCTATATTATCAGAATGTATACCTTAAAAAAAAAACACATTGATTGTAAATAATCCCTGTGACTTGTATCTCCTGGTAATGACGTCCAAAGGGGAACATCTGCAAAAGGACAATCTGTTGTCACAGAAGTGTAATGGCTGTGATGTCTTAATTGAAAACATGGGAGACAAAGAATTTAAATGTATAATTAGGGTGCATTTGGATATGGAACTGTGAGCGCTGTTCCTGCAAATGGTTGGAACAGCACCTGAAATTCTTGACATTCTGTACTGAAAACATGCTCATATGGATAGCAAAGCACAGCACACATGCATTGCAACCGTGCCATATGGTTAAGGAATGCAGCTGGGATGCAAAGGAGGCTAATTAGCTTGTGAAAATGGGGATTGACTGGATGATGAAGCAGGAGTGAATGATGAAGGAAAGGAAGAGGCAGGCAAATGTAGGGGACTCACCTGCTAGGTTCATGTGATTAAATTAAATTAAAAACAACATCACAGAGAGGGAATCTCAACTGTAATGATTCTTTCCTTTTTGGGGGTCTTCAATCCTTCTGATTCAGTGTCCTGCATTTTAACTATAAACGACGTACAATAAAAATCCTATGCATAATTTTTCAGAAATAAACACACAGAATTCAGTGGGGTTTACTCTCAAGTAAGTATGCATAGGACTGCAACCTTAACATTTATGTCTAAACCAATGCTCCCACAGAATGGAAACTTATAGTGTCCAAAATAGTGATGATATTCTTAGTGACATCCATATTTACCTCACTAATCTGAAAAGAGTGTTATAAAATAATTGCCTGGTTATTTCCTGTCTATCTTTTTTCAAATTTACTAGCCACACAAGTATCTTATGTAATGGAAAGCCCAATCCTACCTAACTTCCTGCACACCAATGCAGCCCGCTAGTGGGGTGTGCACTTCATCCTACAATGGAGTTCTGAGTTGTGAAGGTCTCAACAAGGTCAGGGAAAAAATGTGCCTCAGGGTAAGCCAGAAGTTTTCAAACTCTCTTGGAGAGTTTGAACCACTCTAAGTCCTTGCAGGGGTGGGGGAGGAAGCAGTGGCGGGGGGAAGGTAGTGACGCAATCCCCAGGATCATGTCGCTCAGGGGGCTGCAGGGGCTTGGCTGTACTTACCAGAGCCTCCTGCAGCCTCCTGGGGGTGTGGGGAGCCTTGCGCGACCTTCTGCAGGGCTCCCTGAAGCATCAAAAGCAAAAGTGGAGTGATCGCGCCCTGCTTCCGCAAAACCAGAAGTGGAACGCAATTGCTCCACTTTCACTTCTTAAGCTTCAGGGAGCCCTGCAGACGGTCACGCAGGGCTCCCCACACCCCGGGAGGCTGGTAAGTTCAGCCAAGCCCCTGCAGCCCCTGAGTGACGTGATCTTGGGGATAATGTCGTTGCCTTCTCCCTGCCTCCTGGTCTGAACTTTGGGGCCTTGCAGGGGTGACCTGAAGGCAGAGTAGTTTGGCTGGCTTACCCTCTTTGGGCGACAGTGAAAGGTGGGCTTAATAACAATTGAGCTATGCCTGGAGTTGGGTGGACGCCCCATGAGACTGGGGGACGTAGACGGCTAGGCCGTTTCCCCCATTTAGAACCCCGCACTTAGTTTGGGTATTGTTTCCTATTTTGCCTTGTTGCACTTGTTGCAAGTTAATAAAGTGGCCCATTTAATCCCATACCTGTTGTCGGCTGTATTTATTGGGGAATGCATGGTAAATGAATCTTTTTGCTTCCAGCTTTGTGCAAATTTCTTTTTCTTTCTCTTGTGCAAACACATTCTGCAATTATTATTGGCTTCTGACATTCTGTTGCCAGTCAAACCTCTTTCTGCTGCCTTTGCCAGGACCCCCCCTCCCCCCCAAAAAAGATTTATAATTGTGACAGTACAAATGCCTCCAAGACAACATCACATTATCTGAGAGATTGTTTCTAGGGTTTTAAATGGCTCCTATATTATCAGAATGTATACCTTAAAAAAAAAACACATTGATTGTAAATAATCCCTGTGACTTGTATCTCCTGGTAATGACGTCCAAAGGGGAACATCTGCAAAAGGACAATCTGTTGTCACAGAAGTGTAATGGCTGTGATGTCTTAATTGAAAACATGGGAGACAAAGAATTTAAATGTATAATTAGGGTGCATTTGGATATGGAACTGTGAGCGCTGTTCCTGCAAATGGTTGGAACAGCACCTGAAATTCTTGACATTCTGTACTGAAAACATGCTCATATGGATAGCAAAGCACAGCACACATGCATTGCAACCGTGCCATATGGTTAAGGAATGCAGCTGGGATGCAAAGGAGGCTAATTAGCTTGTGAAAATGGGGATTGACTGGATGATGAAGCAGGAGTGAATGATGAAGGAAAGGAAGAGGCAGGCAAATGTAGGGGACTCACCTGCTAGGTTCATGTGATTAAATTAAATTAAAAACAACATCACAGAGAGGGAATCTCAACTGTAATGATTCTTTCCTTTTTGGGGGTCTTCAATCCTTCTGATTCAGTGTCCTGCATTTTAACTATAAACGACGTACAATAAAAATCCTATGCATAATTTTTCAGAAATAAACACACAGAATTCAGTGGGGTTTACTCTCAAGTAAGTATGCATAGGACTGCAACCTTAACATTTATGTCTAAACCAATGCTCCCACAGAATGGAAACTTATAGTGTCCAAAATAGTGATGATATTCTTAGTGACATCCATATTTACCTCACTAATCTGAAAAGAGTGTTATAAAATAATTGCCTGGTTATTTCCTGTCTATCTTTTTTCAAATTTACTAGCCACACAAGTATCTTATGTAATGGAAAGCCCAATCCTACCTAACTTCCTGCACACCAATGCAGCCCGCTAGTGGGGTGTGCACTTCATCCTACAATGGAGTTCTGAGTTGTGAAGGTCTCAACAAGGTCAGGGAAAAAATGTGCCTCAGGGTAAGCCAGAAGTTTTCAAACTCTCTTGGAGAGTTTGAACCACTCTAAGTCCTTGCAGGGGTGGGGGAGGAAGCAGTGGCGGGGGGAAGGTAGTGACGCAATCCCCAGGATCATGTCGCTCAGGGGGCTGCAGGGGCTTGGCTGTACTTACCAGAGCCTCCTGCAGCCTCCTGGGGGTGTGGGGAGCCTTGCGCGACCTTCTGCAGGGCTCCCTGAAGCATCAAAAGCAAAAGTGGAGTGATCGCGCCCTGCTTCCGCAAAACCAGAAGTGGAACGCAATTGCTCCACTTTCACTTCTTAAGCTTCAGGGAGCCCTGCAGACGGTCACGCAGGGCTCCCCACACCCCGGGAGGCTGGTAAGTTCAGCCAAGCCCCTGCAGCCCCTGAGTGACGTGATCTTGGGGATAATGTCGTTGCCTTCTCCCTGCCTCCTCGCTGCCCCCGCCCCTTAAGGGGGCAGAGGCCAGGGCCCTCAGGCTGGGGTGTCGCAGTGGCCCAGTTTGAAAACCCCTGGGTAAGCCCTCATTGCTCCATTGGGTCTACTTAGACCTGCACCAGCTGGTGCAAGTCTGAATGGACCTGGGAAGGTGGATCAAGGCTGGGAAGGCGGAAAGGATATTGGCCACGTAAAAGCGGAAATTACTTCTGAAAACCAGAAGTGGCTTTTGGATGCTTCTGCGGGCATTCTGAGGCCTGAGGAGACTGATAGGGAAGGAAGCCAGCATGGCCTTGAAAGATGGAGCAGAGCATCACAATCCATCAGGGAGCACAAAGTGTGTTGCGATGCCAAAAGGCTTGGGAACTGCTATCCTAGACTATAAACCAGTAAAAACTGAATAGAAGGAAATTAGCTCCCAACGTTCTTATAACACTTTAGAATGATCAATATGCAAAAGCAATGATGGGTCCATGGCAGTGGTCCCAGAACTGTGTCCTGCGGTGCCCAAGGGCGCCTTGGGCAAAGGGGTGCACCTTGGGCACAGAATTGCCAGGCAGTCTCTTCTTTCCAAGCTTGCTGAGCTGAGATAGAGAAAATTACATGAGATTTTGCACGATGGTATTGCTGTGCTGTGGATGAAGGGCATCACAGAAGTGATAAGTTTGGGAACCGCTGTTCTATGGAGGTGAAGAAGCAACTAGGAACTGACTAGATTTTTAATTATTGATGTTACCAGGGGCAGTGGCTCTGCAGGTGCACCTCTCACTTTCCTCCAAATAGATGAATGATCACTACTTCTTTGAATAAAGGTAAAACATTTCACTTGGGGCAACGATTGTAGTGAGAGCAACTTGACCTCCTCTCTAGACACTGGGTGGCCTACCTTCACTGGCATGTGTTTCATTTGAAATCAGTTGTACTTTACTGTCTTTGTTTGACTGGATCATGTTCATTATTCTGTTGGAATAATGTATAATAATAATAATAATAAACTTTATTTATATCCCGCCCTTCTCCCTAAAGGGACCCAGGGCGGCTAACAACATATAAAACACATTTAAAAACATAAATTAAAACAAATAGCAGATAAAAACATTAAAAACACATTAACAGCGACCTTAAAAAACAGTAGTCAGATTAAAAGACAGAATAAAAAGAGTACAAAAGAGCAAGTTACAGAGGAGTCAGACCTGTAAAAACTACAAAATGTGTAAAAAATGTTTAAAAGGCTAAAGAATCAGAAGGCTTGTGTAAATAGCAGTGTCTTCAGGCCTTGCCAAAAACTCTCAAGAGAGGGAGCCATTCTCAAGTCAAGGGGAAGGGAGTTCCATAATGTTGGTGCCACTACCGAGAAGGCCCTATTTCTTGAAGCCACCCCCTGGACCTCCTTGGGTGGCGGCACTTGTAAAAAGGCCTTCTCTGATGACCTGAGAGGGCGAGCCGGATTGTACGGGAGTAGGCGGTCTCTAAGATATCCTGGCCCAGAGCAGTATAGGGCTTTAAAGGTCAAAACCAGCACCTTGAATTCGGCCTGGAAACAAATGGGCAGCCAATGTAGCCCCCGGAGAAGCGGACTGACAGAGTCAAACCACCTAGCTCCAGTGACCACACGGGCTGCCGCATTCTGCACTAATTGCAGTTTCCGAACCATCTTCAGGGGCAGCTCCACACAGAGTGTGTTACTATAATCTAACCTCGATGTCACCGTGGCATGGATCACTGTGGCCAGGCCTGCACGATCCAAGTACGGCCGCAGCTGGCGCACCAGCCGAAGCTGAGCGAAGGCCCCCCTAGCCACAGCCGCCACCTGGGAATCCAGGAGCAGCTGCGAATCCAGGAGGACCCCCAAGCTGCGAACCTGCTCCTTCAGAGGGAGTGCAATCCCATTCAGAGCAAGCCGATAATCCAGCACCTGCATCGAGGATTTCCGAACCAGGAGAGCCTCTGTCTTATCCGGATTTAATTTCAGCTTGTTAGCCCCCATCCAGATCCTTACTGCTTCCAGACAGCGCTCCAGGCCCTCAACCGCCACCCTGGAGTCTGGAGGAAAGGAGAGATAGAGCTGGGTGCTGTCAGCATATTGATGGCACCCCACTCCAAACCCCCGGATGACCTCTCCCAGCGGTTTCATGTAGATATTAAATAGCATGGGGGACAGAATTGAACCCTGCGGCACCCCGCACCTCAAAGGCCAGGGTGTCGAACAGGCATCCCCCAGCACCACCATCTGGGACCGATCCTCCAAGTAGGAGCGGAACCACCGCAAAACAGTGCCTCCAGCTCTCAGCTCAGCCAGTCGGCCCAGAAGGATACCATGGTCGATGGTATCGAAAGCCGCCGAGAGGTCTAGCAGGACCAACAGGGATGCACTCCCCCTGTCCAGTCCCCGGCGTAGGTCATCCACCAAGGCGACCAAGGCAGTTTCCGTTCCGAAGCCCGGCCTGAAACCAGATTGAAAAGGATCCAGATAATCCGCTTCATCCAAGACCCTCTGGAGTTGGGTCGCCACCACCCGCTCAATTACCTTGCCCAGAAACGGGATGTTGGAGACTGGCCGGTAGTTATTCAACACAGTGGAATCCAGGGAGGGCTTTTTCAGGAGGGGGCGAACCACTGCCCGCTTCAAGGCGAGCGGCAATGTCCCCTCCACCAAAGAAGAATTGACCACCTTCCCCGTCCACTCAGCCAGTCCCCCCGGGCAGCTCTAATCAGCCAAGCTGGGCAAGGGCCAAACAGGCAGGCAGACGGCCTCACACTCCAAAGGAGTCTGTCCACATCCTCAGGCTGCACAAGCTGAAAAGAATCCCACAACACTGGACAAGCAGTTGCCAAGGGGACATCATCAGACATTGTCAATGTGGCATCCAAGTCGCGACGAATACGATCGATTTTATCTGCAAAGCGTTGAACAATAATTCAAGAAAGAAGTTTTGCTCTTTTCTTTTTGTCTAAATGCAACAGGCTGTAGTAATTCAGAAACACAGCATAACAGGAATTTTCTGGAACATCTCTAGCAACCAAAAGTGTACAATCAAGGACCACCAGAATTTCCATCAATAATAGTGCTGTGGAAATGAGAGTCTCTACTGTACTTGATTAAAATAGGTTATGTACCTAAGCGTGAGAGAGACAAAGAGAGATATGGATAAGTGTAGTAACACTAATGGTAACAATACTAACCATACCAATTTTTTTTAAAAGGATAAAAATATTTCCAGGTCAGTAACACACAGTAGGTAATTATCTTTCAACTTGTATCAGAACACAAAGGGTCTTCTCTTGGTACATTCCACTGTACCAAGATTGCCTGCTGCTTGTGGGCAATGAACAGCTTTATTTAATCTTACCTTTCAGCACTGCACATGAACAGATTGTCATGAAAAAAGAGTAAGAAGGCTACAGTTCGGTAAAAAATCTGAAATGTCACTCACAAGTTATTTATGATTTGGAATAATCACTGGGATTTTAGAAATTATTAGATAAATCAAATGCTTTGTTTTCAAAAACCTGTAAAAATTCCCTTCTTAAGTCAGATAACTCAGGAAACACACATGTATTGCTCCTTCTCTTTATGACGCTCAGGAGATGTAATTCTTTCGCCTCTGAAGGCAAACTTGACTTGACATTTAAGACCCCTTTGGTTCCCATGCTTGCAATTCTTCATGTCTTGTTTCCAACCAATGCATTCACAGGGGACCCTGCTACAGATTGGGAGCAGTGCAGAGGAATTAACCCTTCCCTCTCCCCGTGCTTTTCCACACCCCAATTTTCAATTTGAATTAAATCTAATGCAAAGGGCTGAGGATGATGCTGTTAAATTAATGTAAAACCAACAGTACAGATCCAGCAAGCCAAAAACAGTTTGTTAAAATATGATAGAATGTATTACTTTTAGAAATACAAGCATTCACAAATTATTATACATACCCTTCCACATTATTCAGTTCAGCAGGGTTATATGGATACAATTAGGTTTGTGATTAAAGGCTCATAGCATTCCTTGTACAGAACACACACTGGGGGTCAGGCTTAGATGTCAGATTTCTGCCACCAAAATAAGGGGGTTCCTTAGTGCTCTATCTATGATGAAAGCAGTCACATCCCTTTCCTCAAAAACCAACTTCACCCAATTGTTCCTAAGCATATGTAAGTGTATTTACTTACAGGAGTTCTTTGTCATTTTTGCTTTTCATTTTCTATTATCTCCTCAGTGTTAGGCTTTAGTTGGTAGCATTCTTGGAATAGAGGCCAAGAATGTTTCTCTTTCTTTACTTCATTTGATCAATGATGTATCACACATACATCAGTCACCAGTCAATCATTTATAGATGAACTTGTGCAGCATAGGAGCGTACTGACAGGGTCTCAGGAATAAAGACCCCATTGCTATAGGAGACTGATTTTATTTATGTACTGTAGTAATGTTCTTATTTCTCATGCAAACAGCGAGTAAACTCTAAGGCCATAGGAAACTGCCTTTTACTGAATGAGATGCTCTAGGTCAGGGGTGCCCAAACCCTGGCCCGGGGGCCACTTGTGGCCCTCAGGTGTGTCCAATCCGGCCCTCGGGGAACTCCCAGTCTCCAATGAGCCTCTGGCCCTCCGGAGACTTGCTAGAGCCCATGCTGGCCCAATGCAACTGCTCTCAGCATGAGGACAACTGTTCTACCTATCACCTGAGCTGTGGGACGAAGGCTCCCTCCACTACTTGCTGTTTCATGTCTGTGATGCAGCAGTGGCAGTGAAGGAAAGGCTAGCCTTGCTTTGTGCAAGGCCTTTTATAGGCCATGAGCTATTGCAAGACCTTCACTCATTCATATAAGTTCCATGTCTAATAAATTCATTTATGTAAATTTATTCAAATTTTAAATGTAAATTAATTAATTTTTTCCCCGGCCCCTAACACAGTGTCAGAGAGATGATGTGGCCCTCCTGCCAAAATGTTTGGACACCCCTGCTCTAGGTAGATGTTGCTAACATAGACTGACAGTAGCTCTCCAGTCAGGAATTTTTCTTTTTCTACCTGGAAATGCCAAGGATTGAACCAGGTACCCTGGTATACAAAGCAGGTGCTCTTCTATTGAACCACAGACCTTGCCTTAGGGCTACTCATTCTGATGTACTCCTATCACATCCTATCATGGAAGCAGAGATGTCATTTTCCTAATGGCCCATTTGGCCAGATGGCGCAGGTTAGGTTGTGCCAGACAGTGGAGGGGCATAGGGAGGATGGCAGGGAGAGGGTGGAATGGGAACAGATCAGTTTCGAGAAGGGGCTGGGATCGACGGAGGCCTCCTCTGTTGTATTCTAACCCTCCCTCCCGGTGTTACACTGTGCTTCCCAGATTCAGATCCAAGAAGCCCTGTAGGGGAAGCTGGGGCTTGATACAGGGTAAGGGGGAAAATATCCCCTTACCTGGAGAAGACCTCCAGCTGCCTCCAAGGAGTTTAGAGGAGCTCAGGACCTGCAAGGGCTGGGGAGTTAGCCAGTAGGGACTTCAGCATCCCCTTGGCTGGAGAACTGGCTGTTAAGAATGGTGGCACCTACTGGAGGGCAATTTGCTCTGAAGACTCGTTTGTCCACCTGTTTGGTGTCTTTGGTCAATCAGCTGAATGTGTGCAAGAACCTGTACTCAACATTTGGCTCTTCTGCCTAGGAACTGTACCCTGCTTTCTCCTGGAGTTTTAAGACTCTTGAGAGATAGTAGGATACACAAGAACAAATTGTGAACATGCGTTTCTGACTCACTAGGGCAGGGGTGTCAAGCTTGTTTCATACCGAGGGCCGAATGGCATTCATGATGCCTGCTGAGGGCCGGAAGTGATGTCGTTAGGCAGAAAGTATTGTCATTAAACAGGTCATAACCAAAAAGAAGCACTTTTTCTCACTTAGGAATTCATTAGCTGCAAATGACAGAAGAGAAAATACATAAATCTTTATCATATTTCAAGATATGGGAGAGCCCAATTTTTGTGCGGCCTGCCCTTTCAGCAGTAACACCTCAGCACTGCTCTGCAGCTGAGAACCTGAGGGCTGGATAAAAAGCTTCCGCGGGCTGCATCTGGCCCCTGGGCCTTATGTTTGACACCCCTGCACTAGGGAGTGTTGGGCCAGTGAACCACCATGACACTAACTGATCACTCCCATGCTGTGGATGTAAGCTGAGCCTGTTATCCTTACTTCCTTGTGTTTGCTGGCATTTGCAGGGAGATTTAACCAAAAACTATCACGCTACCTGTATCAGGAAATGCCATGGAAAAGATCTGGCTACCACTGGGGAGTATCTAAAGAAAAACAACAAAAGATTTACAAGAGTTTTATTTTGCATTATAGCACTGTTTCTCAAACTGTGGGTCGGGACCCGCCTAGTTGGGTCGTGAACCAATTTCAGGGGGTATATATATACTTATATTTATGGTATGTGTCTGCATTTGAGGAAATGTTACAGATCTGTACTTTTAGCAGGCTACTATGTATATGCTTTTAACAATGATAGTCAATGGAACTTACTCCTGGGTATATGTGGATAGGATTCCAGCCTAGGATTGTTAAAAATGTCCCTGCTTGATGATGTCACTTACAGCAGTGACATCACTTCCAGCAGTTCCTGACAGATTCTCATTCTAAAAAGTGGCTCCCGATGCTAAAAATTTGAGAGCCACTGCATAATAGGATTTGGTAAGCACTCAGTGAATTGCTGTAAGGCAATTAGAGTCTAAGCCATTTCTGTCCAACGTTGCGTATACACAATAGGGGTCAAATGTGCACACCTGTGGGCTGGGCAGAAGTGGGCTAATCATGCATTTTCTTGTATAGGTTATTATTAAGTGCAGGTTTGATGCTCTTTTTTGAGATTGGAGGTGAATGACAAATATAAAATCTCATAGTTAAAATCTCTGGGTATATCTGAGAACCTATATAAATAAGTATTTTACTTTTGTACTTTCAGACAGATCCACAGAGCATTCAACAAGAAGAACTTGGGTATAAGCCACATTAGATTCACTGACTCCAGTATGTTTTGAGGTACTAAAAACAGTAGAAACCAAATACTCAGATGTAAGTATCTAGTGGTTCTTGATGCCTGCGTACTAACGCGTTCAAGGGGAAAATGGAGATAGGAGATGCTGAGACAGCTTCGCAAGGCTGTATGATGCTCCATGGGAGATGCATGGACTTCGCAAGCAGGGGCTGTAGAGCCAGGTGTTGATTGTATCAGAAGTCTGACCATCAACTGCCTCACAGGTGGCCAAGGAAGGCCCGGGAGGCTGAAGCTGCTGGTGAGGTTTGCTTGAAACAGTTTAATTAGCTAGCAAGTGAGGGGAGGAGGAGTGCTGCAACATATAGGGAGCCCTTTGATCATAAGCTGTTTAGTGCTACACTCTATAGTCAGTGAAGCAGAGAAGAAAAATTGAGATGGGACAAGCATGCAGTCTAGTGCAAAGGTCACAGCTCCTCACTACTGATTCAGACCCACATGCATAAATATTAAACATACTTTTTGTTACAGTTCCAAATGACTATTTCTGTCTTCTCTGCAGACATCAAGCCCCCTTCTTATGTTTGTTGGCGGCACAGCTACAGCAAAAGCACTACTCTTTCCAGGTGCCATTTAGGTGATGAAGAAAGACCCTGGCTGCCTACAAGAAACTCACAGAGTAGATTTTTGCAATCAGAATTCAAACGCTATCTCTTGGTGGAACTATGATAAATTAAACTATTTCCTGTAGACTTTTCGGGTGGAAAAATGTTTCCTTGATGCTGTTGATATTGTTCTCTCTCTTTCTTGAAGTTGCTTAGCCATTTGTATAGGAACCAAAAGAGAAAAGCCGCGTGGGTGGAGAGTATTATCTTATCTGCTAGCTTTATCCAAAAGTTCTCTTGGCCAGAAAAGCAAATTTACTGATCAGGTAGCTGACAGTCCAGTCTTATGGATGCCTTACTCGTTCTGGCGTTTGGCAGCATAAGGTTCTTTACAGCTGTCCCAAAATGTGAAACCACCAGTTTGCATAGCTGAACCACTGCCACAAGTGGTGAATGGTTGCAGCAGCATACCAGTGGTCCATTTGTGTCCCACAGTGATGGTAAATCAGCACAGGAGGTATGAAGGAGGTGTGTGTGTGTGTGGGGGGGGTGATATGGGGCTGAGAGGGGGAAAAACATGGAGAAGATCAAGGCAGGGAGGGTGGCAGGTCAAGACCAGGAAGGCGATGATATTGGTGACAGTGCCATCCCTGCCATCTAACCCCCATTCCTGGCCTCAATCTGCCTTCCCAGGTCCACTTGTACTTGTACCAGATAACTTGCCGGTGCAGGAACTGGTAGACCCACGTAAGCAGCAGAGGCTTACCCCTGGAAAAGGGAACAAATGTTCCCTTACCTGACCTCTGGGACAACCCCCCTTGCAGCTTGCAGCCAGCACTCCACTGGCATGGCTGTGTTGGCAGTGGAAGGGATGGCTACTTAAACAGGATTGTGCTGTTTATTTCATTTGTTGTGTCCCTTATAAATTACTTTAGAAGTTTCCATGAATACTGGGGCTTCAAAATTAGTAATAATTTTTATTGTTTACCTCTTTCTTGCACTCTATATAATTTTTTAAAAGCTTTAATAACGAACCATTCCTTTTTCATTTGAGAACTCTTACTGAGACCTTGTGCACAGTTCACAAGAGAGCAGAATCTGAGAGCTGAACTTTGATGTGCAGGTGATTTCACACAAAATTCCTTGAGCTGTACTCGACAGTTAAATAGCTCTGGGCACAGCAGACTTTGAAATTCTGCCATTTTTACGAGCAGTCACTTCCAATTTCAAATCACTCTCTTCCATTCTTTGTATCATCTGAAAATCCTTCTTGTTTCTACATAGCACTTTTGTGAATAATGATATTTTTATTTAAGAAATTTTATATCCCATCTTCCCCACTAAATTAATGGAGCATCCAAGGTGGCATAAAAAAAATAAAGAAAGCAGTAAGATGCAAAAAAAGGAACTAAATATAAAATGTAATAATTGTAAGCAATCAAAGAGCAGTGCAATAAAACATTTTAAAAAAATTCAGAATATAACCAGAAAACCCATCAGGAGGTGTGGTCCAGTGCGTGAGCTATTGCACTGCCTAAAGACCTAAGCAGGAACAACTTGGTCATGCCTTTGGTGAGGAGACTGGAGCCAAGCTGACATAGGGCCCAATCCTATCCAGTTTTTCAGTGCTGGTGCAGCCATGCCAATAGGACATGCACTGCATCCTGTGTTGTGAGGGTAGTCACAGGGGCCTCCTCCTCCTTGGGGCTGCGTTGTGGCTGCTCTGGTGCTGGAAAGTTGGATAGGATTGGGCCCACAGTTGCTAAAACCCATTGTGAGAGGATGGAGTCGCTGATGAGTGATCTGCAATGAGAAAGCAGGCGAGCGTGGACAGGTCAGCTTGCAAGAACAGTTAAGACCTTGAGAACTTGATGGCATGCAGCCAGAAGAGATAATCACACCACGAAGAAAAAAATCTGGTGAGTGAGGCTTCTGCAAGTTCCTTTCACAGAACAATATTGTAAAAACCCCACTGAAAAATGATGATTTAGGATTCACCTGCCTGCATAAACCACCTTGAACTCTGGAAAACAGTGAAAGGAGGCATACAAGTACTTGAAATAAATAAAACTAAAAAGGGAAAGCCAGGTGGAAATGGAAAGTCTTCATTGTCTATACGATTCACACTTGTGAGTTGTACAAACAGAATGTTTGAATGCAGATTTTTAATCTGTTAGTATGGATAAAAGCTATACTTCCACCACCAGAGGTCTGGTCTATAATCAGATGCTAAAGGAGGTCCGATAATGCAGCTAGAACCCATAGACAATTCAGTTAAGAGCCTAGAGCTATTTAGGCATCCAATGGCTATGCAAGCCAACAAAGGCTTAATTTGCACAGTGCAGAGTGTGTGCATATCAGAATCTTCCTGCTTGTTTTGGAATCATGTGCAAGGAAGCAGACTCACTTTCAACCTGTGTTCATTACATTTGGAGAGGGCTGGAAAAGCTGGTGGAGAGGGGTTTATTTATTGCCTGCACTGCCAGCTATCGGGAAGAAGCCCAGTGCCTCAATAGGTGTCTCACCAATTCCTTATCCTAGCTGGCAACCATAGCAGTGGGTTGTTGTAAGGCTCAGTTCTGTAACATTCCAAGCAGGGTTAAAAATGCTGACCAAGATTCAAAGCACAAAACATGGGCTCTGCCTTGCGTATGAAACATCCAGATAAGTGAGGCTTCATCATTTACTTCAGCACAAGGGAGAGAAGCACATGTATAAAATGAAATAATGAATATAATGTATAATGAAATGATGCCCCTTATATAATCAAAATATTACTCACCCTACAGAATTACTCATAGAGAGTACAGTATGGCTACAATTCTCCCAACTACTCGCTTGCTTGTGAATACCAATGTACATACATACACCCCTGCTAATTGGGTAAGAGGCACTTTTTCAAGTGGGTGCTCCTTTTTTTAGCAGTGGGAGAGTAACTGGCCCTCCTCACCCCAGCACTGTCTGTTCTAGTGGCTGTCTGCTGGTATTCATTTGCATCTTTTTAGATTGTGAGCCCTTTTGGGACAGGGAGCCATTAGTTATTTGATTTTTCTCTGTAAACCGCTTTGTGAACTTTTAGTTGAAAAGCGGTATATAAATACTGTTGATAATAAAAAATAATAATAATATGGAGCGTCTCCCTATGCATACCGCCTCATTTATCGCAGTGACAAAAATCAGATATTTGTATAAAGGAACATGCATGAGAATCTGTGATTGTGAAGGCCAAAAAGTCAATGATCCAGCTAATAATATAAATAAAAGTAAGCAAAAGTTAAGCCAGGTAGGTAATATTTTTATAGCATAAAATAGTATACATTTGCTGAGGAATTTATTGTATTGGCTGTTCACAGCTGTAGGGTAGAACAGAATTCCCTGCAGCTGTAGAGTAGAACAGAATTATGCTGCCCCTATAAATAGCATATACTAGGATAAAAACATTTACTTTGCAGAAATCAAGACTTGAATTTTGTTCTTACAAACTTCCTGCAACTGTCTCTAGTTAGCGGAAGAAAATTTACTTAACATCTACATTAGTATCAAAAGTTTGCCTTATTTTAAAAACTTCCATTTTTTTTCTTGAGCAAGTCAAGATGGTACTACTCATCGAGCTCTGCACCACTGACAAGTTATTTTATGATCCCGTTAAATTCTTCTAAACACAGAGATAAGCCATCCCTTTAAATACGCATGAGCAGTAAACTGTAGACTCAGGAGGCAACCATTCAGTTCAATTACCTTTACAAAGTCAAGGTAGATTTTCCCTATAATGACTGCCAGTACATGGTTGCATATTGCATACTATTGTACCAGCACCTGAGAATCCAGACATCTGACTTCTGATTTTTCTCTTCACCTTCACCCTCACCCTCTACCTTAATTTCAATTAAAAATAATTGGGAAGAAGTCAAATGCCGGCTGTAAATGAATCTACCAACTCCTATTGTAGTGAGTGACATAGGAAGTAAATTAGGTAAGAAAAGAAAGGTTGCAGCAAGAAATTTTCAGAGTTCCCCACAGTTTTCAGAAAGCAACATCTTAATCTCAAACTTTCCTTGTAAAAAAAAAGTAAGTGAAAAATATTGAGTTCAGTTAAAATTCTCAGTTTTGCATTGTTATTATCTTGCATCAACTGGAAGCACTAAATAATTAAGGGCACAATCCTAACCAGGTCTACTCAGAAGTAAGTTCTATTTTGTTCAATGGGGCTTACTCTCAGGAAAGTGTGGTTAGGATTCAACCTAAGGAACATATGTTAAAAGTTAAGAAAAAGTCAAATCTAAACTTTGATTTTCCATGCAGACCTACTGATATAGGTACTGATATTACAAATATATCTGTATATTATTACAAATATATATTACTGATATATGTACTGATATTACAAATGCACAAGGGGGGGAAAAACCAACAAAGTTCTTCTGTAAGCTCTGAACGTTTTATCGTCATAAAATCCATACCCACTGCCCCATCATCTTCACATTTGGCAAACAGGAACTAGGTGGCAGCCTCCAGCAATTTAACAAATTTGGTGCCTGTATAAGACATGTGCAATAGGTCCCAATCCTCTCCAACTTTCTAGCAGCCACAATGCAGCCACAATGCAGTCCCAAGTTAAGAAAACAACCTTTCCCTGACCTCGAAGAGGCTGCTGTGACTGCCCCATCACCAACACAGGATGCAGTGCGTGTCCTGTTGGCATAACAGCATCAGTGCTGGAAAGTTGGATAAGATTGGGCTCTTACTGTAGTTTAAAATCGTACCCAGTTTTCAGAGCGCTCTCACAGGCCGTATTTTCCTCTTGGAATTTATGTCCCTGAATGTCTTTTCAAAAAGTCACAGAGTTCTTGAAGTACATTCCTTCGTAATTTCTAGAAAATCTATCAATTAATTAAAAAAAAATCAGCAATTCCCCACCATTTCCAGCACGGCAATGATGCATACTGCATAGGGCAGGAGGTGTGGTCTGGATGTTGAAACTGTTACTTTTCCTCAAAAAGCTATGCTGGATCAGTTGCTTGGGTGGAAGATTGAAGCTGCTAGTGTGTCTGTGAGGAGGAGTGCAGTCAGAGCCCAATCCTGGGTTCGATGCACTGGCTTATCGCCGGCACGCACTGTCGCAAAAGTGCCATAAGGCATGTTTGTGAGGCTTACTGTCAGACGATCACCTGTGCTAGCCCAGCACTGGCTGGTGCTGGACCGCTGAGCCGCAGTAAGGTAAGTGGGGGCGGGGAGGAGGCATTCTGGGGAAGGGGTAGGCGGGAAGAGGGTGGGGAGAAGGCAGGGAGGAGGTGTGACGGGGAGGTGGGAAGCAGGGAGAGGGCGGGGAGGAGGCATGACAAGGGAGGGAGGGAGGGAGGAAGGCAGTTCTGGTGGAGCTCTGCTCCACTGAATCCAGAGCATTTGTGCAGGACATTTGGAAAGTTGGCCCTACACGAACATTGGCCCTACATTTGTGCAGGACATTTGGTTGGAAAGCCCTACATGAACGCTCTTCCCTCACTGGCAACCTTTTGGTCGACGTTGAATCGAGTAGCCCCATTGCGGGACTACTTCCCTTACCCGGGGGAAGGGGACAAAGTCCCCTTCTCCCAAGTTGCCGCCTGTGGCTGCTGTGGGTGCACTGGATGCGGTAGCAGCTGTTTTCGGTGCCGCTGCGTGCCATGGGGGTCACAGGATTGGGCTGTCAGCTGGCAAAAAAACCCAGCTAATTTTCTTGAGAATCCAGGCTGAAACTTGATTTGCAGCTGCCCACGAGAGCTTGGAAAGTGCAAGAACCAACAGCCAGGGTGACAACAGTGCTATGAAGGTAAACACCTGAAGAAATGGAGGGTCTGTGAGATGGTCTCATGGAATAACACTTGTAAAATATCATTGAAAAATGGATTTATGTTCAGCCTCCCTATGTAAACCACCTCGAATCCATGAGAAAGATGGCCTATAAATAATTAAATGATCCTTTGAAGTTCTGAAGGTTTTGCATTTCCCTCAACAAACATGGCTGCTGCTTGCAAAGAATGAAGCTTGAACCAAACATTTGTTCATTAGGTACACATTATGATAATTGTTTTCAAACTTTTGCCTCAACATCTTTGGGCAAAATCTGAAACTGGAGAAATCTATGGGGGTGTCTTCCTACCCCACCCCAGTATTCATCCCCATGCAGTTTGAATTTCACCTTTACATGAATGGTACTCTGTGGCTCTGTAACATTACACAGGGCCTGATTTTAGGCACTTCAGAAGCAAAACCTGAGGGGAGGAAGCAGGAGTAAGAATCAACATTTCTGGGAGAAGGGGGGAGACTGATCTGAAGAAATCAATTTAGCATTGTTTACCTAAATAGCACGGGAGGTTTGTATGAAGTAGCAACACTTCATTTAACTGAATAATAACACAGGCCTATAAAATTGAGGGTCAGAAAAGTTTTTCCCAAACTTTATGGTGGTTTGATATGAATTTGGGGTGCCAATTCCAAAAATGGCATCCATTTTGCCCTATCACGTCTAGTTTTGAAGATACAGTATAGCCTCCTTAGTGAATGGTTCAAGCAGCTTCCTCATGAGGAAGCCATGGTGTAGGCTTCCTCATGAGGAAGCTGCTTGAACCATTCACTAAGGAGGCTATACTATATCTCCAAAACTAGACGTGTTAGGGCAAAATGGATGCCATATTTGGAATCGACACCCCAAATATACCCAGGAATTGGTGTAACATGTAAGAAAGTGTGTGTGTGCAAAATGTGTGTTGGCCTGTGTAACCAGACCTAAGAAAAGTGGACTGAGGGATCAAAGTACCTCACAGTTACTTCCTGAAAAAGGTTGGTATGAAGATAGAGAAAGAAGGGATTGGAATGCAAACAGACAACCATTCAAGGTTCTTGACTGCCACCACTCCCAAAAGGGGCTGTTTTCACTTGTTTAGTTTGCCTTGTTAGTCAAGAGTTCCCTCACAAACTGAACAGCCAAAAGAGAGGGTGTTGCTACCTTCTGAAGGCTTTCAGCCATGACCAAGTTTCTCAAAACCAGACTGTCAATGATAACAATAAAAAACAGTTTGAAAACTGCGTGCGCACACACAAGACTGGATGACTGTGGCTATATATCCTATGGCGACAAAGACAGAAGAGGGAAAGGAAGTATAGGTGCAGAAGAAGGGAGCTGCTGTTGCAAGGATCAACAAAGAAAGGATCTATGGTGCGTGAGAGGCAATGAGAAAGAGAGTGCAAAAGATAGCCTTGGGTATGGATATTGACTATTTTGCTATAACCAGGGAAGGAAAATTGAGGAGGTGAAGCAAAACAATGTGTCCTCTTTGTGAATGGTAGCTCTGAGAAAATGGAGAGCAAAAAGAGCATATGAAAATGCGCTGGTTTTATCCAAGAGGTAAAGACAATTTGGACAGAAAATAGACATAGGGAGTTTTAAGGATGTTTCCATTTAAACTCAGATCAGGAGAGGTTAAAGAAACAGGGTCAGGCAAGCTGCTGAGAGGTGGTTTGGCTGTAGTTCCGGGTAAGTTGGAGTAATGAGGAAGGCAGGCAAAGGGTTCTTTAGTTACTCATAGCTTGTTAAAAGTTATTCCCCTTGCTAGAGGTAACTTTTGCTGTCTTAATAAACTTGGCTGTGGACCAAAAGTCCTCAAAGTGGCCCTGGCTACCAAGGTAGAAATGTGATTGTTGTTGGTACTCTTGACAACATCCAAGGCTATTTGCACACAGTTGTGTAAAAGCTCTTCAACAGGACACTCCTATTTGTTAGATATGACCAATGGAGGTTGGGGTAACCCTTCCACTTCTCCCAATACTGATTAAAAGATAAATTTTAAAACTACACACACACACACACACACACACACACACACACACACACACACACACCCCTTGTTATAAGGGAATTGGGGATGAGATGAGGCAGCAATGAATTAAAGGCACAAATAAGAAAAGCTTAATAGGGAACATTCCTGGTGAAGTGGAGTAGGGGTTACATTTTGTTTCAGAAGGTAGGAAGCCAAGGAAGTGAGGCAACACAATCAAGAGTGGAAAGATTTAAAGAGATGGCATGATTATTAGTTACCAGAGCAGAGGAAAAGAACAGAGAAGGGATCAGAGAAGCAGTTTTGGTTACTTAACGTATGGGAACATTTGTTCCCTTACTACGGGGCTGCACTGTGGCTACACTGGAGCTGGAAAGTTGGATAGGATTGGGCTCTTCGTGTGGCATTTAATCTAACCAATAAGAGTAATGTGGTTTGTTTATACAGAAGTATAAACAAACCACATTTTACAATGCAGGCATTTGGAAATATGGAAAAAACCAGTAATTTTAGTGTATTTGACTCTTAAGGCATCATCCAGTTACCCAGTTGCCTTAAGAGTCAAATACACTAAAAAGAAAGGTGCCATTATCGTTAAACAATTGGTCATATACTACTTTTAAAAATGGAACTCACATTTCCAAACAGTTCTGCCAGAGTAGCATATGTAGCCATCTGCATTTGTAGAAAACCAGATGGAGGTTGCACTGAAAAGAGATATAACAGAAGAAGAAAAGTTCAAAGATGCTTTAACCTAGTAAAATAGAGCTTTAAAAATTGAGCCTGCTAAACCTCATTGTGTTACTTCAGAAAAGTGGCAATTTTCTGAAATTACTGGTTTTTTCCATATTTCCAAATGCCTGCATTGTAAAATAAGCAAGAATCACCATCATTTTAAGAAATGACTGAAACAGTAGACTGCAGTACATCTGGTATTAAGTAAAATTTACAATACTTCTAATCTATAGTCTTCTGCATACAGGGGGTTTCAGAATGAATCTCCATTCACTTCACTGGTAGTGCTCTTTCAGAGGAAGTTCCTTCCTTCCACTGAAGTGAAAAAGGAAGGCCTTACAATCAGGGAGCACTTGAGTGCATCAGAGGTCCCATCCCAATCAGAAGATCAGGGTGTACTCCTAAAGAAGATAATACTGTCCAAATCATGACATGTGCACGTCTATCCAATCTACATGATTAAAGATGTAGATAAATGCATCCTGCTCCCTCATTTTACCTCTTTTTCTAATTGCAGGTGGAGGTCATCTCAACACCCCCTCCCCAAATACACAATTAAGAAAAAGGATATGGCACAACAAGAGAGGTAGAATACCCTTGTGCAGTGGTTCCCAGCTGTGGGTGGGGACCCACTAAGGGGTCATCACCCAATTTTTGTTGGGTTATGAAACTGACAGGGGAGGCTATGTGCATCAAAGGGTAAACAAGCTGCTTCTTGTGGGAGGGGGAGCACTGCTGGGGGGGGAGCACTATTGTCCAGACCAGCCTTTTGACTATCAAATTTATGCTAAATGACTCTAGATTTTGTTAGAAAAGCTGAGATTTTAAGAAAGAATTCTGAGAAGGTGTCTAACCCGCAAAACACAAAGCAAAACAAAGACTTTTAGAAACTGAAGACACAATGTAGTTGAAGCTATGTTTACCAAATGTTAGTATTTTAGTGGTACTCCTATGTATGCACAGACTGAGGGCTCAATCCTATCCAGCTTTTCAACCCTGGTGCAGCTGCAATGCAGCTCCTAGGCAAGGGAACAAATCTTCCCTTACCTTGTGGAGGCCTCTATAACTACCCTCCCACTACAAGATGCCCACTGGCACAGCTGCACCAGGGCTGGAAAGTTGGATAGGATTGGGCCCACAGTCTGCTATCCCCTGCATCAATTTCGAACATGCCTGGTAGGCTGCCATCTCAAGAAAGCAGCTCAAAATGGGGGTGATTTATAAGCCAAGAAAACATTTAAAGGACTTTTGACTTGGACTATAATAAGCTCAGCATTTCTAAAGTGCAGGGGATTTGTTTCTGACCCTCCACTTCCTCCCTTCCTCAAATTTCTGAAATGCTTCTTCATATCTAACTGTAATCCCAAAATCTGCCTCATCTGCTTGGGAGCTTTTCAAGATCCTCATCATCTAGAATCAAATTAGGGGAGAAAGTGACTGGCTTATGATAAAATGGACAGTGGATTCTTTCCGCAGCATAGGTCCTTGTGAATTCTCCACCAATAAAAAGCCATTGCATCAGGGAAAGAAGAATCATGTGGCACTTTCATAAATAAAATCATATTAAGTGAATCAGATGCAAAATGACTTCAGTTAATTTCACATTTTATTTGAGACTTCCATTCTATTACTATTAAGGAGCTTTTAAATTAAAGTCTTTTGTATAGGATTTTATGAAGGATACCTATAAATTTCAGCATACAGAATATGAGTATGGAAACAAACACCAATGATGACTGTTGATGCTTCATAAATGAGACATGGTATTTATAGGCATTTGTGTTCCAGACACATAAATATTTTATCTAGACCGGAGTAGCCTTGTGAGAGATTCCATGTGGTAGAAAGCATTATGATGAAGGACGGAACAGTAGTTAAAGAGACGTTTTGAAAGCCTACTTAGGCTTTCTAGAAAACAGAAGAGAAATGACAAATGCAAAAAAAAAACAACAAAAAACCTGCTTTTTATGCTTAGGAAAAAAGGCAGAGGTCAATGTCTTTTGCACAAAAACAAATATATAAAATAATAAAGCCAAGGGAAGTCTAGACAGAGGTTGTAATATTTTTTTCTGTATGGACAGTGGGGGAAAGGAAAAGTATTTCACTAATAGAACATACAGAGGACCCCATATCTGCAGATACTGTATCCGCTGTTTCAGTTAACTGTGGATTGGGTCTACAGCTCCCACTCTGTGGCTTCCCCCCTGGGGCTTCCTCAGGCCTCCCTATGCCTTATAGGGCATTAAAAACATCACTTCTGGTTTTGACAGAAAATAAACTAGAAGTAGCATTTTTTTTTAGTTCTAACAGCAATTCTGAGCCTGGCAGAGGCCACAGATAGACATGGGCAGCCTCTGCTAGGCTCAGAAGACACTCCAGGAGGTGGGTTATATCCATTCCCTCATATCTACGGTTTCACTTAACTGCAGGGAATTCCAGAATGGAACGCCCGCAGATACGGAGGCACACCTGTATATACGCTGAAAGTTTATTTACTGAATTTTGATTTAATCTTTCCAGATGCTGAAATTTAGATTTGAATTGTCAAAAAGAAAAACTTAAAATTGAGAATTTCCAATACTATATTTAAGCTGCGCTCTGGCTCAGAAATCCAACAGTTGCTGTTTTTCCAAACATGGAGCTATAATTGAGAAAGCTATATCCACTGAATTTCTGTCTGTTCATGAAGCTGCTAAAGGCATGGGGGGCCTTTATCAGGAAAATATGATGGACACTGTTGGCTGGGGACAAATTCTAGAAGTATTTGGTGGCGTTCAGGTATGCTGCATGAGCATCTTCATTCCCAGACCAAGTTCTTTAAGTCATTGGAAGACATAAAAGGTTTGTTTGAGCTGAGATTTTCATGTAATTGTGTGTTTTGGCTGTAAAAACTTGAGTACAGAGTGACCACCTGCAAATGAGAGGGTTCCTGTACCTTCAAGAAGGAATTTACCAGCTGGACAAACTAGTCAGGCTGGGATAAGAAATATTGCACTTGCTGAAATTCCCCTTTCTATTACTGGGAGGACAGAAGCTTTGTCTATCTATGGATTTGGTTATCCTACCTGACCAAATGGAAACTCTGTATTAATGTACATGTATATTTGTAACTTTTGTGGGTCTGGCAGCTATACCACATGAGCTACTTTTGGTACACAAAAGTGTACCGAAAAAACCCCTAATGGTGTTAGGAGCAAAGCACTTTATAAGAGAGTGTTGCCTGAGACTAAAGAATGGTACTGCTGTTTGGACAACTTTCTTGAGATGGGCACATATATCTTTTGAAATGTAAATACATGAAAGTCATGTACACCACTGCCTCTGTACATAGTGTCAAAACAGTGTGGAGTCAGGAGTACAGTATTACTACATGCTCATTGTGTGTGTGTGTGTGTGTGTGTGTGTGTGTGTGTGTATTGGGGGGTGCACCTCTGGTTACATGTTTCCAAAGAGATTACAAAGTCAAATTATTTCTCCATATTAACAAACAAAAAAACCCACTCTGACAGAAGATATTTTTTAAATTGAAAAATACTTTCAGGGATGAGAAGGATCTTTGTGCCTGAATGTTCCTGCTCATTCCAAAACTAAATTGAGATTTTCAGGTATTCCCAACAATCCAGACACTCAAAAATTCCTATTTAGCCTCAATTTCCCTTTCCTTGGTACCTTCCCTCTCCTGTTCTGGTAAGGGGGGGAAATTTACCTTGAAAAATGGGAGCCCTTCTCTGCCCGCCACTTCCTTCTGCAAGATAACGAACATTTTCTGGAGAAGGTGTAGACAGCAACAACTTGAATGGAACCATGACTCAAAGAGGACTTTACCTTACTCAAATTGTCCCCCTCCTTCCATTTCAAGCTTCTTCCTTATTAGAATACTCATCCCATCCATAGTTTCAGTCCTTTCAGTAGCAAGATTTGCTTAAAGCTACATTCTTATTGCAGGGAGGTGAGTCCGCATCCTGAACCATGACCTGTGTTTTCTTAAGGCTGATCTGTGCATGAACTGGAGGTTGTCCATGACTTTGTGTACCTTAGCTCAACGATCTCCGACACTCTTTCTCTCGATACCGAGCTAAACAAACGCATCAGTAAAGCAGCTACCACATTTTCCAGACTCACAAAGAGAGTCTGGTCCAACAAGAAGCTGACAGAACATACCAAGATCCAGGTCTACAGAGCTTGCGTCTTGAGTACACTTCTGTACTGCAGCGAGTCATGAACCCTTCGCTCACAACAGGAGAGGAAACTGAACGCATTCCACGTGCGCTGCCTCTGACGCATCCTCAGCATCACCTGGCAGGACAAAGTTCCAAACAACACAGTCCTGGAACAAGCTGGAATCCCTAGCATGTATGCACTACTGAAACAGAGACGCCTGCGTTGGCTTGGTCATGTTGTGAGAATGGATGATGGATCCCAAAGGATCTCCTCTGTGGAGAACTTGTGCAAGGAAAGCGCCCTACAGGTAGATCACAGCTGCGATACAAGGACATCTGCAAGAGGGATCTGAAGGCCTTAGGAGTGGACCTCAACAGGTGGGAAACCCTGGCCTCTGAGCGGCCCGCTTGGAGGCAGGCTGTGCAGCATGGCCTTTCCCAGTTTGAAGAAACACTTGGCCAACAGACCAAGGCAAAGAGGCAAAGAAGGAAGGCCCACAGCCAGGGAGACAGACCAGGGACACACTACACTTGCTCCCAGTGTGGAAGGGATTGTCACTCCCGAATCGGCCTTTTCAGCCACACTAGACGCTGTGTCAGAACCACCATCCAGAGCGCGCTACCATAGACTTTCGAGACTGAAGGTTGCCAACAACATTCTTATATGAACTTTCCTTGGAGTAAGCCCAACCAAACACAGTGGAACTTACTACTGAGTTGAATGCATAGGCTTGCAATGAATAGGCAACAGCAGGATAATCGAAACAGAGCACAGGAATAAGCATGACAGCAAAAATAACACACTGATGTGAGTTTCCTTATCCCATGGGTTTCATACCAGAGACCATCCAAGTATCTCTTTGCTATTCATCACCCTTGGCTTTTTCAACTTTTCCCAAAAAACCTCAATACATTTGATATACATCCTTACAGATTTGCAAGGCAGACCTTATTTTCTTTTCAGTATTACAAACAAAGGAGAGCTGATGCTGGTGGCTTGACAGTAATCACCAAGGTCATGACTGAGCTTTGCTTTGAAGCAAGGAGAGGGGGCCTTCAGCTTGTACATTACTTTTTTAACTGCTGCACTATACATGCATAATAGACTGAAGAACTGTAGAATATCAGTGGTAGAATATCTGCTATGCATGCAAATGGTCCCTGGGATCTTCAGGTAGGACTGGTAAAAGATCCCTGCCTGGAGAATCATTGCTAGTCAGTGTAGACAATACTGAGCTAAAGGAACCAGGGCTCTGGCTCATCTTCTGAATTCTTATACTTTGTGCATTTAACCTGTATCTGTCCAGGCCCTTGCGTTAGGGTGAAGTCACAAGTCTTTGTAACAGTTGTTGGTTTTAAGCCTGATTGGTAGTTAAAAGTTTTTAGAAACCTGACTTGATATTTTGCTTTCAGTCTGTAAATTAATGAAAACTGTCAGAACACTTCAATATGGATGATATTTTGAGATAATGAAATAACAGTTTCTCATTGTTTGGAAAAAACAACACTTCAGATATATTGCCTGAGCACACCTCGAAAAAGCACGTCTCCAATTAAAACCTGATTAAAAATGCAAATTTTAATCTGTAATTAATCAGTTAATCATATTAATTAAATCAATGCTCTCAACCCTAGTTTTGCTCCTTGCTGGTTCATATAAATACTACCCTAACAATGTTCAAGAATAAATTGACAGAGTCAACTTTGGAGACATTGTTCAGGAAGTGATGGACAAAAAAGTAACTTATGTAGCTGCTGATCAACTAGACATGATTTAATCATAAGATTTGGTCAGTATGTTAATTTAATATATTGTTAGAATTAATCATCTCCATGTGTCATGATATCAGAATCAGGAAAAAAGATACTGAATCCCATTAACATGGATTCTCACATTTCCACTATAATATCGCTTGGCAATATACAGTATGTACCAACGTTCCCTGTTTGAATTGCATGTGTTGCGCATAGCCATTTTGTGGATGTTCAGCAACGGACGGATTGGCTAGTCTTGTCAAATGGACAATCACTGGACCTGGGCAAACTTCCTCTGCTCTCCACCCCTTCCCCTTAGAATCCTCCATCTCAGTGGTTGTCACACATTTAGCACTGAGACCCACTTTTCAGAATGCGAATCTTGTCAGGACCCACCGGAAGTGATGTCATGACCGGAAGTGACATCATCAAGCAGGAAAATTCTTAACAAGCCTAGGCTGCAATTCTACCTACACTTACCCAGGAGTAAGCCCCATTAACTATCACATTAAAAGCATATACATAGTAGCCTGTTAAAAGTACCGATCTCCCCAAATAGTCACATCCCACGGTAGCATCAAGGCTAATATATTAAAAATAAAATATTGAAATGAATGGAGACCCATCTGAAATTGGCTCGCGACCCACCTAGTGGGTCCCGACCCACAGTTTGATACACACAGCAGTCTATCTGCCTTTGTTACTGCCCTTCATCCTCCAATCATCTTGATTCAGCTTCCTGTGCCAGTTTCCTCTTTTACTATTTGCTCTGTTTCTTTCCTCCTTCCTTCATTTCCTCCAGCCTGCTTCCCTCTCATCTCTGTCCCTCTCCTTTTTCACCTCTCTCTCCCCCCCCCCCACCTGTCAGTATCTGGTCCTCTGCTTAGCTGTGTGGCCCTTCCTCTTGTCACCTCTCTCTTCCCCAATTCTGCTTGACTGTCTCTCCCTGTCACTCTGCTCTCCCTGTTCTCTTTCTCTTCCTCCTCCTCTTCCCTGCATCTCCTGACCCTCCTTTTGAATCCTCTCCCACCTTGCTGCTATTTCCTCCCCCAACTGCTGGTAGCTGCATGGCAACCAATATTCCCCTGAGCTGAGCAATGCCATCACTCCCACATTGTCTCTGCGTCTGCATCCAAGTTCTCATTCTTATTAATTTTAAATGCTTTAAAAGTGTACAAGGTAGGTGATATAAGTGATATAGTGTCAGCAGATAAAGCCACTGTATTATTTCTAGTTGGAAAAGTAATCTATTTGATTTTCTGGAAAATATCTTAAACACCAAAATGCAATGTTTTATGTTTTTTTGCATTTTTATTCAAAAAATATCCTCTACTTACAGTTTTGTTGCTTTTTTAAAAGAAGGATAGAATGTTACAAAACCACAAATATATTGGTAAAGAATTCTGTGAACATTTGGCTGCTTTGTGTTTATCTCAGACTATAATGGAAGACAACTTAGAAGCATTTTGGAAGGCATAAGAGACGCTGCAAACAAAGTTATATAGGAACAATGGTAAACTGCAAACCAACAACTTGTGGCAACCTGCTGTGGCAAATAGTACAAACACATTGTTAAGAACCTCAACTGGTAATAGATGCCTAATATATTGTGAGTAAATCTTGTAATAATCTTGTAATAATCGGGTACATTCTTGTACCTTTAAGGAACACAAGGATTTTTGCTTGCAGGGAGCCAACCTTTTTACTTTGTATTTTACACCTTACATTTAACACTGTTCTTTTGGAAAGAAATCAATAGCAAACCACAGATACCAAGGGGGACTGTTTTAGGGAAACCGTCCTTTGGGACTTCATCACTACATCCTCCAATTCTTGTGTTTCTGTTACTTCAGTCCTTTCCATGCTTATTCTCTAGTGTAATATGTCTGCTGTGGGCTTTCCCTCCAGAGACTGCAACAAAGCTATGCTTGAACCAGACATTGTCTCTGATGCATTTCCTTCTAGAGCCAATCACATGGTTCAGGAGACATGCCTCATGACTGTCTGACATGCCTTTGGCAGGAGGATTTAACTCTTTAGCTGCTAACTTGCCTGAACTGTCAATGTGGCTGTAGTGAAAGCACCTCTTTCCCCTATACAATAATCCCCTCTGAGTACACTGATGCTGACTTGGAAAGCAGCAGTCACCTTTTTTGCTAAGAGCTCTGTGTCACCTACAACAGGTAGGCTTTGCCTAAGATATGTCTCATGGGTGCCAGGCTGACTGGTATTGCTGAGGCAAACATCAAGTCTTGGTTGAAATCACTGGATCCCTGCTGAATTTAGCTCAACTGGTCATTGGTCCAAGTCTTCCCACTTGACTTAGAAGTGGAAAATTTGGGGGCTTCTTCTGTTAAGTTTTAATGAGCCCATCAGAGCTAGAGACCAGCCTCCCCCAAAAGGAATAAAAAGGAACTGACCCATTTCATGATGCTGGCTAAATGGGGAGGAAAGGCTATACTGCCCAGTCAGGACAAGGTTAATTCTGAAGATGTTTTATGCTTCCAGTCAGGAGTACTGCTCATAAGTAGGGAAGTTGTAATTAGAAACTGCTTTATTTTCTTTGAACTTTGCCACCTGACATCAAGTCTATAATTTGACTGTTTATTTTCTGTGTTCTCCTTTTCTTTGCTTCCTTGTATAGTTTATTCCAATAAACCTTTTATTTATTTTGATTAAGCAACTTGCTGTTCCTTTAATAGACAAAGTAACTGTATTTATCCCACACTTTGTCAGCTTTCCCAAGTCATTTCTACCTGGTGTAGCTGTGTTTGTGTGTGTGTATTTCTGAATCTTATCAGAATTGTTCTGCACTGATCACTCACTCTAGTTTTGAGTACAGTACTTATAGAATTGGAAAGCAAACTTTCAAAAAACACCACTAATGTTCCCGAAAAGCAACTTGATATGAAGTATATCTTTAATGAGTATACAAGTTTACACCAGTGGTGAACTTCCCCCTCCTTGTTCCCAGGGCAAAGGTCTGCGAAGCTGCCCTGCCTGGGTGTACCTGCCCTCCCTGCCCCCTGCCTTTGAGGCACAACAGAACCTTGTGCAACCATAGGACTGACTGGGGAATCATTCTAATGCTTCCCCACATTCTTAAACTGCACTTCCAGAAAAATGGAAATGCAGTTTCCAACCATGTCGGGAGCCTCATTGAGGCTTTCCGCGCAGACCTAGAGTAGTGCAGGCTCCGTGCCTGGGGCATTTGACCAGTTACCACGCATTCCCCAATAAATACAGCCGACAGCAGGTATGGGATTAAATGGGCCACTTTATTAACTTACAACAAGCGCAACAAGGCAAAATAGGCAACAATACCCAAACTAAGTGCGGGGTTCTAAATGGGGGAAACGGCCTAGCCGTCTACGTCCCCCAGTCTCATGGGGCGTCCACCCAACTCCAGGCGTAGCTCAATTGTTCTTAAGCCCGCCTTTCACTGTCGCCCAAAGAGGGTAAGCCAGCCGAACTACTCTGCCTTCAGGTCACCCCTGCAAGGCCCCAAAGTTCAGACCAGGGGCTAGCCAGCCTGCCTCCTCGAGCCGGACAAGCATCCAAAGAGCGGTTCTGGCTCACCCCTGCCCTTGCTGGCTTAGATTGGACGCCGGAGAAGGTCTTCTGTCTACCCACCCCGCACTTCTACCGCCAGTGACCAGGACAGTAAGAGATATATGCAGACCCAAACACGCTCCATAGCCAGTCTGAGGTAGGCGAAAACAAAGCACCATCATATTGCCAATCAGATGATGCTCAAAAATTCCTACCCGGTCCTCCGTAGAACGACCAGCTAATCCCAGACTAGCTAACAGGGCGGGTGGGAGGGGGTCGCTTCCAGGAACGGAACTGAGCCGGGTCTAGCGCCTGCGCGCTAGATCAGGCTCAGTTGTCCCGCCCCCCAAGGCCAGCCAGCCAATCAGCTGGCAGCAAAGCCCTGCTGCCGGCTGATAGGGGGTTTAGCGTGTCAATCAGCGCTAGCGTGCCCATGCAGGCACGCTAGCTGCCTTTACCACGCATTCCCCAATAAATACAGCCGACAGCAGGTATGGGATTAAATGGGCCACTTTATTAACTTACAACAAGCGCAACAAGGCAAAATAGGCAACAATACCCAAACTAAGTGCGGGGTTCTAAATGGGGGAAACGGCCTAGCCGTCTACGTCCCCCAGTCTCATGGGGCGTCCACCCAACTCCAGGCGTAGCTCAATTGTTCTTAAGCCCGCCTTTCACTGTCGCCCAAAGAGGGTAAGCCAGCCGAACTACTCTGCCTTCAGGTCACCCCTGCAAGGCCCCAAAGTTCAGACCAGGGGCTAGCCAGCCTGCCTCCTCGAGCCGGACAAGCATCCAAAGAGCGGTTCTGGCTCACCCCTGCCCTTGCTGGCTTAGATTGGACGCCGGAGAAGGTCTTCTGTCTACCCACCCCGCACTTCTACCGCCACAAGGGAAGGTCAGCCTCGCGCTTGGCCTTCCCTACACCCAAAAAGAGGGCCAAGCCTTGTTGCAACTCAGAAAGAAAACGCCCATAACCCATAGGAGAAAGGTGAACCCCATCGCCACGGTAAAGAGCAGGCTCCTCAAAAGCAATGCTGGGATGATGGATAGCCGCTCCACCAAGCTCCGTGACGACCCTGCCCAGGTAAGCGTTGACCCTCTTTCGTGCTACCTCAATTCTTTTTATACAACTCGCCCAGCGCCAAATTCTCCTAGGCAGCATGTCAGACCACAGGATAGTGATCCCGGGAAACTGACGAACTAATGAGTCAAAATCCTTGCGGGCCTGGAGCCTCAAGGACATGGACGTCCTCTGACCCAAGTCATTTTCGCCCAAGTGCACCACGATTACCTGCGGCAGGGAGTTAACAGCAATGTACTCCAAAATGGCTGGGAAAAATTGGCCCCAACACATACCCCTCTTGGCCAACCAATCAATGTGCGCAACATCACCCAGCGCCAGCTGAGAGCCGAAACTGGATGACATGGCATGCTTCCGGGCCCAAAAAACTATGGAGTGTCCGCAGATCAAGACCCTGGCTGGGCAGCTCCTTCGCGGACCTGTGGGAAAAGGAAGCACATTGTGAGATAAGCTCACTGGACAGGCCAAGAAAAAGGAGGAATCCTTCCCCCGCTCTAATACTCACTCCCGTGGCCAGTCACGGACAGTGACCTGGTCCGCCTTAACTTACAGGACCCCACCTACCCCTAGCGCCGACACTGGCGCGGCAGACGCCCTCCAAGCGCTGCCAACAGAGCCTACGCGGCTCTGACACATCTCGCCAACACTGGCGCGGCACACGCCCTCCAAGCGCTGCCAGCAGAGCCTATGCGGCTCTGACACATCGTGCCACATGGCACTACACACGTTGCGCCCTCCTGGCGCTGCACACGCCCACTGGCGTTGCACACGGAACCCTTGCGGCACCTTAACGGACGTAGTATTTAAAGGCACCAGAGCGCCATCTACCGATGCGCCTGATGCCCTGGGGGGAGAAACCCATGCTGGCTGCCGTGGATGCTGCCCCAATCCTAAATGAATGCAGGCCGAACAATTCAGGCCTCAGGCCTAATTGACCCAGCGCTCTTTTAAAAATGACCCGAAGCTGGTAAAGGGTAAGGGGGGAATGGTCCTCATGGCGAAAAAGCGGGCCCACTCCCGCAGGCGCCGTTGAACAGTACTGTTCCATGACAGATACTGGACAAAGACACCGGCTCGTAGCCTGTTTCAAATGAATCCACTGCCCACGCCCTAACTGGTCCGTTTTGGACACTCGCAAATGGAGGGATAAACTCCCAGGCCTTAACACACAGTCCCCCCACTGAAGGACTCTGTCAGTGGGGGCAAACCGAGACCGTACCAAAACCTCACCAGGGCGAAACGCCCCATAAAACAGTACCAGAGTCACTGCCCTAAACAACAGCGACTCGTAGGTTGGGGAACACATGGCCATAAACTGTATGTGTAACCCCTGTAAAATGGTGGGCGTGATGGGCAGGCGCTTGTCTGCACCTGTGGGGAATTGCCTGCCAAAACCAGCCACCATCTTACGCACCCTAAAATCCTTGGTAGGATCCTGGATACCACAGGCCTGGGACTGGAAGGAAATGGCTGCCAAATAAACTGACATAGATTTGCTGGATAACCCCCTATTATGCAGACCCAAAATGAACTGCATAAGAGTGTGGGCCGGAAATGTTCCCTGCTCTAGCGCCCCAGCCGACCTGCAAAAGGCACCAAATTCAAGGGACTTACTCAAATAACTGGCGCGGGTGGATGGAGCCAACGATGCCCATATGGCCTCCTGGGCCTCATCATACCAAGTCCCCAGAGCCATGGGGGCATGGGATCCGGATCCAGCCTTGCCTCGGGGGCTAGCATCCGAAAGCGCTCCTCCTGAAAACGAGAGAGAGCGTCGGCAATGCTATTCTCAATCCCAGGCACATGTCTGGCTGAGAAAACAGTGTTGATAGCAAGGCACTGTTTGACAAAGACTCTAACCAGATTCATGACCCGGGGGGATTTGGAGGTCTGCATGTTTACTATGTGGACCACGGCCAGATTATCGCACCAAAAGCGAACTGAAGAGTTGGCAAACTCCCCAGCCCACAAATGGACAGCCACGACAATCGGGAAGAGCTCCAGAAATGTCAAGTCCCTGGTGATCCCCTCCTGGGCCCATGCCCTTGGCCAGGGGGCAGCACACCAGCGTCCTCGAAAAAACACACCAAATCCCAAACCTCCCGCGGCATCAGAATGAACCTGGAGCTCGGCTTCAATCAACTGTACAGATCTCCAAAAGGAGATCCCGTTGAAATCTTTCAAAAACTCCAGCCACAGCTCCAGGTCCTCCCTCATACCAAGTGTCACACGTAGTCTGTGAGTCGGGCGCCGTAGCCCCGCCATGGCATCACATAACCTGCGCACAAAGGCCCTGCCGGGGGCAATGACCTTACATGCAAAGTTAAGATGCCCCACTAGACTTTGTAATTCCCTCAATGTCAACTTGCTAGACCCTAGGGCGCTAGTCAGCATTGCGATAAGATTATCTAATTTGTCCCTTGGCAGGCGGCTGGTCTGCGTAACCGAGTCCAACTCGATACCTAAAAAGGTGAGCTTGCTAAGGGGGCCCTCAGTCTTCTCGTGTGCCAGGGGGACCCCCAGCTGCTCGCACAGCGCTGTAAAGTCACCCAGGAGCCGAGCACAGACACCTGACCCAGATGGTCCCATAAACAGGAAATCATCCAAGTAGTGGGCAGTGGATTGCAACCCAGTTCTGAAACGCACAGTCCATTCCAAAAATGTGCTGAACGCCTCAAAAACCGAACAGGAAATAGAACACCCCATAGGCAATGCTCTATCGACATAATAACCGCCCTCAAACTGGAAACCCAACTGACAGAAATCCTGGGGGTGCACAGGAAGCAATCTAAAGGCGGACTGAATATCCGCCTTGGCCATCAAGGCCCCAGGGCCACACTTCTTGAGGCGGGCAACCGCCTCATCCAAAGAAGTATATCTGACTGAACACAAGTGGGACGGTATCCCGTCGTTTACAGAGGAACCCTCTGGAAAGGACAGGTGGTGAATCAGTCTAAATTGGCCCTGGGCTTTCTTAGGCACCACACCCAGGGGGGAAACCTGCAAGTTCCTCAACGGAGGAACAGCAAACGGTCCAACTACTCTACCCGCTTGTACCTCCTTGGCTATTTTTACTCGCACCACCTCCTCCATGCCAGTCACTGACCGGAGGTTGTGTGCGAACGTGGGCCTAACTGGAGGCGGGGCTTGGATCCTGAAACCAAACTGGAAACCCTCAAACAACAATCTGGCTGCAGAACGATCCGAATAAAATTGCAGCCAGTAAACCAAGGAGGGAATCTTAATTGGTGTTGGGCCCCTTGCCAACACCAGCTGAGGGTCCACCACCAGGCTTTTTTCCACGGAAGGGGCGAAAACCTTGCCTGGGACCACTGATTCGTGGACATTTTGCCACGGGATGTCCAGCCCCACACATGGGGCAGCCATGGGAAAAGGAACATCCTGGCCTGTTGCATTTTCCCGTGGCATTAAATTGAAAGCATGCGCGGGGGGATTGAACCCACTGCGCACCCTCAGGTGCCAAAGGCTGCTCGGGTCTGGAACGAGCAATCAAATGCCCGCTATCCGCCCTATCCCCCAACGTTGCCCGAGCCGGTAGGACTAACTGTACCCAGAGTTCCCACTGGGGTATAGTCCAGTCCAAAGATGGATCCTGCGCGGCTCTGATGCGGAATTGCCGGTCATAAGCCATCCAAGCCGCACCCGCATGATCGCGCAAGGCGCGATGGATGATGTCCAGATATTTGAATAGCTTCCCCGCCTTTTTGGGGTGCAACTGGACAGTGACCCCAGCATAGACAATGAACCCATTCAGCCAATTGGTCCAGTTCTTGTCTATTTTTCTCTGCCTGACGGTTTCCTCGTCACGCACAGGGTCTCCCACTTTGGGGGTAGGCTCAGGCTCGATGTGAAGGAGACTGAACATGTCCACAAAGTCCCCCCGCCATATCTGCTCCTTGACAGACATAGCGAGGTGAGAGCCCAGAGGGATGGCGATGATGCCATACGAAACCGTAGGCTTCTCCCTCTTCATCACCAACCCAAAGGAATCATCCTCCCAGTCCCCATCCTGTTGGCCCAACTCAGTGTCGGCCGTAGCAGGACAATGACCACACTGGGGGGCTGCCCTATTGGCCCTGGGCCGAGATTTGTGACATGGATATGTCCAACCCAGGGCCCAGGGGTATTGTGGGTAATTGGGACCCTGCCAGAAGGAAGGAGGCCCCCACGGAGACCAGGGCTGGTCTGGTGCAGGCCTGCTGGATGCCCAAGGAATGCCCTCCTTATCCTCCCACGCAGACTCCGTATCATGGACAAAGCCCGCCCACGGCTCACCTTGCCCACCGCAGCCACTATAAGCCTGTGGCCGGGGCCTTTTAACAGGACAGACGACCTCCTCCTGCGCTTCTAGGGTGTTTCCATCCTGCTCCTCGCCCTCCTCGACAGTAACGTGCTTGTCCTCCAGAACATGAGCCTGTCGGGGAGGGAGAGAGGCCCCTTTATGCATCCGACCTGATCTACGAGGCACGGGGTCCGCCTTTGAGCTGGAGCCCCCATCACCCCGCCCTGCCTTGCGAAGGGCCTTCTCCTTTCTGCGTGCATCATATCGAGCCATTAAGGCACGCAGCTCAGCCATTTGATCTTCCTCATCTGATGATGAGGGAGGGGAGTGAATAGGCCAAGCTGGAGCTGCCTTTTTGGTGGCCTTGCCACCCGACTTCTGGGCTTTCTTCCCCATGTCCACCCCCCAAGTGAAGGAATATCCCTAGTGGGGCCCCCCGCCCCCTGTGCTCTAAGTTTTAACTGGATACGATACGCCTCAGCAGTCCGGAATCTTGGCCTTCCGCGCTGTGTCAGCAGACCGCTGTGACTGGAAGTTGCCCAACTCTGAAAATAAGAGCCCCTTTTGGCAGTTGGGGCCCACAAAATGGCCGACAGGCTGTATTTAAATAATCAAAATGGCGGAGCACCATGAGGCAGGGCCCAAAATGGCGCCCAGACACGAGGCACCCCCCCAATGGCCGCCAAATTGCGCCCCAACAGGCAGGCCCGCCCCAGGAGGAACGCGGGGCGGCCGCCCACCACAGGCGCCCGCCGCCCCACCGGACCCCCCAAATTGCACCCGCAGCCGCGGGGTGCGCAGATCAGCGAAGCGCTGCAGCCCCGCGGTCGGCAGAGCGCGCAGCGGGCCGCCCCCTACCGCTGCCGCTCGGACAGAGCGCGCAGCGGGCCGCCCCCTACCGCTGCCGCTCGGACAGAGCGCACAGCGGGCCGCCCCCTTCGTTAGCACCCTGCAGAGCGCACAGCGGGTCACCCCCCCTGACGCCGTCTGCAGAGCGCGCAGCGGGATGCCCCCTCAAGCTCTCAAGGGGCCGCTCCGACGCTGCGCCCCAGAGCCAACGTCGCAGAGCGCGCAGCTCAAGAGAGGCTACCCACTGCCCGAAGTGACGGGAGCCTGCAAGCGCGGATCTCCGCGCCTCAAGCCCCGTCGTGGGGCAGCCTCTCTCCGCTCCTGGATAAGCGACCTGCTCGGTCGCTTCCAGGAACGGAACTGAGCCGGGTCTAGCGCCTGCGCGCTAGATCAGGCTCAGTTGTCCCGCCCCCCAAGGCCAGCCAGCCAATCAGCTGGCAGCAAAGCCCTGCTGCCGGCTGATAGGGGGTTTAGCGTGTCAATCAGCGCTAGCGTGCCCATGCAGGCACGCTAGCTGCCTTTCTTCCAGCGCTGGGTCCGCTGCTGGCCTAAACACATGTATTAGGAAGCAGGTTCTAGTGTACACAATGGATCTTTTGAGTCAACGTGCATACAGTTGGGTTTTTTAAGTCAGAATTCTGACAATATATGCAGCTAAATAGCTCCCTAGAATAAATAGTGCATAACTCAGTTTACCGCAATCCTAACCAACATTCTGACATTCTGAGTAACTGAGGCCGCAATCCTAACCAACATTCCAGCACTGACTTAAGGGCAATGCAACTCCAAGGTAAGGGAACAAACAATGCCTTACCTTGAGGAGGCCTCCATGACTGCCCCCCAAAGGCAGGATGCAGCTCATGCCCCCCTGGCACAGCTATGCCAGTGCTGGGAAGTTGGTTAGGATTGCGCCCTGAGTAAGTAGTAACTCAGTGAAGTTAGTCATGACTAATATCCCACAGAAAGAAAAGGAACACATATGAAACTACCTTCTGCTGAGTCAAATCATTTGTCCATGTATAATAATAATAATAATAATAATAATAATAATAATAATAATAATAATAATAATAATAATAATAATAAAAGTTTATTTTTATCCCGCCCTTCTCCCCAAAGGGACCCAGGGCGGCTAACAACATATAAAACAGATTAAAACATAATTTCACAACAGATAAAAACATATTAAAAAACACATTAGCAGAACCCATAAAAACAGTAGTCAGATAAAAGTCAGAATAAAAGAGCATAAAACAGCAGTTCTTAGAGGAATCGGGCCTGTAAAAAAGCAACTAAAAGATGTATAAAAGATGTTAAAAAGGCCATAAAGTCAGAAGGCTTGGTTAAACAACAGTTCAGTATTGTATATAGAGTGGTATTGTATATTGTATATAGAGTGGTATACAATATACAATATTGTATATTGTATATAGAGTGGTAGCTGCTCTCCATGGTTTCAAACAGGGGTATCCCAGATGTATCTGGGCATACTAGGGACTGAACCTGGGACTTTCTGCATGTAAAATATGTGCTCTAACATTGAGCTACAGTAGTCCCTGGGTGGTCCCTGGGATAGCAAATCCTTTTGCTATCTCGCTTATGGAACAAGTGTTCTGCCAGTGCTAACTGCCTTTTTGGTAGTTTTAAAAGTCACCCTGATAGTGCACAGAGGTACACCCTTCCAGAGTGCAGATGAGAAGGCTTGAGCCTTCCCGTGTGCACTGGCTGATGCTTCTGGACCCATCAAAGCAGGTATGTTAGCAAGGGAGGTGGGATGGGTTGGGGTAGGGCAGATTGGGGCAGGCAGGTGGGATGGGGTGTTGGAGGATGGATTGGGAGCAAGTGGAACAAGGCAGCAATGGGGAAGGGCAAAACAGGGAGGCAGTGGGGCAAGGGAAGGGAAGATTGGGTTCTGGAAGGGGGCAAGTTCAACAGTAGCAGTGGCCGCCAGTGGTGTAGCTAATGATCATGTGGCCCGGTGCCAAGCTCAAATGTTGCCCGGAAGTGATGTCACAACCAGAAGTGATGTCACGCCCTGGCTTTTTAAAAGTGAAAATTCAGAGGAACCCACCTCCTCCCCCCAGCAGCTCACCACCCACTTGCTATGCTGCCTTGCCCCAGTCAGTGGCATAGCTAAGGCATTTATCTGCTACCTGGGGATCAAAGAAAATTTGTAGCCTCTCCCCAGACAAAATCAAATTTAATTAAGTAAATAATTGTGTGTGCGCCCCTGATCGGTTCGAGACACTGTGCTGGGGTGAAGAGGGATGGTTATTCTCCCCCTGCTAAGTATAAGAGGGGCACCACTCGAAAAAGTGCCATTTTACCCAGTTAGCAGGGGTAACTGTATTATGATACATGGAAATGTGAGCTGACTCATATTAACACCTTATTGGTTTCATGTTGTATCATGATAACATGTCATTGCACATGTCAATAATGTAATAACATGTCTTTGACTCTCAGAACAATCAGTCGCATACGTCAGTTTTGAGTTAAGAAAATTCACTTTTTGTTCCATAAGGCAGTTGTATTTTCATGTTCTGGTTAATTGGCCATAATGTTTGATATAATACAGATATTCCAATGCAGTTTGCTTCATTGCATTCAGCATTAAATTACCTTTCCAATGATATATAATATGATGGTATTATTCATATATACCAGGGGTGTCCAAAGTTTTTGGCAGGAGGGCCACATCAGCTCTCTGACACTGTGTCAGGGGCTGGGGGAAAAAAAGAATTAATTTACATTTCAAATTTGAATAAATTTACATAAATGAATATATTAAAGATGAACTTATATGAATGAATGAAGGTCTTGCAATAGCTCAAGGCCTATAAAAGGCCTTGCACAAAGCAAGGCTGGCCTTTCCTTTGCTGCCGCTGCTGCATCACAGATGTGAAAGAGCAAGCAGTGGAGGGAGCCCTCATCCCACAGCTCACGAGAGGTCAAACAGTTGCCGTCAATCTGAGAGAAGTTGCATTGGGCCAGTGTGGGCTTCAACAAATCTCCGGAGGGCCAGAGGCTCATTGGAGACCGGGGGCTCCCTGAGGGCCACATTAAGAGACCTTGAGGGCTGCAAGTGGCCCCTGGGCCGGGGTTTGGGCACCCCTGATATATACCAAGATTTTCACAACTTTGGTTACTAGTGTCAAGCTCAGCCTGTTGCCCCCCTAAAGCTTGATGCCTGGTGCAGTTACTACCCCCTGCACCCCCTTGGGTACACCACTGGTGGCCACCAAATTCTAACCCCTTTCACAAACCCAATCCCTCAGTATGGGTCCATGAGGACCTGTGCCTGCAATTTCACTAGTGCAGGTCTGTGTGGACTCCTCTGCTAGGTGGAGGCTTACCCCTGGATAAGAGAAGAAATGTTCCCTTACCCAGGGAGACCTCTACAACTGGCTGTAAGTAATTTATGTCTCATTGATTTCCGTGTGATTCAGGGTCCAATCCTAACCAACTTTCCAATGCCAGTGTCGCCACAATGCAGCCCTGAGAAATTGGAACAAACATTCCCTTACCTTGGGGATGCCTCCATGATTGCACCCTTACTGCAGGATGCAGCGCATGCCCTGTTTGCATGGCTGCACCAGTGCTGAAATATTGTATAGAATTTGGCCCATAGCTGTTAATTAACTGCAACTGTATTGAGACCTAAGACTATATCTATAGATTAACAATAACAAAAGAGATCCAGTAGCAACAATGGAAATGTACTATAACTAAAGACCATGGAGTGGCACAAAGATTTATCATCACGCATTTGGTATGAAATGCTATTAGGACTTGTTTTCTCAGTTACTCAACACTGAAGACCCCCAGAAAGCATGTTTCAAGGTTAAGAACCCAAAGATGTTGCCAAACACAGTCAGGTGCTGGCTGTGGCCTAGGGTGTTTTTGCCCAGTTTCAGTTGGCCTACATGACTTGGGATCAGAATACCAATGAATTGCCTTCCCCCCTCCCAGCTGAAGCTGCATTCTCCCTGAGATCAACTGAAAGGCCATTGTTGTAGTATTTGATGTGTGGTTGTAGTATTTGATGTACTGAGTTGGTTTTTTAATTTTATTTTATTGCATTGTTAACTGCCTTGAGTACTTTCCTAGAAGGACAGGAAAGGCAGAATAGAAATGTTTTAAATAAATAAAATAAGAAATTAACAGAACCACAGTCGTGAATGTTTGGGGCAGCAAACAGATTGGCATATTTTCTCCAAGTTCATGCTGTGTACCCTATGGAAGGTCTTACCAGAAAACGAATGGTGCTATTGAGACAAATTCAGATTTTCTTTGCACACTTTCCTTTCTTTTGGGTACCTGAACAATTTGCTGCATTAGCATTTGTTTGCCAATTGGAGTGCAATCCTGTTTTACTTGGGAAAGCACTCTATCCCCCCAAAGTGTAAACTCTTTAGCACATTTTCAGAAGAGGTAATAAAGCTTGCTCTGTTTCACATCTGGAACTACAATTTTGCCTGGCCCTTATGTGTATTGAGCCAGGAGGGCCACAGGGAAGGTAGACAAAGTGATGACAGAGAAAAGAACATCGATGCTCATTTCAGCAATAGTTATCCTTTCCAGTTTATTACAGTTGTGCTAGCATAGCCTCATTCACTGCTGAGAAAGGGAAAAGGTGCTGAATGCAAACATCTTATTCAAATCTGCACCATGCAGTGCATTCATTGCCTCATGTCTCACTATATCTACCTTGTACAGTATTTGCAGAAAAAGAAGAGAATGCATTCTGGGGCAACACTGGTGGAAAGGAGAAGCCTCAGAATGTCCAGGAAGTGGGTTCAGGCAGTGCAGAAGGCTGCCTGCAGCCCTGTAAATTGCATATCCTAAATTAAAAGGCCTACTTTGGCTTAGTAGATCTACTTTGAGAGTGGAAAAAACATTTGAATACACCAAGGGTCCAGTGACATAACTCCACTGGACTGTTTGCTCCACAACTATTCTAACAAGGTACTGGTGAAACCTTACCCATATTCAAACAAGAATTTTGGTCAGCACACTTCATGCTTATTTGTTTAGGTCAAAGGTGGAGAATAGAATGGTCTTGTGTTACCTCTGATGTTTGTCAGCTGATAAATTTATTTTAAAACATTTGTACCTCGCTTTTCTCCTTAATGTAAGGAAACAAGGCAGTTAACAATAATTTTTAACCATAAAATACAGCAATAAATACAATTAATATAAAACATCAAAATGAAGATAACAATATCAACAGAGCATATTCAAATAACAGATTCTTTTCCATATGTCTTTACTTTAAATCCATTAGAAAGAACACAATCTGTTGTGTCTGTTGCATTCCATTTCCTCTCTTCTTGTCATGTTAAATGCAAGTTCAAAATAGGTAGCTGTCAAATTATACTACTTGTATGGTATGGGTTATTTTTTTTGTAATGATATCTTCCTAGGTAATGAAAATTGGGGTAAGCTACCATCAAGTGAGTCATAAGATAATGCCCAGCAATTCTCAGCCTGAACTCAACTTGAGGAGTCTTTGCTGATCATCCCTTAAGAAGAAATCTTTTTGTAAATTGATGTGAAGAGCGGGATATAGGTTTTAGTCCTAGTGCTCTCCATTTTGTTCCTCTCCCACCCCCCTGGAAAGAGGCTGTTAATCAGGACTCCTCCTACATCAAATCAGACTGCTTCTTCTGTAATTTATGCTGTCTTTTGCAGGAGGGGAGGAGAGAGGAGAGGGGGATATATGCACTTTTGTGATTTATAATTTTTAAATGGGTCATTTAAGATGTGCAATAAATGAAATAATTATTCAGGGTGGCAATAACTCTCTTGAATGCAATGTTAATGCAATCAACCATTTATTGAAGTGATAACAGGCTAGGCTGTTAACTAGTAAACAGGTAATTAAGTGTCTAACTATGTGGTCAAAGCATCATGTAAGAGAGATGAGTTTTCTTTTTCACTGAAATGCCTGTGGAAAGACATGATTCTGCCTGGCTATATTGTCATTTACATTATATATATTTTATTATCTTTGGCCTCCTGGTCAACAGCTTTGGCCTCCTGGTCAACAGCTTTGGCCTCCTGGTCAACAATGAAGATCACAAAAGTCCTATATTCCATAATGGTTCGATTTTGCTGGAAAGGAAGACACGGGGAACAATTAACTCATTGAAGCCATTGTAAAGCTAGAAGATGGTATCTACACTACAGACTATAACAGCTGTATACAAATTTTAGCTGTCTTGCAGCCAATTCCTAACCAATGTTCCAGTGCCAATGCAGCCCCAAGGTAAAGGAACAAATGTTTCCTTACTTTTGATGATGCCTCCATGATTGCTTTCCCACAGCAGGATTGAGCATGTACCCTGTTGGCATGACTGCATCGATGCTGGAAATTTGGTTAGGATTAGGCTTTTAATGTTCCGCAGATAATCCTGGGAGTTAGTTTGGTTTACCTCTGTATGAACTTGCCCAGCACCTGAGGGTTGGTGTCATTTTTGCTTCTTTCCCCATTGTTAAAATAGTCATGAAAGGGATGGTTGATCAGGATCCCACCTCAGGCTGCCCCCTCCAGTTACACTACTGCTTAGGGAAGGATAGAATTGCTACATCTCACTCCTTGAGGAAGTGAAATAATTTCCTTGACCAGGAAAGTTAGGAAATTCCCTAAAGGGGCCTTTAAGATGGAACTGACAAACTACTAACTAGGCAGAGTGAAGACAAGGAGAGCTAAGCCTTGTTGCATGAGTGACAGAAAACAAAGTCCACACAAAATCTTACAATGTTTTTCTGGTTGCAAAAATAGAATTTTACCCTTGTAAATGGAAGCTAGTTATGACTTTCTGGCCAGTATAAGTCAGGTTCATCACAGGGAGAACAGTACAAAAACTGATCTTTCACCCACATTCTGAAGTAGCGAATAATGGGTGCCTTCCCTGAACATGTAGATAAGCTTTCAATATGAAATATGTGAATATTTTTCCATGCTTTTAACCTAATTTCAGTGTTCTGCCTTTAGGGCTTGATCTTGCCAGTCAGCCATTTTCTGGGGTCCAAGTAGAGCTACAGCTTTTTATTATTTGTTAAGTGCATAATGATTATTTTAGATACTTGCAGAAGGATAAAAGCATATTTCCTAACGAAATGTAACAAAATTAGTGTAGCTTTAAATGAATGTTAAGATAAATGCAATAAGGCAATGTGATGGAAACAAAGGGCTAGAACAGTTTTAGGCATTAAAATATTTACAGCGCAATCCTATCTTGTGCTGGAACAGGCAGGCCAGGAGGTCTATGCTGTATCCAGTGTGAGATAGGGACCCAAAGTGGCTCAGCTGGAGGTAAGGGGAACTCTTCCCCTTACTCCCGCATAAGTCACCACAGCCCCAATGGGTCTTCTTGAACTTGCGCCACCTCTGGAGGTGGCATAAGTCCAAGGAGAGCAGAGCAGCTTGTAGCCGGTCTATGCTGCTCAGGGAAAGGGGTTGGGATGCAGCATAACAGCTGGGTCCCAGCCTCACCTCCTGCTCCTCGCCTGCCCACCCCTGTGTCTGCCCTCCTCCTTTACAGCACATTTGTGACCTTCCTGGGGCAGCGCAAGGGACTTGCACTGGCCCAAGGCACACTCTGGAATGCGCACTTAAGAAGTCAAGTCCTCAAAGTAGAATGCCCATGTTCCATAGTATTGGCTATGGCATCAAGGATATGTTAAGTTCTCCTGGATGTAACAATTGCAGGTAACTGGGCAGTAGGGTCAGCCCAACTATGAGGTGGGGTCAAGCAGCTGCTTCAAGTGGCAGGCTGGAGGAGGCAAATGGATGAGAGGTGTCCAACACGATGCCTGCCCATCCACTCCCCTGATCCACAGGCCACCCGACTGCTTCACCTTGTGCACTGACCGGTGCAGCGACAACTCACTTCTGCTGTTGCAGCAAGTAATCATAGTGGTGGTGCTGAAAAAGAAAGCAGCAGAGGGCCACAGTGATCCTGTTTTGATGGCTCCCCTTCTAGGAGAGCAAACCAAACAGGATTGTTCCATTTCTGCTGCCTCAGCTGCTTCTGCACTGAGCAAGCTGGGTGGGGCCATTCTGTTTGTCTGAAGTAGCAAGATGGACACAGAGGCTGCAGTAGACATGGAAGGACCTCTACCCCCCCCATTGCCTCTATTCTTGTTCCTGCCACCTTCTTGTTCCTGTACTGCTGCATCTTCAAACATGGGTGGAGTGTGGTGGTATTTGAAGGGGACTCTGTGCTCAGCCTGCTCTGCCCCACCTGCTTGAAGAAGCAGCTGGCAGCGTCAAGGAGGCAAGCAGGTTAAGATTAAGAGGAAGGGCACTGCAGGAATACTGTGTTGCTGCTGTCTCCTCCCCTGCTAGGGAAGCAAGCTGCTTCTTGAAATCTACTTCTCACAGCCCAGCCTTTTCTGAAGAAACAGCCAGGCAAGTAAGGAGGAGGAGGAGGAGGAGAGGTTGGGATGCATGCACAAAACAAAAAGAGGTTGGAAAAAATGAAGACACTGCTTTGCGTGTCACTTGAACGTGGGCTAGGCCTGGCAGATCAACTTCTTCTCAAGTTTGTATTGTGAAGAGATCTTTCATGCAAAAATATCCTGACAAAATAGTGAGCGCGTACATGGCAGGGGTGTTCATTTACCTGGGTGATGAAAATGTTTAAACCACTATGTCCCTCAAGAACATCTCTGAATCAGCATCCATGGTTGCTGAACAATGTAGAAAATTTCACAAGCTTTCTCCCAACATGGTTGTTTTTAAGTGCAGGATATTTGGGGGACTTACCTGTGTCCTACCCTGCACATGCCTGATCTTGGAAGCTAAGCAGGGTCAGGCCTGGTTAGTACTTGGATGAGAGACCGCCTGGGAATACCGGGTTCTGCACCATAGTCTTTCGAGACTGAAGGTTGTCAACCTGTATATTTGGGGGGGGGGGTTGGAACAGGATCTAGGAACTCTCCCACCTACATACTTCTGAACATAGGTACGGCCTAAGTAGGTTGAAATGCCAGAATTGTTCTGAATGGAAATTGCTGTTCTCTAAGTATTATGTAGGCAACATATGCAATGTAACTTTCCCATTTATTTGTTACCAGTTTACCATTTTATTTGTTACCATTTTATAAAACCATGCTTTGAACAGCTTCAAATAGTAATACAAAGGGGGACTAGACAAATTCATAGAGAAAAGATTTATTAACAAATTATTGGCCATGATATTAATCTGGAATGTTCATGGTCAACAAGCCCAGCATTAGTACCTGGCACCATTGAGAAGACTCACAGCTGCTGAAACCTGTACTGCAACACAGTGTTGGGGATATTGCAGGGAAATTAAAATGGCAGCTCCAGCCATCTTGGCACTGATACAAGCATGGCTGCTGCCTGCTCCCAACAAAGCTCATCAATGACCATTCACGTAGGGGGCCATCAATGTAGTTGGGACTCCACCAGAGGGCAGGTAAGGATTTTGCCTTGATGTCTTGCATTGACTAACAATGATTAGTCAGTGTTGGAACAGAATGCTAAACTAGATGAACTCTTATTCTGATCCAGCAGGGATCTTCTTATGTTCTGACTGTTGATTGATCAGCCATCTCCCTAAAATCTGCATCTCCTCTGTGCCATTTGATAATTCACAGAAAATCATCCTGTGTCTGAGATGGGTGCAAAAAGACAGGCACTACCGGCAAAGAAAGAACGTCGCTGGAAAAAGAATACGCAGACAGCTTCATGATTTCTTGCAAAAGGTGCTTTTAATATGACAATTATCATTAACTCTGATTTTTTCCACTACATAAGTGACAGGAAAATTATCATGCCTCTACCTGCATATTTAGTGCCTACTTCACCTTCCCCAGAGTAAACAAAGGGGAAAATATCTAATCTCTGTCTGCAGCAACACAGAAATTCTTTCAAGAAGTTAAGCCATTAACTACATTTTTCAATCTATATTTTTATACCAGTTGTAATTATTACAATCAGCCCAGAAGATTTTTCCTGTCCTCCAGAATAAGGAAGATGGTCTTTGCTCTTTGCTGTCCTTTGGTCACCCTCCTCCAGTGCAGAGCTCTTCTTAACCTTTCTTTAGCACAATAAAGGGACAATACATAATGAATGAGCTAAAAGCCGCTCATTATTAAATGGTGAAGTAGGATAATGGGCGGATGGTGAGAGTTACCCATCACAACCATGGAGATTCTTTAGATCCACGTGATTTTCTCCCATCTCTAATTCCCACCCTTCCAGAATCTGGATATTTTGATTTGCGCATGATGGATGTAATATATCACAGATATCTGAATAAAATAGCAGTAAAAGAAGGGGAAGGAAAAAAGGAGAGGAGAGGTAGAAAAGACTTCTTTCTTTAGCTTTTTCAAAACACAATAACCCCAAGCTCTGTTTGGTTAGAAATGTATTTGTAAATTCTAGACTGGGGGTTATTTATTTAGATTTTTAGCCTACTTGATTCCTTTACAAAATGTTTTATTTACATTTTTATGCATGTGTGTGTGGCTGATCTGGCTCAAAAAGGAACGAGGTAGATAATACTTCAAACTAAGACCATAAGCAGTAATCTTCTGTATAATGTTAATCAATTAAAGCAGCTATTGATTATTCCAAAAAGCTTTAATTTCTGTAAGCAAATTTTAATTTCTGTAAGGGTACATTGATTATTGGTATAGTGGTTTTCTCATGTTATTTTGGTCCTCACACATTAGAAAAAGATTAACAGCGCAATCCAAACACTTCCCTGAGCCAGTGCAAGTCTCTTACACTGGCTCCCAAATGTCATGAACATGCTGTAAAGCATGTTCACAGCTACACAGGTGCAGACTAGGCCAGTGCATGAACAGGTAATTTTGTGCTAACCTGGATGGGTGGGCACAGAGGGCTGGAGAGTGTGCAGGAGGGCATGCTGGAGGTGGGGAGAGGGCATTTTCACGCAGGAGGATAGTGACGACAGCCAGTAAAGTTTGGAACTCAGGTCAACCAGGCTTCCTGATGCAGAGCCCCGATCTGCCCACCTGTGCAGCACTGGCAGCTAGATACAGTAATACAGAAAACCAAACACACTCCAAAGTCTCTCTAAAAGCTTTTCAATATAGAAAATCATTGCAAAAAGTTAGTATGATCGTATTTAGGCACATTAGAATGGAATGTGTCCTGTACGTACCAAAACCTATTTCTTCAGAGATCGGAAAATGTAAGATCACAGGAAATTTCCAGGGCTCTTCCTTTGTCTCCTGGGCCCCTTTTTGGCTCCTGGGCTTCCCATTTTAAAAAAGGGGGAACCCAGGAAACTATAGGCCATTCAGCCTCACATCTGTACCAGGTAAGATGGTGGAATGCCTCATCAAAGATAGAATCTCAAAACACATAGACAAACAAGCCTTGCTGAGGGAGAATCAGCATGGCTTCTGTAAGGGTAAATCTTGCCTCACAAACCTTTTGGGATTCTTTGAAAAGTGAGAACTCAGGGACATTATATATCTGGACTTTCAGAAGGGGTTTGACATGGTCCCTCACCAAAGGTTACTGAAAAAACTCCACAGATTGAGAACTGGTTGAAGACCAGGAAACAGAGTGAATGTCAATGGACAATTTTCACAATGGAGGGAAGTGAAAAGCAGTGTGCCCCAAGGATCTGTCCTGGGACTGGTGCTCTTCAACCTCTTCATAAATGACCTGGAGACAGGGTTAAGCAGTGAGGTGGTTAAGTTTGCAGACACCAAACTTTTCCGAGTGGTGAAGACCAGAAGTGATTGTGAGGAGCTCCAGAAGGATCTCTCCAAACTGGCAGAATGGGCAGCAAAATGGCAGGTGCGTTTCAAAGTAAGTAAGTGAAAAGTAGATTGGGGCAAAAAAAAAAATCAAAACTTCACATATGGCTAATGGGTTCTGAGCTGTCTGTGACAGATCAGGAGAAAGATCTTGGGGTGGCGGTGGAAAGCTCAATGAAAGTGTCGACCCAATGTGTGGGGGCAGTGAAGGTCAATTCCTTGCTTGGGATCATAAGAAAAGGTATTGAGAACAAAATGGCTAATACGTATTATAATGCTGTTGTACAAATGTATGGTAAGTCCACAACAGGAGTATTGTGTCCAGTTCTGGTTCACCACATTTCAAAAAGGACACAGTGGAAATGGAAAAGGTGCAAAAGAGAGCGACTAAGATGATTACGGGGCTGGGGAACCTTCCTTATGAGGAAAGGCTACAGCATCTGGGCCTTTTCAGCCTAGAAAAGAGGCGCCTGATGGGGGACATGATTGAGACATACAAAATTATGCATGGATAGAGTGGATAGAGAGATGCTCGTTACAATCTCACACAACACCAGAACCAGGGGACATCCACTGAAATTGAGTGTTGGGAGAGTTAGGACAAACAAAAGAAAATATTTCTTACTCAGCGTGTGGTTGGTCTGTGGAACTCCTTGCCACAGGATGTGGTGATGGCATCGGGCCTAGATGCCTTTAAAAGGGGATTGGACAAGTTTCTGGAGGAAAAATCCATTACAGGGTACAAGCCATGATGTGTATGCGCAACCTCCTGATTTTAGAAATGGGCTAGGTCAGATGCAGGGGAGGGCACCAGGATGCAGGTCTCTTGTTATCTGGTGTGCTCCCTTGGACATTTGGATGCCACTGTGAGATACAGGAAGCTGGACTAGATGGGCCTATGGCCTGATCCAGTGGGGCTGTTCTTATGACCCTGGGCCTGGATACAAGTTACCCTCTACACACCCCTCTCATGGACTCTGCCTTTGGTCTCAGGCAGCTTCCAAGAGGCTTACAACAATGGTTAAAAAATAAGACTGAATCATATGAAACAGAAGCCAATCCATGAAATAAAATGGAGTCAGAAGCTGAAACTCATTAAAAAGATCGCAAATTATACTCCAGTGTCTTGCTTCAGTAAGTCAAACAGGCACCCATATTGAAGTTTGGTTATACTCAGGTACTTACAACAAATAAATTCATTCAAATATGTAATCATTTGACAGCCCTAATAAAAGTAGAAATTTAAACCAATAAAATAAATAAATAGATACATTCAATCTTATTTCACTTGTGTACTATTAATTTTTTTCTATTTATTTGTTGCTTTTTGGCTCCAAACACAATGACAATACTTAATTCATTTGATTTATATGTCTCCAGGTGGCTGACAAAAGTTAAAAGAGAACATCAATTACCGGATTATGTAAAATTATGTCATTTAAAAACACACACACACACACACACACACACAACAGGAGATGCTCTAGAATTTACAGTTGTCATGCTTGTGAATGACTTAGTAGTTTTGAGTCTGAACCCCATTGCATACATTCAAGAACAGGGCAATATGAGCCCTGCTTTTTTTACCATTCAGGTTCCTTTCAGTGTGAAGCTGAACATCACATGAATGCCTGATTGTGCTGAAATTCTGATCACAACATTGATAATAAAGGAAATCCTGTGAATGGAGCTCCCACATTGACAGCAGTTTGCAAAGAGACCTTACACAGAAGGCTCTCTGATGATCCTGCATCATTCGCTCACCACATGTATTGCACTAGGTTGAATTTTTGAACTAGAACCTAGAGAAAGGATTTTCATTCAAAAGCACTATTACCATAGCCTTAGTTTCCAGATGTAGCAACAGACCCAGCTCACTCCAAGACTACTACCTGATGAACAAAGGAAGAAACCTCAGGTACTAAATAAAAATGTGTAAGTCTAGCCTAACTACAGCATTTTTTTTTTTGAAAGGAGATTTACTTCCCCTTCTCTGCTCCTAACTCCTCCCTCTACCACCACAAACCAACTTTTCAAATAAGAGATTTCAGGCTAGAGTTACATATGTTTTGTGCTTAACGTGTCATTTGGCCCTATGAAACATTCAACTCCATTCATGATAAGAGCCTGTTATGGAAAATCCCCCCCCCCCATTTTATTGTATTTCTGGTCATGCTACTTTGATATCAAGAACAGGCCTTCATATATGGATGCCAGCATGCAACATGAACTATTCTCCCAGAAAATGGCCTACAGGCCTCATTCCCATTTTGGCCAAGCTCAGACTCTTGGTTGCGTATTCCCTCTTCTCCCCTCACAATCACATATCCTGGAAGGAAACTGATAATTCTACTTGTATCTCTAGCTGAATGAGACTCAGTAGGCCTGTCAGACAGTTTTCCATTGTCTCTTCGGTTTGTGTTTGTTTTCCTGAATGCAATATCAGTAACTTCTGTATTTTGTACCCAAACATTGGAGTATGGCTGTATTTTGAATTAACTTGGGTAAACCTCACTTAAAGTTGCTAGACATCCTCTGGCACCAAAGAGCTAATTTGTGGTTTACCTGCATCCTGGCTGATTAAGAGGAATTCCCTTCATTCATACTCCAGTTACCTATTGATACATTAACAGCAAACACCCTAAGTTACACATTTATCCCCCAAACATTCTGCTTACATGTAAGCAACTTTTCATTATCCTTAAATACTAAGGAGGGTTGACTAGCAAATGGTCACTCTCCGGGGTGTCCATACACAGGAATTCACAGGAACTGCTGCTCACAGACCAGACATCCAGACCAGACGTCCAGACAGGTAGCTATACCTTGCGCTTTGAACTCTCTCTTCCCTCACCCCCCTTGTTCCCTTCTCTCCCCATCTTTAGCTAGCAACAGGGGTTGGCACAGCAGAGATCCCTGACATCCTTCCCTACCATTCTCTTTCTGATTTCTTCAGATGCACCAAATACACTCTCACAACACTGCACTCACCACTATAGGACACTCTGGTTAGGACACTACAATAGTCCTTTACTGATTTCTTTTGGATATCTATTTTGTGTCCCTTTTAATAAAGCTGTAATCATTTATTGGAATATTTCTCTCAGTCTCTTCTTTAAGTAAAGGGAATTTCTGCAGAATGCTGGTTTACATTCAGTCTAAGGTCCCAGTGTTCCAATAGACCCAGTGTACTAATTCCCCTAAACAACTAAACCAGGCTCTTTTGGTAACAAGCCCTCCTAAGTAATATGATGCTGACCTTCATGATCACTGTGTTAAATCTACTTAATCTCAGCGCACTGTCGTAAATGTACCTTACAGTATGTTTGTGAGCAGTACTGTGGGCCCACTGCCGGAGCTAGCCCTCTGCAAGCCCGTGCTGGGCCAGCTCAGGCGCTGGGGCTGTGTTCCACCACCCAGTGCTCATTGGGACCACCGGGTGGCAAAGAGGTGAGTAGTGCCATAGGGGGAAGCATTCTGGGGTGGGTGGAGGGCAGGGAGGAGGTGTGGCAGGGGAGGGAGGAGGGCAGGAGTGGGGCGGGACCTAGAGCCCCATTTTGGGCCTCGCTGCCTGATACGGACTCCTTGATTCTGCACCGGCTGAAAAGCTGCCGCAGAATCAAGTAGCCCCATTGTGGGGCTACTTCCCTTTCTTAGGGGGAAGGAGACAAATGTCTTGGGGAGAAGGAGACAAGCACCATTTTAGGCGTTGCAGCAACTCTGCACACCAGGCAGCTCAGGATTGGGCTATAAGTAACCAGGTTAGATCATAAGTGATGTCATGTCTCGTCCAGAAGCAGGTACTAGCAAAGTGTAAAGGGGTGTTGGTGACACTGCAGCAAGGCGTGCTGGAGTTGTAGTACTTTGAATAGTGCCAGGCAAGCAATTTATTCTAACAAAGGCCATAGATAAACTTGGGCCTGAAATTCTTGCAGGTTTAAACTACTGCTTCCCAGTCTCTACCTCCCTGCCTGGAGAATGGAAAGTCTTTCTTAAATGGTGAAGACTTCTGGCCTGGAGAGGTCTTACATGCCTCTCCATAAATTCACTACCACAGAATTAGCAAAATGGAATAGAAGGGGTGGGTTCTACAAAGAGCATGAACTCTGAAGTCAATCCCTCTAGGTGATACTATTCTGGGGTCTTCTGGCCAACAAGCTCAGCCTGCTGCAGGGGCCTGGAATTAAGTTTAAGGCTGGTCCTTTTGATCCAGTTGGCCTCTCCTCATCAGGATCAGAATCCAAACCACAGCTCAGAATGGGGGTCATGACAGCCAGTGATGATTGCAATGATACAAATCGTTCATAAAAAGTCTCCCATCATTCAACTTTGATCAGTAATAGCACTTTGGAGACCCATAGACCAGAGATACATGTGTGGCATATCCAGGTGAAAGGACACACTAGCTCCCCAAGTTACAGATGCGTGTGTTAAATCAGCACTTTTGTGCAGGCACAGTACATCCTTTGGTGGTGCTTTGGCACAGGTACAATAGTGCTGGGCTGGCAAGAGTTGGCTGTTTTAACCTACAAAAATTTCAACTTTCATACAAACCCTTTGAACCCAAGTATGTAGGACTTATGGCCCAATCCTTTCAAGGCCTTACGGTGGCAGATCTCACAATCTGAAACTGTAAGTGTCCCAGAGGTATGGTGTGAAAGTTGTTTTGTCATTCTGGGTGCCAACCACACTAGTCCACATGGCTGGAGGTTATGCACAGGCATCACCAGCCTGCAGAACTACCCCCCATCCTCTGCTGGAGCAGATAGTTTAGCAGCAGGCTTGCTTTGGGAACTGTTCAAGGGAGGATCAGGGTTGGGATGGAGCAGGGAAAAGCCTGAGCTGGCAGTGGTTCGGGGTGGGAGGTGGAAGGATTTCATTGTACACGTCAAGACCTTATCCGCCCTTCCCTGTATAGGCCTGCCCCGGGAGTCTCCTTGGACTTACATGAGCAAAAGATCTGACATAGGTCCAAGGGGACCCATTGGAGGCCAGGCAGTCTATGGGGAGGTAACAAAGATACTATTCAGCTCTCCCAGGGCATCTGTTCGCCATCCCATAGCATGAAGCATGCTCCAGCAGCACTGCTGCATGCTATGGGATGGTGGGGGTTATGATTAGGCCCTTAATATACTAAACAGCAAGACTGGCATTCCTAGAAGGGAAGCAAAAAAGCTAAGTTCCTTCAGGCCTGTGTAAGGTGGCCTCTCCCTCAGCTTTTGAGCCAATCATGGCTACAAAAACAAAGCCGACATGTCTCTTCCACTTTGTTCTCACCTTCCTGAATGGCTCAGAAACTGAGGGGGAGGGGCTCTTTACACATGTGTCCCAGCATCTGAAAGAACTCCCCCCCCCCTTTCAGGAACACCTACAACTGGGAGAGACCCCTTTCTGCCTAAGACCTTCTAAGGCCACTGCCAATCAGAATCAACTACACTGGGCTAGGTAGGCCAATGGTCTCTCAGTGAAAAACATTCACATAAAAGACTCTCTCAGTAAAGGGACCAAATATCAGCATTAAAAAAGGAAAAAACCAAATGAAGTGCTCTTTTCTTACTGAACACAATGCACATGAGCTCTGATCTCCACATCCCTCAATTCAGATCTATTATGGATTCACTCCTGTATAAAAAGAAAGAGAAGAACTAGATCTGCAAACATGTCCCTCTCTCTCAGTGCTTGATTGCATAATTAAAACTCAGAGGGGAAACAGATGAGTAAAGAGAAAAGGGGGCATGAGATACAGATGTTTTCCTCATGCGTACCTCAGACAAGTTTAAAGCATCCTAAATGTACATGGGCTGTGAATACATTTCATGCCTCATTCATTGAGAATTAGCATGAAGAGTCACAGTGGACACAAGGAGATGGATTTCAGTCTCTTGCAGAAACCAGCCACTTATGTTGTTTGATGTCAGCTGCAGTCACATCACAACAGACATCTTTTGCAAGACTAGCAAAAGAGGTGTCATTTTTGACATGGCTGCCTGTCCCTTTTTGCAGCTCAAGTGACAGGATTCAGAGCTCTCTTCCTGTTGCTCAGGGTATCTAACAAACCCAGGTGCAGAGAGGATTCTCCCAGGCTCCTCTCTGAAGAATGTCAGATCAGCTCTGTTTCCTTTTAAAATGACTCCTTCAGACCAGCTGAGACTTGTGTATGTCATACAACACTGAATTTCAGACAATAGATTGCACTTCGGGGACACAGGATCCCTAATCTAGATGAAAGGTATGAATAAAAAAGTTTATATGTGACTATCAGGGGATGAAAACACACAGCAACATTGTAGAGGTAATGGTAGTGCAGTTGTACAACTATAAGATCTGCCTTACACACAAATTACCCTTTATATGAAAGGTTTTGTCTGAACTATTAGCTTCTTTGAAACTTAGGAATCCCAGTTCTTATTCTGATGTTGGCAACCTTCAGTCTTGAAAGACTATGGTATCGCGCTCTGAAAGGCGGTTCTGGAACAGCATCTAGTGTGGCTGAAAAGGCCGATTCGGGAGTGACAATCCCTTCCACACTGGGAGCAAGTGTAGTGTGTCCCTGGTCTGTCTCCCTGGCTGTGGGCCTTCCTTCTTTGCCTCTTTGCCTCGGTCTGTTGGCCAAGTGTCTCTTCAAACTGGGAAAGGCCATGCTGCACAGTCTGCTTCCAAGTGGGCCGCTCAGAGGCCAGGGTTTCCCACTTGTTGAGGTCCATCCCTAAGGCCTTCAGATCCCTCTTGCAGATGTATCACAGCTGTGGTCTACCTGTAGGGCACTTTCCCTGTATGAGTTCTCCATAGAAGAGATCCTTTGGGATCCAGCCATCGCCCATTCTCACAACATGACCAAGCTAATGCAGGCATCTCTGTTTCAGCAGTGCATACATGCTAGGGATTCCAGCACATTCCAGGACTGTGTTGTTTGGAACTTTGTCCTGCCAGGTGATGCCGAGAATGCGTCAGAGGCAGCGCATGTGGAAAGCGTTCAGTTTCCTCTCCTGTTGTGAGCAAAGAGTCCATGACATATTAATATGTCAATAGAGGAGGTGGCCCCAACTGTCCAAAATATGAATGCATTCAGTGCCATTTCCATTGGGGTAGTAGGGCTCCAATACCATACCTAGCTTCTTGATACTTATTTTCCCCTACTATTCCTAATGTGTAAGTACAGTATATGAACAGTTGCTTATTTTACAGAGCTTATAGAATTAAGTTTTTTCTTGATACAGAATTTTGGTTGCTTTGACACACACTGATTTTGGGGTGTTTTTGTTTTTTTTAATAGTGATCACCCATAATTTGTATAAATATTCTCCAGAGAAGGGGGGTTTTCTATCTGCGATTGCTACGGTAGTTACTACTTGCCCACTTTATAGAGTATCCTAACAAATTGTTTGCTACCAATGTTCTAGACCAGTGGTTCTCAAACTTTTCCAGCCCATGGCTCCCCTGATCCTTGTGGCCATTGGTCACACTCCCCATTACATCACCTCACCTTAGTCACCCCCCAAATGGGGATGAAGGTGTTATAATTAAACACTAGAAACAAGGCTGCCAGCACTCTGAGGCTGCAATCCTAACCACTCTTACCTGAGTGTAAGCCCCACTGAACAAAAAAGGACTTACTTCTGAGTAAACCTGGCTAGGATTGTGCCCTGAGTTTGCTAGCAGCACACCTGGAGAGTTTTGGAAAGGGAGGGGGGAGAGAAGTGATGAATTTGCAGGGGAAGACTTTGTTTTGTGTGTATCTGCTAATTGCAAACTGATGTGACACTGAGACCCAGAGACTGTCTGGCTGCAATCCTAACCTCACTTTCCTGGGAGTAAGTCCCATTGATCACAATAGGACTTACTTCTGAGTAGACCTGGTTAGGATTGTGCCTTTTGTCTTACAATAGCAGCCAATATGGGAAGTTCCCCCCCCCAGGAGGCAGGAGGAAAAAGGGGGGTGGCTGAAAAGGAAAGGGTGTTTTTATTTTTTAATCAGTTTTTGGAGACAAAGCCATCAAGAGTGGCTCTTTTATTTTTTGAAGGGGAGGAAAAAGAGAGAGGTGAAGATCTTTGGTTAAGCTGACACAAGCCTATGTGGGTCTACTCAGAAGTAAGTACCATTTGAGTCTACGGGGCTTACTCCCAGGAAAGTGTGGATAGGATTGCAGCTACACCGAGCAACTCACCCCCCAAAGTAGTTGGGGGCCTGCTCATACACAAACACCCCAACATGCAGATGCCACCCCTATTCCCCTCAGGCAAGATGGAGGAATGCAGTCTGGGGCATTTGGACACCCCCTTCACTAAGAGCAGGCTGGGCTCCCTCCTTCCCAAGCGGAGGAAAGCGATGCGCTGCTCTCTCTAGGTCAGGCTTGCCTCCCAGTTTGAAGCCTGCCTGGAGCGCACCCTGTGCTGATGAGATGCAGCACCTCTGCTGCTGCCCAGCCAGCCTTCTCTCCCACCTCCCCCCACCATGTTTCACAGCCCTCCCCACCTCACACTGCCCCACCCACCTCGTTCTCAGCCACAGAAAAGCAGCAAGTAGGGAGGCAGCACGTGCAGCTGAGCAGAGTAGAGCAGCTGTGGCCACTTCTTTCTCCAAGATGCCTCAGATGCCCCTGGGGGCTAGCCATGCCTCCAGAGGGAGCCCCACAGATTGAATACCTCAGCCCTACACAATTGCCAAATGAGAGACTTTGTTTGACTCGACAAGCCTTCTCTCGGTTTGTTGGGGAGGCTCCCCCACCTCCCCCCACCTTGTTTCACATGCCCTCCCCACCTCACACTGCTGCTCCCACCTCATTCACAGCCACAGAAAAGCAGCAAGTAGGGAGGCAGCAGGTGCAGCTATGGCCACCTCTCTCCCCAAGATGCCCCTGGGGGCTAGCCATGCCTCCCTAGGGAGCACAGACTGAATACCTCAGATCTAGACTAGAGCAGTCTCAGTTGTCAATATGAACTGTGCACATATGTTAGCAAATAGTTTTTGGAGTGAGTATGCCTGGATCCTAATCATTTCACCATGAATAAATCAAGAAATGGGTGGCAGGTTAGAGCAATTAAATATTATACTTATTTCCATTTATTTTTATCCAGCCTTTCCCTTTTAGAATAAATGGCCCAAGGAAGCTTTTATGTAAAATTTGATAAAATCCAGGTATTATAATACAAATAATCAACACTTAATTAAAAACAGCATACAAAGACCATCATAACAGACTGCAGTATGGAATTTAAACATTTTAATACTTATTTTTATATCATTTTCCACCAAGAGATCAACAGGGAGTGTTCAGTTCTTAATCCAATAGGGTAGGGCTTGTCTTGCCAAATTCCTGCTATAAACTTGGTTTAGAGAACCTATGTCCACTTTAAGGCTAATCAGTTCCCCCCAGCTTAAGCAAACATTACCACTGTGCCCTGGCACCAGTGAAAAAGGTAGCTTGCCTGTGGGCCTGCAGAGTCTCTCCTCCCAGTTCCTGAGGCAGCAGTCCTTCAAGGTGCAGTAGTGTTCTCCACCATCTAACAATCTCAGTGCAGGCAATCAGTTCATTAATCCGTTGGGTAGTCTGTTAATTCACAAGTCACTCCATCAGTATATCAGGCATCCACCAGTCCATTGGTCAGGTTGCTAGTTAATCAGTCCAAAAGTCTAGTAAGTTGTTGGCCAGTTCATTGGTCCATTAGCAGAGCTGTGGGTCAGTCCACAACTTAACAGCCAGTAAGTCAGTCCAATAAGCAGAACTGTGAATTAACAGGCCAGTAAGCCAAGCAGCCCCCCCCCCCAACTACAACCCACAAACTCTCCCTGCTTCATGTGCTGCTTATATCCCTGAAGACTTCATTGCCTCTAGTGGCTGCAGCTGTGCAGCAGGCTCCCTGCTGAAAGCCCAGGCTTTAACCCCATATCTCCCAGATTCACCAGAGCAAAGGCCCACTACAGACATCACATCCTATCTCCTTACAATATCTTCTGCAATTCCAATACAGGGCTACACTCTCCGTTTAGGGTTTGTTTCAGATTTGTAATCTCTGCTCTCTTTTCAAAAAAACAATACAACACTTGAAACGTGCCATTGCTTGTAACAATGTGAGGTATAATTATTTGGACACTTTTGTGAATGTATTCTCTTGGTAGAAGAGACAGATGAAGATGTCACAACACTTCAGAATCTCCACAAAACTTCAAGCAAGCCTTGGTTGGGAAAAGATAAGCAGAGGGCATCCCTCTTCCCAGGTCTTCACAAGATGTCATGTCCTCTGTATATGGCAAGCCAAGCAATGACTTCATTGGAATATACTGTGGTTTTCTTTTCTGCCAGCCCAAACAGGGCTGACTGTTGACCTGCAAGAAGAAGTCAAGGTCTCTGTAGTTGCTAACCTCTTCATTTCAGCAGCTTATTCTTTATTCATTACCCACCTAAACTAATGTCTATAACAGCATGCCTTAGAAGGCAAGGAGTGAGTACACTAAAATTCCAGCTAGTGGGGGAGTAATCTCCACAATTTATTGCAAGAGGAATTTTCATCATTGTTATTGATATTATGTGTTAAAAGAATAATGGCTGGGAGCCTTAATGATCCAACTTTAACTTGAAATATACACTGCTTCTTATTCATGGAGAGCCTTCTGAGCTGGTTGAAAAAGTAGCTTTGTAGACTTTCACTACTGCTGCTCTAATGTACTCACTGTTTATCCTCAGATGATAAAATTGTTATGTAGTAAAGGGAGAGGGAAGGTGGATTATGCATAAGAACACGTTCCAGCACCAATGCAGCCCTAAGGTAAGGGAACAAACTGTTTCTTGTTAAGGTTGTGTCAGTGACTGTGGCAGTCGGCATGGAGTTCAAAATGCTTAGAATCCAAACTACAGGGAGGTTCTCCCGCACCAGCCTTCTTGAAATGAATGGGAACTATGCACAAGCACAGTAGTTCAAAAGGGCCCATTCATTTAAACAGACCCAGGAGAATTTCCCTGTTGCTTGTGCCTGAACTGCAAAACCAGGTGCTAAGGAAAGTGCTCGCACTATCAGTTTTGTCTTGTTTTATGCACACCAAGTGAAGATTCACCTGCATTTAAACTGTTTTATTGCTGGTGACTAGGTTTCTTGCATATACCTGCATAGCCTGGAAATATCCTTTTAAAAGGGTACTTGCACTTATATCTTTAGTATGCAAATGACAGCTTCTACCTTCAGGGAAGCCATAAGAAAGCTTTTTTATGCAAATGTATATATCAAAAGAGAATGAAATATTAACCAGCCAGCTGAGCATTTTTATTTTTAACAGTGTTCCCAGGCACAGATTTGTATGCTGTTGAGATTCTGTGGCTTTTTTTTTTTTTTTTTGGCAACCAAATGTGTGCTTTCTGCAATTTCTGTGCATGAATTTCAAGCAACAAAACCAAATTGTGGCAACAACCCTGCTCCCTGCTAAATGTAACAACAATGCCTTTTCACACGATGACCTTTTACACATTCTATGCACACTTCCAAAACCCTTTTGGCAGACTTTATTCTTGCAAGATCCAGAAGGGAAGGGGTGACGCAGAATGTGGCAGTCTGGCATTGGTGGTGTTGCGGAAAAAATAATATGGTCATGGGTGCTGGCTGGCCATTCCTTGGTCAGGTGGATTGTTAATAATCCAGAATAGTATGTGGACGTTTCAGCAATGGGAGGCAATGGATAGGAGACAGACTTCTGATGGTTGGGAATTTTTCTATGCTTTTAAATGTTACTCATTTAAAAACACAGTTCTGTCACACATTCAACAATCTAGTTCTGAAATGTTGCCATTTGAACTATTCTGTTTATTGAGTTCTTTTGTGCGTATGAGTTATACTTCTACAAAACTGATCCAGAAAACGTAAAGGAGTTGAATGTAGAGGTTCAATTTCTGGTATCTCTGTGGGCGCAGAAATCAGTGTCCTGAGAATCGCAACTGTTCCTTTTCTTCAAAAAGCAAGTTTTTGGCCTTCATGGGTGTGAAAACAAGATTGTCAAAGACTAGTCTCGGTGCATTGCTTGCATTGCTCTTGACTCCTCAACATGGTTTACGGAAATGGAACATATTATGCAACATAAACAAATACAGGCAGATTTGCATAATTGAGATTGTTTATACACAATATAGCTTTATAGTGCATGGAATTGGGGTTACTTTGGTGCTGAACTATTGGTGTGTGATTGTGGAGAGAGATAAAGAATGGGTAAAATTAAAGGACTCAGGAATATCCTACCTCTAAAATGACCGATGACTTGAGAAGGTATTTGCGCACAGCACTTCAACATGAGCACAGGTTTCTTCCAGAATCATGGTTTTAGTAACTCTTGATTTTGCTAGATGTTCTTCTTTATAAAAGAAAAAAAAATCAGATTATAAAAAAATCATGTATTTCCCTGAATTATTGCAATCTGTACTGTGAAGCCATACCTGGCCTGTTAGACAACCACCAGGAATTTGGGATTATTATATGTGGGTAGAGTGAGGACAAAGTCCTATTCAACTTTCCAGCCCTGGTGTAGCCATGCCAATGGGGTGTGCACTGCATCCTATGGTGGGAGGGTAGTTCTGGAGGCCTCCACAAGGTAAGGGAACTTTTGTTCCTTCTCCAAGGGGCTGCATTGCAGCTGCACTGGGTCAAGAAAGATGGATAGGATTGGGCCCTGAGTTAGCCTTTGTGGGCTAAGCACTGGTTTTCCTCAATTCACCATCAATAAACATGAACCAAGGGTGTACAAGTGAGAGAGCAGCTGTTTTGAAGTGGAACCAGCACACTTCTCTGAGCAGGACGAAGAGTGGTTCAGGAGTGCTATGCTTTTATTATGCCACACCTGCTGTTGCCCTTGCTACATCTGTTGAAATCCTCAAAGAGGACTTTATTTGTTAATGAGGAAAAATTATGAATTGAGGTTTCTTTACATTGTGAATATCTACAAGAATGTTGAAAGAGAACTATAAACATTACATGCCTATTTTGTGTCATTTCCTTGGGAGAGTTGTGGTTGGAAAGGGATTGTGCTAGGGTGCCATGGAGGTAAATATCAGCCAATATTCAATGTTTTTATTGCACGGAATTGGGGTTACTTTGGTGCTGAATTATTGGTGTGATTGTGAAGAGAGATAGAGAATGGGTAAAATTAAAGGACTCCTTCACCTGGTCACAGACCTCCTTCACCTGGTCACCTTAATATTTGCCTTCAAAAATGTTATCTGACTTCAAAAATGGCAACAAAAATGTTGTCCGGTCTGATTTCAAGGCTATAACAAAAGCAGGCTGCTGCTGGGCAACTCAATCTTGAAGCCAGCTGTTCCGCCAGCGGCAGTGGCAACAAAACTACCGCTGCATTCAGCGGCACTGCCAAGGCTGCCAAAGGTCTCCATTGGGGAAGGGGACTTTTGTCCCCTTTCTTTGAGAAAGGACCCAGAGGCTGTAATAGGTCTCCTCCAGTCTGCGCTGGTTATCTTGCCGGTGCAGACTGGAGGAGCTCTTTGTCAGACTTTTCAGCAGGGCTCTGCCAGTTCTACCCCACAGAAATGACCACAAAAGCCAAAAGCAGTATTTGAATCTACCTGGTTTTTAGTACTGATCCTAAAACAGGTAGAATTTAGGTAGCAGCAATGTTTGAAAATGAAACATGTTTCAAATCATTGGCCACCTTGGGCTCCAGTGCTAATTAAAGCTGCACTCCAAGCAGTTTTGTGATGTTGCCAACTAGTCACTAATCAGCACCCAACAACTTCAGAGCATGCTGTTGTTACAGAAAAGTGAAAATGGTGAAAAAAGTTACTAGTTCCTCCAGCTCAGATGATGCCCTGAATGCATTTCTTTGAGGCACAACATCTAGCATGTTGACACCAGGGATGGATCAGAATGAAAAGGATCTGCATATTTTTCACAAGGTTCAAATGCACTGCAGAATTGAAAAGAACAAACTTTTAAATCTGATGCAGTTTGGGGCACCCTGTATGAAACTGGCTATGAAATGCTGAACAGAATCAGAAGTCAGCAAAAGTCCCATTAATGTGGTTTCACACATTACAACTGCTGTAATACAGCGTACTACAGTGCATACTACAATGCAGTAAACACATACAGTGTGGATAACAAACATGCCTTTAAACTCCTTATGCATAAATCTGGGAACCCTGATTGTTTACAGTCATCATTATTCTCAAATGCTTTCTCCAGCGGGGCTAAAGAGGACTTGTTGATAATACATTTCCTCAAAGTTGGAGCACGGGGATAACTATTTGGGAAAGTGTGGGAGGAGGCCAAAGAGAGATAGGTAACATGTCCATTTCTTCCATTTCCTCAAACTACTCATTCCATATTGTTGGGTTCCTGAATGTTTTTTTTTCTTTTAAATGAAAAGCAGCTGCAAGAATCTATAATCCTGAGCGGAAAGCTAGAATCTTGAATTGTTCCTGGAAACAAATCAGCAGCCAATGCAGCAGCTAGATCAGTGGCCCAAAAGAGTTGAACAGCCAAGCCCCACCATCCAAGCTGCCACACTCTACATGTATTGCAGATTCTGGACAGTCTTTAAGGGCAGCCTCATGTAGAGTGTTCTACAGTAATCTAGCCACAGTGTTACCAAGGCATGAACTGCCATGGTCAGATCAGACTCTCACTGTAATCCTATGCATCTACTAATCTACTCAGTAGTCAGTTTCACTGAGTATAGTGGGCCTTGCTCCCAGGAAAGTGTGTATAGGATTGCAGCCTCACTCAGGTATGGCCACAAGTGATGCATCAGCTGAAGGTGAGCAAAAGTCTTGTTGGTCATAGCTTGCCACCTGGCCATCCAGGAGCAACAGTGGATCCAGAAGGACTCCCAAGTTGTTTATATGTACTGTATCTTGTTTTCCCACCTCTTCATGTGAGATTTGGGAAAATTCCCAAGTTAACAAGCTGATCCTCCAATTTTGCGAAACCTGTTCTAACTCTCCCTCAACCTAACTTGCCTCGCCTTAAATTAATCTGCAACAAACATTCAGTTTGCAGACTTTGCCATGAGGCAAAGAGCTATTTTCTATCTTATAAGAGCAGTGCTGGAGATGTTGCTTATTCTGTAGACATCAGCACTAGGGACATCACAAATCTTTTGGTGCCTTTCTGTATTCATTTTTTTTTTTGCTCCTATGCCTGTTTTTCTGCATTTTGGTGGTTTTTTAAAAACAAAAAAACAAAACTTTCTTCCACTATGATATTATAATCACATATAGTAGTAAGTTATTCACTTCAAAGGGAAAAAATGATAAATATTAACAGAGGAATGCATGTTACACCGGTATTTATCTCTCTGCAATACACCAGTGATGAACATGTGCCAGTTTTTCAGATTAAATAATTTATTTTTAGGGATTGCTTTTTAGCTGAATCTTTCCTATAGATTTCCCTTCAGGGATTTTACCATGAATATATAAAACATGAATATATAAATCAATCTATGAATTTGGGAATGTTTTCTTGATCAGAATTGCTGTCTAGCTAGGATTTCAGAAGAAATAAACACTAATGGTAGACTTTGTATGATGAGGATTGTGGAAATATCCAAAACCATATACATAGTTGTAATGGTGGAGAGAGTAGCATGCAGCCACATAGTTACAATATTATTCTGCAAGATGCCAGTGCGGCAAATCAGTCCTCTGATGCCATTTGCCTCTTGCAAAGTTTATGCCATATCTGTGTGACTGATTGGATTTGGAGGGATGGTAATATACAATTTTTATGTCAGTCAAACAACATGCAGGAAGTGGTATGTGAACTTTCAAGTTACAGGGAACTCTTTCTAAAGCCAGATGTGCAAAAATGGAACAACATCACCATCAAATCAAGAGGATGATGTTTCTGTATGTGACATTAAGCTCTGTCTGCTGCTTGCTTCAGTCTTAATTTATAATGGAGGTGGTTAATTGGGCTAGGATTGTGTCTTTTTGCAAAAAAACAGAAATGAAGAACATTCAGAAGCTCTAGCCTCTTGATTCCATGAGCATAATGGGAGACGTGTTGGATCTCTCCTGCCTGTGCTTCTGGCTAGATCAGAAGCTTAATTTGCTATGACTATTTAGCACTTTCTACCAATATTTGGAATGAAGGCAGCTGTGCTATGCATGTACGCATGGCTTGCCGCACAACCTAGGGAATGTGTATATCTTGTCAGGTGTGCAATGAACGAGGCAGGGCTCCACAGGAACCATTATCATCTTGGCCAGAACCACTTACTCCTTTAATTTAATAGTGTGATGACCCATCCATTCAATTTTAAAACTTCAGCTCCTTCCTGTTGTGCTGAATACAGATGACAAAAGCGATTAAGCCACAGGAAGCCCTCCTCACAGAAAGACAAATAACAACCCAGAATCCAGTAACCTCTTATATATCACTAAAGGACACATTGCTATTGTTACCTACCATGTCACGAAACCAAGGACTTACCAGTCACAAAAAGGAATCTTGGCATAAATTCTGTTCAGCAAGGAGATTGAGCAAAAATTCCTCTTCCCAGGGCAACAGCCATAGATTTCAACTGAATCCAAATTCTGGGTCCAGAACACAAGTGCTGACACAACAAGGTAGATACACTGGTAGTTGTTGGACAACGTCTCTATATAATAGACTAGAAGCAGGGTAATATCTGTGTTCTAAGAAAACGTCAGCTGTATCCTCAATACATGTTTACTCAGAAATACATCCCATTTAACTCAGTATGGCTTCGCTTCCAAGTGTGGGCCCAATCCTATCCAACTTTCCAGCAACTGCAATGCAACCCCGAGGTAAGAGAACAAATGTTCCCATACCTTGAGGACGCCTCTGTGACTGCCTACCCACCACAAGATGCAGTGCATGCCCCAGTGGCACTGCTGTACCAGCACTGGAAAACAGGATAGGATTTGGTCCTAAGTTTCCTAGGACTGCACTGTATCTGTTATGGAAGATTAGACTTCTTCAGTGTATTGCACATGAGCCTGCCTTTCAAAAATATGCAATTATGTTACAACAAAAACTAAGGAAGCGTAACCAAACAATGTTTGGAAGCGTATCAGATAGTGGAAACTTCTACAAAATATGCCAGGCAGATTAATAGCTAGAACTAATAATAATAATAATAATAATAATAATAATAATAATAATAATAATAATAATAATAATAATAAACTTTATTTCTATCCCGCCCTTCTCCCTAAAGGGACCCAGGGAGGCTTACAACATATAAAAACAAATTAAAACATAATTTAACAACCAGATAAAAACATATTAAAAACACATTAACAGAAACCATAAAAACAGTAGTCAGATAAAAGTCAGAATAAAAAAGAGCATAAAACAGCAGTTCTTAGAGGCATCAGGCCTGTAAAAAAGCAACTAAAAGATGTATAAAAGATATTTAAAAGGTCATGAAGTCAGAAGGCTTGTTTAAACAGCAAGGTCTTCAGGCCTCGCTGAAAAGTCTCAAGAGAGGGAGCCATTCTCAAGTCAAGGGGAAGGGAGTTCCATAACGTTGGTGCCACTACTGAGAAGGCCCTATTTCTTGCCACCGCCCCACGTACCTCCTTAGGCGGCAGCACTTGTAAAAAGGCCTTCTCTGATGACCTGAGAAGACGAGCCGAATTGTACGGGAGTAGGCGATCTCTAAGAGCAGTATAGGGCTTTAAAGGTCAAAACCAGCACCTTGAATTGGGCCTGGAAACGAATGGGCAGCCAATGTAGCCCCCGGAGAAGCGGGCTGACAGAGTCAAACCGCCTAGCTCCAGTGACAACACGGGCCGCCGCATTCTGCACTAATTGCAGTTTCCGAACCGTCTTCAGGGGCGCACAAAACATACCCTCACAAACTAGGCACACGAAACATACCCTCAGCAGTGTAAAACCTCCAGCTGCCTGTGTGCTTTTTGGGGCACAATTCAAAGTGATGGTTTCAGCCTGTTTTGCCCTATATGGCTTGGGAGGAACTGAACACCAGAAGGACCTCTTCCTCCCACATGAACCTATTCAAAAATCTATACAGATATTATAAGCAGGGAGAACAGGGGGCAGGAAGAATGTGTCAGCAAGCTCTGCCCCCTGCTGATGTGTTGTGAAGCGCTGTACCCTTTCTGCCCACTACAAGCACAGCATTTTTCTGCAGTAACAAATGCTGTACTTGTGAGAGATCCTCCCTGGAGCTGGAACTCTAGGAAGCCCAACATTCCTTATTAAGGGGAGGGTATCTTCCCCAAATACACCACTATCATTGCTTTTGCTTCCTCTTCCCAATTAGTACACATACCTCCCTACTTATCAGAATGCTCGACTAAGGCTCAAGTGCCTAAGGCTCAAGTCAGATCATTGGCAGATGTCCTTCTCTACCGTGTTTCTCCGAAAATAAGACCTACCCCAAAAATAAGACCTAGTTGTGATCAGGGCCAGGATGGCGGGAGGGGGGCGGAAGGGGTCCTCGGGCAGGCGGGTGGAAAATGTGACCAGGAACGCTGCACTCCTGTGCTCGCCACCTAGAAAGCACCGGCTGTGCTGCCTTGGGTAGAGGATGCTGAGGAGGAGCTGAGGCGGGAAGCAGCAAGCGAGGTAACCCTGCCTACTGGGCTCTGAGGCTCTCCACACCTTCCAGGGTGTAAGTCCTGTTAACTATAAAGGGACTGACTTCTGAGTAGACAGGCAGGCAGGCATCTTCCTGGGTACTGAGGGGATATTTTTGTAGGTAAATTTTTGTACATGAATGACTGTGGATTGTTGTACATTAAAAAAAAACAAAAAACATAAGACCTACCCCGAAAATAAGACCTAGTGTATTTTTTTGAGCCCCCAAAAATATAAGACAGTGTCTTATTTTTGAGGAAACACAGTAGATGTTCTCCACCTTAAAGGCAAGAAGTGCCTGGGGATAGGTTATTTCTTTAATTCTGTGGTGCCCCTTGTGGAGAATACTTTCCTTGGGCATACTCCTGACACTGGTTTTAGGAGCCAGGTAAACATAATTCTTTTTAACCAACCTTTTAAACCAACAGTGATGCTGATATCTTACCTGGTTTCTGATGTTTTTATATTCTCATTGTTTATCTGTTTCTGATTTTGGTGTTATGGTTCCTTCTACTGGTTTTCATAATGATGCTTTATTCCTTTATCACTTTATTAGTTGTATTTTATTGTTTTCTGTTCTGCAAATCATATCATGAGCTCTGTTTTGAATGGCAAGGTATGACAAGATCTTAGAGTGCAATCCTAACCAACTTTCCAGCACTGGCATAGCTGTGCCAGTGTGGTGTGCACTACATCCAGCAGTGGGGAGGCAGTCAAGGAGGCCTCCTCAAGGCAATGGCATGTTTGTTACCTTACATTGGGGGTGTATTGCAGCTAGGCCAGTGCTGGAAAGTTGGTTACTATTGCACCCTTAAATAAATAGCAAATAAAGTAGGCATATTTTGCAATTATTTTGAGTAAGTCATGGTGAATTTGTAAGTATATATCTTATTACGAGTATCAAGAATACTGTAAATAAGAGTTAAATTACCTGTGATTTGAATCACACAAGCCACATATGAACAGGCAATGTACGTTGCAAGAAATCTTTCCCCCTAAGTGAATTATAGTGGTGTCTCACACAGTACAAGTAGGAAAGGATCTGTCCGCATTCCCTTGTAAAAACAGCAGGCATTTGCTCCTAAGTGAATTCGTTCTGTGATGCTGGTTTTCCACATCATCCTCTGGGTTGAAACAATTACAAAATGCACAGCTTTTAATATCCTATAGGAAAGAAATGAGTACATTGTAAATGAATATTGGAGAATGTCCAGATGTCTTGGTATCATGCTGACAAAAATAATTAAAGGAGCTTTATGAAGCTAATTTTAAAACTTTGCTAAGATCAGGCAGATTTGCAAGACTCAGGCCCCAAGCCCGTTGCAGCCTTGTGCTGCCGGAACTGCCATTCCAGCAGCACAAGGTCCTTTTCGGTGGTGCGAAAGTCAGGCTGCTGCCACACGCTGCCAGGCTGCTACTGCACACGGTGAGAGGCACAGCACACACATCAGCATCACTAAGAGGCCCCATGGCCAACAGTAAGGGCCCAATCCTATCCAATTTTCCAGCACTGGTGCAGCCACAACGCAGCCCCAAAGTAAGAGAACAAATGTTCCCATACCTTAAGGAGGTCTCTGTGACTGCTGCCCCAGGACAAGATGCAGTGCATGCCCCATTGGCGCAGCTGCACCGGCACTGGAAAATTAGATAGGATTGGGCCCTAAATTGATAGGGCAGGGCAGAGAGGGGGAGTAACAGGGCATATTGGGCCCAGGGGAGGGAAGGGGCAGATTCAGTGGCAGTTGAGCACACCAGATCTTATCCCACATTTTTCTGCCCACTTGCCCCCTGGCTCTCTTTGAACTTGTGCCTGCAAAATAACTGGCATGGGTAATTGTATTTTGCTTTGTAAATATTTTTAGTTACCTCTCTCAGGCTGTCCAGTCATACCACCCCCCCACCCCCCCACAGCATACAGCACACACTCTATTGCTGTGGCTGCATGCTATAACATATGATTGGGCAGTCAGTTCCAAGAACACTTACTAGGTGCTATTAGTAAGTGCTGTTGGACTGAGACTAACCTCTGAGTAAATTTGCTTAGGATTGCACTGCACGCTCCAGCTTTCCCAGAACAATTAGAGCAAATGTATCTGGAAAGGTCCTTCCTCTGGATAGGGAGACATTACTCTAAGGGGGGGGTGCGGTTCCTACTGCATAACCTGGGATGGATATTCAATATACGCTCCCCTGGCCACTACATACACTAGAAGAAATTGCAATGTTGAGAATTATCCCTTGATTACAAAGAATGTGGTGGGTGGGTGGCTTTGTACAATTGGTGCCTTGTCTAGAGCCGAAAGACCTGTGAGGAACAATACGTCTATAACGATCCTGCTGCACGATCAGTAGCAACCTGAAATGCAGATTACATATTGCTTTGAAAACAAACCATCAGTTAATAGACCGTCCTATTTCCAGAGGAGGAACTGATCATAGAACCATTTTAGGAGATGGCAATGAGAGAAATGACTTGCTAGAAGGAGCAAGGAAGTTGCCACCAGACTACTGAGTCAGACCAGAGATCTTCCCAAAGGCAGCTTGCTACTGGATCTAGAAAGGCTAAGGATTTTTTTTTGTATAGTTGCCCAATGGCATCCTGGAAATTTGTTGATGTACCTTTACGTTCTGCCAAATTTTCCCATCCTCCCTCTTGTTTTGTTGTCCTCCCTCTCTTCTACATCTGCTGTGTGGGCCGCAGATGTAACTCTGCTCATGGCAGCAGGTGAAAGAGGCAGACAACAAAGGTTGAAAAGGGAATAGGGGGCAGAAGCGATGGCTGCCTCATCTTCAACTACATGGGGGAATTTAAAAGAACAGTGTGGCTCTTCAAGTTACAACCTGGCAGCCCTAAAGTACTGCACCTTTTACAGAATCTTTACGTTTAGAAAGTTTGGGCATTGCTCAGTTTCATGGACACACAAGCACTACACAGATCTCCATGCTTTCAAAACATCCGCAGAGGGCTAAGGAAAGAGGGTACATTAAATCAGACCGATATTGGTCGTTTCTGAAAGGCATTAGAGTAAATTCTCACCATCAAGACAGAATAAAAGCTCCTGAGATAAATGCGAATATTCAGTACGAGGTGCACACTCTGGTGATTATAGTGTGAAGCTGGAAATAATTTTCATCCCTGAAAATGAGGAGAGGACAACCTGCACAGCACTCTGGAGGGCTTTATTCACCGCTGAGTATTAGAGAAAAATGACTGTAATGGCTTGTAAAAGAAAATCAATGTGAAAGTCACATTTCGGATAGGAAGTATTCTGCTGGCTCTCAGACAAAGCAAAATATATGTAATCTGATAATGAAAAGACAGCTAACATAAAACTGACACTTTTGTTTTGTAGTTAGAGCCATTTGAGGAAAAGAAAAGTTGAAAGGTTGCCCAGCCCTTAGTTAGCATGGCAAAGGAAGAGCAGGTGAGATAAGGTTACTTAACCCTTTCCGCTTTGGCCCTGTTTTAGCCATCTCCAATCCAAGATGTTCTTTCGTCTATGTTGTGTATCCCCATAATGCCCCCTCCCCTCACTCTACGGTTAAAAAAGGCAATCTAAACTTGGGGGGGGGCATTTTGAACTTGTGGAAGGTTGCTAGGTTGGCAGGAGCTGCGCCAAGTAACAGGAGCTCACCTTTTTCCACAGCACCACAGGGTCTCGAACTCCTGGGCTGCCAACCTTCCAGCCGACTGTCCAGTGTCTTTAACTGCTCAGCCACCAAAAAGTAAAAAGAACCTCCTATCCCTGCCACTTTCTCTTGCTCAGACTCCCTCCCCCCGCTAAGGACTCCTTTTAACCCCTGATGAGATTTGAACATCTTTTATTGCTGATTTTGTTCTACTGTTTATCCTTTTGTATTTTGATAGTTTGGGCTTCTTAAAAAACAATTCTGCTGTATATTGCTTTATCACATATTTTGAACTACCCTGATCATTTCTACTGAAGGGCAGTCTATGAATCAGCTTAATAACAGATCAATGTGCAGCTGTCATGTACAGGCTCTCCAGAACCCTTTACTACAGCTTAGCTAGCATAACATGCAATGTGATACTGTATTATTATGTAGAGGGGTTTTGCTGCTGCCTCTTGTTGTTTTTTTACCTTCAAAGAGAAGCTACACCTACAGCTTTTCTCTCTGTGATGTGCCCTAGCAAAGTCCTTCCGCTCCGCTAGAATGCTGTGAGTGTTAAAGGAAGGTAACTTTACAAGGATAATGAGGATCTTATCAACTCCGAGGAGATGGAGGGAGGCTCTCATTTATGAAAAACTATGCAAATGTACATGACAGGCATGTATGCATGATTAGACTGTATAGAAAGCATTCATCCATGTTAGCAGATATGCAGTTCGGTAATAGTAATGTTGTTTTTCAGAAAGAAAACCTAAACTGGAAAAAAGAAAAATACAGAAAGGAAGCTGGAGGGAATGGCAACCTGAAAGATCATACTGAGAGGTTAACCATGAGTAACAAATACATATACTGGAGCTCAACCCTATTTTGAAGTCACACTGTGTTGAAAAACTCATCCATATTCCCAGATGCATGTGACCTGGTTGATGCTGGTGACAAGGGCCATGGGGTGAAGTCCTTCACTGACCCCCAGCACCTGATGGTGTATTGGGCATGATTGGTACTGAGAGCGAATGGGCCACAAGGCCGGATGGGCATGGGACTTTAGCTAGTGAGAGCAAGGTACTTTGCCTTGCATGTTCACCTTTTGGTGTCCCTACACACCAAGTCTGAGGTTCAAACCAGACATGTAAAAATCTAATAGTGCATTTCCCACTGAATAAGTACACATTAGGATACAAAACTCACATGCAAAACTAATCCCATGGGTTTCGTGCCATGGAATTTCCAACTGTCTCTTGGCCACGTGTGGCTCTCCTAATCTGCGATTTTGGATTTTTCTATGTTGATTATTGAATGTGTGGTTGCAAAACCCATGTGGTTCTCAATATCTGTAAGTTTGGTAGATGAGACGGCATCCTAGACCTGGCATCCAAGAACTGAGAACAAAACGGCTGAGAACGGTTATTGGGAACAAAACGGCTAATATTATAATGCCGTTGTACAAATCTATGGTAAGGTCACACCTGGAGTATTGTGTCCAGTTCTGGTCGCCACATCTCAAAAAGGACATAGTGGAAATGGAAAAGGTGCAAAAAAGAGTGACTAAAATGATTACTGGGCTGGGGCCCCTTCCTTATGAGGAAAGGCTACGGCGTTTGGGCCTCTTCAGCCTAGAAAAGAGACGCCTGAGGGGGAACATGATTGAGACATAAAAATTATGCATGGGAAGGATAAAGTGGATAGAGAGATGCTCTTTACGCTCTCACATAACACCAGAACCAGGGGACAGCCACTAAAATTGAGTGTTGGGAGGGTTAGGACAGACAAAAGAAAATATTTCTTTCCTCAGTGTGTGGTTGGTCTGTGGAACTCCTTGCCACAGGATGTGGTGATGGCGTCTGGCCTGGACGCCTTTAAAAGGGGATTGGACAAGTTTCTGGAGGAAAAATCCATTACGGGTTATAAACCATGATGTGTATGTGCAACCTCCTGATTTTAGAAATGGGCTATGTCAGAATGCCAGATGCAAGGGAGGGCACCAGGATGCAGGTCTCTTGTTATCAGGTGTGCTCCCTGGGGCATTTGGTGGGCCGCTGTGAGATACAGGAAGCTGGACTAGATGGGCCTATGGCCTGATCCAGAGGGGCTGTTCTTATGTTCTTAACTGGCAGGAGTGGCAGCAGCTGGAGCTCTCCCTGGGGATCCTGTAGGCAAATAAGGACATGAGCAATTAGCTCACAGACAGCTTGGACCAACTCCATGACAGAGGCTCCTAGGAATGGGATGTGTGTTTGGAAAAGGTAGCAGCTAACCAGGAGTGGGCACTTGACAACATGGTATCCAGGCTAGAAGCTCTTGTCCATCAAAGGTCTCAAGACATTCACCTGCTGGTTGGCACTGTGGAGGACATTCAGCGGACAAGTGCCTTCACAGAGAGGCAGGCCACTCTGATGGAGGGTCTACCTAGGTCAGCTTGACCCTCCACAAGTCTGGGAGGAAAGCACAAGGAAGACGCATCCTGGAGGGGCCATACAAGCTGCCCTTTGGCACACATGTGTGTTCATAGGTGTTTCACTGGGAAGTTGCCCAATTGGTTGAAAAACAAATGAACTCTTACTGATTCTGGGAAAACTTCCTGCTTGGATGTGGGGATGGCAGCCCACTTTTTCAAAGGGGGGGTTCCCTTCAGGAGAACTTTGCATCCTTGGTTGAATAAGACTGCATAACAAGTTGGGGAATAGCTTGGAGAAAAAGCCCCCTGTGAAATTTGGAGCAGGGAATCACAGTATTTAGCCTTCTATTATATGCTCAAACCAGGAAATTTCCTTCTCTGAGAAGGGCAAAGCCTTGTGTCCCTTTTCAGCAGGCAAGCACTGCTGAGATTTCTGCAGACCCAGAAGTCTGCTGCATTGGCATACCTAGGGAGAACGGCGCCCACGGCAAGCACTGAAATTGCACCCCTGTCCAAACAGAGCAGAGGAGATCACAAGGTGGGAAGCTAACCCTGTACATCAAGTGAATTTATTCAGCAGGCTACATAGAGAAGGGAAGATGGGATAGAAGCCAGCCCTGTTCCACCAAGTGAATTTATGCAAACATCCGCAGATGCTAAGCCTCCCTAAAAAAAGAAATAAAAATAGTGTTCATTAGAAAGTCCTCTCTTTGGAGGTCCCCTGAAACTGGTGCAAAAACACACCATTGGCTGTGGTGTGGAAATGCACCATTTAGTAAAATATATGGGTAAGTTCACTCCTAGCGCCCCCCTTCAAGTGGTGCCCAGGGCAGATGTCCCCATTTGGCACATCCTAGATACACCACTGTCTGCTGAGGGATGAATGGCAGCAGCAGGAGGGGCTGGTGCATCTTGTGCCACAATAAAACCCTGGGTTGTGTCAAACGTGTGGTTGCAAATTCCACGTAAGTTGAAATCCATGGTTGTGACTCACAGGTATGAATAAGTGCATGTTTAGTTTGGGCCTGAGCCCTCACACTGAATTCTATGACTCATTTCTAGTGTGTCCTGGTTCAGATTAAGCCTGATGATAAGAAAGTATGAACTAAGTATGCAGCTTTTTAATTCTGCATTCCTGAGTGCCTTCATTTACTTGTAGGTGTAAATAACTCTATAACTTTGTTTTATGGACAACAAATGATGCTTAAGAACAGTGGAAACAAGTTTTCAGAACAACATTCTGGTAGTGCAAACTTTTTCCACACAAATATGTGTTATTGCGGCTGCATCATCAAACCATATCACAAGGTGTTTTATTCCAAATATGACTGAACAATGAAATTAAAATTCATTTGAAAAAGAAAACAAACTTTATTTTAAAGCTAACTTTAAAAGGCTTCCTTCCTCTTCCTGCCCTTACTCTTGGATAAGCTATCCCTAGCAGGGGCGATTAACAGTATCCAGAGAGATGATGAATTCAGCAAGCAGCACAAAAATAATCCTATTGCAATGGCAGAATTTGAACAGGAAATTTCCTTTAGGAGAGACTCAAAACCACACAAAGCTCCACTCTCTCTTGTGGTGAATTTGCCCAAGCACCATATAATTAGATGAAGCTAGCTTCTCTCTTGGCATAAATCAGCAGAGCACAATTCCTCCCTTACCCATCTGACAAATTACTTTTCCAACCTCAAATAAAATCACACTCTTCTATTATCACGCCAGTGTTCACACTAGCCAGTTTCTGTGGGATCTAACAAGGCAACTTAACCTACTGCAGCAGTGGCAGTTTGCAGGTGCCTCCACATGAGATCTGCACATGCAAATGTCCACAATGATTCCAGACCATCCTGGGAAGATCCATGATAAAGTGCCAATGAAGACACCTCCAGGCAAAAATTGTGGCTAAAGATGCCCCTGTCATCTCTCCCCTGCCAAGCCTGGAGGCTTCAGATTCCATTTATCGGGCAAATCATTTCTCCTGAGTATAAATGAATTATTGTGAAACACAGAGAGATAGAGAAGGGGATACAGAGAGGTGCTCAAGGGCAATTAGTTATCCTGTGGCCAATAGGGAATGCTGCCTTGTATGAAGTCAGAGCATTGGTCCAGTATTGTCTACACAGGAACTAGCAGCCCAGTACTACACAGTGACTGGCAGCAGGTTTCAGACAAGGGGCTTTCCTGGCCCAAGGTGGAGATATTGAAGGCTGAATGCAAGGCAAGTACTCTACCACTAAACGATGGTTCCATCTTCAAGATGCCAATCTGAGATATGACATGAAGGAGAAAGCAACAAAGGCAGAAAACAAATTAAGCTAGAAAGATCAACAAAAGAAATCTTTAATGTATGTAGTACAGGCGGGCCCCTGGATCTGTGGATCCTGTATCCACAGTTTCAATTATCCGCTGATAAGGGGACCCCTGTGCCCCCATACAGTCATTACCTTTGTTTTTGCAATGGTAGCATGGGTGTTGCTCCCTTTAATGCGCTTTCACTTGCTTAAACAGAAGAAGCAATAGCCTGCACACTGACTACAGGGAGACTGACAATGTTAACAGGAAGCAGGAGTTCTCCTGCTTGTCTTATGTTTAAGCAAGTGAAAGCAAGTTCAAGAAGAAACACCCATGTTGCCATCACCACAGTACAAAAACAAAGATAATGACTATGCTGGGGGGGGGGAGATACAGGGGCTTCTATTTTTATAGTGTCCCTCGTATCCGCAATTTACATATCCGAAGGGGGTCCAGGACAGTGAAGCATGCCTGTATTTGCGCTCTCAGCTATTCCACCGGGGAGGTGCTTTTCTCCCTAGATACTTGCAGTCTTGGGTGTCCTACCAAGGGTTGCTTCTCTCCTGGAGATCTGACCTTCAGCCAGGGCCAATTTTCCTGGGCTCACCAGCCTCTGTCAGACAGGGAGGGCTGGCTGAGAACCTTCTAGTTTTTGTCTGACCCTCTTATCGTTGGCTGCAGCTAGAGTTTTCAATCCCCAGTGTTAAATCTTGCAACTGGAGTTTTAAATCTACTGTACAGGCTCCCCCCTCTCCTGCTCCTCTCACCCTGACTTCAGACTCAGCACCCCAATTGTTCCATCAACGCAGAACTGCTTGGACTGTTCCTGGGTTATGTCTACTGCTGTTGGCCACATCAGTGACAGCCAGGTGGTTGGGGCCACCTTGATCCTTGTGGGGTGATTGGGGCTGAGGTGCCTCAATGGCACTGGCGCCCTTGGACAATGCACTTTGCTTCACACAGAAAGAAAAGGCCGGCTCATGCTCTGGGGTTTTATAGTCTAAAACAGACAAAAAGGAGATAACAGAGCAGGGGAATGGGGGCAGGAGTAATGAGAGTAAGCATATGTGATCAATTCAATTATATGCACTGAAGCTTGATCACAGGAGAGATTGGGCACTAGGGGCCCAATCCCATCCAATTTTCCAGCTTCAGTGTAGCCATGCCACTGGGGCATGCACTGCATCCTGTGGTGGGGAGGCAGTCACAGGGCCTCCTTAAGATATGGGAACATTTGTTCCCTTACCTCGGGGCTGCGTTACAGTTACACTGGTGCTGGAAAGTTGGATAGGATTGGGGCCTAGGGCATTTAGATTTAACATTCCAGTTTATGTATGCATGGGGGCCACATTTCTTTAAAAAGAAGGCCCTTCACTTTAATTGTTTCTTATGACACTTTCCTCTTGCAGAGAAATGTATATTACATCACATACCTTTCATACTCTTTCCCAGGCCCTTCCTTGAAAAATAGGCAAGCAAATGATCATCTTGCAGAAGCATTATCATATAGCATTATAAGTTGAGTTTCAGTTCCTAGGCAGCTTTACAAGTGCCAATGCCATAATGTTTTGTATGGGGTAACTGCACTCCCTGTTCTGCTTGGCCACAGTTCAGGTATGCAGTGTGGTCTTTTTGTCCTGATTTTGAATGTTTTAAAAAAAGTGATGTGGCCCTAGTGAAGCCTGGCTGTTTTGGCTATTTGGCTCCTTGGAGAAGAAAAAGTATTAAGCAATACATACCCACAAGCCATCCAAACTGTGCTGTACCCCTTGCCCTTCTGAATCAGACATGCTGAACACCTTTGTAGAGGGCGCAGATGTCATCCTAACAGTTGGCTGTGCACAAAGGGGAAGCCGAGAGACCACACGCTCATGTTTGCACGTCAGGTGATGAATTGCGAGGCAGAACTGTCAAAATCACAGCCGGCCTTGAGACTCCAAACCGCTGCTAAGGGGATTATTATGCTGTAACTGCTCACATCTGAAAGCACTGTTCCGTTCAGAAGTAAGAAAGTGCAGCTGTCTAAAACCTGGGAGATGCTTTTTCTTTTTCTGTCCAGCAAATCATAGCCCTATTGATGGCACAGTGGCTTTGCCACCTTGTTTTTGCCTTTTGGTTTCCCCAGAAGGGTGGCATGAAAAGGTTAGGAAATGTTCCTAAGAATGGGCAGATGAGCTTTGAATATGTCTGGAAAAGAAAAAAGGCTAATAATGAAGAGCAGCAGCTCATTTTATGTGCTCCTTCAGTGAAGAAATAGCATGTTTACCTTAAAATAAGCTGTGGCAATGTGACTTGATCAACACTGCCCAAAAGTTCATGGTTAAAGAGGAATCTATATATCCATCAGTGCCTGCCAGCCAAAGACAAATGGTCTATAACATCAGTCAGATACAGAGTCCAATTTATCTGGTAAAGGAAGGTCCACAATCACTTCTCCCAGCAGCCATCTTCTAAGCACATGTCTGCAGTGCACTTATTTTGAGGTTCCTGTTGTACAGACTCTTCCGGCAGGCTATTCTTCCACATTCTCTGCTAACATCAAAAAGAACTGCTCTGACATCCTTTTGTAAAGTGCTGCAGGTAAGTCTGGCCAGCGGTGTCGCTGACTGCTAATATTCTACAGCCCAGTGGCTGGCAAGATATATCTTCGAGAAATGCTGCTTTGTGTCATAGTGAACTGCTGCTTTACGGTCCAGCAGTTCCCAGGGTTGATATTTTCCCAAAAACTCATAGAAAAGGGTCCAGGATCCTGGACAGGTTTGAGAAGAAACATTCACAATCCCTTGGAAACAAGAAGAAAAAAAAGCAACAGTTGAGCAGTGGGTGAGGTTAAGACTCACTGGCATTCCGGGGGGGGGACGGGGACGGGGACACTAAGGTTTTCAGGTGCCTGAATTTCAATGTAAAGCAGTCCCTCCCCCTTGCCTTCAGAGGAATTCATGGCTGCAAAAGCAAAGCAGAGAAGACACCTCACTTTGGTTTTACAGCCACAACTGGCTCTAAAGGCAAGGGAAGTGGCTGCTTTACACCGGCATTCAGGTACCTGAAAAACCTTAGCGTTTTGTTGCCCCTCCAGGCATGCCAGTGTTAAGACTATCCTCATTGCATTCTCAAAAGAAGGACTTGTTTGCTTTTAAAATGTGCTATCACAAAATCTAAAAAAGAAAGGAAGATTTTTTCCCCCAAGCAAGAGGCTCTTAGAAGGAGTGGGAAGCATGGCTGGACTTTACATATGGGGGGGGGCGTATCCTGTATCTGCAGTTTCATTTACGTGTGGATGCAGGAGGATCCCCTGCACCTCCTCTGCACCCTCTGGAGATAAGGAGTGCTGAGCAACCCTTGCCTCCGGAGGGTTTTCTGAGTGCATCCGCATTCAAAATAGCCTTTTAGGCCCAAAAAAGTCACTTCCTGTTTTTTTGTAAAACCAGAAGGCTTCCCTGGCCCTCCTAATGCCTTTTAAAGGCATTTTAACCCCCCCCCCCCAAAAAAAAACCCAGAAGTGACTTTTTTTCTCTGAATGGCCGTTTTGTGACCCACAGAGGCCGCAGCTTCTCTGGGCTTCTGAAGACTCTCCAGAGGTGAGGGGAGCACAGTTCCCATTGCCTCTGGAGGGTGGGGCAATCCTGGTATCTGTGGATTCAGCTATCCGTGGGGGGTTCCAGAGCAGAACCCCTGCGGATAACAGGGCAAGCCTGTACTGGTACTTTCTACTTATATACAGTATGTTTCTATGAACAGATAGATTTTGGAGCTAGACACAATGGTATTTGGTTCCCAGGAAAGGTAGTAAATGCATCCTCTTTTATCCTGAACAGGGTTTTTACTAATGAATCTAAGGGCACATCAACCTCACACAATTCAACTGGTTTAATAGTCCTTCCCTCTTCTCAGGGAACATAGGCTCTGTCAGAATCCAGACTAAATTCTAAATGGATCTGACTCGAGCCCTTTCGACTCTCCCTTCCCTTTCCCTGTCTTAACTGGTTGTGATAGCTTCAGAGAAGGATCACATCTGCGTGACACAATGAAGGAGCTGTTGGCCCTAAATGTGCTGTGAAATGTGACTGTGTCTAGGATGCCTGGGACCATTATGACACTGTAGTTACAATCCCAAACACTCTTGAAAACAATGGAACTTATCTTTGAGTAAACATGCTTTGGCTTGCATTGTAAAACTGGTAAAAAACTGTTACAAGTTCACTGTGTACATCTGAATTAAGAGGACTGCTATGTATTCTCTAAGTGCAATCAAACTCACACATGCTTGGAAAACAGTCACACTATAACTGGTGCAAAATGTTGATGACAGGCCTCTCTGACAGGGATGCCTGCTGGACAAGATAAGTCTGGTGCGGGGGTGAGGAGAGGGTGGGGAGGGGTGGAATGGGGAGGGGGAAGGCGGTGACAGGGTGGTGTGGGGGATCAAGCCTGGGAGAAGGTGGGATCAGTGGTATACCGCACACTGTATACTATCCCCCTTCCCAGGCCTGATCTGCTGACACGGATCAACTAGGACTTGTGACAGCGATATTGCTAGCACAGGTCTGAATTGATCCATTGTGGCTGCTGGGGCTTACCCTAGGGCAAGGGAACAAATGTCTCCTTACCCCGAGAAGACCTCCAGCAGCTGAAATTACACTGCAGGATGCAGCAGAGCCTGCATCAGTGGGCTATTTAGTCCCATGGGAATTTAGTCAGGATTGGGCTAAATATGGTGCAGGTACACTGCAGCCGACTCACCTATCTCCAAAAGTATGAGTACACCAGGGTCACCTTGCTTGCCTGATTTTATTCATTTTATGTAATTATTATTTATTGTTATTTGGTATTTAAGAAAAAGACACACAAAGATTCCTCAATCTAAAAGACAAAACACATTCTGAGAAAGAGAAACAGAAGGTCATATGAGTTTAAAAAGCTCAACATCAAAAGAGGTTAACAGTGAAAGAAAATGTCTGGAGCAACCTCATGTTAGGAAACAAATCCTAAAATGTTATTTGAGTACAGACAAAGAAGCAGCAGAATCAGAATTCCACAAAGAAAGGACTGAGAACAGAAGACAACCAAGCATGAGAGAGAGAGAGCAGATATGAAGTATGGTTTTAACCAAAGCACATGAGACAGAAAATTGAATGGCAACCAACCATGTGGTGAAGCGAGTAGGAGAAACTTGCCCCAGTGTGCACATGGCCACAGCACAGGATGGCACTGTGACTTCATCAGAGCATGACACTGAACACTGAAGTTATGTTTATAAGATTAGAGAACCCAGATGTCTTTTTTAAAACTTTGAAATAGAAGTTCCATTCTGTCTGATGGGCTTCAATCAAACTTGGCTCAGCAAGCGCTCCAGGCACTATGGGAGGAGTGGGGATACAGAAAGGAAGGAGGAGATGGGAGGAAAAGAAGGAGAGGCTCTGCTTCCCTATCCCACCATCTTCATCAAGCTGCCAGGACAGCAGCCTGATGGTTAAACACCAGCCAGCTAAAGGTGCGGGTGGATAATTAGGCTCATTGGAGTGAAGAGTATGAACTGGGTCATAATGCTCACCTTGTTTTAAAGGATAAATTATGAAACTCTGAGGTTTCTTGGAGCTAAAGAACTCTGAAACTCAGTGACATCTGTACTTCTCTGAATGAGACTTCTGAAGACATTTTTTTAAAAACGATAACACCTTCAGTCCTTTGAGTGAGCTGTCATCTCATTGGTGCAGTTTGCTCACCTATTCACTGTTTGATTTTTTTTTAATCCCACATTGCAACCTAGTCTGGCCAGCAGAATACTGTTTGTGATCCAACACCAGTGGCAGTTCATTAGATGCCAGGGCATTTCCAGGACAGAGACTTGTGCACAGTTAGGGTTTCCTCACCATCACCATTCCAAATTACAACCTACATTCCTACTGTAAAAATGTTTGTCCAATTTGAGGAAATGCTTGACAGCAGATACGTTACTCCCTAGCAGTGTTGACTAGCCTCTTTGTTCTAGAAAGAAACCTGTTTTTCCCCCACATTCTTTCTTTACAACAAGGCTTTGTCACTATTAAAGCATCGTTATCCCTTGCCACTGAGTCCCCTGCAAGGAAATGTTTGCTAAGCCAGTTTGAGGTTACCTACACAATGGACTATTGAAGCTTCATTGTCTGAATGCATTTGAGGAGGACATAGATACATGGAAATGTTTCCCCTATACTTCTGCCAATATATGCAATGTGCTCCTATCCCTTTATTTTCTTAAAATCTCCTGATGCTTCTGCCTTTTTAACCAGCTCTGCTGTTAGTTCTAGAATGATGTCCTTAAAATGTCAGTGTTCATTCTCAGCCCCCAGGGAAGAGGTCAGTTTGCACCAATGTATCAACAGTTCAAAAATTCTGAATGTTTCATCTTCTACCTTTGGTGATAATTTTCTTCCTTGTACCCAAACAGTGTCATTTCTCTTGAAAGATTGCCATTAGGAATTTTTGCCCACTGGGCGGTTCTTTAAACTTTATTATTAATATATTCCAAACATTTCTTCTATTTAACCAACAACTCTTGACTGAGCAGTAAGTTGTGGCTATTGTAGCAAGAGTAATCTTGCAAGCCACTTGCAGGGATGGGTTTATGGAGGTGTAATTTCTTATGAATGGGCTTGACTATTCAGACCATAGAATATACTCTCTGAAAAGCACCATAAAGGAGTGTATCAAAATTCCATTTTGCAGAAAGGTATTTCGAATCTGCAGTGTAGGGAGGGCTGGCTGGCTCTGAACAGCAGTGATACAGCATTTCTAGTGTTGAGTTTGAGGTTGAATTTCACATGAAGTGGTTTCAACATGTGAGGGCAGAGGCATACTTACCCTGCTCCACTCCCAGGGCGGAGGTCTAAGATGCCACCCCCTACCTTTCTAGTGCAACAGAGTCTCGCATGACCTTAAAATCGACTGGGGAAGCGTTCTGACACTTCCCTGTGGTCTTAAACTGCACTTCCGGAAAACCAGAAGTACTGTTTCTGACCATGTCAGGAAACTCAGTGAGGCTTCCCATGCAGTCCTACAGATGCACAGACTTAGACTTGCCTGGGGCATTTGCCCCGTTTGCCCAGTGCTAGGTCCGCTGTTGTATGAGAGTACATCTTTTCAAGCAATTTCAAGCAATCTATAAAAATGGCCTCTAATCCCTTCCAAGACACACACACACACACACACACACACACAGAGAGAGAGAGAGAGAGAGAGAGAGAGAGAGAGAGAGAGAGAGAGAGAGAGAGAGAGAGAGAGAGAGAGAGAATTACTTCTGGTGACAGCTTGAGCCTAGGATACGTAGGTATAAAAGACAATTGTTATTGTTGCAAATCCAGGCTATGCACTTGTTTGAGAGGGCAAGGTTACACTAACATTTATATTAAATTGTGCAGGTCCAGGTCCAAACCTTAATTATAAGGCTCAAGTCATTAAAACACGTTTCTCTACTATAGCATGCCCATATACTGGATCAAATATGCTTAGACTACACTGCTAGCACCAGAAGAACTGTTTAACTATATCAGAAGTATAATTGGCAAGACACGTTTTATTAATTTTCAATATTAGAATTAATAGAAGTCTATAATTAACTAATGAATAAAGCATAATCAGACTGAAGTAATTTCAATTAAAGTATCTGAATATGTTTTGAACTGTCCCAGGAGCAGGGATTTCTTAGACAGTCATGTGTAGCAAGGGAAAATGAATTAAATGATTGGGGGTGGGAAAGCTGTCAATACTGTCCTTGAGAAGTTTGCTTGAGATTATTAATGAGAATATCCTTGCTGCAAAAGTCAGTTTACAGTGAAGGATATCGGATTATAAATTTGCTATTTGTAAACTTAAATAAATTGCTCAGATTTTTAGTCCAAGGTGAGATTTTTAGGTTGACCCAGTATGAATTTTGGGGGTTTTTTTTTGGGGGGGGGGGGGTTGTTGAACAATTATTGGGTTGTTCACCAATAATTTGAAAAGGATATATCTGTTTGCCTTTGAACAATTAACGTCTGTCACATTTGAACAGAGCCAAGTGTTTTCTATATCAATGGACAATTAAGGTGGCAAAAGAAAAAAATATATCTGGCAGAACAACCACATTTCTTTCTATTTCTTTAATAAGTGTATACAAGTAGAGGGAATTGAGGAGACAAATGACTTTATAGGACAATCCAGTCTGAAACTCCAATATCGTTGGAAGCCAAATGCGGAACGTTACAATGAAAATAGCGAAAGGGGCAAGTATGCCACAATTCAGCAATTATGGGAGGATCCGTCTGCTTTGTCCCCCTTACCTGTGTCCCTGGTGCTGCCCCATAATCTTATTTCCTACTCCTTTCACTGTTTCTACCTCTGCATTGCCATGCATTTAAGAAAGGATAGCACTTTTAATATATACATTTTTGGAAAATGGTGGATGCAGCAAGTGGCAACAGCAGCTGTGGTGGCCAGAAGCCATGTCAGAAAATGATATGGAGGGGCAGTGACAGGAGCCTGGTGCCAGGGTACAATCAGAGGTGGCAGGAGCTGGGGGGCAAAGCAGCAAGTGGGAGAAAAAGCGTGCAGCATTGGAAACAGGTTGAGAGGTCAGATCCACTGCCCAAACTGGCCAGGATCCAATCTTACTCAAAACTGTATGCACTGCCATAGTAGATAACATTCAATGAGACCCTGTAGAAGCAACTACTTCCTTCTATGCAGGGACCTATTTTGACGCTTAAACCTCATCATTTCCCTTGTCCCACCTTCAGCTGCAATTCTTGTGGTTTTTCACATACAGTGTGTCTGTGTGTGGGGGGAACCCTCTGACATATATAATCTGTCATATGAAAGTCGACACACACTGTCACTGTGGTGTCGCAGATAGATACATTTAAAATGGCCATGAAACTTTCAGTTTTTCAGAACGATGCCTGCAGGATCATCAGGACAATGCAGAATGTACAGAGCAATGGTGAGTGCCTTTGGGGTGGGCGATGTGAGAGTCTTTGGGATGTGAGATGTAAGGGAATCTTTGTTCCCTTATCTCAATGCAGCTGCAATGCAGCTTCGGTACTGGAAAATTGGATAGGATTGGGCCCTTAGTACTTGGGCCCAAGTACTTAGTACTTGAGATGTACTATAAACAAATGGAATGCCAAATGGATGAACATACACATTAAATCAAAAGTCTTACTTCATTTTACTGTTCCACATTTGCAAAAAAAATGTCATGATACATTGCAACGATGAAACCACAGCAGTAAGATACAGCTACCTACAGTACCAACCAAATCAACTAAATCTGTGTTTGCCTAATTACTGTTTACAAAATTTGTAGTCAAATAGGACAAACTTTGAGGCCAAACTATGCCGTGTGAACTGACAGGTTAACTGCTGATATTCCACCCTGGCCTTTTAAAGCTGAGTACATAAAGATCTGGGCCTCCCATCACCCCAGTATCCTTACCACTTCATAGATTAGCAAGACCTGCACGATAACCCTATGCATGTTTATGTAGAAGTACATTCCATTGTGTTCAGTGGGGCTTCCTCCATGGAGGAATACATAGGATTGCTTCATAAATGAATGTGCACAAAGTCATGCTTTAAGCACTGAGACAAAATGCTTTTTCCAAACTAGGTGATTTTTTAAAAATTGCACATATGTTTTGCACTCCCACCTTAAATGCCTCATTCAGAAATCCACCTCCACTAATCTCAGCAGAACACATATATGTCTGAATGTGTCATGTTAGGATCATAGGCTTCTTCAAGATGAACAACACTGTTAGCTGAATATTAGTTTTCTATAGAACCCTACTTTGTAATTTCCATTTCAAACATGCACACAATTGGTCATACAACACTGACAGAGACCCATATTTAGAACAATTTTTAAAATTTCATAACATGAATTTAGTGAAGCCAAGCCATAAAAATGTGTGTGAATATTTTACCATTTTCACAGCACTGCATCAAAGAAAGCATTAAAGGACATTATCACCCTAGAAATATTCCTTTTTAAAAAACAAAAAGCTAAATGTCAACATTTTCATTATATTCCATGTGCTTGAGTGCTTTTGTGGAATACAATTATCAATTTTTTTTCTCTAAACTGTTTGTTTACAGCGCTATTTTGGGTATGGTAAAAATGCATTTGGCAAGGATAAAATGTTATAGCATGAACATTTACTATAGTCAACACATATTCTAAACATTTTAGACATGTTACTGTTGCACCAGAAAGAGGGGATCAATAAATGTAGAATACTGGACTGTGCAGCCTTTGCATGGATAGTAATGTTTACATTTTATCGGTATCGGAAAAGAATTGTTACCCATAGGAGTCACTGTGACCCAAAAGATCTCATGGGGAAACGTGATAAAAATGGTGTCTTATGCTTACCACACCCACAGACCACCCCAGGGAACTGGGGTTTCTGCATCTCAACAATACCTAAGGTTAATGCCTAGGACAACTGGAGAGCCTTGGATCTGAATGCAGCAATAGGTTCATAAAAATGTATTCTACGCAGTTGATCAGGTCCAGTTTACCCTCTGGTACAAATACATAGTTACACATCTCATTGATTCTAACATGGAATTAAGTCACACATCTTTGGATGCTGCTGCTGTAAACTAACAAAGTAGCTGTATTCTCTCTTCTGCATCAATAGAACGCTTTTCAACCAAAAATGCTACCTGTTTCCAAAATAAACAAGCCATCTACCATTTTTGCTTCTGTGATTACTTCATGTTTTTAATCCTGCAAAAATATAATGATATAACCTAACACACATCCCTTTAACCCCTTTAATCCATATGCATTGACAAGATTTCCATTTTTTCTTTAAATTGGCACAGAAGGCCATCGAGCTGGTTATGTTCATGAAATGGTATTCCAAGGAAGTTGCTATGTCAGGGGGGAATTTATCTGAATGCAATAATTTTTTTAAAAATCCAAAATGCATTTATTGAGAATTAAACATTTCACCATTTTTTCCAATTGTAGAAACATTATTTTCAAGTTCAAAGTAAATCACTTGCTATAAAAATTCAGCTCTGCTGTACAGGATGGCACAGATTGCCCTGTTTCTGAAAGCAGTATGGATGAAATACCCTTTTGTAACTCCCCAAAAATCATTACTAATTCTGTTTTTTCCCCCAGATGTTGCTTTAATTCATACTCCAAAAGCCCAGTGTTCAGGCATTTCCCTTGTGAAGTCACAAGGTTCAGATTTATGCAGACAAGTCAAGCCCCCATATTTTTGTGGTCTCATGTTTTATGCACTCAGTGGTAACCATCTGACAAAAGCAGTACAGAAGGGCTATCAGACATCTGGCTTCTCCACAGTCTATCGGCGAGCTGTAACTGTCATAAGGATTGCTTCATACATGATAGGCAGGACAGCTGTAAAAAGACCCTATTCCAGTAACCAATGCCATTATTTGCTTTTTGTACTGTCACAACAGTCCATGGTCAAGAATGCCCTAATTCTAACACCGTATCTATAAGAATCAAACATTTCCCTTTATCTAGTGAATGGCGAATGGTTGGAGCAATCAGAACGTTATAATTTTATAAAGACATTAGAGATAATCACATATTAGAACTAGTTCAGAATCACATGGCATGAGCAAATTAATACTGTATTACTGCAGGTGCATGAATTATCTATTTTTAAATGTGCCTTAAAAATGCTTTGCACATATAAATCACAGAGAGCTAAGGTGGAGCCTCTTTCACTGATGGGCTAGTATGGTCAGATCTAATTTTGTGTTGTTATTGTGGTGGGCAGACCCTTGAAGCATTGGCAGAAGTTGCCAGAGCAGTGTGGGAAATAGCCACAATGAAGCAATTTAATAGTAGTAGTTGTGTGCAACTAAGATAACATAGGGCACAATCCTAACCCCTTATGTCAGTGCTTTCCAGCATTAACTTAAGGGCAATGCAGCTCTGAAGTAAGGGAACAAACATTCCCTTACTTTGAGGAGGCCTCCGTGAGTGACACCCAACTGCAGGATGCAGCACACGTTCCATTGGCACCGCTATGCCAGTGCTGGAAAGCACTGACATAAGGGGTTAGGATTGCACCCATAGGCAAAGATGGTTGTATTTTAAAAAATTATGTAGTGAATCCTGCCCCCCCTGGAATTGGCACAAGGGAGGAGATATGCTCAGTGATAAAGCTCATGCTTTGCATTCAGAAAGTCCCAGGTTAATCACCTGCATTTCCAGGAAGGTCCGAGAAAGACCCCTGTCTGAAACCTGGAAAACTGCTTCCAAATGGGGTCGACAATCCTGAGCTAGATGAGCCAGTGGTCTGAGATTTGGATGGCAGCTTCACACACCATGTGGTTATTCCAAATGGAGAGATCGGCTCTAGGGGAAAATTCCTTAGGATCTGTTTGTTCTCTCGTCCTGTTCTCCATGTGAAATGTGACATTTGTATTTCACATGGAGAACATATACTAATATACTAAATATACTAATATACTAATATACTAATATGTATATACTAATATACATATACTAATTACAAAATGTGTAATTAGTATACTGATGATGTTAGTTATTTAAAAACATTGATATCCCACATTTTGCCAAATGGTCTCCAGGCGGCTTCCTATATACAGTAATTAGAACTGCAGTAACATGAAACACATGGAGCCAGCAGTTTAGAGATACAGTAAAGACAGTAGGAAAAAGAAAGCAGGGCCAACTCAAGCCTCTTGAACCCTGTGGAATGATGTTGCACCACTCCCCACCTACCCCTGGGCAGCATGCTTGTCATCCACCCACTCTCTTCTCCTTCACGCTTCCTCTTCCTTCCCTTCTACCTTCTGAAGATCCAGGGCAAAAGTGGGATAAGCAGTGATTACGAATAGGTAACGGGGCATCAGCCTGCAAGTAGCTGATGAAGACAGGCAGAGGCACACATGGAATGCAGCCCACCAATCTGCCAGCTGAAGCTGTCACTTCACCAGACCTCTTGAGTGAATTGGCCTGGTGAAAAGGATCCCAATACTACTAAAGCCATCAAAGACAGGAGAATAAAGGAAGGTTTCATATGACACACAAAGGGTAACCGTAGTGGGGGCCCAAGAATCAGGTTCTAGCAAATGGCAACACCCCACAAGCCCCTCCTCACCCTCTTTAAACAGGGGTTGATCTGGGACAGTAACTGCTGCCACCACTCAAGACTAGGTCAATTCAGGCAGGAGACCAGCTTGGGAAAACTTCCCTCCAGTGAGGCACTGAGCCGCCAAAGCCTCTAGTACTAGGCTGCAATTAAGCTCCATTTTTTCATTAAACCTGTAGTTCCTATGATTTTTGGAAAGCCTGGAATCCCATCTTTGTTTATTCAGACAGGAGCTTTGGATGTTCCTAAATTTATCAATGGGTCTTGGTGTCGGGCAGCCCGATCCTGAGCTGCCAGATGTGCGGGGCTGCAGTGGTGCTGAAAACGGCTGCTGCTGCATCCAGCATGCTCCAGGTAGCTGCCGCTGGCTCCTCAAGAGAAGGGAACTTTCATCCCCTTCCCCTGGGTAAAGTGAGTAGCGCCACAATGGTCGCCGTAGAATCAAGAGCCTCCATGTCAGGCCATGAGCCCGCCTCCCATCCACCCTGTTCCCTCTCCCTGGAATACCTCCTCCCTGCCCTCTCTCCACCCTCCCTCTGCCTCTCTCCTCCCCGGAACACCTCCTCTCCGCTCCCCCCACGCCTCCACATACCTCTCCACTGCTTGGTGGTCCACGCGACCACTGAACGGCAGAGCTCCGATGCTATCCCAGCACCGGCCAGCACTGGGCTAGCACAGGCAGCGTACCGATGCTAGGGCCTGCAAATGTGCTTTACTGCACGTTTGCGACAGTGTGTGCCAGTGGTGAGCTGGCACGCTAAGCTCAGAATTGGGGCTCTAGGTAGCTACAAATACTTTCTGCCAACTCCACTCCTCTCAGAAGGCTGCAGACTTCACTTTCATTGTGGCCACCTCTTCTTCTTCTTCTTCTTCTTCTTCTTCTTCTTCTTCTTCATCATCATCATCACCTCACCACCATCTCCATCACCGTCATCAATAATAATCAGCCTAACCTACTCCTCAGGCTTACTGAGAGCGGGATAGCCCCATGTACACCATGCTGAGCGGCTTGGAGGAAGGATGGGATCCTCTTTTATAAAAAATTAAATAAATAAAACATGCATCTGACATGGTTAAAACTCCACTTTTCTTTAAAGCCTCAGTCAGAATGGAGAATAGAGGATTTTGTGAACTGCTGGTTTGTGGCAACACAATATTATATAGAGAATTTTGTTTAACAGATAAACCTTAAACTGTATTGTACAGGAAATCTGAACTCACAAAGATCTTGCTACTGTCTTTCTTTCCTGATTCTCTCTATCCTCTAGCTTGAAGAGAAGAACATTTGGTTTGGAAAAACAGGGTTGTTTGTTTCCCCCCCCCCCCCAATAACTCTGCTACCCCCTGAGGGCATCTCTAAGTTTGTCCCACCAGTGTGCTGAACAGACTCTGCTGTCTGCCACATGCTGCTCATTCTTTCAATCACTGAGGCCAAGCGCTGGGTGGCAAAAAGCCAGCCTAGTATAATACCCACAGCCAGGTTGGCAGAGCGACACTGGCAGAGGAAACAGAGAGGTAGGAATTAAAACCTGAGCCGTGTTAAAAAAGAAAGCTCTTATCTTCACCAAGCCACAACTCAAAAATGAAATAGGATTCATCCTAGGCAGAAAGGGATTTGACAGAAGAGGAGGAGAGGTTAAATGTTATGGGCAGATACCTGTGGCCTCACTTCTGGTGGTCAGGCTAGTGAAATGGCCACAGCTAGCTTTAACTGCGGTCTTATACTGAGGTGGGGAGATAGAGGAACACTGCGGGCATTACAGGCCCAACACAGAAAATGATTACACTGCTCCAAGGGTACATATGTTTTTGGACTGGGTAATGCAACTTGGAGAAGTAGAAACATGCACCCCCTTCCTAGGAGCGGGATCTGTGAAAGACATGCAAATGCTTGTGCTGGTGTCTTGAGGGGTTGAGGCTTTGAGGGATATTGTAATTCACTCATCCATCTGAATTGCAGAGAGCAGTGCCACATTTCTGAGGGGCCAGTCTTGACTCTTGAAACAGCTTTGCTTCCACTCCCCTGCAATACAACACTGCTCTCAACATTATGGTTTCACCTCCTGTAGAGAATTTCTGGGAACCTGCTGTGCTTGTATGGAAGAAATGTGGGGAGGGTATTATGCATTATAGCACTGGGATTATCCAACTACCATTATTTATCATGTGCTTAACAGAGCAATCCAGTGTGTGTATGTATGCATGTCTACTCAGAAGGAAGCTCCACTTAGTTCAATGGAACTTATTCCCTGTAAGTGCTTATGGGGTTGCAGCCTAAATCTAGGTGCAGTACGGAAGGCAAGTCTGGATAGAGCTTGGGAATGCTGTGGATGCTGCCTTGAGTTCCATATAAAAATGGTGAGGTATGAAGCATGGGATGCTGAATATGGGGGTGTTTGGGGTCATGGGTAGGGAATACATTGACATGGGGGAGCATGGCTGATAGCCAGCACACTCATGTTCCCCCATGCACACATTCAGATTGAATACTTGAGCAGTTCCATATGAACCAAATATTTATATGGTGGAGTGTTCACTCATGTACACCACAACCTGCAGCCTGAAATGGTATAGCCCAACACAAACATACCTCCTTTGTGAGAATTAGGTCTATGGTGTTCAGCATGAAACAAACAGAAAGAGGAACAAACTACATATATAAATTTTCCTGCCCCCAACAATTTATCATTCCTCACTTACAAAATCTTCCAACAGGAAGTTAGAAATCTAATGTTCTACTTTATATTACTTTTCTTTCCTCTGGCCATTCTTGTTTAGATTTCAATTGTGAGTTTGCACACATATGGGTGAGATTTTGGCAGAAGGGGCTTCGCTTCTGTGCTTTAATGGCGGCAAAATGCAAATACATTGGGGTTTATTGCACTCTGGCCATCAAAGTTCACTGAACCCCAATTATTTGTGACTTCTTCCAAAGACTATGTTCCTCTGACTTATCGCAAAGTGACAGTGCATGAAATTAAGTCATGTTAAGATGTTCTTAGCAATGACTTCTCTGCAAATATATAAACTTTCTCAGACAGGTTATAGTCTCTCAACTGGCCAAAACTGACTGTTTTCAAGTTGCACAAAATAATTCAGCCTTAGATTCTGACAGTCACATTTATCTGCCATAATTCAGCTCAGACCCAACGTTTTATGACTGGAAATTAATCCTCAGATTGTAAAGTGGACTGTAATATCTGCCTAACACAAGGTGTAGAAAGAATAAAATGACAACACAAACAAGCAACAAAACAACATTTAACAGTTCCTAGGTCCATATTTTCAATACGGCAGACAACTTATATGTCTCTTGTTTATGTCAGTAAGCTTCCTGGAATCAGCATTTATTATCTTGAGAATTTGAATGGAAAACATTATCCAGAGAAAAATATTCAAAGGAACCCCTTGTAAACCTGTTTACAACTACCCCACACTGTCATATAAAACCTTCAATTAAAAGGAAGATTTTACCACACAAGATCCCACAGCCAGTTTTAAATTCTATTTATAAGCCACATTTTATAGTCAAAAACAAGATGTTGAAACATTTCTGAACGAACTCTAAGAAATGTTGTGTGATTCGGTACCATAGAAATCAATGCAAGATGTGATTTGTGCAGAAATCTGATATTTCCTGATATTACCTGATATTATGACTCTTCTCTCAGCTGGACATGTGAACTAGCTCATTATCAAGTACTGTACAGTGTTGGATGGTCTATCAAGTAACATGATGTTCCGCATGTTTCATCCATGGCAGTGGTTCTCACACTTTTAGCACTGGGACCCACTTCTTTAGAGTGAGAATCTGTCAGGACCCACCGGAAGTGATGTCATGACCGGAAGTGATATCATCAAGCAGGAAAAAATTTTAATAATCCTAGGCTGCAATCCTACCCACACTTATCCAGGAGTCAGTTCCATTGACTATCATTATTAAAAACATATACAGCCTGTTCAATGTACAGGTCTGTAACAGTTTCCCAGTCACATCCCATGGGAGCATCAAGTCTAATATATTAAAAGGAAATTTTGAAATGAATGGGGACCCACCTGAAATGGGCTCGCGACCCACCAAGTGGTTCCCGACCCACAGTTTGAGAAACACTGATCTATGGTATTTCATCATGTCATCACTTGACATTGCAGGCATTCTGTGATAGATATAAACAAAGAGAGGGTGGTGCACATTGTGGATGTTTCAGGCCTGCCTCACAGAAACACATGAGATGATCACACCCTTCTTGGAATACAGCAATTCAGAATGGACTGGAGGTGTGGGGATAGACTGTCTGAATATTCAAACTATCTTCTCCCAGATGGCGGGGAAATCTTCATTCAGACTGATTCCCCACCTGCAATCTTAACTGGTGTAATCTAGGACCAGTTTTGTTCCCTTACTTTGAGGAGGCCTCTGTGACTCCGCCCCTCCCCCATGGCAGGATACAGCACACACTCCATTGGCACAGGTGCATCAGTACTGGAAGGTTAGGTATGATTATGCCCACAATGAGCTAACCATATTCACTTTTCCAGAACTCAGATTTTGATGCAAATGTTCAGTGTCTTAACCCTCTGGGTGTCCAGGAAATAAATACGTTTGTTACTTTTCCACTTTTCTTTCACGATGGAAAATAAGGTGACATATATGGGATTCTCTCAGCCAGACACAGATCAGATTCAGATTTGCTTAGCTTCAACAAGGTGGCTGCATCATATGGTCTCAGTCAATGCCACTGGGCAAAGTTAAATGTCAAGGTGAGGAGGCATTAGCCAGGGAGCATTTTTATTTTCTCTTGGACGCATCTCTAGCTTCCCTCATCTCATTCTATATTTTCCTTTTCCCAGAATCAGTGTTGGTGTCGGGTTTCTTGGGCTGTTGGGTCCCCAAGGTGCCTCCACTTGCCCAATGGTGCACTGGATGTTTCCACTACCACCAGTACTGAGGCTTCAGGGGTTATCCCAGCTGGCTGGATCATGGGGACTATGACCAGAGCCCTAGTCAGCCAACCACTAATGCCACTCTGACTAGAATATTATCCCAAGCTCATTACAGGTACGCCTCACGTTTCAATGATCCATTCTTTCAACACTTTTCAATGTAACTAGAATGGAGTGCAAAGCCTGCTGGGGCACTTCCCTGCTGATTCACCCGGTGATATTGGTGCGTGTGCCTAGGCCTGGCAGGCCTGAATGCTGCTTGTAGTATGGGACATGCATTCTCACTTGGCTCTTGAGCCACGGGGCGCTGCCGAGTGAGGCACCTTAGCAGTGCTTCCATCCAGGCATGCAGGGAGCAAATGGGATGAAGAAATGGGAGGCAGGAGCGTTTTGGAACTTCAGTAGCTGGAAGATGGGGGTGGACCAACAAGGCTGTGTCAGTATTTAGATGGGAACCAAAGATTGTCTCCCTCTACGCCTCAGAAGCAGTAAGGCAGAGAGGCTGATTCAGGAGAAGGTGTCAGGGTGCAGCAACCCTCTCCCATGGGAATTGCCTGAGGCCTCCTGGCAGTTGCAAGCTGAAAAAGACTGAGCTCTGTGTTTCGATGATTTCCAGTTTTCAGAAGCACTCCAGTCCCTAACCTGTCAAATAAGCAGGGGATGCCTGTGCCTTTCTCCCTTTTTCTATGGCAGGGACTAAAGGAAAAGAAGTCCATCAGAGCTTCATATATGTTTAAGAAACTTGAGAAAGAGTTGGACAACAAAGAAGGAGAAACTCTTTTTAAAAAGCCACTGAGTTCCACCAGACTTCAAGCCAAATCCTGAGCTTACTGCTGGTGCACACTGTTGCAAACATGCTGTAATGCCCATTTGCAAGGGTTAGCGCTGGCCAAGCACCGGAGCTAGCCCTGCATGAGCCTGCGCTGTGCCAGCTCCAGTGCTGGGACGTGTTCCGCCACTTGGCGGTTGCCTAGACTGCCTGGCGGAGGAGAGCTGAGTGGGGGGAGGCATGGGGGGAGGCGGAGAGGAGGCATTCCAGGGTGGGGGGAGGCGGGCAGAGGGCAGATGGAGGGCAGGGAGGAGGCAGAGCAGGAGGAGGGAGTGAGGCAGGAGGGAGGCAGGACTGGTGGAGCCGAGCTCCACCAGATGCAGAGCACTATTTCGGGTCCAACATAGAATTCTTTGATTCTGCAGTGGCTCAAGAGGGAAAGGGGCTCAGGGGAACAGGGTGAAAGTCATTTTCTCCTGAGGAGGCAGCGGCAACTGCCTGGGGTGTGTTCGACGTTGTGGCCACCATTTGGGCCCAGCGGTAGCCCTGCATGCCAGGCATCTCAGGATTGGGCTGCCCGTTCCTTGTTACAACAGGCACCATGCTCCAGCTTCTAGGCTCTGTTCCCCCAGCCTCTGTGTCTCCTCCTCAAGAGACCAGGCAGGAGCCTCTCCTTCTGCATCAGTTTTAAAATATTGTTGCAGCATCCATTGGTCTTCCATTCCAGACTATGCTTCACAAGAGCCTGGAGACTTATACACACTCAGAGGTTGCTATCTTTCCCCAAGCAATCATGCTAAGGGAGAAGCTTTATGGGAACTACATTTTTATTCCTGTATTACGCTAACCAAAAAGCCACCTAAAGTGACATGCAGAGGATTTAGAAAAAAATTACCCAGAGTACTGTAGCTACCTAAAGAGAGAAGCTAATTGCCAAGCTCTAGAAATAATGCTTTCAAGATATAATACATCACTGACACGTGGCTTTTACAATTCCCTTCCAAAGAGATTAAAATCAGCAAAGTATATAACCTAAGAATATAAGAAAAAATCCCAGTTGGATCAGTCCAAAACCCATCTAGTCCAGCCTCCTGTATGTCACAGTGGCCCACCAGATTCCTCAGGGAGCACACAAGACAACAGGAGACCTGCAACCTGGTGCCCTTCCTCACATCTGGCAATCTGAGGTAATGCTCTGGCCTTCTCAGAGTTCCTCTCTTTTTCCTTTTTGTACACACACCAAATGCATGCCTTCATTTTAACAAACCAAAATTTAAAACAGAAAAGAAATGACACCTGCCACAAAAAGAACATAACGGTTAACATGATTCCCCAATCCCCAAACCTGCTCCAGTATCCCGTTAGATATTATATCTGGGTATCTTATTCTATTGCCCTCAATCAGTGCCATTGTCGCCTCGACGCAGAGAAGAACCTGGGAAAGCAAAAGAAAGCAGAACTCAGGCAGCTAAAAGGGCCGGTTTGCTGAGACAAAAGATGATATCATGTCGAGACAAATTACAGAGGTGCTACGTCTAAATGTGCTGAAGCAATAAGTGCCACACAACAGCCATATCAGCAGGGCTGCGAGGTGCCACTTGCTTGCTTATGCTGGTGCACTGAAAGCAGGCAGGGAAGATGCAACTCACTCCTTATTCAGGTCACGCACAAGCTGCTTCCCAGCCATTTCAAAGACAGCTCGCTACTGGGCCCCCTGCAGGACATCCCACACCATATCTCCCAAAAAGAAGCAATTAGAACTGACAGGGAGCCATAAACTTGAGGGCAGAGTTCTATCCTGCCAACACACATGGTATGTTTTTATTTTTTTAACCAGTCTATCGATATTTGCCCACTTATTCCTGCAGGGGGTTTGGACTATGCACCACAAACATTCAAAGGCATTTTCAAAAATGCGTTCTTGAGAACGGATTAGCACAGCAGAGAATTCTTTCTACAAAATTGTATTGCATTCCTGTACCTGGACCAATTTTGTGTGGCACTGCAGCCGACAGACATTGCAGACCCTGTCGATACAGGAGATGAAATAGAATGTTATTCATCATGCTGTTGTCATCTGATCATTTGGGCCTCTTTTCAAAACCTGCTGACATAGAAAAGGCATTATGAAATTATGCCTTCATAATAAGGCATAAAATATTACAAAGGGAATAAAGGTAGGAATCTTTGCCTGTGATGTGGAATTACATAAGAAGGAGTATCTGCCTTCAAGAAGCATATAAAATACAATTAATAAGTAGATGTGGGAGAAAATGATTTTATTTTTTCATGGATTTTGGTGTTTTCCAAAAGTTAGAAGCGCAGAAAGCAGTGTTATGTGCTTTTATTCAAAATTTACATGATAATTATAAATAATAATTGCTTTAAAACTATACTACATAGGTGATATAGGTGGTATAGTGTCTACAGATGCAGCCACAGTCATTACCCATGTACCCCCATTAAGTTATAAATAAAAACCAAATAAAATGGGTTTTTGTTTTATTTTCTTGCAAATTTGCATTTTTTTTCTCAAAAATGAGAGATGCAGAAAGCAATATTATGCATTTCTATTTTGTTATCACTTTTTTCATGTGTATCAGTGTGAACACTGATGTGAACGCTCCCAGAACATGCTTTATTTGTTTTTTTCTCCATCGTCTCCAAAAGATGAGACACAACAATTCCACCTGTCCCTGCCTACATTGCAGATTCCACCCATCCGACTCAATGGAGCCATATTTGCCCTGTCCCTTCTTGGACAAGGGAGGGCAGGAAAACGAGCACCTCATTGGGTAACTGGGGAAGGAAGGCAGAGCCAGTGTGGTTGCATTGGCTGCCCACCTTTCCAAGCTCAGTTTGGCTGAGTCTATCATTAGCTATCGCTCTCACCCTTCCATTGGAATACTCTGAGGCTAGCAGGTTGCCATTGAGGAGCTGGATGGGTATGTTTTGGCCTCATTTGACTGGCCTTTTTTCGTCTACCCCAGACTGTTCTGAGGGTGTGGTGATGTTAACCAGGTAGGTCACAACTGGCAGGTGTCATGTAGGACAGGGAATAGGGACTTGATGCACACTCTGAGGTAAGCAAGTCACAGCGGGAACCAGAACCTATTTCAAGAAGCTCTCTCAAGAAATGCAGAGATGCTGGCTAGTGACCTTTCAGGTTTGGATTGCAAAGTCTACCCTAAAGACTTTCCAGCTTGGGACTGAACACACAAAGTACTTTTCTTGTTAGTTAAGTGCCTGACATAGCATTGATCCATCTTGACAATATAACTAGTGTCACAGTTTTGTAAATTCAGATGGTCAAAATTAATACCACAGTTATGGCACTAATACAAAGCACAGACACTTCTTAAGAGTCAAGAATATTAAAAACAGCAATCAAATGTGCGAGCAGAACTGATGCATCTTCTGCCTAACTGCCCTCTTCTAGCTTTGGAATCTGCCTTAAAATGCATAAATATGTACAGTGGGGTTCACTTTTTCTTTCTCTTTAATTGAGTTCTGGAACCACAGCAGTTTCTCAGGATCTCTCCAGGATATTTGGCATTCTGCCCTTTAAACTAAGTAGCATTCAGAATAGTACTGCTAGACGTCAATGTGAAGATGTTTTCCAGTCCTGGAGCAGCACTACTGGTAATATCTGTTACTCTAGCAGTGGGTGGGATGGTAGGCACCTGCTATTGTAAAGGAATGAGGTGTTGCAAGTCCAGTACTAATCCTCTGTGGATACTGGGCTGCAGAAAATAGCATCAGAATTTAGGCCATTTCCACAAGACATGATGCGCTGTGTTTTCATTTCCACATTTATAATACAATATAACAGTGATTTTCAACCCATGTGCTGTGGCACATTGGTGTGCCACGAATGGTCCACAGGTGTGCCACGGAAGTTTGTGGAAGAATTATTTATTCTTTCCTGCATGGAAGTGATTTCCGTGTAGGAAATGTACAAATTAGCTCCAATAAGAAGCAAAATTCACTGAATTCAATGAAACTGTATTGAATTGGGGGATGTGACATTGGGGGATGTGAGCCCCCACCAGCAAGATGGTGTGTTTTGTCAACTGTCAAAAGCTAATGGTATGCCTTATCAATTTTAACACCTTGTCAGTGTGGCATGAGATGAAAAAGGTTGAAAATCACTGCAATAGAACATAGATTCATTTTTTTTAAAAGACAGCTCTTCACTACTTTCTATATCACATTCATAGGTGATGTGCTTCGGGTTATTGTGTATTGCTGTGTGAAGATGCTGATTAATAGCCAGATAAGATATTTGGCTCAGCCTTGTAAGAGATAGATAGAATGCGAAAATGAATGGGTGGAGAACATGGGGATTGCTAGATTAGCTGGTAACCTTTTGCAGGCCTTTCCCCCTCATGTTTTCTCTGGGTGCATGGTATCATGCCCACAACTTCATACCTGATGCCCATATGGGACGGCATGTGCAAATGGCCATGCACACATATAAGAACATAAGAACATAAGAACAGCCCCACTGGATCAGGCCATAGGCCCATCTAGTCCAGCTTCCTGTATCTCACAGCGGCCCACCAAATGCCCCAGGGAGCACACCAGATAACAAGAGACCTCATCCTGGTGCTCTCCCCTATATCTGGCATTCTGACTTAACCCATTCCTAAAATCAGGAGGTTGCGCATACACATCATGGCTTGTACCCCATAATGGATTTTTCCTCCAGAAACTCGTCCAATCCCCTTTTAAAGGCGTCTAGGCTAGACGCCAGCACCACATCCTGTGGCAAGGAGTTCCACAGACCGACCACGCGCTGAGTAAAGAAATATTTTCTTTTGTCTGTCCTAACCCGCCCAACACTCAATTTTAGTGGATGTCCCCTGGTTCTGGTATTATGTGACAGTGTAAAGAGCATCTCCCTATCCACTCTGTCCATCCCCTGCATAATTTTGTATGTCTCAATCATGTCCCCCCTCAAGCGTCTCTTTTCTAGGCTGAAGAGGCCCAAACGCCGTAGCCTTTCCTCATAAGGAAGGTGCCCCAGCTCCGTAATCATCTTAGTCGCTCTCTTTTGCACCTTTTCCATTTCCACTATGTCTTTTTTGAGATGCGGCGACCAGAACTGGACACAATACTCCAGGTGTGGCCTTACCATCGATTTGTACAACGGCATTATAATATTAACCGTTTTGTTCTCAATACCCTTCCTAATGATCCCAAGCATAGAATTGGCCTTCTTCACTGCTGCCGCACATTGGGTCGACACTTTCATCGACCTGTCCACCACCACCCCAAGATCTCTCTCCTGATCTGTCACAGACAGCTCAGAACCCATCAGCCTATATCTAAAGTTTTGATTTTTTGCCCCAATGTGCATGACTTTACACTTACTGACATTGAAGCGCATCTGCCATTTTGCTGCCCATTCTGCCAGTCTGGAGAGATCCTTCTGGAGCTCCTCACAATCACTTCTGGTCTTTACCACTCGGAAAAGTTTGGTGTCATCTGCAAACTTAGCCACTTCACTGCTCAACCCTGTCTCCAGGTCATTTATGAAGAGGTTGAAAAGCACCGGTCCCAGGACAGATCCTTGGGGCACACTGCTTTTCACCTCTCTCCATTGTGAAAATAGGCATAGGCACGCGCATCCCATCCACCAATCCCATTGCATTCATTAATTATTAATTCACCGATTAACTTGTACACTGAAAATCCAACTTGACAAAAATTCAGCACAGGTTTAATTATGCATATTCTGAATTGGATATGACATGAGAGTGTGCAAAAAGATCCCTTCAAATCTGACATCACATATGATTTCCTTGGGGCACAGTCCTGAGGCTGGTCTGCAGAGGCCAGATCTGGCTCCCATGCTGACACAGACCAGTGAGTTCATGCCAGCCTCCCTAGGCCGGCACAGGGGTTTGGGGAGGGTGGTGGAAGGATGGAGCAGGGGCATTCTGGGGAGGATGGTGGGTGGGAACACGATCTGACACTTAGGCTGAATCCCAACGCCTGTCCTCAGCCCAGGTGGCCTTACACGGGCAGCTAGGATTGCACCAGCAATTAGGGCTGACTGAGGAGTTAATCAGGGTAAGGGGACATAAGTCCCCTTACTCTGAGTTGCGCTCCAGCCCAAACCTAACCTGCAGTGGATACAAAGCCGGCCAGTTGGCTTGCCTTTTCCAGCACAGGTTAGGATAGTGCTGCCTGTGATTTAGAGCAAGCCATTGGTCCCCTTGTATGGCACTTCACAGATCAATGGGCATAATTTTAGGGGGGGGGGTATTGCATGTATGTGGGGGGAGATGAATTACTCATCTCTTTTGTGGAGTTCCCTGACATCAGTTCAGAATGTGCATATCAGTGTGCTTTCTAAATAGGCTGGATCAGGAAACATAGCAAATTGGAAGCAGCAAATTGCTTTATCTCAAGTCCATTGTCAAATTTATCTCAAGTCAAATTGCTTTATCTCATTGTCAGACCATTGTTCCATCTAATTCAGTACTACCTAATCTGGAAAGACTCTCAGGGTTTCAGTTGAGTCTTTCCCCAGCCCTACCTGAGGATGCTAGGAACTGAACCTGAGATCTGTGGCATGCAAAGCATGCTCTGCCATTGAGCTGTGGCCCTCTACCATGGGTTAGAGAATAAGATAATATAATGGTTTCATGATCTCTGAAATAAAACAAGGAAGTCAAGTGAATGGTAGGATGTCAAGACTGACTTGGCAGACTGATGACAACAAACACGTACAGATGACCATTTACCAAGTAGTAAGTTGCCACTGTGTGTATGTAGCCACTTGGTAAGGTAATGTTACCTCTGTGGCCTGTTGCCCCTGCCAAATAACAAGGTGAGCTCTCCTGGTTCCTTCTCTGAATTTCTGAAAAGGGATGAAGGTGTAGTAAGCTGCTACTAGGCAAACAGTTATCCATATTCACCCATTCTAAGACTCAAGGATGGCTTCCAGCACCCGCGAGGCCATGCAATATAGATGGTATCCTGGTCTTAAATCTGTTTTTTTTTTCCCTTGGACAAATACTTGAGAAACATTTATGCTCCCTTGGGATAGCCTATGGAGATCTGAGTAACAGATATATTGTTTTGAAATGAATCCTACCTCTGGAGGAAAATCTCACTAAAATACAGCCTCAAGTGTCATTACCTAATACATTTGGGTTTGGGAGTGGGCAATAATGTTCTGTTGTTTAAAAAGTCCTCAAAGGGATTCCAAAAGGGGTTGTTTTACATGCTAGTTTTCCTCATGCCTGCCACAGGTGTAGTTTTTCCACAAACAGTTGAGGTCAGATCAACCAGTACATGCTATAGGAATTTGCAAACCAGTTCTAGAAGTTTACTCACACTTTATCTGAAACATAGGCAAAGAAGACGGTTAGTTAATTAAAGGGCACACCAGCACTGGAAATGTGTTTTTGATACATGACTGCACACAGTCCTTTTCCTGCATGGAAGTGATTTCCATGTAGAAATGTACAAATCAGCTCAATTAGAAGCAAAACTCACTGAATTCAATGGAACTTGATTACAATTAAACACGTTAAGGATCAGACACAAGTTCCTCCATTTATGAAATTGTTGCTGAAATGCTTCACGGCATAGCACATTTTAAGAAACATCTAGACTGTACATTCTCCTATTTTGCATGTTCAGGACATTAGTATCTGTGCCGAGTGATTAGGCAAGAAAATTCTGACCCAAGTGGCTACATTAACTGCCTGGCTGTGAGCCAATCCGATTGCTTGATTTCTCTAGCCACTCAGAATAGTGAGATAAAATTCCCAAACCTTTGGAGGCATTTGACTTCTGGTTAATTATAATCTTCTTCACTTGTTTATTTTCTTATCAAGGGCACACACCTGAATTCTGATTTACTCTTCAAACACTGGCAAATGGTGGCAGGCCTTTAATATGATACAAAACACCAAGAGCACAGACGTAATTATTTGGAAATACCCATTGGAAACAAGGATACTTCTGGTGGAATAATTACTATTCATCATGGGTAAAGTGTCAGAACCTTACACTCTTGCTTGCTTTCACCTTAAATTAAAAGGTAAATAAAATGCTTGTTAATAAATCCATCTACTTCTACAAAGGGTTGCCAGTTCTAGTAGCCTGGTCTACTCAGTTTCTGCAACACCAGCTTATTTTGCAAACGTCAGCACAGGACAATGGGCTAACTTGAACAATGCCATACACACGCCCCACTCATTACACAATGAGGGGCATGAACACAGGCACCCTGCCCCCTCTGCGTGTACTGCTCTTGCTCACATAAGTGCGTAAGGCTGAACCATTTGTACTGCCCCACCCCAACACATGATTTAAAAACTACTAATCAAAGTAGTATTTAAATAACATGTGGGGGCAATTGGTCCTGTCTCACAAGTTGCACAGTGCAGAGCAGTGTACCAAAAAGGGAGCAGGCCATGTGCCCTTTCCCTTATGGTGGGCAACGCCAGAAGATGGTATCATTCAAACTGGCCCAGCACTTACCCCCATGTCTTGAAAAACTCTCCCTGCTAATTGTGCAGATCAGGTCACTATTAAGGCACTGGAGCAGACCAAGTTTTTTTTCCCCTCCTGTTGGCAACTTTATTTTTTAATCTATTGATATTAAAAGATATTGATATGAAAAATAGACCAGCACACTTCCTAACCAAAGTTTAAAGTAGGATAGTATTGGCAACCTTCAGTCTCGAAAGACTATGGTATCGCGCTCTGAAAGGTGGTTCTGGCACAGCGTCTAGTGTGGCTGAAAAGGCCAATCCGGGAGTGACAATCCCTTCCACACTGGGAGCAAGTGCAGTCTGTCCCTGGTCTGTCTCCCTGGCTATGGGCCTTCCTTCTTTGCCTCTTAGCCTCAGACTGTTGGCCAAGTGTCTCTTCAAACTGGGAAAGGCCATGCTGCACAGCCTGCCTCTAAGCGGGCCGCTCAGAGGCCAGGGTTTCCCACCTGTTGAGGTCCACTCCTAAGGCCTCCAGATCCCTCTTGCAGATGTCCTTGTATCACAGCTGTGGTCTACCTGTAGGGCACTTTCCTTGCACGAGTTCTCCATAGAGGAGATCCTTTGGGATCCGGCCATCATCCATTCTCACGACATGACCAAGCCAACGCAGGCGTCTCTGTTTCAGCAGTGAATACATGCTAGGGATTCCAGCACGTTCCAGGATTGTGTTGTTTGGAACTTTGTCCTGCCAGGTGATGCCGAGGATGCGTCGGAGGCAGCGCATGTGGAAAGCGCTCGGTTTCCTCTCCTGTTGTGAGCGAAGAGTCCATGACTCGCTGCAGTACAGAAGTGTACTCAGGACGCAAGCTCTGTAGACCTGGATCTTGGTATGTTCCGTCAGCTTCTTGTTGGACCAGACTCTCTTTGTGAGTCTGGAAAACGTGGTAGCTGCTTTACCGATGCGCTTGTTTATAACCGGTAAACTGCTGCTTCCCGTGTTGTGCCGACGCCGTATGGCGAAGTTGGAGTGTCCTCTCCAGTGCGCGAAGCCTGGGTAAAGAAGGTATGGAGGATAGGCTGTTACCCATACAGCAAATCCCCCCTCTCCACGTCGCTGGAATGGTCCAATGGAAAGGCAGAAGCCAATACGGTTGGTTCCAGCGGCGTCGCAGGAGTTGCCAGAACGTGACTGTGTTCAGCCATGAACTGCCTCAGGGACTCCGGCTCCTGATTTTGCCTCGAGGTTGACTCCTGAAGCCTTTTCCACAACTGGATGTAGCCACAAGGCAGTGGAGGTTTGAGGTCAGAGTTTCCTTCTCTTAGATGAGCTGTCTTCCTAGGCTGACGAGTCCCATCTACCCGGTCTGAGATATAGACAGCATGCAAAACTGACAAGGAGTACTTTTAATATATGCAAGGCAAACAGGTTAAATCAGATGCCAGTTGATTTGGGGAACTTTACAGATAGCTACTAGAAGCATGGAACAAGCGTTCTCAAAATGGACATCCATGTGGAGTACATTAGTTAGAGGTTTCACTCTTATAATAGATGAGAACGTTAAAAGACTTTAGAAATGAACAAAAGAACCAGAATGTTGAATAAGCCAAGCAATGTGCAATGAAATCAGTAAATCAAAAGGATAAGACAGTGGATAACGATGGAAGATGAGTTACTCAGTGGCGGCATAAATATGCTCATTATTGTATACAATTCATCCTTAAGAGGTGCTGGCTATCTTCCTGTCCCTGGCCTTCAGTGCTAATTGTGTAAATCTCTCTTGTTCAGTGTAACTGAGTACAGTGTCTTTACAGATTCAGAATACATCAGTGTTGCAGTACTAACATGACATGGGCACATTCAAAAGACTATTTTTTTCTCACCACCAGATCACGTCATGGTGAACCTGCATGGTAGTGGATTGTTGGATGGTCCTGTGCCACTTGCTGCCCAAGTCAAGCTGACCAAAAGTCAAAAGCCATTCTTAGCCAACTTGCTTGCATGCTCTCACAACATGCATTGGAGGTTCAGAAGTTGCTTCTGTGAGCATCTCACAAGAAAAGCAGTGACACCTTATGTTATGAAATACTGTTGCCTGGATCCATGCTAGAACTTTCAATTATACCAACTAGAAATGTCTGAATCCCATCTAACATCAATAAAGGTTCCAGTCTTATCCTATTTAGTTTGCTTGCCTTAAAATCTTGTTCTGTTTTGTCTGAGTGGAACTCCAACCTTCACTTGAAATTCCTTCTTGAGATGAATTTGGTAACAACTGGAATATGTAAGCCTTCAGTAACCCCTTTCCTAAGAAATTTCTCTCCACTTTGTAAACTATCAACATGTCTGTGCTTACTGAGAAGTAAGTTACAGTGCATTTGGTGCTGCTTGCCCAATGCATGTGTGCATAGAATTGTAGCCATAGTGGCTTCCCTCAGAATTCCAGGGTATGTGTTTTCTGAGCTTTGTACATGTGTGTACAGCTTTGCCTGTACAGTAATTTTCCCCACAACAGTTTCCATAGTCAAATTAAATTCTAAATTTAAAAAATGGCTTCTCTTGTCAACAAAATGGTTCTTCTATGCATTGCCACATCAAGATCCACAAAGATTTTTTTCTTACACGTGCATTTCTCAGCTTTAGATCTTCAGCACCCTTTTGAAGAGATCTTCTTCATGAAAAATAGGATTTCTGTGAACAAAAACAACAACAAAAAACAACTCCAGCAGTCTTTTTTGAGTAATCGGGGGAAGATCCCTTTCTCTGGATAATTGCACAGCCTGATTGATTGCAACACAAATTTTCAACCAAGCAACAGAACAGCAAGATTTTCAATCAGACGTCTCCACAGTACATCATTTTAATTTGAAAATTATTGAAAATAAATTAGCGTAATTATCCACTGAATCTCATATTTACTGACAGCAAGAGGGATTTTAGGCCAGCTGAGGAAAGTTGGAATATGTAAAAATACAGATAATCTACAAAGCTACAATGCAAATAAGTTACACCTGTAAACAGTATTATGTCTTCTTCTTACTTCTACACATGGTTTAGCATTACACTGACTAGACTTTTCCGGGACTAATATCCTAGACCTGCTGTTGATTAAGTGCACAGGAAGCTCTCCATGTTTCCAGAACTTCAGTGTCACCTCTGTAGCCCAGAAGTTCATCTGAAATGAAATTAACAGTAGATCAACTTTGGTGTGATGTTATTATAAATGTGCCTCCTGGCCTTCAAAGCAACTTGTCAGTTTGTACAAATATATATTCAAGGGTATATTCAAGGGTAAACATTGTGAAATGGCATCAGCTAGCCTCTGCACATGGTAACATTCCATTAACAGAAGAATCACTGCCATTGCGTACGATAGGTATTGTAACAACTTCAAGTACCACAAATGGCTATCTCATTTCTATCTAGCTGTAGTAGAAGAGAGGCAGGACAGCAAAGCCCTGTCTATTGGCCTGGCAAAGACCAATTGTCATTTGGTTACCTCCCCTCTAGGAACACTGTTCTCCTGCAGTTATATATCCACCAGGCTGCAGCAGAGGGAGAGGCAGGACACCAAAGCCTAGTAAGGACAAGAATGAAACTCTCACTAACCATAACCGTTAACTAAGCCTAAGTACATGCCCATCAAATGATCACATATTCTTCCTCCATTTTCTTCTCCAGCACTTCCTTCCTCTGTTACCTCTCTGTATCTCTTTTTAGTTTCTGAACATCTTTGGGACAAGGAGCCACCTTATTATTCCTTTGTTACACAAACCTCTTTGAGAGCTGTTAAATATCTTGGGATTCCAAGGGGGTTTTGAGAGTAACAGACTCTAGAGTAGGGGTCTCCAAACTTTTTGGCACTAGGGCCACATCATGTATCTGACTGTGTCGAGGGCTGGAAAATAAATAAATAATAAATGCATGGAGAAACAATGTGCTGAGAATTTGATTGAATACAATAAGTGGGTGGGGGTGAAAGGAGGAGGGGAGCAGAGACAAAAACTGACTTGCACAGGAAAAGGGAGAATGGATTTTGAAAAAGAATTGAAAAAGAATGGGTATATACTGCACTCAGCCACCAGAGGCGCTGAATGTAATGCAACGGAATGGAATAATTTTATTCCATTCATTACATTCAGCACCTCTGGGGGCTTAATGCGGTACATTCCCAGAAGTGCATCTTTTGGGCTATTTTTAGCCCTGTGAGGCTGGGGAGATGCGCCTGCCAGAAAAAAAATCTTCTGGAGGACTGGATGTGACTCGCAGACCAGGATTGGAGACCCCTGCTCTAGAGTGAACAGGAGAGGGATGAAGATGAAACCTACAGAGAGTCACAGAAAAAAAGGGTAGGTGGGCTCTCAAAATGAGAGCACAGCAGGTTAGTTGTGATGGAGAAAGGAGTGAGAAAAGGGAGCTTGGTCAGCTGGGATACAGTTAGCCAAGTTTGCTATCCTTTTTGGCTGAGATTCCAAAGTCTTGAATGGGGCCCCAGGGAAAGATATCAGAACTGTGCTAAACTGTAGTACTGACAGAAGAACCTCCAACCCTTAGGGTTTCAGTCAAGGGAACTGGACTCAGAGGAAGGAAGTTATAAGTGATAAAATACCTATGCAAGAAAAACCACATCTGCATTGGTTTTATACATAACTAATAACTAAATTTTGTTTTGTTGGTTCAGTTGAATACATGTATTGGGTTAAGTGACGACTCTTGTGCCTAGGTTTTTAGTATATGGTGGCAGAGGGTGTAAGTACCAAAAGAAGTCCACAGTAGGGAAGGCTTTGTAGGAATCCCTGCCCCCTTACTATGAAAAAAGAATGCCTGTGTATGTGATTAAAGTGGGTGGGATCTTATATATCCCCTCATGGTGTTGTTTAAAGATCCATGTGAGAAGGTTAACAGATGGGGGATGGTAAGTTCTGCCTGACCTGGCTTTTTAAATCATGCCCCACATTCCCTTCCCAACAGAGAGGCAAAGCTATCAATGGACACACATGCTGGATTAAGTTCCAGGCAAAGCATAAACAAGGCTACTTGCATGAGAGGCAGGAAGGCTGCACCCCTGCGATTCTAGTTTTCAGCACTGTCCTCGGGCAAGGTTGAACTCTGCTGGATCAAACTTTCATAGCAGTCTGTGCCAGGGAAAAAGCAAAAAATGGCACTGTTTGGCAACAAGTATTCTAAACAAATAACAGCCCAGTCCTATCCAACTTTCCAGCACCAATGCAGCCCCAAGGTAAGGGAACAAATGTTTCCTTACCTTGAGGAGGCTTCCATGACTGCCCCCCCCCCACCACAGGATGCAGCATGCACACCAATTGGCATGACTATTATAAGCTGGAATGTTGGGCAGGATTGGGCCCTAAATAAAGTTACTGCACCAGTCTGGGGCACTTCATCATGCCTTCTCCACTCACTGCTCTGGTAACATTTGAATGCAAGAACTACATGGGCAGAGTGAATGATTTGGTTTCTTTCCATTCAAGCACTCCTCAGATATGAGGGGTGTCTAGGGGCCATGGCTACACCCTTGTGGTTCCTGCATTCAAAAACAATAAGGGCAGCATGGGAAAAAGCTATTAGAAAACAGATCACAGTTTCGGTAATGTCTAAATGGGCTCTAAGACTTCTCTGATCCAAGGAATTGTTCTTTTATGTTCACCCCCTCTTGTTTGTCTATGCCTGTCGCTCTCTAGCTGCAGCATATTATGAAAAGCGCACAGGTTGGGAACAGTGTGGGAGAATGTTGTTCAACGTGCATCTTAGGAATGCTCTCATTTAGCTGCCACCTTGCATTTCAAAGGCTCTTAAAGGAACTGATGCCCTGCAGCAGAGAGCGAGAGAGATAGATCATACAGGTTGTTCTTGGCTTTTTGCTTTGATACACTGTACATATATTTGCTGTAATCACAGGTAGTTTGGCTCACATAATGCAGTATGTTGCTGTAAAACTTAGTGGCAGCACACTGTTCAAGTGATTAACCAACAGGAAAGGGGAGAAAATATAGTAAAAACATCTCTTAGTGAACCCAACTAGGTCTGCTAGAGGATAACCACAGGTGTGCAAGCTAGTAAGGTGCATCAATGACCTGGTTTAACAGACTTCCCCTCCCCCCCCCCCCAAAAAAATATAATGACATAGGCCACAATCCTAACCAATTTTCCAGCACTGACATAAGGGCAATGCAACTCCAAGGTAAGGGAACAAATATTGCCTTACCTTGAGGAGGCCTCCGTGAGTGACACCCAACTGCAGCACATGCCTCACTGGCACAGCTACGCCACTGCTGGAAAGTTGGTTAGGATTAATAATAGTTGGCAACCTTCAGTCTCGAAAGACTATGGTGTCGCGCTCTGAATGGTGGTTCTGGAACAGCGTCTAGTGTGGCTGAAAAGGCCAATTCGGGAGTGACAATCCCTTCCACACCAGGAGCAAGTGCAGTCTGTCTCTGGTCTGTCTCCCTGGCTATGGGCCTTCCTTCTTTGCCTCTTTGCCTCAGACTGTTGGCCAAGTGTCTCTTTAAACTGGGAAGGGCCATGCTGCACAGCCTGCCTCTAAGCGGGCCGCTCAGAGGCCAGGGTTTCCCACCTGTTGAGGTCCACTCCTAAGGCCTTCAGATCCCAATTGCAGATGTCCTTGTATCGCAGCTGTGATCTACCTGTAGGGCGCTTTCCTTGCACGAGTTCTCCATAGAGGAGATCCTTTGGGATCCGGCCATCATCCATTCTCACAACATGACCGAGCCAACGCAGGTGTCTCTGTTTCAGCAGTGCATACATGCTAGGGTTTCCAGCTCGTTCCAGGACTGTGTTGTTTGGAACGTTGTCCTGCCAGGTGATGCCGAGGATGCATCGGAGGCAGCGCATGTGGAAAGCGTTCAGTTTCCTCTCCTGTTGTGAGCGAACAGTCCATGACCCGCTGCAGTACAGAAGTTAGGTTAGGATTGTGCCCTTAATAAGGTAATGTCAACTGATTGTCCAGCTAGTTGACAATTATAAAGCCCGACTTGTTATAAAAGTGACTGCTTATGTTAGAAATAACACCCTCTCCGTGACTGTGAATTCTGACACTGAAAATCTCAAGATGATTTTGGCAATATGCAAAGCATAGTAAATTAGTTAAAAGCCCAGTTTGGCTAATTAGTTAAAAGCCAAATCTGACTGTCTGCCTCCCATTCATATGGGAGCTTTATGCCAGTGGACTTTCAGCCTTTTGTGAATTTTTCTTAGCTCCTCACTCTTTCATCCTTCCTTCAACTCTCTACATTCTCTCTCTTTTTCCCAACCCCATGTGAGCTCCTGGTTCCTACTTCCCAGCCTTCTGCCTATTCAGTCTCTGGGCAGTCACCCACATCTTCCCTTTGCTCCCCTTCTTCATGCCCCCTTTTCCCTAAGCCCAATCTGGTGCATCAGACACTGTGCCAGCCCAGGGTGTCACAAACATGCCATTACACATGTTTACTACTACTCTAGAGCCTCTAGACTGGCAGGGAGACCCATGCTGGCTCAACAGCACCAGAGCCATTCCCCATGATGGCCAGCACAGGTACGTTCATGCTGAGCAGTGCTGGGGGTGGGAGAGGCTGGTGGAAGGGCATTCTGCAGGTGGATTGGGCCTGGGAGGGGCAAGATCAGCAGAGCAGGACCCTGCCATATCCTAATTCCCCTCATGGCCCACCTGGTGTTACAGTGGGCTTCCTGGATTTGCACCAGCTCAGGGTGTTTTACTCAGGGTAAGGGGAAATTTATCCCCTTCACCTGAGGTGTCCTTCAGTCACCTCTTAACCTGTGTTGGATACAGTGCAGGCTAGGTGTCCTGGCTGTGCTGGTGCAGGTTAGGATTGCACTGTCAGTTTCTTCTCTCTCCTGCCTACCCAGAATTTTTGTTTGGTTTCTCACCCCAGCCCTTCAGTTTCTGACTTGCTGGTGACAGTTCTTATAACTAGAGCTTACGTGACATTGGACTTTATTTTCTAATGCAAATGGACCTTTTGCTCTCTCACAGAAGGTGCACTACTTTTCAATATTCAATTGCTGACACCTTGCACTGACAAGTTAGAATACTGGTGAATATTTCAGGACTTCAGTGCATCTCATCCATTGGCTCGGGGAACATTCAGGTAAAAGACAGGCAACAGCCAGATTTTAGCCTATTTTAAGATACACTGTCCTGTCTTTGCCAAACCCTGCTGAACATTTGGGCTGTTAAAGGGAAGATGCTGTGAGCAACTCAGTTGAATAGACTATCTTTTGGGTCCAAACCACATGCAGAATCAATTTTGTGTAAAAACATCTGCTGGAGTTTTTACCCATCTCCCTAACAGACTCTTCCGAATCTTGAATATACATACTGTTCACAGAGTAATTTGGTTGCAGACCGAGATAAGTTATACAAAAGTACTATTTTTACAATCTGTTTGTGTTGCTGGGTTTCCTGAGAAATGTAAATAGAAAGGATGACTCCCCCAAATCACCTGGCAACACCAGGTATAGGCTGTATCGTTCTATGAAAGCTGTTGTCGGTCTGCCAGCTCCAAGATATACCTGTGAACCTGAATCTTGGGATACCTATGAGTTCTGTACAAAGCTTGAAGGGAAAAAAGCATATTCTATTGCAGTGGGAGACCCACATCAGTGCCCCTTACATGACTTCAGGCAAGAACCCAAATAAACCATGATATTGTTCTGCTCTCCACCCTGACATACATGTGATGAAATTGGAAACAGAGAAACTCCTACAGCTGTCCTCCACACTGCAGCTGTATTACTGAACCAAAATAACGCTTAACATTGAAGGATAATCCAGTTCCCTCATATTCCTGCATAGCAAAGGAGGCACCAGCGGTAAGGTATCCATTAAAAGCGCCTCTTGGGTGACTTGATGGATTCAGTATAAAACACAAAGTACTTGAACTACTGATGGTTCAGAACAACACTGCCCCAGAAAAGGCAGGCAAGCACCAGCAATTGAACCCGAGGAGCGAGTTCAGTCAAAGTAGTCAAAATTGAAGACAAGGCAGGTGAAGACGGTGCTTAAAAGGCAACACACAGAAAACAGGTGAGTACACGGCATACAGCAGTAATAGTGCCAAAACAGAAATGATCTGGGTTATTTTTGTAACTGCACAGAGTAGAAAAAGGATCATGTGGGGCAATAAAAGTGAAAGCTATTTACTTTGAAAGATGAAAGCAATCACAGAAAAGAAGAAGCCTCTATTTCAGCTTGAAAGTGAGGGGCCCACGACTCCTTCATTTTACAGCACAGAACCAATTGTTAGGGTTTTTAGTTTTGGAGACAAGAGTTACAGCACCATCCTACACATGTCTGCTTAGAAACTGTGTTCAGTGGGGCTTACTCCTAGGAAAGCAAGTATAGGATTGCAGCCCTAGGGCCCAATCCTAAATTCAGCCAGTGCCAGCACCAAGCCCTATCACTGGTGCTGGGTGCCGAAAATGTGCTGTACTTACTTAGTTGTTTTTTTTTATTATGGTCTCTGACCAGCATAAGAAGTTTCATTACAACCATCATATACATCTGTACATAAATGCAAGTCATCATAAACATCATAAGGGACATAGGCTTCTGTCAGACATAAAATACTAAGGATGTTAAATAACAACTCCTAGGAGTTCACACTGATAGTTTAATATTTAAACTAGGTATCCCACACCACCTATCCTTAAATCCCTAATTTATATCATAACTTTACTCCCTAAAATAAAACTGAATCTAATCTAATTACTGATCTGTACTAAAAACTACTTCTAATAAATACTTCTAATCCATATGAAAATGAGGACTCTCCCAAAAAGCATACCATCCATAATATAAACATTGGGATTCCTCCATGGTCAGCCTAGCAGTTCATAATCCACCCTCTTCTTCCTGATGCAGCTGCTAAGAATTTGGCTACCCTAAGCGTGACTTCTGAGTTCGTGTCTGATAAAAGAAAGTCTTAATATTCTCAGCTCAAGTAATTGACCAATCCTTCTAACAATGACCGTCCAAATATCCTTCTAGTAATTGCAGGCCAACAAAACATGCTCAGTGGTTTCTAGTTGATTTGCCCAGTAAATGTGCCTTAAAGCATGTTTACGGCACCCGGTAAGTAAGGAGTGCCGGAACTGGGCATGTGCCAGTCAAGCTGGCCCAGTGATGGCAGGAAGAGGACATGCCGTTGTTGGGGGTAAAACCACCAGATGGCAGTACAGCCTGGGGGGGGCTGGAGGAGGAGGGACAGGGTGGAAGGGGTGGGGGAAGGAACTGGGGCGGGAGGGGGTAGGACCAGCCTCATCTGGAGTCTCTCAAGCCTGCACTAGCAAAATAGCCGACACAGATTTGAGAAGCCCCATTGCGAGGCTTGGGGCTTTCCCCGGACGAAGCAGACAAAAGTCTCCTTCTCCTGAGGAGACCCCCCGGGTGCTTCCTAGTGCCTGCTGGATACAGCAGTAGCTGCTTTGGCACCACTGCTCCAGTGGTCGCTGGGAAGTTTAGGATTGTGCTGTTAATTTCACATGAAATCAGATGTCAGTAGATTTTACATTTAGTGCAAGTGAAAGGAAAATGTGAAGTGTTTCCAAAATTATTATGTAACACTTAAAAAAATAGCAAAAAGGTTTGTCTAGCTTTCAGCATAAGGTTGTCACTGAATCAGTAACTCTAGCCTTTTCATGTCTTCTGTGATTTTATGTACACTGTCTTTGGGTCTGAAAAGGCAAATAAATGAGCTATGAAATCAGGGATCAGCTGGTGGAGAGAACTGAAACTGCATTATGACATTGGCCTAGTTCAGAGGCAATGCTAAACTCTGGTTTAGCACATGAGAACAAACCATAGGTTTGTGTGCTCCCCATCCCCTCTTTTTCTTCACATGCATATTGAAAGATTCCACTTTTTGAACATATCACAGCTCCCATTATGTCCATACTTGGGAAACTGCGGTTGGTCTAACTGTGGCTAATAAAAGCAAGCAAGAATGAAACCATGGTTTGGTAACCTGAATAGTTTTCACAAATCACAACTGAAATGAATTACCAGGTATTCTTCAAATTCAGACCTAATGGAAACTGTAGTTTATTAAAAAGCTACCAGGTACCATTAAAAATATACCAGGAATATTAAAAAGCTACCAGGAATTACCAGGTATTCTTCAAATTCAGACCTAATGGAAACTATTAAAAAGCTAACCAAAAGCTTTCAGTCTCTTTCTTTCTCACACACAGGGGAGAGTGAGCAAGGTGTAATTTATTACAAATATTTATGTACTTTTTTTGACAAAAAGGAACTCAAGAAGCAATTTATATAGCAAAAAAGTATGCTTGGTATACAAGCATACGACTTACTGAAGCTGCTTCTTATAATTCTAAACCAGGGGTGCCCAAACCCCGGCCTGGGGGCCACTTGCAGCCCTCAAGGCCTCTCTATGTGGCCCTCAGGGAGCCCCTAGCTTCCAATGAGCCTCTGGCCCTCCAGAGATTTGTTGGAGCCCACACTGGCCCGACGCAACTGCTCTCAGCGTGAGGGCAACTGTTTGGCCTCTCAAGTGAGCTGTGGGATGAGGGCTCCCTCCATTGCTTGTTGTTTCATGTCTGTGATGCAGTAGCAGCAGGAAAGGAAAGGCCAGCCTTGCTTTGTGCAAGGCCTTTCATAGGCCTTGAACTACTGCAAGACCTTCATTCATTCATATAAGTTCATCTTTAATATATTCATTTATGTAAATTTATTCAAATTTGAAATGTAAATTAATTCGGCCCCCAACACGGTGTCAGAGAGATGATGTGGCCCTCCTGTCAAAAACTTTGGACACCCCTGTTCTAAACCATAGTTTAGTGTTAACACTCTGACTTGGGTAATTACAATATACATTTTGGTTACTTTTATATCTGAACTAACTTTCTACTTTTAAGTATTGCAAAACTCTCCACCGTAATTCCTGAGCAATCTCTGTTTTGTTGTAGAGCTAAGATTGCTCCTTAGTTTACTGAGGAGCTACGTGCAATGAAATGATTAGGCAGATGTCTTGGCAGCAGTGATGCAGAAAATGCATGCTGAGTCTGATGGAACATGGTCTAGAGCCCATCATAGGGCCTATTCACTGTTGGGGTGATGGCCGCAAAGAAGGTTTCTTCTCTGCCACCCTCATATTTGCAGAGTGCCTTCCAGTGGAGCTATTACATGTTGTTCAGGGCCTAGTCCATCTGGTCCCTCAGTGGTGTAGAAAAGCTTACATGGTTGCTCACTGATGAGTTTGCTAGACAAACTTTGCAGATAAAATCATCACAACTTGGACTCCACATTGAGAGAGTATCTAGTGATGTCCCCTCAGCATCTGTTGAACCTGTTATTTTGGATTCTTTTCTGCTTGTACAGCCTGTGGAGGTGGACAGGATCCTTTAGCTTGTGTGGCTATCTGCTTGCCCACCAGATGTTTGCCTGGAGTGGTTTATTGGATCTGCCCTGGAGAGGGCCAAGTGCACAGGGAAGGTGGTGAATTCATCCTTAACGGAGGGGTGCTGCCAGGTGGTTCTTGCTGCTTTGTTATTTTATGCTCTAGTGCAGTGTTTCTCAAACTGTGGGTTGGGACCCACTAGGTGGATCGCGAACCAATTTCAGGTGGGTCCCCATTCACTTCAATATTTTATTTTTAATATATTAGGCTTGATGCTACCATGGTATGTGACTGCATTTGGGGAAATGTTGCAGACCTATCCTTTTAACAAGCTACTATGTATATTTTTTTAGCAATGATAGTAAATAGGACTTGCTCCTGGGTAAGTGTGGGTAGGACTGCAACCTAGAATTGTTAAAAATTTTCCTGCTTGATGATGTCACTTCTGGTCATGACATCACTTCTGGTGGTCCTGACAAGATTCTCATTCTGCCGGTGCTAAATGTGTGAGAACCACTACTCTAGTGGTTTTTAGATCATATTTTATGCTGTTATGCCCTCCCCCGCCCTCCCCCTGCCCAGTAAAGCCCCCTCTTGCCCCCTCCCCACGCCCCCCCACGCCTACCTTTGCCGCTTATGTCAGTGTGCTTGCGCCGACACAAGCAGCGGCACGGGAGCCGCAACGGAGGCTTCTGTCTCTGTCCGCACGTCGGCGCATCTGGATGCACCAACGCAGCTCCCACCTAAGGAGGCGCTAACGTGTTTTACGGCACGTTTGCAACCCTCCAGGACCACCTATACTGACATAACTACCGGCATAACTACCAGTTAGGATTGCACCCTAACAGGCAGAAGCTGCCATCTTGTCTGGGCCTCATGTGTATCCCCTCATGTGACGCTGCAGCATGAAACTCAGGGTATACCACCCCTGCTGCTCCCTGCTACCTACACCATTGGTCCAGGCAGTGGAGGAAGTAGGTAAAATTTTTCTTTACTTACCACTCCCAGCTGGTGTGCAGCAGTATCCCTGTACTGTACAGGCTGGCCCTGGAAAGGATTCAGTGATTACACATTTTAACCTGTGATATGAGATGATATGAGGCGGCTTTTAGCATTCTTATATGTATGTAGATATTGTATTCTTGTTTGTATTTATTGTAAGCCACTTTGAGTGCCCCTATTGGGGAGAATGGTGGGGTGAAAATTGTCTAAGGCTGCCATCCTAACCACACTTTCCTGAGAGTAAGCCCCACTGAACAAAATTGGACTTACTTCTGAGTCGACCTGGTTGGGATTGTGCCCTAAGTATATAAATATGACAGGGATGTAATATATGGAAGGGGGGAGGCCACTGCCATCTTGTCTTGTATTGCAAACCACAAGTAATCATTCTTTAGGACCACCAATATTTCTGGTCATTATGAGATATGAACGGCAGTGGCATAGCTAAGGGAGTGCAGGGGGTAGCAGTTGCACTGGGCATCAAGATTTAGGGGGCAACAAGCTGACACTAGTAACCAAAATTGTGAAAATCTTGGTATGTATGAATAATGATTGATGTTCGTCCATCATTTTTGAAGAAGACCTTGACATCTAAGGGGTTGTGGACTGTCCACGGTGTGTCTGCAGGTGACTAATAAGGCCGATACGAGCGCGGAATGTTCTGCCACATGTTGGGCAGACATATTTAGGCACCACTGTTGCAGCATTTCCAGCTCTGGCTTTACGTAGTGCTCGCTTCTCGTGTGCTATGGTTGTCCTTCTGGCTTCAGATGTCTGCCAGCCTTGGTGGTTCAGCATGTGCCATGTCGATCAGTCTTGTGCCAGGATTTCCCAGGTGGTGGTGTCAATATCCAGGGACTTGAGAGAGGCTTTCAGTGTGTCTTAATATTGCTTCTTTTGTTCCCCATGCGATCGCTTTCCTTGAGACAGCTCACCATAGAAGAGCTGTTTAGGGATACAGTGGTCTGGCATCCTTGCAACATGACCTGCCCAGCGTGTCTGGGCTTTCTTCAGCAGGGTGTGAACTGACGACAGTCCTGCTCTGGAGAGGACTTCTGTATCTGGTACCCTGTCCTGCCACCGGATCCTCAGAAGTTTGCAGAGGCACGTCGTGTGGAAGTGGTTCAGTTGCCTAGCATGCCTCCTGTATACAGTCCAAGTCTCACTGGCATACAGCAGAGTAGTTGGCACAACTGCTCGGTAGACTTTAAGCTTTGTAGCAAGGCTTATTCCACGGCGATTCCACATGTTGGTCAGCAGTCTGCCGAATGCAGAACCTGCCTTGGTGATTCTGCAGCTGACCTCGATGTCAATTGTCACTGCGCGGGAGAGGGTGCTGCCCAGGTGTGTAAATTGGTCCACTGCTTGCAGCTTTTGTCCCTTCACTATGATGGTGGGCTCTCGGTGTTGGGCCTTCAGAGCTGGCTGGTGCATCACTTCAGTCTTCTTTGTGTTGATGAGAAAACCGAAGTTGTCACATGCTGCTTCGAACTTGTCCATGCTGGCTTGCATTTCCTGTTCTGATCCAGCTTTCAGGGCACAGTCGTCAGCAAAAAGAAGGTCTCGTAGCACAGTCTCCTTTATCTTGGAAACAGCCTGGATTCTATGCAGGTTAAACAGTTTCCCATCGGTCCTGTATCTCAGGCTGACTCCCAAGGAACTGTTCTGAAAGGCGTCTGACAGCATGGCTGAAAACATTATACTGAACAGGGTCGGTGCCAGCACGCACCCTTGCTTGACGCCGGTTGTGACGGGAAAGGCCTCTGAAGCTTCTCCGTCGTCCAGAACACAAGCCATCATGCTATCGTGGAACTGACGCACCATCAGGATGAATTTGTCAGGGCACCCAAACTTCGACATGATGTGCCACAGACCTTCACGACTGACAGTGTCAAAAGCCTTGGTGAGATCCACGAAGGTGGTGTACTGTTCACGATTCTGCTCCTGACACTTCTCTTGGAGCTGTCGGGCTGCGAAGATCATGTCCACTGTGCCACACCCTTTACGGAAGCCGCACTGTGTCTCGGGTAGTAGACCCTGTTCCAGGTGGTCAATTAGGCGATTCGGCAACACTCGGGCAAGGATCTTGCCTGTGACGGAAAGCAGTGATATTCCTCTGTAATTATCGCAGACTTGTCGATTTCCTTTCTTCTTCTACAGGTGTACGATGAACACATCTTTCAGTTCCTGAGGGATGGATCCTTGATTCCAGAAAGACTGGAACAGCTGAGTGAGTTTATCGACAAGCACTGCACCACCATCTTTATAAACTTCCGCTGGGATCGCGTCAGATCCTGCGGCCTTGCCGCTGGACAACTGGCTAACGGCCTGCAGAGTTTCAGTCACTGATGGTGGGACATCCAGGATGTAGTTGATATCCACCTGGGGCATTCTGTCAATCGCCTCGTTATTGATAGAGGATGGACAGTTCAGTACAGATTGAAAGTGCTCAGCCCAACGCTGTAGAATCAGGGTCATCTCAGTAATGAGAGTTACGCCATCTGAGTTCAGTAGAAGGGAGCTCCCTGAGGGCTGAGGTCCATACAAGGATCTGAGAGCTTCATAGAACTGTTTGGCATCGTTTCTATCAGCAAACTTCTGGATTTCATCTGCTTTGGCACTCAACCATGAGTCCTGCATTTTATGGAGCTTGCTCTGTATGGTCCTGCGAATGTTGTTGAAGATATTTTTCTTAGTTGTTGACGACGGGTCATTCTGATGAGCACAGTGAAGGCGGTGTTTTTCAGCAAGTAAGACCTTGATCTCTTCATCGTTATCATCAAACCAGTCCTGCTGTTTCCTGTATGAGGGTCCAAGAACCTTTAGTGCAGAAGAGTGCACAATGTCCCGGAAGCTTTCCCAGTCCTCAGCATTTTCCTCTAATTGCAGCTCCGAGAGTTGGTTGTCAAGTTCTTCTGCTAGTGAGGGTGTTTTGATGGGATTCCTCAGTTTACTGACGTTGATCTTTTTCATCACAGCTTTGTTTCCCTGCAGAGGTCTCTTTGGCTTGATGTGAAGGCTTAATTTGGAGATGATTAAGTCTGTGGTCAGTCCAACATTCAGCACTCGGCATGGCCTTGGTCACCCTTACATCCTGTCTGTCTTTCCTCCGCACAATAACATAATCAATAAGATGCCAGTGCTTGGAGCGTGGATTTTTGGACGTCTTTTTGCAAGTGGGCAGGCAGAAGATGGTATTGATAATGATCAGATCATGAGCCACACATGTCTTCAGTAGTAGTAGGCCATTGCTGTTACATTTGCCGATTCCATTTTTTCCAATGACGCCATCGCAGGCAGAGTGATTGGATCCTATTCTCTCATTGAAACTGCTAAGTAGAATCAGCCTGTCAGTACGCTTCATAGATGAGAGTAGGGCATCGAGATCTTCATAAAACTTGTCCTTTATTTCATCCGGATTCGTCACTGTAGGTGTGTAGGCACTGATCAGTGTGGCTTGCTTTCCTCCCGGTAGTGGGAGATGCAGTGTCATGAGTTCACACCCTTGGGAAGACTGGCAAGTTTGTGGACAAGACAATTCTTGACCACAAAGCCAACTTCAGATTCATGACATTCATCACTGCTATATCCACACCAGAAGAATATGTAACCGCCTCCTGTTTCTGTAAGCTGACCTTCATTGGCTAGACGAGTGTCACACAGGGCCGCAATATCAATGTTAAATCTTGTGAGCTCTCTAGTGACCAGGGCTGTTCTTCTTTCTGGTCGCTCTGCTGAGGGGTTATCTTGAAGTGTGCGAATGTTCCATGTGCCAATAGTGAGTGGTGCCACCTTGCGTTTGGAAGTTTTGTTGTTCGACTGCATGCTGGCCAGGGTTCTGTGAAGCAAACAATGTTTAGGGCACCTTTTCTAGCCCCTTCCTCTGCTACGGAGGTGAGCAGTGCAGTCCTAAAGAGGGCTGCTCAGTCACTCAGGTAGACGCCAAATCCAGCTGTTGCTTCGGTCAGCAAGAAGACGACCATTAGACATGAGCCGCTTGTGCAGGTCCGCGGCTACAGCTCCCAGTGTATCCACACATACTGCTTCATTGCTCACCCATTGCCACAGGACTTTAAAGTTTATAAAAGTTGGGGGGGGGATGTCAAGACTTGCGCGTGAGTTGGATTACAGTGAGGGAGATGTGCGCATAGTCAGCCTCACTCTCTCTTCCCAGATTCCATCTTACTCCATCATGTTATATATCACTGGAAAGGTAATTTAATGCAGATTGCAAGGAAGCAAACTGCATTCGAATATCTGTATTCTATCAAAAGGTATGGCCAATTAACCAGAAAACGAAAACATAATTGCCTTACAGAACAAAAAGTGGATTTCTTAACTCAAAATTGACCTGTAAGACTGATTATTCTGAGTCAGTGACATATTATTATGTTATTGACATGTTTCAATGACATGCTATCATGATATAGCATGAAACCAATAAGGTGTTAATATGAGCCAGTTCTCATTTCTGTAATACAGTTACCCCTGCTAACTGGGTAAAAGGCACTTTTTCAAGTGGTGCCCATCTTATATTTAGCAAGGGGAAAATCAAAATACTTCTTCACCCCAGCACAGTGTCTCGAACCTATCAGGGGCACACTTTTTATTTATTTATTTATTTATTTATTTATTTATTTATTTATTTATTTATTTATTTATTTAATTTGATTTTACCTGGGGAGGCTACAAATCTTCTTTGACCCTGAGTAGCAGATAGATGCCTTAGCTATACCACTGACTGGGGGGAGGCAGCAGAGCAAGTAGGTGGCAAGCTGCTGGTGGGAGGAGGTGGGTTCCTCCCAATTGTCACTTTTTAAAAAGCCTGTGCGTGACCTCACCTCCGGTTGTGACACCACTTCCAGGGCAACATTTTGAGCTTGGCACCGGGCTACACGATCATTAACTACACCACCGATGAACAGTAATTTTTAAAAGGCTCTTAATAGCACACTGCTCTTTTTTGCAATCCAATCTTGAATAAGTCTTTGAACCTTACTGTGAGTTTGTCCCAAAATAAAACTCTTTGACACCGCCCCTATTTCCAGTACCAAAACCTGAATTAGCACCACTGCCCTCTACATCTGCAGGTGCTTTCAAACTAATTCTCCTCCCATCCCTCAGGCAGCATGAAAGGAACATTTGTAAAGAAAACAGCAGCTCAAATGTTTACTTATGTGTTGTTTTTTTAAATCTAAAGTCACTTTATAATGGATGAAAATATTTCAGGATTAGGAACTGCCAACTCCTTTCTCTAACACTTCAGATGCTCATGTCTGAATTGTAATTTTTGTTCATTACAGTGGAAATAAACTTTACTGAGAGCGACAGCCTCTGCTGAGTCCTCCTGCAATGTGTCGGCGAGAGTGGCAGTCTTCCCATGTGTTTTCAGTTTCATAAGTGGAGCATAGCAGGTGGCTGGTAACTCTGAATGCCACGGACTCCAATATCCTCTGTCACTTGCACATGCTCTGAGACTGGTTAGCACTTAATTCTTCTGCAGACCCAGGCGCGAATACCAATAAGGCAAAAATCAGCTAGATTTGATGGAACTGTAACAGGAACTATAAAGACGTAGCTAAGCTAGTCCTGCTGCTAAGCTAGTCGTGTTTCTACAGCCTGGTAGGAGTTCCAAGCCCCTAAATAAAAACGAGTCATACTCCTGTTTTGTGCCTTAAAGAAAATGCTGCAATTGGACACCCAGGAGAGAGACTTTTGAACTAAGAATATTTTCACCACCAGACAATGGGACTCTCCTTTTCAGGGATGAAAAACTCTCCAACACTAGGATGCTCCCAATTTGTCTGCAATTGAGTTTCAGCCTAGTGTAACTTCTGACATTTATCTCCTGCTTTGAGAATGTGAAGTCAGCCTTATTGCTGTGCTTTCCCCCTTTCTGATTTCTGCCTTGGAAGGCACCTGCATGTTTCAAGCTCATGCGGAGACTGAACTGAGTTAACTTAAGGCCCAGTCCTATCCTTGACATACGTCAGTGTAACTCCATGTGTTCTGGTGCAACAACAACCCTACCAGTGTAGAAGCCCACCTGATGGATGCCCCACGGACATTGGCACAACACTGGAAAAACACTGTGTTGAGGTAGCTCGGATGTCACTTGAATACCAGTGCAACTCTGCCAGCGCAAAGGCCAAAACCCCAAGACGGTGGCTTAATGTGGGAGCGATGAGGAAGAGCCAATATACAGTACAGCATATCATAACCTTTCTCCAGAAAATGGATATGCTGCCAATGGCAGAAAAACAGTGTGCCAAATTGCTGGAGTAGGTAGGAGTTATAAGGAATAACCGAGAAGGGAAAAACAGCAGAAAATTAAACTTCTTGCCACCCCTGCCCTGCCCTGCCCTGCCCACTTTCCTAAGATGGAACAAAGCATGCTGACCACATTTGGTAGCCAGTCATAGCACAGCAACCGCAGTACTAAAGCCCCTCCTAACCCTGCCTTTTGAATGCTCAAGTGATGTCAGTGGCATGAAGTATCTGAGAGGGAGGAGATGATCTTTGCAATAATGTCACTCCTCCAGTTTGTTTTGAAGTGAGAATGTTGGGTGGAGCTGGAGCAGCCCTGCCATGAAACAGACCCTTCAAGCAATGAATTGGGGGATTTTGCAAACTGACAGACTCCCTTGCCAACTCACCCAGTATGATACTGGAAAGTGCAAGAAAAGAGATGAAGGGGGGAGTTACCTCCTCTTCCAGCACTGCCACCTATTGCTACAATCTTCTTCCCAATACTGAAAACAAGAGCAGCTATCCATCTCCCCCTCCCTGGGCCAACCTTAGAGCAATTTAACCAATTTGGACAAGTTGCCCCCCCCCACTTGGAGGGGCCCCGCACTAGGGCGGTGAGCGGAGCATGAGTAGTGAGCAACTCGCTCTATACTGACTTTCTGGCATGGAATCTTCCATGCTGAGATATTGCAAGGAGAGTGCTGTGAGCAGAGCACTGCCACTAGACTCCTGCCCACCCCTGAGTCTGAGTGGCTTGAAATTGTCCCCTTTTGGAAGCCTCCTCACCAGGTGCCTCGCCACTGCTGCTCAACCTAGAGTGGGAGGGACTGCAAAGGTGTTTTGCTTTGGATCCTGCAGCTCCTAAGGCAGGCCCTACTTCCCCCACCTATTGTGAAGCAACCAGGTGGGGAGCAAGAGCCTCTTCCCTGCCCTTTAGAAGAAGCTGCAGAGGAGGTGGGTGTTGGTGCATTTGCTGCCTGGTCCTAGGGGTCCTGGCACATGAGGGTTGGGTGCTGGTGCACACACACTGCCAGGGGGTGGCAGAATTCAGTAGGGTAGCAGATCAGCTGCCATTTCAGGCTGCAGCTCAGCTTGGGTTGCCTCTGGGTAGAACTAGATAAGGGACTAGAATCTAGATTAACTTGAAGAGAAGCTGGTGAATATGAGAAATAGGGCATATAAAAGACCCTGAATGCAAAGACTCTAAAGTCCCCCATCCCACTGCACCAAAATTAATATCTCCAAAAATTATGTTTTCCAAATAAAAATTTAAAGAGTACAAAGGCTATTCACACCTTCTTTCCAGCTGAGCCATGTCTAGTCTCTTTGCAGAGAAAAATAATTCAGCATAGGCGATTCTTAATAGATTTGCTTAAAAGCCATAGGCCTGATAATCAATGCATTACATTACAAAGAAAAGAGGAGAGCCAGGCTGCTACCCTTCCTTACTGCTCCAGAGAGAAATGAATAGTATTAAAAGTAATGGGACACACTCACTTTATTGACTCCCAAAGATGGAGTATATTACAGAGGCAGGTACTGTACATCTTGAAACCTCCTTTCGTTTTGCCCAGAACAAAGCAATCATGCATATATGCTATTTATTGCCTCCTTCTGATGGGAGAATGATTTATAATCATCTGATGATCCCTACTGTCACTAACAACAAATGACACTGTCTTTCAGCGAGATGTAGATGTAGAATTCAGGTGAGTCAAAAAACACCTTTTTAAAGTGATGCAAACCTTAAAATAGGCCCAAAATATGTAGTCCATTGGTCCCCTGAGTCATCCCACTTCAGGCAATGGAAATATTCAGGCAGATAAAGGGAATGCAGATGATTGGCAGTATTCTGCTTAGAAATGGTCTATATTTCTATACTATTTAGGAATATCCAAGCACTTAACCCAGCTTTTTTTAAACCCTTAACCTGCTGGAGGGTCATTTATTAGTAGGGCCATTGGGAGCTATGAAACCCCCCCCCCCCCCCACTGGCAGCCCAGTGTGTCAGTTACCAAAAAAACTGATGGTGTGCCTGGACAATTTTAGCACCTTCTCAGTGTGCCGTGAGATGAAAAAAGTTGAAAATCGCTGCTTTTAACAACTTGTTGCCACATTTAAACAGTTAAAAAAACCCCTAAAATAGTTCTTTCTCAGTGCTGTAATATGTTCTGACCAATTCTTTTCTACTAAACACAATCACAATTAATTTCAGTCTATCAGATTCAGTCTAATCAAGAGGAGCCCCAAAACAGTAGTGCTAAAATGAATGTACTCCAAAAAAATTGCCCCCCCCCCCAAATCCTCATTTCTAAATTTTGATGCCAAATATTCTCTGGGTTCTCTGTATTCAATATTGTTTTCCAAATTCTAAATATCTGTACTTGGCTCTCAAATAATATTTCAATAGAAGGTTTGATAAGCAAATTGTGTTAGTTGGAGCATTTTACAGTTGACATGCAATGGATTTGAACATCTGACAGGTCAGAAACTGGACACACAGTTCTACATGACAGCAGGTTTCCAAGATTCTGCCTTTGAGGAACACTGTTCAAATGACTAACTTTCAATTAACCTCTGAGTGTCTGCCTCAGAATCCATGTAGAGAGAAAAGGATTCTGGAGAATGTTCTAGGCTGTACCCTTAGTTCATACATGTAGTAGTTACATAGTCACAGGTTGCCCGTTCCTCATTAGGCACTTTTGTTCAAATTCTAATTCCATGCACCTCATCTACAACCAAAATTTCATCTGCCCTGCAGTCTTCAGCCCTTCTCCACCACTGTGGAAGCCTGTCCTAGAATAAGGTGGGGCCCTTAAGAGCAACAAGCCCCACCCTCATTGGGGTTCTCTGTATTCCTCAGACCTTCCATGCAGGGATGGGAACTCAAGTCAGGTGACTTGAGTCTGAGTTGCAAAAATCGGTGTTTTTTGCTGACTCATAGAGACTCAAGTCACGCGCATGGAAGACTCAGCAAAACACTGGAGTCAGGGGCCCTTGATTCATGAGTCACCATCTGCTTCAGCGACTTAAGTCACTCACCAATGGCTACTGCTTGTACCACCTCCATCTTGACTGAAAAACCTCTTGTGATGATCCGGAAGCTGGGTTTGTGCACAGGGGCTGGGAGGGGTGCAGCAAAATAGTTAACTTTTTCTTGTTTGCACTTAGAAAAACATGCAGGGTCTCATGATGCAGAAATTGTAGCAAGTTTTGCAAAAGTATCAATTTGACCTGACTTAGCTAGCTCAGTAATACACCTGTGATACCTGCATGTCTACAGAACCTGGAGGAGAAAGGCGCTTCTTTTTGCTGGACCATCCATTGGATGGAGGGTGCATCTCCAGGAGAGGTAGGGGGATAGGAGGGGATGTTGTTCCCCAGAAGGAGGGGCTGGAGGAGGCAGGGGAAGCCGGCAAGTTCTGCACTACTGCCTTACAGATGGGATGGGTGGTGACAGCAGAGGAGTGTTTAAAGGGACCTTTGAAACACACAGAGCCCAGCAGCAGGCCCATTTTCTTCCATGGAGCCAAGGTGGGCTTTTTCTCAATCGCTTGTGCTGCCTCCTGCAACCTCCCACCTTGCAAAGCTTGGATGTGTCCTCATTCCCTCCCAGCCATGCCCATGATGTGAGTGGGTTTCACTGCGGTTGGGGTAGGAAGGTATCAGTGCGTTCTACACTGCCGCCTTAGATGGGATGGGTGGAGACAACAGGGGAGTGTTTAAAGGGAACTCCAAAACACACACAGAGCCCAGCAGCAGCTTTATTTTCTTCTGCGGAGATGTGGCAGGCTTTTTAAAGGGAACAACTTGAGACTTGAGTCTTTTCAAGTAGCAAAAACACTACGGACAACTCGGAAAGTGCCCCTGTTATCAGTTGCGTGCCTGCCATAGACCTCCTTGGGACAAATATCTCAGGCGCTGGCTGCTAGGACCTTGCGGAAGCCTCTCTGAGGCTCCTGATGGGGGCGGAAACTGTGCTTTTGGTTTGCCGGAAGCACAGTTTATAGCGCCGGTGAACCTCACAGAGGTTTCCACGGCATGGGAAGAGGTTGCGTGAGGCTCCGTGAGCCTCTGGTGAGTGGGGGGGAGTGGATATCTGCACGGGGGGGGCACCATTGCAGAGCTGTGCCCCCAGCGCGGGGCTGTGGAGGTCCGCAGCTGCCTGTTATAATTCATTTTTAAATAAAGTCACAGGGGACAGAGACTTGAGACTTGACTCGCGTCAAGCCGCACCCAACTTGCCCATCCCTGCTTCCATGGCTCCTGGAATTCTAACTGTGGGTTTTTTGGTTGTTTTTTTTTAGCAAGTCTTCAGAAGCTCTGGACCAGGAGCTCTGAACTTGCTGCTTTATAAGAGCATACACAGATTACTTTCCTTAACTCTCTATCTAGACTCACTATCCCCACTGATCCCCCAAGAGAAACAAAAGATTACTTGCTTTAACTTGCTTTTTAACTCCAGCCTTTTATGTGCCAACTCATCCCTTCATGGCTTTCAGGTAAAGCAGTTTTCTCTAAATCAAAAGTACAAAACGGGGAATGAACCTGTCACAGTTTGATTCAAAGCCATTGTTGGGAATTTGGACCCCACCACTAAGCCACCAGATGAGCACATATTGTGGTAGTTAGATGGGCAGTAGCAGGACACAACACCTAGCAACCAGTACCCACTCCCAGGCTGCCTTGTCCTGAAACTGGGATAGTAGTTCTTGATGCCATCACCCAAGGCGAAGGGAAACTAGACAGAAGGAGACTGCCTTGGGACAGCCTCCTTCCCAGTTTAACGGAGGGCCACCAAATCCTGGAGGGTTCCCTTAACAGCTGGACAAAGAAGCAAAGGCTGGTAGGCTGAGAAGACAGGGCAATCAATTTCCTGACTGAATCCAGGCAGAAAAGACAAAAATTACAATAAGCTTATTAAAAGGCTTTACAAGATATCAAAACAATGTGAAGATAAAAAGCAAGGCACAGAACCCAACAGAAGGCGAATAAAAAGAAGAGTGGTGGCAGCAAAGGTTGTCAAGCTAATACAGTTGACATCATAACAACCACTGTGATATGGTCACTACAGTTCCCAGCTTACATTTCTCAACTGAGGTTGAGAAAAGCCAGCTTGTTTAAACTACCTAAAACCCCAAATTCAACAATCACACCCATCAACCTCCCTTTTCTACTGTGCGACAGAAAGGGATGTCCCTTTCTGGGTCACCACTCTACAGTCCTCTTATCTATTCCTAGGTGGAGTCATCTTGCTTGAACTCACTTGTTTCTTATGCCAGCTCAACCAAGCATGTGGGGAGAGTGAGCTTAAACAAAGGAGAGATGGGAAGGTGGGAAAGTTTGACTCAAGTTCAAGAAGACAATAGGGAAAAACAACATTTGGAGGTCTAATTACCTACCATACATGTTAAAGAGCGCAAAACATACATCTTCAAGAGAATCAGACCTAACCCATTTCCCCACTATGTTGTTTTTGGTGCCTCAGAGGAACTGCCACTCATAGTAATTGGCTCTTTTTCAAATTCAAAGGTCTGAAGGGCAACCCTCTGGGACAAGGATAGAAAGAACTTCTCAAACAAGCAATCTGAGCTCATGACTAACAGCCCAATCATAAAGGCGATGCCACCGCCAGGTGCAGCATCCTGCGGCCCTGTGGCAGCTGCTGGAGGTCTCCTTGGGGGGAAAGGGACTTTTGTCCTCTTCCCCAAGGAAAGCCCCAATGCCGCAATGGGGATTCTCAGGTCTGTGCCAGCTATTTTGCCGGTGCAGACTTGAGAGACTCCATGTTGGCACTTCCGACCCAACATGGAGTTCAGGATCTGGTGGAGCAGGGTTCCACTGGTCTAATCCTCTCTCGCCTGGTTCCTCCCACTATCCCACCGTCCCCCACCCTGGAACACCTCCCCCTCCTCCTCTGATGCCCTCGCTGCTGCCTGAAATTCTTACATAGCTCTGGGCAGCACTGGGCATGTGCTGGACACTGAGTGATGAGTGTCACAGACATGCCTTACAGCATGTTTGTTACACACAGCACCAGCGCTGGAGGTTAGCACTGGCCCTGGCTCAGGTCAGGATTGGGCCTTAAGACTGCAATCCTATGCACACTTTCCTGGGAGTAAGCTCCATTTAACAGAATGGCACTTACTTCTGAGTAGACATGTATAGGCTTGTGCTAGATTTGTGACATTTTCCCTTTACATGAGCACTTGCACTCCAGAAAAGACAATATTTTCTATGATGCTGGCTGTCAGAAAATCTCTCTCTCTCTCTCTTTCTCTTACTGAACTGTTTTTGAGGAACTATGATTAGGAATTCCCACTGATTTGACTTAGGTCATGAAACAGACATTCAATGATAATAACTTTCAGATATTATTGAACTGACCCCTATTTGAACTGGCCAACTGAAGCATTGGAAAGCTTCTTCATCCATTACCAGTCCCCTGAGCCATAGTCTCTATTTGTGAGGAGCTAGCTGGAAATTGCATGGGCGTTTGTGGGAAGGAACCATGCATTAAGATCATTTTAATACATGGAAGAGCACAGTCTAAAGCTTGCATGGAAGAAAAAATTAATTTCCCACTCAAAACTCTGAATACTGCCTAGCAAATTAAAAGGTAAAAGAAAGGAATCTTTTTTTTTTAAAATAAGCACTAATAAATAAGTCACCATTTTGGTTTATACATGTAGAGTTGTTTCAAATTGTGGAGTTGTGTTAGGGGACTTATTTCGACAGCTCTTCGAACTGAAGTCAACAGTATTCCCTACGGTCTTGTGCACTGTGTTGTCATTTACACCTACGCAAATCGAGTGTGAAATGCTCATGGATTAGAAATTCTACATCCACTTTGCACATGTGCATGTGACTAAATGAAGTCCAGGCTGGTTGAGAAAAAGGCCCAGCAGGAAGTTGGGGTGAGAAAGCACTACAAATTGCTACACAAGTTATTTATTTATTTATTTACTTACTTACTTACTAAATACAAGAACAGATTCATACAGAACATTCCTTATGTGGCTTTAGGTTTGAAATTACATGCCTGTTGTGCAAGGATTGAATTTACAGTCACAATTAGGTAAAGCCATTTCTGCCCAATGTTGCATATACACAATAGGGGATCAAATGTGTACAGCTGTGGGCTAGGCAGAAATGGGTTAATTTATTACACAAAAGGGTCTTTAGAAGTGTTGGCATATATTCAGTCTGAGAGCCTTTCCAGTTTCTTTTTCTTTGCACACTAAAAATATGCAATTGCTCGTGACTTGTTACAGGGAATTCAAGTGTTTCGGCCACTTGGAGCATTCCTGCTGTGAGGAAATCACATTTTCCCAGGGCCTAAACTACAATATCTTAATGAGAAAATGCAGTTTTCCCTTTAGCTACTACAATGTTATGTGCAGGGCTGAATTAACTTAGTAGCAAAAGTAGCATATGAGTAGTAGGAAGTACATACCTTATGTCAAACTATTTTGACAGCTGAAAGTCCCGCCCCTTTTTACCAGAAATCCCGCCCCCTAAGGGGTTCAAGTGACCCCTCAAACAACTCCCCTCAAGACCGTCGACCACTAGGGAGGGGTTTTGTAGCACCCCGACATTTGGTTTGGTGGGAAAAGGAGCCCCCCAAAAAGTGTTGGAAAGGGGTTCATGTGACCCCTCAAACAACTTGCCCCATTACCATCGACCACTAGAGAGGGGTTTTGTAGCACCCCGACGTTTGGTTTGGCGGGAAAAGGAGCCCCCCAATGAAGTGTGGGAAAGGGGTTCATGTGACCGCTCAAACAACTTTCCCCGTCCCCCTCGACCACTAGAGAGGGGTTTTGTAGCACCCCGACATTTGGTTTGGTGGGAAAAGGAGCCCCCCAATAAAGTGTGGGAAAGGGGTTCATGTGACCCCTCAAACAACTTTCCCCGTTCCCCTCGACCACTAGGGAAGGGTTTTGTAGCACCCCGACATTTGGTTTGGTGGGAAAAGGAGCCCCCCAATAAAGTGTTGGAAAGGGGTTCATGTGACCCCTCAAACAACTCTCCCCATTACCGCCGACCACTAGAGAGGGGTTTTGTAGCACCCCGACATTTGGTTTGGTGGGAAAAGGAGCCCCCCAAAAAGTGTTGGAAAGGGGTTCATGTGACCCCTCAAACAACTTCTCCCGTTCCCCTCGACCACTAGAGAGGGGTTTTGTAGCACCCCGACGTTTGGTTTGGCGGGAAAAGGAGCCCCCCAATGAAGTGTGGGAAAGGGGTTCATGTGACCCCTCAAACAACTTTCCCCGTTCCCCTCGACCACTAGGGAAGGGTTTTGTAGCACCCCAACATTTGGTTTGGTGGGAAAAGGAGCCCCCCAATAAAGTGTTGGAAAGGGGTTCATGTGACCCCTCAAACAACTTGCCCCATTACCGCCGACCACTAGAGAGGGGTTTTGTAGCACCCTGACATTTGGTTTGGTGGGAAAAGGAGCCCCCCAATAAAGTGTTGGAAAGGGGTTCATGTGACCCCCTCAAACAGCTCGTCCCATCACTGTTGACCAATAGGAATGGAATTTGTAGTTCTCGGACCACCGCAGGGACCAATAGGGAATGGGAACAGGCCTGGGCATGTCCTCTGTATTTTAAGGCCCTGGCCTTCGGGGGGAGGGAGAAAGCCGATCAGCCATGGCCTCCCCTCTGAAAAGCTCACCCGCTTCGCCTTCTGGGACCGAGACTCCCCAGTTGGAGTGCGAAACCCCTGCTAGGGAATTGACCAAGATGGAGAGCCCCGAAGAAGAGAAGGAGAAGGTGCTGCCTTCTGAGGGGGGGGGAGACCCCGGTCAGACCCGCGGATTCTCAAAACTACGTTCGCAAGCTGTTCAAGATGGAGAGCTACGATGAGCCGGAGACCCCAGACAGACCCACTGATTCTCAAAGCCTACCACAGGCACCTATGAAGAAGAAGCAAAAATGTAGGCGTTATGAGGATGACGTGTTACCGTTTCCATCTTTGAACCTGGTTTACCAATTTGCAATGGAAGAACCACCTGTACCTAGAGAACCTGAAGGAGAGGTAAATTATTGTGCTTGAGTGCATACGTGAGTGTGTTGCCTGAAATGTAAAAATAAAAAAAATACTTATTTGTGTTTTTTTTTCTGTAGGCTATTCCAAAGAAGGACGCTTTCAAAACGTTACGAAACCTATGTCTGAAAGTAAACCACAGAATGTGGAACACCTTCTAAATGTCATCAATTGCCATGACCCAACTGAAATCTAACCATAAAGGTGTTCTCATGATTACATCATCTTATTCACTGACAGGTGAAGACAGCTCTGAAGTTCAAAGCAGCATTAAGTATAACTGGAAAATGGGTGTATAATATTCTGTTAAAATACTAAATGGCAAGGTGTTGTAAAGTAATAGCAGCAGCTAATAAATAATGTGTCCCCATCCAACATATTAAACTGTCTTATACTCAGTCAGACCATTAGTCCAGTATTGTCCACTGTGGCTTGCTTTGGCTTTCTAGGGTTTCAGTCCTCAGGGTTCTCAGTCCTGACTGGTATGGACAGGGATGAACCTTGTACTGTACTGCTGAGCTGTGGCCCCTCCTCCCATCATCACAACACTTCAGATTTATCCAGGCAAATGAAATAATTGCAATGTATGTTGATCAGGTTTACCTGAATATTTTATTATTACTTGTAAGGGGCAGATATTGTGGTAGTCTCAACCTTATAAATATTATTTTAGTATGCATGATGTTTTCTTCAGCTTTGAAACTAATGGAAATTGTGGCAGTAGTTACAGGTTAGAATTTGACCCCCAGGTGGGAAAAAATAATGTTCTAAAGCAAGGGTGGCCAACCTGCAGCACAAATGCTACTAGTGGCACACTGACTCTTTCTGATTTGCATGCATGAAGTTGCCATATATTTTTGAAAAACTTTTAAATGATAACAAAGAATTATTACAAAAAATGGCAAAGAAAGAAAACTGCAGTTTACAGTTTGCTTGCTTTCTTTGCTACTTCTTACACAACAAACCTTCAAGTTTCTAATGCTGCAGTGTGCACACTAAGGGTGGCCACACCTACTGTGCTTGACTTGCTTTGACTGAAAAACAGGCAGTAAGGTAAGAAAAGAATTTTGAATAGGAGAGAAAGTCCATAGGGCAAATGCTAGAGAGCTGCATTTCACTAACAGGCATGTCACTTGCTTACCCAAGAAGTCTTGGGGTGGGCTGTGGAAGGCAGCAGGGGACAAGCGGGACAGCGCAGAGATGACCAATGAGATCAGCAAAGGCCAGATGGCCCAGCTGTGTGGAGATACTATCTTTGAGAAAATCAGTCACAAAGAGGTCCTGGCTAAGTTATCATCTTTGATAACAAGAAAGTGAGCAAGCAGAGGGGGGCTGGGCTGTGCAGAAGGGGAGTGAATACATGTTATATAGACTTTGGAATGGGTTCCACAAGGCCAGACTAAAGGTCCATGCAAGCTGTCTTTCTGGCCTCATCAGCAGTCAGCCAGGTGTCTTTGGAAAGCCACAAATAAGCAACAGCATTCTCATGTTTTTTGCTCCGTACCATCTGGTACTTGGAGACATACTGCTCTTGAACTTGGAGGCTCTATTTAGCTAGCTTGATAATCACTAAAAAAAAAAAAAGACATTAAAGTGGAGTGACATGTTCAAGATTTTCTACATAAAAAGTGGCACATCTTGTGCTGCGGGTTGGCCACCCTGTACTTAAGATTACAGTGTGGGTTCTTTGTTTCCTCACAAAATGTTAATTTCCACCTACTGATTAAATCTCTGCCTACTAGTTTCCTTGTATCTAGAGTTCCTCTTTTTAAATTTCTGTTGCTGCTTTTATATTATGAAATAGCTGTTTTATATTTGAATCTACTCTTATATTTTTAATTTTAAGTGTTTAATTGTTAAATATTTTTATTCAGATGTTTTATCTTCTACATGTTTTACTTTGATGTTGAGTACGAGAACAGTGGTATATAAATCTTTTAAATAAATATCTGTCATTGTATTTTTAATTATTTGTATCTTTTTTTGGAAAGCAATCCCAAACTGACTTGAACTAAGTATTTGCTGAAGTTCACCTGTGGCTCACTATTCTCTTTGTATCTCTCCGTATCTAATGAGAGCATAAATATGAAACAAAGCAATAACTTCCCCTCGCCTGAACTTGTCTCCCATGCCATGACACACATGTTGATTACATGTGATTTGACTGTGCCTTCTGACAAATTAATAGCAGGGCTTCATATTACAAAATGTGACACAGATTCGGATGCAACACAGAAGCCCATAAATAGAACGCACAATGCTAAAACATGGTTATATGCTTGATTAGATGCAAACCTTGGACTCAGAGGCTCCCTCTTCCCTTCTGCTTGGCTAGCAGGGAGGTTTAAAGCTTCTGATTTGATATAGAAACATGATCAGACATGATTATTTATTCATCTACATGATTAAATATTTGTGGTTATCTTCTAGTTTATGTTCATATCTATATTTGTATAAACAAATACTGATGTATATAAAGCTGACACTAGAATGGCTGGGAACTTGTTTTGTTCCTCTAATACAGTGATTTTCATCCTTTTTCATCTCATGGCATTAAAATTGTCAAGCCACACCCACCAGATTTTTGACCATTTAGAAGGTACACCATGTTACCAGAGGGGGGCTCACATCCCCCATTGGCCCTACTAATAAATGACCTTCCCACAAATTTCTGTGGCACACCTGTGGACCACTCGCAGCACACCAATGTGCCATGGCACAGTGGTTGAAAATGGCTGCTCTAATATTAATATACTAAAAGTAATATATTTACTATATAATAATAAATAATATTGTGGAAATATTTGTTCCAGTATATTATTTGTTGACATTTAATTCATAAAATAGGCAACGGAGTCCATGTACCTTTATTTGTTTGATTTCATACCGGATCATTTTGTGAGTGTCAAGTGGATCATCACTTGCTGGAACCACCTTTTCACTTGAAATTTTTTTGCTCTAATCACTGTAAGAAAATGAAAAAGAAATGTTAATGGCAACAAAACGGATGTTTTCTTATTCCCTTGCTTTTTATTTAGTGTTATACAATACTAGGATTATAAAGTACAGCTACTGTGCTAACATATTCAGTACTATTTATGTTTTTCCCCCAAAGCAAATAACAGAATCTTCAACACCAGAGTTTGAATGGATTGCTTATCTGAATTTCTTCATGTTTCTGGAAATGCAGTCTTCTCTCAGCCAGACACAGGTCAAAAACTGGGGTTAATCCTGAAGGATTGCATTCCAATAACTTGGAAATTTTCAAACTTTTTGACATGGGAACAGAATCTGTATCTGGTTTTTTTCACGTGCAAAAATCAGACACAGGTCAAAAACTGGGGTTAATCCAGGACTATTGCAGAATTTGGGGTCTGTTTTTCACGTGTCTTCTTTTAAGATTTATGGTGTGAAAATAAAAACATACTAACTTACCAACATTTTTGTTTATTGTATGGGCCTGGGAAGAAAAAACTAATTGGAATGTCCAGTTGTGAGGGGTACTGAGATTTTTCCTATAAAAGGGGACACCTTATTGTGTGTGTCAGAACATCTCTCAAAAAAGGTTGCAGTTCTTTTTGGTAAGCATATTGCTCTCTCTCCTTTGCTTTTGGAATTTGTATGTGTTGGGGCGTGTATGTGAATCTGATAGAATTAAATATTGCTTCTCTCTATCAGAATCTGTATGTCAGACTGCTTTTATTCAAGGTTTGTATTTTTCACTCTGCAAGTGCTCTGGGGCATTCTTGGTCTGAGAAAATCTTACACCTGTATCGCTGGCTGCATAATTTTGTATGATTGTACTATGCCAACCAGCATGTCTGTGTGAAACTTGCCTCTCTCTCTGTGTGTGTGTCAGAGGCCTAATAGGCTGTCTTTAATTCAGGGTCTGTTTTGTTTACTCTGCATGCGCTCTGGAGCATTCATGGTCTGAGTAAAACTTCCATATGCTGGCTTATTCAGGAAATATGCTTTTTCATGTGTTCTGTGTTCCTGTGTGAATCTGTTAGAAATAAAAAAAATGCTGCCTTTATTCATGAGGGGGAGATGGTCAGGCTGCACAGTTTTTTTTGTGTTTTTTTTTTTGGAATGTTCCTTTTCACCTGTATGACTTGAATTTTGGTCATTATCCAGCTAGGACAATGGCTGTGTGTATGTGTGTGTGTGGGTGGGGTGGGGCTGTCAGCAGAGACCTCTCTTATTCAATGTGGGCCTGTGTGCCTTTACACTTTACAAGTGGCCAGTGCAAATTGTTTGAAATCTCTGATTTTTTTGGGAGGGGGTGGAATGTTTTGAGCATTTTCCAACACTGCAAGGGCCTGTGTGAATCTGTTAGAATTAAATTTTGCTTCTCTCTAACAGAATCTGTATGTCAGACTGCTTTTATTCAAGGTTTGTATTTTTCACTCTGCATGTGCTCTGGGGCATTCTTGGTCTGAGAAAATCTTACACCTATATCGCAGGCTGCACAATTTTGTATGATTGTACTATGCTAGCCAGCATGTCTGTGTGTGATTCTGTGAAACTTGCCTCTCTCTATCTCTCTCTGTGTGTGTGTGTGTGTGTGTGTGTGTGTCAGAGGCCTAATAGGCTGTCTTTAATTCAGGGTCTGTTTTGTTCACTTTGCATGCGCTCTGGAGCATTCATGGTCTGAGTAAAACTTCCATATGCTGGCTTATTCAGGAAATATGCTTTTTCGTGTGTTCTGTGTTCCTGTGTGAATCTGTTAGAAATAAAAAAAAAAATGCTGCCTTTATTCATGAGGGGGAGATGGTCAGGCTGCACAGTTTTTTTTGTGTTTTTTTTTTGGAATGTTCCTTTTCACCTGTATGACTTGAATTTTGGTCATTATCCAGCTAGGACAATGGCTGTGTGTATGTGTGTGTGTGGGTGGGGTGGGGCTGTCAGCAGAGGCCTCTCTTATTCAATGTGGGCCTGTGTGCCTTTACAAGTGGCCAGTGCAAATTGTTTGAAATCTCTGATTTTTTTGGGAGGGGGTGGAATGTTTTGAGCATTTTCCAACACTGCAAGGGCCTGTGTGATTCTGTTAGAATTAAATTTTGCTTCTCTCTAACAGAATCTGTATGTCAGATTGTCTGTCTGTCTCAGAGTCCTATTAGGTTGTCTTTAATTCAGGGACCATGCTCTGTGATTTTGGGAGGGGTTGGGGATGTTTTTTCGCGTGTTCTGTGATCCTGTGTGAATCTGTTAGAAATTAAAAAATGCTGCCTTTATTCATAAGGGGGAGATGGTCAGGCTGCACAGTTTTTTTTGGAATGTTCCTTTTCACCTGTATGACTTGAATTTTGATCATTATCCAGCTAGGACAATGGCTGTGTGTGTGTGTGTGTGTGTGTGTGTGGGTGGGGTGGGGCTGTCAGCAGAGGCCTCTCTTATTCATTGTGGGCCTGTGGGCCTTTACACTTTACAAGTGGCCAGTACACTCAAGCATATCTCTGCCTGCTTATTGTCTGGACTGGATCTGTAAAGTGGGAAAAATATTGACCTACCTGGAAGGGTTGTTAGGGGGATGCCACAAAGATTTTTAGTAACGCTGCAGATGATAGCAGCTAGTAGGTAACTTCAAATGAGTTGACAAAAAACAACTCAACAACCAATCAACCCGATGATGGCAACACACTTCTCAGAAAGCTATGTGGACCAGATCTCTGATGGTTTGGTCTTAAGCGTGGTCTAATTTGTGGGTGAGCAAATGTGTTCAGTGCTAAGGGCTATATTAGGCATATTAACATGAACTGAAGAATTGCAAATAGTGTCCGTATTTGAGACACAAAATTCATTGAAAGGATTTGAGAAAAGAGGTAGCTTCATATTACACTGAACTTTGGTTTTTACTGTAATGTTGGCATGACAGGCTGTTGTTTCCTTCTACAGGGATACTGACTGGCCGCTGTGTTAATTACAGTGCCACTTCCCAGACCTGTGAGATCCAGGGTTGGTGCCCTGCAGAGATGGACTCTGTACCTGTGTAAGTGGTTGGAGAGCCCAATCCCTGATTCGTTCAAAGTAAGATACTATTGCTCACACTGTATACCTTCAAACAGAGTTGGAAAAGTGGTCAGTGGAATCATACTGTCCCATTCACCCACAGAGTTTTTTGTTTGTGGGCAAATATTCCTTGAAGCTGAGAATTCTCTTGTGTGGGTGGCCTACATTATTATATTATGCTATTATATTAAGATGCAAACTGATAACAAAGGGAGGAATGATTACTTTCTTTGGCAACAGTTGACTCTTGGTCAAGAGCTCAGATCAAATGCCCTTGATCAAGAGAGACATTTAGTGGTACCTTCTACAATGTATGCATACTTTATCCAGATCAAAATGGGCTTCCCAAGGCTAAGGAACAGAGGGCAGTTCCTCTGAGGGTGTGGGGGATGTGATTCAGTACTAGTTTGTTTCGTATGTTCCCCCCATCACCAGAACTCCCCAAATCCACTGCTCCAAGAGGTTGATTCCAACCATTTTTCTCCCAACAGACCCGTCATGCTGGAGGCAGAAAACTTCACCCGCTTCATTAAGAACAGCATCCGCTTTCCACTCTTCAATTTTGAGAAGTGAGTCACTAGAGTGACTCTAGAGTAAGAAACTCAAGCTCACATTGCATTTAGTAGATTTTTGGTGAACTTTGGCCCAGAGTTAGCTTCATGGCCAAGAATGATATGGTATGGGGACAGCTGGGCACCACCAATCTTCTTACTGGTGTGTAATTTTTAAATTCCAGCTATTGCACTGACTCTGACATTTCTCCTGTTAGCAGTGAAGAAAGGTAGGGAAAAGTCTGAAGATGGTCAAAATGTGCACAACTGGGGTTGGATCTGTTTTAGAGCATATTTGATGGAGAGCTGATCCTTCAGCGGTTGACTCTGGTTCAACATATATGCTGAACATATATAACATACGTTTTATCTTGATAAGCCACAACTGCTGCTGCAGCACAGCTATTGTTGGTCTGTGCCACAGTTTCCTTCTCTTGACACACAGGGCCTCCAACAATCCCCAGGGAATAAGTCACATCAGCCATGGGGCATTTCTGTGGCAGATGACTTTTTGGCAGGTTGTTTTTAACCAAAGTTCACCAAAAATCTACTAAATGCAATGTGAGCTTGAGTTTCTTACTCTAGAGTCACTCTAGTGACTCACTTCTCAAAATTGAAGAGTGGAAAGCGGATGCTGTTCTTAATGAAGCGGGTGAAGTTTTCTGCCTCCAGCATGACGGGTCTGTTGGGAGAAAAATGGTTGGAATCAACCTCTTGGAGCAGTGGATTTGGGGAGTTCTGGTGATGGGGGGAACATACGAAACAAACTAGTACTGAATCACATCCCCCACACCCTCAGAGGAACTGCCCTCTGTTCCTTAGCCTTGGGAAGCCCATTTTGATCTGGATAAAGTATGCATACATTGTAGAAGGTACCACTAAATGTCTCTCTTGATCAAGGGCATTTGATCTGAGCTCTTGACCAAGAGTCAACTGTTGCCAAAGAAAGTAATCATTCCTCCCTTTGTTATCAGTTTGCATCTTAATATAATAGCATAATATAATAATGTAGGCCACCCACACAAGAGAATTCTCAGCTTCAAGGAATATTTGCCCACAAACAAAAAACTCTGTGGGTGAATGGGACAGTATGATTCCACTGACCACTTTTCCAACTCTGTTTGAAGGTATACAGTGTGAGCAATAGTATCTTACTTTGAACGAATCAGGGATTGGGCTCTCCAACCACTTACACAGGTACAGAGTCCATCTCTGCAGGGCACCAACCCTGGATCTCACAGGTCTGGGAAGTGGCACTGTAATTAACACAGCGGCCAGTCAGTATCCCTGTAGAAGGAAACAACAGCCTGTCATGCCAACATTACAGTAAAAACCAAAGTTCAGTGTAATATGAAGCTACCTCTTTTCTCAAATCCTTTCAATGAATTTTGTGTCTCAAATACGGACACTATTTGCAATTCTTCAGTTCATGTTAATATGCCTAATATAGCCCTTAGCACTGAACACATTTGCTCACCCACAAATTAGACCACGCTTAAGACCAAACCATCAGAGATCTGGTCCACATAGCTTTCTGAGAAGTGTGTTGCCATCATCGGGTTGATTGGTTGTTGAGTTGTTTTTTGTCAACTCATTTGAAGTTACCTACTAGCTGCTATCATCTGCAGCGTTACTAAAAATCTTTGTGGCATCCCCCTAACAACCCTTCCAGGTAGGTCAATATTTTTCCCACTTTACAGATCCAGTCCAGACAATAAGCAGGCAGAGATATGCTTGAGTGTACTGGCCACTTGTAAAGTGTAAAGGCCCACAGGCCCACAATGAATAAGAGAGGCCTCTGCTGACAGCCCCACCCCACCCACACACACACACACACACACACACACAGCCATTGTCCTAGCTGGATAATGATCAAAATTCAAGTCATACAGGTGAAAAGGAACATTCCAAAAAAAACTGTGCAGCCTGACCATCTCCCCCTTATGAATAAAGGCAGCATTTTTTAATTTCTAACAGATTCACACAGGATCACAGAACACGCGAAAAAACATCCCCAACCCCTCCCAAAATCACAGAGCATGGTCCCTGAATTAAAGACAACCTAATAGGACTCTGAGACAGACAGACAATCTGACATACAGATTCTGTTAGAGAGAAGCAAAATTTAATTCTAACAGAATCACACAGGCCCTTGCAGTGTTGGAAAATGCTCAAAACATTCCACCCCCTCCCAAAAAAATCAGAGATTTCAAACAATTTGCACTGGCCACTTGTAAAGGCACACAGGCCCACATTGAATAAGAGAGGCCTCTGCTGACAGCCCCACCCCACCCACACACACACATACACACAGCCATTGTCCTAGCTGGATAATGACCAAAATTCAAGTCATACAGGTGAAAAGGAACATTCCAAAAAAAAAACACAAAAAAAACTGTGCAGCCTGACCATCTCCCCCTCATGAATAAAGGCAGCATTTTTTTTTTTATTTCTAACAGATTCACACAGGAACACAGAACACACGAAAAAGCATATTTCCTGAATAAGCCAGCATATGGAAGTTTTACTCAGACCATGAATGCTCCAGAGCGCATGCAAAGTGAACAAAACAGACCCTGAATTAAAGACAGCCTATTAGGCCTCTGACACACACACACACACACACACACACACAGAGAGAGATAGAGAGAGGCAAGTTTCACAGAATCACACACAGACATGCTGGCTAGCATAGTACAATCATACAAAATTGTGCAGCCTGCGATATAGGTGTAAGATTTTCTCAGACCAAGAATGCCCCAGAGCACATGCAGAGTGAAAAATACAAACCTTGAATAAAAGCAGTCTGACATACAGATTCTGTTAGAGAGAAGCAAAATTTAATTCTAACAGATTCACACAGGCCCTTGCAGTGTTGGAAAATGCTCAAAACATTCCACCCCCTCCCAAAAAAATCAGAGATTTCAAACAATTTGCACTGGCCACTTGTAAAGTGTAAAGGCACACAGGCCCACATTGAATAAGAGAGGTCTCTGCTGACAGCCCCACCCCACCCACACACACACATACACACAGCCATTGTCCTAGCTGGATAATGACCAAAATTCAAGTCATACAGGTGAAAAGGAACATTCCAAAAAAAAAAACACAAAAAAAACTGTGCAGCCTGACCATCTCCCCCTCATGAATAAAGGCAGCATTTTTTTTATTTCTAACAGATTCACACAGGAACACAGAACACATGAAAAAGCATATTTCCTGAATAAGCCAGCATATGGAAGTTTTACTCAGACCATGAATGCTCCAGAGCGCATGCAGAGTAAACAAAACAGACCCTGAATTAAAGACAGCCTATTAGGCCTCTGACACACACAGAGAGAGAGAGGCAAGTTTCACACAGACATGCTGGTTGGCATAGTACAATCATACAAAATTATGCAGCCAGCGATACAGGTGTAAGATTTTCTCAGACCAAGAATGCCCCAGAGCACTTGCAGAGTGAAAAATACAAACCTTGAATAAAAGCAGTCTGACATACAGATTCTGATAGAGAGAAGCAATATTTAATTCTATCAGATTCACATACACGCCCCAACACATACAAATTCCAAAAGCAAAGGAGAGAGAGCAATATGCTTACCAAAAAGAACTGCAACCTTTTTTGAGAGATGTTCTGACACACACAATAAGGTGTCCCCTTTTATAGGAAAAATCTCAGTACCCCTCACAACTGGACATTCCAATTAGTTTTTTCTTCCCAGGCCCATACAATAAACAAAAATGTTGGTAAGTTAGTATGTTTTTATTTTCACACCATAAATCTTAAAAGAAGACACGTGAAAAACAGACCCCAAATTCTGCAATAGTCCTGGATTAACCCCAGTTTTTGACCTGTGTCTGATTTTTGCACGTGAAAAAAACCAGATACAGATTCTGTTCCCATGTCAAAAAGTTTGAAAATTTCCAAGTTATTGGAATGCAATCCTTCAGGATTAACCCCAGTTTTTGACCTGTGTCTGGCTGAGAGAAGACTGCATTTCCAGAAACATGAAGAAATTCAGATAAGCAATCCATTCAAACTCTGGTGTTGAAGATTCTGTTATTTGCTTTGGGGGAAAAACATAAATAGTACTGAATATGTTAGCACAGTAGCTGTACTTTATAATCCTAGTATTGTATAACACTAAATAAAAAGCAAGGGAATAAGAAAACATCCGTTTTGTTGCCATTAACATTTCTTTTTCATTTTCTTACAGTGATTAGAGCAAAAAAATTTCAAGTGAAAAGGTGGTTCCAGCAAGTGATGATCCACTTGACACTCACAAAATGATCCGGTATGAAATCAAACAAATAAAGGTACATGGACTCCGTTGCCTATTTTATGAATTAAATGTCAACAAATAATATACTGGAACAAATATTTCCACAATATTATTTATTATTATATAGTAAATATATTACTTTTAGTATATTAATATTAGAGCAGCCATTTTCAACCACTGTGCCATGGCACATTGGTGTGCTGCGAGTGGTCCACAGGTGTGCCACAGAAATTTGTGGGAAGGTCATTTATTAGTAGGGCCAATGGGGGATGTGAGCCCCCCTCTGGTAACATGGTGTACCTTCTAAATGGTCAAAAATCTGGTGGGTGTGGCTTGACAATTTTAATGCCATGAGATGAAAAAGGATGAAAATCACTGTATTAGAGGAACAAAACAAGTTCCCAGCCATTCTAGTGTCAGCTTTATATACATCAGTATTTGTTTATACAAATATAGATATGAACATAAACTAGAAGATAACCACAAATATTTAATCATGTAGATGAATAAATAATCATGTCTGATCATGTTTCTATATCAAATCAGAAGCTTTAAACCTCCCTGCTAGCCAAGCAGAAGGGAAGAGGGAGCCTCTGAGTCCAAGGTTTGCATCTAATCAAGCATATAACCATGTTTTAGCATTGTGCGTTCTATTTATGGGCTTCTGTGTTGCATCCGAATCTGTGTCACATTTTGTAATATGAAGCCCTGCTATTAATTTGTCAGAAGGCACAGTCAAATCACATGTAATCAACATGTGTGTCATGGCATGGGAGACAAGTTCAGGCGAGGGGAAGTTATTGCTTTGTTTCATATTTATGCTCTCATTAGATACGGAGAGATACAAAGAGAATAGTGAGCCACAGGTGAACTTCAGCAAATACTTAGTTCAAGTCAGTTTGGGATTGCTTTCCAAAAAAAGATACAAATAATTAAAAATACAATGACAGATATTTATTTAAAAGATTTATATACCACTGTTCTCGTACTCAACATCAAAGTAAAACATGTAGAAGATAAAACATCTGAATAAAAATATTTAACAATTAAACACTTAAAATTAAAAATATAAGAGTAGATTCAAATATAAAACAGCTATTTCATAATATAAAAGCAGCAACAGAAATTTAAAAAGAGGAACTCTAGATACAAGGAAACTAGTAGGCAGAGATTTAATCAGTAGGTGGAAATTAACATTTTGTGAGGAAACAAAGAACCCACACTGTAATCTTAAGTACAGGGTGGCCAACCCGCAGCACAAGATGTGCCACTTTTTATGTAGAAAATCTTGAACATGTCACTCCACTTTAATGTCTTTTTTTTTTTTTAGTGATTATCAAGCTAGCTAAATAGAGCCTCCAAGTTCAAGAGCAGTATGTCTCCAAGTACCAGATGGTACGGAGCAAAAAACATGAGAATGCTGTTGCTTATTTGTGGCTTTCCAAAGACACCTGGCTGACTGCTGATGAGGCCAGAAAGACAGCTTGCATGGACCTTTAGTCTGGCCTTGTGGAACCCATTCCAAAGTCTATATAACATGTATTCACTCCCCTTCTGCACAGCCCAGCCCCCCTCTGCTTGCTCACTTTCTTGTTATCAAAGATGATAACTTAGCCAGGACCTCTTTGTGACTGATTTTCTCAAAGATAGTATCTCCACACAGCTGGGCCATCTGGCCTTTGCTGATCTCATTGGTCATCTCTGCGCTGTCCCGCTTGTCCCCTGCTGCCTTCCACAGCCCACCCCAAGACTTCTTGGGTAAGCAAGTGACATGCCTGTTAGTGAAATGCAGCTCTCTAGCATTTGCCCTATGGACTTTCTCTCCTATTCAAAATTCTTTTCTTACCTTACTGCCTGTTTTTCAGTCAAAGCAAGTCAAGCACAGTAGGTGTGGCCACCCTTAGTGTGCACACTGCAGCATTAGAAACTTGAAGGTTTGTTGTGTAAGAAGTAGCAAAGAAAGCAAGCAAACTGTAAACTGCAGTTTTCTTTCTTTGCCATTTTTTGTAATAATTCTTTGTTATCATTTAAAAGTTTTTCAAAAATATATGGCAACTTCATGCATGCAAATCAGAAAGAGTCAGTGTGCCACTAGTAGCATTTGTGCTGCAGGTTGGCCACCCTTGCTTTAGAACATTATTTTTTCCCACCTGGGGGTCAAATTCTAACCTGTAACTACTGCCACAATTTCCATTAGTTTCAAAGCTGAAGAAAACATCATGCATACTAAAATAATATTTATAAGGTTGAGACTACCACAATATCTGCCCCTTACAAGTAATAATAAAATATTCAGGTAAACCTGATCAACATACATTGCAATTATTTCATTTGCCTGGATAAATCTGAAGTGTTGTGATGATGGGAGGAGGGGCCACAGCTCAGCAGTACAGTACAAGGTTCATCCCTGTCCATACCAGTCAGGACTGAGAACCCTGAGGACTGAAACCCTAGAAAGCCAAAGCAAGCCACAGTGGACAATACTGGACTAATGGTCTGACTGAGTATAAGACAGTTTAATATGTTGGATGGGGACACATTATTTATTAGCTGCTGCTATTACTTTACAACACCTTGCCATTTAGTATTTTAACAGAATATTATACACCCATTTTCCAGTTATACTTAATGCTGCTTTGAACTTCAGAGCTGTCTTCACCTGTCAGTGAATAAGATGATGTAATCATGAGAACACCTTTATGATTAGATTTCAGTTGGGTCATGGCAATTGATGACATTTAGAAGGTGTTCCACATTCTGTGGTTTACTTTCAGACATAGGTTTCGTAACGTTTTGAAAGCGTCCTTCTTTGGAATAGCCTACAGAAAAAAAAAACACAAATAAGTATTTTTTTTATTTTTACATTTCAGGCAACACACTCACGTATGCACTCAAGCACAATAATTTACCTCTCCTTCAGGTTCTCTAGGTACAGGTGGTTCTTCCATTGCAAATTGGTAAACCAGGTTCAAAGATGGAAACGGTAACACGTCATCCTCATAACGCCTACATTTTTGCTTCTTCTTCATAGGTGCCTGTGGTAGGCTTTGAGAATCAGTGGGTCTGTCTGGGGTCTCCGGCTCATCGTAGCTCTCCATCTTGAACAGCTTGCGAACGTAGTTTTGAGAATCCGCGGGTCTGACCGGGGTCTCCCCCCCCCCTCAGAAGGCAGCACCTTCTCCTTCTCTTCTTCGGGGCTCTCCATCTTGGTCAATTCCCTAGCAGGGGTTTCGCACTCCAACTGGGGAGTCTCGGTCCCAGAAGGCGAAGCGGGTGAGCTTTTCAGAGGGGAGGCCATGGCTGATCGGCTTTCTCCCTCCCCCCGAAGGCCAGGGCCTTAAAATACAGAGGACATGCCCAGGCCTGTTCCCATTCCCTATTGGTCCCTGCGGTGGTCCGAGAACTACAAATTCCATTCCTATTGGTCAACAGTGATGGGACGAGCTGTTTGAGGGGGTCACATGAACCCCTTTCCAACACTTTATTGGGGGGCTCCTTTTCCCACCAAACCAAATGTCAGGGTGCTACAAAACCCCTCTCTAGTGGTCGGCGGTAATGGGGCAAGTTGTTTGAGGGGTCACATGAACCCCTTTCCAACACTTTATTGGGGGGCTCCTTTTCCCACCAAACCAAATGTTGGGGTGCTACAAAACCCTTCCCTAGTGGTCGAGGGGAACGGGGAAAGTTGTTTGAGGGGTCACATGAACCCCTTTCCCACACTTCATTGGGGGGCTCCTTTTCCCGCCAAACCAAACGTCGGGGTGCTACAAAACCCCTCTCTAGTGGTCGAGGGGAACGGGAGAAGTTGTTTGAGGGGTCACATGAACCCCTTTCCAACACTTTTTGGGGGGCTCCTTTTCCCACCAAACCAAATGTCGGGGTGCTACAAAACCCCTCTCTAGTGGTCGGCGGTAATGGGGAGAGTTGTTTGAGGGGTCACATGAACCCCTTTCCAACACTTTATTGGGGGGCTCCTTTTCCCACCAAACCAAATGTCGGGGTGCTACAAAACCCTTCCCTAGTGGTCGAGGGGAACGGGGAAAGTTGTTTGAGGGGTCACATGAACCCCTTTCCCACACTTTATTGGGGGGCTCCTTTTCCCACCAAACCAAATGTCGGGGTGCTACAAAACCCCTCTCTAGTGGTCGAGGGGGACGGGGAAAGTTGTTTGAGCGGTCACATGAACCCCTTTCCCACACTTCATTGGGGGGCTCCTTTTCCCGCCAAACCAAACGTCGGGGTGCTACAAAACCCCTCTCTAGTGGTCGATGGTAATGGGGCAAGTTGTTTGAGGGGTCACATGAACCCCTTTCCAACACTTTTTGGGGGGCTCCTTTTCCCACCAAACCAAATGTCGGGGTGCTACAAAACCCCTCCCTAGTGGTCGACGGTCTTGAGGGGAGTTGTTTGAGGGGTCACTTGAACCCCTTAGGGGGCGGGATTTCTGGTAAAAAGGGGCGGGACTTTCAGCTGTCAAAATAGTTTGACATAAGGTATGTACTTCCTACTACTCATATGCTCCAGGTCCCAAATTTTTGAGGACCCCACACTAAATGCTCACAAGCTGTCTCTGGTGAAATCGGCATCTCACAATCTGGCAACCCTGTTGCTTACATACCGGGGGAGTTGCCTGCTGCATAGTATGTGATCATTACAGGTGTCATTAATAACATTATACAAATGAATAATTTCGTTCAATTTTATCTTCACTGCAAACACAATCCTATTGCGCCTCAGTGTGCTCCACCGGTGCTGGCTGTCACAAATGTACTGGAAAGCCCACTGTAACAGTGGAAGAGCTTGAGGAACCAGCAGGAAGGCCTGTGCTGGCCTACCTGCACCCACAAAACTTGTGCCAGTGCAGGAAAGTTCAGCGTGGGCCAGCTAAGGGAGGGGAGGGTGGAACAGGGGGCCCTTTATAACATGCTATAGGCCCTGCATTAGCTTAATTCGGCCCTGTTTATGTGTAATGTAGCTGAGCACTTATATCTAAGTTAATGGAGGAACAGCAAATTATGACTGTTTCTGAGCTGAGGAGAGGGAATATTGGTTGAAATATGATGACACAGTCTTGTGTGTGTGTCTTCAACACCATCAATTTCATGCCAATTCCAAGTCCTCCTCCACTGCTTTTCATAATACCTGCCATTTAATCTTTGCTTATTCTGTTGCATTTTCCCTCTCTGTTGTTCCACATGTTGTAGCAATAATCAGTGCATCTCTGTTTTATCCAGTTGCCAGGATACACAAACACAGAGCAGGACCATGGTGAATTACAAGATGACCCAGATCCATGTAGTGAATACTTCCAGACTTTACAGCAGAGAGGGAGATCACAAGGATGGTATGTTGGGTAGTATCCTGAGGCAAATGTGATACATGTCAAAAAGTACTGTGACGTTTTAGAAGCCAACCAATATATTGTAGCAGGAACTGTAGGACACAACTGTGGCATAAATATGCAAATGAACAGAGATGCATTAGAGGGAGCATAGGGAAGGTGAGAATTAGGAGAGTCATGGATATGCAAACAGCAGGTCCTGATTAAGCATTTTTAAATCTAGACATCAGTACAAAATAATTGCAGTTGCACCAAAGATGGATACAATATGGGGTACATTTTCCATCACACTCTTCTCCTGTTGTGGGAACCATAATGTTTGTTGCACAAATGGAATGGCTCTATTCCCAAACCCTCCCGTCGACTCCTGTTTTGTCAGGATGTCACTGGTTTCTCACAGTATAAACAGTTCAGAATTCAAACAAGGTGACCCCTCCAAGAACCTTCCACTATGGGATAGCCACAGGTTTATCCCATTATGTGGAAACTGTGCTGTTTTTAAGGCAAGAAAACAAAAATCTAATCTTGTACTTTTAACTCAGGTAAGGGGAAAAAAAGACAGAGATGTTTCTAGCACTTAAGAAAGTTATAGCATTTCACATACAAACTTTTAAAATTGATTATGCTATGGTAGATTAAATTCAGGTAATCCGTTTACCTGCCATGCAGGCACAAGTTCTTAATCCACCCCCCCCCCCCCAAAGCATCTCATGGGGCTTGCTGTCAAAAGGGTTTCTAAACATGATCGTTTAACTCATGCTGATAACCTGTTCCACTTGGCTTTCAGTTTGCAGTACTATGGGGGCAAAATAATATAAAGCAAAATTATAGACTGTCAACTTCCCCAGAAAAAGGAACGAAAACAAAATGTGTTCCCTACTCAAGATGTCCTGCTGTGTGTGAATATTTGCCGCTAACCTAGAGTAATTACATCACATTAGCAACATTAGAGTAAGCCTGGTTATGTGAATTCAACAAATTATAATTTTGAAAGCATGTGAGTTGGGACTGGAGTGGAGGTGGTGACACTGCTGTCTTTATGACTAATGCTGTCAAATTAAAAGAAGAGTTCCAAAGAATAAGAAGCAACTTTATGCATGGATTTCTATTACATACGTGTATGTAAGACATTAACAGCACAACCCTATACATGTTTGCTTGGTAGTTCCAATGCCTTCAATGGGGTCAGTGGCATCACCAGGGGCTGTGGTGCCCAGGACAGTAACATTATGGCATTATGTGACATCATGCAACATCATGATGTCACTTCCGCATTCTCCCAGAGGAGGAGGCCGTCACAGCACATTGAGCCTCCAGGAAAGGGTGGGGCAGCCAGATCAAGAAGCCACCATGTTGAGCACAAAAACTGAGTTCTGACTCTAGACAGTCACAGCAGTGGCTTTGGTGATCTCTGAAAATTGCCACAGACACCATTGTGAGTGTGCATGTGCTCTAGCTGGAGCCGAATTAATGGTCAATTGATTCAAATAGATCAATTCCTTCTAACCAAATGCGGTGGCAAATATAGCCATCTGACTAGAAATCGAATTAATGTTATTAACTTTGTAAAAGTAAGTTTTGTTAATTATTATTTTTGTCGTTAAAGTGTTGAAAAGAAGCGCTGTTAATTTTTAAAAGCTCACATTAACAACATTGAAATGATTTGATGTATGTCACTAAAAGAGGGTCAGCGGTGAGGGGATTACAACATTGGAGTCTTCTGTCACTGAAAAGTCTACTATATCCGATGTATGAGATTAGAAATAAGAACACTTAATCACTAACCAAGCTATTTGGAAAAAGGGAATTTCTCAGTTTCAGGCCAAAATTTGTTTCATTGCTAGTTCAAAGGTCATCTTTCATGCTGTGTGTGTGTTGGGGAGATATTTTGACCTCTTTACCATAGCCTCCAATCTTGTACAGAAAATTACCGGTATTCTGAGTATGTGATTTGGCCTGATGTTGGGGGGGGGGGGGGTTTGATGTGGGTTGGGGTGTTGTCTGCTGTTCACAGTATAACATGATTTTTAATCATCTCACAGGGGATGCTTATATGCTTGGTGAGATCCAGCCTCTGCTATTGTTGTTTCTGAAAATTTCAATGAAATCTTGCAATCTTTCACATTATTTGAAAAAATTACCATTGTAATTCTGAGCCACTAATACCCAATTCATTTAAAGAAAAACAAAACTGTCTAAGCTATTTCCACATAGAAAAAATAGGTAGAGTGGCTCACCCTGAGTTATTTGCTTGGATATGAAAACAAAGGTTAGGGCAAGGAGGAGAAAAGGAGAAAGCACGAGAGGAAAGAACAGTGTTTTCTCTAGCATTAGATTGCTTCCAAATTGAATCTAAGCATCTATTTCCAAAAGACCTCCTGCAGAGCTGGGCTTTGTGTCCTCTGAACTCAAATCCATATAGCATGTAGTGAAGAGAAGAGCATCTGTCTAGTTTTGCTCTCATCTCTTCTTGCCAAATAAAAAAAAAGAAGATTCATTTCCATGTATCGGGCAACATAGATCACATTGCTAAAAAAAGGACAGACTGACAGTACTTCTTTCTCATCATCGCTTGCAGTTCATTAGGAATAAAAACTCCCTAAATGAAGGGAGGTTTAATGGTCTTTCCCCCTGCTTTGTGTTGTTGTCTCATCAGCATCCTGTTAAACTAGATAACCTTTGAATTTTTATAGGCTTGTTTTTGTAATTAAGCACCATCATGCTTACCCAAGGCTTTGCTGCAAAGGGATGATCGGACACTTTCGGCGGTTCAAAACGACATAATGATTTATCAGCCGTAAGAGTCCTTGAAAGAGAGCATGTCATCCAACTACAGATATTACACCAGCAAAAATAAATAATACAGGACATCATGAAAGACTGGGTTTAAAAAGGAGATTGGACATAAAAGGAAGCCAAGTACATAATAGCAGAAGTGGGCCATGAATTTAGAACGATGAGTTTAACACAAAAGTTGAAACCTCATCAAGGAGTACTAGATCAAATCCTAATAAATTAATGCTACAGTCTACAGAATTAGCACCAGAGGCATAGGAATAACTGCTGGCTTTCATATTTTCAAAGAGAAAAGTAGCCATTGCTTCTGTGTTCCAGCATACCTTGCAACAATTGGAGATCTTTTTGCATGGAATGCAGTCTAATAAAGGCCATGATTTACATGGCCTTTACATAAAGGCAGATTTACATGGGATTGTTCCAGTGAAATCAGAGAGCCTTACTTCTAAGTAAACGTATTTAGATGATGATGAGTTAAATCTGCAAAACGCCTTCCTTTTAAGGAACAAAACACATTATGTTGAACATGCAGGTTTGGCTCTGTGTTACATTTTTATTCAGAATTACAGTTAGGAGGGGGTCTGACTAAGATTGGGACCACACTGCACTCAGACAGGTGTTTAATCTTTGCCCACTGCATTGTGATCCCAATGAAAATCGTGTCTCTGGAGCTGTTATTAGCTTTTGGAGGGAAGTATACCAGTAAGTAAATATTCAAGTGAACAGATATATATTTCATTTTCTATCTCCCTATTTAAAACAATTATTCTGGCTTGTTTCCACTGACAGATACTTTGCTTTAAAAACAATATTTCATAACCAGCCCATTATTTCTTTAAAAATGTTTTATCGTGTCTTGGTGGACCATCCAAAGTAGCAAGCATAAAACCAACAATAAATAAGAAGCATATTACTTGGGTGATGGTCACACCAATATCCTAAAAGCTGCTGGTGTGCTGTTTTAAAAGGTGTGGGCTGGTCAGGCTGCATCCCAGGTTGAGACTGCAAAAGCTGCAATGAGACTGCAAAAGTTGTTTTTCAGCATCCATCCAGGCAGAGGGAGCATCCAGTGGCATGCATAATAAACTACTAGCTGCCCAAACCACGACCTTATTTTCTACCTTCAAATACCAAATATACAGAATGTACAGACAACATGATATTTTACATAACTAACTACCCATCTGGGCGTTATGCTGGTGGCTGTAGCATAAAGCCAGGGCCACTGGTGCCAAAGTCACTCCATTGTTCTGCAGCCCACTAGTAAAAGTGCAGGAGCTGGGAAGCTCTGAACCAGCAGTGACGGGCTGCAGAACCTTTGCCAGAGTAGGTTAGGTGGTCTGGGGACCGGAGCATTTTGGGGGTGGGAGGATTGCAGTAGCAGATTTTAAATTGTTGACATTTGAGCTAATATTGCTTTGGGGGTCTAAGAACACTTGCTCCCATCTTTGCACCCTATAGTGAGTCCACTTATAATTACAGAAATCATTATCTGTACTCTGTTATCACACAGAAACTGAGAGCATGAAGCAATAAAATAAATTTTGTTCCTGAAAACATTTACATTGCATACAGTGGACACTTGGGCAAAACTTTCACAGCTTCGGAAAGACGGGTTCTTGATCATACAGAGTTTTAGAAAGAAAGAAAGAAAGAAAGAAAGAAAGAAAGAAAGAAAGAAAGAAAGAAAGAAAGAAAGAAAGAAAGAAAGAAAGAAAGAAAGAAAGAAAGAAAGAAAGAAAGAAAGAAAGAAAGAAAGAAAGAAAGAAAGAAAGAAAGAAAGAAAGAAAGAAAGAAAGAAAGAAAGAAAGAAAGAAAGAAAGAAAGAAAGAAAGAAAGAAAGAAAGAAAGAAAGAAAATACAGTGTGCCTTTGGCATCCATGGGGGTTCCATTCCTGTCAAATAGGAATAGTCAAATCTGTGTTAAAAAATGTTTTTAAAAAGTGTCCCTTTAAATGGTTTCAAAACTGCTTTTCTTACCATTTTAGAGTGGCAGGCAGGCAGTCTCCAAGGATTAGAACAGCTGTTTTCATGTTGCACCGAGGCAAGCAACCCCCTCAAAAACAAAACAAAAACAGTGCAAAATTGAAATGCCTGCTGAACACAACACAAATTTGGCCAGGACCAGCCCATCCATGAAGGAGATGATGCAGCTCACATGGAGCAGCAGGTGGCAGGAGGTGTGGCAGATTTGGGTGCCCTTCATTCTGAGTATGTAAAAAGGAACCGGTAAACAATATAGCATTAAACTATATATATTTATTTATATATATATTTATTTATATATATATTTATTTAGTTTATATATATATTTATTTATATATATATTTATTTAGTTTATATATATATTTATTTATATATATATTTATTTAGTTTATATATATATATATATATATATATATTTATTATATTTATTTAATAAATATATATTAAATATATATATAAATATAGTTTAAATAAATTTATATTTATTTAAATAAATAAATAAAGTGTGCTTATGAGAGTATATGAATATATATGTATACATATTGCTACAATGCAGTGCAAACTGCCTTTAACCACTGGATCCCTAGGGTGCAGGCAACAGTGCCTCAGCAAAAAAATAATAATAATAATGACAGGCCCCTAGACTCTGCGGGGCCCTAGGCTTCGGCCTAGCCTAGTTGGCCGTACAGTGGCATGGTGATGCCCACACCGCTGGATTTTTGGCTATACCTTTCAATAGAACACAGATGTTTCAATGTGGTTTTTTATTGCATTCTGCTATAAATTATGAATCGAATGGCATATAACATGATGGTGTTATTCCTACAAATCGCGATTTTGGCCACTAGTGGTGTCATTCCCCCCCCCGTGTCACCTTACTAACACCTTATTGGTGTCCACAAATCCATGCTGTGGCATAATAACATCTCATTGGCTCTTCTAACAATCAGTTTCATTGGTCCATTTTGAAGTAAGAAAATATACTTTTTGTTACATAAGACAGCTACATTTTTTTTTCCTTGTACTTTGGACATAACTTTTTAAAGAATGGCGATATTTCGCTCCCCTTTTTTTTTTATTGTGCTCTGCTGTAAATTATGCATTGAATGGTATTTAACATGATGGTATTATTCCTACAAATCATGATTTTAGTGATTTTGGTCACTAAAGCATGTCACCGCCCCCGTGCATGTCACTCAGTGCAGCCCTCACCCCCCCTAGCGACACCATTGCAGCTCTAACTATTAGACATTTTTGTGCATGCATGCTAATAAAAATAGCATGTATCCAATATATTACCATCATAAACTGGTCAATATGCTTCATCAGCATTTACTTTTCTGGAGAACTTAGGGTGCAATCCTAATCACTTAAGTCAGCGCTTTCCAGCACTGATATAAGGGCAATGCAACTCCGAGGCCTTTTGAGGAGGCCTCCATGAGTGACACCCAACTGCAGGATGCAGCACATGTCCCATTGGCACCACAATGCCAGTGCTGGAAAGCACTGACATAAGGAGTTAGGATTGTGCCCTCAGTTTCACTTCAAATACTGACTGATATATATAATATACGTAGATAGATATAATAGATATTACCATTGAATGTAAGATGTACCCCCACTTCAGAGATGTTACAATATGAAAAAAAATGTGCATCTTAGAATCAGTGAAATTTAGTAGGTCTGTTCTCTCCAAATAGGTGAACATTGAAATGTTCTGTTTCCTCTTTTTTTTTGCTTTCCTTCCCATAGCGTTTTCTTGCTTCTCCATGGTTATTCCCGATAACAGTTGTATGAGCACATACTTCCCACTGAACCCATACAAGGCTTGGCTAGGATGAAAATGACATCTTTTGATATGGAGTAGTTCTCTCAGGGTCATGTGAACCAGAAATTAGTCTCCAGTTACTCAAAACCTTCACAAGAATCCTTTTGTTCTATTCCATCCCTTTGTTTCACCAGGTCTGCTTTCCTTCCTTTATTACCAATGAGACATCAGACCCGAAGTCTGATTTCATGCTATTAATCACATTTCAAACCACAAATCAACTTGCCCTTTACGAATCTTTCAACCACTTCCCTAGGAAGAATTCCACAAGTCTGAATGAATTTCTAATTGCCAGTCACTTTCTTAGCACTACCCCTTTGTAATAATTCCACTATGTCTTGGTCAACAAACTTAATACAGCCTTAGTTTGCTGCTTGCTGTGATCAGAGATGAGAAAGCAATCATAATCCATTATGTCTTTTTTCTCACCCACTCTTGGCCCTTATGGGTCTTTGCAGACTGCTTTTGCAGCATATTGCTCCATTAAGGAAGACTGAGCTTGTTCACAATTCCTTCCCCTTCCGGGGAGTGTTCCTGAGCTGCTAATATTTGCAGCTTTTCATCTGTGAGCAAAGCTTCTATCTCGCCGTGCTCGTTACAGACTTATCTACCAGTAGTGTGCAGTGTGGATGACTCTTTTCCTGATATGGAGAAGGAAAGAAACTGAAGAGAGTGGGTGCCCTTTACTGCAGGCTATTATACCTGGCAATGGATGATATGAGAGCTTTCAATTTGATTTCAGGGAATACCACCGTACTGGGATTGCAGAAAGGCAGAAGTGATTTATTATCAGAGACCGATTCAAGCTAAATCCCTGCATATCTACTGGAAGGATCTGCTTTCATACTGTAGATCCAAAACATGGACTGAATCATTTAATGGAGTTGATCGGATGATGAAGCATTATCCTGGACTGATGCAATTAGGATTGATAGGGTTTTTTTTTTCAGTGTGCTTAGGCAGAGAAAACAAAGTGCCACATATTTTTTAAAATCATAAATGTTCTGTTAATTACCTTTATGAGCTATTTGAGCAGGGAGAGACCTAGCAAACTAATATGAGTTTATATCTCACCTTTCCTCCCTTTTGGGAGCTCAAGGTGGCCTCCCCCCCCCCCAATTTTTTACATGAGAGTAAACCCCACTGGACTCCACGGAACATGTCCCAAATCACCCTGTGCTGCAGCACTTGCTGTGTTTCTAGTCTTCCTAGCTCTTCTCTCAGTCTTTCCAATCTGTTTCCACATAATCAGCCACTCCTCCACATAGTCAATTTCCCATGCTCATCCGGTGCAGTGTGCTATTCATAGTGAAAACAGAAGTCCTTCTCTTGCCTGGCCCCATCTGTTTCAGGGCAGGAAGTGAGTGCTCCAAGCAATGTGAAGCCTCTCTAGGAATCCAGACTATCTTTAACACTTAGACTTCTCCAGTAGCAAAGTATTGGGAGGGACTGCCCCCTTTTGGAGTTTTGTTTTCAAAAGCTCCAAACATCTGCAAACCTCTGGAATTATGTAAGTACCCCAAACCTCCATCTTTGGCTATAAATCTGATCTGGCACTGAAAAATCTGAGTGTGCCGTTACGGGGGCAAGGTATTTCTGACACTGACAGAACAGTGACTTTCCTAAAGTCAGCTAGTGAATTCATGCCTGATATTTGAAACAAAGATTTCCTGACTCTTGGCTCATGTTCTTAACTACTGCAGTAAAACACTAAGGAAAATAATACATACACATGTGTTGACAAAGGTAAATATGTGGGAAAAATGAATTCTCAGAGATGTTATAGCCCACTATTTCCTCTCCTCCACACTTCCTCATCTGCTTCCTGTTCCCTTTTGAATCCTGGAGAAGGTCCAATGGAAGCAGTGGCTGGTGGGTGCACTACCAGGTAAGTGGGACAATACTTGGTGCCCAGATGCTAGGAAATGTGAGGGCGGCCTTCTCAGGGCACAACAGTATTGGTACAGGATCAGATTCTTGGTATAACTTCTCTCCTAAAGTACAGGAATGGAGTTATCAGGAATTCTACTGCTCCAAAGGCAGGAAAATTATATCAAGAAGTGCTTCCCACCTAATCTGTATATACAAATTCTAAGACCTTACAGAAGAGACTCTAGTGGGCAGAAGGCAAAACTCAGCACCAACAATTTCCTGCTTACTGTCCAATATCAGAGAGTTTCAAGTGAAGTTTTGAATGTTCATTAAAGGAGTAAATCAGTGTAATTACTTTTAGCGAATCGTCTGTCTTTACTGGATTTAATCAGTCGATTCACATCTAAGAGCTTGTTTACATGATCATTTATCCTGAGGTAACTATCCCTTAATGTGCTTGATTTGATTTAAAGACCAGATGAGAGCTCAAAAAAAGTTGAAAGTAAGTGGGAAGAGGGAGAAACACATCAAACTACCCTCTCTTAGATAAGTGAATATATACTTCAGATATGGCAGAAATTATACATAGAGAACAGGATACAAACCTACATAAGATCTTCACATTTAATGCATACTCATTCAGTTTGTCCCAGTCCCCCCCCCCAAAGTGAAAAATTCTGGTAGTAAAAGAACACAGGTAGCAGGTGTGTGTGTGTGAAGTGATTGGAATGGATCCATCTTGTCTCTAATACAAAAGCAAGCACAAAAATATTCAGGCAGTTCTCAATTTATGCAGGGTGGTAGGTTTCTGCAAAATCATGCATATGTCAAAAACATGTACAAGTGGGGCCTCGGTATCCACAGGGGATCTGTTTTCAGACCTCAGATTTTTGGCCTCATAAGCGCAGTTCCGGTCCCCTTCAGAGGGCTCAGTTGGGGCCAAGTCTGGTCCAACATGAGTCCAGGGAACCTGCATTCAACCAGATCTGCAGATAAACAGGCTCCACCTGTAAATGAAAACTAGTTTTCCCACAGGAAACCGAGTTTGGCATGGGTTAGGGGATCAGTCCATGAGCCCTTGCTCTGTGAAATGTAGGTTTTGGAGAAGTAGGAAAGCAGTGTCTTTTGTGTAGTATTTTTCCCCTGCAAGATCCCTTGGTAACACTGAGTGCACGTCTGGAGCTATTTTTAGTATTGGGATCATCGTCATCTTTTTCTTCTTCTTTAGTGTTTGTCCCATGTGGTGGCAGAGTCCGCTATTTTGGATTGGAGTCCCTATTTCGCTCAGTTGTGGACTTGGTCTGGGTGTAGGCGGGTGGTTTTCATGTCACCGTGCAGCATGTCAAGCCAGTGCTGCTTTGGTCAGCCCTTCGTTCGTTTGCCATTGACCTCAAAGGCCCTTCTGCACCAGGGTATCACTGTCGGCGTGCAGAACGTGGCCATACCATTGAACCATTGGGGCAGGATGTCTGATCTAGAGGGTAAAGCCTCTGTTAGCCCAAAGATAACATCAGAAGGTCGCCAGTTCGAGGACACCAGCAGCTCCCTGAACGGCTGAGAATGGGAGACCTTGAAGCAGCTGACAAGCCCAGCTGAGTGATTCCACCTGCTCTTAGTGAGAGCAAGAAGCATCTTGGCTGCCCTCCATGTAAGAGATGGAGCTACTTGTCAGCCTGCGTGGGAGAACTGGAGGCCAGAAGTGAGACCAAACCAGGAAGATCCATTCTGAAATGTTGGTTCTTGAAAGAAATAACCTCTATGATTGTAAAAATCCCCTTGAGGGGTTTAGAAACGCCTGCCTATGTAAACCGCCTTGAATAAAGTCAGAGGAGTAATCCAATGACCAGCTAGTTATATTATTATTATTATTATTATTATTATTAAGCGAGGCTTCTCTCAACTTGTTGGCGATTGGAGCGACACCATACCGCTGCTGGATGTTGTCATTGTGCACGTGGTCAAAACAAGCGATACCACTGATCCAACACAGCATCTTTGTCTCCATGTCAGTGAGGCAACGTTCGGTTTCTCTTGTCGCCAGCCAGCATTCAGCTCCGTAGATTGCAACCAGCCGGATGACCGTCCAGTAGATCTTTGACTTGAGGTGGTCACTGATCTTCCTGTCACAAAGGACAGCGGTCATTGTGCACCACTTTGTCCATACTGTGTTTACACACACAGTGGTCTCATGACTCAGGCTGCCAAAAGCTGCAATCGTCGAGCCAGGGTCTCCAAACGTCTCAGCACATGGCAGGTTGATGCCATATATGCAGATTGTCCCGAGCTCATTGGTGTCTATCGTCTTCTTGATGTTGAGGTGGAGGCCAAACACTGTAAGATGGTCACTCCAAGCTTGTACTTGCTGCTCAAGGTCCGCCTGATTGTCAAACGCGAGAAGAATGTCATCTGCATAGAGAAGTGTCCATGGCGCCAGCTTTTGCAAATCGCGGGTGATGACGTCCATCGCTGTGATGAACAGCAGTGGAGAGTGCGCCGAGCCTTGGTGGATGCCGACAGTAATGCAGAAGTCTTTTGACGTTCCAGCGATAGCCTGCACATGACTCTTTGGGTTCTTGTATAGAGCTTCACCCATCAAACAAGTTCTTCTGGCATTCCTTGGGTATGCAGCTCGTAACAGATGACATGTGGCACATGATCAAACACCTTTTCAAGGTCAATAAAGACAACATGCAGTGGCTTTTGCTTCTCTCGGTGCTTCTCAAACAGGAGATGGGTGACATGCACTGCATCTGGGATCATCCTCATCTAAGATAGCCAAAGCACTCTCAAGTTGAATGCTGCTATCAACCACTTAGCTGTCAGCATTCGCACAACACTGACCTCCTCTTTGCTCTCCTCCCCCTCACATTCCTTCTGCTTCTCAAGCTCAAGCAGATCTTGGAGCATAACCTCGTCTTTGTGCAAGTCAATAATTCCTCCACATCTACTAACGCTACTTCAGTGGTTCCCAAACTGTGGGTCGGGACCCACTGGTGGGGTGATGGAAAGATAGATAATTGCCTCAAGCTATTGAGGCTACTGAATTGCTGAGGCTACTGAAAAATCAGATACTGTAGCTACTAACCGTCCTGCAAGGGGCTGAGCTCTTGGAGTTTGCCAGCATGTGTAAATATGTTGATATAAAGTTTGAGGGTCTTTTTTCTGATCGTTATAATAATAATTAATAAATAAAATATTTCTTTCTAGATCTCCTTTTTTATAGTCTGGTAAACCTAGAGTCCCAATAGAGTGTGGTTTTAAAAGGTGGGTTCTGGTGCTTAAAAGTTTGGGAACCATTGCTCTACTTCATCAAGATCCACTTTCTTGGCCACGTTCACAATGTTCTTTCTGTGCACAGATAGGTCACTTTCTACACTGAAGCTTTGAGAATCACACAAAAGATACAGCTTTCTCCAAACCCCATCCATACACAAATGACTGACTGCCTTACATGCTTCACTGACAAGCATGACATAGTCTCTGATATTAAAAGACTTCCAGAATCTTTAAGACTCATCAAACCTATTCTTGACAAGCCTTAAACAGTCTAAACACACTCTGATCCATTGGCTGGATGAGAAAAGTGGTGTTTTGGGGGAGATAAACTGATGTTTCTGCAAAGATCTTGAATGGAGCTGGGATGGCCAGGGGTATTATCCACTCGTAGTAATATCTTAAAGGGCAGATTCTCTCCTTTGCAGTATGACACAACTCATTGTTTGAGCTTAGATATGAGATACTTGCCGATAATGTGACCAGTAACCTACCCCTTCATGGTAACAAAGAAATGAACTGATAAAAGATTTTTAATACAAGTAGGTTACTCCTTATCTGGACATTCGAAATCTGGACTATTCCAAAACTATTCCAGATGATACCCTTTGACAACATGGGGGTTTACAAAGTGATAGGCAAGTGCTGAATTCAACTTGCAGCAGTGGAGGATCTCCCCAGCCTTGCACCCCAGGGCAAAGGTCCAAATTGGCACCCCCCTTGTGGGATGATGGTGCCCCCCACATGCAAATCCCCCCCCACTCACCTGAGGCTCATGGAGCATCGCACGACCGTAGGCTGCCTTGGGGGAGCTTCCTGAGGTTTCCCTTAGGTTTTAAACTGTGCTTCCATTTTTCTGGAAGCACCATTTTCGACCCTGTCATGAGCCTCAAAAAGGCTTCTGTGGGGTCCTAAAGGCTCACGCCTGGGGCATTTGCCCCATCATACTTAATGGGAGGTCCACCACTGACTTGCAGTCCCCTGCAGAACTGCCCCTGAACAGCAACTGACCCTTAGAGGCCTTGAAGCCAGGTGCCATTTTGTTGGCAACCTTCAGTCTCGAAAGACTAATGGTATCGCGCTCTGAAAGGTGGTTCTGACACAGCGTCTAGTGTGGCTGAAAAGGCTGATTCAGGAGTGACAATCCCTTCCACACTGGGAGCAAGTATAGTGTGTCCCTGGTCTGTCTCCCTGGCTATGGGCCTTCCTTCTTTGGCTCTTTGCCTCAGTCTGTTGACAAAGTGTCTGGGAAAGGCCATGCTGCACAGCCTGCTTCTGAGTAGAACGCTCAGAGGCCAAGGTTTCCCACCTGTTGAGGTTCATTCCTAAGGCTTTCAGATCCCTCTTGCAGATATCCGTGTAGCGCAGCTGTGGTCTACCCGTAGGGCACTTTCCCTGCACAAGTTCTCCATAGAGGAGATCCTTTGGGATCCGACCATCGCCCATTTGACCCTTAGAGGCCTTGAAGCCAGGTGCCATTTATTCTCCTGAGAAATGTGTGATTGTGTTTGCATTTGTTTCTAAATCACAGCTGTTTCATCCACGTTAAAGATCTGCATTGCAGAGTAGCCTCCCTTTTCAATGACAGCACAGTAAGCAACTGCTTGTGTAGAGGCAGAGGGCTGGAGGCGGCACTGGGTGGCATTCAGAGTTGTGCTGCCACTGGTCATTCCCCGTCCACCACATAACTGATCTCCTACTGAATCACAGGACAAATATACCCAGTCCCTCCTTCAGACTGCCTTCTGTAGCAAAACTTCTCCCCTATCAGCAAACTTATATTTTCCTTTTCTTTCTCTTCTATTTTCTTTTGTTCAGCCCAAAGGATGTTAGGCACCGTCATGAAAATGGCATAAAGTATGTATGATAGTAGCACTCTGAGTGGGTGAAATGCTCATTTAGTTATACAGTAAGGTCCTTGGATGTCTCCAATAGATTTTTTCAGTCTGAATTATGCTTTTTTAAATTAACTCACATAGAAAATGTTGCCTTTCAGTATCTAGGACAGTCTCCACCATTAAGCAGGCAGTCAAGGTCTTTCCATTCTGTTCAACTTTTTTTTAAGCTCCGTGTTGGCCATTTATGTTCTCTGCCCAAGCTGTTTTGTAATTGCGTTCTTCATGGTGGTGGATTGTCCTTTGCTTAAATTGTTTTATATTTAACAATTTAATTTAAATTCTGAGGTCCAGGACGACGGTTCATGAGTTGGACTTTGATCTGGAAGATCAAGATTCAAATCTCTGCTCAGCCACACAGCTTCCTGGGTGATCTTGAGCCAGTCACTATCTCTCAGTCTCACCTACCTCACAGGGTTGTTGTGAGGGCACAAGGAGGGAAGGAACCATGTACACCATCCTGAACTCCTTGGAGGAAAGGAGGTATAAAAATGTGGAAAAAAATTAATTCTATTATAATTGATTTAGAGAGTTAATTTTAGTTTGTAAGCCACCTTGATTATTTCTTGAATGGGACTGAATGGTGGAACAGAAATCTTTTAATTAAACAAATATACTTGAAATATAAATAGGATGGAACCCTACTTTCTAGGGAGCAAGCCCCTTTGTACTCAGCAGTCTGGCTTCTGATTAAACAAGTTTAGGATTGCACTGGTAGCTGCAACTGTTACACTAATGTAAATCAAACTGTCCAGCCAAGCCAGTTTCTTTAATACTATCCCTCTACTGAATGCTGCATTTTAATGTCTCTATTGTTTTGTGCACTCCCCCCCCCCCAAAAAAAAAAAAAAAACTTCAGGACCCACATACAAACAAGAACCTATCTTAGCCAAGGTGTGGGCAGACTCTAGGCTTCTGGAAGCCACTTTTATTTGTATTTTTGACCAGAGGCTTGGGAGCACCAATGTGAAACAGCAGCCTGAGGAAGTGGAAGCATATTATTAAACAGTGGCTTGGAGAGGTAAAATAGCATTCCAAATGTTAGCTTGCACACGTCTTTACTTTTTGTTGTTTTTGCACACCCACATACATGTACACACACACATCTCACTAATACACCCTGTTCAACATTTTGCCCATGCTCCTCAGCTAAACAAGGCTGGGCTGGGATTTGAATCTGGGTTCCTACAAGCTGAGGAGGACATAGGGAAAAAAACTCCAACCACCAAGGTGGGAAGTTCAGATGTTACCTTACGGTCAGAGCTACCAGCAACTCCAGAGTGGTCTTAGCTTGCACTCGTAGGGCACCATCCATGGGATGTTGGGCATGAGATTGAATGAAATGAATGGCAATCATGCAAGAACACTTTCCATTGGACAGTGTATTATACCAGTGACTAATCTGATGCATATAGTCCTGCATCTCCCGTATCCTTCTTTCTTTTCTCGCCTGAGACTTTTATCTCAGCCCTTTCTTCCCAGGACTTATACGTATTTAGTCTAGAAGCAAAGTCCCGACTCTCCTATCCTCTTCCTTCATCTCTTTTTCAATTTCTCTCTTAAAAAGTCTCCCAAGGCTCCAGATGCTGCTCTTCAGCTACCTGCACCTCATTAAGCAATTAATCAGCCTAGCTGGCCTTGCCTAGGCTCTGTTAACCCTTCAGCTCCATGTGATTGATTTGCCATGTCAGAAGCACCGTAGAACAATGCGAAAATTAAAGACGGTGCATGTTGGAAGGATCATTGTGTCTTTCAAAATATTCTTCAAAGACAATATTTAAGATCATTAATCGCCAAGTATCTAGACCAACAGTAGCTACTGGACATCCTTGGTTCATAATCAGAGGTCAGATTATTTAGTCAAATACCAAGTGCCATTTCATGCATTAAATCTTTAAGATACACTTGAGTGATAAATGAATTCCCCTTGCTCCCAGCTTTCCCCCCACCTATTTCCCCTTGAGGAAAGCCTCAGAGTAAAGTTTAATAGGAAAGAGGCTTCCCTGAGACAGTGAAATCCGCCCTATTGCGGAAAGACTGCATGGCTAGACAGAAAGGTCATTTTGTGTATTCTTTATCTTGTTTCTCTGGGTCCAGAACAAATAACAGTTTCTAGTCAGCTGACCTGCTGAGATTGGCATGCATCAGCCAGTTGGGCATTCAAGCCTACTTGACCAGGCCTGAGGGGTGCCCAGACAGTTGTAAACTATTCAGATGGACCAGTGACATAACGCTACATTTTGTACATTCACTCATAAAGATGTCTGTATGCATTCTGGCTTGGCTCCTTCAGAAATCACATCTGTGTATGGCTTAGGGAATTATTTTACTTTTACATTTGCCTGTAATTACCTGCTTGTATGTTTGGCAGTATTCACACCTGGACATTGCCAATGTCCCAATCCATTCCTCTTTTATTCTGTCCTTCTCACATCATCTGCCCTCTCTTTGTATTTTTAATGAACTCTTTTTTACGCTTTACCCTTTATCTGCCTGTGGTTGTCTGAACTCATCAGATCTTTGCTGTTGTCCTGCTGGACCCTGACTTTCCCGCTATAGCCTTGTGGGGAATTAGCCATGTACCTGGGAGGGAGACTTTTCAGGATAATCTCTCTCTGTGGTGATAGTGGAGTCTACTATTTTGGCCCTGGCATTGAGGCAGATCTGGAGAAATAAGAGAGGCATCAGAGCTTCACACCTCACCCAACCATCTCAGTTTGTCAAATGTTTCTGTGCCAGCATCCTTGCATATTTACAATCCTATCTTATGCATGCTTTCTCAGAAGTAATGGTGCACATAGGATGGCAACTCCAATTCTCTGATTTTACTTTGCTCAGAATTAGGCATTTCCCAGACAGTTCTTTGTAGAATTGCTGCCTTGGAGCCTTTGTTTGTTCTTAATGAGCACTGAATTTGCACAACTGCACCTGTGTATCCTGACCCAGCCAAAGAAATTTGATGCCATGTGCCAAAAGAGGGCAGAGCATTGAAGTGGGACTTGGAAACAGCTGGGTTCCAAGTTTTGGAAGATGTCTATATTATAGCTTTGGTTAACAGGTAATGCAAGCAGGGGAATTGAGATTGAGCCTGGGGAGCTCCAGACACTCAAGGATCTGTTCTTTCACACTGGGGAGGGCTACTGTTTAACAAGATGACAGAACTGACCTACCAATCCCAAGAGAGGCAAACATCTTCCCACCAGTGTCCTCCTCTCCCTAAGCCAGAAGAGAGCAGATGCCAAGAATGGAAGAGAGACTAGGAAAGACGAGATACAAACACCAAACCTTGTAAATAGCTATTGCTTGGAGTGACTCTAGGGGAGATGAACATGATTAATGATGAGTGTCTGCTGGGGATTGTCTGTGTTGAGGGGAGATAATTGAGTCTCTATTTTGAGGTGATAGAATTACTGATTGGATTGCAAAATTAATTGGTGTTGTTTGAGGGGGAAGAATTGATTTGGGGAAGCTGATAGAGGAGCAGTAAGAGCACAGAAGAAAGATTAGGGGTATCTCTCTTCTACCATCTCTCACATGGCCTCTTTTGTGAACTACACACAAGCCATTTGCAGTTTCACAGAAGTACAAATTGTGTGGATCACCCCAGCTCAAAATGAAAGCTCAAGCCCCTCATGCTGGATTTTGTTCACCATTTAAAACTTTTGCTTCATATAAGGAAGAGAACCGCTGAAGACAAAATTCCCAGAGCCTTACACCTGCGGCTCCCCAACAGAGTCAAATGAAAGTTGATGGATATCTGAGAAGTTGGGTGGGTTGATTATAATTTGGGGGCAAGGGAACTACAATGCACTATGGTATAAGAACACACACCTGAGACCTTAAAACAAAACAAAAACCTTAGAACAAAAGCTTGTATCAAAAACAAAGCCTTATTAGCCCATACTCATGATTCACACAGCACTTGTTTCACTTTTCACTGGAAATTTAAAGTCTACCTGAATGCATCTGATCTTTTCTTTTTATTTCTGAAAGATGAAATTGTGAGGAAATAGTGCTCTTTTCTGTGTTTCAACATAGAACACTTAATACTTTTGCCTATAATATTAGGAAGCCTGTGCATCATTTATACAATCTGTAGAATTCAGTTTTGCTTACTGCAGAATTTGGGCTGCAATTGATACACTACTGCTTTTATTTTTTATTTTTAAGAAAGCTGAGTATCCACAGCCTTGGGTATGGTCAAGGAAAACAACTAATTTATTGAAAACACTAGAGGGTGGGTTACAAGTCATAGTAGGTCTGTGCAAGCTCTTGCTTTTAGAGGTAGGCTGCCTCTGATTGCCACATGCAGGCTGCTTCTGATCCCCTGATGCAGGACAGGGTGCCAGGATGCAGGTTGTGTCTGTTGTCTTGTGTGCTCCCTGAAACATTTGGTGGGCCACTGGGAGAAACAGGAAGCTGGACTAGACAGGCCCTTGGCCTGATCCAGCGGGGCTCTTCTTATGTTCTTATGAGGATTGGGATGCCAATATAAATGTTGTAACTTCAGGGCCCAATCCTATGGGCCTGCTGCATCCTGGCAGCACAGTGTGCTTTAGGGCAGTCACGAAAGGTGGTCACCATTCTGCACAGTCAGGTTGCCACCGCAGGTGGTGAAGGGAGGAATGAGGCAGAGATTGGGGTAGGGAGGTGAGTGTGTCAAAGCTGAGAAGGGGCAGCATCAGTAGGAGTAGTGCAGCCAATATTCTTTCCCCCTTCCTGGCCTCAATCTACCTTCTCAGGTCCACTCGGACTTGCGCCAGCAAAATCACTGATGCAGGTCTGAGTAGACCCAGTGAGGAAGTGGAGGCTTACTCTGGGCAAATGTTTCCTTAGCTGGAGAAGACCCCTGGGACCCCCGTATTCAATGCATGCTGCAGTGGGAGCAGCTGCATCAGTGAGGGCATGGAGTTAGATAGGATTAGGCTGTTATTCATTTTGTCCTGCAGGAAACATAACATTCCCAGGTGGCGGCTGTGGCTAGGGGGGGCTTTCGCTCAGCTTCGGCTGGTGCGCCAGCTGCGGCCGTACTTGGATTGTGCAGACCTGGCCACGGTGATCCATGCCACGGTGACACTGAGGTTAGATTATTGTAATGCGCTCTATGTGGAGCTGCCCTTGAAGACGGTTCAGAAACTGCAACTAGTGCAGAATGCAGCGGCCTGTGTAGTTACTGGAGGTAGGCAGTTTGACTCTGTCAGTCCGCTTCTCCAGCAGCTACATTGGCTGCCCATTCGTTTCCGGGCCCAATTCAAGGTGCTGGTTTTGACCTTTAAAGCCCTTTACTGCTCTGGGCCAGGGTATCTTAGAGATTGCCTACTCCCGTACAATCCGGCTCGTCCTCTTAGGTCATCAGAGAAGGCCTTTTTACAAGTGCTGCCGCCTAGGGAGGTACGTGGGGCGGCAGCTAGAAATAGGGCCTTCTCAGTAGTGGCACCAACGCTGTGGAACTCCCTTCCCCTTGACTTGAGAATGGCTCCCTCTCTTGAGACTTTTCGGTGAAGCCTGAAGACCCTTCTGTTTAAACAAGCCTTCTGAGTTCTCAGCCTTTTTAACATCTTTTCAACATCTTTTAATTTTTTACAGGCCTGATTCTTTTATGAATTGCTGCTCTATGCTCTTTTTACCTTTTTACTACTCTTTATCTGACTACTGCTTTTATGATATGTGTTAATATGCTTTTATCTGTTTTTAAATTATGTTTTTAATCTGTTTTAACCTGTTGTAAGCCGCCTTGAGTCCCTTTGGGGAGAAAGACAGGGTAAAAATAAAGTTATTATTATTGTTATGTATGGACCACAATTTCTTCAATTAGTGTGTTAATTACCTTTCTACTCATTCGTTTCTCCTAAAATGCACCCTAGTTTCTCCATTGGTTTCCAGACTTTACCCTGCTACCCAACCACATGAGTATTTCCCTTTCTCTTGCTTTAAAGCACAAACATTGGCTTAACTAGCAAGGGACGAGAGCATCTTTAGAGTTATTTTGCTATTACCATGAGGCTGACTGTTTCACAAAGAATGGCCCACTCCTTAGGAGATTACATGAGCCAAAATGTTCCCAGCATCCAAGCAATATGACCCTTGATGCTGGACAGGCTGATTTATTAGAACGCCTGTGCTCCTGACAACACGCATGATGGGCTTGGTAATACTAGGTCATTTTTCAAGTCTCTTTGCGCTCCACTGCCAGTCGTGTCTTCCCACATATTCCATCAGGCAGCTCTGCTGTAGAACACAAACCAATACAATCTTTGCCTTTCATTCTTGCAGCACAATCCTGTGCACATCTACTCAGAAGTAAGTCTCAGTGTATTCAGTAGGGCTTGTTCCCAGGAAAGTGTGCACAGAATGGCAGTCTTAGGCTGCAATCCTAACCACACTTTCCTGAGAGTAAGCCCCACTGAACAAAATAGGACTTACTTCTGAGTAGACCTGGTTAGGCTTGTACCTTTCATGCTGGGATGCTGTGTTGCTCGTTGCGAGAAGTTAGCCATGCAGGCCAAACCTACCTTGGACCCTGTTAACTATGTGATCCAGCTAATTGGTCAAACCATCCTTTCCCATATATCAGGGCTTTTCAAACTGGGGCATTGTGACTTAAGGGGCGGGGCAGCCTGGAGGCAGGGAGGAGGCAGCGGCGCAATCCCCAGGAGCGGAGCGATCGCGTTTACCTTTTGCTTTAGCAGAGGCGGGGCGCAATCACTCCGCATTTACTTTCACTGCTGCAGGGAGCCCTGCTGCAGGTCGTGCCGTTCTCCCCGCAGCCTGGGGAGGCTGCAGGAGGCTTGGGTAACTGCACCCAAGCCCCTGCAGCCCCCCTGGGTGACGCGATCCTGGGGATCACACCGCTACCTTCCCCCCGCCCGCCCCTGCTGCCTCCACCCACGCCCACACCCATGCAAGTACTTAGTGGCTCTCAAACTCTCCCAGAGTTTGAGAACCACTGCCATATATTCTAAAGCCCAGAAAAGACCCTGGTGCCCTCTGATGAAAGGTTGCTGGACACAGAAAATGCAGTCCTTGTCCCTGTCTATGTTTTTCCTAGGTTGTGGTGCTAAGGTAGTTATGGTCCCACCAATCCCAATTCTTGATACACCAGGTAGAAGGCATATCCCAAACTTCCCATTTTCTTGAAAAGTAAATGAACCCAGAGCCTATGCTTCAGCAAGGACCAGTGAATTATCAGATAAAAGACTGAAAGGGAGAATGTTCCTGTTCCTTTCCCCCTACTTATACTTTTTTTTTTAGTTTTTTTAGTACATTTTACTTGTTGCCTTCCTTCTTCCATGAATTTCAAGATAGTGGAGTTCCTAAATTATCTCCTATCTAGGGACTGACCATACTATAAGGCAATGATGTGTGAGGTCCAGGCCCAGGGAGGCACAGCCACATGAATACACACTCACTCACTCCCCCCCCCCTCCAGAAATTAATTTAAAAATCATCTGCAGCTACCCAAGAAGATGGCCCATTTGTAGAAGGTGCAGATTTGGGGGATCTGACACCCTTGGAGCAATCTGTCCCAGCTCCAGATTCTCTAATGTTACGCCAGGAACAGAAACAGTGATGAGTCCAAGTGGAAGCCTAGCCCCAAAGGCACCAGGCCTCTCAGCCCCTGGAAAGAGTCAAAACCAACTCCTGCTCCAGATGATGGATCTCCCAGTACTTCAAGGGCAGCTGGTGAACTACAAAGCTGCTCAGCTGATGTCAGTTACTGGTGCAACACTTTATCTTGCTCAGCTCTCAGTGACTCTACTGTTGTACCTGTCCTGACATTTTAAAAAAATTCATCTCCCAATAGGGAAAATGGGAATCAGAGACATGAAGTAGCAGTGACAGCAACAGGATGCAGACTTGGGCCTCTTAGCTTCAGAAAGTTGGCTGCATCAGATACCTTCAAATCTGGTTTCAATCCCCATTTTTAGAGTATTGCCCATATCCTTAATCATTTGTGTTTTACTCTCCTTGTGTACTTAACCTTTGGTCATCATACGTATGGCATCTTAAAACAAGATCACAGACAGTTCATGCCATTGGATTTTTTTTTCCTCTCTAAAAAAGTCTTATTTTATGACATCATTTCTCCCCAGACAATTGTCTTAGATTCTTATTAAATTAGCAGTAAATTCTGCAAAACAGAACATACTTGTAAAAGGTGCAGACTGCAGTTAAACATGTGATAAATTACCTTCACAATAATGGTGCTCATGATTGACAGGAGGTAAAAGGTTTCTTTTCCCCCGAGAGTTAGAGCTTCATAAGTAAGGCAAAGTGCAGAAACAGGAAAAAGTACAAACATTATTCCAGATGCTCGGTTTGAGATGTGTTGTAGCTCCTCATTCCATTAGAAGTGCCAGTAATAAGGAAGAGAGTTAGCCCATATGTACAAAAATTGAGCATATGAGAGGAAAGCAGGGTTGAACTTTCAGTACATTCAGAATACAACCCAATTCTGCTATTAATGTTACATCAGCAAATTATAGAAAGATCAAGACATCAGAGATGGGCAAATTCAGCGCGGCTTGACTTGAGTCAAGTCACAAGTCTCCACTCCCTTTAACTCGACTTGAAAACAAGTCCTAACAGGCAGACTTTCTGAGTCTCCCAGAGCACTTTGGGGTCTCGAAAAGATTCAAGTTTCAAGTCTTTTCCATAAAAATTCAGTCATGGCTCTGCAGAAAAAAATGGAGTTGCTGCTGGGGTGTGTGTGTGTGTGTGTGTATGAATGTGTGTGTGTTGGAGTTCTCTTTAATCCCCTGATGTCCCTAGCCTATCCGTACCCCCACCCCATAAACAAGATAGGAGGGGGTGGGACCGACTGTGTGAGAGTGGGGACAGAAGCGGCAAGAAGGAGGAGGGTCATGTGCAGCGGCTGGGAAGCTTACCAGTATGACCCAATCTTTTGCAGTTCTACTCAGAAATAGTCTCATTGTGGCCAGTCATTCAATGAACCTGCTGGAGCCATGCCATTTCTCCTGAATGGCTAGGAATTGCCTCCCCACCACCTTTTTCCCCTTCACACATCCAGGGAAAAAACCTTCGTCCAATGATCATCGGTTCCTTCAGAGAATCATCAGTTCAGAGTCCCTCCCACCTCCCCCCATCTCCTGCTCAATGCAAAACCAAAACATGAAACCTTCCCTGCCTCCTGGTTAGAACTTCCCTGCTGCTTCTTGGTCTGAACAATGGCCCTAAGAGGTCTTTTACGCTGCAAAAAAAGTAAGCAAACACACCCAGACACAGACAGAGTCAGGTCTGAACATGTGGGGACTCATTTCCGAGTCAGTGCCTCAGACTCGAGTCAGTGCAAGAGTCACTGACACACCTGACTCAAGTGTACAAGAGTCAGCAAAAAACTTTTTTATTTGTGACTCAGACTTGAGTCACCTGACTTGAGTTCCCATCCCTGCAAGACATACTAGACATGGCTTTAATCCCATGCACACTTAATCCCCCCCCCTCCTGCCTGTAAACTGTGTGTGCTTGGGGCATGCTCCAGACTGCAACCATCAAGCCCAGGGCCACCACAGACCCAATCTAGATTCCCCCCTTCTCCCCCATCCTATCAACACAATTTGCCTTGGGGGGGAGAGCTCCCTTTGCCTCCTATACAAGTTATTTCCAGGGTAAATAGCACACCCAGGCAGGAAGGATACAGATTAGGACCACATGCAAAAACCACATGTGAGGGTAATCCGGGTCAAGACCACACACACACACGCACACCATTCTGCATTGGCTTTTAGCAAATATCTGGCATCTCCTGATTCTACAGTTAATGCATCTTTTTCAATTTAGTCACATCCTATATTCACAACTAAAAAGAAATGGAGTAAAACATTCAGAAGTTAAATCTTTATACTCAGAATAACAATTTACCTGATCTTCTTCTGAATAAGGAAGGACGGGACATAAATTATTAAAACACAGGTGCACACACAAACTAATGAAAGAACATTTCAGTGTTCCCAGACACAGTGTTCAGAGTCAAGTAAACAATATGCCACCAGTCAGTTTCTACCCACACACACACGCACGCACACTTGTGATTTTTCTTTTTATGGAAATAGGCACAGGGCAGCTATAGGATTGTGCTCTTACTTCTGAAAAGACATGTTTAGATTTGTGAATGTATGATACTGCCTTATAAGTATAAAAGAAGAGTCCCACTGAATCAGGCCAAAGGCCCATCTAGTCTAGCTTCGTGTATCTCATAGTGGCCCACCAAATGCTTCTGGCATTAACAAACTGGTCATAATTTCCATTCTCAGCAGAACAATGATTATGACATCCTTCCCCAGTGTGGCACCAAGTTTTATGATACTTCAAGGTCCATTTATTTAGGTGCACAGAGGATGGAGTTTTAAAAAAAGAAAAAAAAACCTGTGATTTTAAACTAGGAATACCTTTGATTGACTTACTTAATTTTGTATCTTAATCATAACAGGAACAGTATGCTGTGAAACCATTACTCCATCCTAGCATAGTAATGATCTCATAATAGCATCATTTGATGGTCCTTGTAGACTTGCTAGAAAGTGTTTATATTTCCATAATAACTTCACATCCTTGGCTGCATTATGCTGTTTATCATCCTGGGGTCACAGACTAGCATGGCATTCCCTTTGCCATGTTTGAAATTGTATGAGACATCATTACATCCTCAGTCATGAGGCATTGCTGTGAGGTCCTGACTGGCTAACAACAGTGCCATTCCCTGGGCAGCTATTCGTTTTTAATAATAATATTCACTTAAAAAAAATTATCAAAGAGCAAGCTGTCACCTTGCTCATTTTACCCTTGCCTTGCACTGTGATATAAAGGCATTGTAATGATATGAATGTAATGTAATGATATAAGGGTATTTCTTTAGTAGAGGTGGTCCAGAGGAACTTTGTTTCTCAAAGTCAGTGCTAAATATGTAATCTTTCAGACAGTGTATAATCCTTTTCACTGATGCAAGTACTAGGTTTATATACACAAGTCGGCAGGTATGTCATATAAGACACTTTCTGCTTCAGCCCACACCTAGTAGCAAATTCCACTGAAAATCAATGGGGCTTACCTCCAAAGATATGGGTTTCGAATTGTGAATACACAAAGTAGACTTGCACTGAGTCATACCCATCAGCCCATCTAACCCAGTATTGCTCTACACCAGAGGTGTTTCATACAGCAGGCTGAATAGCATTCATGGCAGCTGCTGAAGGCCAGAAGTGACATCATTAAGAAGGAAGTGACATCATCAAGTGAGTGATAGCCAAAAATAAACACTTTTTTCTCACCTAGGAACTCATTAGATGCAAATAACAGAAGAGAAAATGTGCAAATCTTGATCATATCTTCAGGATATGAGAGAGCCCAGTTGTTACGCTGGCTGCCCTTTCAACAACAGGACCCACATCATTTTTAATTTCTGTACAGAGCCCTGAAAGTTTAGGTGCCGTATAAAAAAAACAATAAAGTGTATTGTAGAAAAGGAAAACAGAGAGCTCAAATATAAATTTGTTGGGCGAGTTTTGAGCACCAAGATCCTCTTCAGCGACCTCAAGATGGTAAATGGTCTGACTTCTCCAAATGCAGATAAATTGGACTGTGATTTTTCCTATGATGAATTCGACCACTTTGGTAATTCCTATTTAGCTTTGTTAAATTAGTTTTTGACAGAGATGTGCTACATGCATGGAGATAGATAAACTTAAATGAGAGTTTTGTGCCTATATGGGTCTATATAAAACAGTTTGAAGTAATATACCTCCTTTTAGGACTTGCCAAAAGAGCTGAATTCATCATAGGAATAGCATGGTCCAATTTATCTGCATTTGAGAGATTGTTCACTATCTTTAAGCTGCTGAAAAGCATCTTTGTGTTCGAAACACAGCAACCTAATTGAAATGTTAGCTTTCTGTTTTCATGTTTTAAGGTACCATGTCAGTTTCATTAGGAATATAGTGTGTTTTGCAGTGGATGTCCCCAACAATGTATCTTTATATTGATTTTAAAATACTTTTTGATTATATTAGGATTATTGGAATAAATTGTAGTGTGTAAGTTTCTGTATCTGAGCGGGGGGAAGGAGGAGGCTGGAACAGAACCCCGCAGATACAAGGGGACACCTGTACAAACTTCAGTAGTTTGGAACACTTAATTTCAGTCCCAAATGAGTGTTATAGCCCCAAAAATTCTTCTCTGTCTCAAACCGTAACCTAAGCCAGTGAATAAACAATCTGCTCCAGAGTCTTCTTCCCTATTCCCAGACTTTCCTGATGGCAGCATAGCAGCAAAATCTGACTCGTTCCTTCCTTCTTGTACCTATAATACTGCAATGGCAGCAGTTCAAAAGCCAGGGAAATCTCCAAGATGCCTATTTCTGGATTTATGTGTCCTAAAGAATTAGGTTTCTCAGGACTCTTTGCATCTAGAATGCTCTGTTGCAGTAGTTTTGTCACTAGAGAGAGAAAGGCATGGAGACTACCTGCCACCTTGCCTTTGCCAGTCAGGTTTGAGACAAAAGAAGGGGATACAATGGCATTATAGGGATTCATGAAGTGATTGGGGATTGTAGGTAGCTTGGGGGAGGTGACTGCAAACTCCACTATGCTCCTGTTTACTTCCCAAGGATTTCCTCAATTTGGAATTGAGCTTGGTCAAAACAGAGCCATTTTCCAACATTTTTGAATTAACTGGAGGTGGGCATTTGTCCATAATTTTTAATGATAATTCAGTATCATGCCACACTGACTCTCAACAAAATATAGATCATGTTTTACAATGACAGGAATATAAATTTATATAGTATATCCAGTTACTTACATGAACAATTCTTGGCAGCCTTGACAGGTATGGTAGTTTTCTTCAGAAGTAACGATTAAAGTTATAGTATATCTTGGTAAAAAAAAAAAAAAAAAACAAGGTTATGAGTTATACATTTAAAAATGAGAACCAAAAAACTGCCAATTAATAATTAGATAAATTGTATCAGCTGTAACTTTGGGGAACACCTTTCAGAGTCCACTGGGGATCAAATATAACAGAATATTTAAAGAATCCACATTTCCCAGTTCTGTGCAACCCTTCTATTCTTTTTTTCATTCTAATGATGGTGTCTCTTATTTACTGTATAGCAGTGACACATACCTACTGGAAGGTAAATACAATATATGGATGGGAGATAATGGCTAGTTTGGGAGTTAATGTCCCATCCAAAGGGGATTACTGCTGTTACAACTCACAGCAAGCAATTAATGGCACCCACAGCACCTTAAAAAAAATTAACAGCAGCAGCACAGTTGAGTGACTATTGGAAAATTGGTCATTCCTCGGAGATTAATGAGCAATTTTCTGTCAGAGTACAGAGCGCACTCTGGTAGAAAACTGACAAAAGCTGCCCTGGATTCAGAGGATTATTTTTTAACAATCCATTTTGTTGTGCATATTTAAAAGGAAACTTGTGGATATCACCACCAGCCCAGAAGTATATTCTCATTATTTTTCCCTTTAAACATCAGAAGCCAATAAAAGACAAGATACACTGGACTGGCTATTAGAATCTAAAACAGCCAATTATAGCTGAATAACCAACAAGGTGTAAAACATTAAATAAGGGATTTTGCCCCCTTTTTCAGCAGCTTTCATTTAGGTTTGTTAAACAAATAAGTGCCAGCAATGTCGGCAATTAAGCTTCATTTAAATCAGTCACAACTGATTAATGAGAATGGTTTCACTATTATTGCTTAAGTGTCCGTAAGCAGGTTGTCCCCTGAAAAGCACAAAGTTTCAGAAGACAACTGCCTGATTAAAGAAATGCAATTATGTACATCATAAAAGCAACTCATTTCAGAAACTTGATATGAAGTGCTCAGTACAGAACACTCCTCATTTCCTTCTACAGTACACTCCGCTGGTTTAAACTTTGTGTGATTCTCAGTCACAAGCTATTTTATCATTACCACATTTCTTTTAAAACAGCAGCCCACTGCAAACAGGTCAGGTATTAATGTTAATACAGTTAGAATTCTAGAATGGCAAGGCAACATTCTTCCATACCAAAAAGGAATCCAGAAATCTAAAACTTCTCATAAACAATATGAAAACAGCTCTATACACAATGGCTTCCATATATATATTTCTTTTCCAGATAAACACCCATTTTCTTGAGGCCTAGTTCTCTCACAAGCAGCAGCTGAGAGCCACACTTCTTGTCAAGGTTAAAAGGTAAAACTTATTTAGCCCTAATAGGCTTATGGCACAACCCTGACTTGCGCTGGAACAGGCAGGCTGGTCGGCCTGCACTGTATTTGGCTCAAGTAGTGGGAGAGCTGCTGCAACCTCAACGGGTCTACTCAGATCTGCACCACCTAAAGAGGTGGCACAGATCCAAGCAGAGTCAAGCAGCCTGGAGTTGCTCTGCACTGCCCAGGAACAGGGTCAGGATCTGGCATAACTGGGTCCTGGCCCCACCGCCGCTCTCCTGCCACCTGCCCTCCCCCTGCCCCAAAATGCCTCCTCCCCACCTCCTCCCCGGCCTCTCCACACACCCCCAGACCCCCATGCCAGCTGAGCTTGGCTGGTATGGACTACCTTTCTCCATTGGCACTGAGGTTGGATGCAGTCTCTGCGGGATGGTGTGCATCCCTGCAATGGGCCAGCCGACACACGAGGAGGTGCAAACATGCTTTACAGCATGCTTGCGACCCTCTCATGCCAGTGCAAGGGACTTGCACCAGCCAAGTGCTGCTTCTGGATTGGGCTCTTACTTTTTCCCTAGGTAAAAAGTTGGCTTGACCCCTTGGCAGGGCAGAGAGGCACTTTAACCATATCCCACAACAGTGCCAGTCCACTTGCAAAGGGGGGGGGGGATCTGATCCAGTTGCTCTTTGGTTTGGAAAAAAAGGTCCCATTTGTGTCACTGGCATTTATTTTTAAGTCACAATTGAACCAAGAAATTTGCTCCACAGAGAAAGAAACTGTATTTTGTATTCCTGAATCTGCTGAGGAAAACTATATGTTGCATAGTAACATTGGCCCAATGCCTCTTAAAAAATGTTTTGAGGGTTTGAGGAATAAGAATAGTGGAAACAAACTTAATTATAATTAAAGATTAATGACAATAACAAGCATTAAAAGTTATGACGGAGATCAGAAATATGTGATCTGAAATACAGAATGGGTAGATTAGGGACATAAGTAGGGACTTACATACCTCAAGGAAGGACATACTTGCTATTCCCAGGGATGGGAACTTGAATCAGGTGACAAGTCCAAGTCGCAAAAATAAGCGTTTTTCGCTGACTTGTGGAGACTTGAGTCATGGGCATGGAAGACTCGGCAAAACACTCAAGTCAAGGGCCCTGGACTCAGCACTTGGTTTCCACACATGCAGATTCAAGTCTGTCTGTGACTGTGTGCCTGGTTACTGTTTTTGTGTGAAAAATGTTGTGGGGCCATCATTCAGACCAGGTGAGCAGCAGGGAAGTTCCAGCCAGGAGGCAGGGAAGGGTTAATGTTTTCCTTTTGCATTGAGTGGGCAGCAGGAGTGCACTCTCGTGCCCATCTCTAAAAGAACCAATGGTCATTGGACAAAGGATGGGCAGTCTGATTTTTTTTTTCCTTTGCCTGAGATAGGACAAAAGGAGGAGCCAAGGGGGTTCTTGCTTTAGGATTGACTGGAGAAGCCCAGGGAAAAGGGGGGCGGAGGTTCATAGAGATCACACTTTCCCAGTCGTATGACTGCAGTGAGCTCACTTGTTACTTGGGAGGAGATATCAACCCCACTGAATGACTGGCTGCAGTGGGACTCCTTCTGAGTACTGATGCAAAGGATTGGGCTCAAAGGCCAGCTAGCTTCCTCACCAGCCAGCTTTCTTGCCATCAGTGACCTTCATCCCTGGCCTATTCCTGCCTTATAAAAGATTTGCTGGCCCCCTCTGGACCTGCTCCTTCCTTCCTTCCTTGTATAAGGTCTGTCACAGGATCCTGTCCTCCTTCTCCCCCTTGCTCCCTCAGTGCCTCTATTCCTCCTTGTACTCTGCCTCTGTCAGACAGACATCGACGGACATCACTTCTGACAGACATCACCTCTGTTTTCCAAAGTTTCAGCCCCAACTGTGGCTGTTTCACCAAACTCAGCCTCTCCAGGTTGTTCCTGTTGTGGGCTCTGCGGCCTTGTCAGAGGGACCACCAGCCAGGAGAAGAATTGCCATCCCCTGGGACACCTCCAACCAGGCAGGTGCCCGGCCAGGACCCGGACAAAAGACAACAAAGCAGTTTCTCTTTCATTCCTCATTCCATCGGATACTGTGTTCAATAGGGGAGAGTGTCTTCTAAAGAAGCCTCTATGTTGCTTGATTCTGATGCCGCTAGAGGGACTGGACCCAGCTGGGACTATTTGGCAGGCAGGACCATTTCAATGGACAGTAGCCCTTGATGAGGCTTGGTTGTCTGTGGCACCCATGGATGAGGCTCTGGCCACTTCCCCTCCTGTGCCCATTGGGGTCCACTGCTTCCAAATTACTGGGAACTTCCCTCAGACTCCTTCAGCACAGGAGTCTGTCACCTTCCTTTCTGCCTCCTTGTTGACTTCCAGTCCCTTCTCTATCCTGCCCCTGCTCTGGTAATCTCTTCCCCTTTCCTTGCACTTCTATTTCTTGCTCTCCTTTCTTCAGAGTTCATCTATCACCCCCCCCCCTCGTCCTATATCTCTTTCCAGCTGGTGGTGCTTTCTCCTGCCTCCTTTCCTTGTTCTTCACCTGTGCCATCGGCTTCCTCTGCTGTCCTCTTTCCATTCCCTCCACCCTCCATCCCTTCTGCTCTGTTTTCTCCCCATTTGAGTCTCCCCACTCCCTTCCAAACAGCTGGCTGGGCCAGGCCTTCTCGGTCCTCATCTGCTTCATACTTCCTGAGAATGATGTCATCACCTGTGTTAGAGCAATGGACAAAACAGTCCTGTGGGGCTTGTCCAGCTCTACGGGGTGAACCTGGGTGTCACAGGAAGGTTAGGAAAGATCATCTCAGAAGGAATGAATGCTTTTTAATTTTGTCAAGAAGTTCTCATTTACCAGGGAGAGAAATTGGCTCAGCGTATTGGCTAATTACTTGAAGCTCACAATGTCACTGATACAGTTATTAGAACAAGAGGTGAAAGTACCTGTAACCACCTGTGTTCTGGCTGTGGCAACATTTTTGCTTAGAGAAATAAAACACTGTAGCAGAGTTAACCCGTTAATATAGCAGATTACTATAGTTACTTATATATGATACTCTACATTAAATATATGTATATATTATTTATATAAATGTATATTTATGCACTTATGTATGATTAATTATATATTTTTCAACAACAAAAAAGTTCACTTGGCAAAATAAATGAAAAGATGGTTCTCTATCCCAGAGGGACTTGCAATCATTTAAAAAAAGACACATGTACATACAGCCATGGGAAAAGATGCTACACTGGGATCAGCAGGGGCAATTGTTCTCTCCCTGCTAAATACGAGAATCATCGTTTAAAGAGTGCATTTTAGCCCAGTTCACAGGGGTCCTCACTCTACATCTTAAAGTCCAGCTCCCTAGCACAAGGACAAATTCATTATCTTGTCCAGTTTTCATAGGGTCAGTCAAGTTTATCCTTCCCAGAAATAAAATGATAATGCGCAAAATAAAATTATATATATACATCCCTATTAACAGCCCAATCCTGAGCTGCCCAGAGCTACGGGACCCAGCGGCTCCACAAAGGGCTCCCACCTGATCCAGAGCCTCCCACGCTACCGCAGGAGGCTCCTCGGGAGAAGGGGATGTTTGTCCCCTTCCCCTGAGTAAGGGAAGCAGTCCCGCAATGGGACTACTCACTTTAGCGGCGACTGTTTGGTCGCCGCTAAAGTGAAGGCGCTCGTGTAGGGTGTGCAGCCCTGCCTGAGTGCCCTGGATCCTGTGGAGCTCGGCTTCGCGGATCCGCCTCTCCCCCACTGCAACACACCTCCCCCACGCCCCCAGCCATGCTTCCCCCCTCCCCGGAACACCTCCCCCCTGGACACGCCCCCATTTCCCGTTCCGCAGTCCAGCAGTCTCAGACACCGCCAAGCCGCGGAATGTGGGCGCCCGCCACGCACTGGCTCAGCGCCAGCCGGAGTTGAGCCAGCTCCAGTAGGGGCCTGGTGGTAAGCCCCGCAAACGTGCCTTATGGCACGTTTGCAACTGTGGTCCACGCCACGCCACAGGATTGGGCTCTAAATCAGTATGAATTTTGTCATTGATTTCAACGAGATAATGATTATACCCATTTTCTTATTTCAATTTCAAAAATATTCCCTCAGTTTTGGCAAATTAGATAGCATCCCTCTTACAGCAAATTCCATAGCACTCTATCACCTTTGCTACCGCCATTCCCCAACACTTAGCATCTTTGTATTAAAATTTGAAAAAAACCAGGTGTTAAGGATATGCCACCATAATTCATATATGATAAAATATTTTCAGAAGGTTCTTGTTTAAATGATATAGCATTTCCACTAGAGCATATTAGATTTCATAATTGTTCAATCCCAAACACTACATTAGTAATAAGATACGAACTCAGAAAACAGAGAGATAAAGCTCCCACCACCAGTTTTCTTGCAATGCTTATTTGGTTATTACATTTCTCTCTTAACTTTCTTGTGCCACAGAGAAGACCACATTCATGGGGTTCCCAGATGATCCCTCATTCAGCTACTAACCAGACCATGACAGTTTTCATTCCAGCAAGGTTATTATCTCATGTACCTGCAGACCATGCCATGGGTCCTGCAGCTTACCCCATGTAAATGTGGGTGTACCCTTGAAAAAAGCAACATGTAATGTGACCTTAAAAGTGGCACCCTGAGTCACATGCCCACACAACTGAACTAAGAAACTGAATAAACTGAATTAACACAACTGAACTAAGAAATCTAAATACAACCATGAGCAGAGCATAAGAACATTCCAGTGAAATCTTCATTATGTATTTAGACACCTTAAAAGTCATAACAAAGAGCTGTTGCTACTGTTGGACAAAGAATCCCCTTCCCTCAGTAATTTTCAGACTTCTGCCTTTCAGGGAATGCTATCTGCTGAGGAACATCTGCACATTTCAGAGGATTCTGGGGCACATTCTAGGTTTGTACACACAGTTGATGCAGTATATTCTAGGGCCTGAGTATCACCTCATGAAGGAATGAGAACGGACCCTAGAAATGTCCTTTATTTCCAAGTGCCTTTGCAACAGACAGTTACAAAAGGTTGACAATTGTGGGCAAGGCATTTTTCAGAGATATTCATCTACCATTACAAATCTTCTCACTGAGGAAACCTTGAAGAGTTTCCTGCAAAGGAGCCCTAGAGCTCCCTAAACCAAAGTTTGAAACTTCCTGCCCTAGCTGACTCTTGAGTGATATACTATGATTGTTGCACAAAACCCTGCATACATTTATAGCAACATTTCTATTTCCACTGGTGAAACAGCATTTATGAGACTCAAAAACTTGAATCCTACTAATCAATAAAAATTGACCCAATATTATCTGGTATCAGCAGAGCACTAATTCTCTATATGCCTGACATTTTGCCTTGTCAGCCAGGTTGTCTCCTGCTTTGCCACAAACAAGAGAATTTCTGACACCCAACCCACCTCATTTGATGGGTTCTCCTTTATTCCCTACCCACCCACCCCCCTTGCAAAGTGCAGCTAATGATTCTATGACCTGATGTCTTGGACATTTAAATTGCATCTCTGTCTTTCAGATAGCTTTGGTTATTCAGATACAATTTCAGATTTGTCAGATTTTGTTGAAGTGAACTATTTACGGGAGCAAATTTCTCTATTAATTCATTTTCATGTCATTATAATGACCAGCTTTTTTCCACATGTTGAATGAGGCATGTCTGTCTTTTATCCCGCATTTGAAAACTTTAAATAAAATGTTGCACAAAGGGGGTATTTTAATTTTTTCTTAAATGGACATATGAATGCAATGCACAGACAAAAAAAGACTTGCAATTCCAAGAACTTGCAGGAACCTACCACAAACTGATGCCATTTTCATCTGCAAGCTCCATATTTCAAACTAAAATGGATGAAGAATTCCTCTTATTACAGTTAAAAATATAGGATTAGTTCCAATCGTTTCCAACCTCCAATGAAATAAACTTCCTTCTAGAGGAGTCATCTTACTTCTTTGTAAGGGTAAACTTTTTAAGCATTTCATAGCAATGTCATCAACTGTCTCAGAGGGAACAAAATATTCCCAGGAAGCTTTGGTCCCATCCGGGGTGGCAAAAGGGACAATCAGAAGGATAGAGAGAAGGAGTTTCCAAGAGGGTGGGGCCTGACTCTCTTCTAGAACAAAGAGGCTGATTACCGCATTCCTTCTTTGGTCATCTTAATGGCCTTGCCTCCCCCTTCTCTGAATGTATTTTCTTGTTTTCTAGTTTGCTTCTTCGAGCATACAGGAAATTCCTCAAAACAGCAGCGACAGCAGACTAGCAAAAGGATTCTAAAATGACTGAACTCTGGCTAATTAAGGTCTAGGTCCTGTCTGGGTCCTGATAATAGGCCCGAAACTATGCCTTAATATAACAGGTCAGTACTAGCACTTTGATTTGTGCTCCAAAAACACCAAAGCTAGTGGAGCTAATTCGACATCAGATGAGATATGATCCCAGTGCCCAGGCCTAGTTATCAGCAGAGCAACTGCATTCTGAACTAAGTGAACAGTCTTCAAAGGCAGCTCCACATACAACACATTGCAGAAGCCTAATGTGAATACTAGAACTTGTGGACAGGATACCCATGTCCAGGAGGAGATCCAGTTGGCATACCAGTCTCAGCTGGTGAATGATACTTGGGCATCTTGTAATAGAGCTGAATATATTATTCCTTCTAGCCTACAAACTGATCATTTAGGAGGAGCACAACCCCAGTCAGAGCAGCTTAACATGCCAAAACTGTTAAATAAGTAGACTTCACAAATAGCTTAATCTGTTTTTGTGTGCTTGACAAGAATAAAAATACATTCTGAAACAGCACAAACACTAAATTTAAAAATTAAACACACATGCACACATACATCGAAGAAGAGCCAAGCAGGTTTAGGCATCTGTTTGTACCACTGTACAGCAATGCTCTTGGAGTTAAATACATTTATTAAATTATGTGACTACGTGTTTTAATTATATAATTGCATGTATTCAATCCAATTCCATAATAAGCACATATACTGTAATTAAGGCTCATAATTATTGCAAACAAATCATTCTGTGTTGAAGTTTTTTTTCCCCACATGTGGAAAGTCAATTTTTAAAAATTATGCATCCCAAAATGACACTGAAATGTAAGCGGAAATGGCCCCACATTCAAGGAGCAAAGAAATCATTCATTATCTTCTTGGAGCGTCTGTGATGAAACAGCTAAACAACACAAATAGCTCTCTCTGGAGCCAAGGAGCTGGGTCTAGAACTTGATGAAATGGGATCAAATCCATTCAGCAAGAGGTGAAAAGTTGGAGGACCAGCATCCTAACCACAAAGTCTCTGTGAGATCTCAGAAAATTCACCCACAGCATCATGTTCTGAAGAGGTACAGTATAATGTTTCACTACAGAATGAGAGCCTGAGTACTGTCTTGAGTTGAAAACCCCCGGGGAAGTAATGGCAATGGCCATGCAGAGGGAAAATAGAAGTAAGATGAGGTGAGAACTGAAGTCTGTGCTAGGGGTCTGTGCTAGGTCAGAGGTCTGTGCTAGGGCTAGTGAAGGTTTAAGATAGCACAGGATGAGGTAGCTACAAGGTCTGCAGAACTTCACTTCCATGCAGAAAACATGTCCAACTATGGCTTGTCAGTGAATGAAAAGAGTATACATAACTGGGCACATGGCTGCAACTTGATTTGCGTCGTCCTGGCTCCAACTTTAAAGGTTTTGATGTAGCTAAGTTCCTCCCCTTCACTCGACACATGTCAATATTGTTGGAACTTTCAGTGTTCAATCTTTGTCATGGGACTGAGCTATATCAGAATGTGCATGGAGGGACATACTCATTTGTTTGAAAGCAGAATCTCATTTTCCAGAAAGTGGGATATTTTAACATAGAGTCTTTTTCCAACAAGCCACCTTGCGTGTGCATTCTGAGGAGGTACAACCCCATGACAGGGCTGTACCACATACACATATCCCCACCATGTGAGATAAACCCATCCAATTCAGGTATGCTGAAAGTACTACTACACAGATACTAAATACATGCAAATACAGTACTTGGCTTGGATAGATGAGTCTCCCTGCTTTTTATCAGCCAAGCCACTACTGCCTCTACTACTTCTTTCTATATTTAAGTGAAATGTGAGCCTTTAAGCTGTGGGGAATATTTGTGCCATTTGCTCCAACCTTCATCTTTTACAAATGTCAACTGGGTTTTTGAAATAGGAACAGCAGACAATATCCCTGCCTCTACAGGAGTCTCTCCAGCCAAATCACTTGCTAATGACGCCTGTCTGGCTCATACATACAAGGTCACTGAGATACCTTGTTTGTAAAATTTACTCTGCCCAAAGGGCATTCTACTCCCAGGAACAACCCTGTGCAGTTGTCAGAACAGCAGCTCAACCTACACTGCTGCAGCACAAATATTTGGGTGGAAAGGGGAACAAATACTTGAATTTTTCGCTCAAAAATATACACAGGTAATGTTGTGCTCTAATAATAGATAATCTTATCCCCAGGGGGCTGGGGATAAGAATAGGCTCTCAGTTTGGCTGTACTTGTCGTAAGAGGCGACTAAACAGCCACCGGGTAGATGGGACTCGTCAGCCTGGGAAGGCAGCTCATCTGAGAGAAGGAAAACTCTGATCCCAAACCTCCACTACCTTGTGGCTACATCCAGACATGGAAAAGGCTTCAGGAGTCCACCTCGAGGCAAAATCCGGAGCCGGAGTCCCTGAGGCAGTTCATGGCTGAACACAGTCACGTTCTGGCAACTCCTGCGACGCTGCTGGAACCAACCGTATTGGCTCCTGCCTTTCCATTGGACCATTTCAGCGACATGGAGAGGGGGAATTTGCTGCATGGGAAACACTCTATCCTCCATATCTACTTTACCCAGGCTTCGCACACTGGAGAGGCCACTCTGTTCCAGAACCATCATTCAGAGCGCGATGCCATAGTCTTCCGAGACTGAAGGATGCCAACAATAATAGAGACCTTTGAATCTTAAATTATGAATATTTCATCAGCAGACTCTTGTTTCTCCCATTCTGGTAGGAAAGGAAAATGCACAGTCTCCACATTCAGTAAAAAATAAATAAAAGGTTAACAACTAACTGACATTTTTCATTCAGTAATGTGATCAACATGTATTCAGGAACAGATTCAATTTAGTAACCCCAGCAAAGTGTTCACCAGTAGACTGTAGATTCTGTAGTTATAGGCAATATAATAGGGAAGCTCCTCCTAGGATGTCCTGTCTGTGGCATAAATCATGTTTAGCATTTGTACAGTTCTTTCTGAGGCTGTAAAGCGCTTCACATGTGTTATCTAGTTGTAGTCCTTACAACAACTCTGTAAGGTATGCATTATTATCCCTAGGCTGTAGGTTGTACCTGGAGCTGAAAGAAAATGACTTGCCTAAGGCCACCTATTTCGCTCATAGCAGACATGAGATTCAAACTAGGGCAGGCTCAATTCTCAGCTCAAGCTCTTACAGCACAATCCTATCTTGTGCTAGAACAAGCAGGCCAGGAGGCCTGTGCTATACCCAGTGCAAGACTGGGGCCAGAAGCGATTCAGTCAGAGGCAAGGGGAAACTCTTCCCCTTACTCCCAGGTAAGCCACCATAGCCCCAATGGGTCTCCTTGGATTTGCACCACCTCAGGAGGTGGCATAAGTCTGAGGAGAACGGAGTGGCTTCAAACCACTCTGCGCTGCACGGGGAATGGGATTGGGATCTGGCATAACAGCCAAATCCCAGCCCCATCTCCTGCTCCCTGCCTGCCCGCCCCCAGGACTGCCCTATGCCCACCCTTCCCCCATCCCAGAACATCTCCCTCCTGACTCCTCCTTGCCCTCCCCAGACCTCTGCCAAGGTCAGCTGTTAGCTGAGCTCAGCTGACAAACTCCTTCCTCCCCAGGTTGGTGCAGAGGCTGGCTACAGCCTCTGAAGGCTGGCTCGTGTCCCTGCACTGGCCCAGCCTACTCCCGAGGAGGCACAAATGTGCTTTACAAATGTGCTTTGCAACACTCCTGGGACAGCGCAGTCCCTTGCACCGGCCTAACCCAAGGTTAGGATTGCACCCTTATTCTCTATATGACACCCACTGACATCACACATAAGAATTATCACTTGATGGTGCATTCAATGAGTGATAAATGGTCATGAGTCTTTCAGCACAGTTTAAAGGATTAATGATTATAATAAGTGGAGAATAGGTAACATTAGGATGCATTTTTTGTTTGACAAACCCATTCATGCACCAAACAAGCACACTCCATGTTCACCCCTGTACATGGACGGACTGTTCCTACATCCTGTTTTACATACACAGCCCATACAAATGCAACATTTACTACCCCTACCCACTACCCTGCTAATTGGGTAAGAGGCACTTTTTCAAGTGGGTGCTCCTTTTTTTAGCAGGGGGAGAGTAACTGGCCCACCTCACCCCAGCACTGTCTGTTCTAGTGGCTGTCTGCTGGTATTCCTTGGCATCTTTTTAGATTGTGAGCCCTTTTGGGACAGGGAGCCATTTAGTTATTTGATTCTCTCTGTAAACCGCTTTGTGAACTTTTAGTTGAAAAGCAGTATATAAATACTGTTAATAACAACAACAACAACAACAACATTTACCACCAGATAATTCCAATCACTATTTTTAAAACATTCATACATATGCTATATATAAAATGAACACTAAAAGGAAACAAATTTAGGTGAGGAAAATAGCTGAATCAAACAGTTCTTCACATATTCTACGTAGCTGAGCTCTCAGGGAAAGGGAGAGAGTCCCCAGAGAATCAGGCTGGCCAAGAGGAGTAGCACCCAGTGTTTAACTCGTGCATCCCTTCTTTCTCTCTGCTTTCCCTTTACTGGACCAGCAGCCAAATCGGGATAACAACTGAGCTTTCATTAATTTTCTCTTGCTATGTTGAAGGTCCTCCAAACGTAACATGAATTACAGAGCAGAAGACCGATCAATTATATCAGGACAGTTATGATACAAAATGGATCACTGCTGTCATAATGGGGCAGACAACCATATCTGAATTTCAAGCTGAAACAGGGACGATGGGGAGCTTTTACAGTCCTGGCTACATCACACATGTGATATAAAAAAAAAAAAAAAGCCTGCCCCGGAGCAACCACTTCACAAGCAAAATTCAAGCAGCCAATTAACTCCTGAACCTCAAGGGAACTCTTTCAGAATTAGTGAAATGAGTGAAATGGTCTTCAAGGTCCCATAAGGGTCCCAACAGATGATAAAGTTGCTCAACGGTAGGCAGCCAGCTGGGCCCTCTGTCGAATCTAGAAAATCAACGGAACACCAAGTTCCAAAGAGAACCATTCAAATTCTGACATCAAAAATACCTGAGCCCCCAGGGCCTGTGAAAAGAACATCATGCAGGTAATGAATGATAAAATCATAACCTGCACCACACATTCCCTCTTGGCCTGCTTCAGCATCATGCCGAATCATTCAAAATCAGCACAAGATATGTAGCAGCGGCCCACAGGGAGGGCCCTATGCAGTTCTCTAAACAAAGACCCAACAACTTGAAGTTTTTGGCCTGCATCAAGAGAACAGGAAAGACTGGTTGAACAATGGGTTTCCTGAGGAGAGTCCTAGTGCTGCAGTGGTTTTTCAAACCGCATATTTCACAGAGCAAAGGTTTCAGGTCCGGCATAAATGACAGATAAGGGAAAGAATTCAACAGTATCCACGCAATGTCTTCTTGTTAATAATCCCCAGCAGAAAAACCCTAAACGAATGGGCAGGCAGGTTATCCAAAAGACCCAGCACCTGACCCTCCTCAAGCTTCCTGCTAATCTTGTCCCAAACTGTACAGTCCAGTGCCACAAGAGATCTCAGGCTCCTAGGAAAAAAGGAGGACCAGCTGCCCAGAGCAGGAATCCTAAAATCATCCCTAAAGCTAGCTTCTAAATAAGCCATATCATCACAAGCTGGATAACGATGGCAGAGCTCTGAAGGGACTTCAATGCTTTGAGAACCAAATGGAGCAAATCTGGCTCTACTTTCTACCTGCCACAGAGGTGGATTTTCCTTCCTCCTCCTGTTAAATCCTCTCAGAGGGGTGAGTGGGGAAATGTGGGAAGAAGAATGCTGGGGATGCTGGGCTTTGAAGTGGAAATGCCCTACCTTTAAGATCCAGGTTGCATTGAAATGGAAATATCCTTCCTATAAGATCCAGATTGGATGGCACTCTGAAACAGCTTTAAGTAGATGGGGAAATCAGAGGTCTGGCCTGTCAGTGAAATAAAGCTGACAATTTAGGCACCAGTATGGATAGTTACTGCTCTGGGAATCAAGGGGAGTAACCAGCCAGGTGGCCCATTATCTGATAAGCATGGAGGTGCAAGAATGGAGATCTGGCACACCGCACTCCCTGGAGGCCAGTGCTCTGCCGGGCTCAGTCTGAGCCTCAGAGCAAAAAAAAGTCACTTCTGGTTTTTTAAAAGGTATTATAAGGTATTACATTTATAAGGCATTCAAGGGTAAATTACTGGAGTACATGCTTATTGGTTTACCAGAGAGATTTGGCTTCCCAGAGAATCTTTGGACAGTTTGAGTAAAATACCTGAAGACCCAGTGATCCTTCTGCACGCAACCAGAGCTCTGGAGGTGGAGAGGTGCAATCAGAAAGGAGGTGAGAGAACATGCTCAGCAGTTTGAAGAACAGACAATGTTGCAAGGAGGTGGGGTTTGGGCTGTTACATTGAGGATTGTGTGAGTTACAGTTCCCATTGCCCAGAGTTCCTGGATGCCCCCTGGCCCTTTGGGTGACAACGTTATACTACCAAACTGGTCATTTGACCCACCCACCCCCCAGAACAGATTGTGAATCCAGGATCATCACTGCAAATTAAGAACAAGTGTTTGAATCTACACAGGTGCCATGAACATGATCCTGATGTATTAAATTTTCAGCACAGGTTGAACTGTCTGCCTGGCTAAAAGCCCCTGAAAAAAGTGAAGCCAGAGATCTAGCTGGAAGATGTCTGCTATATGACTAATCTCCCTGAATAGGTCATGCACTACAATTAGAGTTGAACCTGGTGCTAGTTCCATGGCAGGCTAGGATGAAAACAGCCCTCTTCTTAAAACTCTCATCACGTCTAATCTAAGCTGGGCCCCTAAATTCAGAGAAGGAGTGAGAAATAATGTCTTGGTATTTGATGACAGCTATCTCATTTCCTGGTTGAAAGATACTGAAACATGCATGGTCACTTATAGGTGCACCAATGACAGGTGATCAGGCTGCATGCCTTGCCCTTTCTTGATGTCACTACACAGCAAGCTGCAGTGGCCTTCTCTAGATTACTACAGGGGGCCAGGTTAATCCATAGTTGTTAGGTAACCACATCTCATTTGGTACATGTTTGAGTTGTTCTGGCCTTTATGAAAGATGTTCTGTTATTGAAACCAAATTATCACTTCCATCCCAGTAGAAGATACGTGGCAGAAGAAGAAATCTATTTTTTTCAAACGAAGATGAAGTCATCCACCTTCCAGTGCAAAACATACATACATAAGACCTTTATTGGCATAGATAATGGAAATACAAAACAACAACCAAACATTAAACATTCAGAACACACAGACAATAAAATAAAACACTCGTAATAATCCAATACCCCCTCCCCCCATTCACCATAATATAGCGGAAGACCCAGAATTCCATCCTGCCAGAATCCCAGAAACAAAGTTGGCAACCTTGTCAAGAGAGTCAGTTTCCTCTATGGAAAGAAGAGTTTGTAATTTTAATGAATCCTCCCAGCCCTGCATTTTATTCAGTAGTGGAGCCAGATAGATCTTACGAAGGGTATCATGGAGTGGGCAGTAAAAAAATATATGATGTAATTTCTCCACACAATTCCTGTCACAGGTACATCTTCTTTCTGAGTAGGGAATGCCACAAAACCTGCCCGCTAGCAGAGCTGATGGAAAGGCATTGCATCTCGCAAGGGAGAATGCTCTGCGAGCCTGTGGGCACTGCAGATGATAAAGGAAAGAAGCCGGCTTCCCAAAGCTGACTGGGATGTGCAGATGGAGAGGGGAGCAAATGGTGTTAGCTGCACAGAGTAGCTCTTGACGCTCAATATCGAGCAATCTTTCCTTGATAGTCCTGTAGGCTTCGCTTAAACCAATCATACCCAGGCTCGCTGTGTCTAGTCCTATCGATTTAAGCTTGGAGAGTAAATCCACAACCTCCACAGGCAGTACTGGATCAGCCAGAAGCTGGTACATTAGCCCATACGGGGCAGCACTGAAGAGGATTGCAAGCCAAAATTTTACTGATCTCAACCAAGCCAATGTTTTGAGTCTAATAAAACCCACTTCAAGACACATAGCAGAATATGGAACACATCTGGGGAAAACCCAAGATCCTCCGCAGGAAGGAGGCCTGTATGCTCTCAGTTGAATGATTCAAGGCCTTATGCCAGATTGGACAGCCATAAAGAACTTGCGAGAGTACCTTAGCCTTGAATACCTCTAGAGCAGCCGGGACATATCTGTTACCTTGGCTAAAAAAAACTGGGAAATTGCAAGGGATGAGATTTTTGGTGCATTTAGGACTGCATTACGATGAGAAACCCACGAATGCTTATAGTGGAAATTAATGCCTAAATATCTGAATGTCTTTACCTGTTCCATTTTGTTGCCCATAAATGACCATTTAAATGGTTTCCAATTATTGGCAAACACCATGATTTTAGATTTAGAGTAGTTAATCTGTAACTTGTTGGATGTAAAATACTCTATAGATTGATTAAGTAGACGTTTTAAGCCAATTCTTGATGGAGAAATAAGAGCCGCATCATCCGCATACAGTAATAGCGACACTGGATGGGACCCAAGTATCGGGCAGTGACCATCCACTGTCTTCAAGGCTGGGGCTAAATCATTCAGGAACAGGTTAAATAGCATGGAAGCCAGAATGCATCCCTGCTTAACCCCTTTGTTTATGGCAATGGGTGGAGGCTATCACTCCTGGTATATCTAACTTTACATGATGTGTTAGAGTATAAGATCTTAATTAACATCAATAGTCTTTTATCAATCCCCATGCTGGCTAATTTAGACCAAAGAAGATCTCTATCAATGGAATCAAACGCAGCTCTTAGATCAAGGAAAGCCACGTAGAGTCTTGCCTTGGCTTTCTTAATCTGTTTATAGACTAGGTGAGATAGAATTAAACAGTTATCCATTGTTGATTTGCCCTGACAAAATCCTGATTGCTCAGGACCTAGGATATCCTTAGAGTTGGTCCAGGTAAAAAGCTTATTATTTAGGTATTTTGCATAAATTTTGCCTATTACAGAGAGCAAGCTGACAAGCCGGTAATTTGCAGGGAGCTTAGGGTCACCCTTTTTAAAAACCGGGATGATTGTTGCTGAGACCCAATCTTTGGGAACTAAGCCAGTCCTATCGATCGTTGTGAAGAGGGGTGCAAGCAAGTGAGCCCACCACTCAGGGTCACATTTTAAGAGTTCAGGAGGTATTAGATCCGGTCCGGCAGCTTTCCCTGATTTCAATTGATCTATTATCTGTATAATCTCCATGGGCATCACAGGGGGCCAGGTAGGTAGATCAGATGAATTGAAGTCGGGTTGGGTATCTGGGGATTTGCACTTATCAAAAAATAGTTCTGAAAAATGTTTAATCCATACAGAAGAAGAGATTACAACTGGGTCATCCATTTTTGAGCTAAGAGAGCCTGATACCACGGCCCAAAATTGTTTGTTATTTTTTTGCTGTATCGCTTGCAACAACTTGATCCATTGAGCATGGGTGTACTTCTGCCTTTTATCTACCAGTAAGGCATTAAATTGTTTTTTGTAGAAAAAATATTTAACTGCCTCACATGGAGCGTTAGACTTTCTGAAGGCCAAATAAGTTGCTCTGATCAATGCCTTGAGGTCTCTGCATTCTTTGTCAAACCAGTCCTTTTTATTGGATACACCATGTACAGTGCTCCGCTTAGGGTTGGAACCCAGGGTCCTAAGGATGTGGTCAATTAGGCATTCAAATGATTGGATTTGGGCAAAGGGGTCAGGCTCCTTCAAAATGGATGATAATGAATCTATACTTGTTGATTCCCTAATTAACTGATGGAAATTTAAAGAAAGGGTGTTGTTCACTATGATTTTGCCACTACTCTCTGTGTTTACTTCAACCCCTGGGTGTGCTGGTGTTCTCCCCGAGTGTAGATCAAGCACCAGGGTTAGAGGGAAGTGATCACTAATAGTCAGATCCTCGATGTCAAACTCTTTCACATGTGGTTTCAAAGACATGGACACGAGAGCATAGTCTACGATGCTTGACCCATGGGGGGACGTGTATGTAAATTCACCAGCATTGGGGTACTCCTTTAGCCCATTAAGCCAGAGCAGGTTAGAAATAACAGAAAATCTTGCAAGGGCCAAGCCATTAGCATTGTAATGAGGATCCTTTGACCATCTATCTAACTTACAAAATGAGGGGAAAGAATCTTCTTCATCCACCATCCATGCTCTTGAATAGATTTGATTAGAGTTTCCAACCCTAGAATTCAGGTCGCCCAGCAAAACAATCTCAGCTAGAGGATGATTCCTCTTGAGGTCATCTATCCCAGTCAAGAGGTCAGTCCAGAGCTGGGATCTCTGAGAACTGTTAAGTACAGGGGGGATATAGACATTAATACATAATAAGTCAATAGCTTCACAGGATATCATTAAAGCTTGCATCTTACAACACCCCGAAGTTGTGGCTAGGGAGCAAGGTTTAAGATGCTCTGCCACCAGTATGGCTAAACCTGCTGATGGGCGCCCACTAGAATTAGGTTTAATAGCAGGGAGCAAAAAAGCTTTATATCCATTAAGATGCAATTGGCCCTGGACCCATGTCTCTTGCAACATAATTACATCAAAAGTTCTAAGATAACTTAGAAAATCTGTGTCATTTTCCTTGCTCTTCCATCCTGCAATATTCCAGGAAAGGATTCTCAAAAAGGGAGAGACCAAGTCAGGAGAAGGTTTGATCAGTCAAGCTTCATTCACGGTCAGGTTCTCAATTTCCAGGGGGGCATGAGACACACAGCTAGATGAGGCTAAGTTTGCCTCCATGAGTAACACAGAATCTCTTGAATTAGTAACATGTTCCCTGGGTGAAGTAGTTTCTGATTCAAATTGATGACCCAAAGCTTGCTCTGGAGGAACCGAAGGATGCGTTCTGCCAGTCAGAGCTTCCTCATTAGAACTAATAAGTTCTGCTCTAACTTTATCCAGGCATTTTATTATGTTTGCTTGTTCCATCCTTGGAAGGCTCTTGAAGGCATTTATAGCTCCTTCCACAATCTCATCTTCTTCTGGAGAAGGGGAGGGAGGCAAATTTCCTCCACCTGGAAGCTCCTGATGGATCTCAGCCTGAATGGGCAGCTTCCGAAGGGGGTCTGCTTCCAGAGATGATGCTTGAGGGTCTCGTGGAGATGAACTCTCCAAAGATGTAGAAGAACATTGGGTCAGAATAATGTTTGTTAATTCCTACCAAACCATCTCAATTTTTTTGACCATCTGTAACTGCTTTTGTTGAGGGAGAGCTCTGTATGCCTCCAGAGCCTCTCTGGTTAGTGCGTCCTCGTCTATATCCAGTTGGAGCAGCAGGTCCATGGACTGGGAGCTTGTAACACTGCTGTGAGGACTAGTATTCTGAGGAGACGTTGTAGCTTGTGAAGAAGCATTGGGCAAACACTGAGTGATATCACCAGTGTCTGAGATCTCTGAGCTGAACACAGAATTCCTCAGAAGATGATTCCTGGCACACACTGTGTCTGAGGCAGGCAACTCATCCTGCACCTCTGTGGATGAGTTTGTAATCCTCACAGGGCAACTAGGAATGGCAGGCATTGTCTCCATTGGGCAGTCTATTTCTGTGTGTGCACTGCTGACGTCCGAAGGTGCACATGCTTTGCAAAGAAGGCCATTTTGGACTATTGGTGCAATTGGCTCCAAGGATACAGCAGCTCCAGTTGTACTCTGTCCGTTCAGAGACCCGTGCAGGTCCTCTTGGAGTCTGAAGGTCTTCTTCCGTGATGGGAAATTTACTGGTACCTTGGGTGGAGGCTTGGGAACCAGCGATTGAGCCCGGGAGCTGCTGCTAGATGCTGGGCTCTTCCTTTTAGGCATTCCTTTCCCAGCTTTTGAGTGTTGGACATTAGGTGGGCTGTATGCATCCTTGGGTGCTTCGCCTTGTTGCACTGGGAGCGAGGCTTTTAACTTCAGTAGTAGACTAGCAAAGCTGTCAGTGGCCGCTTTTAGATCAGAGACTGTTGACATAACATCCAAGTGTAATGAGGACCAGGGATCAGCTGTGTTTTCAGCAAGCTGATTACACTTATCACCTGACTGAGGGCTGGGCATCTGGCCAAAATTGGCCGGCCTTGGAACTGTAGAAGAGGCTGATAATGGAGGCTTCAAATAATTTCTCTGGAGTAGTGGAATAGTATGTGTTTCACGAAACACCCGGTTTTGGAAAATATTGTATTTTTCGAAAATGTAACTGTCGATCAGCCTAAAGAAAACACAGGTCATGGTTCAGGATGTGGACTCACCTCCCTACATTACAATCTCTTCGCATGAACTGGAGGTTGTCCATGACTTTGTGTACCTTGGCTCAACGATCTCCGACACTCTTTCTCTAGATACCGAGCTAAACAAACGCATCGGTAAAGCAGCTACCATGTTTTCCAGACTCACAAAGAGAGTCTGGTCCAACAAGAAGCTGACGGAACATACCAAGATCCAGGTCTACAGAGCTTGCGTCCTGAGTACACTTCTGTACTGCAGCGAGTCATGGACTCTTTGCTCACAACAAGAGAGGAAACTGAACGCTTTCCACATGTGCTGCCTCTGATGCATCCTCGGCATCACCTGGCAGGACAAAGTTCCTAACAACACAGTCCTGGAACGAGCTGGAATCCCTAGCATGTATGTACTGCTGAAACAGAGACGCCTGTGTTGGCTTGGTCATGTCGTGAGAATGGATGATGGCCGGATCCCAAAGGATCTCCTCTATGGTGAACTCGTGCAAGGAAAGCACCCTACAGGTAGACCACAGCTGCGATACAAGGACATCTGCAAGAGGGATCTGAAGGCCTTAGGGATGGACCTCAACAAGTGGGAAACCCTGGCCTCTGAGCGGCCCGCTTGGAGGCAGGCTGTGCAGCATGGCCTTTCCCAGTTTGAAGAGACACTTGGCCAACAGTCTGAGGCAAAGAGGCAAAGAAGGAAGGCCCATAGCCAGGGAGAAAGACCAGGGACAGACTGCACTTGCTCCCGGTGTGGAAGGGACTGTCACTCCCGGATTGGCCTTTTCAGTCACACTAGACGCAGTGCCAGAACCACCTTTCAGAGCACGATACCATAGTCTTTCGAGACTGAAGGTTGCCAATGAACTTCCTCTCATGAAGCAAGCGAGGAATCCTGTGAGTCTTGAATTTCAACAAGATGCGGGAACATTGTGGCATTTGGTGCCACCAAGGGAGCCTAATCAATTCAATTAATTGCTGGTATTCATTTGCATCTTTTAGATTGTGAGCCCTTTTGGGACAGGGAGCCATTTAGTTATTTGATTTTTCTCTGTAAACCGCTTTGTGAACTTTTAGTTGAAAAGCGGTATATAAATACTGTTGATTGATTGTTGATTGAATTAAATCAATGTTGTGTACGTCGAGACAGAGTAGCTTGGATAGTGAGTCGAGTGCTCATGGTTTATTTGTCCATTTCCCCCAGTTAAGGGGCGTGTGCCAGATCACTAACATCAGTTGGTTTCTCAGCAAATGACGGGCCGAGTTCACATGGGGTTCTGGGCTCACCCCTTCTACAGACAGGAGTGGGTTTCTTGGATGTCTGAAGTGAGTGTCCAAATGCTGTGCAGGATGGGGGGGGGGTGATAGAGGAGGGCTCTGGATATCCTTATGAAGCAAGTCCAGCTTTGATAAAACAGAGTTGAACTGCCGGCAGATGTATACAATCATATTCCCCATTGTTATGGAATAATCTCCTAAAACAGTTAAAAACTGATTACTAGTAGCACTCTCTTCCTGTTGCGAGAGCTTGTCTTGTAGAGCGGGGAAATGTGGCGACTGTGAATTGCAGATATCTCCCAGCTGGGGGGAGGGGGGCAGTTGGTCTCCCCCTTCTGACTCTACGGCAGTGTCTTGGACATCAAGGACAGAAAACTTATTAGAGGAGATAAAATTAGGCTCACTCACATGCTGCATCCAGGAGAGTTCATCCAGGTGTCTCTGTTTTGAGGACTTGCTGGGGGAGTTACCATGTTCTGAATGGTTTCTCTGTCTCCTCTTTTTCCCCATGATCTCCGCGTTTCAAGATTTGGAATAACCATCCACTGTAATCCACGTGTAATTGTAAGCAGAAACAGGAGCTGCCAGTGCCTTTCGGTTCAGGGACAATTACTGAGACCTCCCAGAGAAGAAGTAAACCAGAGGTCCTATCTAGGGAAGGAAAAAATGTAGAAACGACTAGGAGCAGCCGGCAGAGATAACCTACTAGGCGGCCATTTTCCTTCCCACCTCAATCAAACCGCCAGTGCAAAACAATATACAGTATTGACAAACCTTGAGATATACTTTAATGTTTACATAATTGGTTTGGAAGATTTGATTTAAATTATTTAAGATGAAACCATGTGTAAGACAGAAACTATTAAATTACCAGGAGAAAACAATTGAAGCCCCCTATAGCTTACTAAGAGAGACAACAGGCTTTTATGAAGGAGAAATGAAATCTCCTACAACCATATAATGTGGCCATCCTGCGACTGGTGAATTCTAGTTGCTTCCAGCAAAGACCAAACACCTCTTCAACATAAACAAATCTGAAACATGAGGTTTAGCTCTAACAGCAGGGGTAACTTTTTAGGAGCAAACAGAACACTTTTCTCCACTCGGCTTTATCTTGGGATAGCAACACCATTTCCAAAGAGCAAAAGATGATGAGAACGCTCTGATGAAAATTTGTGTCCTGACTTTCAGGGCTGAGACTAGAGTCTTGGGGTCTGTGTCTGGAAGCTAGTCAAGCAAGCAACTATAGGCCATGTACTCTCAGGTCTTAGAACCCTCTGCAGACCCAGAACATAATATACATGTACAACCAGGACTGAACCATCCACGAAGCCAACAGAAGCAGTGTTCTCAAGTAGTAGATTAGTGGGAGGTGCCCATTTCTGCTCACCTACTTAGCTCCTCCTCCATCTCCCAGGACTGGAAAAGGAGGGGGGAGACAGAGAGGAAGAGAAACTGTAGAAGGGAGAGAGTGCTGAGTATTGGAGAATGGCTGGCACATCATTGGGTAAAGAGGGAAGCATTTGGCAAGCTAAGGAAGGATGTCTTGGGCCAGCTCTACATACAACACCAACTCCTATAACTGACAAGTAGTGTAAAATTTCTGGACTTGCCAGACTTGATGTACATACCAGGACCTTAGCTTTCTGCCTTAGCTGGTCAAGAGTAGAGTACCCTCTGCTATACTTTTTGCTATTCCCCAAACCCAACTTTGCCAGCAACTGAACTCAGAGATCTTGGGTTGGAGATTATATATTGAATACATGGGAGAAAAATAATGCAGCAGGGCACTAGGGTCTACATTCATTTTTTGAGCAGAGCCCAATTGAATGAAGCCCATTCAGTTCTATTAATTATAAACTAATGAGTACTAATTGGGAACTGTTTTTGGAACCTCCATTTATTGTTCACTCATTTCATCATTTTTTTAAAAACCTCTTATAAAGTTAGTTCCACTGCTATATGTTTCACTGATGGCAGCAGATCCAGGAAGCAGTGGGTGTGTTTTACCTATAACTGTCACAGGACACTGCATTGGGTAATAAAAATGGTCACATCATTTTTCCTGCAGCAGCAGCTTTTTCCTACCCACACTTCACATGGGCGTGTAGCACTGCATCCCAAAGCAATTATGAGGTGGCAGCAAAATTGATCCTATAATGTAAGAAAAGGGGGATTATAATAATTAAGTAAATAACTGGAGGAAAAATGCATTTGTACCCTCTGAATGAGCCCTGAAACAATTGAGAGAGGGCCAGAATAGGCTCAAATTGAGTAACAGGCCCCCAAAATCAATATATCAAAATGGTTTTTATTTTGGCTGCACATCCTTACAGATCACTGGCCTGAGACTCTACCTCCTGCAGGTGAAACTAGGAAACATCCACCCCTGCATCCACCCTCCCCCAACCCAGAAACACCCCCTACCCATCTCCCTGCTACCCACCCCACATCCCTGAGCCACCTGTGCATCCTTAACTGTGATCTTTGGGATTCAGCGTTGGTGGGGTGGCACAGGCCACTCCACTGGCACTGCTCACTCCTGAGGTTTCCCAAACATGCTTAACATCACATTTGCAACACCTTCGGCACATTGGCCACTGCACCGGCTGATGAAGAAGTTAGGATTGAGCCATAAGTTTCTTTTATCAAATCCCCAACACTTCCCAGGTGACACTTCAAGCAAAATCATAATGATAGGCCCATTCATAGTAATCAGATGGTCACATTTACACACAAGTATGCATGCAAACAGAAAGAAGGTACTTCCAAAATCTGCACTAGAATCTGAAATTATAAAAGAGCCAGCTTTCACTTTTGGAAATAATGGAGAAAATTGAAAGCTCCTTGACCTTAGATGGTAAATGAAACTTTGGAGGAAAAAATCTGCTAAAGGTTGAGATGCCAGAGGGGATCTGAGCGGAGTCGATCCTATATTGGGAGAAAACGGGTCAGGGCATGTGTATCCTATAGCTCACCTTCTGTGCTATGGCTCCGTTCCAACAGTATAAAAACCAGTTCCTGCTTAACATTTCTTGCAACTCAATAAATAATTTTTCATACAAGGATATGTGCACTTTTGGAGAATACCACACTAGGCATAAGTTTGGTTTCTGAAAGATCTTGTACATTAACAGTCAGCAACTTTGTTCCTTGAATTTGTCTGCAGAGTTCAAGCCCTGGTGGGGCTGGGGGAGAGGGGAGGGGGTTGGTGGAGGTCATTAGTCTTCCTCTCCTATCTTTAGGATTCTTTCCAGCTGATCTGCAAGTGATCAATATGCTCCCATACTGTGCTACAATCAGTGTGCTGTCTCCTCTTTGCTCCTGCAGAAAAGACCTCTCTCACACTCCTTAAATTTTTTATTACAAAGATCAATAATATCAGAGTTCTATTTCTGTCTAGCCTCCACTCTCCAGAGCCATGGGAACCTGCTGGTCTCTTCGCAATAGTCATGTCAAGGGGGTGATTCTCTTTCCCCTCCCCAGCGTATTATAATTACCTCCTCTGAGATTACAAAGGTAGCCTTTCCATCCCTTCTTGGCATCACTCCTCGTTCACCCGGTTTATAAATTCTTCTATCCCAAGTTTAAAATCACCTTTTATGCTTATGCAGTAACCGCTCTATTAATCTTAAGGACTAATCCTCCCAAGAAGGTTATAACTCTCATTTTGAGGAAGATTTGAATCCAGTTAGATGATTTTTCTTTAATATTCCTTCTTTAGCATCATTTCTCATCTACCTTTGTTAGAAAGAATATCAGGAAAGGCCAAGTCAGTTTAAAATTCAGTCTTACTGGTAAAATATGTTTTATGTTATCTAGATGAGAAAAATTAATTTTTCTTGATCTTCTGCTGGCTGATTCTAAAAGCCTCTCCAAAGTGCCTGGGCAACATTATAATTTGTGTTACTATATTTCTGTTCTTCTCAAATACAATATTGTAACTCCCTCCTTCAGACTGAAAATTGGTGTTACACAATGGGAAAGAAAGTGAGCTACAAATCAAGAACTTCCTGATTCAAATCCCAGCTGTGTCACAAATAGAGTGGGGGCTGGAAATGTAATCTTAGGCATGTCACTCTTTCTCTACCCCCATCTGCAAAATGGGGATAATAGTACCAGTGTATCTTACAGGTAACAATCAGAAGCATTTTGAGCATTCTAAAAGTGCTATAGAAATGCTACATATTATTAACAGAATATGAAGACTGAAGGCAGTTACACAGGATATACTCACATGAAAAGGTCAGTTCACACATGGATGTTCATCAGTTGACAAAGCAAACATTAATAATCAATTTACACATGTAAAACAGTCATCACAGATCAAAACAAGGAGGGCTTTTCCAGTAACACCATAAACAATGCTATTCAGATCAAGCAATCGGCACATCCAGCCTAAGTCATCATGTGATAAATTCAGTGATACAGAGTAATAATAGTACATCTGTGAATTGGTTCAACAAAACTTGTACCTTAAACAATGTACATCAGCGTTTCTCAAACTGTGGGTCTAGAACTACTTAATAGGTCACTATGGAAAGTGAAACTGAGCCATATCGTGTGTTTACTCATAAGTAGGTGAACTTGGAATGCAAGGCCAAGACAATGGTCCTGATCTGATGACAGTGTAGCTAATAAATGCTTCAGAAGTCAGTGCCCCCCCCCCCAAAAAAGACTAAAACGGTGGCTTGAGCTGGTAAGGTGAATTTTTTTTTCTTTTTTAGACTTGTAAAGCTAGGTGGGTCGTGATTGTGATATGGTTTAAATATAAGAATTTACTGTAGACTCGCCTATAGTATGTAAAATTTTTGCCAAGTAATTAAGCTCCAATTATCACTTCGCCTTATCTCAATAAGGTCAATCAGAGAGCAGAGCCTTTCAACTCTGAAAAGTTTCTTAGGTTCTTGCTAAAGCTAAAGGTCATTTGGTTTTGGTTTTGGTTCTTGCTAAGGGTCATTTGTTTCTATAGTAACTTTCCTGGGAAATTCCAGCCAAAGTTAACCTTTTATTCTCCTGCAACCTGGTTCCTTTTTGCAAATGCATGCATGCATTTGGCAGAGGTATCTTTTTTCAACACCAGTATGGGATCCTCCTTCCATCTGAAAGAAAGTCACAGGCTACAATTCAGTGCACCATTATTTAAGAATAACTCCCATGGAAAACAGTGGGTCTACTTCTGAGTAAAAAGGTTGCAAATATATGCAGCTGCATCTCTCTGCTGTGAATTGAATTGCACACTCTTGGTTATGTGTTATGGGTTGTATGTTGTATGTAGAGCTTCTGGCTTAACATACCAGACACCTTAAAGGCAGATTTAAGGGATTTAGGTAAAGCCTGCCTATGTAAACCGCCTTGAATAAAGTCTTGAATAAAGACCAAGAAAGGCGGTATATAAATACCTGTTGTTGTTGTTGTTGTTGTTGTTGTTGTTGTTTGATTCATGGATCTCCTGCAGTGATTCCCAACCTTTTTCACTTGCATATCCTTTGACAGGCCATTTCCATAAATTGTACCCTTCATATTAGCAAAATGTTTGTAATTAATAATACAAGCCCTCATCTCCTCTATATGAAAGCCCAGACTTCATGTATTTCACAGTGTTTTCTCTTTTTATCTGTTTGAAGAACAGAAGACTCTGCCTTTGCACTGTTTTGCACCCGAAGTGTGCTGAGAAATTCTGGGTGACTGAGCACTTTCCATATTATGTTTCAGCTTTTTTACTGTGCTGGTTTGCAAACACGGGTTCATACATGAATTGATGACCAAAAAACTAGCTATTGGTGGGGCTTTCACAGCCTACTAGCTACCTCCCTTCCTACCTTGCTGGTCCTTGCAAGGCATTCCTGCTTTGCAAGGCATTCTGGAGCACAGGCTGCCTTTTTCAGCCATTATTCCATTCTTTTTCAAGTACCCCTAAAGGTCCTGTTGACTGTCCCTGGGAGTACAAGAATACCAGGTTGGGAACCACAGTTCTACTGGTATGTTGTTTACAGTGCACTTACTCTTATAGTGTTTACAAAACGGTGGTGAAGACCAGCATTTAAAAAAAATAAAAATGTGTCTTATAATCTTTTACTATGTTTTTAATAAATTAGAGACTACAGTTCTTAGGTAACAATTAGTGGTAGGTTATTTTTCAGGATCTGGCCTCGGGTAAAATCAAACAAAACTATACTGAGACACCTCCTAAGTTTAACCCCTGACTTATTCGAGGGTCATAGAAAATTCCATGATATGGGTCAAAACCTGCCCTCGACTTATCTGTGGAATCAGCTTATAGGCGGGTGTCTGTGGTGAATTGCACTGGGCACTGGGTAAGGCTGAAAATCTTACTGATTCTTTTGTGGGGAGTGTTACTGCAGGCAGACTACAGAGAAAATTCACTTGATGGAACAGGACTGGCTTTCCCTTACTTAATTGTTTTACTTTAATTATTGAGAGCGTATGACCATATAAGAGCGTATGACCATATAAGGAATTTTCAATTGTTTAAACATGCCTATGTAACCTTTCACCCCCAAGTAACCATGTAACCCTCTTAGAATTTGTCTATGTGGCACTGCTTATGCGCACGCGCGCTGCTCTCGCTTTTGTACAAATGCCACGTTGGCATACCTATTGCGCATGCTCTATAGCAGACATTTTGTATAAATACTTGTTACAAAGTGTGCTCGGGGCCATTTTGTCTCATTCAGACGGATGGTCCTCAAGCTTGAGTAAAATCGCTCTACAACTCACTCCACGGCTGGGCGTAGTCCTTGAGTCATTAATGATCATTTGGTAACATTTCTTGGTGCCGCGACTCGGATGCGCAAGCAGCCGTTGCTGGCGGTTTGCCTGTCCCGCGGACGGTCGGTCAGAGGGGACGGGGGACGGCGATGTTGACTCCCTAGCGGCCGCACCTTCCTCTTGTGAGGGTAGGGTTCTCGTCGCCGCCGCCCGCCGCGGTACGCTGACAGACCGTCCCATCTGGACGCTGGACTGAGGCGACGACAAAGGGAAAGACCGGTACCGGCAGGAAGAAGGTAAGACCCCGGGGCCGGGTGAGCAGGAGCAGCCCTAGCCAGGCTCTCTGTGCTGCGGCAAGGCGACTACGGCGAAGTCAGAGGCCGGCCGTGAGCAGAAAGGGTGGAGGGAAGTCCACCCCAAAGGGAAATATTCTTTGTGTTGGGTCATTGTGTTGTGTTCAGTTGTGTATTGATACTGTTTGGGATGGGGGGAGGAGGTTCCAAGACACAAACCCCACTCGATTGTATGCTGGCCAATTTTGATGTATCCTATGCAAGGGAAGATTATGGGGAGGAAATGAATCCCGCGTTCCTGAGGTACTTGTGTGAAGTGGAATGGCCGAAGCTGTCCCCTTCTTGGGACAGCACAGGAACGTGGGACCTCCTGGAGATAAGTAAGGTATATCAGGTGGTTACCACTGTGCCCCACCCGGACCAGTTTCCATACATATCCTCCTGGCTGGATTATGCGCAGAAGCCCCCAGCCTGGGCGAGGAGATGTATCCAGAAATGGCGCAGCGGCCAGAGAGCGGTGCGGCAGATGGTGGCCTCGGCCATGGCGGACCCCAAGCGAGGCTCAGAGGGAAAGAAACAAAGGATGGAAAGATTAAGGGAGAAGTATAGAAGGACACAGGAAAACAAGGATAGCCATCCACAGGGAAAAATAGAGAGAAGCAAGGTTCAGCAAATTATAGAGGAAGACGAATTCCCTTTGCCGCCACCCTATAATCCTATCTATCCGAACCCAGATGAACTGCCCGTAAGTGACACAAGGCCTGAATCAGAGGAAAAAGATTCGCCCCCAGCCCTAAACACTAGAGCCCAGGCAAAGTCGAGGCAAGCGGCGGCAAGTTCCGCACCGTCTGCCCTAGATGAACCGGAAGCTAAAGTCCTGGCCCCAACTAGCCAAGGGTCACATCTAATGCCCTTGCGCACGGTGACCGAAACCATAGATGGGTCAGACGGCCAGCCCCAGACCAGGACCACCATTCAATACGTGCCCTTTTCAACCGTGGACCTCCACAACTGGAAAGTCCAATGTTCTCCCTTTGGGGAAAACCCGGCCCCATTGACTAGTTTACTGCAATCTATTTTAGTCACCCACCGACCCACTTGGGCAGACATACAGACCCTGCTCGGTTCCCTCTTCACGGGAGAGGAAAGGCAGCGCATCCTGCAAGCAATGGATGCGGGAAGAGACAAAAGACTTTTAGAAAACCCCGGGGACCCCACAGTGGCACTGAACTGGACAACCCCTAGGGAGGACCCCGGTTGGCAACCCGCCGCTCCACAGTTAGCGAACTTCCGTACCCTGTTCATAGAAGGGGTCCGAGCAGCCGGAAGGAAGGTAGTGAACTACGCCAAAGTAGGGAGCGTCATCCAAGGGCCCAAGGAACCACCAGGGGAGTACCTGGAGCGGTTGAAAGCAGCCTATTCAATGTACACGGAGGCAGATCCAGATGCCCCCCAGAACCAGAGACTCTTAAACCAACAATATGTGCAGGGAGCCTGTAAAGACATTAAACGAAAGCTCCAAAAGCTCCCCGGGTATTTAGAAATGCCAACCGCAGTGATCATAGAAGTAGCGCAGAAGGTGTATGCAAATCGGGATACGGAGGAAGAAAGACAGCAGAAGCAAGTAGTACAGATGGCCGCCCTCATAAGGGGAGAAGACCCTAGTCCTAGAGGGAGAGGGCGGGGACGCGGAGGATTCCGAGGAAGGATGAGAGGAAGGGGAAGAGTAAGTCAAGGAGAAGGACGCGGATGTTTCCATTGTGGGAGGCTCGGCCATTTTAAAAGAGATTGTCCGGACCTGGGAGGGCAGCAAACAGCTGTGATGTACCAAACGGAAGAAGATTGATGGGGCCCCGGCTCCGTTGGAAGGCCCCACCAGACCCCGGAGCCAATGGTGGAGATTAAAGTGGGACACCGAACCTTGCCTTTTTTAATTGATAGTGGGGCCACAGTCTCAGCAATTAATACCAAACTGGGGAGACCAACAGGGAAAACTCTCACAGTAATTGGAGCTACGGGGAAAGTACAAAAGCAACCGCTCCTGGATTTGGATAAATGTGAAATTGCGGGCAAAAAGTTTAAACATACCTTCGTGTGGACGGAAGACTGCCCACTAAACTTGATGGGAAGGGACCTGCTTTGTAAGATGCAGGCAAGACTCACGTTTGGGAAACAAGGGCAGTTCAAACTAGAAGTGCCAACTCAAGGAGAAGGGCAGGCTTGTGAGCTTGAACTTCCTCTGGCTCACGCGTGGGAATACAAAACGATCTGGGAACAGGGACCACCAATGATTGGACAATTTGCACTAACCACCGCAAATTTAGAGCACCTGGTCCCGAAAGGGGTATGGGCAGAAGAAGGGGGAGTAGGCAGAGCGAAAAACTGTCCACCGGTTCTCATTGCCCTAAAGGGGGGGGCCACGCCCATCAGTCAAAAACAATATCCTATCCCTGAGGAAAAGAAAAAGGGGCTGTGGCCAACCCTAAAGAAGTTCCTTGAAGAAGGGATACTGCGAGAGTGCAGATCACCCTGGAACACGCCACTCTACCCGGTAGAGAAACGGCAACCCGGCCAATATAGGGCAGTCCAAGATCTGCGAGAAGTGAATTCTCGAGTAGAACCCATGACCCCCCTAGTAGAAGACCCATACACCCTTCTCAGCAGACTGAGGCCTAATCAGGAATGGTACACTGTTTTGGATTTGAAAGACGCATTTTTCACGATTCCACTCCATAAAGACTCTCAATTGTTGTTTGCATTCACATGGGAGTGGGAGGGCAGAAAGACTCAACTCACGTGGGGGCGTTTGCCCCAAGGGTTCATTCACTCACCCACAATTTTTGCTGAAGCCCTTGCTCAAGATCTCCGCAGGTGGGAAAAGCCCAAAGACGTCACCCTCCTCCAATATGTGGACGACTTGCTCCTGAGCGCGCCAACATTCGAACAATGTAGGACGGCAACGGTAAGGCTATTAAATTTTCTGTTTGAAGCAGGCTACAAAGTCTCTAAAGAAAAGGCACAGATGATGCAACAACAAGTCACATATCTGGGGTTCACGTTAAAAAGTGGGGCCCGAGCACTAACACCAGACAGAGTGCAAGCCATATGCTCCACCCCTTCACCTCAGTCCAGGAGGGCCCTGCGTGCTTTCTTAGGAATGTGCACTTATTGCAGGCTGTGGATTCCAGATTTTGCCACCCATGCACAACCCCTCTACGAAGCGACAAAGGGGGGAGATAATGAGCCATTCCTATGGAGGGAAGCCCAGGAAAAAGGATACAAAGCACTAAAGGAGTCCCTCACGCATGGGAGCGCCCTAGGACTCCCTGATGTGACACAACCCTTCACACTGTATGTCCACGAAAAGGAGGGCTTTGCGAAAGGAGTGCTTACCCAGACTCTGGGCGGGAAACACCGACCCTGTGCTTACCTTTCTAAGCGGCTAGATGCCGTAGCAAGAGGATGGCCACCATGTCTAAGGGCAGCCGCAGGGAGTGTTTTATTGTTGCAGGACGCCAAAAAGCTGACGTTTGCGGGACACATTATCTTGAAGACGCCTCACACTCTGCGACCGCTGCTGGCCGAGGGAGGACTCGGGTGGATGACCAACAGCAGAATCCTGAAATACCAGATGGCACTTCTCGAAGATCCGTCCGTAGAACTGCAAGTATGTGCAACCATAAACCCAGCAACATTCCTACCGGATGAAACAGGTGAGCCTTGGCATGATTGCCATACCACCGTAGCACAGACCTGGAAGCCTAGGCCAGACCTGCGAGACGTACCCCTCAAGAACCCAGACGAAGAATGGTTTACGGATGGCACGTCACAGGTGGTTGCAGGTAACCGGCGGGCGGGTTATGCAATAGTCAGCGAGCATGCCACAATAGAAGCAAGAGCACTGCCGGTGGGGACGTCAGCTCAGCTGGCAGAGCTGAAGGCAGTCATAAGGGCCTGCCAGCTAGCAGAAGGGAAAAGGCTGAACCTATGGACTGACTCGAGGTATGTACATAGTACGGTGCACGCTAACGCACAGTTATACAAGGAGAAAGGGATGCGTGACGCTAAAGGAAGGCCCATTAAATATAAAGCCAAAATAGAACAACTGCTTGCTAACATATTATTGCCCAAACAGATCGCCTTCATGCATTGCAGAGGACATCAGAAAGGAGAAGGCAAAGTGCAGAAAGGAAATCGGAGGGCCGACGCGGCAGCCAAGCAAGTAGCCCAGGAAGAGCCACCCGCCCCAATTGTTCAGATGACGATGATTCCCGAGTTAGAGCCTATCCTAGAGGAATGGGAATATGAAGACAAAGATCATGCCCTGGCCAAACAACTGCAGGCAGAGTTAAAAAATGGAAAATATCTGCTGCCAGATCACAGACTGTTATTACCACACCGGAGCGTCCGAGCCTTAGTTGAACAGTACCATGAGTCTACCCATGCGGGGGGAGAAGCCATGTACGAGGCCATCAGACGCGTTTGTTATGCACCGAACCTGTCCACTCACTCAAGGGCCGCTGTCAGCCGGTGTATGGCCTGTGAGTTAGTGAACACGAGCCGAAATATGCCGGCCCGGATGGGTACAGTGGAAGTAGGAGTAGAACCACTTGAATGTTTGCAGATTGATTTTACAGAAATGAAGAGGGAAGGTCAGTACAAGTATTTGTTGGTAAGCATATGTACTCTCACAGGGTGGGTCCAGGCCAAACCCACAACCACAGAAAAGGCCAGAGAAGTAGTTAAATGGTTACTGCAAGACCATATCCCCACCTATGGATTGCCCAGGTCTCTCAATTCCGATCGGGGAACTCACTTTGTGGCTAAAGTAGTACAAGACGTGTGTAAAGCCCTAGGAGTTCACTGGAAACTGCACACCCCTTTGAGACCTACCAGTTCTGGGAAGGTGGAACGGGTTAACAGGACTTTAAAGGAATTCCTGACCAAAGTAATGTATGAGACTCAGTTAGGTTGGGTAGCCCTTCTTCCCCAGGCACTATTTAAGTTAAGAAACACTCCCTACGGGGAACATCATCTGACTCCATATGAAGCTGTATATGGTAGGCCATCTCCAATATGGAGAACCTTCAAGAGTTCCCAAGGGCAACCCAGGGATCTTGTCCAATGGGGAAAAACTATCTACAGTCTACGGAAGCATTTAGTACAGCAACTCAAGCTTCCACTAGTAGACCCAGTACACCATTTAGAACCAGGTGATTGGGTCCTGATCAAGAAATTTAAGGAACAACCACTAACCCCAAAATGGAAGGGCCCTTATCAAGTTATGTTAATCACTCCTACTGCAGTAAAATGTTTTCAAGTTAACAGGTGGATCCACTGGAGTCAAGTGAAGAAAGTCCAGCCACCAACCAGCGATCAGTGGATTGCAGAGCCCACCGGAGATCTTCGAGTCAAGTTGACCAGGAGTGGTAAGCAACCGCCCCACCGGAACGGGCGGGCCACGCTCCCACTTGAAGACCAACAGTGAGTAGCCCACTTGCGTTCCAGGAGATCGACTGTAAGTGGTCCCTCACCAACTAGGTGCAAAGACAAGTTGCAAGTAGTCATAATAAGTCAAAATGAGAATAATTCCTGTTTTTATCATAATAACAATGGCTGGTGCTATAAAAGAGAAGTCACCTAGGATGGAGATAGCAAATATATATAATTATTGGGTCGAGTTAGCAGAGGGTTACGCGCACGCAACATACGCAAACAAAACTTGTTGGGTATGTGCAGTGGGACCAGTAGGAACAGAAGACCCATTGCGGTTATGGCCTATCCCATTAAACCACACTGGCCTTGGAACCGACGTACAAGGGATCCATAATCCAGCCATAAACTTCACTTTTCCCACAAAGGCGATAGCAGTGTACCCAAGTCCAGGTGATGTGTGCATAAAACGAAAAGGCTCACGACCAGTTGGGACCTCCACTTGTAACATTACCCTCACCTTAAATAGTACCCATAGCTCTTGGGACAACGAGACAGCCGACATTAACAATGTCGCATGTCACAGATTTATGAAAACCATTTGGGAAAAAGAATGGAATAGGACCACAAATAACACCATAACCAATTGTGGAAGAGGTTCCATAGCATTCACCCTAGTGCGCGACCCCACTTTAAAGCAAAATATATTCTGGTGGGTCTGTGGGAGAACGGCTTATCGCAACCTGCCCTACGATTGGGCAGGTTGCTGCTATCTGAGCCTCCTACTCCCTCCCATTTTCATAGTCCCACGGAAAAATAGCACGCAACGAGTCAGACGAGGCATAGAACTAACCAAAGGGCTTGCCATAGGAGGGGATCAAAGATGGGGAGGAGACACATGGACCCCAGAACGTATTCTCAACCATTACGGACCAGCAACATGGAATCCACACGAATTAGTTGCCGGAGCTAGGGAGCCAATCTATCAACTCAATAGAATAATACGTTTACAGGCCCTGGTTTCAATATTAACAAATAGGACTGCCGACGCCCTTGACCTTGTTGCTGATTCCCTCACAGAACAACGAAAAGCCATATTATTGTTAAAAATAGGGCTTGACTACGTCTTAGCCCGCTCAGGAGGCCTGTGCCAAACACTCAATTTAACCGGACAGGCCTGTTGCTTTAACATATCAGATCATGGAAAAGTCATAAAAGACATAGCCCAAAACATGCGGAAACTAGCCCACGTCCCAGATCAAGAATGGAAAGGATGGGACATGTCTTGGCTAACTTCGTGGTGGCCACAGCTAGGCTGGTTCAAAGGGGTCATAATCATGTGTATCATAGCTCTTGGCGGGTGCCTGTTGTTACCCTGCTTAATCCCACTTATAGTCGCTAGTTTCCGAAACATGATATTCCGCCTGGTCGACCAACAGACCACGACCAAGTTAATGTCTCTTTACCTCCCTTTAGGCCAAGAAGACAAATAGCAAAATGTATCAATTGAAAATTAAGGGGGGAATGAGAGCGTATGACCATATAAGAGCGTATGACCATATAAGGAATTTTCAATTGTTTAAACATGCCTATGTAACCTTTCACCCCCAAGTAACCATGTAACCCTCTTAGAATTTGTCTACGTGGCACTGCTTATGCGCACGCGCGCTGCTCTCGCTTTTGTACAAATGCCACGTTGGCATACCTATTGCGCATGCTCTATAGCAGACATTTTGTATAAATACTTGTTACAAAGTGTGCTCGGGGCCATTTTGTCTCATTCAGACGGATGGTCCTCAAGCTTGAGTAAAATCGCTCTACAACTCACTCCACGGCTGGGCGTAGTCCTTGAGTCATTAATGATCATTTGGTAACATTATTTATAATTATTTATTTTAATTTGCTTGATGATGTCACTTCCGACCATGACATTGCTTCTGGAAGGTCCTAGACAGATTGTCATTATAAAAAGTGGGTCCTAGTGCTAAACGTTTGAGGACCACTGATGTAGACTATACTGGGGGGGACAGGGGAATCTTCAGACCATCACCCAAAGAAGAGTAGAAGAAAAAAATAGGTATACATATACTGTTTATGGCTATATTACTGTACATAGTCAAATTTCATAGAGCTAATTACATTCAGATAATTTCTCAATAATTCTCAGTTTGGAATCCTGGACACTTATTAAAGTAAATGCCAAGGTAACTTGGTGAATAGGTTCTGCTAACATGTAACTGATTCCAGTACAAAATAAAAAGGGTCTAAAAATAACAAATTTTGCTTTAAACAATGTATGGCATCAGAGGCTGAAGCAATCTGAAAACAGTTTGAATAAGCAGATGGCTGTTGAGTTGCTTCCATTTAGTTCCATCCTAACTAAATCCCTGTGTGGCGATGCAGCGGCACCAATGTGGGCTATGCTGCATCCTGCAAGGGATTTTCAGCCGCCGGAGGTCTCCTTGGGGTAAAGGGGCATTTGTGCCCTTGCTCCAGGATAAGCCCTAGCAGCTGCAATGGGTCAACTTAGACCTGCACCAGTGATGTCACTGGCACAAATCTCATTGACCCATATAGGTGCATCAGCCTTGGGAAGGGGTGTGGGATTCAGCATGTGCTGCTGATGCCACCAAACCTGCCCCCTCCTGGGCCCAATCCACTCATCCTGCCTCATATCCTCCCTGTTCTGCCCTATTCCCACCCTGTTCAGTCCCCCTCGCCTTGCCTCATTTCTGTGCTGGCTTTACCTGCTCTGGCAAACATCCATTGCTCCACCAAAGTGCACAGGAAGGCTCTGGCCTTCCCAGCAGCATGCCAGCTCCCTGCACTGCTGCAAAGCACTTTATGGTACTTTTGCAGCAGCCAGCCCCAGTGGAACATGTATTCTGCTGGTGCTCCAGGTAAGGAGGATTGAGTTGTAAGAATTTGAGCCAAGCTAGCCATTGCAGTTGTCCAGAGAGTGGTAGTAAATTTCTCCATTTCTGATTGTTTCCTTTAATATAATGCACTATGACAGTCATGGTCAACCTATTGTGAGCTTTCCCTCACACAATACATACCATTGACAAGTGAGGGCACAGAAGTGTACATCTAGACTAGTTCCAACTGGTAATGTAAAAGCAGTGATTCATGTATACGTAAGTGAATTGCTTTCTACGTGACACCTCAGATAGTGAAGACAAATGTGCAAATTCATTGCCTGTATAGTGTATAGTGTATAAATGTTTATACAGAGAGAGAGAGAGAGAGAGAGAGAGAGAGAGAGAGAGAGAGAGAGAGAACCATATATAGTCAAGATAAGAACCACACATCAATATCTTCCCAAATAATTTGGTTATCCTGATTTGTGAGGAAAGTCAGGACCTCAAAGAGTATGTTAATTAACATTGTGCAGCCCATTCGATAAAAATGAACCTTGCACAGTGTTTCCCAAACTTTTGAGCACCAGAACCCACTTTTTTTAAACAACATTCTATCAGGACCCACCTACATTTACCAGATTTTTTAAAAAGGAGATCTAGAAAGAAATAATATTTGTTTGTTTGTAAAATAAATAAATAAATTTAGAAAATGACCCTCCAACTTTATCTCTCTATATTTACACATGCTTGCAAACTGCAGGGGCTCAGCTCCTTGCTGAGCAGTTCTTAGCTGTCTTGCAAACTGCAGGAGCTCAGCTCTTTGCAGGGCAATTAGCAGCTACAGAACCTGCTTTTTCAATAGCCTCAGGGCTTGAGGCACTTATGTGATCTTTCCATCACCTTTGGCGACCCACAAAAAATCAGGTCACAATCCACCAGTGGGTCCTGTCCCACATTTTAGGAACCACTGGCCTAGCAGTTCATCTAACAATGACCACGAGGTAAAGATAGTGGTGGCTGTAAAGTCAGAATGTTCAAAATTGTTTCTGACATTTTTCAGAGGTGCTGTTGTGATTCCATCTCAACATCAATAGTTAACCATGAGTTAAAAGAAACATCTAGAAAAATCTCAACTTGAACCACAATTTAATAAGTAGGTTGGGGTTCCACATCTTCACACAGGACATTGATTGTTTCTGCAGAAAAATAGAGCCTCAGATCTGATAGGTACAGATTTATTTGCCACTATAGGGAAGAGAAGCCTATCTAATTAATTACTGGGGAAAGGCCTGGTCTGAAATAAACAGGGAAAATTGTTTCATAAATCAATTTTAGAATAACCCTTTAAACAAAAGAACTCACCATACATTGAGGCAATTATTTGCCTTCTGCAATGAAGGATGAGGTGACTTGATATTCAAGAGAAAGTGAGGAGAGGGTTGTTCATTGTTTTCCACATTCAACGTGACAATCCATTATTGGAAAAGTTATAAACTTTGAGATTAAAGTATTGTTATCGGCTATTGCACAGTCATACTAACACATATACTCTTCCCCACCCACCTTACTTTGGTATTGAAGGTCACAGTCAATTCACCCTGCACTTATTGCCATAACTTGTTATCCCCGTTTTCCTTCACCTTCACTCGGACTGGCTGATTTTTCACCCTTCACTCAGGGTCACCATGCCAGTCCTATCAGGCACATAGGAAGCTGCCTTATTCTGAGCCAGACCACTGGCCCATCTTGCTCAGAATTGCTGAAGCTCTCTGGGGTTACAGACAAGGGTTTTTCTTGGTCTCCCAATGCACATGGCACGTGTTGCACACGAATTGCCACTGTCCAGCCTCACCATTGCACTAGAGTTGGACTTACTGACTCATGTGTTTATTGGAGAATGCATAGGAAATTCTCTGGAGCTGCCAGGAATTAAACCTGGAACCTTCTTCATGTGAAGCTGGTACTCTAATACTTGAGCTGTTGTCCCTCCCTCCCTGTTTTTTGCTGACATGGGAGAAATTGTATGTATTATCCCACACCTCAAGGAATGAAACTACCACCAGGATTATCATGGAGGTCTGAAGTTATCTAACAACTAAGGGCACGAGCCTAACCAAGTCTACTCAGAAGTAAGTCCTATTTTGTTCAATGGGGTTACTCTCAGGAAACTAAGGATTGCAGCCTTAGTTGGGCTTGCCTGATATGTTTTTGCCAAGGTCTGTCTTCAATATCTAGTGCAACTTTTCTTATTCTCTGCACTTTCTAAGTCTTTAATATAAGGCCATGTTCAAAACATGTAGGATGCCGGCCTGAGTTTTTCATTCATTTCTGATGTGGTATATGATGTAGCATCTATCATATTCTGATGGTGGACATGTCTTCAGAATGCATGAGCATATGGTGAGAAAGCTGTGTTTCCAAAATTTTCATTTTAAGTCCAGGATAAAGAATATTCAGTCATCCACTAACCCTTCCTGAACTGCAGTTGGAACTGTGGAAGAGCCTGACTTAGGGCTCCATGTGGGCACCCCTGTTTCTGGATTGAAAGAGTGGGAGAAAGAGGCAGACACCTGCTATTCTGACCTGAGATGGATCTGCAACAATTCAGAAGAACTACCCTGGATATAGATCCTCTGGGTATCTACCAAAAGAAACAGCAGCATCAGGGAGGATTTGGGGCAGGAAAATGGTGTTGAGGAACAGGGTTAAACATTCATCCCACTGCATCATGCTACAAATAAGGCCCATACACAGCAATTATTTTCACTTTAACATCTACCCCAGACTAGACACGGGCACATTTAACATCACATCTAGTTTGGCACTTAAAGAAACAATTTAACTGTGACTATAAAAATGCAATTTATAACATTCCACTACTATGGGTTCAAACCAAAGGAAAAAATGGTGTTTCATCTTGCCCAAACCACAAAAACACATGATGGTATTTGGTATCTGACCACGTAACCTAACTCACTCTTGCCACTGCCAATATTAGGCAATGGAACATCTGATCAAGTTCACTGTGATCAGACTTGGAAGGAGCTGGCCGCTGCACGCAGAGGGACAGAAACAGTCACTGTGAACCAAACAGTCTATTGTCCTCAAGTCAACCCACAATGAACACTTCAGTGGGAGTTGTTAGGAAATAGAACAGAATCGTTTTATCATATTATTGCATGAACTGTGATTTGTTGACAAGCTGAAGAACCTTCAAATATACTATTGTCAGATTTATGGTGAGATGCAAGTCATTATTCTTTGAACACAGAGACACAGACACAGAGACAGAGAGAGAGAAGCTGAACTTCTGCGCTTTAAGTGATCAAAAGAAATGAAACAATTAGCAACAGATGAAAAAAAATCATTCCAGAAGAAATCTGGTGGTTCTTTTTTATACTGGATGACCTGCATTATTTTGATGTGAGATGGCTCTATTGATTTCACGATTAGACAAAAAAAAATCATAAAATCCATCTGATTCCGTTTGGGGATTGCTGGAAGGACTAAAATGTTATCTGTGACTCTATCGTTGTTTTCTTCCTGTAAATTTATCCCTCTGCTGCTATGGCTTGGTTTTCAAAACTGAATAAACCTGCACAGCGAACAACGAATGAAACTGCTGCGCATGTCTGCAGGAGACCATCCATTGTAATGCACGCCCTCAGTTCTCTGCAGGACTCTGCAGACCACAAATCTGTCAGGGCACATTTAGCAGGCAAACTGTGTGCCTTTCAGACCTCTGCTGCACAGAACGGTCCTCTACCTGATGCAATATGATGTATCACTGTGTGTCAAAATTATCCTCGCATTCTTTCCACCAGCAGCACCATGTATCTCCTGGTAAATAAAACCCTACACCAAATATTTTTTTCGGAAGAAAGATCAGCAGCAGGCTGCAGATTGCATTTTCTACTGCTGTAACACCTGACGCACCTCAGTGCTTGAAGCATAAGCACTTGTCTCATATCACCCCAGGGCAACAATAGGAAAAATACATTCCACAGAGTACAACCAATCAATTTCAGTCTTACTGTAGTCCCAGTGGTCAGAAGGTCAGGACCGTGAGGAAACCAAACAGATCGAGTTGGTTTCGTTATCATTTGTGCCACAGGGAATTAGGGTCAGCAAATCCATGGTGAATTTCCCTTTCTGTCCAGTCTTATAATTTAGTAGAACTCAATGTGCATTTTGAAGCCAGTACATATATGCAGGGAAAGTCATGGTTAATTGCACTAAATGACAAATTTCCTTGCTCCTGCATTGCCACAGGAATGCTGATATGGCTGCTTGAAGAGGGGACATAGATCAGTGATAGAACATATGAATACCACCGCAAAGGTCCCAGGTTCAATCCTCATCATCTGCAAGTAATACTGGGAAAGATCCCTGCCTGAAGTTCTGGTGAGCTGCTGTCAGTCAATGTTAATGATACCAACTTAAATGGACCAATGGTCATCAAAGGCTGTTTCAGGTTAATAAAAATATACTATTTATATACTATTTCTCCACTTTGTCAATTGGAGCAGGAGGGAAATTCTTGGTCATCTAGTTGGTCCACTATCCAAATATTGCCAAACTTGCTTTGTGGACTAGACTACCCCACACTCTCTATGTGCACTACATTTGGAGACAGCAGAAATGTTATAGAATGCAGCTGTCAGAACACGATTTGGCATAAGTTATACCCCCTCTGTTTCAGCTACATTGGCTCCCAGCTCCCTGGACCAATTTTCCAGACACATTGCGGTCTTTAGCCTTTAACCCTATGGGACTCACCTACTTTGAGGACAGTCTCTCTTCATCAGACAAGAGGTACTACAGAAATAAAAGCCCAGGACCAGTTTTAGTGTGATTTGGGCAATTGCACCCTATCGAGCCCTGCTCCCAAGGGGGCCCCATGCTAAGAAGAGTTAAGGGGCTGAGGGCTATGCTGCATTAGAGAGCCACCTTTTGCCTCTCTTGGGCCCAGTCCTAGCCAACTTTCCAGCGCTGATGCAGCTGGACCAACAGGGCATGTGCTGCATTCAGTGATGGAGGGGTAGTCACAGAGGCCTTCTCAAAGTATGAAAATGTTTGTTCCCTTATCTCAGGGCTGCACTGCAGCTGCATTGGTTCTGGAAAGTTGGATAGGATTGGGCCCTTGCTCATGTACATGCTGTAGACAGAAGCAAACTAATTCTAAATGAACGATTGTGGGATTGTGTCTATTGAATACAAGAAAAGTGTCTGAGCTATGGTTATATTAAAAGAAGCATATTTTTCCCTGCTTAAGCAGTGAATGTACAGGGCATCCTTCAGAGGGGGAGTTTTCTTTCAAGTCCCTGATATTTGCAGAATCCCTATAATTATCCGTCATCAGTAACAACATGCAGAACTGACGATGGCTAAGCAGGCACAGATGCCAGCTAGTACACAGGCAGGGCCCCATTTACAGCAGGATCAATCCAAAGCCCAAAATTCAAACTGCTGCTTAAAGCTCTTCTCTCCAGACCAGGTGACTTATTTCAGTGTACAAGCATGCATGCGCACACGCTGGAGTGAGAAGGTATTACCTGTTTATTGTGCCAGCAGTCCATTGTGTCAGTGCTCCATCGTGGCCAAGCCTCAAGGGAAATCCATTTTGTAGCACTGCATGACTCACATTCCATTATAATATATTCTAAACATCCAAGTTCAATAAGCACCTCTGGAGCTTGAGTACAGACTGCTGAAGTGCAAAGGCGTCTTTAAGTACATTTCGACATGGCCTATATTTATCCAAAGCCAACTAATATCCAACTCCAGTTACTACTATTCATGTGATGAAAGAGGTTTCTACATGTAGCTTTCCCAAACTGGGAGCATAAAAGGCTACTGCAAGATGGTTTTTAAAAAATCTGGTCTTTATAAGGCAAGAATAGTATTGCATGGGGAATTCCAAAGCTGGTGTCAGTTCTGTAGAGTTACAGATCTCAGAGGGACAAAAGGACTAACATGCACATTTCTTTCTTTCTTCTAAAAACAATGGACACCTTTTTGGACTACACGCAGCAGCCTAACAACAGGTAAAACATCTTCCAGCATAAAAACAGGCACAACTCATCACCTTGTAAAAACAGAGGGGGACCAGATCAAAATTCACTCCGTTCAGGTCAAAAGCCTCCCACTTTTTTAAAGGCTTTTGTGAAATGCCACTCAGGAGAGGGCTCAAGTGACTAAGAGTTCCACAAAGTACATTCCACAATTCATAGTCCCCTCCCTTCCTTTCACCTGTCCCAGGTGAAAGGCACCCAATGCAGTGCAGAAATGTTGCAGCCACCCTGTCACTGTTACCACATCTGCATTTCCTCCCAACACCTCTTTCACTTCAGTTTAGAAATGGAAGGAGAGGGGTGATTATGGAAATGGGCCTTTTTGCCTACCCAGTGCCCTCCATGACTGAGGAGGAGGATGGCAGCTGTGGACTTCTTCCTGCTCAAGGATTGGACTATCCATCACTCACCACTACTACCCCACGACAGTTTGCTTAGCTATGGTTTGAAATAGGCAGCACAGCAAGGCAGAAGAAGGAGCCCAAAAGGGCAGAAATAGGACAGTGTTTCTCCCAGTTTCCTTGTTCTGTCCTCATCTGGTGCTCTACTTCAAACCATGGAGTGAAAGAGCAAGGGAAAGGAGAGATGAGGGAGCAAATGGAGGCTTAGTGAGGCACCGCAAAGATTTCAGATTGCCTTTCATAAAAGCAAATACTATTCCTTTCTGTTTGCTTTGCTTTAATGTTGTGTTTTCTGATGAATACACAGTCAAACCACCCCATGTCGTTCTGTCACCGGATCAATATTCCTCATTATGTAGTGTCCATTTTTGCCTCCCATGTAGCTATGTTGCTCTTCCTAGCTGTTGCCGATAAACTTTTTCATGACAGAATGATAAGTGAATATGCTTTGGAAGTGACTTCATTCAGGACCCACCCCCCTTTAATTTCTTCTCCTCCCCAGAAATGAGCTCTGAATGACTTAACTTTGTACATTCGAAGCACAAGTTGGCTGTGCACAGAGCTAATTGTTTAATGTCCTGTGATGTCACCAAGAAACATCCCCCAAATCCTTGGGGCAGTTTTGCATTTCAAGAAAACACAAACCTTTGTTTAAGATAAATTCGGTGACTTTCTTTTCATGTGACATATTTTTGTTTTAATGACACACAATTGAAGACAGCCCACCTGGAGCATGGGGTGAGGAGCAGGCCAACAAACAATTTACTGGGATACATTCTTGTCATTTCAGTTGTTAAGTGAGGAGGAAGCAGCACTGTAGCCATGGCTCAAGGATGCTATTTTATAAATCATGCCATCAGCTCAACTTTTCTGGAAGAGGGAAATTCTCCATTGTTCATTTGTATCATGACTCTCCTAGATGGTATATCCCCTCCTCTCCATGATCCTAAACACATCCTATTGAAATTTGTATGAAATTAATCACCTCCCACCCAAACAACTGAGTAATAACATGTTAGGGTTTATATTAGAATTTTGTAATATATTTTTTATCTTTTTTTTCCAGAGGAAAAACTGTTAGTCATAAAAGACTGGCCCAACTTTCTCAGCATAAGAAGTACTAATTGGCAATTGAGCTTTGGGCTCAATCAGACAGGATGTGCTCGCTGTACATTTTATGCAATGCCATCTCTCTCACTAATTCATGGCCAGGCCACAGTGTATTTTATGTGATGTTCCTTCTTTAAAGTCCACTCTATGAGCTCCTTTCTTTGAGATGGGCCATTCTGTTCCAGCCTTCTTTACAAAGCGTATTCCCGTTTTGAAAGTTCCGGCAGGGAACAACAGCAGTCTGTAGCGATCATGGAAAATGAACCCAGGAAGACTGAAAATGGCTTTTGGTTCTGCTCTGTTAGCTTTTACTGAAGGATCACTGCAGAGTCATGAATCAGCATCCTCCTTAATGTGCTGCATTTCTTGGGGGTATTTTTTTTTTCCACTTTTCGCCCCACCACCCCTGCATGTTTTGTTTACTGTTGTCGGGTTCTGCGTCCTTCTCTTGGTCATTCTGTCATGAAAAGGTTTAGCAGCAACAGCTAGGAAGAGCAACATAGCTACATGGGAGGCAAAAATGGACACTATATAATGAGGAATTGTGATGCGGTGACAAAATGAAATGGGGTGGTTTGATTGTGTATTATTCAGAAAGCACAACACTAAAACAAAGCAAACAGAAAGGGATAGTATTTGCTTTTACAAAAGGCAGTCTGAAAGCACAGGTAAACCATTTACAAAGATGGCACATATCTGAACTGGAGTATCCATTTTAAGCAAATGAAGAGAGTAAGGTTATTTTCCTGGGAGTAAACTCAGTTGAACACCATCGATCTTGCAGCTGAGTAGTCAAGCATAGGATTGTGCTGTAAGTTCCTTACATGATGAAGGGCGCAATCCTAACCCCTTATGTCAGTGCTTTCCAGCACTGACATAAGGGCAGTGAAGCTCCGAGATAAAGGAACAAACATTCCCTTACTTTGAGGAGGCCTCCATGAGTGACACCCAACTGCAGGATGCAGCACATGTCCCATTGGTACTGCTATGCCAGTGCTGGAAAGCACTGACATAAGGGGTTAGGATTTTGCCTGAAGACATGTCCTGTTTTGTACAAAATTTTCTCCATAGGATTGAGCTTGGGGAAATATTGAGTCTCCATATTTGGACAGAAATAAACTGTGATTGGCTGGTTTGTGATGTGATGCTATTAACCTACTTGTGTGCATTTTTTTTTTTTTTTGAAGCACTGAATGTTAAATTGGAAATGCTTAAAAAGGACATCCTAGGTGCATGTCCATCTCCATCATTGAAAAGGATGCATGTTCAGATGCACCCCTATACAGGTCATGCTTTTTTATCCACTGGGGTTCTGTTCTGGAACACTTAGTAGATTAAAAAAAAAAAAAATTCAGTGGATACCAAATCAGTGGAAAAATCCCTTGCTTCTTTATTGTTGCCCCAGGATGCACTGGTTTAGACCAATGATTTTCAACCTTTTTCACCTCATGGCACATTGGGAAGGCATTAAAATGGTCAAGGCACACCATCAGATTTTCGACAAGGCACACCACACTACTGGTGGGGAGCTCACATCCCCCAATCACCCTACTAATAAATAACCCTCTCCCAAATTCCTGCGGCACACCTGGAGACTATTCACAGCACACCAATGTGCCACTGCACAGTGGTTGAAAATGGCTGGTATAGACACTATACCACGTGCAGCTGCTAGATAGGCAAATAGTGGAATCTAATGGAATGAAATTATAATTATTTAACAGTGCAAAGATAGAAAATAGGATTTTGGTGCTTTTTTTCTAGTTGCAAGGCATTTAAAGGTGGACCTCAGTATCAGTGATGAGTGGATACCAAACTTAAAACTCAAACAGACCTTTATTGGCATATAATACAGATACAACAGCAGCAGCAGCAGCAGCAGCAAAGGCGGACCTAAGGTAATTAATATTAATAGAAAGGCTATATGATGATCAAGGAGGTTCAGAGTATTTACCTCATAAAGATATACTGTCAGGTGTTATAAGAGTGGATACCAAATCAGTGGATACTGAGATCCCACCTGTATTCTCATTTGGGGTAATTTTAAAACTTTTTAAACAGCTAGCAAATCACAGGATGGAAGCAGTAGTATATGGCAAACACATGTTGTTTTGTGAAGTGAACTCCAACACCCCTTTGGAAATGAGATCTTGCTTTATGTGGAGTTCTGTTTTCCCCAAAGTGAGATATTTAAATGAATAACCACATTTAAGCTACTCCTGAGGAAGAACCAATTTCAGAAGAGTCATTCAGGAATTCACTGCAAATGAATTGCGGTCTCTCCAAAGACTCTTTTCCTCAGCATAGTGGTATTGCGCTTGGTTTTTGATATGATTGTTATGAGCCAATCTAAATTTGGCCACGCTAGTGGGAAAAGGAGACTTGTCAACTTGCCACCAGTTGACAAATGAAGGGGGGGGGGAAGAGAGATCTAAGGCATACTCTTAATACTACTGTATGCCAGAAACTAGCTGTGGTTATTTGGAAGAAGCTGGGACTATTTAGCCATTTTGAGCTGGTTTACCTTTATAGTATAGATTACCTGAATTTCCTTTGAAGAAGGAGCAGAACAGGTCTATACCCAGACAGTGGCATACAAAGAGGGTGGCCAGAAGGCCCCTTGCTCCGAGTGTCAGGCTGCAGGGGGGGTGTCTGAGAGGCTGCTCCAAGGTGCTTAAACTTCTATTTCAAGAATAAGACATTTCTTTTAAACTTATTTTTCAGTTGTTTATTGGTATGATTATATATGAAGTTTCAAAGTTATATATAAATATACTAATGTAAATTTACAAACTTACAAAGTTAGTATATATTAAGTATATACAAAGTTCAATAAAAGAAAATGTTCACTGTCCGCCCTTCTTCTCTGGCCATTATTGTTATTCATTTCATGTCATGACTATTACTGAAAATAATTTTGTCATTGGACAGGGGTGCCAAAAATTAATGGGCCCCAGGTGCCAAATGACCTTGGTATGCTGCTGACCCAGACAACAGTACAGTGTTAGAGCATGTATAGGAGGACTACAGGTTCTTGTCACTCACCCATCCAGGTTTTGCTATCCAACGATAGTAGGGCCCTCATTCAGTTGGATACATTTTAGTTGATGAATCAAATTAGTGATTGATTCTATGTGCTTAAATTAGCATTTGACTAAAACAACAAGTTTGAAGAAAAAAAAAACAGGCTTTGGCTTGCATCCAAAGGTGCTCCTCCATTAGCTGAAGGCATAAACCACTAAAAAAAGAGAGCATTTCTTCCTTAGTGGAAGAGTATTGCATGAGAAAAAGAGTTCCTCTGTATGCACACACACTTGCACAAGCTATTTTCAAGACCTGTTTATGGTCCACTCAGGTATATATGCTACAGTCGTATTTTCATCTATTCACCACATTTCTTTTACTGTAACTAATACATTATGATTCTGCAGCATGGTAAGTCTTCCACGGCTGCTGGCCCAAGTATCCACTGAACAGCACTAAGATTTTCCCTAATATTATAATGCCGTTGTACAAATCGATGGTAAGGCCACACCTGGAGTATTGCATCCAGTTCTGGTTGCCACATCTCAAAAAGTTATAGTGGAGATGGAAAAGGTGCAAAAGAGAGCGACTAAGATGATTACTGGGCTGGGGCACCTTCCTTATGAGCAAAGGCTACCTTCAGTTTGGGCCCCTTCAGTCTAGAAAAGAGGCGCCTGTGGGGGGACATGATTGAGACATACAAAATCATGCAGGGGATGGACAGAGTAGACAGAGAGACGCTTTTTTCCCTCTCACATAACACCAGAACCAGGGGACATCCATGAAAGCTGAGTGTTGGGGGAGTTAGGACAGAAAGATGAAAATATTTCTTTACCCAGCATGTAATTAGTTTGTGGAACTCTTTGCCACAGGAAGTAGTGATGGCATTTTGCCTGGATGCCTTTGAGAGGGGATTGGACAAATTTCTGGAGGAAAAGCTCATTGTGGGTTACAAGTAAGAGAAGATATGTGCAAGCTCTTGGTTTTAGAGGCAGGCTGCCTCTGATTGCCCGATGCAAGGGAGGGCACTGGGACGCAGATTGTGTCTGTTGTCTTGTGTGCTCCCTGGGGCATTTGGTGGGCCACTGTGAGATACAGGAAGCTGGACTAGATGAGCCTTTGGCTTGATCCAGCAGGGCTCTTCTTATGTTGCTTCCTCTAATGCAGGGGTGCTCAATAGGTGGCTCGCGATCTACCAGTAGATCGTGAGGCAAAATGAGTAGATCGCGGAGTGCCGACCCCCCCCTTCAGGTGCCTCTGGGAGGAAACGCCGGGAGTAAGGCCCATTGTACTGAATGGGACTTACTCCCAGGTAAGTGTGGCTAGGATTGCAGCCTCACAGCCTAATCCTAGGCATGTCTACTCAGGAGTAAGTCCTGTTATACTCAGTGGGGCTCAAGGTACACCAACATACATTGTACACATAAATGTTATATGTTATGATGGCGCGAACATTGTAAAAAAACTCTGGTAGATCTCCGGGCCTTGCTGGGTTTCAAAGTAGCTCTCGAGCCAAAAAAGTGTGAGCACCCCTGCTCTAATACAAAAAAACTGCAGAAGGCATGCACTAAGTAGTTATATTAAAAATAACGTTTAAAATGTGTTGCCAGTTTATCAGCAACGTCTTTTTAGCCTGTTAGAAATGTTTAACATCACGTATTGTACCAACTCAATCAATGAAAGTTTGCAGTTTCAAAGGACAGCGATAGTGGAAATGGGGAAAGTTGATCATTCTCTCTCTTTCATTGCTTCCCCCTCCCCATTCTGAACCCTTCCAGGGCTTCTGCACAATACCTCAAAGCCTACAGGCAAATACTGAGCTTCAGCACCATCTTTACTCCCAGCAACAGGAGCAGAGAAACAACAGCTGGCCTTCCTGCAACAGAGGAAGAGGAGGTTTTTCTCCATTCATTTGACTGGCCTTTCTTGTCTCCTTAATGTCACACAAGTCAGTGAACTGAAGAATAAAGTTCAGCTAAATCCAAATCTGTGCAGGGAGAGCTCTGTGCGCGCACTCCCTTCAGTTTGCTTTTTATTCCTGCTGAGCATGACGAACAGCTTCAGAGCTTTCTGAAGTTGCAAAACATTTTGCTCAGATGTGTCTCCAAAATTCAAATGACTCACATTTTCAGCATCCAGATCGTGCCTTTCTTTATCAAGGGGAGAATTTTTGCACTCGACTTTCCAAAGCCACTGGAACCCCTCCCAGCCTGAATATGTGCTAGTTCTCACCAATGACAAGAAATGGAACCACTCTGACAACCCACTTCTATCACAGTTCTGTGTCTCTGGCATCATTTATGATAGACAATGTATACAGGTATGACCTAATTATCCACGCAGGATTGTACACCTGCAGTTTTAGCTCAACATGATGAGAAAGGCCCTTTAAATTAAAGGGAAAAAGTTGTTTAACAATAACCTTGTTAATGGGAGAGAGGGCAGCCGGATGACGATTCATCAATCGTTATCTCTCCAGGCACTTAGAACAGCTTCTCTCCAAGGCAAGCAACCCTTCCCTGCCTGAGCATGTGAAAGAATGCTAAATGGCAGTGATTATCACCTCCTCCATTCTTTCTCCCCATACTGTGGCTCCTGGTGAAGGGAGGGATTGCTGCCTAAAAGTGAAGCCTTTCTAACCACCTGGAGAGAGACTGATTGTCTGCTTGATAAATTACAAAGGTCAGCAAGGCTGTTTTCAACTTGCTGAGCCAAGGGTCATTGTTTTTTAAATGGATTTGCTTTAATGCTGTTTTTGCCATCCATGTGAGTTCTGGGAATAGAACCCTTGCGAATACCAAGACTCAACCTGTACATGCTTTTTCTTGGGAGGATGGAGCCATAGCTCAGTGGCAGAAGCACCTGCTTTGCATGCGAAAGGTTCCTGTTTCAATCATGCCATCTCCAGGTAAGGTTAAGAAACATCCATGTCTGAAATCCCAAAGAGTGGCTGTCAGTCAGTGATGACAACACTGTTACCTGTGCTGATTCTTCCTGAATTACTTTCCTTTGTTTTCATTAGTACTATGGCACACCTATGCATTCATGAATTGTATATGCCTTGATGCCAGGCAGCAAATCAATCTGCCTGCTGCCTATCCTGCATTGCATTGTGAGACTATTTTTCCTAAGTCTCTCTATGCAACTATGGATTCTGCTCCTTCTGGAACTTTGGTCAGGCAGTCAACACTCTTGACTTCCACTTGTAAGATGCCAGCTCACAAACTCTGGAGAAGGAGATCAGACTGCAAACTACAGTACTAATGTAATGCTGCTCAGTGTCTTTTAACTATTGTGGCCCCACCTTGTTTGCCTGACTGGCTTTATCAAGGATAAAAAATGCACACATTGATCAGTCAGAGGGTCAGGAGAAGTGAGCAGATAAGGAAGATCCTCCACACAAAGGAATGCACCCCTAATTTACTGATCAATCAATCACAATTCCAGGAAGAATCTCATTAGGGTCCTCCAGCTGACCATGCCTCAACCAGCACATTCTCATTCCCCCATAAGTATCAGCACCCTACTCAAGTCATTTTGTGAGTCAGGCTTCCATCATTCTTGGGTCTCCAAAATGCTTCATGGAGCCTAGCACCAAGGCTTGGCAAGCTGTTTTCAGGGAGGTAGAGATAACCATGCTTTGAAACATGCTTTCCCTTTTGTGGCTTCCCTCCCCTGTATCTCACAGCTACTTTCTCCTGCTTTGAGCTTAGAGATGGGGACAAAAGCTCTCATAAACCTACTTCCCTGAATCATTCCCTTTTCTTTTCCTACCAGTGCATCAATCACAAGCACATACATGCTCACACCACAACCTAGGAGTATTTCACACAATCACACCTGTAAGGGTTTATAGATTGTTGTATTGAATTTGTATCTTTGCAGTGACATGTTTCCTTAATAAATCTCTCTTAACTTTGAAGATGCTCCCTTGCTTCTTCATGAATTGATTCTAACTGAGGCTAGTCTTTGCACCTTGCCAAAAAGATTCCCTCATTTCACTGCCTGCTCCTTAAGAGAAGGTAAAGGCTGCAGAGGGCTTAGCTACCCCAATCCTCCAAGCTACCCCAAACCTTGCACCCTTTAAGTAATTCCCCGAATAAATAATTTGAGCACCAATGGTAACAATGGAGCTAGATCAACAGTTTAACTTGGTATAAGACAACTTCTTATGTTTCCACATTTCCACTAAACTAACCACATATTAAGATTTTTACATGTACATCGTATTTTCAGAGATGTGATATGTAAGCTATGCAGAGCTTCTGTATTCAGAGGGAGTATACCTGTACCAGCTGCCAAGGAAGAACAGTGGGAGAAGGATTTGAACATCAGGCCCTGTTTTATGGCATCTGGTTGGCTGCTGAGAGAAGCAGTGTTCTGGACTAGAATGGACCTTTGGTCTAATCTTTCATTTAGATGTTTCGCCCTGCCCTGTTCCAACACCTCTCTCCCTCCCTCCCCCAGCATTTGTGTGTGTGTGTGTGTGTGTTTTAAAACAAGCTTTTCACCATTGAAAGTATCCTCATAGACCAAGGTTTCCCCTCCCCCAAAGCAGATGTCTACAGTCTTGTGCTATTGTTGATCAAGGTTGGTGCCACCTTAGCACAAGGGGAGAAACGGCTGCCTTGAGAAAAAAAATTGCCTGAACAGTTCTTTAAACATAGAAAAATGCCACAGCTTTCAAGGCAACATCACAATTCGAAGCTGCTCCTGCTCTTGTTGAGCAGTGTGTGCTCAAATGTTTATTCCATTTTGCAGTGAAACGGTTTAGCGGCTCCACAATCTCAAGGCTGTTAACTGATGATGAAGACGCACTCAGACAACACATTCTCAGAAGGGGTGCACACGCATTCACACACATCTCATCAAGGGTGGCAACTAGACTGTGCTTTCTTATGGTTCAGGTCATGGGAATGTCAGCTTAATTTTAACCAATGTACAACACTCTGTAGTTGCAGAAACAGCTAATTTGCATACTTTGAAAATATTTTCACTTTGCTGTATACTTATGACCCTCATGGCAATTCAGTGTTATGGAGCATTCCTTTTAAATGCTCCATAGATCATCAAACACTACTATTATTATTTGGTACAGCAAATGTTTTTTTTTTCCTAAGAGCATTTCAAACGCCCTTATCCCTTACAGTTACTTAACATTCATATACTGTAGTAACAAGAGTGCAAAACTCTCTCCCTCTCTCTCCCTCTCCCTCTCACGCACATGCACACGCACACGCACACACACACGCACACACCCTGCTTCATGCCCCATACAGTTAAGCTCTACTGACAAAACAACAGTCAGCACCTTCATACCTTGTTTGGGAACTTTCTGAGGGTTAGAGGGTTAGTGTTTCTGAGGGTGGAGAAAAGGGTTTCAACCCCACCCCCTGCAGTCATGATCCAGAGTGACATCCCATCCATGCGCTTTGTAGAAAAATAAAAGCTTCCTTTACAATCCATGAGAGTTTTATTCCTTGGCAAATAGCAGCTGCAGGAGGGTCCAATCCAAATCAGGACGTCAGGTAACCCACTGTTGGAGCTGGACTTGATGGAGTCTTGCTGTAGTGCAGCAAGGTTATTCTTATACACAAGCAAAACATAATGCCTACCCAGATATCAAGCAAAGCATGGCCAGACCTTTTTCATATCAGCTGTCTTATAATTAAGCATATTATGAGCTACTGACCCTGCTATCTGCGCAAGAGGCACTTTTTCAAGTGGTGCTGCTCTGATATCTAGCAGGGGGAAGAGTAACTGTCCCTCTTCAGCCCCTAGTGTCTTTTCTAATGGCTGTTGCTGATGTTCTTGTGCATCTTTTTAGACTGTGAGCCCTTTGGGACAGGGAGCCATTTGCAGCCCAGTCCTATCTTTCCCTAGCATCCCCAGCTACAGTGGCACCAAAATGGCTACCACTGTAACCTATGGGGCCAGGGAAGTTGCCACAGGTCTCCTTGGAGTAAGGGAACACATGTCGACCTATGGTGATCCCACCTTTCAACAGGCACAAAACTGAGGAGACCTGTGTCAGGTTTCTTGGCTTAGGAAGTGGCAGAGTCTGTTGCTGTCTCCACCACACTCCTGGGCCTGGTCCACCCCTTGGACCACTCTCCCTCCGCCCAGTTCCACCCCCTCCCCACCTTCTCCCTGCCCCCCAAACCCAAAGCGCTGGCTGGCAGTGACACTCACCATCACTCACATCTCAACACTGAGATGTAGCGCTGTTTTGACGCTGAGGTGCAGCACCACCTGGCACTGCGTCAGAGCTGGTGGTACGCTGCTACCACCAGAAGCTAAGTGCCTTATGGCACTTTTATGAAAGCTGAAGTTGGCAGTAGCAGCGTACCACTCGCGTTATGGGTGTTTGGATTGGGCCCTTAGTTATTTGGTTTTCGCTGTAAACTGCTTTGTGAACGTTTTTGTTCAAAAGTGGTGTATTACCACAACCAGTAAGGGCGCAAACCTAACTCACTTTCCAGCACTGACATAAGGCAATGCAGCTCTGAGGTAAGGGAACAAACGTTCCCTTACTTTGAGGAGGCCTCCGTGAGTGCCCCCGCAACTGCAGGATGCAGCACACGTCCCATTAGTACAGCTATGCCAGTGCTGAAAAGTTGGTTAGGATTTGGGCCTAAGACTAATAACACACTGGCTACTCTAAAAAACAGAAGAGAAACTAACTACTTGTCAGACATGTACATAACTAGTTGCTGTTTTCGACTCCTAGATCTATGCCTTCCTCTTTTCTGAATCCTGTGTAGGTCTTTTAACTTGATTTTGGAACACAAACACACACAAACTTTGGTCAAGTCATGTAAGAAATCAGCTTTTCGATCCCTGAACTCTCCCTTCAGAAGTGCAATCCTAGAACTAAAGCATTAGAACTAAACTAATCCTAGAACTAAAGCTTTTCGATTCCTGAACTCTCCCTTCAGAAGTGCAATCCTAGAACTCTAGTAGCTAGGTCTCCTAGAGACTTCCCATCCTTTTCCATCGGCTCTCAGCCTTTGTCTCTTCTAATCCCCAATTTTGACTTTTGATATTATTGTTCAGTCTGGATCCTTCACTTCTGATGCCAACCTTGAAATCACTCTTTAATGAGACCCTTGCAAACAAATGGTTTTAAGCTTGCCTTCTTGTGCATCACTCTAGGCCTAGGAATCAAACTAAAGCTTATTTCAAATATATATCTTTATATGTTTCTCTGTACTATCTCCATGGGCAGCTGCAAGCCAGGATTGGATAGGCGATACCACTGTTCACTCACCTGTCAATTTTGTGTCCCTGTAGTATTATTAGTTAACAGTTAGATCTGCCTTTCTTTTGTAGAACTCAAGATGGAGGACATGGGGATCCTGTCCATCCAAGAACTCCCAGACCCAGTTCTGCTTCTCTTCAGCAAGGTTGCAGTTTCAAGTGCCTTCAGAGCATCATGCATTTCTATTTCACAATTTATTGTGTTCACCCACTGCAAACCACAATGAAAATGAATTCAACATGTTTACTTTATGAAGTGAGCACTGTCCTGAAATAAATTCTCCCTCTCTCTCTCTCTCTCTCTCTCTCTCTCTCTCTCTCACACACACACACACACAGGGAGAGGTCAGCTCCAGAGAGTGGGAAGGTCAGACATTGCTGAGCCACAAGACTAGCAAAGAGCCTGAGTGTCGCAACAGCACTCTGGAAGGTGAGAGATCAGCATGAGAAAATGTACTCAGTTTCCACCCCAATGCTTCAATTTAAGGGTAGAGAAAATATTAAAGATGCTTTGTCAAAGACATCCAAATCCTGAAGCCAGCAGTGGCAACCGCCCTGGGTAAGATGGAGATGAGGCTCCTACAAGGCCTCTCTCTCCTCCAAGTGTAAGTAATTATTGTAAAGATCAGTGTTGTCATCTCCAGTTAGCCAAGTTCACAATTCATAGGGGTGACAGGGATCTATGAAGGACTCTGGCTACTCTGTAAATGGGAGTGGTTACAATCCAAAAGAATTCATTGTTTGTGCTGAAATGGGTAGTTATCTCAGAACCACCAATCTGGGATAATAACCAGTGAAATATGATGACATCAACCAACTCTCCGTTACTGACTGCACATGCATGTCATAATTACTGATCTGATTCCATTCATTTGGTATAAATACAGATATTCCCTGGTTGTGGTACCAATGATCACATGAAAAACATCTACCTAATGCCTACCCTATAGCAGTATGTATCAGAATATGGCCAATGCACACACACACATTGAATTCCCAGGCATTAAAATTTGTTTTTAGAGTCTAACCCTGCAAAAGGGTTGAAAGAGGTAAAGGGATTTTTAAAGATGTAAATAAATAAAAACCTGGCATTTTCCCAAACTTGCAGATAAAAACATAATATCTGTTGCATGAAACATGTACTTTTCTTCCTTCTTGTTTGCTTTTTCTAATCTAGATTTTGGAAAGGGATGCAGTAGCTGCCTTGAACTTTGCTGTTGGCTAACCTTACACATGGAACTTGCAAAAGCAGTGGCCCTCAGAATGTGACATGCGCTAGAAGCCAAGAAATCCTTAAGGATTAAGGCAGATTTGACTTACTGGCACTGACGCCTGGTCAATTTATCTCGACAGGAGAAGCTGCAGCGTCAAGCCCAACAGAAGTGTTGTATGATTGCCAAGGCTGTGGCAATAAAAAGAGCAAGTGTACAGAGTGGGGAGCTACCATGCTGTATACAACCTCATATCAAGAGTCGTAGCATTGCTTCACTTGGTGCCAGAAATAAAAACTCATAAGGAAGAAGATCTGTGGCTGTTACAATTTTACTTAGGTCAATATACTCCAAGCACACAGAGGCTGGGGTGGTGAAGCCCCACTTCACTGTATATAAAGACACAGCATCATCAGGATTCAGGGAAATGACAGGACTATCAAGGCCACAACAGACTATTCACGTCATACTGTAAACAAGGGCACAAGTTCACCTTAGACCAATCTTGCAATTAGGCCCTGTGGGAAGCAGTTATACACTTGAGAACTGAAAATTAGAGCTACAAACACAAAACCCAGGAGCCCTGTGCTGACGAACAATCTCTTTTAACCTTTAACCTTCATTCTGTTTTAACCTTGAAGCAAAAAAGCAAACCTAATGTAACTGATGTGTTTTGGTTTAACTACTTTTTTAGGACATTTAGGAAGAAATTTACAGTATGCTAGAAAAGATGTCACAGCGATACCCCTGCCCATTAAAGGGGCTGAGACAAAGAATAGAAGGAGATTCTGAAAAGGCATATTTAATTATTTGAGACCAACATGGTGGGGGGGGGGGGAGAAATCAACCTCAAAATAATAAATCTGAGTAACTGAAAAAGCAAACACAGGAATTAGCAGGCCATCTGCCTTTCTCCTGAGAAAAGCATGACAGAGTTGGAGTAATTTCTTGGTGCTTGGATTAAAATACGAGAGGGAAAATGCGATGTACTGTCAAACATTAAATGGCACGATACATATACATGATATGGATGAGAAGATCATTCAGAGCCCATGGTCCTGAGGAGAGACCACTCATTCAAAAGCAAGGTGTGAGAGAATCCCAGGTATCATGATCAGCTTAGAGCTGTTCTGCACAATGGATGGGAAACACCACCTGACACATGCCACCACCACTGCCATCTCTGCCGTGGCACTCTGGAAAGAAAAAATCAAAGCCCCTTACTGTGTGCCTTGCGCATTTTTCTCAAACTGAGAAATGTGGGAATTCTAGTTGTAAGATAAAGAGGCACGTCCAATTGGAAACATTCTTCTGCAGCACATGCTGGCATTTGTGTGTAGCTCGACCCTTCCAACCACAGAGGTTCCCTGTCCTTCTGGGTACTGTGATTTTCAAATTTCGTATCTGAGAATACTGCTTCCCACCAGTCCAATTGGAGGGGGGGGGTTGTCTGTGCCCCATGCTGTCCTGCATTAGGCAAGGCTAGGAATTTATGGCAGCCTATTGGGTGCAAAGGTTAGTTGGTGGCAGTGCTTATCCCTACTGTTGAGCTGTCCACCCTTCTCTCACATACTGCATCTGGAACTGGTAGTCACCTCTCCCATCCATCGTAATCTGAAGCTAGCTAGTTGTCATTCAGGAGCTAGAAATTAGCCATTGGTGAAGAGTATTTCGTCTACCCCAGTCTGTTCTCAAGGTGTGGTGTTAGCCTGGTGGATCACATACGGCACTTGTAGTGTGGGGCAGGGAGTAGCAGTAGGAACTAGTGTACACCCTGAGGTCAGCAAGAGTCATGGAGTAACCAGAATCCAATTCAAGACTGTCTGATTCAAGGATACAGGCTAGCGACTCTTCCAACTTGGACTGCAAAGTCAACCTCAAATGCTCTCTGGTGTGGGGGAGGCAGCACAATGCATCTTCTATGACCCCCTGTCCATGGGCTGAAGCTGAGAAATGTCAACTGATTTGAGTCAGGCTGATGAAGCAAAGGAGGAATTGACAGTTGCATGCCGTCTCCTCCTAGATAGGTGCCCACATTAAAGGAGGGAGATAGGACCCGTGGCAGGGTTTATATTGTATGGATTTTTACTATATTGACATTTACTGTATTTAACAAACATAGCCCAGTTTTATTCCAAATCTTGTTGTGTCTTTCATGAAGGCCATGCAAGCAACATAATGTCTGAGGCATGTTTTGAGTAAATGGTGCAACGGTCAGAACTATTTCTGCTTTTTGCATCATTGTGTGTGTTTACCAGTAGCCATGTCTGCCTGCCTCTAAGGAAACACTCTGGGAAACTATGAAAGGAAGGCAACCTGTAATGGCTATGCTAGTGACAGGGTCATCTTAGTCAGGCAAAGCAGCTACCATTCAAGGCATTGGTGTGGAGTCTACCAGTATAATCCAACAATATATCTACCAGTATAACTCTCTCACCTCCATCTGACTTAGAAAATTCATCTTAAAGTGCCTGACAAAGTTCATCCCAGTGTAGCAAGGAGAAACCCCTGAAGGAATATTTCTTCATGGACCACACACAGCCGACTGCTGTGCACTCCAGTCACCATTAGGCACAGTCCACTGGCCTTGGAAAGCCAGGGAAAAGAACAAAGAAAAGTCATTCACAACAGATTCAAAGTTCTGGTCTGTTTGCAGTGTGTGTGTGTGTGTGTGTGTGTGTGTGTGTGTGTGTGTTTGGTGGTGAGTAAACATAGTTTTTCTCTGTTTTTAAAAATCGCTTCTGTAGATTCCAGCTAAAATTTGAAAGCCTTTGCTCATTGAGGCAAAGAGAAAGAAAAACCTCCTCAAGGCTGGGCGGTCCTTAGTTGCACTCAGAGACTAAGCACTAAATCGTGATTGATCCAGTGATCACTACAAATTATTGGTAAGCTCTGCATTAAACCAGGCCACTGTAAATTGAAGTTGACAGTATTTATAACTCAAAGGAATGCGCCAACAGTGAGCTTGTCAGACAGTGACACATCAGGTGAATTCAGGTTGCAATGCAGCATTTTGACTGACCACATTGTCTTCCCAAATGCCAGACAACCTTCATCACCACCATGCCATTCATGCCGCAAAGCTGCTGGTTTGTATGTCGTCACAAGTTTAAAAGGTTGAGGGGAAAACTGTGTCCTATGCCATTCATATATTATACACAAGACACACGTGAGCTGGTCCAAAGGGGGGGGGGAGTTTCAGGGACTTGGGGAAGAGGGGGCAAAATTATGGGAGGGGGGCAAAATTGACCATTTTCCTCTCAGGTCCATTTGGTTGCAGATGGTATTTAAGTCTCCCACAATGCCCCATTCTGAGGGGATTTGGAGAAGGAAAATTGCTATTTTATTCACTTGAACTGTTTCTCCTCCTCCAAATTTGAGCCTAACTTTGAACATTACACATATATAACACAAGTATACACACCCAAGCCAGACATTTAATTGAACAGTTAAATGGTGCCACACTTGCTCAGCAACATGTATAAAGGCACTTGCTTTTGTACCAAACATGCCTGTTTTAGGCACCTTTTACCATTGGCTTATCATGCACCCCACTTAAAGTTGACATGTACAAAAGGCAGGAGCAAACACAGTATTATTTATTGGAGAAATAAGTTTATAATCAGGGGAGGAAAAAAAGAATAAAAATGCAGTCAATAAGACAAAAAACTATTCAGGTGATTATACTCATGATAACTTCGCCTATAAATGGCAGGGATGGGCAAGTCCAGCGTGACCTGATTCAAGTCAAGTTGCTGAGTCACCACCCCCAGCACTCAACTCGAAAATGAGTCATAATGACGGCACTTTCTGAGTTGCTGAGTCATCCTTTAGTGATTCTAAAGGACTCAAGTCATCCTTCCCTTAAAAAGCCCACCATGGCAAAAATGAGGCTGCTGCCAAGGGGTGTGTGTGTGTGTGTGTGTGTGTGTGTGTGTGTGTGTGTGTGTGTGTGTGTGTGTGTGTTGTAGTTCTCTTTGAACACTCCCCTGATGTTCCTGTCCATCTGTAAAGAGGGTAGGAAGGGTGGAGGGACTGTGTGAGAGCCGGGACAGAAGTGGCAAGAGGGAGGAGGGTCATGCGCAGCAGCTGCGAGGCTTACCAGGATTACCTTATCCTTGACAGCCTTACTTAGAAGTAGTCCCACTAATGCAGCCAGTCATCAATGAGGCTTCCTGCTCCCCACCAGCCATGGTGGAAAGTGTGATCACTATGTACCACCTCCCCCCAGCTTCTCTCCTCCTTTTCCCCCCTTCAACCAATCATAAGGCAAGAACCCCCTTGGGCTCCCCCTGCTCTCCCTTAGCCAAAAATACCAGACAGCCCATCCTGTGTCCAGTGATCATCCATTCCTTCCTTCCTATCACAGATGACCAGAAGAGCTTTCTACTGCCTTCCCCCTCCTGCATGGATGCATTAACCCCTTCTTGCTTCCTAGCTGGAACTTCCCTGCTGCTCACCCAGTTGGAATGCTGGCCCCACAAGGTTTTTCACGCCACAAAAACAGTAAGCAAGCACCCCCAGACACAGGCAGACTTGAATCAGCAGGCATGGGGACAAGTGCTGAGTCGGGAGGCCTGATTTGAGTCTTTTTCAGAGTCTTCCTCATGCATGATTCATGTGTCACTGAGTCACCCAAAATCACACATTTTCATGACTCAAGTCTGAGTCACTGACTCAAGTTCCCAACCCTCGATAGGGTTGGCATAAATGGTAAAAGGTAAATGATAAATGGTGTCAATCATCCAGCACCGATGCCGGCAAAAGTGAAGAAAGTTACTTGGTTCTGGGGGAGAACGGAGAGGCAGAAAGACATGAACATCATATGGAGACTAGGATGTCTACCTGGGAGGCAAACAGGATCTTGGTGAAGCAAAGCTGTAGGAAAAATGAAAGGGGGATACAGAAATTCCATGAGTAGGTGGGGGGGGGGAATCCCAAGCTGAGACGCAGCTGTGGCTTGGCTTGAAATAATAAAGAAGTGCATTTCAAATGTAGTGTAGGCTCTCTACCAAGCAGAACACCCATTCATTCAGTGGACGAACTGGCTCCCCATTGTAGAGTATTCTCAATCATTGCACCAACATCTCAGAATGGGATAGGGCCCTTGTTGGCAGAGCTGGGGGATTAAAACAGATTTCACATCCAGCAAACAACCTTTTGTTAAGAGATTTACTTGGACAAAGAAAGAACCGCCAGTCTTTTTTGTACAGGGTAAGGAAGCCAATGTTCTGCTACCCAGAGGAGACCTCTGGGATCTAAAACTCCCCTGTGGGATGCAGCACACATGCACTGTTGGTGTGGCTGCATCAGTGTAAGGGGGGTTAGGTAGAATTAAGCTGTTAATATTCTCTGGTTCCATTTAATCAAAAAAGGCATCCAAACTATCTGGAATATAAAACCTGCATTGATACTTGCTATTGTCTGAAGAAGTGTTTAAGAATTGCTTTAAGACAAAATAATTTTATTTTGTCCATGTTTTCTCACCCTTGCTCTCTTATTTTTTTTTCCCCCCCACAAGCTACTTTAAAATTGTTTTTTCTTGGAATGTACTTGTTTATTGACTTATTTTCAAAGTCTCTAGAAAATATTGTTCCTCTTTGTTGATCTGCCTTGGTTTCTGTGTTTGTGGTTTTCCCTCCCAACACCTAACAAAAATCTCAGTCTACTTAGTACTGGTAAAGTAACTGGATCTTAAAGTAAAGGTTTCCCAAGGTAGAAAGAAGACTCTTGTAGTGGCAGCAGCAGGAAACAAAAATCGCATGGCTGTAGGGAAGTTCAAATCCATAAGAGGGACAAGGCAAGAAGGGGGCTACTACTGGGCCATGGACACAAACAAATTTGGTTTTCTTGCATAATTTGCAGGTAACACACTTCTGTTTTTTAAGACCACAGTTTGGTCTTTGGTGCAGGATTTATAAAGACACACACATGACGTGCACGTGTGTGTATTCATATTCAGCACAGAGTAAACACAATCCTGATTGCCAGGCTTCATGGCATTTACACAACAAATGTTTTTGCAGCATCGTTAAGTCAATAACACAAGCAGGAAAAGTTCAGCCTATCACAGTCTCGGGAAGTTGGCCATCCCCGGTTTAGGCAAAAGGTGTAGTCCAAAATTGAACCCAAGGTGAGATTACAACAGAGAAAGAATACGATTTGCTTAAAAAGCTTTAATAGAACTTCCGCATTAGTGTCAATCTAACACAGTACATGTTATTGTCCCATTTTCCACACAAATTGCATATCTGAGCACGTATCTAAACTGTAATTTTTTTTGGAATGTTGGTCACAGCAGGGATCTGTCTGAATGTTCTTCCTTGCACAGATAACTCTGCAGCTTTGGAAAGATTCCACAAGATTTCCATCAGGCAGAGATACCCAGGGATCCAAAGCCAATCCTGTTTTAAATTCTGCTGATGCAGTCTTGAAAATGCAGATATAAGGACTTGATGCTACCATTACCTCAAGATCTTTGACCAGATAATACGTCAAATATATTCAACTCAACTGTAGAAAGCATTGATGTCAGACATTCTCATATCTCCCTGTTCAAGATGAGCTATAAAGAGTTATATCAGAACATGCCCTCAAATTCCCCTTACGCTTCCCAGCAGTGGTTCTGAATTCAGCCAGAAGAGTCTTATTGGCCCATGTTCCTCTTGGGCAACACTCCCTTCCAACAGCTTTGGCGTTCCTGCAATTGTCACAGGGGGAAAGACTCATTTAAATTCATCGTTCGGAAATGTTAAGACGTTCCAGATACTACATATTTTCCTATATGTCAGCAGATGGCACTCTTTAGATTTACTATCTATATGCACACTTACAGAACAATAACTTTTCAAGAGGATCCCACCAGATCATACCTCTGGGCAGCTTCGCTTTAAAGGCAATGACATAGATGCTGCAACAATTAGCCAACTGCAAACACTGAGGGCACAGTGGACATTCAGAAACACATGCGATAGCTGGGCACTCAGGTGAAAGCCGACTGATATGGAGCACATGGCCCCTCTCAGGATAGCAGGGAAAATAATATGCAGAAATAATCTGACATTCATCTGCCTACAGTATTTTACCTTTTGACACATGACGAGACTGAATTTTCAAGCAGCTAGCTAATCATAGCAGTTTCAAACATGGAAGGAAGGAAAGTCGGGATCAAAATTACACACTATGATAAGCAAATGACTGGCACTCGTGTGTATGTGTTTTAAAGCTAAATAGCGGTTGTAGGGGGAGGGGTCTGATCCTAATTGAAACCACAGTTTGGGGACGGAGAACAATGTGGGGATGACTTTAAATTTTGCCCCTTGCCATGGTCCCAATCCTGATCACCCCCTTGTTGCTAATCTATTCCATGGGGAAAAAAGTTCTCATTGGTGCACATGAGGCTGCTTCAGTATGTGAAGGGGCTAGAATGCTGGGTTGGAATATGAGCAAGACAGGTTCAGATTTTGACATGTTGTGTGAACACCTTATGAGCCATAACCTGTCACCACTTCTGGTCTCAAGAGGCAGCAACTTGCATTTCAGAAACAGTGTGTGTGGGGGGGATCCTTCCCCCTTGCCTCATATCAGCCTCCTGCTGCTTCCTCCCTCACCCCAAACCCTGGCCAGGTTTTCAGACCTATGTTTCCAAATGCAGGATTGACTGTTTCAAACCAGTCAAATTCCAGACCTGTGTATCAAGCTTTGCAGAGCTTGTATACAAGGTGGCCACATAATATGTTGTTCAGGCTTTAGCTATGGAGCTGGCTTTGGACAAGATGGACATTATATTGGTTGGGAATAAAGGTGCGCACCGCAGCTGAATTCACCTGTTCACAATGGATTTTTAGTTACTCTCTTAGGGTGGGTTTGTAGCTATAATTAGATTCTTGATCTGGTTGTGCTTCTTGAGAAACACGTGGAGGAATGCCTGTCTTCATTTACACCCAATATGCCATTTGCATGGCTTCTTCAAAAACTCCTGAGCCCCAAACACATAAACAATCACAAAAACAACTGGGATTAAAGCTACACCTACTGGAGCAAAATCATCCCAAGTATCACTCTCATTTGGGCATGAACTTCCAAACAAGGTAAATAAAGATATTTATTTAAACCAAGAATCTCCAAACTATAGTCCGTGGGCAACATACCATTTGGCCCACAGAGCCCAGTGGCATTATAACAATGTGTGCTCCCCCTCGTCTTCCTTAACCCTCCACCACTATCCACCATCATGCATCTTCTTTCTCTTGTTGATGAAGTGACAGCTGGGATGGGTGACTTTCACTGAGAAAGACAGCTAGGGATCTTTGGCCAGTAGTTTGCTATTGCTAGTGGATTTGATTCCCTGGATTGGAGAATGAATTTTATTCATGGTGTTTTATCTCCCAACTCAGCAAATGATTTTAATTTTATTTTTTATTCTCTCTCGTTTAAGGAACTGTGCTCCCTGCTTAGCAAATTGATTCCCCGACTTTTGAGTTGATTCCCTGCTTTATGAAATAGAAGATCTCCCAGAGCCTTTAAACAGGAAGGGGCTTCTGGATTTTGTGGTGGACATTTGTATGGGCTCCAAAAATCTTCTTTGACCCCAGGTGCCAGATGCCTCAGTTACGCCACTGCCAAGCCCTCCTGCCATCTGAACTTCACAAAGCGCCACCCCCAGCACACAAAACACACTGCAATCAGATGCTCTCCCATGACATCCCTTCTACAGTCATGTGGCATGCACATAACTGCGGGCTCCCCAGATTAAATACCCATCTTTCCCCCATCTCCTTTTCTGGGAGCCAGGCCAAGAGCTTCCTCAGCTTGGCTCCCCCTTTTGGGTGGCTGATAAAGGTATGCTGGAGTCATAGCACCAAGTTTATGTCCTCGAGCAAAAAAAAAAGACAAAAAAGAACACCTTAAACATTCCTCCTTTCCTCAAACCCCCAGCCCTGACTCCTGGAACCACATGCCCTCCTCCCACCTTATCTGCTGCTGCTGTCAGTCTGAAAGAGGGCTTCCAGATCACCCATGAGGTCTTTGGGGGCAACACAGAAATGATCAGGGAGAAGTAAACAAGCAAACACACATACATACTAAAGAGAGTCAGGATTTGAGTCTATATGAGTCACGACTCATTTTCGAGTCACTGCCACAAGTCAGTGCCTGAGTCTGTGACACACGTGACTCAAGTCCCTTATGAGTCGCAAAAAACTAGTGTTTTGTAACTCGAGTCAAGTCTTCGAGTCTCAAGTTCCAATCTCTGGTGGCTGAGAGAGCCAGCAAGCAACCAGGAAATGACAACAAGGTACACAGCGGTGGTGGGCACCAGCCCACCCTCCTACCTGCCCCTCAGTCAACTGCTTCAGCCCACCTCACGAGCATGCAAGCCCTGGCACCACAGGTTGAAATCAGCATGGCCTGTGCCCTATTGGTAATAATGTGACAGAAAATTTGGACAACTGGCAGGGAGGGAGCTTCATTCCATTATAAAAGTCAATCACTTTTGTGGCTGTGTGGTTCCTGCATATGGTTTAATGCGGTCAAGTGGTGACAATGTCAATAGTAGCGTATTTTCCCCTAGTCTTTGTCAGCCCACCAGCTTCACTAGACACCTGATACTGTCTTTCGCAATGCCAAATAAACTCTTTTTGTATCTTTTTTCTTCCAAGATTCTAACTCTCTCTCTCTCTCTCTCAGCAGGACTAAAGAAGGCAAGAAATACCATTAAAGAGCTGTATGGAGAACAAGTGATTGCAAAACCTGCAGAGAGACCTTAGTGAAGGGGCATGCTAAGGGGAGCTTTTCTGATTAGGGAACAGTACTTGCTAGTGTCTGTTTAGCTCAGGGCAGTCCAACTTCTAGCAGCTGGGAGGACTGCATGACTCTGGTGTGACCCCCTTGGCTGTGCTGACCTGGAAGTAATTTGTGGTAACATGATTACATCACTGCCAATTACTTCCACATTCTGAGCTGCCAAAGTCATTCAGCAGGCTCAGGCGGCAGAGGCAGTAGTAGGTGCAGCAGGGCTTTGGAGAGGGCCATTAAAAAAAGGTCTCTTGACTGTATGTGGCCCATAGACCACTTGTTGGACCACCATAGTTTAGCTCTTATAGATGGATCACCCAAGACTGAGAAATAATGGCTGGCCAAAGGCTCGTTTATGGCAATGGTAAGATCATTGCTTACACTCAAGATTCTTCAATACTGCTGCACTAAATGTTTTAGTGTCCCAATGAAAAATTTATTTTCTAAGCCTGATCAGGATCAAAGATCAACAAGATTTTGAGAACAAAAAATACTGCGTGTTGCTGCTCCATTTTGTTTCATTCGCTGTCCTACCCAGTCTGTATTTTGAATACCTTTAAACTTGAGCTGCAAGAGGATGCCTTTGTGTTATTTTTCTGACTTTTCAGAGCTAATGCTCTCCTAAATGTGATCCTAAAACATGTGTCTGCCAGCAGCTGTTAAACCTCTTCACTTAGTGGTTACCACAACAGACTATAAAGTACTGTAGTAAAATGGACACTTTGGTGTCTGACATCTGCCGCATTGCTATTAACTGCAGTGCAAACAAAACTGCATTACAGGATTAATTAATTTGGCCAGGTGCTCACAGCCAGACTATACACTTTGGCCCCACAAGGGTTACCTTAAGCTTGAACACCCAGAGAGGTTTTAAACAAATCCATCTTTGTGCATGATGTACAGTGGGACGTCCTAGAGTAGAAACAAACACTTCCATCGCTCACAGCAATGTGCCCCCAGAGTCTTAGCATAAATGGGGGAAAAAATCTTGCTGAAGGGAAATAACACAGCGTTTGCTTTAATGGAAATAAAAGAAAATTCCTGATAATGTAATGCTTCAGTTCTGCAGGGTTGTCCTTTAGATTTCATGTGGCTGTGTTTTTATGTGCCATACAGTTTATGGGGATATACTTTTCTTACGGACTTCAGAGTCAGACATGCACTTGGCTTGATGTTGAGGGCAATCACCATTAATACTCTTACAGGCAGGGCAATATTAACCCATGGTGGGGCCCCTAGGCTTTCAGGTATTTTGGAACCCCTCTGTCATTTCAATCTTTCACCCCACTACAACTGACAGCCTCATCCTGGTACGGTAGGTACTAGACCGCAGTATATTTATTTTCAGGTTCACCTGAGACAAAAGAGGAACTGGTAAACAATATGGCATTAATATGTGTGTGTATACAAATTTTATGCATGCACACACACACACAAATGAGAGTATATATATGGAGATATACGTATTGCATATATTATATTACATATAAATATCACATATTGCTATAGCACAAAGTGCATAGTGCCTTTAACCATTAGCGTCCTAGGGCACAGGTAACAGTGCCTCAGCAAAAAAAAAAAAAATCCTGTGGGGTCCCTAGACATCAGCCTAGTCAGCCTTATGAATAATAAGGCCCTGCTTACAGTAACTGATTGAAAAATTGTTTAGTGTCACTCAGTTCAATGGTCAGGCCATAACCTCTTTACTAAGAATGCTGCCTCATGCATGCCCACTATACATACACAATACCCACTTACAGACACATGTCCTCCAGTTATAGCCATCCATGTAGATGTCCTTTTTTTTTGATAAAATTTGCATTCTCTATTATTAAAAAAAACACTTCAATGAATCTCCAGTTTGTTAACATAAATCTATTGTGTTTCTCTACATTTTGGGAGGGGTGGTGGTGGTGGTGCATGCTTTGATTTGCTCTGGAAACAGTAAATTACTAGAAATGAATATGCAGCCATCATTGGTTCTTCTTCATCCCAGAAGCTCTGGGTACAACCTGAGAACATGCAAGGGTGATCAACATAAGCCTTGCACAAATCATCCTGACACCATTTCAGGACTGGAATACAGCGCAGACCTTCTGGGGACCATTTCATCAAAGCCAGCTCTCTGCACTATTTCTGCTTTTCTTAACATCCAGGTTGGCAAAGGCTTCCAACAAGCTCAACAAGCTCACAATTCAGTGTCATTAAGTGGTCAGCCTTATCAAAAGTATTGCCAGAATGTGGCTTTTGGATTTTTTCCTTATGAACCAACACCGTCACTTACAACTTGCAACCATATCAAGTTTTTATTTTTTTATTTGCTTCTTATAGAACAGCATTTCCCAATATGTGTCCCCTGCTGTACCACTTTGCCTCATCCACCTATTAGAAGTACCACCAGTTATTTACAGATTGGAAAGCCAGAGTCAATGCAGCAAACACTGAGGCTAAGGGCAGATAGGAAGGCTTTTTCAAGCATGTGAAAAGCAAGCGCTGGAGCTCTGCCCACTGAGTTGAGCCTCCTACTGCTGCTTGTCACATTGTGTTGCTGGTCTCAGTGCCAGGCGGCAAGGAACTGGGGGTTCCATGAGTACCACCAGACACCACCTCAAGTACTACCAGTGGTACAGGTACCACTGGTTGAGAAATGCTGTTGTAGAATGAACCAAAGTAGACACACCACTTTAAAACCCAAATTTAAAATCCATAGTACTAAACTCCATAGATCTCTTACATCTGATAGTTTAAAACTTTTCCAGCAAGAGTTCCCTACTCTTTCCTGTACCCACCGCATATGCATAATTTTGATTTCTTCTTTTTAAATCTAGCCTCCAAAGATGTTCTGAATTCCTGCTTTATCAGACTTTTCCCAGGAATTTTTCTGTTGATGATGTGTTGCTATGGAAGTCAACTACCTAAAGAAAATCTCTAAGAATCAGCACTGCACTATTAATATAACACTAATGAAAAATAGTTCATAACCTCTCAGTGTCGATAAAGTGGAAATATATAGACCCTGTGTTTAACACACAGCTTTTAATCAGTGAAAATGTTTGCTTAGAGCTATGGTAGACAAAGAGATACAGTATCCAAATATTTAAGTCTGAACTTGGAAGGGCAAAGGTACAAAACCTCTTCATCTTATCATTGTATCCGTGGTGAAGAACATGGGTTCAGACATAGCTCTTGACTCTACCAAACTCTTATTGTTCTTTCCTGACCTGAATATCCATTGCCAGTCATCCTAACTAGCTATGAGTTTATTTTTGCTGCTCTTGACTGTGCTACAGATAATTCATTACTATTGTAGCTCCTGCTGATCTAGCAGCACCTGAATAGTATAAGCCGATATAGGGCCAATCCTATCCAACTTTCCAGCACTGATGTAGCCATGCCAACTTTGTTTGCACTGCACCCTGTGGTGGTGGGATAGGCACAGAGGCCTCCTCAAGGTAAGAGAATGTTTGTTCCCTTAGTGCAGCATTGCTGCTGTATTGGCACTGAAAATTTGGATAGAATTAATTTGGATCAGGCACTTAAATGTTTATAATAAGGAGCAATGTATGGGCAATTCCTAAAACAATCAACCAGATTAATATGTTTGTTAAAATGGACTTTGTAGCCCCAAAATTGTCTGTTTCACCATTTCTGGGAGATAATAGATTCCTTTCAACTCAATGACTTTCAAACACAGAGTAGCTTCAAAATATGACACTAGAAAGTGCTATTGAGGCCTTAGATTTCATATGTCTCATTGATTTCCCTCTATTTCCTAGCAGCTCCTTAAAATCTCCTAAAAATGATTCAATTTATCCAAGGTCTATCACTAAGTTATTTTGGAAAGGAAACAAACTCACTCATTTGTTTTAATTTTTATTTTGTGGTGAGTGGGGTGTGTGGGAAAGCATTCCGGGGTGGGGGGGCAGGGAGGAGGCATGGCAGGGGGAGGGAGTGGGGCAGAACCAGTAAAGCTCAGCTCCACTAGATCCTAATCCCTATGTTGGGTCACACAGCCCAACATGGGACTCTTTGATTCTGCACTAGTTCAAGAGCCACCACAGAATCAAGTAGCCCCATTGCAGGGCTACTTCCTTTGCACGGGGGAAGGGGAAGAAAGTCACCTTTTCCCGAGGAGAAGGTGGTGGCTGCCTGGTGCATGCTGGATACTGCAGTAGTTGTTTTTGGCACTAGGGCAGCCCAGGATTAGGCTGCCCAACTGTGTGTGTGCACACGTGTAGAGATACACAGAAACGTAGTGGTACACGTTTGCATGTGTGGGCAATAAGTTTGATTATTCAACCATCTGTTAAGGTTTAATTGCACTCTTTCTTAATTACCTATAAAGGCTACATAAGAATACATGAAAAGCCATGCTGGATCAGCCCAAAACTTATTTACCTCAGCATTATGTTTCCCACAGTTGCTCTGGGTAGTCTATAAACAGAAAAGACCCTGCCTTGCTCCCTGCAGCTGGCATTTAGCCACTGAATCTGGAGGTAGCGCATAGCTATCATGACTAATAGCCATTGATAGACCTGTCCTCAATGAATTTGCCCTTTTCCCTTTGAAAGCCATCCAAATTAGTAGCCTTCACCACACCTTGTGCAACTCATTCCACAGATTATGTGCTGTGCAAAGAAGCTCCTCTTATTGTCTGTCCTAGACCTCCTGACAATTGGATTGCATGACTTATGGCTCTAGTATTGTGACCTTCATAATATCCTTGCTGACATGTGCCAACCAGGGCTATACATAGTATTCCAAATGTGGCTGCATCATAGATTTCTAGAGGGGCAATATAGTATTAACAGACCTATTCCTCATCCCTGTCCAATGACCCTTAGCATGGAATTTATCTTCTCCACCATTGCTACATGGGGACAATATTTTTATTGACCTATTCACCAAGACATTGAGTTCTTTTTCCTGGTCCATAGCCAACAGCTCAGATGCCTTCAGTTTACACATGTAGTTGGGGTTTTGTTTTGGTCCATTGTACAGCTCTTCATTCTTGTTTACACTGAACCCTTTCGGTTGCCCATTCACTCAGTTTGGATAAGTACTTTCAGAGAACTTCAAAATTTGTTTTAATTTTTACCACTCTGAGAAAGTTATTTGTCTCCATCTCCTGAACTTCTCAGGGGCATCTGGTTGGCCATATGAGAAACAGGATGCTGGGCTAGATGAACTTTGGTTTAACCCAGCAAGGTCCTCCTTATATTCATTGAATCGTGAGCTCACACTTGTGATCTGAAATGGTAAAGCCTAGAAACAGATATCTGGAGGGCAGGAGGTCTGGTCTAGAGGGTTGAGCCTCTATTTGCCTGAAGATAACATCCAAAGGTTGCCAGTTCAAGGCCACCGGCACCATGAATGGCGAGACCTTGAAGCAGCTGACAAGCCCAGCCGAGTTATTCCACCTGCTCTTGGAGAGATGAGGGAGAGGCTTGTCAGCCTGCGTGGGAGGAATCTGGAGGCCAGAAAGTGATAACAGACCATAAAAGATCCATCTGAAATGTTGTAGTTCTTGAAAGATAGAACCTTTCTTCAATTGTAAAAATCCCTACAGGGATTTAGAACAGCCTGCCCATGTAAACCGCCTTGAATTAAAGTCTAAGGAGAAATCTGACAACCAAGAAAGGCGGTATATAAAGGCCTGTATTATTATTATTATTGTTATTATTATTATTAGAGCCTTCATTTGCCTGAAGATAACATCCACAAGGTTGCCAGTTCGAGGCCACCGGCACCGTGCGACCTTGAAACAGCTGACAAGCTGAGCCGAGTTATTCCATCTGCTCTGAGCGTGGGAGGATGGAGGCCAGAATGTGAAACCAGATCAGAAGGAAACATCTGAATGTTGTGGTTCTTGAAAGATAGAACCTCTTTCAATTGTAAAAATCCCTACGGGGATTTAAATAGCCTGCCTATGTAAACCGCCTTGAATAAAGACCAAGAAAGGCGGTATATAAATACCTGTATTATTATTATTATTATTATACATTTTCAACTTAATTCATGCATTTGTGTTATGACAAGTAAAACTGTATTAAAGGGTCTTAAATATATCTTCCGGGCCCACTACACCAGTGCTTCTGCTATTCCAGTGGTTAACAGAATGGTAATTTATTGAAAAACAAAAAAGAGTTCATTTCCCTTTTCTTTGTTTCTCATTTATGCAATTGTTATGAATGCAGTTTTGTCAACATAATTGGAATATCCCCCATTCGTGTGCAAAAATTTAATTATGTCATCAAATATTTGCACTGAGGACTTTCTGACTGCAGTATAATATACATGTTTAATCCAAGACTCTGTATTTTGCCACTATAGTTTTGATATATGAAAAAAAATATTGAGACGCATATTTAAATTGGTTGTTCTATTCATTAATGTTTGTCCACCAAGTGGCTGTTAAAAGCCATGTCTATCATGTATGGTAAAATGTATCAATTGTATTCCTAAGAGTCCAACAAACAGGGTTAACACAGCCAGTGGCTCACTATTTACTTCTGAGGCAGAGTAACTGAAAACCAGTTCTCCGCTCTCAGAAGAGTTCATAAGAAAGTAACACTGAACACATGTCTGGAAGACCAGATGGTTGACAAGCTGCTGGTCTTCTCTTGCCCTTTTCTCTTTAAAAGAACTCCCACATCATGGACACAGTAGATTTTCAATGGGGACACAATGAAAAGGTGAACATATAAAAGACTCTAGATTCTAAAGGCTGTTTCTACAGTATCCTGATTGAATGAAAATGAGGCCAGCCGACTATTCCTTTACCTTGAGCAAAATTCAGCTCTCTGGAGAACCCTAGGAGCCCTGCTATTCAGCAAAATTTGTATTCGCTCTGTGCGTCCCTAATTGTAACCAATTACTGCTCTCTGTCTTGAAGCAGAGCTTGGCTGTGCCTGAAGCCTATTAGCAATTCTGCCTCTGACAGAGAAAAAGATTGCAGATACATTCTAAGCATGGAGCTGCAGATGTGTCCCCTGATTTTATGGCACATGAGCTCCAGTTTTAACTCTCCAAGTAGATAGAGCTATCATCTTTTCAGTAAAGAGGCACTACAAGACTCCAACATATACTTCAGGTTGGTTTGTGGCTCATTCAAGCTTATCTGCTACGTAGCAGATAAGGAACATCATAGAAACAGCCAGAGAGAAGTGGTGTAGCACAGTGGTTAAGAGTAATAGCTGGGGGTGCCAACTTCAAAACTTCCGTCAACTGTAAACCCACTTGAGATAAGCCACTGACTCTTATGCCCCCACATCCATGCCATGCAATGTGACAATACAGTGATTATACTGGACTTACAGGGCTCTTGTAAGAGCATACACGAAGTGATTTGAAACCCTTAACATGTGCTAGATAGATGCTTTATTATTAAATGTAAATAATAATCACGGCTGAAATTGCACCTTAATGAATACTTCTGTCTTACTTCTTGATATATTTAAATAACAATTCATTTTACAAAAAGGGTGAAGCATCTGTTTCTAACTCAGTAGCAGAGTTGCATGCAAGAGCTCAGTTTCCAGTCTCTCATGACGAAATATCATTAATCCACCTTAATAAACATAAAATAGGGTTTTCAAACTGATGAGGTCTTTAAAAAAAGCCTACAAGAAGTTTCATTCCTCTCTACCATTAAAATAGTATTTGTTTTCAACACACGTGAACACAGGATCTGAATAACCCCAACTGCAAAATTATTGGATTGGATCTTATTGGCATGAGTCAGGCGGTAGGAGCTTCTGTTGAATGGAGAGCTGGCCCTTCACACTTTGGATGTTAGTTCTCATTATCTGCTAGGGTTAGGAAAATCTAATGGATACTGAATTAGCGGATACCAAATCACTGAACCTATAAGAAAAATGGACTTAGGTTCCAGTCATCATATACTCTATGAACTTTATAAACCTATATCTTATGTTGAAATCTGTAATGTTATAAACCTATATCTTATGTTGAAATCTGTAGGGCTGGGTAATAGTGAGGACTCATCAACATCTGATGACTTCTCAGTGCTGGCTAACCCTTAACTCGAAGATCACTGGTCTAACAATGAGGCCTTAAAATTCAGCAGTGAGGAAAGGGTTGCTTCACCCTTCCTCTTCCTCTACCTGCCTCTTGACTCCCTCCCTAGGCTTGTCCCAGCCCCAGAGCAGCTCTCAAGTAGCCTTCCAGAGACTTCTCATCAACACCAGGGTTGTTACGGTTTAGCTACAGTGTCTGAGATGGTGGGGCAAGTCTGGAAGTGGACACAAATGCATCCAACAATTCTCCACATGCCAATTCCAGTGCCCGTATGATGCAGAAAATTGACCCAATCCAGATAACTTTCTTAAAAAACAAGTATAATTGGCTGGCCACGATTACCGCAACTCCCTACCCCATCGGCCATATACTGTATATTGTCTCTTCCTCTCTCCCTTGTACAGCACCAGCACTGCCTTCCGCTCACAAGGAGGCTACCTCTCTCACCCCCACTTGTCTGCCTGCCTGCTTGCTTGCTGAGCCTCTGTTACCCCTGTGTGCACTGGCACAGTATTCACAGATAACAAGTGAGAGGTGGCAATTCTGCCCCTTGCAGAATTTGCAGACAGCAAGTTCACATATAAAGAGAACTAACTGTATGTACTGGGCATGGGCTATCAGGAAACAAGCACTCTTGAAAAGTGGATAGATGTAAAAAGTAGCATAAAAGTACCTGAACCAACACTGTCATATATACATCATAAAATTACTGGTCTGTTAAGATTGTTGACAGCTCTCCAAGGTTTCATGCAGAGGTCTTTCCTGTTACCTAAGATGCTTAAACAGAAAATACAGAGGAATAACCTCACTACTTCCAGTTAAAACTGACTCCACTGCAATGTCTCTCTTCCACAGAACAACACAAGAAAAGCATTTATTTCATTAGAAAACAAGCAGTTCACATGGCAAAAATCAGGGTACCATATTCATACCCTTGCCTGCTAATGGATTTTTTCTGGAGAATCTGTGTGGGCATTTCTTGGGGAAGTTGAGCTTTCCACATGTATTCCTCTGTGGAGGGAAAACCACTACATCAAAACTGTCAACCAAAGCTATTTTAAGCACAAAAACAACAGCTCCACAAGCTTCTGGAATAAAGCCCAGAGGAATGGCTACCTTTCACACATCAGTGCCTACTCTTTTGCAGGGTGCCTACTGTCTATAAGGAATAGTTATCTTTCCTAAATGCCCCTTCCCATTTCACTGCATTACAGTGCAGGAGTTTAAAGTGAGTAAGTGAAAAGTTGGTCACTGTAACATTTATGATGCAATGAACATATCAATGCTCCTAAAAAGCAAGGTTAGCAACTTGATGCCATAAAAGAACCCTTGAATCCCTGTTGCTCTAGCAGACAGATGTTACTGAGTTCCGTCACCTTGCTGGATCTACATGACCTCCAGGAGCATTGCTGAGTTTGGTGCTTAAAAGTGCACTGCTTGATGGAGCAGATTTGTTTCTCCAGCCTAGATTACAATCCATATCATTTTATAGACTTAACAAGCGTGAACTGTCCATGGTGCTTATCCTTCTCAACATGACTTTTTCATTAGGTTTTATATGTTTCTAAATAGGAGCAAAACCAGAACTTTCCTTTCCTATAGTCCAATATTTCCTTTTGCGTTTTTGCTCTTGCTGCTTTCAATCCCATTTTATTACAAGGAGCCTAATTACCACAATTATTTTCAATACAAATTCTACAGTACTTACTTAGCTTTTTGCAGAATCCAACATTTTACTACAAGCAAGATTAATCAAGTACCAGTGTTTTCTAGGTTCATATCATTTCATGTACATGTAAATGTTATACATGTAAAGAGTCAATGACTGATGGAAAGGAGTTTTTATCAGCATTACTCAATCAAGACACACTGGAAAGCAATCTCAGTACTACTAGGTTTCATTTCAGCTGAATGGTAGGAATAGTACTCCATTCTACTATAGTACTATTACTCAAAGTATTTTAGAAAGCATGCTTTGTTCCAGCTAGACATGCAGAGGGAAGGCAGTCCATATGAACACAGCAGAGCACTGCATTGGCTATAACCAAAGTCATGGTATCTCAGCGTGGTGCCAATGTAGTGTAGTGATAAGTCATCAGACTGTTAGATCAGGTCTGAAAGATGCTCAGATTCAGATCCCCACTTAACCACAAAGCTTACTGAATGACTTTGGGCCAGTCATTCATGGTTTCAGCGTAGCCTACCCTAAAGACTGTTGTGAAGATAAAATAGGAGGGATACTGTGTGTGTCACAACAAAACTCATTGGAGCAAGGATGGGATAAAAATAGAATTGTAAGCTGATTCTATTCATACACAGAGCTTCTTCACACAAAGTATAAAGTGGATCATAATTCACAAACTATAATTTCACCCATGAACACTACAAAATATATCTGCAAATATATTGGTACACTGTTGCCATTTTTATCCTGGCAATGTAAAAATAAATAAGAACATAACATAAGAACATAAGAACAGCCCCACTGGATCAGGCCATAGGCCCATCTAGTCCTGCTTCCTGTATCTCACAGTGGCCCACCAAATGCCCCAGGGAGCACACCAGATAACAAGAGACCTCATCCTGGTGCCCTCCCTTGCATCTGGCATTCTGACATAACCCATTTCTAAAATCAGGATGTTGCACATACACATCATGGCTTGTACCCCGTAATGGATTTTTCCTCCAGAAACTTGTCCAATCCCCTTTTAAAGGCATCCAGGCCAGTCGCCATCACCACATCCTGTGGCAAGGAGTTCCACAGACCGACCACACGCTGAGTAAAGAAATATTTTCTTTTGTCTGTCCTAACCCAACACTCAATTTTAGTGGATGTCCCCTGGTTCTGGTGTTATGTGAGAGTGTAAAGAGCATCTCCCTATCCACTCTGTCCATCCCCTGCATAATTTTGTATGTCTCAATCATGTCCCCCCTCAGGCGTCTCTTTTCTAGGCTGAAGAGGCCCAAACGCCGTAGCCTTTCCTTATAAGGAAGGTGCCCCAGCCCCGTAATCATCTTAGTCACTCTCTTTTGCACCTTTTCCATTTCCACTATGTCTTTTTTGAGATGCGGCGACCAGAACTGGACACAGTACTCCAGGTGTGGCCTTACCATAGAATTGTACAACGGCATTATAATACTAGCCGTTTTGTTCTCAATACCTTTCCTAATAATATTGAACTATATCCTAACTCTTTACAGTGTACAGAGTATCCCTCATCTGTGATAGCTGGGGGGAGGGAGTTATGGGATAGGTCAGAGCACTATCAGGCTAAGGAGAGGGCACAGAAGTTTACTTTCACATATCCTTTAGGCTATAACCAACACTAATTGATTAATGATATGATCAATTATGGCACACATTGATCTGATACCATTATGCATCAACTTATCACCTATGTTTTAGCCATCCAATTTTTTAAAAAGTTACAATATCAAGACAATTAAAACAGATTTTATAAAAAGCAAACTTTGGCAACTTTGTGAGACTATTTACATAGTTACATTTACATACATAGTTATGTTAATGGAGAAGTTATCTTTTTCAGTGGCCCTGAACCCTATACAAAACTTAAGTACCTAGGTCAAATCCCTATTAAGATCTCCAATAAATTATTTTTTAAAGTACAATGGGTTTAATTTACTGGTGGTGGCAGTCTGAGTAGAATGTCAGTTGTCATCTTGATATTGTATTCCCAGGACTCCTTTTTTGTAATTTTTTTCCCGCTTGAAAAGAAAATTGAGCTTAAAGCTTCTGAATGCAACAATATTTCTGCACAGTAGCACACAGTCAGCATTTACAGTCCTTTTACATTTACTTTTTATAAATTGTAAGTAGTCATTGCTAGGACCATAATTAATGAATATGGAGTATATGTTCATAAAAGCATGCCTCTACCTTATATGTAGAATTAGGATTTCTACAAGTCAGGAGTTTTTTTGAGGAGTGATCTGAAATATGGAACATCCATTAAGTTATCTGGAAATTTTAAACAGCAAGAAACATCTTTTATATCCTACTTTTGGAATCAGCAACTGCTTTTTAATTTTTTAAAAGCCATCCAACATCCTCCATTGAACATAGTTGAACTTTGAAGGAACTCAGAGTCAACTCATACATCTATGACTGCAAAATTATAGACCGTTACCAACCGTCCTCCAAGGAGTTCAGGCCAGTGCATATGGCTCCTATACGCTCCTTTTACCATCATGACAACCCTGCAATTGTCTGAGAGACAGTGACCAACTCAGGTTGAGCATGGATTTGAACCTCAATTTTCTTGAGCACTGCCAGTGCATGGCCAGTGCTCTAACCACTACGCATCAAGTGATAGCTAACTTGTATGCGTGAGACTGCCTTCATGGATAAAATCCCATGAATGGGATTTTTATATCCTCTGACATCATATCAAGTTCAATCATTTTCAATGCAGTAGCTCACACTTCAGCTATGAGCTGTCAAGCAATGAGACTTACAGCCCAACTCTATTGCCGCCAGTACCAGTACTGCGGCAGCAGTGCTGGCACTGGGTGTTGTAAAAGCGCCATAAAGTGTTTTTCAACACTATGTGAATCAACAGCACCAACTGAAAGGCCAGTGGATCTAGTGGGTGCCACATTCCACCACAAAGTTATCTTTGAATAAACATGCAAAGGATTCCATTGCCAAAGATGCCGGTGTCTGTATGAAGTTGGTTGTGGTTGGCAACCTTCAGTCTCGAAAGACTATGGTATAAGCCTACAGCACCCGGTATTCCCAGGTGGTCTCCCATCCAAGTACCTACCAGGCCTGACCCTGCTTAGCTTCCGAGATCAGATGAGATTGGGCATGTGCAGGGTAAAACAGGAGTTTCCTGCTCTCACCGTTTCAGAGCTGAATGGAAAGTTGTCGTTGTAAAAAATACATGCTGTGGAGCAAGTTATCCCACACCTTCCTATGTAATGTACCCCATTGCAGCTACACAGTGCCCCATCCCAGTATAACTCTTCTGTGAGATTTACGGCCATTTCCAGTTCAGCCCATGAGGTGACATATAGGAATCTTCAGAGGAATGTTGTGACTGGCTTGCTAACCACTTCAAGGAACAAAAATCCCTCCCATTCATTGCAGTTTGGCTATCAGAACTTTAACAGTTCAGCCTGAGGACACGTCCAGAACACCTTTTTATCCTGTTCTAGTGAATGAATTGCAGTTTTTACAGTCCGAGGGTGGGGACAGGTTGTTTGGAAAAAAGCAGCTTACCACCTGTTTCCCTGACCTTCTTCCCTCTCGGCTACCAATGCTTAGCTAGGAGGAACTAACTATGAGGCAGTTAATGCTTTGTTACAAAAAGGAGCCATCACAGCAGCCTTGAAGACAACGGCCATAAGGCTGCTCCTAGACAAAAATAAGTAGCATTTGTTGAGCACCTTCTCTGCGTGACAAACCTCTTCACATGTATTATCTTGGTATAATCCCTAACCACCACCTCATTAAACAAATATTATTTCCCCTTGTTGCAGCTGGGGAAACTGAAGCCAAGAGAAACTGTCTTGTTGAAGGCCAACTAATCAGCTCATGATGGCAGAGGAAAGATTTGAAGCTGGGAGTCCCAATTCACAACACAGTCTTCTTAGCCACTGTGCTACACTAGCTCCTTCTTGGACCTAGAAGTCAACAGAGGCTGTGTTTTGTTCTCTCATTGCCAAGCATTTTAAATGCTTTATGTAACAGTGTTAGGGGAGAAAAGTGGGAGATGGAGAATGTGAGAATCCACAAAATGTAGGCGAGGATGCGGAAAGAAGAGTTGGTGCCACCCCAGCCTTTTAAAAATCACCCATTCCCTAAATCTATTTGTGGCCAAGGCTCCAAGTTTTACCAGAATCAGATTTATGCACAAGAAGGACAATATCTGCCATTACCTTCTCGCGAAAAAGTCCTTCACTCTGGCTAGAACATAATTATATCACCTTACAGCAAGATAATACAAAATAAAAAAGGACAATAAAATATTCACTTTACTAGGAAGGCAGGATAGCACGGGCGATTAGGATACCTAATTTATGTTTTAGATCTCATTTGAATTCATTGGGCATTCTTATCACAGTTGTAAGAGGCAGCTGCTGCTTATAAATCATTACTATGCACATACATCTTTAGGTACTGGCAAGCGAGGGCCTTTCTTCAGCTGGTATATGCCTTAAGAGACCACATGCCAAGACACAAGGGTGACAAAACTCTAATATAGAAAATATGCAAAGTTCTATGCACTTAAAGAAAGCCAGCACCCAGCATGTACTCAAATGCCTGTTATATCGCTGCAGGCAGCTCTCTCTCTCTCTGTCTCATACCAGGTGAATATACATTCCTGTCAACCTGATAAAGGACAGGATCCAGAGAGACATTTAAAGGATGGTGAATGCTTTAGCCCAGTTTACCCATAATAACCAGTTTCATAGGGCCTGTTCCAGAAAATCATTTGCACTACATAACAGTTGAGAGGCAGCGCATGATAAAAATAATCAAAGCTGTGTTTGGGACCTTGCTGAAAATTCACTGTCGGGGAAGAGGCAGGAGGCCAAGCACTGGGAAACTCAACTGTAGCTAACTCTGTGTGAGTGTATTGTTCGCTGCCCTTTCAAGGCAGGCAATCATAGTACACCAGTCATTAGTATTCTGACTGTCAAATGCTGCTCAGTAGTTGTCGCAAGCTCTCTGATTAAAAATTTTAAAAAAATTAATGTTTTTCTCCTGCTGCCAGGTGTACAGGGGTCCCCCCCTCCAGCCTCATTGTGGAGAATAAAAACAGAACGATGTGAAAACACAGACTTTTTGCCACCAGAAGCTGGTAACTCTACACAGCATTACAAGATCTGTCTCACCTTTTAACGTCACAGCCTGTTTAACTTTCCCATTCATAGCAGGGAAGTTTTGGGGGTTTTTGTTTCAGGAGAAGATACACTGCAGCTCTTCTTGGCAATCAGCCAGGATGGAAGAACTGAATAGATGTCACTGGAGGGCTAACTGGACTAGGATTGGATATGGCTCTATGAATGACAGCTGGCCGAGTTGCACACTGAGAGGGTGCGAGTGCTTGTTCCCTCCCCCTTCATTTTGTCCTAGCATCATCTCCAGTTACTGTTCTTGGAAAGCCTCCTATCTACAGGTATTTCCCCACATGAAACTATGATAAGGATTTGTCATGGTTAGAACATAACCCAGGTTAAATTCGCAGGCCCGAATAAGGTAGGGCCTAAAGTTTGTGAAGTGCTGAGTCACCAGGACTCCGGTGTGGAGTGAGCCAGCTGATGAGGACTGCATCATGAGACAGGGTGTGGCAGGAGGAGGAGACACCACCCATCCTGATTCATGCACAGAGTTTTATAAGAGACTGTGAGATCCCTCATGAGTGGGTCGTTGGTGGTCATGTGTGCTGTACATTTTGCTGTCTCTGCTTTGTTTTGCTATGCTGCTGCTATTATTGTAAATTTGTAAATACAGACTGAAATGGTGATGGATTTCCTTGCGTCTGTGTACTCTCTATGTTGTGGGTTGTGTCCTTGAAGATGCATTCCGCTGGACAACCAGATAAGGAGCTACTCCCTCCTCGACAGGATTTTCCAACCTCCCAGGCATTTTTTAGCAGGAGGTATCAGCACTCTAATTCTGGTCACCATTCTACTCAGGCAGTACATTTCATTGACAAAAATACAGGCATTTTTCCTGTGGCTCTTTATTGAAACCCTTTGCTCAATAAACAGCACTGAAGGCACAGTCTCCAGCAAGGGCAACTGACAAACAGAAGCCAGTTTCCATCTTTTCACATGAGACACACAAACAGGCATAGCAGAGCAAATATAAACACAGCACAACACGTGCACGTGTGTTTGTCAATGAACAATGAACATGCGTTACCTAATATGTCTTACACAGGACTTCCACATAGACATTTTATGCTACTCCAGGCAGCCCTAATTAATAGATAATCCCACCATGTTGACTATACAATTGGTATAGTTATTAAGATTTAGAAGAGTCACAAAATGAGAACTTCCACTTCCACTAGCTGAGCTTCCACCTCAGCTAGTAACATGAAGGATAATTTCTACAAGACAGTGAAGATTTCCAATTTCTGTTTAAGGGCACTTGGAGGCAAATGAAAAAGAGAGAATGCAACTTTATTATATCCAATGTGTGGGACAGTTTTCTGTTTTCTGCCTGAACAAGAGCTCTGTGAGTGTCAAAAGTCTGCCATCTTTTACCCGCAGAGGTTAATCTAATAAAAAGCCATCATCATCTCCCTTGTGCTGTGTGTCTCAGAGCTAGAAGTGTCACAGAGCCAGGCCTCTGACAAATGAATTGCAGCAGTTCTGAAATGTAGCAAAGGGCACCTCTCAGGCACAGCCATTCTTCACCAATTACACTGACGCTTTCTCCATATTGCATTATAAAAGGAAACTACCGAGGCTATGCAGGAAGAACTAAGACATATTAGGAAGCCCTGATTTTAAATCATCGTAGTTGTGACAAGCATTCCTCCACAAGAGGGACAGCAAAATAAGGTCAAAGCAGAGTTCTCTTTAGTTGTTAAAAACATTGTGGACCTGACTTGTTCTTACACCCCAGTGCTAAATATGTTTGCTTACAAATCTCACAGATTTCAACAAGACCCACTTTCCAATAACTGTGCTTGGGATTCCATCCTGATTTGAAACATATTTACCTAAGGAATTGAGAGTGCAAAGGACAGTAGGCTGAGTTCATCATTTAAATTCAAACTTGAGTGACAGACCCATGGGTCACTACCACCTGCCTATATCATGGGTGGGCCATTTATAGCATAGTAGAGATAGGCAGAAAAGGGAGATTACATTGGGTCCCACACAAATGGTTCCTCCCAAGCTGTTTTGCCCAGTTGTTCTTCTACCACAAGATAGAAGATGAAATGTAAATCCTGCCAGTAAATCCTCTCAGTATTAAAACCACTTTGGGTTAAGCAGTTTTGGATTGAAAAGTGAGCATGTATGAAGCACAACCCAACAAGTGGAGGCCATTACACTCCACAGGTGGAACTCCACAGGTCCACACAAGAGCCCATACAAGGGCCCACACTCACGCCTAGAAAGCCTCTGAGGGTTGTTGCCACTGCTCCTCAACAGCACCCAATAAGCCAAGGTTTACAGGGCAATGATCTGTGAGCAGTGACAGCAGGAACCCATCCTTTTCATTCCCCACTGCCATGTTAAAAATTAAGTGATGTCCTATCCCCCTGCCACTGTGGCATCTAGAATTGCTAAATAATGCCAGGGAAGAAAGAGGATGGTATGTTGCTGCTGCCTGTCCCCCACTGCCTCTGATAAGACTCCCCCATTAACCCCTAAGCCAGGGCCTAGGAGAGGGGGGGTAAAGGGGCTAATTGGTACCCAGGCCCAGGGTAAAAAAGGGGGCCCAGGAGCCAAAGGAGGGGCCCAGAAATTTCCTGGGATCTTACATTTTCCTATCTACTCAGACTTATTTCCTGCACGGGACGCTGGGGACACTACCATGAGTGTGCAGTTGCAGCTACTGGCAAGTCATATGTATTAGGCTGAATAATGCAGACATGACACTTCTTAACACAGTGTCAAATCTGGGAGGAAACTGGCCTGCTACAGCAGCTCTTTGGCTTGTGGATCTGTTTACCATGAAGTGTATAGGAGCTCAGGGACACAGCTGCAAGACTACAGCTGCTGCAGAAGCAAGTTTTTGTATGCACAGGACACTTTCCATTCTAATGTGAGCTTAAATATGATGATGTTAATTTTCTGTGATGATTTCCCATATTTAAAAGATTTTAGAGAGACTTTAGGGGTGATTTTAGAGAGATTTTAGAGGTGAGTTTGGTTTTCTGTATTACTGCAACTTGCTGCCAATGCCACATGGGTGGGTAGACCTGGGCTCCAAAGACATCCAGCTATCTCTACCCTACCCCCGTTTTGCCCCTCTCTGTCCCCATTCTGCTTGCCTGACACCACCCTCCCCCATCTGTTTCACCCTTCCCCCTTAGCAAAGGGGCCCAGAAGAAACTTTTTACCCCCTCATAAAAGTCCTCTCAGAGGCCCTGCTCTAAGCTCCTGGTCAACTTTCCAGGAGGAAGTGGGAAGCAGCAGCAATAGGATGATCTTTTCTTCCCCATTTTATAAATTCAGCTTCCATGGCAAGCCTTGCTTTGCACTATGATATGCAATTATAGCAGTGATAGTGGAGGGACTGCCCATTTACTGCCTTGGTTCCGAGGCACCAAAGGAGGGTAGTAACTGGCACAGACTTTCCAAAGCATGGGGAGAGTACAAGATGGAAGGGGGAGGATTGACATAGTTTTTGTCCCTGGACACCCCAAATGTTGGAGCCATTAATGCAACTCAAGTTGCTGCCATAACATCAAATTTGGCCCTCAGCATCCTTTCCCAGAAAATGCAAAAATTATATATCTCTGATTACTTCATTCTTCCCGGCAGAACCAGCTCATGCTACACTGTCCTAAGGCATTCAAAAACCATATAAAAATATGGGTAAGCCTTTCTGCAAGACCCTGTACAGCGTACACCCTGCCTCCCTCTTAGGTATGCTACTGGCCTGAGGCGAGGATCATTGTCTTCTCTCTTACACACACACCCCAAACCATGCTGCAGCTTAGAACTGTTGTACAAGGAAGAAGGGGCAACAGTCAGACTGCTCTTACATCTGTCTCCCAGAAGAAAAAAAAAAACCTGATTATTTTGTTGTCATTTTTAATTATATGTAAACAATGGGGAGGCTCTGGTATGAAAGGTGGTGTACAAATACATCAAATCAATATTTGTTCAGCACCTTATTTTAACTTCATCTATTTTGTTCAGAGTTGGAAAACATGCAGGATGTGTGTGTCATGCAGTCACAAGCCTCTGAGCAATTAATGTAGTGCATTGCTGGTTTGTGCCCTAAATACACAAAACCATGTAGTGTTCAAAACACTGTACATATCAACCAAAAATGGTAAACATGCTTCCATGCCAGCTTCACTGCACAATGTATATTTGGATGCACTTCAAGATTTTAAAGAACTGTTAGTAAAAAGTCAGATTCGAGGGGTTCAGAGATTTCTCCAAGAGATTTGAAAATATAAGCACTGCTTCAATAAGGAGTTCCAATGCTTGCATTATGGGAAAATGTAATCACACACCCCTCCCAAATTAGACATTTCATGCCCTTCCCATTGCCTTCCAAAAACCATAGCTGAAAAACTTGAACAAAAGGTAAAGGGGTCATTTCTTCCCCCTCCCCTCTGTGACTTCCCTGTAATTCAAGCTTTATAACTTGGTACAGTAATCAGAACACGTGCAGTTTGATTTTTCCAGCAGCAACTAAGTAACGTATGAATAAGACTCTTGCTGCAATTCATTTAACAATTGGAAAACCAAGCAAGCACCAGAATTTCTTTCCATATATTCTGAGTAGATACAAGATCTGAACCAGGGCTCCCCAGTTCATAGCTCATTAAGCACTATCCTACACCAGCTCTTAGAAGAATGCAATCTTTACCCCCTTTTTAAAATAAAGACCCATGACTTGTAGCTAACTGTTACTTGTAGTAGGACTGAGATTATGATTCTACTAGGACAAACTCAACATAGTTATCTGCGGAGTTAATGGAGATCACTCTATCAGGACTGCAGGATGCAAAGAGCTCTCTGTGCAGCAAGTCCTTTGAAGAACTTCAGCTAGCTGGAAACTTAAAATGTGTACTACACAGACAAATCTTCAATATGTAAAATGCTCAGGGTCTAAAGACATCAAAACAAGACAAACATGCTGCCTGGCATGTACTGAAATCAATGTTAAGAAGCAACAGACACAAGACCCCACTCATGCATACACATGATTCTTAATGTGAAAGGGGTCAGATTCCAGAGAAAATTCAAATCTGAGAAGGCACAGTGTGCTTTTTAGTTCAGCTTTCCTATACATTTTAAAGGACCCTTTCAAGAATACCATTTGCACTACATACAGTGCAGAAGCTACGCTTGAAGATTTATCAGTTGTGGCCAAGAGCATGCTTTAAGATTAGCTGCGGAGGACAGATGGCAATGGCTGCACATTCCCAGAGGCAGGAGGCCAAGTTCAGGAGACCCAATTGCAGCTAAGAAGAATTCCACAGTTCCATGCAAACATATTTTTCACTGCCCTTTCAAGGCTGGCATTCACATGGGCACACTGGAAACAAGTCTTCTTGCAGATTCCCACTAAATAGCTATGGTAAGATCACTGTGCACTTCTTGTCAATTGAAATGTACAAAGAACATTAATTTTTATACGTCCCTTTAGTTCAATATCACAGTGTAAAACTGACCTGTTGCCAACATTAGCTGCAGGGTATGGTGAATGATGGGAACTTTAGGTCAGTGAAAACCAACACTCTGATAGGAATCCAGAAGTGAGGAATGTGGAATAGGAATCCCTGGGTTTGCAAAAATGATTTTAAGGTGGTCCTTAGTGAAGAGATAGCGTTTCATATTTTATGACCTATGAATCAGAAAACAAACTGCTACACATTTTACAACTCATGAAGTAAAATACTGCATAACCTGAAAAACCGACTTGCATGATTGGAAGATATGTCCGCTTAAAAAAAAAATGGCATCATTTACTTCTTGTTTCTGTTCTCTGAATGATCAAACTGATATTCTCTTTCTATATGTATACTCTTCCATAAGGATGGAATCTGGAGCAAACCTCTAGACCAGCCATTTTCAACCACTGTACCATGGCACATTGGTGTGTCATGTATGGTCTGCAGGTATGCCACAAGCATTTGGGAGATGGTCATATATTAATAGGGCCATTGGGGGGTATTCATCCCCAGTCAGCAGTATGGTATGCCTTGTTGATTGTCAAAAAATTGATGGCGTGCCTTGATAATTTTAGCACCTTCTCAGTGTGCCGTAAGATGAAAATGGTGGAAAATTCTGCCTAAGATAATAGAAATGGGCCTTTCCCACAGTTAGCAACTCTCATTTTAGAGCATGGTTCTAAATACTGGTTAGGAAACAATTCAACCTGGACTTCAGCCCTGAACCCTGATTAATCTGTTTCCTGACTGTGGAATTCTTTGATATGCCAATCATTACATTATATTAGTATTTACTTCCTATTTTTCAGCTACAACAAAAATGTTCATGAAATGAAATAAAAGGCTCCCTGTCCTCAAAGGACTGACAGACTAAAAAGATATAGAAGAAACATTAGTAAGAAGTCACTAGGAGGGATGCTATGCCGGAGTGACTTACTCTCTCCTCCTTACTTACTTACTTACTCTCCTCCTGCTAAATATACGAGGAGCATCAGTTGAAAAAACGTCAGTTGAAAAAGCGCCTCTTTGTCCTTTCAGCAGGGGTTGCTTCTCTCAACTTCTCTTAAGTCACTCCTTTATTGAGGAGTCGAGTTTATATTAAGAGTTGTTTGCTAGAACAGTGTTTCTCAAACTGTGGGTCAGGACCCACTAGGTGGGTCGCGAGTGAATTTCAGGTGGGTTCCCATTCGTTTCAATATTTTATTTTTAACATATTAGACTTGATGCTCCCATGGTATGTTACTGCATTTGGGGAAATGTTACAGACCTGTATTTTTAACAAGCTACTGTGTATATTCTTTTAACAATGACGGTCAATGGGACTTACTCCTGGGTAAGTGTGGGTAGGATTACAGCCTAGGATTGTTAATTTTCCTGTTTGATGGTATCACTTCCGGTTATGACATCACTTCTGGTAGGTCATGACAGATTCTCATTCTAAAAAGTGGGTCCCAGTGCTAAATATGTGAGAACCACTGCTATAGAGCAACTGTTACCCTGCACATACCCGATCTCATCTGATCTTGGAAGCTAAGCAGGGTCAGGCCTGGTTAGTACTTGGATGGGAGACCACCTGGGAATACCAGGTGCTGTAGGCTTATACCATAGTCTTTCGAGACTGAAAGTTGCCAACCAGAGACACTAAAAGGTTCCTGAGGGCCTGATAACTGACCTCTTCAAATCTGGTACAAAACATTGCAAGAGACTTCTAAAGGTGGCTATAGTAATGTAGCAATCCTACGTAAAAATTCATTTTGCAACTCAATCAAAATGTGTCTATTCTGAAACCCTATTGCGTTCAATGGGGTTCACTCCATAAGAACTGCACCTTTAGTTTAGCGTTGCAGCCAAGATCTCCATATGAATCTTTTCCTAGCAGTCAAATGTATTCCAGCTAGTACTATGGCAAGATGGTCTACAATTATTTTATCTAGCCTCTTTCACTTTTATTCTCATAGGGTTTTGTTCATTGCCTGCATTCCCTTTTGCCTTTTTAAACTCCATTTTCCGTTTATTTTTTGTCATTCCTATTTCCACTTTCCAAGCTGATCTTTCCCTGATCTTGTCATTTCCAATTCACTTCTCATTTTGTATGTGTCAGTCTCCCTCTTACCTTTCCCTTCTCCTTTGTCTTTTTCTCATTCTCCAGAACTCCTCTGTGTCATTTTCTTCCCACTTCACTACCTCTCTCCCTGACTAAATCAGCAGGTGGAATAAGCAGGAGCTGTGTGCAAACTGATATGGAAAGTATCTACAGCTTATAGTTCAGCAGCCCCCTAAGGTGATGGGTCGTGGCTTTTCTGCTAATCAATAGATCTACTCGTCCCTTCAAGTCCACTTCTTTTTTTTAATTTGAACCAGTTCTCAAAGGAACAGATCTGAAGAATACTTTGGGAGTGTCATCAGATCCTCCAGCAAAACCATCTATACCAGCCTATCACTCCTTAGAGTAAGGTATACACAAAACACTGCTCACTTGAAATAAAGTAAGATGCTGCCATTTCTATACAAGGTGGACCACCAGCTGCCAGTTCACAGGTCAGAGCTAGTTGAAAGGAACTTTGGAGGGCCTTGCAGATTTTAATGAAGGTGAAGTGAAATAAAAACACAGATTTAGGGTTTTGCTGGACAGAAAAAGATTAAGCAATCCAATAATAAAGTAACATTAGAAGCTATCCTATACTGAGGCAGAATATTAGTCCATCTAGGTGAGTATTATCTACTCTATACTGACTGCCAGCAACAGGCTTCAGACAAAGGCAATTCCCAGTCCTAAATGGAGACACCAGACTTGAACCTGGGATCTTCTACATGCAAAGTAAGTGCATTAACACGGAGCTATGGTCTCTTCCTGAAAACATATTCTAAAGTGAGTAATCTATGGCGTCTGTGAGAGAGAGAAAGGAGCGCTGAGTGGTGGGAATGGCCTTTTCAGCCACACTAGACGCTGTTCCAGAACCACCATTCAGAGCGCGATACCATAGTCTTTCGAGACTGAAGGTTGCCAACCGCAGTATGGCGTGTGTATATAATTACTAGCTCACATGCATTCCAGAGAGTAAAAAATAACCACTGACTTGTCGAACTTCAGAAAATAAGTTCAGTTTTAGCTCTCACCCCACCCATGACCACAAATTATAACCCTTTTCAGACCTTTTTCTTCAGACACCTACTGAAAACATTGCCCTCCTCTTAATTTCCATCTTGATCTTTGAGAAGGCAGAGAGTGGGATTAGGAAGGGGGGGAAGCTATAGATTCTAGACCACCAGTGCCACTTTACCCTCTCCTCCCCACTTTCTTCTCCCTATTCCTATCCTCTTCCTTATCAAGGCAGAGAGAATAGAGAGAAAGGATGGACAAAATGTGTGCTACTGCTGCTAGGTAATTGTGTGTGTGGAGGGGCAGAGTTCAGTCAGAGTGAAGTGACCACAGAGGTGGTAGGCTGCCTTACCCTGCCTCATTATAGGTCTAGTCCAGGGGTGCCCAAACCCCAGCCCGTGGGCCACTTGCGGCCCGTTGCGGGTCCCCATCCGGCCCCCAAGGGGTCCCCCCCACCTCCAATGGGCACCCGGCCGTCACCCCAGCTCGCGCTGGCCCACCATGCAAGCTCCGCGCCTTGCTTTCCCGCGCTGCCACTGAGCTCAGTGGCACAAGCCCAGCTGGCGTGCAGGGCCTTTTATAGTGGGAAGGTAATGTGAGACTTGCAGGTCTCGCGTTACTTCCCATTATAAAAGACCCTGCGCAATTGCCTGCTGGTCTCTTCTTTCTTGCCCATGGGCTGGGCTGGGCTGGGATCTGCTCGTTTGACTCGGCTCCCCTTCCGTCCCCTCCTGCAACCTGAGCCAGGGAAGAGAGAGAGATCACGAGGGAGGGGAGCCCAGCCCAGCTCGCAGCACGACTCCCTCCCAAGGGAGGGAGGGAGGGAAGGAGGGCTGGAACCAGCCGGCCAGGCAGGCAGTGGCAGCAGCACATGGGCAAGCAGGCAGGCAGCCCAAGCAAACGAAAGAGGGAGGGTGAGGGGGCAGGTAAGCAAGAGGGTATGTGAAAGTATGGAAAATCCCCCCTCCATTTGTGTGTGTGTGTGTGTGTGTGAGAGAGAGAATGGGATCATAAACTGGCATGAAGATCCCCCCCCCTTCTTAGGGTGAATGGGATCATAAACTGGCATGAAGATCCCTCCCTTCTTAGGGTGAATGTGATCATAAACTGGATTGAATTCATTCATCCATTTTCCGTCTCTAATATATTCATTTATGTAAATTTATTTAAATTTGAAATGTAAATTAATTCGGCCCCCAACACAGTGTCAGAGAGATGTTTTTGCCTCCTGCCAAAAACTTTGAGCACCCCTGGTCTAGTCCAATATATGCACAATATTCCCAGGTGTACTTTGATCTTTGTGTCAGTCCAATTTTATCAAGTTAGTACAATCGGCCTGTATCTTATGCACACTTTACATGCGCTCAGCCAAAAGAAAAAAAAGGAAGAAAACACCACTCTAAATATTGCAGGTGATTTGGCCTGCCATTCCACTTAGAATATGTTCTGGAGTGAGCCTGAAATGGGAGAATGAACCTAGAATAGCTAGCCATATTCTCATCTGCTGTCCACACCAGGAATGTGCTACAAGTTTTCATATTAATGCACATGTGTACCTCATCAGACTAGAAAAAAAAACTTCACAGTAAGGAGGTAGGAAACTAAGGGTGCAATCCTAACTAACTTTCCATCACTGAGGTAAGGGAACAAACATTCCTTTACCTTGAGGAGGCCTCTGTGACTGCCATCCAATTGCAGGATGCAGCACATGCCCTGGTGGCATAGCTGTGTCACTGCAGGAAAGTTGGTTAGGATATGGGCTTAAGGCCAATAGGCCAACCCCCTTTTGCTTCTCACATCTGGATTGCTACCTCTTTTGTACCTGGCATCTCATGCAGAAATACACTATTTTTTTTTTTAAAGCAATATGAAAGCAATTCTATTGTGGGAAGATTTTATTGAAAAAAAAATACAATTTAAAACAGTAGGAATAGGTGATAGTCCAAACAGGACAATCAGGGAACCGTGACAAGGAGAAAATTACGTTCAGTCTCCTTTTCAGTGACAACCACAGGTTTCCAAGGTTCAGAAGATCAATGTCTCTTAGAAATTGTAATTGAATGTAATATATGTTAAAAACCCAAAACAAAACCCCAAGGAATTTGGTTTGTGTATTGGTGGAGGGGAAATGAGAAACTGCACACTCTAGAAAAGCACTTTGAAGATTAGGAGGGAGAATGCAAATTGAACAATACAAGATCCACCAAAGCAAAGCTGGTCATTTTCTGAACTCAATGGCAAAATGTACATACAGGTAGTTTCTATTCATGTACGAACTACAATGGGGTGTGGAAGTTATCGTCAACATTCACTTTATAGACAAACAGGCACCAAAACCCTCCTGTGGGTCAGATCCGGTGCCTGCAGAAAGCCTTCACCGTCATGCATGGAGTTTACTGTTCCACACTGCACCGTCTTATCTTTAGACCTGATCTTCTCACAAAGTCATGTCAGGCAGCCCTGCCCGTTGCCCCAGCATGCTTTGTGCCCTGATTTTGGGATGGAAGCAGCTGCCTAGAGTGACTTAGACCTAGATCTCACCAATTTCAACAAGCCCTGCATCAAGTGCTAAATGTACACTTAAAAATGCACCTTCTTTCCTTTCATTACCTGTTTGTATGCAATACAAACATCACACTATGCTTTCAAGCATTTCATAATTATATGTAATAGGTTTGTTAATGGTGCAAAGGTGGAAAATCCTGCATTTCTGGTGCTAAAGGAAAAAGCTCAATTCCCTCAATGGCACCAACTGAATGCTCTTCTTTTAATTCCTCATTAAGCACTAAACATCTCAAAGACCAAAATACAACAACAACAATAATTTTAAAGCAAAGAAAATGAAACAGTACAGACCAATTACGTGAACACAGTTCTTACTTCTCTGCCAGAAAGTGACTGTACCCTGGATATTTCTGCATATGCATCACTGTCCAATATTCTCAAAGTCACTTCATTTACATGCATCTTTAAAAAATCTGCTTGGGTTAAACAACATGACAGATTTGCTCTGTGCAAAAACTACTTTCCTGGAAAGTACCTGTTCACTATTTCCAAGGAATGAAAACAGGATATGTATTCAATAAGTCAGTCAGCCAAAGGATCCAGATGAAAGGTTCCCCGAGTTTCCTTGAAACAAGTCCCAAACCAACTAGTACAATCTATGGGGAGGGGGTAGAACCCAAGTTCTAGAACATGCTGTGTCTCGTCTCTGTGGCCTACATCTTGATATTTTATTCACCTCTTAGAACATACCTTAGATACTTGCCTACAGGGTGAGAAATTTTTGTCAAGAAATCAAGCTCAGATCATCATCTCGCCTTATCTCCAAGGTCACTCAGGAGGCAGAGCTTTTCAACTCCAGAGAAGCTGTTTTTTAAGTGGCACCCAGAGATAATTAGAGGCCGTAAATTTCCAAGGCACCCAAGGTTAGAAAGCTGCTGCCAAAATTAACCTTTTCACTGCTCAAGACTTCCCCTGAATTCCATTGAATTGAATTGAAGCCAGCCTTGTTCTCTAAGTTTACAGAGCCTTCTGCAGCAGTTTTCCAAATGCTTGCATTTTGCAGAGGTCTGTTTTGTTAAACACCAGGATGTCCTCATCATTTCTTTTTGAAACAAAGTCCCAGGCTACAATTCAGTGCACCATTACTTAAGAATAACACCCATGGAAAGCAATGGGTCTGCTTCTGAGTAAATAGGGTTGCAACTATGTGCAGCCGCTCTTGCTCACAGTAATGCCTTGTTGCTTGTCTCTCTGCTGTGAATTGTGAACTTCCAATTATGTGTTCTAAGTTGTATGTTATATGCTGAGCCTCTGGCACCTTAAAGAAGGATCTGATTCATGGTTCTTCTGCAGTGGTTCCCAACCTTTTCCATTTGCATACCCCTTGGCAGCCCATTTCTGTAAGTTGTACCTCTCATATTAGCTAAATATTTGTAATGAATATTAATAAAAGCATTTCCTCCATAGGAAAACCCATATTTCATACATTCATCACACTATTTTCTCTTTTCATCGGTTTGAAGAACAGAAGACTCTGTCTTTGCACTGTTTTGCACCAGAAGTGTCCTGAGAAATTCTTGGTGATCAATCACTTTCCATATTATGTTCCAGCTTTTTTACTGTGCTGGTTTTCAATCACTAATTGATACATGAATTGATCACGAAAAATTAACTATTTGTGGGGCTTTCACAGCCAGCCAGCTAGCTACCTCTCTTCCTGCCTTGCTGGCCCTGCAAGACATCCTGGAGCACTAATTGCCTTTTTCTGCCATTATTCAATTCTTTTTCAAGCACTCCTAAAGGTTCTGTCAAGTGCCCCTGGGGGTACATGCCCCCCAGGTTGGGAACCACTGTTCTACTGGTATGTTGTTTACAATGCACTTACTATGATAGTGTTCATAAAAAGGTTGTGAAAACCAGAATTTAAAAAGTTAATGAATAAAAATGTGTCTTATGATCTTTTACTTTATTTATAAATAGAGACTGTACAGTTCTTTGGTAAGAATTACTGGTAGGTTATTTTTCAGGATCTGGTCTTGGGTAAAATCAGACAAAACTATAGTCAGACACACACACCCCTAAGTTTAACCCCCGACTTATCCCAGGGTCACAGAAAATTCCATGCTTTTGCTCAAAAAACCTGCCCTCAACTTATCTGTGAGATCAACTTATGCGTGAGTGTCTGTGGTAAGTCAAGATGTTATGCTATATAACAGGCTCTTAACATTTAAGCTGTGTACACAGGCTATGCAGACAATGTCAGCATTAAAATATCATGGACAATAACATAACTAAGGCAGAACTGAATATTCATACTATTCAACCTTCTCCCGAAAATATACTTTTCCTCTGTGAGAATTGTGCAGCTAACAGTTGTCAAACCACTTAAATTTGTTCTTTGACCAGCATTCAGTTTTACAGTGTCTCTTCTGTCATCCTGATTACTGCCTTCCTTAAATAAGATTATATGATCTATGCATGCAGCCCAAACACAGCATTACTCCAAGGAGCCACTTGAAATGCCTTCTGTGTTTTCATAAGCAACAGTGGTAACTTACATGCAGAGTGAGGACAGCCAGAGAGTATTCAAATTGCTTCCTCAAGTGTTTACATGATCAGGTATATAAATCCACATGATCAAACACAACAGCGTCCACAGGGTTGGACTTTCTAGGGAGCCACATGAAAGCTCCTTGGGTCCCTTTTAAAAAAATGTTTCACCCAAAACACGGGCAAAATATTTGCAAGAGATGCCAAAATAACTACAAAATGGGGAAGCATTTTGTTAAGTCAAAACAAAAAAGGAAGTTTAAGCATATTAATAGATTTGGCTCAGTCATAGATACAACCAATGCAGAGAAACATGCATACGAGACAATTTGATCAAGACAGAATAAAAGTAGAGGAGAGCCCATGCTATCTATCTCAGTTTATTTCCATTCCCACTCCTGTAACCAAGAGAATGGCTAAGGGTTTGGTGACAATCCCAAGCCAGGTTCCAGGCTTGATGGGACTATAATGATCACAGGGGGCTCCTACACTCAACCTATTTTCTTTGTACTCACCAAGGTGATGCTAAATAAATTATGTACTGTTCCCATAATACACTTTTCATATTCATAGTTTTTTTTTAGTTTTATATAATTCCATCTGATTGTACGGTGCTTTACACAAAATGAGAAGATATTCTCTGACCCTAAGGAGATCACAATCTAAAATAAAAAAGAGACACAAGGAGGATAAAAAAAGCAAGACAAGGGAAGCAGAGGCAGAGAAAAACTGGGGCAGAATACGCAATTATTTGAAGACTCGTTCAGTTACATCATGATACTAGCCTTCGCCAGTCAATGAAGGGGGTTTTAGTAGCTTACTTCTGCAGTAGCCAGTAGGACATGACTGCAAGAGGACACAATTCTAGGAGGGAAGAAACCAAATGGCTTCTTGCCAAGTCAGAGGAGGGCAGCTTGGTGTTTTGCCTCCCTCTGGTATATTTTCCATGCCATAGTCCAATGAAGGAAGTTGCTTTATATCATTTCTACCAGTAAATCAAATTGTGTAAATGCTTGGGTTCTTAGGTACAAACAAAAAATGCACCCACATTTGTTGTTTTAAATCCCACTTATTTCAAAACTTATTTATTCATTAGCAAGGGTTTATTGCTGAAGCGAAGAAAAGCTCAAGCTGTTAGCTCCTGCAGAGTGTCAAGTTGATCTGGTCTGAAATGAATGAGATACTAAACCTTGTAGGAAAAGTGCTAAGGGCGATGCTAATTACTGAGCAAATGTAGGAAATGCTGAAATATAGGCAAAAAAAAGAAAAGCAAAATAATAGGTGTTATACATTGCGATCTGTAGTTCGTCTACACAGGCTCATTAGTCAGGCAAGAATAAAATTCAGTTCTTGTTTTTTTAAATGGGCTCTTTCGGCCCTACTAACTGTTGCAGTCTTACAATCTCATCCCACATTGGCAGTAGCATGCACACATGAAAAACCAGATCTAGATGTGTTTTGATCCAGCTGCTGGGTAAAGACAAGCAAAGGTTAGGGATAGGCTGACCCTGTAGACAGAGCACAAATAATCACTATAGCAACAGCAGGAGTCATAGAAGGAGGGCCATAACGATCTTCCAAACCCAGGCTACCAGAATATCTTTTTCAGGTTATTCAGACCCTATATGACAATTGCCAAAAAATGTGTACATATAACAAAGAGTTACAGAACATATGATGGCAAAATAAGATGGCCGAGATGGCAAGGAAAGGATCTCAAAAGAGCTGGCTCTCACTTGCTAAATACAGTGGATTGCCAAAAGAAAAAGAAAAAAGGGCAAACTGTTTAGAGAAATATTAAGTGGAGCTGGCACTTGTAGAATACTAATGACTACAATGTAGCAATTTAGTTACAAAAGTGCTATTTTGTAAATATTATCTTTATCTCCTATACTAACTTTGCAACAACAATGCACTCAAAGTGCAAAATACCATGGTAGGGAAACCCCTATAAATGAGCTGCAAATTCAAGATTGCAATAGCTATCTGCAAAGATCAACAGAAGTGTTTTAGTTTAAATGCCCACCTTCTTGATCTGTAAATTCTCCATCACGGAAGAGCAGGTGACTCTCCAAGTCATCAGACAGCCACATTGCACACAAACCAGAGGGTCAGCCTTCACCACTGACATTCCAAGAAGCCATTACACCACAGTGTCAAAACTGAAGGGTTCCACTGAACAGGTTGCAAACTTTACTCAGCTGCCAAGTTCAGCCAGATTTGGACCAATCACTATTTCAAATTTTTTTAAAAAATGACAAGCTACATACATAGTCTGGTTCCCCCAACAACTACAGCTAGGTTGGTCTTGGTTGTTTTATTCTGCACATGGAATGCCCTTTCCAGAGAGGTTTAGCTCATACTAGGATATCTTTACAGCACCAGGCAAACTGTCTTGTCCAGGCAGGCTGGTATGTTTCATCCCAGGTTGATTTTATGGTTTCTCCTGGATTTTCTTGATTCCGTAGTTTGTAACGATATTACATATTACATTTTATTATATTTATTTTTGCTATTTGAAACCGTATACCACCCAAAAGTTTTGTGTTGAAGTATAGCCTATAAATCTGCAATATATAAGGAAATAAGGGTAAGGATATTCTTCTTCGAATTCATTATGCATCCCCTGTGATTAATGTGTCCTCAACAAAACATTTCTTTACAAGATTAAAAAAAGTTAATTATTTTACCTATGTTACAAAGATGTCACATTATTTAGTATGACAATTTAAGGAATTTTGAAACAGTTCAGATCTATGACTGAAAATTAAGATACCAAAAACATATACAGGTCCAGCCTTGTTATACACGGATTTTTTATACACAGATTTGACTCAACACGAATGGGCCCTGCAAATGAGAAGGAATGTGCTGATCTCTGGAGAAGGGGAAAAATGCATCCCTTTAAAATCAGTTTAAAAAACTGGACAATCCTTTAACAGCCTCCTTAACGATGGAGGGGCGGCAGCTGGCTGACACTCTATCAACCCTTCTCTCGCTAGGTGGCCCCTCCCTTCCCCCTGAGCACATGAAAGAAAGGTGATCACTTTGCAATGGTGAAGGGAGGGACTGAGTGAAGCGCCTTTGTAAGTGCTTGGAAGAGGACTGATTGATGGATTGTCTTCTTAAGGACTCTTATCCTACATCACAAAGGTCAGCAAGGCTGTTTTTAAATCACTGGAGCAAAGAAACTTTGTTTTTTAAATTGATTTGCTATAGTGTGCTTTTTGCCAACCACGTGATCGCTTGGAATGGAACCCATGCGAATAATGATGCTCAACCTGTAAGCTATGAATTTGCTGAACTTGCAGTGCAATCCTGTATTTACTGAGAAGAAAGTTCAACTGAGTTTAATGGGATTCTTCTTAGGCAAATGTGTAGGATTGCAGTCTTGTTTACATTTATTTTGTAAAGACTGCGTACCTTATTTTGTAGTAATTTTTTTGATAAAAACTGGAAAGGAAGATTTCATCTTCAGAGTATTCAATCTTTAACATGTAACATCTGATTTGATACAGATTCCTTTCTTAGACTGTCCTCCCTGGTGAACAGTAGCATGAAATGCATTTGCTTATCATCTGCTTGGTCTGTACATGCATACCTTTTCCAACTGCAACTTTTTGTTATGGACACGGGTGTCAGAAATGCACATAGTACTTAAGGAATTACATTTAAATGAGAGACAGACCACTGCCTCAAAGAGTACACAGTCTAAATTTTTATGGGACTGGACATGATAACAGGAGAAGAGTTCTTATATAGTATATCTAATTTGGCTGCGACAATAGACTTTTGTTTTCACTTCATTTTTACCCGACCTTTAACTGATACACACATTCCTTGAGGTTATAATCCTAAACACACTTACTTGGGAGTAAGTCTCATTGAACTTGAATACGTGGACATGCATAGGTTTGCACTGTAAATCTTGCTGTAGAATTGTAAAATAGTAAGATCAGATCTATCTTTTAATTCACTTTTAAAACTTACCAGTAAGCTATGCAGATAAATTGCTTAAAATATGCAAGTTATGAACTTCACACTTATTCCCTAATCTGTGATGTAAATTCAAAACTTGGAATATATAACAGAATACAACCCTGTTCATAGATAGTTGCCCCTAGAAACGATGCTCTGGAGAGAATAAAACTTCTGTGTTTGGCTGAATCAACATATATCATGTTCCCAAATGCAGATTTGGGAACTTTACAAATAGTGAAATTGAAACATAATATTCTGGTGAAAGATTATCTGTTTCTCCTGCTCCCTCCTCCACACTTCTTTCCCTTCATAAAATGTCCTTTATACAGAGAGATACCAAGTTCCACACATTCATGTGAAAGCACAACATCTCACCCAAACAAGCTGGATCACAGCAGTCCCCTCATTTGTGTGGTTTAAAAACTCATATCTGCCTGCTGCTCAACAGAAAACAGCAAAAGAGTGATATCCATGGAAGGTCTTGATGTTTCAAACAGGTACACAAGAGAGAAAAGGATGGATACTCAATTTATCACATTTGTTTGAGAAATGGATTGTTTTCAATTATCAACCAATATCAAGATAATGAACCTGAAGGAATGTGAACAGATTTATAACAGTATGTGGTATTTAAGAGCTCTGGGAACTCGGTTAATAACAAGCCTTCCATCATAACTTAACGAGGCAAATAGCCATGGGTCGGCCGAGGACCATTCCACTGCGTAGACGCTGTCTTCGTGTTCTTCATAGGTAGCTATTATGCTGTCCTGAAGTGGCTCTTTAATCCTAGAATTCAAAAGAAGAAAAAGCAAGTGGTTGATTGAAGCAACTCTGATTTATAAAGCATTGAAAATGTCAAGTTCTTCCTCAATAAGCAACATATGCTGGTTTAGTAAGAATGCCTGGAGAAACAGGCTTAGCACAAATAATGCTGTCCTTGTTAGACTTGGGGGAATGACAAAGGTGTCACAGGTCTTGTTCTCATTCTGACACTGGAGGCTCATGGGAGTTATTGCAGACATCATCATAAGCAAATTTCCCTGAATAGATGCACTACAAGTACATGCTATGGTTTAGCAGCTTAACTAACTTCAGGATCATTTCTATATGACTAGCCTCAACTTACGCAGCAAACATCTAAGAGGCTCAACTGGTACCTGGGACCCACTAGGTGGGTCACGAGCCAATTCCAAGTGGGTCCCCATTCATTTCAATATTTTATTTTTAATATATTACACTTGATGCTACGATGGTATGTGACTGCATTTGGGGAAATGTGACACACCTGTACTTTTAACAGGCTACTATGTATATGCTTTTAACAATGATAATGGGATTTACTTCTGGGTAAGTGTGGGTAGAATTGCAGCCTAGCGTTGTTAAAAATTTTCCTGCTTGATGATGTCACTTCCAGTGGGTCCTGTCAGATTGTCATTCTAAAAAATGGGTCCTGGTGCTAAAAGTTTGAGAACCACTGCCATAGAGGTTTGTATAAATGTGGATCATCACTGAGAGAACAGATGGTTCTTTTTCTCTCTGTACATCTACAGTTTTATCCACTGCTGATTAACTTTTGCATATTATTCCACAGCTGACCTGTTAATGGTGATTTTACCTGGCTATTAGTCTTCCAAACATTAAACTTTAAAAAAAAATTGAGCACATGGGCCTTCTACCTTCCAGTAAAAGGGACTATTACAGTCATCACACTCCTGCAACTAAGTTATAACCACGTTCTTTCAATACCTAGTAGATGTCAGTCAATAATTTAGTAAGCTCTGATCGCAGAAAAATGGAGAGTATGGACTTTATTTATTTAAGAGATTTATATCCCGCCTTTCTATCTAATGAGGACACTCAAGGCGGCTCACTATTAAAAACATATTAAAAACATAATGTACATATATAAAGACATTAAAAACAATAAAACACAATAAAAGCCTGGAGCCCATATTAAAATCCATTCAAAAAGTGTCATGCCCCCTAGCATCAGCATAAAAGGCCTCCCTAAATAAAAAGGTCTTAAGACCCTGCCGAAAGGACTCTAAAGAGGGAGCTGTTCTCAATTCCAGGGGGAGGGAGTTCCACTAATGGGGAGCCACTACGGAGAAGGCCCTCTTTCTTGCCACCATCCCCCTCACCTCCACTAGTGGCGGCACAGTCAGAAAGGGTCCCTCTAATGACCTGAGAGGATGGGTCGGATTATATGGAAGGAAGCGATCCCTCAAATACCCTGGACCTGAGCTGTATAGGGCTTTAAAAGTCAAAACTAGCACTTTGAACTGAGCCCGAAAACAAACTGGCAGCTAGTGCAGCCGCCAAAGCAGCAGCCCATCTGAGTCGAACCGATGAGCCCCAGCAACCACACAGGCCACCGTGTTCTGCAATAGTTGCAGTTTCCGGACCGCCTTCAGAGGCAGCCCCATGTAGAGCACGTTGCAGCAATCTAATCTGGATGTCACTAGGGCATGGATCACCGTGGCCAGGTCTGAGCGACCCAAGTATGGTCGCAGCTGGCTAATCAGCTGAAGCTGAGCAAAGGCTCCCCTGGCCACCACCGCTACCTGGGAATCCAGGAGCAGCTGCGAATCCAGAATCACCCCCAAGCTGCAGAACGGCTCCTGAAAAATGGAGAACTGTATAAGGATTCTAAATTGAGATTACTTCTACCTGGCACCCCTGCATCTTCTAGCAGAGCCCCAATAATTAAAAATAAATTGAATGTGTGTCAACAAAGCACTTTGGGGAACGTAAGGCTCTTCATCTGAGGTTCTGTTTCCATTACTGGGGGATATGGGGTGGAGTGAAGTGCGATAGTTGTTCAACTTGCCAGAGGAACAGGTTGCAGACTGAAGATTAGTTAACATGATATTCCTGTACAGCTTTTCAACTAAAATAAATATGAATATTCATAATAATAAAATAACTGAATAAAGCTACAACTCTCACTGTTGTTTCTGGCATTCAACACCAAGAACCAACAACTAACCTAATTCTAGCTTATTAGCTATGAAACAAAACAAGCGTGAAGGTAAGTAACTATCTAAGGGAGATTTAAAAACTTATCTCTGAATGATTTTCTGGAGTGAGTGTGTGTGTATTTATATAAATATATTCATATGTATATATGTTCATACACACACTCACTTCAGAAAATTGTTCAATGATGGTTTTTTTGATCTCCCTTTTACACACACACACACACACACACACACACACACACACACACACACACACACACACACACAAAATATTCTCAGACATGCTCTTCAACTTACACACCTGCTTATGTGAAAGTTGGTCAGGTCCCCAGACAGCAATGTACCTCATGCAATGCTCACTCACTTATCTGAGACTCCATTATCTGCAAGGTTTCCGATGCCTTTGAATAAGCAAGGGAGCAATGCATGGCGCACACTACTGTCAGGGGATGTGACCGACTTTCCGTTAACCAGGAGAGCAGGTTAACAAGGGGTTCAAAAAACAGGCATGAACAAAGTGCTGCCTTATACTGCTTTAATAATGTCAGATGTTATATATTATTGGATATACTAATTTTGTGTGTTAACAATTAAATTCAAGTCATGGAGGAGATGTTTGAGAAAGAATGATACATTGAACTAGCCAAGAAATCACTATTGTATTTCTGTTCTCTCTGCTATTTTTAGTCCGCGAAAATTGTTCTGTCTTTTGCTGAAACTCCCTTTGGGGATTAAAGTAAGCTGGTAGAATGCAAAATGGAGAGAACTTATAAATGATTAAAAAAAAGTGGGAGGCCACACAAGCCTGCACTTCAGGAAGGCACATAGGGATTTTTTTCCTGCCAAACTTAGCCCAAGCTTCTGAACATCACTGTTTGTGGACATAATAACAACCTATGAATGTCTGCTAAAAACCCAAAGTTGATAGCTTGCCAAATACTCATAACAAACTTCCAACACGAAATTGATAACCAAGACAATATTGGCAGAGCTTCTCCTTCAGGATTGTGAAGTGATTTATTACCTTCTAATTTAACCAGTTCAAATGTCTAAGAAAGTAGTACTTGAACGACAAGCACAAGAAGGCTGCGCTAGTGTCATCAAGAATGGGATCTGGGCTGAGCTCTGCCACTGACTCCAAGTGACCAGAATGAGAGGAGGAGAAGCTGGGCTTTAAGACATCCCTGGCATGCACATCTCTAAACCCATACATTTTCTCACACTGGTCATTATAAACAGAAAGGGAAAAATGGTTAACAGCAGCTTCAGGCAGGAGATTTATAATCAGTGATATGAACAGCAGGATGAGAGGGTTAACCCATCTTTCTCCAACACCACCTTCTCCTCCAGCACCATCAGGCGGGTGGGGACCCTATTTGTTTTTAGGCAAAAATGGGAATGTAGACATCCAATAGTTCTACTTCACATCTAGTTTGGCCCAAGTCAGCAAAGACAGAATACCAAGAGATACATGAAGAATTTTTTTAAATAAAATACTTTCAAGTCTAGTTACTTTTTATTTTTTGCACAAATACACTGCAAACAGTGTTTTCCATGCCTCTGTGCATTTTCTAACCCCTATGTTAACAAGTCCCTGAAACTATAATATGATAGTCCAGCATTGACACAGGCACCAGTTCATAAATCTAAGCTTCCATTTTGTCAAACAGACAGCACCAACTTAATTCAGGAAGGAGAAAATCTATCATATTTCAAACAAGCAGACAGAGCAGAGAAGGGAACAACTAAATTTCATACCTGCGGCAGGCAAAGTTTTCCCATTCATTTCAGCTTGTTTAAAAACAGCTCCATAAACAGTTAAGGACTGTATTTTATCATCGATAAATATATGCCAATAGCTGCTTATTGCTTATCTTACCCCAGGATCCCTTTCAGGACTTGCTGGCATTATTCAGATGGGTGACTATTACATGTGAAATAAAGCTTTAGATCTTTGGCATAGAGAGCTTTCTAAGGGGTAAGTATTTGCCAAGATACAGACAAGAATTTCAGGTCAAAGGAAGTATGCATGAATGTGAGAGAAAGAGAGATTTTGTGCTATTCAACCACCTAGGCTGGTAAAGCAGTGGACATGAATAGGCAAGGAAATTACACGAACAGTCCCATGCCGCTTAAGATGTGTGGCAGACAAGACAGCTGGTTACCCTGTTTTCTTCTTTAACTCCTACATGAGCAGCATGAGATACCTCTCAAATAATATGGCCAAAAGCTTCTCATCTACAATTAAAAAAAACACAAAACTCCATTCTGTGCATAGCTCGAAGGCAAATGGCATTACAGAAGCAGGCTTTGCTCTGGATAATTGCTTCCACATAGAGTTCTGCCACTGCTAATTACTACTCCTGCTTACAGACTTCAGGGTTTCATAGCACCTGTGATTCCATGAGGTCATTACCAAGTTCAACTTCTTTAAATTCCGTCTTTAACCCTCCTAGAAATCACCAAAACCTCTACTGATAAAACATTCAGCCTTCAAGTTAAAAAATAAATAAAATAATCTCTTCCAGTCAAATGGCAACAACACACAGCAGGGGTATTCAGATGGCAGCCTGAGGGCCAAACAGAGCTCTGAAAATGCACCCTGCAGATGCCCTGTCCCTATAGTCATAGGTAAAGCTGATCAGCATTTTGAAACAGAGCCAACAGTTTAAGTTTTTCAACAAGGAAATATAAATAGCCAGCAACATAGTTTACTTGTGCTTCTTTTTAAAAACAAGCACATTAGCAAGTGTTTTCTTAGGTTGAGAATAAAAAGGATGGTCCTTGGTATATGTAATTTCCAAACTATTAGTAAGAAAGTCTACAGTTATTACTAGTTCAATGTACTTTTGCACTGAAAAACTGCCACCTGATAAGCAGGTATTTATCATGAGTAAATTAATATCCATTCGGATGGTGGATGCAGCTCAAGTGTTGGATCAATTCTTCCTAATTTTTTTCAATGGCTCAATTCCATCATCTATCTGACACAGAGGAACAGAATAAAGTGTTTCAAAATTTGAATTTGTCAGGCAATGTTTTTTAGGGTCCAGTTCTACGGGTCATTGGTGCCAGTGCCAGGAGTCATAAAGCATGTTTACGGCACCATGGGTGGAAGGAGTGCCTGCACAGTGCCAGTTGGTGCTAGGCCTGGTGCCAGGTGAAGGATGCCACATAGTCACTGAAGAAAGGTTAGAGCACCGGGTGGTGGTGTGGGCTTTCGAGGTAGGGGGAGGTGTTTCGGGGCAAGGGGAGGTTGGGGTGGGTGGAGGAACCATCCTGGGAGGGAGGTGGGACTGGCGGAGGCCTCCTCCACCGGATCCTATTCTCCATGTTGGGCTGAAAAGCCTGACACAGAGGTTCTCAAGTATGTACTGGCAAAATAGCCAGTGCAGACTTGAAAAGCCCCATTGCAGGGCCTGTGCCCTTACTCAGGGAACAAATGTCCCCTTCCCCCAAGGAGACCTCCAGTGGGAGGTTTTCCCACACCCACAGGACACAGTGGTTGCCATCCTCTGGGCACCACGGCCATTAGAATTGAGATGTTACTTAATAAATATACATGCTACTTTTAAACACACAAGTGTTCTCAGGTTCATAAGGTCTAAGCATCACAATACAAAACAACGCACATTACATTAAAAAGTGACAAAAAAAACCCCACCATCTAGCAAATGAGAGAGAAATCAAAATAGTATTCCTCAGTCACTTAGCTACTAGGTGAGATTGTTAAAAAAAAAATCACTCGCCAATTGCCAGCTGTCTCTTTTCAGAAGGCAGAGCACCTGGAGGAGTGTTTGACAATGGCAACAGCGCCCAAGCAGGCTGATATGAAGGAGACGGTCAAAACATATACTAAATTCTTTAGAATACCAAGTTTTAAAGGCAGGCACCAGTACATTGAATTATGCTCAGAAACAGACCAGTAGAGCTATATCAGTAATAACAAGATATAATCCCACCAGCCCAGCCCAGTTAGTAGCCCATCAGTAGAATTCTGAAAGAACAGCAATTTCTGAACAGCCTTCAAAGGCAGACCCTCATAGAACACAATGCATAGTCTATTAATTAGGAGGTTATCATGGAATGGATAACTATAAACAAGTTGCCTTTGTCCAGGAAGGGGTGCAGTTGGTACAGAACATTTGGTGACACAATTGGGCATCCAATGACTGAGATCTATGAGTACCTCAGAGAACATACCTGATCCTTTAATGCCATCACCACATCCTGTGGCAAGGAGTTCCACAGACCAACCACACGCTGAGTAAAGAAACATTTTCTTTTGTCTCTCCAGACTCTCCCAACACTCAATTTTAGTGGCTGTCCCCTGGTTCCAGTGTTGTGAGAGAGAGAAAAGAGCATCTCTCTATTCACTCTATTATTAACAGTATTTATATACCGCTTTTCAATGAAAAGTTCACAAAGCGGTTTACAGAGAAAATCAAATCCATTCCCTACAAAATTTTATATGTCTCATTTACGTTCCCAATCACATGCCTTTTTCTAGACTGAAGAGCCCCAAATGCTGTAGCTTTCCCTCATAAGCCTTTCCTTATTTCCCCAGCCCAGTAATCATTTTGGTCTCTCTCTTTTGCACTTTTTCCATTTCCACTATATCCTTTTTGAGATGTGGTGACCAGGACACAATACTCCAGGTGTGGTCTTACCATCAATTTGTACCACGGCATTATAATATTAGCAGTTTTATTCTCAATACTTTTTCTAATGATCCCAAGCATAGAATTCGTCTTCTTCACCGTTGCTGTGCACTGGGTTGACACTTACATTGAGCTGCCCACCAGCACCCCAATTTCTCTCCCCTGATCTGTCACAGACAGCTCAGAACCCATTAGCCTATATGTGTTGAATTTTTGCTCCAAAGTGCATTACTTTACATTTACTTACATTGAAATGAATCTGCCATTTTGCTGCCCATTCTCCCAGTTGGGAGAGATCCTTCTGGGAGCTCATCACAATCTCTTCTCATCTTCACCACTTGAAAAAATTTGGTGTCATCCACAAACTTGGCCAACTCATTGCTTAGCCCTGTTTCCAGGTCATTCATGAACAGGTTGAAAAGCACCAGTCCCAGGACAGATCCTTGGGGCACATCGCTTTTCACCTCTTTCCACTGTGAAAACTGTCCATTGATACCCATTCTCTGTTTCCTGGTTCTCAACCAGGTTCTAATCCATGAGAGGATCTGCCCTCTAATTCCCTGGCTATGGAGTTTTCTTTGGTGACGGACTGTGTCAAACACCTTCTGAAAATCCAGATAAATAATATATACAGGTTCTCCTGCATTCACATGCCTGTTGTCCTTTTCAAACAATTTTAGAAAGTTTGGGAGGCAAGATTCACCTTTACAGAAGCCATGCCGATTCTCCCTCAGCAAGGCTTGTTTGTCTATATGTTTTAAGGTTCTATCTTTGAAGCGGAATTCCACCATCTTACCTGGAACAGATGTTAGGCTGACCTATAGTTTTCTGAGTAAATCAGTGCTACCCAAGAGCGTCTGAAAATTGCCTAGCAATTACTCACATGAGCACCTTGCCAAAGCAGGGATACTTACAACCAGCTGATACAGTAATCCCCAGGTGAAAGCTGGGTCATATAACCTGGCTGCAATCCTAACCACACTTTCCTGAGAGTAAGCCCCATTGAACAAAATAGGACTTACTTCTGAGTAGACCTGGTCAGATTGTGCCCTAAGCCCTTCAAACCTTGGGGTTATTTATTAGGGGTTAGGACTGCCACATTACAAGAAATTGATTGTGTCTTTTACAAATAAATATTACTTGTAAGTAAATAAATAAAAGTATTATTTCTTTCTAGATCAACTTTTTAAAAAAGTCTTGTAAAGTTAGGTGGTTCCTGATAGAGTGTCATTTTAAAAAGAGGGTCCTGATGCTAAAAGATTTGAGAACTATTGCTATAGACAAATGCTTTGGTGAGATACTGTGCCAAAAGTTTTTTTGGATGCCCAAATATATAATGCTTACTATCAAATAATTCCAATGGGCTGGTGAGGCAGGACTTCCATTCATAGAAGCCATGCTTATTCTTCTTCAGCAAGGCTTCTTCTAGAAGTTAATAATTCTAACTTAAACCATGCTTTCCACCAATTTACCTGGACAGATATTAATCTTAACAGGCTCGTAATTTCCTAGCTCTAAACCCGGATTCAGTTCTAAAAATTGGTTGTTGGTCAATTTCCAATCCTCTGGAAAGGATGCCAACTTTAATGACAATTTATGTTAGGTGTCGGTGGATCAGGCAAGGGTTCCATGCCCAGCCAGCCAGATGCCTCTATTCGTAAGCCGGGTGTGAAGGTGACGGTTGTTACAGGGTTACAATGTGACAACAACATATGCACTTAGCAATGCTGGAGAGATGAGAAACTCATTGGTCTAGTGCTTGGAAGGTTAATACAATCTGGGTGGTTGACTAAACAATAGAACTGAACAGATGTGTCACTTGCATTTGTAGAGCTGGTATTTTAACTGGATCATTTAACATGAATTTCTCTACTACACAGAATGGCCATGCAAGACCCCCAAATTAGGAAAAACTAAAGTAGACTGGAAGTAGCCTTATAAATCTGCTAAGCATAAAACCTTTTGACAATAACCCAAAGAATAATCTCAGTATATCTGTTGAAATAGATAAATTTGTTTTTAAATTCCTAGATGTATGATCATACTGGAGTATTCAGATTAAAAGACATGTCCATTCAGATTTCTCTCCTATTCAGTCTAATATAGGCTGGCATTTTTAATTTTAACCTTTTCTTTAAAAGCTTGGAGGCACACCTATTATTCCATTCAGACAAGAAGGGAACACATATAATCACGTGATTTCTCTTACACATTTCTTTGCTTAGTGGCAAGGTCTTTTTGATCCAAAGTTATTTCTTGACGTTCTGAAAGATAAATACGTTTGGAGGGTGGAGAATATGATAAAAAGGAAAATAACACCTTCCCCAAACACAGCCCAAACATCCTTCTTTATTTCTCCTCACATCACTAACTTATTTCTTCCTTCTTATAACACAGGCCAAGACACATTTTGCTTCCTTAAACGTTACACCAATTCCTGGGTATATTTGGGATGCCGATTCCAAAAATGGCAACCGTTTTGCCCTATCATGTCTAGTTTTGGAGACACGGCATAGCCTCTTTAGTGAATGATTCAAGCAGCTTCCTCATTAAGAAACCTACACTATGGCTTCCTCATGAGGAAGCTGCTTGAACCATTCACTAATGAGGCTATACTTTATTTCCAAAACTAGACATGATAGGGCAAAACGGATGCCATTTTTGGAATCAGCACCCCAATTCATATCAAACCACCACAAAGTTTGGGAAAAACTTTTCTGACCCTCAATTTTGTAGGCCTGAGTAATCAGGAGGCTTCATTGAACCTTATTATCTTGAAGAAAAAGAAATTGGTGGCCCATTTGAGGAGTATAACTTATGTCCTTTATAAAAATTTGCACATTGATTTGAAGCATTTCCATCAATGGCAACAGGTTGTCATATAGGAAGGGGTCATAGGTAAATACTTTATGCAGAAGATCCCAGGTTCAATCTCCAGCATCTCCAGGTAAGGCTGGAAAAGACCCCTATCTCAAATCATGGAAAGCCACTGCACAGATAATGCTGAGCGAGAAGAATCAGTGATCCAATGCAGAAGAAGGTAGCTTAATAAGTATATGCACAAAATTACTCTTAAAATGAACATATCATACAATGTGAAAGAAGCGGATGGCAAACAAGCCCCTTTGAAAGCATAATTTAAGACAGAATTAGACTGCTTAATTCTCCTATGGATATAGAGATTGTATTCAAAACCATTGCAATGGTTGAATGCATATCACTTTTTAGTCTTCTTTACTAGCTCTGCTTACACAAAGCACCTCTGACCAACTGTGATGGACTTCCCACTAAACTTCTGCCTTCAGATCTCCACACCACATTTCACCATGTTCCTGAGGGCCACCAACTTGCAGGAGTGGCACTTTGAAAACAGAGCATAACACTTTATGCTACATAAAGGACTATGGGAAGGGAATGACTGTAAAAAGAGTCCAAGGGCAGGATTTCAATCCTACTGCCTGGCTGTCAGATTTCCAAGAAAACAATGGCTAACAGGTAGATTGCTTTAAGGACTGCAGGCATTTTTCATGGAGGAAGGTGAAGGCATGCTTACTGTTCTAAATGTCAGGGCGTATGAAGCTGCTTTCTGCCATTGAACCATCTAGCTCTGTATTGCCAGCGCCATCTGTCAGTGGCTCTCAAGGATTTCAGACAAGCAGCTTTACCAGTCTTACCTGGAGAGGCCTGGAATTGAACCTAGGACCTTCTAAATGCAAATCAAGTGCTCTAGCACTGAATTATGACCCTTCTCCCAAATCAGATTCTTGTTCATTATGTTTCATTCACACCCAAAGAATGGTGGAATACTTTGGATGGCTCAAGGAATGTGAAGGCTTGGGTTTTCATTAATTAGGTTTACATAACTAGATATGCACATCTTTTTCCATACTCATTATACGGGACTGGTAGCTATTGCTAGGAGGTCCATGGTTCTCACTTTCTGATAAAGCTTGTAGATTTCACAAGTTCCCTTAGTGACCAATGGTGGCATTTGCTCAGAGTTATTTTTCTTCTCTTAGTTTTGCATTTGTAACTTGAATACTATTGCCATTGTTAAAGTACAAACAGTTTTGTTGGACAAGTATAGGAAGACATACTTCATGTTGAATTGAGAACAAAGACAAGACACACAGTATAGCCCAGACCACATCTCTAACAGCAAATTTCAGAAAAATCTGTCTGTCAATCACTTTCATGTAGTATTTTTCAACATCACTGGATTACTGTCTAAAGCATCGTGGAGGCGGTTCATGGTACAGTTCTGTGACTTCAGTCCACTACACACATACTGCAGGCTGCCTAAAATGGCATCCATTCAATGTTTTCTCCAAGCAGCAAGTCATTTGTGTACAGTAACTTGCCATGTCGATTGACTAAACCACTTATTTTATGTACCCACAAAACACTAATTGCCACAGAGTGGAAACCACATTCTGATAGCAACCCATGAATGGTCTACTGCAAAGAGCAGTACTGCTAGCAATATCCACCCCATTGCAATGGTATAATTTTAAGAAGCATCTACATGACTTATGTGAAGTGACATTTCATTTTCATTTAGTTTTTGCACTGCTGGCTACACACTTGGTACATTATCAGCAAAATGGACACTGGAAATAGAAACTGCAAGATGGATCCTATATTTCTTTATTTAATTTACAGAATTCATGCCTGTCTTTCCTAAGAACATAAGAACAGCCCCACTGGATCAGGCCATAGGCCCATCTAGTCCAGCTTCCCGTATCTCACAGCGGCCCACCAAATGCCCCAGGGAGCACATCAGATAACAAGAGACCTCATTCTGGTGCCCTCCCTTGCATCTGGCATTCTGACATAGCCCATTTCTAAAATCAGGAGGTTGCACATACACATCATGGCTTGTAACCCATAATGGATTTTTCCTCCAGAAACTTGTCCAATCCCCTTTTAAAGGCAGCCAGGCCAGATGCCGTCACCATATCCTGCGGCAAGGAGTTCCACAGACCGACCACACGCTGAGTAAAGAAATATTTTCTTTTGTCTGTCCTAACCCTCCCAACACTCAATTTTAGTGGATGTCCCCTGGTTCTGGTGTTATGTGAGAGTGTAAAGAGCATCTCTTTATCCACTTTAGCCTTCCCATGCATCATTCTGTATGTCTCAATCATGTCCCCCCTCAGGCGTCTCTTTTCTAGGTTAAAGAGGCCCAAATGCCATAGCCTTTCCTCATAAGGAAGGTGCCCCAGCCCAGTAAACATCTTATCACTGGTATCCTCTGGTACCTTATCCTCTGGTAAGGGCAATCAAGGCAGCTGATATCGAGGCTCCTGAGTGTGCCTTTGGCTTACCCTAGAGCGTGTGTGACACAAGGTTCACACAGGTATGCTCACCTGCTGCATGAGCGTGGTTGCCTATACACGTATAGGCATATGCATGTGGGCTTCATGTGATCTGCATGTAGTGCAAATTCATTAATGGCCATATTCCAATGGCCTAATTCCAAATTCCATTGGTTCTAGCGAACTACAGAGCAAGAGTGTCAAACTCATTTCATACAGTGGGCTGCCTGCTGAGGGCCAGAAGTGATATCATTAAGCAGGAAGTAATGTCATTAAGTAGATGATGGTCAGAAATAAGCACTTTGTCCTCATATAGAAACTCATTAGCTGCAAATGACAGGAGAAAATATGCAAATCTTGACAATATATTCAAGACTCTACTCTAGAGAAAAGGCTAAAATACACACACCCCGACTTCAATCAACTGGATAACCGAACAAAGGATTATAATAAGTCTACAAAAAGGACGCTAAAAGTCACCATAGCAAAGATGATCCAAAAGCACAAGAGGATGACCAACTAGGCAGCAGGACTTCTGAGAAAGATTTTGGGATTTATGTTGGATAATAATGAACTGAACATGTCAAAAATGAGATGCTATAGCACAAAAAGGCCAATGCTATCTTACTTGTATTTCTATGACAAGACATTTCCTTTCTAAGACTGAGGAACTGATAATGCTGCTGTACTCAGTACTAGTCAAAATAATGTGAAGTACTATGTTCATTTTAGAGCAGGATGGCAGTTCAAGAAGGTTGTTGACAATCTGGGAAGGATTCAGAGGTAAGCTACAAGGATAAAAAAGGATCTTCTGAAGATGATCATACAAAAAAAAAAAACCCTAAAGGAACCATGTTTTGGAGAACTTGGGTGAGTGGATGTGGTAGTAGATTTAGGGCCAAATCCTATCCAATTTTCCAGTGCTGGTGTAGCTGTACCAATGGGGTGTGCACTGCATCCTGGGGTGGGGAGACAGCCACAGAGGCCTGCTCAAGGTATGGAAACTTTTGTTCCCTTACCTAAGGCTGCATTGCAGCGGCACCCGTGCTGGAAAATTGGGTAGGATTGGGCCCTTAAAAGCCTATGAGAGAGTTTAAAAGCCTATGAGAAAGAAAAGAACAACTTTTTACCATACATGCTGACTGAACAGGAAAAATAGCATCATATTTAAATAAGAGATAGAATTGAGGTTCCACACTGAAAACACACACATCCTGTACCACATAGTTCACAAAGCACAAGCTAGTTTGAGAAGATACAGTCTTCTCCAAATAATATATTAAAATACAGTTTAGTATGAACCTTCTCCAAACAGTGATTGGTTCATTTACACACACTTAAAATATTTTTAAACTAAGTATATAGCAGTCATACATGGGGTCCAAAGGGCCATGAACAGGGAGTTTCTTCATGCACATTGGGACTGCTGTGGCCTTTTTCCTACCTTAGTCCCACACAATACCTGAAATTGGGATTCCCAACCAAAAAATCTGAGGCAACACAGAAGGAAATTGCAGAAGCCCCAGTACATATGTGGAAAAATGCAGGGATACATACAGTAAAAGAATCTTCAAACAACAGTCTGCTTTGCTGCCAATTTTTCAAGGACTGGAGTATCGTTAGAATCTAATTCTGCTTCGAAAACACCTCTTAGCTCACCAAGGACACCCCAAGCCTTTCACCTTGTATGTTAACATGCAGTCTCATGGAAGTCAATGGCCTCCTGCTGACTTCCATGGGCTTTGAATCCAAGTCAGTGCTACCCATGTGATCTCAGCATGCTAAATAAAGAGCAGACATGAAAGTTATGAGAGGTGCCAGTTCCACACCCTTAAAGAGATAATAATTTGAGTAAGTTACTTACCTATAAGGTGTATACACAAAGATTCTAAAGTCAGTAGAGAGGATGTCATTAGCAACAACTGAAATTTCCACAAATGACAAGTCCATGACAAACAAACAAAGGAACAAACAAACAAACAAACAAACAAAGCTTACTTATCCTCGTGATGGTGATCTTCTTGGTCGCTGAGTTCATCATCATCTACCAAGTGCCCAAACGGTTCAGAGGAAATGGATACCATGTTGGAAAGAATGACTCTGCTGTCACTGCTGCCCGTAAGCACTAACTGGTCATGGGAATGATTGTAACGGACATTCCAGACCCTAATTTAAAAATAAAATAAAATAAGCACCTAGAGCAATCAGTCACCAGAGGTAACAAACAAATCATGTTGACAAGATTTCAAAACAGCAGATCAATTTCCATCAGTAGGTTACTGTCGCCTTATGGGGCAGTTGCTGGACCAGTGACAATATCTGACCTGTTCTTGCCAAAGTGATTTTCCTGGACTCAGAGTCCCACAGTGCTAATGAGCTGAGAGTTGCAGCTGCACTAATATCCAAGAGAGGCAACCCAATTGCATTCTCTCCAACTGAAAGGAAGAATTGTGCAATGTTACCCATGCTGACTCTTCTGAACCCATTATGTACTGCTTCTACCATCAGCCCAGTTAAATGACACACATTGGTATTTCTCCTAGACTAAACAAAGTGCCTACTTCCTCTGCCTTTCACAATGGGTGTTAACCCAAGAGTGCCACAATGTTCCTTCCATGCAGCGAAGGGCAGGATTGCTCTCAGATACTAAACCTCTTCACACATTAACAGTATGAACAGTGCTCATGGGGGAGGGGGGGAAGAGCACTATAGCATGCTAGCAAGCTCTATCCCTACATCAGAAGACTTCCAAAATCCCGTCTCCCAGCTTGGCACTGCTACTTATTTTACACGTGGAGAGTGGCAGTATGGTTTGCTGTTATGTTCCCCCCGGGGCCCCCCCCCCACATTGCATGAACAATATATGAAGGTGAACAGAGTTGACATACTATATCTGGTCTCATGGAAAACCTAAAACTCACTCATGTCAACACCTAGGCTGAATCTGTGGGAGATTAACAAAAACTCTTCTCTCCCCCTTTAACTGGGAGCAAGGACTTTACAGTTAAATGTTATATGCATGTTCTTTGGGTAACACCGGGTTTTTATAGCTCCACCCAAAATGTTGCAGAAGGGGGAAACCAAAGAAACACACATCCTGAGGTAGAAATGTTTGCTTATTGTTTAAACACATCATACAGGCATTATAAAAATAAAAATGTTTTCTGCAAAGCAAGATCATTTATTACACATTAACTTGCTAAACTGAACCCAAATGTACTCAATATTCTTACGGGGTGGATGGTTAAAATATTTCATAAAACAAAAGGATAAAGGATTAATGTTATTAATTGTGCTTTTGAATTTAGGTGCCATGTAAATACCAAATAATGCCAGATTTTCTGTTGTCCTAATAGTTTTAATCATCTTATCAATAAATAAAAATGTTTCTATGAAGCTGCATTTTAAACACAATTGCTAAAGTAGCCTCAAGGTTCAGAATTATTTTGTCACAGGAACAGCTGTCTTAAAATCTGAACAATATTCTGACTCCTAGTTATAAAGAAGTCTTTCTACATTAATCTTCACAAAAGTGAATACTTAATCTCTAGTGTAAAAATGCGTTAAAACTATTTTACAGTATTCTAGAAAATAAACTAGCATTTGCTAGCTTTTAAAATGCACAAGCAGTATTAAAATATCTGCATTCAGCTTAGGAACAAACCATCAGCAGCAGCAGCTGAACTTGTTTGAACAGTTTTCAGAAATGGACAATTAGCAGATTCAATGTGATAAATTCTCCACCCAAATAAATTCACTTTACCAGTGGGAATGCTCTTCTAGTGTCTTCACTGGCTCATAGATATTCCTGGTGTCCCAGAATTTCACTTTGCAGTCATCTCCACAACTAGCTAGATAGTATTGCTTGTTGGGATTAAAATCTAGGTCCCGTACCAGCTGTCCATGGGCATTTTCTATACAATATATTTGACTGCCAAAAGAGAGATCAGATAAATAAATAAATAAATAATCCAACTCCATGCTAACAGAAAGCAAGGGGCACATTTGCACTACAAATGAATTTGTTTCAGATCCTTTATTGGCATACAAGAACAAACATACATTGATAGCATATTACAGAACTCACTACCCACATAAGTAATATATATAAAAACTCATTCTAACAAATGTATTATATGGTTTCCTGAATACATGACTTAAGAAACAAAGCAAACTGTTTAGTGCAGAATTTGTCGTTTTCCACTTACAGGTGCTGCCATATCGAACTATCCGTCAGGCCCAGATAATTAGGGAGGAGAAGCTTAAGAGAATGTGTTTCAGTTTAGGTCAACAGTGACTAGTTGCATTTCCTTTGGTGCCGAGTCCTTGCATTTCTGTTCAGCTACTTTAAACTTATTTTGTATTAGAACACCATATTTGTGAATAGCAGCATTATTCCGGACAAATAAACACTTTGATGACTCAAATACAATTTGACTGCATAGTTACAACGGAGTCTTAATAAACCTTTTCATCCTGAAAAAGTCACTGTCTGCTTTTCACAGAGAGGATGGTGGGGTGTGATAGAAAAGGAAAAACAATTTTTCAACCACGCTTATGCTTGACGCTCTCCTGGAATTAACCTTGGGTCAAAAGATGCAAATCTAACACCTAATATAAGAGTAGGGTGTTCTGTAACAATCTGATGAGCCCATGACCTTTTCTCACACCTGGAGCTTAAGAGAAGGATAGGGAATTTTCAATGCAATGGTACTGCAGAGGCTTTCTAAGTACAGTGGTGCCTCGCAAGACGAATGCCTCGCACACCGAAAAACTTGCAAGACGAAAACGTTTTTGCGATTTTTTCTGGTGACTCGCAAGACAAATTTTTCTATGCCATGTTTCACAAGACAAATTTTGTTTATGGCCGTGCTTCGCAAGACGAATTTTTAAAATTAAAAAGTTGAAGTTTAAAAGAGCACTTAATAAACACTTTGTAAACCAAATTTGACTTTGTTCTGACTTTTTTTGCCCATGGGAACGCATTAATTAAATTTCAATGCATTCCTATGGGAAACCGCGCTTCGCAAGACGAAATTTTCGCAAGACGAAACGACTTGCGGAATGAATTAATTTCATCTTGCGAGGCACCACTGTATCTCCAAAGACCTGCATGACGTAGATGAGCTCCCAACTCTTCTCTTAAGCCTGAGCTGGAGTGATTGTTCCTCACATTGTGCTGTTGTCAGAACCCAAAATTGAAGCTTTGACTGTACTTAGGCAGAGCCCAGCCATTTCTTTTTAGATATCCTTTCTTAGCCTGTCTGTAACGTTTTATACGTTTCTTGTTAGCTAGCTAAAGCAACTGGATAAGAGCTGAGGGGGATGCTGGAACCAGACAAAGCTCTAGCTGTGATGGTAAAGGTATCTGCACAGAGGCAATGAGAGGAGGCAAGGCCTTGAGATCTTGACCCAAGATGCACATGGTAACTGGCCCAGTGCATTCTAGCTTGCAAATCAGCCCCTTCCCTCCGGAAACCCTTTGCTGCAGGTGCCTGGTCTCCTGACAGAACAAGAGCCAATAGACATGGAGGGATGGGTGGGTGGCTGGATGGCAGAAAAGTAGTTCACAACTGAGATTCAGGGTCTCTCTCTTCCATCTGCGGAGTCTCCCACCTTTAGGTAGAACCAATGACAGTTCGTTGAGGCCAAAATCTAGTTGGGTAATAGGTTTGTGTTGCCTCTGTTTGTGTGTGTCTGAGGAACCATAAAGTTTCACTGGCGAGATCCTTTTGTGTTCTGTGTGTGTTCTAACAAAACTGCCATTTGTTTTATTCAAAGGGTTAAGCGTATTTCTTTCAACCAAGCAAAGAGCGATCCTACTTACTTCTTGCAGCATGGGGACTGGCAATCCCTGTGATGGAACAGGGAAGTCTAAAGGGGAAGTGGCTAGCTCCTCCTGGGTCCCAGGGCTCTGTTTCTGTACTACCAAAGCACAGGTGGAACTTGGTCTTACCATCAAAGAGAAGACTGAGTCACAGGAAATGTAAGATTGCTGCAATTCCAAACTTTGGCTGCTCATGAAAGTCAACCAAAATGTGTGGCCCCTACAGGGCCGGATCTCCAGATGACATTTCCCAATCCAGCTGCTTGGGGTTGCATAGAGAAAAATGGAACAAAGAAGAAACATTCCTTGCATAACGTGGACTGCTTCATACACAAGACACATTCTTCAGATCCCAGACTCAGCTTCTCTTTTGCTACAGCATTTGAGAAAATAATACCCTGTGTGCTTATGCTAGTATTATATTGCTTTCAGGCAAATGTTTCGTTAATTATATTTTAGATTGTATTTTTATTGTTGTACACGGCTTTGAGCACTGAAAAATCTGCATAGAAATTTTTTAGACAGACAGACAGACAGACAGATGAGCAGGCTCTAGCTCAGCACCAAAGCACATGCTGGTGGATCACTGTAAGAAACAGGATGCTAGACAACATGGAGCCTTTGACCTGAAACAGCAGGACTTTCCATATTTTCTTGGAATGCAGAAGATCTCAGATTGAATTCATGGTATTTTCAAACAGGGTTCAGAAAGATTTTATGTTTAAAATAAACAAAAAAACCGCTTCCAGTCTATGATAACTACAATGAATTAGATTAACCAATAATCTGAATTTGTATTAAAAGGTAGCTTCCTATGACCTATATACAATCATGCGCCACTTAACGACGGGGATAGGGAACGTGATCCTCGTCGTCAAGCAGTGCTTGACACAATCTGAACCCTCCCTAGGGAAGGGGATGCTCTGCTCCCCTCCTATCCCCTATGGAGGGTTGTCTGAGCCTCCCAGAGGCAGCGCACGTCCGAGTGCTGCCTCTGCAAGGCTCAGTCTGAGGAATACGGCGTCTCTTGCGCGACTTCTGGTTTCACGGAGGAAGCCAGAAATCACACAAGAGACGCAATTTCCCTCAGTATGAGCCTTGCAGTGCTCATACGTGCGTTGCCTCTGGGAGGCTCACAGACAACCCTCCAGAGGTGAGGGGAGTTTAGCTACCCTTGGCATTCAGATGGTGGGGATGTGCACCCCCGACGACTATGTGACCACACGTGGTCGTCGCATATGCGATCCCAGCATTAGCCAGAACATCGCTAACGGGCACACACTTGTATAACATAAAACTAACGTAAGCAGATGCTTAGTTCACTTCCTGTTTTCGGTATGCAAGAATCCATTTTAGGCACACAAGATCCCCAGACAATCATCCTCTCCCTTCAGAAAGGCAGGAGTATGTGTAGGTATACAAGGGGACCAATGCAATTTTAGAACTTAAGTGAACTAAGCATGTGACACAACAGCCAGACAGAAGTAATTCTTTTTAAATGAATTAAAAAATTGGTAGAGGAGAGCAAGTCAACAATGGATGAATTACTTTTGTTCAGGCAGGAATGAATGAATTGACTGATCCTATACTAAGTGAGGAAAAATTGCCAATGAGAGGGAAGAAAAGCCAATTCATTTAGGCACATTTATATGTAAGCCACAACTACCATGGTAGTCATCAGAACAGGAAGCAGTCTCCCCCAAACAAATCACCACTCTACTGTAGCTCTTTTGTGCTTCAGAATGTAAAAGAATGGGGGAGGGTGCTATCCCAAACTCTTCTGGGAAGCTGCCATGGGCCTCTGATTCCAAATTACCAATACCATCCTAGTATGGAATAGGTGGTTGGTAGGTTTTTTTTTGTTTGTTTTTAGAGCTTTTCTTGTAGAAAACACAGAACAGGAGACAACAATATAACTATATGAACTATTTTTAATAATCTGTTTTTAAAAGAATTTTTTAGCTTTTTCTAATTGAATTAATCTGCTTTTTTATCTAAAGAAACATAATTGAAAACAATGGAAATGTACTGCTAGGCCCATGAGCATGCAGTAGCTATAAAACTAAATTTAAAGTCATCTCCCCCTTTAAGGCAGCAGAAGTTATTAGAAGACATCCGTCTTCCGAGGCTAGTGATAAATTACTGTGTGCTAAGGGGATAAGCTGTATCTTAAAAAAAGCTTGCACAGACTTCTGTTGTCATGGCAACAGATGTGCACAACATCACTCCTTTGCTTATCAAAATCACAACTGGAGCAGGAAAGAAGTCCTATATTTCTTATATTGAAGCATTAGGTTTGTTGGTATTTCTGATATGCTACAACCCCAATACTAGACAATTTATGCCAAGCAACTAGACATTAATAAACTAGTGTATTATCTTAAGAGATACTGTAAAATTCAAATGGAAAGAGAATCTATTCCCTAAAGAACTAGCATTTTGTAAAAGTAAATACATCAGGGTCAGATAGATTTAAATATCAATCCAGAATGGAAAGCTGAATCACTATACTCTAGAGCAGGGGTGCCCAAACCCCGGCCCTGGGGACACATGTGGCCCTCGAGGGCTCTCAATGCGGCCCTCAGGGAGCCCCCAGTCTCCAATGAGCCTCTAGCCCTCCGGAGATTTGTTGGAGCCCACACTGGGCCAATGCAACTGCTCTCAGTGTGAGGGCAACTGTTTGACCTCTCGCGTGAGCTGTGGTATGCGGGCTTCCTCCACTGCTTCCTGGTTCACGTCTGCGATGCAGTAGTGGCAGCAAAGGAAAGGCCAGCCTTGCTTTGTGAAAGGTCTTTTATAGGCCTTGAGCTATTGCAAAACCTTCATTCATTCATATGAGTTCATCTTTAATATATTCATGTATGTAAACTTATGTAAATTTATTCAAATTTTAAAGTTAAATTAATTTTTCCCCCAGCCCCCAACACAGTGTCAGAGAGATGATGTGGCCCTCCTGCCAAAAACTTTGGACACCCCTGCTCTAGAACACACAGAATAGTTTAATTATGTTCTACACATATTCATACACTGTGATCTAGCTCCATTTAAAACTAAAAGGAGTTCACAGAACTGCACCTATTGGGTTACAGATAAAGAGAAGGGGTAATGTCCCTGGATGTTAGTTTATTAAATCAATTGTGAAGTAACAATTTTTTCCCCATCCACTTCTTAAAGGAAAAAAGATATTGCCAGAAAAATAACTTTTAATGATGACCTAGGTTAGTGGTTCCCAAACATTTTTAGCACCAGGACCTAGTTTTTAAAATGATACTCAATTGGGACCCACCTAGCTTTATGAGACTTTAAAAAAATTTCACCTTACTAGCCACTCAAGCTGCTGTTTTCATCTTAAAAAGATAAAAGGTGGAGTTGGGGTGCTTTCTGGAGCATTTGTTGAGCGCCACATTCATTGGATCAGGACCACCCTGGTGGCCTTGTGATCCCTTAAGCATGGTCTTTGATAGGAGCCGAGGCTCCTTTGCCTTCCCATGAGTAAACACACATGTGCTACTCTGTTCCATTTCCATAGGGCTCAATACATTTTCCTTGTCAGCTGGGGGGGGGGGAGAATACCTTCTGGAGTGCTTTTTGGGGCCTGCCTTAATCAGATGAGGACCATTCTGGTGGTGTTGTGCTCCTCTCGGCCTGCTCATCAAAGTGGATTGAGGCACATTTGCCTACCTTACAAGTAAATACTTACGTGTAGCTCAGTTTAACTTCCCATAGGGCTCAATGAATTTTCCTAGTCAGCTCTCAGCTGTCAGTTTCATGACCCACCAACAATCAGATCACAACCCACCGTTTGGGAAACACTGACCTATGTGATTTGTTTCTGTATAAAGAATAAACCACACCTTACCTCATAGAGCGTATATCCCACCCTCGAATGGCAGTATCATTTGCTGTTGCAACCTGAGTGCAATTATGGTGGGGACTCCATCGTCCAGATGTAAACTTTAACTGTCCTTTTCCTTCCAATGCCACTGAGCTAGACAGCTGTGTGTTAAAAATATAACACCATAACAAATGACCTTGATATTAAATCAACATGAACAAAACAAGAAAAAAGCTACTGTATGAAATGTTTTTACACCTATATAAAGAAAATTACTTAAGAGGTAACAACAAGCAGAACAGCTTGAAACTTAAAAACATGAAATCATTCATATGCCAAATAATAATACCTCCAAATGTTAACATGTACCACTGATGTATTGATATTACACACTAATATTGTCTGTACTAGAAAGAGAAATGTTCTTTAAGTATACATGTACAAAGGGATAAGACTAGAAATATTAAGGGAGGGTCCTTCTGGGACCATAGCTATCCTTCCATAATGGGCAGATCTCTTGTTCCCAGAAAGCAGAGAACATGCAAGAACAGCAAAACATTACTTGTTTGGAGGAAAAAAAAAAGGGGGGGAAGAAACTTTCATAGTCAGGTTGGCTTAGGAGAAAGGTAGGCAGCCTGCGCTACTCTTAACACTCATTCAGGCAGCACAGAGTCCCTGGATGAGACAGGGAGTGGGCTTTGAGAATATGTGCTTCCCTTACTGTGGAAGAGAAGGTGCTTCCCTCACTGTGGAGAGAAGGTAACAAGTGCATCTGCACCCCTTTTGAGTACACACTCCATCTTGTAAGCCTGAGGTTTACAATCTGTGCGCCGCGACGCTCTAGGGAGGTGGAGAAAGCCCCCAGGGGCATTGTGAGGCATCTCAGGGAGAGAAGTGAACATAGGAACTCAGCTGCACGCAGTGGCCTCCCTACTTGCTGCTTTCATGGGAAAAAGTAGCAGCTGCGGCTGTGAATGTGGTGGGTGGGGCAATATGAGATGAGGGGAGTGTGAAACATGGTGGAGAGGGGGTGGTGGAGCCTCCCCGGCCTCAGGCTTACCCCCGGAGAGAGAGGTCGGTGGGCAGCCATTTGGAGAAGGCTTGGCTGGCGAGGAGGCGAGCAGGAGCCTCCTCCATACTGGGAGGGAAGCTTCCGCCCCAGTAGAGAAGGCTCCTGCTCGCCTCCTCGTCAGCCAAGTCTTCTCCAGACCGAGGGGAGTCCAAGGCCAGAGAGGATCCGACTGGCAATCTCACTCAGCGCAGGAATCTTGCTTACTGGTTAATCTCACAGCCCAATCCTATGCATGTCTACTCAGAAGTCCCATTAGAGTCAATGGGGCTTACTCCCAGGAAAGTGTGGATAGGACTGAGCTAACAGTCTGTTCTTAGTCACTGGGGGGGGGGGTGTCCAAATGGCGCAGTCTGCATTCCTCCGTCTAGTCTGGGGGAAGTGGGGTGGCATCTATGAGTGTTTCAGTCAGGGTGTATGTGTGAGCATGCCCCCCACTATCAACTTTGGTGGTGAGTTGTGGTCTCACTCTGTGTCAGCTTAGCCAAGAATCATCACCTCTTTCTCTTCTTCCTTCCACCCTCTCAAAAGAAAAAAAGCCAACTTGATCAGTCAAGCTTTGTCTCCCAAAATGATTAAAAAATAAAAATACACATTACTTTTCAGCCATCCCCTTTTTTCTCCTGACTTTTTTTTTTCTTTTTGGCATCCCACATTGGCTACTACTATAAAATAAACAGCCTCTGGCATCATGATCCTATGCATGTCTAATCAGAAGTAAGTCCCATTGTGTTCAATGAATCTTACTCCCAGGAAAGAATGTTTAGGATTTCAGTCTGGGTCTCTGTTCTCATCAGTTTGCAATAAGCAGAATCACTCAAAACAAAGTATTTTTCTCTCCCAGCAAATTTCTTCACTTCTCCCCTGCTTACAAGAAACAAAAAAGTCCCTTTCCAAAATCCTCCAGGTTTGCTGCTAACAAACCTAGGGTGCTGGCAGCTCTGGCTTCTCTGGTTGTTTGTTCCCTGGTGCCTTCAAATTCACTTTTTCTATGGTTGTTTGTATAATTATAACACCTTCATCCCAATTTTGGAGGTAATTGAAGTGGGGTTATGTAAGCTGCCCAGGGTGCCCTTGGGGAGTAAGGTGGTGTGTGTGTGTGTGTGTGTGTGTGTGTAAATAAATAAATAAATAAATAAATAAATAAATGGGGAGCCATGACCAATGGCCACAGGGATCAGGGGAGCCACAGGCTGAAAATGTTTGAGAACCACTGTTGTAAGCTCAGGGATATGCAAAGAAGTGCAGGATTTCACAATACATTTTTGTTCCACATGGTGACATGAATGCACAAGATTTTCCTAATCTTCCCAATCCACCCCCAGTTAAAATATCATGGGCCATGCAATGTCTTAGCAAACCCAGAAACACAAAATGCCCACAATAATTCTCCAAACAGATTAGGCAAGAAGAGCTGAAGTGCAATGGAGGAAAATACTGCAAACTGATTACTCTGCTACATTTTCTCTGACACATATCAGCATCTGAAATGTCAATATTCCTTTGCAGAACATGAGATTGTTGCACAACATGCAGCTACTGTGACCTTCTATAATCACATCTTCTAATAGCCTTGGTCTGTAGCATTTTGCCTTCAGGGTAATATGTTTGCACATCCATTCAGTAAAATGGACATATACTTCATTTCCTACATTCAAAATGTTTTTAGATGGTCTCACCCAGTATTTTGTTTTGATACTCTATCATCTGACACCTAAATTATTCAACTTTCCCCATTCTTGCTCTTTAAATGGACTTTAAGAACTATATTCATTCCATGTATTTGGTTAAATCAGACAAGAAATTATTTTCTTCACTCTATGCTGTAATCACATCATATCCCAACTGAACAGTTTGATCTCGTTTGGTTAAATTATTCACATAAGAAAAAAAACTTTATGTCCTGAATACTGCAGTCCTTAAATGCAATAACCACTATGATCTAGCAATGCCAAAGAGCATTCAAACTTTTGTATTTGTAGGGCTTTTGCCATCTTTTGAATACAAAGGGGGAATGCTCAATAAGGCCAACAGGGACTTTAAATAGATGTGGGGAGCATTTCTCTTTATGGGCAGATGAAGGGAGAATGAAATTTATATACAAATTTATACCCTGCTTTATCTCCCTCTCATGCATTCACAGCGGCTTTTTGTGGTGTTTTTGGATCATGTCTAATGTTATGGATCATGTCTAATGTTTCATCAATGCCAACAATCAGCGTGTTGTGATGCTGATTTTAACCATTTTAAGAATTGTTTTAAAAATTGAGTAGAGTGTTAAAACCTTTCTGGAACAGATTACCATGACAGAAATATAGTATTTCTGTTAGTTTGTTTTTTAAAATCCCACAATGTCCAGAGCTCTGGATTGCATCCAAAGTCATTATACTATAAAGTGAAATAAGTTGGGTTTAAGCAACAGAGGATGAGGACACAATTTTGGCCAATTGCCCCTTCCTGCTGTAGCTCCCCTGTGTCTCATGCTATCCTTAGAAGATTTGGGGGGAAAATGAGGACTAACTCCAAGCTCAGAGTCAGTACACTCTGAATAACAGATGTTAAGAGGCAACAGCTTGAGAAGAACATCAGCCAACATTTCATGCTTCTGGACTTTCTGTGGCATATGGTTGGCCACTGTAGGAAACAAGATGGTTAACTGCATTGATAGGAGCCTGTAAAGCCCTTCTGAGCTGTAGCAAGATCAGAAAGATAAGAATCATTCTTTGCATGAATGGAAAGTCTGCTATTCACAATAGAAAACCTAGAATACCACCCTCCGAGTTTCCACAACAATCCACACAACAATGCCAGCAACCAAATTCAGCAACCAAAGTCTTAGCAAAGCCTCTCTCTCTTTTCTAAAACAGAACTCCACACTTAAATTTGTGAAGATAGATTTGAAAGTGAGTAGGCAATGCCTCATGGTGAATGAGAAGCTGAGGAGTGGGTGGGTGGAAGGAGATCAGAATTTCTAAAGACTGGAGGTCATCTGTCTATGCCATGCACTGCTCTTTACCCTTCCCCATTATTAGCAAAAGAGGAATTATGCAGAGCAGGTAAATGTATGCAAGTCAGCATAATTTACATAATTAGTACATGTCACAGAACCCAGTTATACTGGTACAAACTTCCCCCCTTTCTTCTTCTATGGTGTTCAGTACATGCAACTTAAACCATAGAAAAACATAATTGCATGGACATGTATAAATACAGTTACATGAAGGGTTAATTTGGACAGTGTTTATTTGGAGGAATGGTGCAGCGAATGAAAAGTGCTACAGTGATGAGTTTCTGTAACTAAATTCTAGCAAAATACATGAAAAAACTCAAGTACTTAATGCTCAGTAGAAAATTCTCTCTTAAGTAGCCTAAACTTGAGACAGAGTGGAGAACATCCCAAAGGAAATGCTTATATTTTATACAGATTGGAATTAAGGCAAAATATGGTAACTTTGAGATTATGAGTGAAAGAGACTGCCTAGGACAGTGAAAGCCTAATTAACATTCAAAGAACCTTAAAGCAAGGCAAGGCAGAGCAGCCCACAGGGAGCAAGAGGAATGGGAAGAAATGCTAAACATGTCTGTAAAAACCTGACACTTCAATCAGACAAAAATGTTGATCACAGCACGCAAACAGACTTTACTCTAGAAAAGGAGCTGGCCAACAGTTGGCAAGGGAGACAGGGAGTAGTAGATTGGACAATTCCATGGAAATTGGCAATAAAGGAGCAACAAAAACTGGCTAGGTGACCAGCAGAAGTGCACCAAGAAGATGCAAACAAATGTTTTGCACCAAAAAAAAAAAAAGACAATTATTCTCCTTGTGAACTGTGAGTAGTTTCTGAAAACGTTTTATGGGTATCAATCAAGTTTCTCAATCAAGTTTTTAACATTTAATAACTTCCCTTATAATACACGGTTTTTCAGAATACTGTTAAAAATATTAGGTATATTAATAGAATCAACACAATACAGATATTAAACTACACACAAATATTAGCCTCATCGCAATTGTTACATTCTTCCTTACCACAGCCTTGCTTGAACTTTCTTGTAAATCCCACAGAAGTAAGTGATTATCAGCCAAAGAAATTAGCCTTTTGCCGTCTCCCATTGGTTCCCATGTGACACTATAAACACATAAATATAACATTGTAACTTTAAGAAATCCAAAATATACTTCTGCATTTATTGTGGTGTAATTTCTACCTTCCACATAACACTGCCATCTTCAGAAGACACCATTCTCAAGTGGATCTGTCTTTCTGCTTTTATCTGTAGAGTGCTATGCATATTGATGGCATCATCTTAATCATGTCATAGATCAAATATTTTATTTTAAAAAAATCCATTCCATGCCTTATAGCAAAAGCTCTCAAAACAGCTTATGGATAGGAATTAGAATGAAACCAAAAAGAATACTCTAACAGGGATAAAATTCTACACACACTTACGTAGAGAGCAAGTTCCATTAAACTCAACGGGACTTATTTCAAAGTAGCCCATGCCTAGAATTACACTGTAAAAACATGACTATGTGACAAACAAATGTATTATTTCCAACCCAGTCCATGATGACTAAATTGATCTGGGTTCAGCCCATCACTCCTCATAATGTAGAAAATGAGATCTTGTTCATCCAGTTGTTTTAAGGTAGCCTTTAACACAACAGTCTGCTATTTCTCATTATTTGGTTTTCTTTGATAAGTCCTCAGCAACTATTTATCTGACTTATCCTCATAAGCAGTAACAATCTATGGTTGAAATATGCTAAAAATGAAGAGGAAACAGCCCCAAATAATGAAGTACTTCTTGTGTTGGTTTCATTTGAAAACAAGGGATGCTATATTCACCAGCAAAGAAAAGCTACTCAAGAAGTTGCTACCAGACATACAATTTCCACTGTTGGGTGTTCGGGTTTTTTTGTGTTTTTTTTAAAGGTGAATGTGTGTCTATGTATATTCACAACCCTCTATCACAATGTTTCCCAAACATTTTAGCACTGGGACCCATTTCTGATCTCCCAGTACAAATGGTCTCTTCCCCCACAACCTTCCCCTGTTACTCACCCAGAGGAGAAGACCAGCTGTTCGCTGGCCATTCAGGCACCCTGGCAGGGGCCAATGCTTCCTGGCCCGTCCAGTACAAGGAGTCACAGCCACAGGACATGGCCAGACTTTGCACCAGAAGCATCAGTCAGGTAGCACTCTAATGTTCCTTGTGCCATGGCAGCTGCTGCCTGGCCCACTCAAGCTCATTCAGGAGTAGGAGCAGTTGGTGTGGCAGGCCCAGAGTGAGCCTACAGCCTGCTAAATGCTCCTATGAGTTCGTGACCAATCAAAAACCAGCTTGCAACCCATAGTTTGGGAACTGCTGCTCTATCAGTATCTGGGGTACATGGGTTTTTTAAAATACAAAATGAAATAAGAGAAGCAGCAGCACCCAGGCTAAGAAAAAAGAATTTAAAAAAATCTCTTTTTTTTAGCAATTTAGGTAAGAAACCAGACATTTTAAATTATCTACCCTAATTCTGTTTGGTAAGATAAACACTTCTGCATATTTTTTGAAAATGTTGCCATGCATAATAGTTGGATACCTATAATTTAAGTGACATACGTTGCTAAGGAACATAAGGTATATGAAAAAAACACAAGGGTGTTTTTTGCTTCTAGCCCATGATGGAATCAGTTTGGAACTGCCACCAATAAAAACCATCTGAAACATACATACAAAATGCTTGTGATTCAGCATGGAAGTACACATTATGAAAGTAAGATAGGATTTTGTTCAATTATTTGATTTAGTGATACTGGAAATCATTTTCAAACGTCATTTCTGTGGGTTCCAATTCTACTGCCTTTCATTTATATTAAAATATGTGAAGAGGAGGAGAGCAGCATCAGCCTTAAAGTTCTTAAAAAGGGAACATTATTGCATTTTTTATTTTTACTGAGCTGGAGGAAAAGGTGTTAAAAACCTGACAGAACGAGTGCTAATTAGAAGGAAGTATAACTCAACCGACACACCTTGAAAAGATCTAAGAGTGTTCAATCTGTCCTTGCAAGATGGACATTTTATTTCATTGCTAATTTATTTTATTGGATCTCATAGTTCATTCTTTTATAGATGCAACTGTAGCAATCCTTCAAGATTTATGGTGAAAATGAAGGTTACTGTTCTTTTTTATATATATAAAATAATTCTCTTAGACTATAGTTACCTGTACTTGTAAATTATAACATGGGGAATGCCAAACACACATCAACTTACTTATAGGGCAGAGAAAACTTTGTTTTGGAAGGAGTACTCAAATAGCCTAATTTTTAAACCTCCTACCATGGATTTTTTTAAAAAATCTGCAGCAAACTCCTTGCAATTATGATAGGATACATATTAAAACATTAAAGTCAACTCCATGCTCCTAGTGACTTTCTTCCCCCCCCCCCCCGGATTCAGTAGCTAACTCACCAATACTACTCCAATAAGAATCTCTTGGGACCAAGTTTTATGGTGAAAATGAAAAGCTGTAATTTATGCATGGGGTACCATGTCATAACTCCACTATGCTCCATGACAGCCTAGATGTTGAAGCAGCAGCACCCAGGCTAAGAAAAAAGAATTTTAAAAAAATCTCTTTTTTTTTAGCAATTTAGGTAAGAAACCAGACATTTTAAATTATCTACCCTAATTCTGTTTGGTAAGATAAACACTTCAGCATATTTTTTGAAAATGCTGCCATGCATAATAGTTGGATACCTATAATTTAAGTGACATACGTTGCTAAGGACATGTACATGTTATGAAGCCTCTCTTAGGTTGGATTGGTTGACTGCCATTATTAGAGGAAGGTCCAGGAAGTGCTAACCTTCCTTCTACCTAGGAGATTATAAGTGCTGAACAAATTTGTATAGCCTATCAGGATATACTGTCAACTGTACAAAGTGAAACTACAATGAAAAAAGAGTTCATCATTTTGGAGGAATTAATAATGACAGGAAAGCCAGAAATTTTCTAGAAACTGGAAGGGACAAAAGTTCAGAGGCAGAGCAACTACTCTGCATGCAAAGGATTCCAGGATCATTCTCTAGCATCCCAAACAAAAAGGATCCAAGATAGGAAGGCTGGAAAAGACCTCCACATATGATCAGGAAGACTGAGTTAGTTAGCATAGACAGCCTTGATACAGATAGCCCAATTCAATGAGAAGGCAGTTTCTTCTGTATATTCATATAGAAAGTAATTTATTAATAACAATTCTTCCATAAATTACACAGTGTTTACAATTAAATGTTTGCCTACGTCTAGAACTTCCTGTATGTAGAAAGCTACCATGTCAGCTAGAATCCTTCAGAGCAGAAAGTCTTCTATCAGGTAATGCAGCGATTTTCAACAGCTGTGCGGCTAATGGTCCAGATATGTGCACTGGAGTTTGGGGGAGGGTCATTCATTAGTAGGGCCATTGAGAAATGTGAGCCACCTATCAGCAGTGTGTTGTGCCTTGTCAATTGTCAAAAACTGATGGAATGGAATGCCATGACAATTTGAGTGCTTTGTTATTGTGCCATGAGAAAAAAGGTTGAAAATCACTATGGTAATACTTCATCTGCTCCAGCCCCCTAGGGAAGCTCTAACATACTTTTTCTGAACATGCAGATCAGCTTGTACCTGACCAACAGCAGCAATTTTTATAATTTTGAGAAAAATCCTCAAACAAAATATATAAACAATATATTCTGCTCCTCTTGATAATTGACTGAATCAAGGTTCCAGCACAAGACTAGGATATATAGATTCTGCTAAACATTTGCCCCTCCCTGTGTCCACTGACATTCAACATATATCTGCCTAGATTATGACATAAAGTTTTAGAAGCAAGACATTTTCAAAGATTATGTGATTATTATTCAATTTTTTTCTAGAGATATACAAAGGACCTGCTATATTTTGGATCCTGAGAATTTTCTGATGACCAAGATGAGAAATCAGAGATTTCCTGGAAAATAAAATCCTGAAGAGAAACAGGAAAGAAGGCCCTATTGTGATGTGCTTGTATAAAAAGATAGCAAAAGCCAAGCATTAGATACCCAAGAATAAGATGAAGATGAGGGAAGGAGGAAAGGGAAGAGTAAAAATGAAAGGTGGAGTTAAATTGGTCCAAGGTTTGAGAAGACAGCTTATACCAAATTCTGAAGGCAATAACTTGGCATGAACAGATACTGGCAGAAGAATTTGGTAAGGACATGTTGATTAGATGCAGCAAGAGAGAATATGATAAAAAAAATGTATCAGAAAAAGCCAGTCATGGTGAAAACTCATATATTGAAGAAAAACTTATTTTTATATAATTTTGTATTCTTAGGTGGATTTTATTAAGCATTGTAAGCCACCTTTTGACAGGGAACAATTAAATATATTACATACATGGGAGATAAGTTGAGGGGAGGGAAGAGTTAATAATTGAAATGAATAAAATATTTGCAAGAACTATAAGTGTTAGTTGGAAAATCTTATTATAATACTTTCAAAAGCTTGAGAGAGCTGGAAAGTTCATCTGAAGTGAACTATAGCAAAAAAGTACTTGCTTGCACCTACACAGCTGTGGATTCCAGCCAGTTTTGGCATCTGGATTCACTTTTGGGATCAAACTACGGACAATTCTGGGCCTCCACAGCAGTCAGGTTCCTGGAAAAACCCAGTGGATACTGAATGTGTGAATATGGAATCCTTGATCCTATAGGATCAGCGGGGTTGGGGGGAAATCAATCTGGCATAAACACCTTCAAAATGGCCACTGTGAGATTCAAAATGGCTGCTGTGGATGCTGGGATTGCTTCAGAATAGCCTACTGTCAGAGTGGCCACTGACAGGTGAGAACAGACCGCAAACGGTGCAAGGTAAGCCACACTTTGACCCAAGGACAAGCAAATCTGCAGGAACAGAGTGTGCAGACACCAAGATCTGACTGAATATGTTACTTTAAGCCCATCATCAGAGCAAGAAAACTTAACTTTTCTTTGCTAAACTGAACTACAGGGAAAGCAGGAGGTAACTGCGGCATGGGAGGAGTTTAATCCTTTGCCCCTGCCACAGTCTCAAACTGGATCTGCCTCCTTGCAGATCCTATTTAGTTAAGAAAAGTTAAGCACATCAGCTCTGAGGACATAGCACATAGTTTGGTTTTCACGTCTTGTAACTGGGTATGTTTTGGGAAGTTTAATTTAGCAGTATGTATTTAAAGTATAGTGACTACATGCATGCCTAATAAGCAAGCCTGTTCCCTAGTGATAAGCAACACACCTTGATGCCTGATAGATATTAAAGCAATATAGAAAACTTACTAGTGGTGAGTGAGCAATGGAACATTTCAGAGCCCAATCCTATGCAAGTCTACTCAGAAGTATGTCCCATTATAATTAGAGGAACTTACTCCCAGGTAAGTGTGGATAGAATTGCAGCCTTAGGGCCAATTCTGAACTTAGCCAGCAAGGGTGCTGGGTGCCATAAAAGCTTGTTTTCGGGACCTAGTGAATAAGGAGTGCTGGCACTGGGCCCATGTCAGTCAGTAAATGGGCCCAGCACCGGTAGGGGGTAAGTTCAACCGCTGAGCAGTGGTATGGCCTCTGGGAGGTGGGAAAAGGGTGGAATGAAGGAGGGGGGAGGAACTGGGGCAGGAGGGCAGCAGGATCAGTGGAGCTCTGCTCTGCTGGATCCTGAACACTACATCAGGCCAGAAGGCCCAAGACGGAGTCTGTCAACTCTGCACCGCTATGACCAGTGCTTTTTTTGTGAAAAAAAGGTGCAGGAACTCACAACTTGTTAATCTTTTATTTATTTATTTATAAACCATTTTTTATTGGAGAAATAAAATATGTTTATGTGCTTCCCCCCTAAAGATCAACTTACTTCTGAGTAGACATGCATAGCATTGGGCTGTCAATCTCCACATCCCCTTCCCCCAGCTACTTTTTCTACACATGGGGAAAAATACTGTACAGGTGCACTTGTAGCATGTAGTATGTAGTGTGGCACTACTTCGAAGAGAGGAAGCAGTGAATGGATTCCAAAAAATGGCTTACATGAGTTCCATGTAGTAAAATTACTCTAAGCAACTGTGGGAGTAAGAACAAAAAAGGAATTCTTACATGAGAGGGATCCTTAGGTGCACACAGAAACAGCTACTTTTGCAAACAAGCGATTAAATATGGTTTAATTCAGGTATCAGAATACTCTGTGTCTTTGGGAAGGCACTTGGTATGCAATTGTATGTTCTCTGCTGCCCTGAGCAGCTGCTGTGCATTGCTGGAGAGGAGCTACAAATGCTGGCTGGCAGAGGGCATGCTTGTGAGGGAAGGACGAGGAAGATCTCTGGCAAGGCTGGACAGCATGTTGTACACACATAGAATCCCTTTTCACCTGCCCTTAGCATGTGAAAACGGGTGCAGATATATCTCTCTGCCAGGTTTAAGAGCCCAATCCTAGGTATGTCTACTCTGAAGTAAGTCTCATTCTAGTCAATGGAGCTTACTCCCAGGAAAGTGCCTAGGATTGCAACCTAAGAGCCCAATCCTATGCATGTCTACTCAGAAGTCCACTTTAGTGAATGGGGCTTACTGTGGATAGGATGGCAGCCTTAGAGTCCAATCCTGTGCCTGTCTATTCTGTCTCTGTTTTGCTCCCTGCCCTCCTGGAATGCCTCCGAAGGGGAGGGGCCCCTGCAAAAAGGTGCCGGAACTCCATCCCCCCGCGTTCCATTAGAAAAAAAGCCCTGGCTATAACAGCCAGTGCAGACTTGAGAAGCCCCATTGCAGGGAACTCCAGCTGCTCCCCGGCACTTATGGAAACAGCGGTAGCCACTTTAGTGTTGCTGCTCCAGTGGGAGCCAGGAAGCTCAGGATTGGGCTGTTAGTGGCTTTACTTGATTTCTGTGATATCTTTCTCTTCTCAAAATGGCTGCAAATCCATGTTCAGTGAATGAGACAGGTCTAGAGGAAAGGGGAGGGCAGTTGATTGAATGAAGTGGGCCTGGCACTGTAAACAATGCCCTCCTTTCACTGCAAACAGGACACAAACATGAGGAACACAACAAGGCAGAAAGTGGTTCAATACCGGTATAAACTGAAATATTGAGGCTAATTGAAAAACCAAGCTGGGTGGAATAGGGGTGGGAAGTGCACGTTCTTTGTATGCAGAAGGCCTCAATATCTAGCATCTCCAGATAGGACTGAAAAGGATTCCATCTCATCTCCCCGCTCTCCTCCCATGGAGACAACTACAGGTGGATCCTCGTTATTTACGAGGATTTCGTTCCTGGAACCAATGCAAATACAGTACCTAATTTCATGTGAAACCAAATCATGCAAAATTCGGGGTCCACCCAGCTCCGAACGCGACCGGAGCCTTCCTCCAGTTGCATTCGGAACTGTTCTGAGGCCTGTGGAGGCCACACACAGCCTCCAAGGGCCTCAAAATGACCTCTGGAGGTCCTAGAAGAGCACTTCTGGTTATCGCCTAAGACCAGATGTGCCCTTCGAGGACCCCCGGAGGCCTTTCTGAGGCTCGTGGAGTCTGTGGAGTCCCTCCATGGCCCTCAGCTGAGCTTCCGGAGGGCTCAGGTGGGGCCAAGTCTGGCTCCATGCAGTCCTGGGGACCCATGTTGAGCCAGATTTACGAACAGAAATTCCGCAAATAAAGAGGCTCTACCTGTATACTTACCAGAGTTTTTGGACAGCCATGTGGAAGAGATTGCCCACAAGAGATCACTCAAATCTATTACAGGGATAACTAAGGATTTATTTGGTCGCAATGCAACATGAAAAAAGTCAGGAGCTTCCTCTGCTAGGCTACCTTATCTTCTTGCTGGTTACCTCAGTTCTGTCAATTAGTGGGGCCTTCCCCCCCCCCCATTTACTAGCATGGTAAGTAAGTATGTCACAGTCTAGGGCTGAAAGTGCTTTGGAAAGGCCCCGTGATCTGCCACAAGGTTGAGAAAAGTCTTGGTGCCAGGCTTCCTGCAACACCCTTAGGCCTTTCCCTCGTCAAATTCATAAGAACAGCCCTGCTGGATCAGGCCATAGACCCTTCTAGTCCAGCTTCCTGTTTCTCACAGTGGCCCACCAAATGACCCAGGGAGCACACCAGATATCAAGAGACCTGCATCCTCGTGCCCTCCCTTGCATCTGACATAAAATTCCTGCGGGGCCAGTCCAGGTCTTCCCCAAGTATGTTCCTGCTACCCAGCCTCTCCAATTCTCTTCTTTCCTGGCTTTCTTCCTTCAGTCTCTCAGACTCTTGCATGGTTCTACCACTTCCTCCCTCTTACCTTGCCTTTATTCCTTATCCTCTGTACCCCTTTGAACCAGTTCACCTTCTCTCCCTGTCCTTTCCTCCTCTAGTTCCTGCCTTTTGCCTTCTGTCCTCTTGCCTCTTCTATTCCTCTTTCTTCATTTTATCTGCCTCCATTCATTTGTTCCCCTCATCTATTCTACTCTCCTTCCATCCCTTCACCTCCTTTCCCCTTGAGCCAGATGTCGATGGACAAATGGTCAACTCAGTACAAAGTGGTTTTCTATGACTGGATTGTGCATAGTGTGTCAGATTAAATATGCTGTAAACTGTCTCTAAAAGGAAAGCAGTCGGTGGCTGGTAAGGACTCAGCTCTTGGGTGGGTGGGCATTAAGAGCAAATTAAAGTTAGTCCACCCCAATACTATTTCCTTGTCTGTAGCAGTATAAAAAAACTACATAACATAAAAAATTCCTTCATCAGTTCATACCCTGCTAGGTAGCCCTGATAATACACTATGGGCAGCTGACAATCACTATTAAAGGGAAATGTAAAACGCCTTATTTGATGAGATTCTGCTATGTATTATTTTTAATTCTTGATAGTAAAGCATCTACTTTCTTACTGCAACATACCAGTAAAATAAAACTGGGTACTTACAGACATTACTTACTAAGACAAACAGATCAAACATATTGGAGTATGTGATGCTCAGGAGCCAAATAAAGAACAAAGATTTATAAGTTAACAATTCCACAACTGTATAGAAGTACAGTATCGGCTGATGTGCATCAGAGAGTGAATATATATAAATATTTGTACACACACAAGAATGAACTAGGTAAAGACTGACTGTTATGTTAATATGCATTTGCAGGACTAATACTTTTTAAAGTCCTGAATTTGCTAGGAATTTAAAAAAAAAACACAACAGGCAATTTGTACTGAGTCAGTACTCCTTTTAGAAAAGTATACATTTAAGTGTTAAAAGTCCAAAATCTAATATTAAGCATGTAATGAACAGCATGGGTCTATCCTTCACATTTTTTCCCGGGACTATAAAATATGCAGAATCCTACCCAGCCATATTGCCATGGGCTGTGTTGTCAAGGTGACAGAGTAGCTCCAGGGTTTGAGTGTTGCTTGATGAATCATCAGGGGATTCATGACTGCCGGATTCCAATTCCTTCGGCATCCTCCAAACAGCCGCACATGTCATGACTTTACTGTCTGAAGCTAAGGAACAGAGGATAATGTTAACAGATCACAGTATGGGTGGGTGGGTGGGTGGGGAGACATTCTGATATTCCGTACATCAGTATTTTTGCAACCATAGGCATGGTACACCACATCTGCGATTTATAATATTTAAATAATTCTACTGAGCTTTACACTAAGAATTCAGCACACAGGGAAAAAAGACTGCACAGGCTGCAAGCAAGCAAACTGTTTAATGCAGAACCCATAATTAGCAAGATTAAATTCACATTTCTATATTGTAGAGCCAGAAACATTCTGACAATGACATTCTGTTCAGGTACTTTTCCAGAGCTGTTTCTCATATGTCCATTTCAATTAATACTGAAAATTACAGTGGTCTCTTGCCGAGGATACGATTTTTCACCTTAATGGCAATAATGAAGACACAATTTTAAGGGCTTCCTCCCTGGATTTCCTAGGTTGTCTTTATGCATACATGGCACTAAATCACCTCTTCTACAAAGAAATGCATTTTTAAAGCTCTATATACTTTTAAAGCCAGTCTTTCAGTTCCTTTAGTACAAAATTCAAAAGATCCAAGTGAAAAATCCCCTAGTTTATTGACCCTCAAACTTTCCAGATCCAGCTTCAGATTTATCAGTAGCCACTTACAAACTCATGAAGCTGCCTTCTATTAACCTAACAATTAGTCTAGCTCAGTATTGTCTACTACACTGATTCTCAGCAGCTCTTTGGAACTTCAGGCAGGTATCTTTCCAATCTGTCAGGAGTGCCAAGAAGGGGAAGGGGTCTCTTGCCCATTGCCTGGGCCCCTACTTGGGCAGCAGCCTATATAGGGCCTCCAGGGCCATGCCCACCTGGCTTATCCCCTAGGGGCTCTCTTCCTTCTTTCCCCCTTGGGCTACAGAGCGGCAGCAGGGAGAGGTTTTACAGGCCCATATGCCTCAGCCTTGGGTCTTTCATCAGCCTCATAGGGTTCTGGACCCTCCAGCTCTCAGCAAGTTCCTTCTCATCCCTGGCTTTCTCCTCAAATTCCCCTGGCCTTAGCTGGTCCCTCCCACATTCCTGGCCTCACCCACCCAGGTTGGTCACCTTCTGGGTCCTAAGCTGCCTCTCCTTGGAGGCGGAAGAATTCTGAGAATACTTGCCATGACTTGCTGTAGGAGCACTCTGCCAAATGGCCCATGTCCTGACCTGCTGAGGTTTTTCCAGCCTCTCCCAGCCTGTACCTGGCCCTGGCCCCACCAGGCAGATCACCTGCGGATTTGGTAAGACCGGTCCCAGACACTATTACCACCTAGGGATGTCCCCCTTGCCTGTGGATGTTCAATTCCTTACATAGGGTTGAACCTATTATTAATTATTATTAACAGTATTTATATATCGCTTTTCAACTAAAAGTTCACAAAGCGGTTTACAGAGAAAAATCAAATAACTAAATGGCTCCCTGTCCCAAAAGGGCTCACAATCTAAAAAGATGCAAATGAATACCAGCAGACAGCCACTAGAACAGACAGTGCTGGGGTGAGGTGGGCCAGTTACTCTCCCCCTGCTAAAAAAAGGAGCACCCACTTGAAAAAGTGCCTCTTACCCAATTAGCAGGGGTAAGAACCTACACACTTCTCCATACAAATATGTACTCTACAACTGACCTACAGCTCCTTAAAACATCAAAAAGGAGATACACACATTAGCTAGATATAGACATACACTGCAGATGTTCTTGCATAATTAAAACAGCAGGTGAGGAAGAGAATTGCAAGGTAATGGTTCTCGGAAGGTGAGAGGATGGACTATCAGGGATGGCAAGGATAGACTTCCTTGCTATCAGGAAGGATATATGAAAGATACAAGACACTGGAGACTCGGGCCTAGAAAGCTTTGTGTTCATGTAACTGTGTGCTGTTCTACAGTTTAAATGACAGTTTGTAGAATCCAAAAGCCGTAGTGTGTTACATTTGTGTCTTAAGTGTCCTGGTAAGCTGTTCCTTATGCTCCTGCAGAATAAATGACACAATGATTACCATCCTGATATACGAATGTTTTTAACGCTTGCTGTTAAATGTAGTACAAGGTGAGAGATTAAAAAAAAATTAGTGAAAAGTATAAAGAACAAGCAGGATAGTACATAAAAGCCTGCCTTTGGTAAAGGTTACAACAAACCTACTATCATTAGCATCAAATACAAATGGCCTTAGTTTAGCTTAAAGATAAGGGCCTCTAGCCATGACTTAAAATGACCACCTACATATATAGTGACTGATTTTAACCTGCTGATTAAAATTGGTTTAAAAGATTTTTATCCGATTTTTTCTATGCTGAAGCAAGTGTTCAAGGTGGCTTACATTTCAGATTAAAATATACAATAAATAAATCAATAAAATCATAATAAGGGAACACAACCAATTGGAGGAGAGCAACTATTTATAGCCAAAGGACTACTACAGAGGCACATGGGGCAGACAGAAAACGTTTTTATTAAAATTAACAACAGTGTACACACTCCTCCTATTGCAACATGAGCAGAGAGTGTGGACATACACTGACTGTATTAAGCACCATTAGTAAACAAATATTTCTCTCATTTATTCCCACCAGCCCCAAGTGAAGAAGGTTAAAGAGACCATGACTTGCTCAAGGTAGTCCAAAGAACAAAGAAGGGAGTTTTACTGAAGTCTGTAAACATGCAAGCCCAACAAACTCTAATGAATTATATCAGTGTTTCTCAAACTGTGGGTTGGGACCAACTAGGTGGTTCCCCATTCATTTTAATATTTTATTTTTAATATAATAGACTCGATGCTACCATGGTATCTGACTGCATTTGGACAAATGTTACAGATCTATACTTTTAATAGGCTATTTTGTATGGTTGGCAACCTTCAGTCTCAAAAGACTATGGTATAAGCCTACAGCACTCGGTATTCCCAGGCGGTCTCCCATCCAAGTACTAACCAGGCCTGACCCTGCATAGCTTCCGAGATCAGATAAGATCAGGCATGTGCAGGGTATTTTTTTGTATATGTTTTTAACAATGATAGCAAATGGGACTTATTCCTGAGTAAGTGTGGGTAGGATTGCAGACTAGGATTGTTAAAAATTTTCCTGCTTGGGTCTGGACAGATTCTCATTCTAAAAAGTGGGTCCCGGTGTTAAAGTTTAGAATCACTGAACTAAATTATTTAAGTACAGCCAAATCATAAGATGAGAGCAAGCAAGTCAAATGCGTATCAATAATCTGTTGTAGTCCTCCATGAGATAAGTGCTTAAGTGAATATCCTTATCATATATGTAGATATTGTGAAGCACTAAAAAAAACTATACAAGGGGGAAAGTTTAATTTTATTTTGTGAAGTACAAAATATATCTACTCAGCTAGCATCATAATAAAGCAGAAGAAAAAATACAGTCTATAGGCTACCCAGAATATCTTCTCTTACAGAATAGAATCACTTTAACAGGTTCAGTCATAGGGTTTGGGCATCCATTTGGTCCCTTTTCAATAAATTGTTGTGATCTGAAAAAGCACTTGGAATCACACAGTCTACTATCCATTTGCTCTCCCTTGTCTTTCATAGCAAAGATCAACACACAAGAGAGATGATCAGCTGGATCCAGTGTGTCATACATGCTTGTTGATGGGGTGGGGAGGTGGGATGAACCTTGCTGTCTTTAAAGGAAATAATCATGCAGCAGTTCTTAAATAAGTTCTCATTGGACCATGTGGACTGTTGCATTAGTCAGCCAGTTGTCAATATCCCCTTCCTGAGCAAGGTGCTTAAGTGGGTGGTGGCAAGGCAACTCTAAACCGTCTTGGATGACAAAGATTATCTGGATTGATTTTAATCTGGTTTAAGGTTGAGATTTGGTTCAAAACTGCTTTGGACACATTGATACATTGGGAAAAGGAGAGAGGAGGTGCAATTCTGATAATTTTCTTGAACACTTCAACATCCTTTGACAATTCTATCCTTCTACACTGGCCAGAGTAGGAACTGGTAGCACTTGCTGAAGTCAGGCAAATGGTGATCAAGAATGGGCCATTTGTGTGGTGGCGTCCCAACTGTGGTATGTCCTCTTAGGTCCACATGCCTGAAATTTATGCTGGTGATAACATATCAGACCAACATTTCCATATAAGCAAGTTCAAGACTAATAGACAAAAAACGGATGCACTCATTTGTTGCCTTAAAAATACTTGGGTCCTGCTTCAATACAGACAAATAAACACAGGTTCTTGTCGCGCTTTTCCACCAAGCATCATTCTTCTTGTACACTTGGAAATGGCCACCATATATCCAAGAACAAGAGACAGAAGAACCCAGAAGAGGTGACTAATGTTATAGTACTTTGCTATTCAATACCAATGCCAAATTGATACCCTAATTTTTGGACAAATTCAAGAAGATTCCACTAAAGAAACAACTTGGAAACTATTTCTGCAACGGCTAGACAGAACTCTCACTTTCAAAGTACAATAGCGGCTAATTATATCAAGATCATGCTTATTTGCAGGCATAAGACAGTCTGTTGAGTAGGAAGGTATCAGGTTTTCACATTTTGCAAACCTGGCTGTCATTTCTTAGAATCTAGCAAATGCCACTCCCTCTCCACTGAGAGTGCTGACACATGATGTATTTAGGGTGCACACAAAACGTGTAAGGTATACCTGAAGGTATAAGAGGAGCTTATCTTTTCAAAACTCATTTTAATCTTCACCCACTTAGAGGGTCACATACCTATTTGGGGTGGTTTCTAGGTTTGTTTCCATTTTTCTGAGCTTCCATCTTAAGGAATACCCTGAATTGTCTAAGTTCATTTACAGACATTCCAAAATGGCATACAGTATTGGCAACCTTCAGTCTCGAAAGACTATGGTATCGCGCTCTGAAAGGTGGTTCTGGCACAGCGTCTAGTGTGGCTGAAAAGGCCAATCCGGGAGTGACAATCCCTTCCACACTGGGAGCAAGTGCAGTCTGTCCCTGGTCTGTCTCCCTGGCTATGGGCCTTCCTTTTTTGCCTCTTTGCCTCAGACTGCTGGCAAAGTGTCTCTTCAAACTGGGAAAGGCCATGCTGCACAGCCTGCCTCCAAGCGGACCGCTCAGAGGCCAGGGTTTCCCACTTGTTGAGGTCCATTCCTAAGGCCTTCAGATCCCTCTTGCAGATGTCCTTGTATCGCAGCTGTGGTCTACCTGGAGGGTGCTTTCCTTGCATGAGTTCTCCATAGAGGAGATCCTTTGGGATCCGGCCATCATCCATTCTCACAACATGACCGAGCCAACACAGGCGTCTGTTTCAGCAGTGCATACATGCTAGGGATTCCAGCACGTTCCAGGACTGTGTTGTTAGGAACTTTGTCCTGCCAGGTGATGCTGAGAACGCACTGGAGGCAGCGCATGTGGAAAGCGTTCAGTCTCCTCTCCTGTTGTGAGCGGAGAGTCCATGACTCGCTGCAGTACAGAAATGTACTCAGGACGCAAGCTCTGTAGACCTGGAACTTGGTATGTTCTGTCAGCTTCTTGTTGGACCAGACTCTCTTTGTGAGTCTGGAAAACGTGGTAGCTGCTTTACCGATGCAAAATGGCATATTATAGGAAGATCACAGAGCCTCCTATGACGGTTGTGGAGTCCTGTAAATGCAGTGCTTTCATAACTTCTTCTATGAGAAGGGAAATACAAAGCAAACATAATGGACAATGGTTGTGTGTACATTTATTTATTTGAAATACTTCCTATGCACTTAGAAAGCATCAATTTAAATTAATTTTCAGATGTCACTTCTATCACTTTCTGCTGCCGAAACTTCTGTTTTTCAGGACAACAAAATTAAATAGCTTGATATATTTAGACACGTATTTAAATTATCACAGTCAAGATCAAAAGAACCACAGTCAATACCATTTGTCCAATGGGGTTTCTCAATCAACAAGTCACTGTGCCACATGGCAAACCACTTTTGCAACTCTAACTCATGAGATCAATTTGTGATGTAGTGCAGAGGTTGACTATTCAAAGAAACAAAGTCCAAAACATTCAATGGGCAAGGGACAAGCCTTGATGCACAGCAAAAAGAATTCCTTGGATCCCAGACCACATACTTTAGCCCCATAATGGTCTACTATCATTGCTAACAAATGACAAGGGCCTTTGGGTTGTTTCCTAATGTGCTTCTTCTGAAAATGGAAGCAACCAAGTCTGTACAAGGAGAGACAGCAATTTTTTCTAAACTCTCCTTCCCTCTGCAGTGCCCTGTGACCTCTCAAATATCTGCCCCTGAGGGTTGATGGACCCCCAGAAAATTGCTGCTCCCCCCCTGCACAAACAGACCTTTTTCCATAAATGTGAAGTACTTACAAAAAAGAAGTATTTAGGATACAATTATTTCTATGCTTACGTTTTCCTTTCACTCACATTCTCTAGAACAGAATGTGTTCCTTCCGTAAATGATAGTCTTGCCCTAATGAAGAGAATAAAAAGGAACATAAACTGGGGCAAAAGAAATGTAAGAAGGTGATACGGGAGGCCGAGCGAGACTATGAGGAACGCATGGCCAGCAACATTAAGAGGAATAATAAAAGCTTCTTCAAATACGTTAGAAGCAGGAAACCCACCAGAGAAGCAGTTGGCCTTCTGAATGGTGAGGGAGGGAAAAGGGAGATAAAAGGAGACTTAGAGATGGCAGAAAAATTAAATGAGTTCTTTGCATCTGTCTTCACAGCAGAAGACCTTGGGTAAATACCGCTGCCCAAACAGCCCCTCCCGACCAAAAAATTAAGTCAGATAGAGGTTGAAAGAGAAGATGTTTCAGACCTCATTGATAAATTAAAGATCAATAAGTCAATGGGCCCAAGACCCAAGAGTTATTAAGGAATTAAAGAATGAAGTTGCTGATCTCTTGACTAAAATATGCAACTTGTCCCTCAAAAGGGCCATGGTGCCAGAGGATTGGAGGATAGCAAATGTCACACCAATCTTTAAAAAGGGAAAGAGGGGGGACCCAGGAAACTATAGGCTAGTCAGCCTAACATCTATATTGGGTAAGATAGTGGAATGCCTCATCAAAGATAGAATCTCAAAACACATAGACGAACAGGCCTTGCTGAGGGAGAATCAGCATGGCTTCTGTAAGGGTAAGTCTTGCCTCACAAACCTTATAGAATTCTTTGAAAAGGTCAACAAGCATGCGGATGTGGGAAAACCCGTGGACATTATATATCTGGACTTTCAAAGGGCGTTCGACACGGTCCCTCACCAAAAGCTACTGAAAAAACTCCACAGGGAATTAGAGGGTAGGTCCTCTCCTGGATTGAGAACTGGTTGAAGACCAGGAAACAGAGAGTGGGTGTCAATGGGCAATTTTCACAGAGAGGTGGAAAACGGTGTGCCCCAAGGATCTGTCCTGGGACCAGTGCTCTTCAACCTCTTCATAAATGACCTGGAGACAGGGGTGAGTAGTGAGGTGGCAAACTTTGCAGATGACACCAAACTTTTCTGAGTGGTGAAGACCAAACGTGATTGTGAGGAGCTCCAGAAGGATCTCTCCAAACTGGCAGAATGGGCAGCAAAATGGCAGATGCATTTCAATGTCAGTAAGTGTAAAGTCATGCACATTGGGGCAAAAAATCAAAACTTCACATATAGGCTAATGGGTTCTGAGCTGTCTGTGACAGATCAGGAGAGAGATCTTTGGGGGGGGGGGGTTGGACAGGTCGACCCAATGTGCGGCAGCAGTAAAGAAGGCCAATTCTATGCTTGAGATCATTAGAAAAAGTATTGAGAACAAAACGGCTAATATTATAATGCCGTTGTACAAATCGATGGTAAGGCCACACCTGGAGTATTGTGTCCAGTTCTGGTCGCCATATTTCAAAAAGGACATAGTGGAAATGGAAAAGGTGCAAAGGAGAGCGAATAAGATGATTACTGGATTGGGGCACCTTCCTTATGAGGAAAGGCTACGGCGTTTGGGCCTCTTCAGCCTAGAAAAGAGATGCCTGAGTGGGGACATGATTGAGACATACAAAATTATGCATGGGAAGGATAAAGTGGATAGAGAGATTGTTGTGGAGGGTAGGAGTTTCCAGCAGAGCAATATAGATGGCTGCGCAGCAGAAACTTGAAGCCAATGTTCAAGGCTGTCCCACAGGAGGCACGACAGTTGCAAATAACCACTCCAAACAGAAGGCTGGGTTCCACCACCAAGGTATATTTACAGGAGATATTTACAGCAACATAGCAGACAGCAAAGCTGGTCAAACAGACAAACACACGTCCAGCTCCACAATCTCCTATGCCCCCCGGGGAGAGTTTGTTTGCAGGCCTGCTTTATACATACGGCCACGCCCAAACTCAGGTGCACGGGGTTTGCACTTAGTAGCACCTGCCACTTAGATACATGGAGCACAACAGAATTAAACATCCACAGGCTACATCAGATACAGTGCCTGTATCTTTTCTCCTGTGCACAAGACCTGAGGGATTTCATAGCTTGCAGACCTCAACAGAGATACTCTTTACACTCTCACATAACACCAGAACCAGGGGACATCCACTAAAATTGAGTGTTGGAAGGTTTAGGACAGACAAAAGAAAATATTTCTTTACTCAGCGTGTGGTTGGTCTGTGGAACTCCTTGCCGCAGAATGTGGTGACGGCATCTGGCCTGGCTGCCTTTAAAAGGGGATTAGACAAGTTTCTGGAGAAAAAATCCATTACAGGTTACAAGCCATGATGTGTATGCGCAACCTCCTGATTTTAGAAATGGGCTATGTCAGAATACCAATGCAAGGGGGGGGGGCACCAGGATGCAGGTATCTGGTGTGCTCCCTGGGGCATTTGGTGGGCAACTGTGAGATACAGGAAGCTGGACTAGATGGGCCTATGGCCTGATCCATATGTTCTTATGTTCTTAATGCCAGGATAGGCCTCTGTGCAATTATGTTCTATAATAAAGTAAATGCAAGCATAGGTCCAAACTACATTTTGGCAGGCATAGGTCCAACAACATAACGTATTGTTTTGCCACTCAGTTCTGTAAAGCAGTTTTTTTTTAAGTGCCAAGCAACCTTAATCTAGACTTGACAGTTTTGTTTGGAATTTATCTTCAATACAGCATCTTTCAATAGAGCTAATAGACCTTAACATTTGGGCAGTCTTTTATCATGCAAACCTGAAGTTAGATATTTTAATTCTGTCGGCTGCTGAGGTTCATTATATTCTGTTTTCAATGATGCTACAACTGGGCCTGAGCCTTTGAGAGAGGGCAGGATGAAACAGCAAATTTCATATCACTCATTTTCCAACACACACAAAGATGAAATTCTAACACAGCCACAAAGTTGGGGCCATCTGGTATAGTTTCCAAACCAAAGGATTAAATATACTGACATCTTCTTGGCAACTTTTATTATTGAATGCTCTCTCATGCATACCAAAATATACCCCCTAAAGGAATTTCTTATTACCTCAGAGTTTGAAAGGCCAACTAGCTTTGCAACTCCTATCTTGGGTTTATTTTCAATAGCCCAGGTCACAGGGCTGAACACTTTCATCTTTGTCCATTACAAAACTAAGCTTAGGATGGTTATTAAATTGCTGCACATGGTATTCCTTCAAATAAATCCTATATGGATAAGTAGATGGACTTTGTAACAATGACGTCCAGCAGTCAGTTAGTACTAGAGAATCTAGTCAAATCAATAAAAACTCTTCACATGCACTGGCAATTACTTTTCCAGAAGGGATTTTTGTATATCAGGTTTTAAAAATTTGCTAACACTCGTTCTGACATAAGAAGTAAATGCAGAAGAATAGAGCTCTATTTAACTTGATTATGCAACAACGTAAGATTCTTGTAAAATCACATCAGTGGTGAACTTTCCAGAATTTGTATCATCAGGAAGCAATATCATGGTGGAAATGGGCATGTGCAGAAAGCATAGGAAGGAGCCAAACAGGTACAACACCTACTGGGAAGCTACAGCTCTCCTGCCTTTGCTCTCCCCCTTCTCCTTCCCACTGGTTGGTCTGGGAAAATTAGATTTGGCAGGCCTCTACTGCCACCACCAAGGTTGCTTAGAAAATCTCTCTCCCCGACCTGAAAGGGGGTCCCTAAAAGGGATTCCCACCTAAAGAAAATCCAAAACAAATAGTAGCAAGAACTATGATTCCTGGAAAATTGTGGTAAGGCTACTCCCTTACAAACCGAGACCAGGCAGATAATCAAGAATAATAAAATGAGTTATTAACAGGACAGGAAAAAAAAGCCAAAACAAAAGAAATGGGACACAGAAGATAAAAATTTAAAATCGTATAAAAATTAAGGTAGGCGTGATCATGATGGGTGGTTGACAAAAAGTTAGCACAGAACTTGAAGAACAAATGGAAAATGAAATAAAGTCCTGAACACAAACTTCTGGATATGGATCCCTATTCGTAACTACTCATACAGTCCGGGGGGGAGGGGGTTCCTGCACTCCTACACAGAGTGCATATGCACTTTGTTAAAGTGCAAATGTGGTACATGATGAACCAGAGGCAACAACCTCAAGCAGTTGTATGCATGAAAATAAATGTAATTAGGTCATCTGATTGGATAAGTTATTGCCCTCAGGTCACACCATCCCACCCCTTTACTTATCTAGGTGGGCTTGGCTGCCCAATCAGTGGGCACATACCAATCTCAGTAGGAAGTTTGACCAATATCCTTTCGTTGAAGGAAATGCAGGCAAGACGACACTCAACCCACATAAGGCTTGTCTGCGATGCCATGTGGTTCTCCTGTAACAGTGCTAAATTCAAAAAGGTCAAGGGCTACTGCAGAAGAATGTCTTAGCTACTTTTAGGATGCTGAGACATCACAGAAGCCAGTGGGATGGGGGTAGAAGTGTCCTCAATAGAGAAAAATAGCCCAAACACAGAACAGCAGGAATGTTCATCATCTAATTCAGTGATTTTCAACCTTTTTCATCTCATGGTACACTGCCAAGGCACTAAAATGGTCAAGGCACACCACCAGGTTTTTGACAATTGCCAAGGCGCACCATGCTGCCAGCGGGGGCTCACATCTCCCATTGGCCCAATTAAAAAATGACCTTCTCTCAAATTCCTGTGGCACGCCTGTGGACCACTTACGGCACACCAGTGTGTGCCATGGCACAGTGGTTGAAAATGGCTGATCTAATTGCTCAAGACTCTGAGATTGAATTTATCAATGGACGGACTGTTTAATCACATTTTCTTTAGTTTTCCTGATCTACAGAAGTCATTTTCCCACACCGAGTATGTGCCTATCAGTTAAGAACCAGTGTAAATGTAGGTTGTGAATGAAAATCAACGTAACCATCTTCTAGACAGCTCCTGCATTATGCACAGACTGCTCAATATGTTCAGCTCTGACAGCTTAGATCACTTGTTTGAAAGGAGGAGGAAGAAGGGAGAAAAACAGATATTTTTACGAATACCTCTTTCCATACCCTCCTACATACCCTGCACACATTTGGGGGGGGGGGTCCAAACAGCAAATCTACATGAATTTGTGGTAAGCGTTTTCTAAACAACCCAACAAATAGTAAGCATGTTTACTTATGACAATTCTGCAGGGTTCTTATGCACTTAGCTCTTCATATACACCAACTACAGCCTCAAATTCTGTGCCAAATCATATAACATACTTTTCCAAGACAGATTAATCAACTACATTTTCTTATATTTCCCCCTTTTGCTCATGTCTGTCACCACAAGTGTCACCTTCCATAAACACAGACCCAACATCCTACTTTATTTCTCCTCACATCACTAACTTATTTCTTCCTTCTTATAATTCTTGTGAACCAGTTCTTACCCACCTGCCTTCTCTGTTTTCCCCACTACATCTCAAACCACCAAAGCAACTGACACCTGTAGGGTACTGAAGGCAGCTTTGAATGCCTAGAAACTTATCAATAGGCTGGAGTCATCCAGAAAAGCAAACTAGGCAACTTTTGCAGTATCTGGAGTCACCTTCAATACTTCTCTGCCCCAGTGAGGTAGAAGTAGGCAATTAGGCAGGCAGAGCGAGTTTAATGGCAAAGCTGAATCAAAGCAAAAGAAGAAGAGAGCAGTGGGTTGCAAGAGAGTCCCTGGGGAAGTAGGAGAAAGTTTGGGGTAAAGAACCGCACCCCCAGGTCTTCAAAATTAGGACTGCATATGTTTTTCAGCTAGCAGTGTTAGCAAGCAAGAGGTGTACATAAATCTCTTCCCACCACGCTCGGGTTGCCTATGTTTTTCCATTTCTATCATGCTAGCCACGTTTGTCTAGCCACTGACAGCTAGCTATTATGCTTGAGCTGAACATTAATGCTGAGCACGCGACAGGGATGGGAACTTGAGTCATGTGAGTCTGAGTTGTGAAAAATCAGCTTTTTTCGCCGACTCATGTGCACTTGAGTCAGCTGTGCCGATGACTCGGGAACTGACGAGCCTGAGGCCACTGACTCAGCACTTGGTCCCCACGCATGCAGACTCAAGTATGCACCTGAGTGAGTTTGCTTACTTTTTTTGCAGCATGAAAGAACTTGTGGGGGCATCATTCAGACTAGATGAGCAACACGGAAGTTCTAGCCAGGAGGCAAGGAAGGGTTAATGTTTGCTTTTGCATCCATGTGGGGGGGGGGGAAGGCGAAAGCAGGCTCTCAAGGAACTGATGATCACTGAATGAAGGATGGGTGGTCTGATCTGTTTCTTTGGATGAGGAAGGGTAGAAGGAAGAGCCCAAGGGGGTTCTTGCCTAAGAATTGGCTGGAGAAAACCAGGGAAAAGGAGGTGGGGAAACAGGGGGAGGTGATTTGTAGAGATCACGCTTTCCAACCACATGGCTCCTGTGAGCTCCGTTGTTACTTGGGAAAAGGAAGCCCCACAGAAAGACCGGTTGCAGTGGGAGTACACCTGCAAAGGATTGAGTCATCCTGATAAACCTTGCAGCTGTTGTGCGTGATGCTCCTCCCTCTTGCTGCTTCTGTCCCCTGCTCGCACACAGTCTGTCCCAACCTTTCCAGCCCTGTTTACAGATGGGGCAGCAGGGGAGTAATAAAGGAGAACCCCAACACACACGCACACACGCCAGCAACAGCTCCATTCCCCCCCTCCACACCTGCTGTGTATCAAAAAGACTCATGACTTGAGTCTTTTTGAGTCACAAAAACACTCCGGGTGACTCAGAACACGCCCCCATTATGACTCATGTTTGAGTTGAGTCACAGGGGGCGGAGACTCGTGACTTGGCTCAGGCCATGCCTTGCCCATCTCTGGAATGCAACGATTAAACCTAAATCATGTACAGTCATGCGTCAATTAATGACGAGGATGGGGACTGCAATCCCCATAGTCAAGCAGTGCTTGATGCAATGCAGACCAACTGCAGGGAAGCGGATGCTCTACTTCCCTCCCCACCAGAGGGTTGTCTGAACCTCCCAGAGGCAGCGCACATTCAAGTGCTGCCTCTGCAAGGCTCAGACTAAGGGAAATCACTTCTCTTGCATGACTTCTGGTTTCATGGTTCCCTCCCCCGGAACTGAGAACAGCTCCTTCTTTAGAGTCCTTTCGGCGGGGCCTTAAGACCTTTTTATTTATAGAAGCCTTTTAATGCTGACACAAGGCAGCATGGCTTTTTAAAAGAAATTTTAATTTTGGGTTCAAGTTTTATTGTGTTTTATTGTTTTAAATGTTTTATTTTTATACATATTTATATATTTAATGTTTTTATACGATTTCTTTTGTAAGCCGCCTTGAATACCCTTTACCGGGACAGAAAGGCGGATATAAATTCTATAAATAAATTAATAATAATAATGGAGGAAACAAAAAATTGTGTGAGAATTTCAAAAATGTATTAAAATGTTTATATTACAGCCGTCTCTTTTAGCCCTTGTTTAAAATACAAGTCAGAAAGAACACAGTCGAAAAGTACTAATGATATTAAACTTTACACTGATCGAAACAGATGTATATAGTTTAAAAGTGTTTCTCAACATTTGTCCCCCACTATACCACTTCGCATGGTCCACCTCTTGAAAGTACCACTGGAAGCAACTGGTGATGATGTCATCACCAATTACTTCCTGATTGAGAGGTCAGACATGATGCAACAAACACTGGCAAGAGGGTTAGGGTGGACAGAAGGGCTTTTTTGAGCACAAGAAAAGTGCACGCTGGAGCTCTGGCTGCTGAGTTGAGCCTCCTGCTGCTGCTTGCCATGTTCTATTGCTGGCTTTGCAACCAGGCTGTAGGGGTCTAGGGAGCCTTCGAGTACCACCAGACACCACTTCAAGTACCACCGATGGAATCACTGGTTTAAAATGATTATACAGGTTAGAGATGCAGATGGTATAATGTAGATCAGGGGTGCTCAATAGGTGGATCGCGATCTACCGGTAGATCGCGAGGCAAAAAGAGTAGATCACAGAGTGCCAACCCCCCACCCTTTCAGGTGCCTCTGGGAGGAAACGCCGGGAGTAAGGCCCATTGTGCTCAATGGGGCTTACTCCCAGGTAAGTGTGGCTAGGATTGCAGCCTCACAGCCTAATCCTAGGCATGTCTACTCAGGAGTAAGTCCTGTTATACTCAGTGGTGCTCAAGGTACACCAACATACATTGTACACATAAATGTTTTATGTTATGATGGCGCGAACATTGTAAAAAAAACTCTGGTAGATCTCCGGGCCTTGCTGGGTTTCAAAGTAGCTCTCGAGTCAAAAAAGTGTGAGCACGCCTGATGTAGATTCTAAGCAGATTGTAGTGGGGGGGGGGGGGGCTTGTCATAAGGTCACACTGAAAACTAGTACATTGGAATATAAAACAAACAACAGATTTTAGTGTACTTGAAGACCCTTTTATGGTTTCTCTCAGGTTATTAGAATAATATTGCTGAAAAGGAAGATTCAGAGCTGGATTTACTTATTACAGCCAAAATTATTTCTTTTTTCTTCCCATCCTTTAGACAAAGGTTCTACAGGCTATAAGATTTGACTGTCTCAAAGCAATTCACAGAAAAGGAAAATAGATGCAAAGCTGAATTACAGAAAGTAATTTTTCACAACCATATTTTTATTTGTTACATTTTGGAATTAGATGCTTCCTGATCCTTTTGCATAATTTTCTTGGATTTTTTTTAAAATTTATTTTATTTTTTAAAAGATGAATGAATCAACAAAGTCTAGAAAGTAAATGCATCAGACATATTTCTCTGTGTGGGAATGAAAGATTTCTACTACTTCTTGCAGTTAGCCCTATGTACCTATGAGTAAGATGAACAAAACTGTGTGTTGTCCATCATTTCGTTGCATTCCCAAGTGTTTTAACCCCCAACTGAAGCTGTACAGAAATCCATGCTGGAGCTAGCTGAGCTGAGGCTTCAGTGGCTGACAGGACTTGCTCTTTGATGCGCTCAGGTGGTACAAAGCCAGCTGGCTGCCATTACTCTGTTGCCCTGGGAACCACAATTGAAGTGTACTTCTAAATCTGCACAGGAGGTACTTCTGCACCATTGCCACAGCAGCTCTTGCTGTGCAAAGTTAAAGTCGCATCGCAGCTATAGCTGCAGCCCAGCTGGTGCCCATTAATGTCCCCTGTATGACAGGAGCAAGCAGCTAGTCTTAGATGCCTCATTCTCTCCACTGACAAAAACAGAAGGATTTATCATTCTTATTAATGGAGATAAAACACTCTGTGTGAATAGGAGGTAGCTCAAAAGGACTGAGGGTTTTAAGTGCAGTTTTAATACCTTTTGGTTTTGCTTGCTAACATTAAGGTGCAAAACACATCATTTTTGCAACTAACATGTTTCTTAGAAATTCCATTGAACTTACTTTCAAGTAAGGCATGTAGGCTTGGAGGAATAATTTAAAGACAAAGCAGAGCTTATGCTCAGTAACAATATTAAATATTTTATATAGAATTTTCCCAATGAATATTAAGCACTTCTTAGTAATTCTTTACATCAGCTCAGGAGGCAGGAACATACACTATCTCACAATATGAGTTTAAGAGATCTGATAAGGATCTGGAAAAAATATTCTCCAGGCTTGGAGCTTTCTCCCAATGCCTGATGTATGTATGTGGATGACACAATTACAGCCCAATCCTAACCCATGCTGGAACACGCAAGTCAGCTGGCCTGTGCTTTAACCTAAGGATTGGGGCTGGCTGTGAATTAATTCCCTTTTTCCCATGTCACATGACAGCCAGGCCAATAGGGCTACTTGGATTTGCAAGTAATCGATGGTGCAAATTTGAGCAGCAGGGGAGGGCTGACCAGGTCAGGGATAGGGGTTTGGATCTGGCCTAAGTGCCAGATCCAGGTCCCATCCCCTTCCCTGGGCCAAACCACCCACTAGTCAGCCCACCGCCTACTGCCCTCCCTCCTCACCTGCACCAGTCACCGTTGGCCAGCCTTAACTGCCCAGCCAAAGTCTGGGATCTGGCGTGGGGAAACCAGTGCGCATCCTTGCACTGGCCTCCCCAACTTGAAAAGGAGGCCCAAACATCCCTCAAAGCTCATTTGCAACACTCCAGGGTTGGCGCAAGGGAATTGCACAGGCCCAAGAACGCCTTAGGATTGTGCTCTTACTCAGCCATGAAAGCAATTCACTCTGCACATGCTAAAGAATGTGTTTTGTCTATTCTTCAAATGTTCCAGAATAAAAACTGGAAAGCCAGGATGGTGTAATGGTTTGGGACCTGGACGCAGATCTGGAAGATCCAGGTTCCAATCCCTGCTCAGCCACAGAGCTTCCTGAGTAGCTTTGGGCCAGTCACTATCTCTCAGTCTCATCTACTTCACAGAGTAGTTGTGAGGATAAAAGGAGGAGATCAACTACGTAGACCACCCTGAGCTCCTTGGAGGGAGGATATTACAAAGATGTGAAAAAATAAGTTAAAAAACTGGCACTGAAAATGAGCACAAATTAAGTCTTACTTATCTCAGTAAAAACAACCTAAGAATCCAGCAGAGAGATAACAATAAAGGGGAAAAATTTAGCATTGGGCAAACTCAGTTTAACTCCCCCCCTCAAAGACCCATGGACAGGAATTTCCTCACAAGATGTCCAAAACAGAAGAGCAACAGAGCCAAATGGGCATTTTGGGAAAGTGAATTCTAGAATCTGGAAGAGATTTCATCCTGAAACCATTCAGCTTGTCCCAAACATATTTGATGAGATCCAGAGTGAACAGGTAGGCTCATATTTACATGGCAAAAGAAGATATATGTCTTGCCTGACTTTACTCCTGCAACTAGTATTTAGTGTGATATTGCCACCGAAACCAGAAGTAAGGCACAATCATAATGGCAAGTAACTCTGACAGATTTATCCTCCATGAATCTGACTAATCCCCTTTGGAAGCTATCCAGGTTATTAGCCGTCACATCTTGTGGCAGTGGATTCTACAGGTTTATTGTTAACTACGAGAAGTACCATATCCTTTGCTTGTTCTAAATCCCCCAAAGTTTTCATTGCATGACTTCCAGCTCTGGAATATACTTCTTGAGTTGCAGCAACCAGAACTTAAGACAGCATTCCAAATGCAGCCACACCATAGCTTATATTATATTCTAATATTGCCCCAATAAAGTTATCTTACTCACTATCCTTTTCCTAGGGACACGAGACATGGAATTTGCCTTCTTCGCCAATGAGTAAACATTTTCATGGAGCTGTTCATGGCTCCAAGATCTCTTTCCTGGTTTGTCACTGACAGCTCAGACCCCTTCAGTATAAGCATGAAGAACTTTTGCTTTATATCTTTCCAGTAGCTAGCATATAAAATCCTTGCAGCAGTTAATATCGTAATAACTAAATACACATCATTTTCTTTATCTATAATATCTAAGGTGATATTAGGCAAAAATAACTCGGGTTTCAGCGGTATCGTAAATTCAACAATCTCTTGTATTAGGTTCCTTACCATTTTCCAGTATACTTGCATTTTTTTACATGTCCACCACATATGATAAAAGGTCCCTTCTTCACATTTACACTTCCAACAATTTTTTTATATGTTCTCATTCATTTTTACCAGTTTTACTGGTGTCATGTACCATCTATAAAACATTTTATATACATTGTCTTTAAAATTTGTTGCTCCAGTAAATTTTATATTATATTTCCAAATCTGTTCCCATTGTTCTAATGTAATATTATGGCCTATATTTTGCACCCATTTTATCATACATTCTTTTATTGTTTAAAATTCCAACGAAAGATGAATTAATAGAGAAAATAATGAATGTGGCAGAAATGGATAGGCTTATAGAGATTTTGGATCAACAGCGTAAACCAACACAGATAGAGCAATGGAGACCATTTTAAGCTTGGTTGAAAATGAAGTTGTCGATGTATAAGATAGGGCATTTAGATGAATATATTGTATACATGATATATTATACAAGATATGATATGATAGATAAATTATATTAAGAGGTTAAACTAGAAGACGAACAAGATTAGAAGATATGTATTGATTGATTAGATATATATGATTGCCTGCACCCTTCAACGGTATGTTTTTGTGTTTTTTGTGTGTGTTGTGTATTGAGTTTATGTTTGTTATGTGTTTGTTTATATTTGTTGCTTGTTTTTATTTTGGAAAATAATTTAAAAAATTAATTAATTAATTAAAAATAAAAAAAGAATTTTTGCTTTACAGTTGTTGACTGTGAGCCACATTTGCCATTTTGTTAACCATTCACCCAGTCTGGAGATGTACTTTTGGTGCTCTTCATAATCTGCTTTGGATTTAGTGTCCTGAATAGTTTGATACTCTCTGCAAGTTTGGTCACCTCAATATTTACCCCAGATACAGATCATTTATGAACAAAAAGTGACTTTTTAAAAGTTGAGTGTGGAAGTAAGAAGTAGGAAAGAGGCCCTATGCTTACACCAGTTTGAACACTGTGGTTGAACTCAGTAGAAGGCAAATTCTAGAATTTGGAGTCTGGGATAGACTCAATTCAATGATATGCATCTATGGAGGGCTGTATATAGGATATTTAAAGTTAAGCTCTGCATTTCGTATTGGGTTACTATAATTCGGGAGAAGAGTTCATCTCATCCAGGACAACCTCTTTCCCGACTGCAAATATAAAGCGTTTTAATATAAGCACACAGCCGCACAAGTATTTTGGATTAATAAGATTCTGAGTTTGTTTTGTGGCATTGTAAGCAAGACTGATTTGAGCAGAGAGAGAATATGGCAAGTTTAAATGTGCTACCTTTTTGCCGTGGCAAGAAAATCTGTGCTCCTGCAGCTGGTTTCCAACACCAGTGTATGCTTTTCCATCTGAAATGCCATTGTCAATAGATGACTCTACCCATGTTGCTTGGGCAAGGACTGCATTTCCTAAAGGAAAGATCAACACACTTAAAGGGGATTTTAATTCTCCTTCACCTACCCCTCAGGTAACCTTGGGAGGGAGGGGGGAGAACGGCTGGGTGTGTGAAATGACCTTTATGTAGAAGAATTTTAAAAATGTAACACTAAAATATGATTTCACAAAATCTGAAGCCCTGAAAAGACAGGATATGTTGATGACTTCTGATTATTTAGATGGCAAAAAGGCAGACAGGGATATTCTAAATGCTAAAAACAATAATCAAATCTTCAAAATCCTCCTAACAGCAGGGCAGGTATCTTGTTCGCAGAAACAAAGAGACCATCACCTATGTTTATGGGACTTTGCCCTCTGCTGGCTCTTTCCATCATGACATCGAGAAACACTATTGTGTAATGACTCACAAAAACCTGCTTTCCCTGCAAGCCCCCCCCATCCACATTACCACAAGAGTGTTTGCTAGGCAAGTCTTCATTTTTACAAGGGAAGAGCTGTGAACAAAGCTATTATTGCAGACATGGATTCTGAAATATTTATGGCAGCTACCTTTGAATCGTCTCAGAGAATGAACCCTGACTTGTTCTGAGCAAGTGTGCTCTGCAGCTCCATTGTAGATAAGCCATTCTTTAATCAAACTGAACTCTCACTTGCACAGTGCCCCCCATCCACCCCAGTCAGTGCCAAGGAATAACACTGTCCTTTTTCTATTTCCATAAAGCATTAGGATACTGCTCTTTTAAATCCAAATAAGATGAAGCTCTGAGAAAGCTCCCTCCCTCCCTCCAATATTAAAGTTACAGAACGTATATGCTTAAGTCTTAATGAAATGCGAGACTGCACATCTCTCTTCTTCCCCCTTCAATGAAGTCAGGTAATGCAAATGTGAGATCCCTACAGTATTATTAATTCTGCTACACTGCACATTGAGCCACTGATGCTGGAGCAGAGAGGTATAAGTTACATATCTATTGTGCCAGCTGATCTCTCTCAGGGACAAAGGCTTTCACCCTGAAGGAGAGGGCAGGTGGCGATGCCAGTCTCTCTGCCCTCCAAGGATTTTCCACAGAAGTAAGAGGTGAAAAGGGGGGAAAGCAGATTTAATTTCCTACAGCTGTCAAACTGATGTGATAAATCGGCATCTCTACAGCTACCAGTGTCAGACCTTATGAAACTGTCCTAGTTTTTAAAGTGACAGTATCCTGGCATATAACTGATTTTTTAAAAAAACTGATTTTATTACATTATTTACGCTTCTTTGGAATCAAGCAATTCTTCCCCACCCGAATTCCCCCATCCAATAGTTATATAGCACGCCAACAACTCAAGCTTTTATCAGACAAACGCAAGAAGAGGTGTTTGCAAGCAGTGTCATATGTATACCTGGCCATTCTTTTCAGAGCAGCCCATAAATGTTGGCCCATTATAGACACCTAAATTTCAAGAATTATTAAGCTGTAATTAACTTGAGGCAATGTATGAATTTACCTCCACTCTCTGTGATATAGCCTTGGGTCCCCATATGGGGAGAAAAGCAGGATAAAAATATAGTTAATAAATATTACCTGCCATATACACATACCGCTTAGGCAAAATTACTTATTTTGAAGCTGCTGAAGTGAAGATTCTTAAGAGCTTTGTATGTCACATTTGCACCTAAAAAACTGCTGAATTTATGCTATGTTATGTTTAGTACTAAAACACTGCAGTGTCAATCAAAGAACACTCAGCAAACTATATCATAGGAACCTCAAAACAGATTAATTAAGATATATGCTTTCCTTTTTTGAACACACACACACACACACGCACACAGAGAGAGAGAGAGAGAGAGAGTTTAATGTTTGGAATTTTAAATGGGAGAATATATCTTCAATTTCAGGGAAATACAAATTCATCTTGCAGATTCCAATTTGTTAGTATGGAGGCCTACTTCAAAGCAAAGATTTTCCCACATTTGGGAAACATCACTCTAATTGCTGATAAATCAAATGAAAGATTACATGATCCGGCCACTGAAAGAGTTTCAACTTCAGTATGAAATCTGGTGAAAACATAGAGCTGCAGCCTGGGGCCTTAAAGATATTATGGGCCCAATTCAATACATTTTCCACTTTTTTTAAGGTAGACTATGTCTTTACTTACAGACAGGTAAGTATACATCTGCAAGCACAGAATTTGAGATGATCACCCAGAACAATGAAGGAACAGCAGAGGGTTAAGACCCCAAAAGAGGGAAACCAAAGGAAGATATTCCTTCTATGAAGTAGAACAGCAATTTGACAGACAGGAGTAAAATCATACAAGGACTGAATCACAGAGGCATAGGGCTGTGGTTTACAAACTCTCCCAGAGTTTGAAACTCACAGTAAGTCCTTGTGGGGGCAGAGGCAGCGGGGGCGGGGGAAGGCAGCAACGCAATCCCCAGGATCGTGCCGCTCAGGGGGGCTGCAGGGACAGGGGCTGGAACTGCAGTGGCTTCCTCCCCGCCGCTTGTGCTAGCGCACCTGGGCCAACCCAAGCAGTGAAGGTAGGTGTGGGGGCGGGGAGGAGGCCATAGAGGGTGTTTCTGGGCAGGGGGAAGGTGGGCAATGGGTGGCCGGAGGCGGGCATGTGGGGAGCCGGAGGCAGGGCTGGGACACAGCAGTTATGCTGGATCTCAACCTCCGTCCCCAGGGAGAACAGAGCGGCTTCAAGCCACTCTGTTCTCCTCGGACTTGCGCCACCTCCAGAGGAGCACCTGTCATTTCCAAATGCAGCTCCTGTCATTTGCAGCGCCACCTCCAGAGGAGGTCCAAGGAGACCCAATGGGGCGTGCAGCCCTTACCCAGGGGTAAGGGGAAGAGCTTCCCCTTGCCCCTTGCTGAGCCGCTGCACCCAACGGACCTGCGTTGGATGCAGCGCAAGCCTCCTGGCTTGCCTGCTCCAGCGCAGGTTTGGATTGTACCCTAAGGGGCCTAGACCAGAGGTGTCAAACATAAGGCCCAGGGGCTGGATGTGGTCTGCGAAAACTTTTTTTCTGGCCCTCGGGCTCTCAGCTGCTGAAGTGTTACTTCTGAAAGAGTGACCCACAAGATAATTGGGCTCTCCCATATCTTGAAATATGATCAAGATTTGCGTATTTTCTCTTCTGTCATTTGCAGCTAATGTGTTCTTAAGTGAGAAAAAGTGCTTATTTCTGGTTATGACCTGTTTAATGACATCTGTATGTTGGCAACCTTCAGTCTCGAAAGACTATGGTATCGCGCTCTGAAAGGTGGTTCTGGAACAGCGTCTAGTGTGGCTGAAAAGGCCAATTCGGGAGTGACAATCTGTCCCTGGTCTGTCTCCCTGGCTATGGGCCTTCCTTCTTTGCCTCTTTGCCTCAGACTGTTGGCCAAGTGTCTCTTCAAACTAGGAAAGGCCATGCTGCACAGCCTGCCTCCAAGCGGGCCGCTCAGAGGCCAGGGTTTCCCACCTGTTGAGGTCCACTCCTAAGGCCTTCAGATCCCTCTTGCAGATGTCCTTGTATCGCAGCTGTGGTCTACCTGTAGGGCGCTTTCCTTGCACGAGTTCTCCATAGAGGAGATCCTTTGGGATCCGGCCATCATCCATTCTCACAACATGACCGACACAACGCAGGCATCTCTTTTTCAGCAGTGCATACATGCTAGGGATTCCAGCACGTTCCAGGACTGTGTTGTTTGGAACTTTGTCCTGCCAGGTGATGCCGAGAATGCATCGGAGGCTGCGCATGTGGAAAGCATTCAGTTTCCTCTCCTGTTGTGAGAGGAGAGTCCATGACTCACTGCAGTACAGAAGTGTACTCAGGATGCAAGCTCTGTAGACCTGGATCTTGGTATGTTCCGTCAGCTTCTTGTTGGACCAGACTCTCTTTGTGAGTCTGGAAAACGTGGTAGCTGCTTTACCGATGTGTTTGTTTAACTCAGTATCAAGAGAAAGAGTGTCGGAGATCGTTGAGCCAAGGTACACAAAGTCATGGACAACCTCCAGTTCATGTGCAGAGATTGTAATGCAGGGAGGTGAGTCCACATCCTGAACCATGACCTGTGTTTTCTTCAGGCTGATTGTCAGTCCAAAATCTTGGCAGGCCTTGCTAAAACGATCCATGAGCTGCTGGAGATCTTTGGCAGAGTGGGTAGTGACAGCTGCATCGTCGGCAAAGAGGAAGTCACGCAGACATTTCAGCTGGACTTTGGACTTTGCTCTCAGTCTGGAGAGGTTGAAGAGCTTTCCGTCTGATCTGGTCCAGAGATAGATGCCTTCTGTTGCAGTTCCAAAGGCATGCTTCAGCAGAACAGCGAAGAAAATCCCAAACAAGGCTGGTGCAAGAACACAGCCCTGCTTCACGCCGCTTCGGATGTCAAAGGGGTCTGATGTGGAGCCATCGAAGACAATAGTGCCCTTCATGTCCTTGTGGAAGGATCTGGTGATGCTGAGCAGCCTGGGTGGACATCCAATCTTGGGGAGAATCTTGAAGAGGCCATCCCTGCTGACCAGGTCAAAGGTCGAAGGAAGGAAGACCTCGCACTGATACCAGCAAGACCCGGGATCAGAGAAAAGTGGAGGAATTTGCACGAGCGCTTGAGGAATCTCTTCCAGGCCCAGTCGATGCAAACGCATCCAACAGATGGGAACATTTCAAGAATGCCATTTACAACAACGCCTTGTCCATATTTGGCAAGAAGACCAACAAGATGGCAGACTGGTTTGAAGCCCACTCTGAGGAGTTGACACCAGTCATTGAGGAAAAGAGGAGAGCTCAAGCAGCACACAAGGCCTGTCCCAGTGAGCGCAACCTTCAGGTCCTCCAAGCTGCTCGCAGCAAAGTCCAGCAGATTGCCAGGAGATGTGCTAATGACTACTGGCTCCAGCTCTGCTCCCAGATACAGATAGCAGCTGACATGGGCAACATCAAGGGAACGTATGACGATATCAAGCTGGCCCTAGGTCCAACACAGAAGAAAACTGCCCCTCTGAAGTCTGCCACAGGCGAGGTCATCCAGGACCGGGCGCAGCAGATGGGATGCTGGGTGCAGCACTACTCTGAGCTGTGTTCCCGAGAAAATGTAGTGACCGAGGCAACACTGAACAACATCGAATGCCTGCCTGTGTTGGAGGAGCTTGACAGTGAACCAACCCTAGCAGAACATCACATGGCCCTGGACTCCCTTGCCTCTGGCAAGGCACCTGGGAAAGACAGCATCCCTGCTGAAGTCCTAAAGTGCTACAAAGAGATCATCGTCACTGAGCTGCATGAAATCCTCTGTCTTTGCTGGAGAGAAGGTGGAGTACCTCAAGACATGAGGGATGCAAACATCATCACGCTGTACAAGAACAAAGGTGACAGGGGTGACTGCAACAACTACCGTGGCATCTCTCTCCTTAGCGTTGTAGGAAAGTTGTTTGCCTGAGTTGCACTAAAGAGGCTCCAGGTACTTGCAGAGAGCGTTTATCCAGAATCACAGTGCGGATTCTGAGCCAACAGGTCCACCACTGATATGGTATTCTCCCTTAGACAACTGCAGCAGAAATGCAGGGAACAACAACAGCCACTCTTTATAGCCTTAATGACATCACTTACTGACTAATGACATCACTTCCGGCCTTCAGCAGGCCTCATAAATGCCATTTGGCCAACTATATGAAATGAGCTTGACACCCCTGGCCTAGACTATGAGAGTGACTGCAAAGTTCCCGTAGCGTTGGTAATTAGGGGGAAAGACAGAACAAACAAAATTTACTAACAGGATAGATATAATGTGATATCCACAACTTGGCTCATCTGTTATGCTGCCATGGTTTTGTTAAAGGACAAGTAGACCTTTCAAAACCATTGACTCCAAATAAGCTGTAAATATCTCATCTCATGGTAGGGGAGAGAAAGAGTACATTTCCGTCAAGATGCCTTTAAAAAGATTTCAGCTTTCTTCTAACTCTCCTGCATCCTGGTCCTTGAGCCCAAATCTTTTTCACAGCTCCGTCTCCATTTCATCTAAGATTATCATGCAATTTCCATTCATCCCAAAATTCCTTCACTTTCTTTCAGCATCAGAGTACAGAGATCATTAAGGCTCTTTTCTTTCCCAATCATTTGTGCAGAGATTTCTGGAAACCATCTTCTATCATTGAATATATGGCAAGGTTAATGATCTTACCAGCACCCAAGACTAACTTGTTACGAAAACAAATTGGAAACATAATATGGCTGTCCTAGAGATGCTGTGAAATGCCCATGTAAACTGTTTAGACTGCAAGCAGAGTTGTAAATCTCACTTCAGATGTCCCTTAAAAATGGATGCAGAGGTTGAGTTGGGGCTTCAGCAGTCATAGAGATATCAAGTGACCCTACCCAACCTGACCAGCTCCCTCAAGACAGTAGTACTACAGTTTCTTTAAACAAGACTAGATGGTTTATTTCATCTCCCAGGTTGTCACATTTAAAAGTTGTATATTTCTAAATAGCCTACTTCACCAATTTTACGACCCAATCCTAAATTGAGCTGGTGCAGCCAGGTTGCATGGCCTGAGCGATACTCAGAGCAGTTTAGGAGGTGGCTGTAGGAGATTTTTTCCCCTTACCTCAAGTAACGCCCCAGCCTGCCTTATATAACCAGTGGCAGCCTGGTGTAATGGCAGCTGGGCCTAGAGAGAAGACTGGATAAGACAGAGGAGGCCTCCATCAACACCTCCTGGGCTCAATCTGCCGTATTCCCCCCCTGCCCAGAAGCTCCCTCTCCGCCTCTGAAATCTCCTCCTACCACACTCTTCCAGCCTCTGAGCCTCTCTGCATGAAAATCACCTCCACCAGGGGCTCAGAACTAGCTCTGGCAGGGCAGTGCATGCCATCTTTCCAGCACTGCTTCCTCATGAGTCATCACTTAGTGCTTTCCAGCACTTTTACAATGGCCCTTACCGGTGTAGCAATTGCTGTGCTGACACTTCCCTGAGACAGGATTGTATTGTCAGTTTCCTTTCCTTTCTTTCCCTCCAACACATTTACTTTTCCAGTCCTCTGGTTAGTGATTCCTGGCACCTTTGTCCTTCCAGCATTTGCTTTGCCTTCCAATGTCAGATTAAACAACTAAATCTGCTCTCTAGGAATTAGGGAACAGGAACCACCCTTTTGGTCCTGGGCTACCCTTCTCTGGTCTGCATCTCTCCCTTGTCCTCTTTAAGCCCCCTCTTTCCATTCAATTTTGGAGCTCCTGGCTCAGCAACAATCAGTACTTCCTCCAACTCAGTGCCACCCTCCCTCTCAAATGTTCCCCTGTAGCTCATTTTAACCCCCATTCCCCACAGCTGCAACTGCTATCTCTGACAGTTCACAACTATTCTATTCCAGTGTTTCTCAAACTGTGGGTTGGGATGCACTAGGTGGGTTGCAAGCCAATTTCAGGTGGGTCCCCATTCATTTCAATATTTTATTTTTAATATATTAGACTTGATGCTCCCATGGTATGTGACTGCATTTGGGGAAATGTTACAGACCTGTACTTTTAACAAGCTACTATATATATATATATAACAATGATAGTCAATGGGACTTACTCTTGGGTAAGTGTGGGTAGGATTGCAGCACAGGATTGTTAAAAATATTCCTGCTTGATGTCATTTCCAGTCATGACATAATTTCTGGTGGGTCCAGAGAGATTCTCATTCTAAAATGTGGGTCCTGGTGCTAAATGTGTGAGAACCACTGTTCTGTTCTATGATGCCTGGACACCATGTCTCTGTTCTGCTATTCCTACAGTCTTCTCTGCTACAATAATCTTGGGATCTTGCCACAATAATCAGAGAAGTCTTCTCAGTCTTCTCTGCCACAATAATCTTGGGATTGTGGTGCTAGGAACAAGTCAGGACAGCTCTGCTACGGACGGCAAGTCAGGCCATCAACAAGAAAGCCACTGCTGTCACATGTGCTCTCAACATGTGTACCAAATTTCATCCAGCACTGAGTGTTCAGCAAAGTTACTGAAGAATACTAGACAAAACTTACAAATAGAATGCTAATGGTCAAGTGAAACAGAATGTCTTGCTTTGTTCAGCCAATAAACTGTTTTGTGAATTTCACTTCTGAATTACTGTCTTGTTATTGAATTTTCCCTTGAGTATTTTGAGAATGCACAACAAAATTATTTTTGTTTACACATTGTTAAGAGGTGAAAACATGCTTTGAAATATGCAGTTCTACAGAATTTGTCTGCTTGTTGAAGTCTTTTCACTATCACTTGCAATTGGATTCAGAGCACAGTCCCAGTTCCATTCCTGAAGCAACAATTCAAGACCAAGATATGCTATACAGGTGGTATCTTCTTATCTACAAGGGTTCTGTTTCCTGCCTACCCCTCCGCCCCCCGCAGATACCAAAAACTACGGATAATGAAATGAAGGGACCCACTGGAGCTCCTAAGGCAACCGGAGCCTTTCTGAGCCTCAGAGAGGCTGCACACAGCCTTTATAAAGCTCTGAATGTCGCCTGGAGCCTTTTTTTTGTAACTTCCAGATTTTGACAAAAACTGGAAGTTGCCAAAAAAGGCTTGAGGCAGCATTCTGAGACTCGGAGAGGCCACATACAGTGGCACACAGCCTCTCCAAGTCTCAGAAAACTTCCCAGACACAATCAGAACACAGTTCTGGTCATGACTGGGAGGTCTTCAGTGGGGTAATCTGGGAGTTTGATGTCTGTGGTGAGGCAAATCCGTGGATGCTGAATCAGCGGGTAAAGAGGCCCCACCTATATACTTAATAAGTTCCAAAGCAACAGATCTATAGCAACAGTCACACACCCCTTATATGGAGATTCCCAATGTCCAACCCCAACCGTAGGCATGTTAGGGGAATTCATAAAAAGCAGGTTGTAATAAAGGCAAAAGGGATTATTATGTGGTCTGCTTGATGGCGAAAGTAGACCTCTAGCTCAGTGTTTCTCAGCCTGCGGTATGGGTACTGCCAGTGCTACTTGAGGGACCCCTAGACATCTGCCGCCTGGAAGTGAGAGGAGTGAAATGACGTGATAAACACTGATAGGAGCCTTTGCTTGGTAGGCACAGTGTGCTTTTTACACATTCTAAAAATCCCTCCTGTCCACCCTGAGCCTCTTACTGATGCTTATTATGACGCATCTGGCTTCTCAACCCAGAAGTAATTGGTGATGACATCATCACCAATTACTTCTGGTGGTACTTCCAATAGGTGGATTGTGCAAAATGGTACAGCAGGGGATAAACATTGAGAAACACTGCTCTAGCTGACATATGAAACTTCCTACCCACATACAAATCCTCCGATTCCACAACTCCGTATTCTTAACAACTTTAAGATGTAAAAGTCACATCTAACATATTAAAAATTAGACTGGTAATGTTAGCCTTCAGGTTCCAGGAGGAACTGCAAATGTCTTTCCATTTGCTACACATTTAAAAAATGCACAGTAAAGGTTACAGATTTTGAGGTTACCCCCAAGTCTTCAGCATTCTTGGAGTCCCTGATACTTTAATGAGATCTGTGAAAATTAAGTAATGCAGGCTATCTATAGGTTGTATTTCATCTCAAGCCAGTGCTTTGTCAGCTGTTCATTGTTCTAATTTTGCCAGCCACTCTGTTCCAGGATGATCTACTATCTGTTTGCCATTTCACCTTCTCAAAGAGAAAAGATTTATTGCAATCTAAGATATAAAAGAACTTGCAGCTTTGGGAAGGAGAAGGGAGAAGAAAATCAGTCCATGGTTATCACTGTTGCTACTCGCCTGCATGCACGTTGTTCTTTACAGCATATAAACTGAAAGCTTGACTGGCAAAGGCCAACTTTCCTATTTAAAGTTAAATTTTTCCTCTCCTGTTTTGCAACAGTACACTTGAATTTCAATCATGTAATTGTGATATACTTCACTTCTATTTTGGTTTTCTTTTAACATATTAAGAATTTAAGCCACTTTTCTTTCTTTAAAAAGAAGAGCCCAATCCTATGCATGTCTACTCAGAGGTAAGCCCCATTACAGTCAATGGGGCTTACTCCTAAGAAAGTGAGGATAGGATTATAGCCTCCTTTGTATAACTTCATACTTGCCTTTAAACTATACTAAGTATTTCATAAAACTCTTCTTGTTAATGTGAATTTTATTCAACCAAACTGGGTCACAGCTTGATCATCATGCCCTCCAAACCAGCATGGATTCAGAACATCATGTAAAAGGCACTGACTGCAGATGTTAAAGTGGCAGAAACAAGACTAACAAGGCAATCCTATGCACAATTCACCCCAAACATATTATGCCAGTATCTGAGAATAAGCACTTCAGCTGTGGCCATTAACATTCCCTCCAAGTCCTTTAACTACCCCTTTTACTCATCATCACCCCTGACCCTTGGCCAGGTACCACTGTAAAACTACAAAAAATTACAAGATGATTACCGGGCTGGGGCACCTTCCTTATGAGGAAAGGCTATGGCGTTTGGGCCTCTTCAGCCTAGAAAAGAGACGCCTGAGGGGAGACATGATTGAGACATACAAAATTATGCAGGGGATGGACAGAGTGGATAGGGAGATGCTCTTTACACTCTCACATAACACCAGAACCAGGGGACATCCACTAAAATTGAGTGTTGGGAGAGTTAGAACAGACAAAAGAAAATATTTCTTTACTCAGCGTGTGGTTGGTCTGTGGAACTCCTTGCCACAGGATGTGGTGATGGCGTCTAGCCTGGATGCCTTTAAAAGGGGATTGGACAAGTTTCTGAAGGAAAAATCCATTACGGGGTACAAGCCATGATGTGTACGCGCAACCTCCTGATTTTAGAAAAGGGTTATGTCAGAATGCCAGATGCAAGGGAGGGCACCAGGATGTGGTCTCTTGTTATCTGGTGTGCTCCCTGGGGCATTTGGTGGGCCGCTGTAAGATACAGGAAGCTGGACTAGATGGGCCTATGGCCTGATCCAGTGGGGCTGTTCTTATGTTCTTATGTTACAAGCAACCTTCCTATGGAATGAGGCAGCTAGATGGTAGTACCCTAAATACCAGCCAGTGCATTACGGGCTGGAAGGGCACCACGAGAAGGGTATGAAGGGCTCAGAGATATAATACCACACAAGCATCTATGAGCCACATGCACTGGAAGGCACTAGATCCTACTCCTGTTCGTTTAGCCATACTATTCTTTTATAAGTTATCCTGCCATAAACTAATTGAAAATGGCAGAAGTGTTATTATACATAAGAATGTTTGCTGGATATGCTGCAGGATGATCAACTACCCCCTTTTTACAGAAAATAATAAAAGCAGACAACACCCTTCAAAAGTCCACTTACTTTTATTGTAGCAAGTAGCAAGTACACCTTTATCTGCTGGACTGGCGCTGATGTGCCAAATTTCACCAACTTGATGCAGAAGAACATTTTTGTTTATAATGTTATTTTCATCATCAAAGTCAATGATGTGAATCTACAAGCACAAGACAAGATAACATTAGGACTTCATAAATTTTTCAGAGGCTCTTAAGTATAGATGAAAACCATGCAGAACCAGGTATGGATTTTATTTTTCAAACACTGAGTGGAAAAAAAGGTTAGTGAAATAACAAATGTACATGGAATCTAATTTAGGCTTTAGTCAGAGCAGAGAACTGATGGAATCTTTAATAAAAACTCCCAACTTGAAACTCATATGTCTTGAAATGGGCTACTGGAGATGTAACATACAGAGAGGTGGAAATTTAGATTAAGATATAAAGCTATAAGTAATTAGAAAATATGACTCAGTCCGTGCTACATTTTTAGAGGTTTCCTTATTTGTACTTTTTATGTATTTTCAGTGTTATTGTTTTTCTTTTTATTTTGTGTTTTCTTTTTCTTCTTTTTTCTTATATTATAATCAATTAAAAAAAATGTATATGTCTCAATAGATTCTGTTCTTGGACTCCACCGTGGATACTGAAAACCATGAGTCATCAAAAAAGGCTCCAGGCAGCATTCTGAGTCTTGGAGAGGCGGTGCACAGCTTCTCCAAGGCTCAGAACAGCTCCAGAAGCAACCGGAGCAAGGCGGGCTCTGAAAACCACAGATTTAGTTATCCACGATTTTTGGTATCTGCAGGGGGTCCAGGAACAATGAAGAGGCTCCACATATACACATCATTCATATTCATAGTTCATTGGGGGAGGGGTGAAAATAACAGAAGAAACAAAAAATCTATTAAGACATGAGTTCAAATTTGGAGTTTTCATTAAAGATTCCATCAATTCTCTGCTCTGACTAAAACATACCAACACACTAAAAGTAAATCAGGCCTAAATTAGATTCCGTATAAAAGTCTCCGTAAAGATCACCATCTAGTATACTTAGGCTGTAATCTTATGTTCTCTCACCTGGGACTAAGCCACATCCAAATCAATGGAATTTATTTTTAAGCAAACACAAACAGGATTGCACTGTTAGAGCCTGATTCTATGGACCTGATTTACTGCAACTAATGTAGCAACCTAAATGGGAAAAAGCTGGGGCTGTTCTATACTGTTATCTAGAGCTCAGTAACATCTTGAGCACCAACAACAACAACAACAACAGTATTTATATACCGCTTTTCAACAAAAAGTTCACAAAGCAGTTTACAGAGAAGATCAAATATCTAATGGCTCCCTGTCCCAAAAGGGCTCACAATCTAAAAAGATGCAAAAGAATACCAGCAGACAGCCACTAGAACAGACACTGCTGGGGTGACCAACCACCAACCACAGCTATTGTGAAAACTTGGAAGTGCAGAGCACAGCCAGCATTATGGCTGCACTTGGAAGGAAAACATCTGTTCCTTTCACAGAACAATACTGTAAAAACACCCATAGAAAAATGGTGGTTTGATGACTAGCTGGCCAGTGCAAACCACCTTAAATCCTGCATAAAAAGAGAGGAAGGCAATATATAAATACTGAAAAGAATGAATGAGTGAATGAATGAAGCTCTGATCCAGAACCTCTATAGCCTTTAATTATTATGGAGAAGAGGTTATTTCATTCCATCAGCCTGCTGAATTTCCCTCAAGAGATTCAGAGGGTACAGTGCCATAACAGTACTGGTGCACAAGAAATATTTCTTTCATCAATAAAATACTTTATTCTAAGTTTATAGTAAATGTTAGTGCTATAATTTCTTCACCACATTACAAAACCAGGATTTTACTTTTCAGCTTTGCTAAAATAAATGTGTCCCTTCTATTCTCAGTTTTCTAATGAGAAAAAAAGAGTAAGTACTGACTAGAGATGAAAGAAGCAAAAATTAAATTTTTTCAGTCCAATAAGCACAAAGCCTAGAATACTAAGCAATTGCTTTCCTGGATAGACCACATGGGATCTGCCTACACAATCAGCTGCCCTGAGATAAACCCCCTAATTCACTTCCATCTGCAATTTCCTGACACACTTAACACACCCATGCATCTGCACCAGAAGAGCATCCAGAGACAACTGCTCTCTTAAGTTTGTTTTACATTGTCTGCTGAAACAGATTATCTACAATACAAAGCCCCCTTTCTGAGTTTAATGTGAGTAGAGGAGGATTTGCTGAAAATCTTTCCTGAAACAGTGTAGAGCAAATTGTACCAGACTGTCTGCTTCATCTATGCTCTCACACAGCCTTCTCTAAAAATGGGAAGCCTCATGTTGAAATTATGAAGTAGTCTCCTTGACAGTGAAATTGATTCCCTAAAGGTGACCTACAAATCAAAATTCAATTTGCTCTACCAACATGTATTATATGCCCCTACTAACCATATAAAGAGGGTCACTCTGCACATAAACCAAAAGCGCCTTCTGCCCTATTTCGGGTACCTCAAAGTCAGACATAGCTGCTTTCTTCTCTCTGGTGCAATGATTCAGAACCACATCAGACCCTAAGGACAAGTGTTATTAAATACAGCATATCATTTCCAGAGGATTTTTTATTATTACTATTTTCTGTATCCTTTTTGTGTGGAAACATGGAACACGTTAAAGGTGAAACTAGACAGGATCTCACAATACAGTTTCCTGAAGTTGATCAGCAATATTCTGTGGAAGGGAAGGAATTCAAATATTCTCACATGGGTATTATAAACATCCCCTCCCAACAAACTGCTTCTGAAGTTAATAAATCTTGTTCAATTATTTGGCCTTTTATAATAAATTTATTAAAATGTCTCAAAATACATTAAGGCGAACAACTTTTTTCAAATGAGCTCCAGCACTTCAAACAAATTCCTGAGCTGAGACAATATCACTTAACAACTGGTATTCATCCTGCAGCAAGCTTCCAAGGAGGAAAAATAAATGCAGGAAGAGGAAGAACAAAGACTCAGACAAAAAGAGTGGCTATTTGGAAAACTGCAGGTGTGGCCTCAATGAGACGACTGCTTCAGGAGGCAGAAAATCAGAGGGTGAGGTAAAAACCACTTCAGGGCCTGTGTACAGGGTACCAGGAGGAGATAGCAATGCCATGAGTCTCACATGCTGCTTTTGCCTTCTCTCACTTGCTTCCCCATCTGCAGACTGCACATAGGGACATGGGCTGGAGAAATCAGCAGTGCTGCAAAAGATGCAAAGCTCAATATGTAGGTTTGATCTGCCCTCCCTAAAAGGAAGAAATACAGGTGAGCACCACTTCTGCAATGCTCTAACCAGTGACGGGTCGCACATGTGACGTCACTGCTGGTTCCTGCACACTCCCCCCAAGCTTCTGAAGATGAGGGGAAGTTGAGCTCCCCTTGCCTCCAAAAACTTTTCTGAGCTTCACAGAGGCAGTGCACATCTGCCCAAGGCCTCTGAGAGGCTCAGAAAAGCCTCCAGAGGAAAGGGGAGCACCCTTGTCTTCGGAGGCTTCATCCAGCGTCAAGTCTTGCTTGACGACGGGGCTGCCAGTCCACATCCCTCTCGCTAAGCGACACACAACTGTAAAGCTTAAAAACTGGTCTCTGTGTCACATTGTATATTTACAAAATACTCCTTCCTGACTGCACTTGTGCAAAGAAGTGATATCCAGAAACCAAGGCAAGGCCAACTTGCAAGAAGGAAATTGATCTTTTATGTGACTGATAGCATGCACATGCTCACTGAATAATGTCTTCCATCTGCACTGAGAACTATGCAGCGGTGGTTCAATAGAGGTCAAAGTTTTGCAGTAGTCCTTCCTTCAGCACCACTGAAGGGAAAGTAGCACAGTTAATACCTTGTTCAGTTGCTAACAGTTTCCAAGAGACAGGAATGCAGATGATAGCTGCAGCCAGATGATGCTACTAACTGCAGTTAAGCTAGCAAAGCAGCTAGCTTTGTGTGGCCAAAGCAGTGAGGACTTCTGTTTGGATAACACCAGGCATGAGACATTTCTTTTCCTCCTCCTCAGACTTCCCAACAAGTGCCAAAGAGTGACAAATTCTAAGGAGGATAATTGGAGATAAGACTGCTCTCCTGTATAAAGCTAAATGTTCTTTCAAGCTTCCCACACCTCCATCTTCCCACTCTTCAGGTCTTAACTGAATATATCACATTCTAGTTTTCCTCCCCACCTTTGACCAAACTTCTTCCCCCCCCCCCCCCACAAATGTCCTTCAACATGCCTAGCTCTCACTGAGGTGGTAAACCTGCATCTGGATGTGATTCTGGGGTGACGCTGGGAGGAGGAAAGAATCACTATGTAACCTGGAAATGGGTCTTTCACTGTTAAAAAAAGCTCTAGAGGCTGGAAAATGACACAGTTTGCGTGAATGTAGGAAACACAATTTTGGCACATGTTTTTGGCTTTTAAAGAGCTTTAAAAGTGGATCCCAATATCCACTGATCTCTGTATCTGCGAGGAGGTTCCAGAACAGAACCACCACAAATGCCAAGGTCCCACCTGTACTACATTTTCTATATATAAGAAATTTATTTTGTTGTTCATTAATGTGAGTTCCCTGCCACTCCAGCAATCTGAAGCACCACAATCTAGACATCGGTTTAGCACTGCAATGAGAACTCAATCCAAATTCTATTTGTCTCCAAGTCCCATGCATATATAAACCTACTGTCTATCTCAATATGCATATAGCGATAATTTCCTTGATCTACACCAATGTCTTCTACATTATATATAGCAAGTTTTTATAGTTACTGCACTACCTTGTCTCTTCTTTTTCTGCCTGAGACAAAAAAGATTCTGTCGAATCATTCGTTACTAGCTCTAGTCTCCAGACGACATGTATTAATGACACGGGCGGAGGTCTGGTCCAGAGGGTAGAGCCTCCGTTAGCCCAAAGATAATATCAGAAGGTCGCCAGTTCGAGGACACCAGCAGCTCCCTGAACAGCTGAGAATGAGACCTTGAAGCAGCTGATAAGCTGAGCTGAGTGAGTCCACCTGCTCTTGGGGTGAGCAAGAAGCGTCTTGGCTGCCCTCCATGTGAGAGATGGACCTGCTTGTCAGCCTGCGTGGGAGAACTGGAGGCCAGAAGTGAGACCAAACCCGGAAGATCCATCTGAAATGCTGTTGGTTCTTGAAAGATAGAACCTCTATGTTTGTAAAAATCCCCTTGAGGGATTTAGAAATGCCTGCCTATGTAAACTGCCTTGAATAAAGTCAGAGGAGTAACCAGAAAGGCGGTATAAAAATACCTAGTTGCTGTTAATAATAATAACAATAACAACAACAACAACAACAACACCACCTCAGCTCAAACCAAATTAGAACTACAACTGGCACACAATTGTCTTCTGTTATATGGAAAGAAAACTGCAATTACTGTTTAGTTTTCAGGACCATTTCCCCTTCCCATTTTGGAATACTGTCGTTTAACCAATTTTCACACAATTTTATACGTAGGAGGGAAGGACAATGGAATAGTAGGAGTTCAGCTTCAGTAAATAAATCTGAGGAAATTTTTGTATCTTCCATATAAGGAGAAGTTTTATTTGGGGAAACCAAGAGATTCCTCCCCCGCATCAAAATCTGTGCTTAGGGAGAAAAGAAGGGGGAACATTAAAGATTTAATATAAACATTAAATCTTCAAGAGGACTGCTGATTTATCAAGAAGTTCAGCATATATTCCCCTCCTCAGGACCCCTAAACTGTAATTAAAAAAATACTTTTCTCCAAAGGAGAAGCATGACAACTACTACTGCCAGGAGTAACTGTTACTCAGATTATACTCTGAAGTGCTTTACTTTATGACAAACACTCTGCAAGCATTAAAGAATAAGATGAAGTAGGGCTCCTGAACCCCATTTTTGCTACCAAGCACAGTATCAGATTATGCATTTGCTTACAGTAACACAGTATTAATGAGGAGACTATAACCCTATGCTTTATGGGTTAAGATTCCTTTAAGGCATTCCACCCACGACACCTGGCTGACAGCAAAAACGTTGTTAGGCAGTGCAACCTTGATGTCAAGCTACCATCTGCCAAAAAGTGTTCGAAGATTCACCATTACATGACCCAGGTAGAGACGAGCGCTGCTAAATTAAGCACTAACAATATAGGCTCATGACACTTCTTGGGGATTAATCACCAACTAAGGAGCTGATGGCTTCAAGCACAGCTAAAGGCCATTAACCCTATCAACTCATTAACACCCAGAGAAAGTGCCCTGCACCTCAATTATTAACACAGGCACACATCAAGGGGGTGGGGGAGAAGAAGAAAAGTAGTTTCAACTGGAGTTGAGAGTTATTGATAAAATGTGGAATTAATACCCTGACAGTCAAGCTCATGCCAACATTTTCCTTCTTTTTCTAAACACTTGATGGCAAGTAACTTTCCTCTGCTACACAAAGACAGTGCTGTCTTCAAGTACATTTATTAACTAGCTAAGGAAGAGCTACACACCACCAGAGGCACAAGGCTACCGCCAAAAACAGCAACTCCATTTTGAGTTTTTCCTTATAACACGTAGCAGCATTCATGCAACATATCAGTGCATTTTTCTGCCAGTCAGTTATGTGGATCAAGGGTAGAAAAGGCATGGTGCATTTATATCACAACACAGCTTCCATTTGCAGTGGCTGAAACATAGAGCGTTTATAAGTGAGGAAGTATGTATATGTACCAACAAGCCCAAAAGTAAGCAGAGCGAGTTATCTGAATTCTCTCTAAAATTTGATATTATATATAAAGTTTCATGATGTTTGCTTTCTGCGTTGCGATGTAAATGTGCCATGCCTTTTCTACCACAGCTTTAGGCTTTCTTCTTCAAATCTTAGAGAGCTTTTCTCCACTGATTATGGCATAACATATTTAAGGCAGTAAAAACAAAATTAATACTACTACATTTGTTTTTACTGTACCACCATTATTTTTAAGCACATAGGAGGAGTGGAAGCCTCTTTAACATGGTGAACAAAATTTAGAAATGAATGTAGATTCTAGGACATATTGCACCTTGGTGGAGAAAACGTAGGCCTTCATTTATTTACTTAAAGATTATTTCCACATTGTTACCTGCTTGTGAGATGGGCAGAGTATGTCACTGCCAGAGAAATGATGCACTGGAGGAAAATCACTAGGTGCCCCAGGATAACTTCCCTTTTCCCAGACCCATCCTAAATACCATATAAGAGTACAACAATAGCAATCCTACACTAGGTCTGCACAAGATGCAATGCAGCAAACTATTATTTATTATAACGAGATGCATAAGTCTTCTTATCGGCTGCAGTTAGGTCCATGGAACACCCAAGTGAATAACGAATCAGGGGATACCGAATCATGGATTCTATGGGATCAGTGGGGTTGGGGCAGAGGTAGCAACCATGATCAGGAATGCAAGCAGCAGATATTCTCAGGATGGGTGCGGCAGAGAGCCAAGAACAGGCAATTGATGGTATGACCCAAGCAGCACTCTTGTTCCCACAGATAAACTAATCTGCTGGAACTAAGTGTGTAGATACCAAGAATTGACTATACTATTATATACCACTTTTTAACAAAAAAAATTCACAAAGTCGGTGGTTTACAGAGAAAATAAAGTACCTACCAGCTATGTGTAAGAACTTACTAGATGGTCGACATCCATCCATCTTTTTTGTAGTTCTAAGCATGAAGCAAAAGCAGTTCATCAAGCCCCTTATGTCTGTCATACATGACTGGTGAGCTTTGATAGAACTTCCAGTCTTCTTTGGGTTAACCATGCAGACAGTACAATGCCTATAGACCAGGGTCATATAATTTACTCCTTCAGAGTTTAATATGTGCCTCACGGGTTTTCCAACCACACTCAAGAGATGAGGTAGAGGATGAATATGCTTGAATAAGTAAGAAGTTTATTCTTCCCTTTAAACAAAGGTAATTGTTTAAGGAAGGTGAAGGACAAGCTCAGGAAAATTGTTCAAAAAAATCAGTTGGAGTTAGCCAGAAATCTTTAGTAGCATGTTTTAATCTGGTGTGAAGTCACTCCTATTTGAAACACTCTGCTCCTCTTTATCTAGACTTACTTCTGGCTTTACTCACTACATTTCCTCCTTCAGAACATAAAGTCTTCACCCTTTAAAATCATATTCCATTAGAATCTTTGGACACTGACCTCTCTTCCAAGGGTTTCTGTTCTCATAGATATGATTACTACACATCATATGCTCAATGCAATAAACCCTTCTTTTGCCAATTACTTACAACCAGTGTGTAGAGGATTCAGTGCATGTATGCTTTTCCCCTGTCTTAGAAATTCACAATGAAATAATGTTCAAGATCACACCCAATATTTTTAAAATGACACTACACTTAAAAATTCAATTTGGCAAGCAAAAATCATTATCCTACAGAAGGCTTAAGCAACATTTCAAATTCTATTTTCATACAGCTTTTATACAAGTTTACCTGATTATCATATTTCAGGGACTGTGTTCCAACCAAAAACCGTATTGCATCTGTTTCTGCGGTCTGGGGTGTTAAAGCTCGTGCCTAAGGGGAAAAGTGATAAAAATGCAGTCATATACATTTTAGTAGCTTGGAACATACAGGACATCAGTTACCACAAACAACGTGACACTGAATCCACCTGAATTTTGACTATATTTTGTAATGCAAGTTCTTTGTTACAGGGATTATCCTGAGCATCTTTAATACATCGGCTTCCTCCATAGTTCACAAAAGTCCCTCCATACTTTGCAAAAATATGTGTGGACCTACAACTATAAGCGTGATCCTTCAAATGTTGAACACATTTCCAAAGTCAAGTCTATATAATATTTTATCTCAAGAAGTACAATAAGAAAATGACTGAAAATCTGTAGAAAGTCCAAGTCTACCACCTTACTAAAAATAAATGTTAAACATAGTTATTGCAAAAGATTCATCCTTATGTAAATGCCTGATGTTGCTCTTTTTAATATCTTGAACCTGCCAATTTTTAAAAATGAGGGTGAGTTTTGGAGCTTATGTTGCTGGATCCAAACACAGCTTTGACAACAAAAAAATTTAAAGTACTGGTACTTCAGCATCATGGTTTTTGTTGCAATAGACTGAGGCGGGGTGCCCAAAACCCAGCCCAGGGGCTACTTGTGGCCCTCAAGGAATCCCAATCCGGCCCTCAGGGAGCCCCAAGTCTCCAATGATTCTCTGGCCCTCCAGAGACTTGCTGGAGTCCGTGCTGGTCCGATGCAACTGCTCTCAGCATCATGGCCAACTGTTTGACCTCTAGCATAAGCTGTGGGACGAGGGCTCCCTCCACTGCTTGTTGTTTCACATCTGTGATGCAGCAGCAGCAGCAGCAAAGGAAAGGCTGGCCTTGCTTTGTGCAAGGCCTTTTATAGGCCTTGAGCTACTGCAAGACCTTCATTTATTCATATAAGTTCTATCTCTAATATGTTCATTTATGTAAATTTATTCAAATTTGAAATGTAAATTAATTCTTTTTCCTCCTGGCCCCCCCGACACAGTGTCAGAGAGATGTGACCCCCCCCTGCCAAAAAGTTTGAACAACCCTGGACTAAGGGCACAATCCTAACCAACTTTCCAGCAGTAAGGTAAGGGCAATGCAGTTCCAAGGTAAAGAGAATGTTTGTTCCCTACTTTGAGGAGGCCTCCGTGACTACCATTCAACTGCAGGATGGCACAGCTATGTCAGTGCTGGAAAGATGGTTATGATTTGGGCCTAAGACAGTCGCCCTTCTGCACGCTGTTGCTATATACAGTATTTTACAATATCTACAGTGCAATCATATAGTGTGCATGATTACTTGAAGCAAATCCCACTGGGTTCAATGGGACTTACTCCCAAATAAATGTCTAAAGGGTTGCAGCCCTAGTTAATAAATAGCAGCAGCTTCTCAAACAGCACCATTCACCATACTTATCAAGCTACTAAGAGCCCAATCCTGTGGTCTGCAGCATGGCTCTGTGCCGCGGACCACAGTCGCAAATGTGCCGTAAGGCACGTTTGCGGGGCTCACCGCCAGGCTCCCGCCAGAGCTAGCCCAGCACCGGTCGGAACTGGGCTAGCGCGCAGCGGTCGCCCAGGTTCAGAGGCTCAGCGGTCTCCTGGACCACCAGGCTGCGTAACAGAATGCAGGGGTGTGGCCGGGGGCGTGGGGAAGGCATTCTGGGGAGGGGGGAGGCATGCCAGGGGGCAGGCGGGAGGCGTGTCGGGGGGAGGGAGACAGGTGGATCCACGGAGCTGTGCTCCGCAGGATCCAGGGCGCTTGTGCAGGGCTGCGCAACCTTCACAAGCACTTTTACTTTAGTGCCATCCTAAAGAGAGTAGCCCCATTGTGGGGCTGCTTCCCTTACTTGGGGGAAGGGGACGAATGTCCCCTTCGCCCAAGGTGCCTCCTGCGGTAGCGCGGGAGGCGCAGGAATTGGTGGGAGCCCTCCACGGAGCCGTTAAGCCTGGGCGCTGCGGGCAGCTCAGGATTGAGCTGTTAGTTCCCAATCCTATTCAACTTTCCACCACTGGTGCAGCTGCAATGCAGCCCCTAGGCGAGGGAACAAATGTTCCCTTGCCTTTTGGAGGCCTCCATAATTACCCTCCCACCACAGGATGCAGTGCACACCCCATTGGCAGGGCTACACCAGGGCTGGAAAGCTGGATAGGATTTGGTCCTAAGTCCATAGTTAGTGCTTCTAGGCTAACCACTGCTTATGTGGAAGACCTGAAGTCAGAGAAAGCTGGGCAATTCCCCACATTACAAGATTGCTCTCATAATTCATTTCTACAACTGATGTCCTCTGGGAAATTGATAAAGGATGATCCAAGTCCTGTAAAATGAAATCCAGAAAATTTTGAAGGCACATGTCTGCTTCCAAATAAAATAGGGAAACTTGTGAGATGCTGCAAGTGGTTTAGCAGAAAACACCCACATTTTGCTCAGTTGTAGGTCTCACATGTACATTTTAAGAAGATTTTAAGCTTTGACGGTGTGACCACTTTGTTGTGACAAACATAAACGAGGAAATTGAATCTTGGTTTGCAGGAAATCTGTGGATAGTCAAGCAATTTCTTTCTTAACCAGTTGGTTTCTACAACATATTTGTAGCAGAATCTGTCTAGAGACAGATTCTGAAACACTTTGTTCAACAGAATATTTGATATCAAATATTTCAAATATCAAACCAATAGTAAGTGCCAGAATGATATGCAAAACAGTTATCCACACATGATGAATCAATTAAGCAGAGCCATGCAAAATATCTGATACTTTTGTTTGTTTGTGTTAAGTTGGAAGCAGAAAAAGCAAAACATTCAACAGCAATTAATGAGGAGACATAACTTCTGGAATAAAAATATAGTCAACTGAGAACTGATATTTTCCTTATTGTATGTAAAATATTTGATTCAGATATTAATTATGAACACATAGTGCAGGAAAGCTTGCATGAAAAAACTCATCATGCATTTCCAATGTAATTCAGTTGCTTTGTATCTAGTACCTAAACATTCACTGAAAGTATGAACAAGCCATTAATCATTGGCATGACCCTGTATATGGGAAAGGTACTTGTTAAAACAATTGTTTAGAACCGACTGGTTAACACATTCCAATTTTTTCTTGCAGGGGGAGTTTAAGATACCACCTGTACTGAGTAAGTTACATTAAGATTTCTGAACACTTTTAGGGGCCAATTTACTTCTGGCTCCAATTCAGAACATACTGATTTACAGCTCCTTGGAAGTATATGGACGCATAAAAACTAAGATGATTTTTAGGGCATTTCCTCTGTTTCCTGATTACACATTAAATCAACCTCTCCCTTCAAACCGAAGATTGGCATTTTTGGTATCTAGATAAACAGCTTGACCCTAATGTTGTTGCCTCAAAAAAAAACACCAAAAAAAAACAAAAACACCTGTAGACTTATTTTAGTAGGACTTGCTTTCAAGCAAGGCTGCTTAGGATTTCAAAGACATTTGTGCAAGAAAGGAATGTAGCCAAGGAGGAGGTAATGCTGCTATCACCAGAAGCATTCTTTATAATCTCATGGTCTGGAAATTCTCAGAAATTCACAAAGACTTAAAACATTTGTAACACATGGAAAGAAAAGGCTTGATGGATATATCGGAGAAACATTTTTTAACCATTTTCATCTCATGGCATACTGACAAGGTATTAATTGTCAAGGCACACCATCAGTTTTTTGACCATTGACAAGGCACACTGCACTGCAATGGCATTAATAATAAATGATGCTCTCATAAACTCCCACAGCACAGCCATGGCACACAAATGTGCCACAGAACACTGGTTGAAAATTGCTGTACTGGAGGACCCCAGAAGTTATGCATCTGCCAGTGTTTCACTATACTCCTTGCACACTTGCCTGTTCGCAAGAGGAGAAGGAAAATAAAAATAACTCCATTAAGTCTTTGAGATCCTCTACATGCACACGATTACTGCTACCACAATGCAAATGATCATGCCCTAATCCACTTTCATCAATTATTTCTAGCAATTTTATGCACATATAACTTAACATGGCCATTCAAGAGACAGAACATTTCTCCCTGGCCTCTATATCCTACAACCCTCAGATATCCCATCTAGGGCTGCCAACTGTCCACGAAAAAAAAAATGCCTGATATACTCCTGTTCCTTTAATACAATAGTAATTTAATATGCAGAAACCAGTCAAGGGTTTGGTTTTCACTACTACAAAAATAAGGGTGAGGACCTGCTAATCATGTTACTATAACCCATACAGAAATATAGGCCAGTAAAAAGTTGACAACCCTAAGATCAAAAGTAACAATTTTGTTTCTTAGAAAAGTCAGCTTTGTTTCTAAATGAAGTCTGGTCCATAAACTGCTTTCCTACTTTCAAACTCAGGTGGGATGTATAGCTAGATACAATTTCACTGCTACATCATCATTCAGTCTGCAGTCAAGTTGGTAGGGTTTAAAGTTAACAATACCTAATAGAGTATGGCAGCCTATATGCAATATATTCATGTTCTCAGACCACTGCAGAAATTTCAGCTGTCAGAGTTGAACGCATGTTAACTGGAAGGACAAAACAGGAATTGAAAAAGAAAGCTAAAGCACACTAAGAGGGCATCATCAGAAAACAAAGTTGTCTATCAAACACGCAGACTAGAGAGCATGTTAGTCTTTAAGTATGATGGTCGTTCATACTTAGATGATGCTACAGATACAAAGACTCCAATGGATTCTTCTCCCGTCGGTTTCAATGAGAATGGGCCGTAGCTGCACATGCACATCCCTTTGCCTACAGGATGCCAACCCTTATATACACCAGACTCTCAGCAGTTTTGCATATTGGTGGACAAGAACACACATGTTCGAATTACTACCAAGGCAGTGATCCGCTCATACAGCTCTTAAAAGACACATTAAGGCACTACAGAAGCTATCTGAATAATGCAGTCTACTATTTGCTTTATATTTGTCTTTCCAAGGTGGTAAAGATGAAGGATTTTGCACAGTAATTCAAAAACCACTTAAAGAAAGGCTTTACAAGTAACTACAAAACAAGTAGGAGCTGTACAAATTTCCAAATTTTAACTATAGCAATTCAGTTAGGCATTTACACCATAGCACACAAGATTTAAATTGTTGGACTTTTTTTTCTCTTGAAAAAGTAACTTGGAAATCTAAATGACAGGCAAGACAGGGGCGGTGCAACCTCACATGCTGCCAGAAGTTGCTACTGCCTCTGCCACAGGATATTTGGGGGGGGGGGGAGTTCCTTACCTCCTCAGGAAAAGTGACACTTTTATTTGAAAAGAACCTCACAGACTAAGGACTTTCTTCGTACACATAGTCCTTGTAAACAAAACCAGAAGGGCCACATATCCACATTTGCAACAGCCACTAGAAGAGACACTGCACTGGGGTGAACAGGGATAGTTGCTCTTGCTAAATATAAGAGCTCCACAATTTTAAAAGGTGCTTCTTTGCCCAGTTAGTAGGGGTTTCAGATCTAAGAGTCAAAGGCAGAAACGTAAGTGATAATAGCACTGCGACTGCATTTGCTTGTATTAGTAACAAAAAACACTTTATGATGAAATTAGGTTGCCAAGCATATTGCAGCTGCTTTTACTGTCTCTGTACAATACAGTCTCCAACCACTCTTGAGAAATTCTAAATGTAAACTATGATCTTCAGGAACTGAGCAATGCTGAACACAAAAGCTTGCATCCTTGCAAGTCCCTGAATTAAGTACTACAAGCCCTTATTTCTGCACTTTCAATCACTACATTTGACTAGAATCGCAATATTGAGATGGTACAGTGCAGTACCCATGAGACTGAGCTGTGAACAAGGAAGTTCCCAGATCTCACCTCTATCATGAACTCACTCGGTAGCCTGAGGCAAGCCACTATTCTGTTTGCTTCAGTCCCACACCTGCAATATTTACCACATTTATATACCACCCTTCCTCCAAGAAACTGAAGGTAGTGTAGAGGCTCCCCTCCTTGGGGAAAATAATTTTCATCTATCTGAAAGAGCTGCCAAAAAGATTACAAGATAACATACATGGGAGCACTTAACATACATAGCACTGCTGAACATTCCTATGTGTTTTAAGTGTTATTATTCACACATAGAGTACTTTGAAAGAATAAAAGTGCTCTATCCAGCTTCCATGTAGTACTGGTGGGGGAACAGAAGTTTGGAGGATAACCAATTCCCTTAAACCAGTGATTCTCAAACTTTCTAGAGGCCTTAGACTCTATAGGCTGCCTGATTTATAAATGCCAAGGGGTGGGGCTATAATGGTGATTGGGCAGTAATGCTCCTCCTCTAAGTAGCAGTTTGTGAACCCTTAATGCACATAGCCTAATCTGCATATTAGTTTCGTGAACCACCAAAAATTGGGTCACAATCCACTGCTGGGTCCCAGACCCAAAGTTTGGGAACCACTGCCTTAAGCAATCCCAAGTCTGCCCTACATTCTGAGGAGGCACAAACAAATGGACTCAAAGACCAGGACTAGGTGCTGGAAGCCTGGGACAAAGTCATGTGTTGTCCCCCACAGGACACATCTGTGGTGACTTACTGGTACTGGGGGGGGGGGGATTCAGGGGAAATCATTTGGTCAAATGGACTCTCTGATGTGAGTGGGCTCTTGGCCAATGCCTAACCTAGTTGATCTTAGACACCACTTTGGAAAACTATTTTCAGTCTTGATGCACCATTATTTAACTCCTTAATAACACTGCTAGGGGGAGGGAATATACGTGAGCCAATGTGTGTTCTACTGCAGTATACTGTACTTCCGCACTACTCTGTTAAAACCCATTTTTCCCAGCCCACAGTGTAAACATTAAAGGCAAAATCCTAACCCCTTATGTCAGTTAGCCTGCCTATGTGAACCGCCTTGAATAAAGTCAGAGGAGTAATCCGATGACCAGAAAGGCAGTATATAAATACCAGTATTATTAATTAATATTTTTTAATTTAATTATTATTAATATCAGTATTAATTAATTAATTATGATAATAATAATAATAATAATAATAATAATAATAATAATAATAATAATAATAATAATAATAATAATAGTCAATTCTTCAAATACTCCAGCTCCAAGTCATAAGAGCTTCAAAAGACCAAAACCAGCACCTTGAATTGTGTCTGGAATCAAACCAACAGGAAGTGCAACCATAGAAGCAGCTGTCTGATAGGTCAACTTGCCAAATTTCTGGCACCACATGGTCCCCTTTATGCTTCACTAATTGGAGTTTATTGACAATCTTCAAGGGCAGCCCCATATAGAGTTTGTTACAGTAGTCAAGCCTTGATGTCACCATAGTATGCACCACTGTGAGCAACTCTGATCAACCCAAATACAGATGCAGCTGGTGCATCAGCACTAACTGGACAAAGGCCTCCCCAGCCACTGCCATCAGCTGGCAACCCAGGACCAGTAGAGAATCAAAAAGGATCCCAAGCTGCAAACCTGTTATTGTTGAGGGTGTACAATTCTGTCTGGTACAGACAGTTCAGCACCTGAGTCATAGTTCAAACCAGAGAACTCTGTTCTCTGCCCTCTGTTTCATTTACTTTTAATTTGAGCTTGTTGACCCTCATTCAATACCCAACAGCTTCCAAGCAGTGCTCCAGGATTTCAGTACCCTCCCTGTAATTAGATGACATAGAGCAGGGGTCTCCAAACCCCGCCCGGGGGCCAGATGCAGCCAGCGGCAAGCCTCTATCCAGCCCACAGCCAACCTCTTGGCCCTTGAAAGCCTCTGGCCCACTCAACTGAACATGACCAGAATTGTGCTCTGATTGCGTCTGGAGGCTGTCCTGAGGGTCAGAGAGGTTGAATGAATGAGCGAGCCCATTCATTCATGTATTCACTCATCTAAGTTCCAACTTTAATTTATTTATTTAAATTTTATATTTAAATTATTTTTCTGGCCCTCAACATCACGCCAGATATTTGATGCAGTCCTCTGGCCAAAAAGTTTGGAGACCCCTGACACAGAGAGATAGAGACGGGTGTCATCCACATGCTGATGACACCCATTCCCAAAACTCTGAATGATCTCCCCCCCTCAGTTTCTTGCAGATGTTAAAAGCCATTTCTGCCCAGTGTTGCATATACACAACAGGGACCAAATGTGTACACCTGTGGGTTGGGCAAAAATGGGTTAAACACACAGGAGACAGAAAAGAATCCTGCGGCATCCCCAATGCCAAAGGCCAGGGTCATTAACAGGCATCCCAGCAACACCTTCTGGAACCTGTCAGCCTAAAGCAGTTCCCAACCTAGCCAACTGCCTGAGGAAGACAGCACAGTAGACGGTGTTGAAAGCTAGTAAGGGTAAGAGAGCCAGCAGAACCAAGAGCGACACACTCTTGTCTGCAGCACGGATCATTCATCAGAGTGATCAAGTCTATGAACCTATGCACACTTGGCTGGGAGTAAGTTCCATTGATGACTATGAGACTTACTTCTGGGTAAGTAATAGGACAGGATCCAGTTGCATGGCTGTCTCCATCCCAAAGCCTGGCCTGAAGCTGGATTGAAAGGGGTCCAGATAATCCAGGTGTTTCAGGATCAATTAGAACTGAGTGAACAGGGTGACATCAGGGTGAACAGATGTCATAACCACAAAAGAGGACGAAGCACCCCTGAACATCCAAGAATGTAAGACATGACAAAATGAAACCTAAAAACACTTTTGTTTTCATGTGGTTAATTTAAACACTATATTACTCATTATTGAGTTTAAAACTATACATGTACATACTATACGTATAATTTATTGATTGCAAGAAGGTTACACGCTGCCTGCTCAAAGGGAAAAGGAGGACATTTAAATACTTTTCCAGGTTGAAAAAGAAGAGGACATGTCCTGGAAAATAAAGGGAACATCTGGCCATTCTGGTTGGGGTGCCAGCAGCCACTGAACTGCTTTGCCCAGAAATGGGAGGTTTGATAGTGGCTACTAATACGGTGGGGTCCGAGGAGGGTTTCCTCAAAAGGGGGTGAATCATCCCCAGTGTCAAGAGCGCTGGCTGGCACCACCCTGTCCCTCAGAGATTAAGGGCGCAATCCTAACCCCTTATGTCAGTGCTTTCCAGCACTGGCATAGCGGTGCCAGTGGGACGTGTGCTGCATCCTGCAGTTGGGCGTCACTCACGGAGGCCTCCTCAGAGTAAGGGAGTGTTTGTTCCCTTCCCTCAGAGCGGCATTGCTCTTATGTCAGGGCTGGAAAGCACTGACATAAGGGTTAGGATTGTGCCCCAAGGAGGCAATCCTATCCAACTTCCCAGCACCAATGTAGCCCCAAGGTGAGGGAATAAATGTTCCCACACCTTGAGGAGGCCTCTGCGACTGCCCCCCACACACCACAGGCTGCAGTACGTGCCCCATTGGCAGGGCTGCACCAGCCCTGGCAAACCGGTCAGGACAGGGCCCTCAGTAACTGGCAGCTACAGCTAGAGCCCCCTTCAGATCCAGGAAGACCAGCCAGTCAAGTGTGAAGCGGGCAGGGGGAAGCCCTCAGCAGGTGCACCCTGCAGGGCATAGTGCCACCCTACGCACACCTGCCTAGGAGTAAGCCCCATTGGCTCCAATGGGACTTACTTCTGAGTAGGTGTGCCTAGGATTGGGCTGTAAGACACCTCTCCTCGTGCTGGCAGCTCACGAGGGAACACTAGAGAGGAGAGGATGCAGGGACCAGAGCCACGCGCTCTCTCTCACCCACCCAGCAGGAGACTCTGCCGCCCCTCCTCCCTCACCTGGAACTCCAGTCCATAGATGACGGGCGCGTCGTCCTCCATGGCGGCTGCTGCCCCTCCCCCACTCGCAGCAGCCTCTCAGCTGCTCCTCTTCGAACCCTCGTGAAGCTAGCAGAGGAAAGCGAAACACACAACAAACTTCCCGTGTCGGCTTCCGTACCTTCTTCCACTTCCGGGGAGGAAGGACAGGTCGCCAAGGAGACGCCTCGTTTCACGCACGGCGTCGTCGTCATTGTCATCGAGCCCCCTGGAGGGATGATGGGAAATGGAGTCTCCGACGCGCATGCGCACTCCGGCCGGCGTCGCTCTTGTTCCATTTAGCCGCCGTTCCCGTCCGTCTTCACTGCAGCGCTTCGGAGGCGTCGCTGTCTATGGAGGAAGGTGAGGTGCGGGGCTGGCCAGGGTGGAGCGGGGCTCTCTCCACCTGCTCCCTCGAGGGGGTGGACGGACGAGGGCCCCACTCTGGGAGGTGGAGGCTGCTCCTGCCCCTACTTACCTGGGAGTAAGCCCCATTGACCACAGTGGGACTTACTTCTGAGTAGACATGCGCAGGGCTGGGCTCCCAGGCTGCAGTCCTCCGCTCACTTACCTGAGAGTAAGCCCCATTGACTCTAATGGGACTTACTTCTGAGTAGACATGCATGGGGTTGGGCTCTAAGTTGCCACAGCTTAACAGTCATTACAGTCTTTGCTGGGGTGGTTCTCCTAAGCTTTGTAAGTAGCAGGTTAACAGCCCAGTCTTATGTATGCCTACTCAGAAGTAAGCCCCATCAGAGTCAGTGGGGCTCACTCCCAGGGAAGTGTGGATAGGATTGGACTGGAAGGCTGCATTGACTGTCATGGGACTTCTGAGTAGACCTGCATAGGGTTGTGCTCCTAGGCTGCAATACTGTCCACACTTACCTGGGAGAAAGCCCTATTGAGTACAATGGGACTTACTTCTGAGTAAACACACATAGGATTGGGCTCTTGATTAGCTTTAAAAAAATATGACACTTGTGTCTGGACTGCACCACTTCAGACTGCAAGGAGAAGTTTTACATAATTGAGTGCTGCTTCATGCAAGAAAATAAAACTGCACATAGCAAAGTAGTGTGGCAGGCAGGAGGCCAGACTGCGTGACTTCTTCCTGACATCTAGTTCAGCCTTTCTCAACCAGTGGTACTTGAAGTGGTGCCTGGTGGTACTCACAGGAAGCAATGGACCCCTGCTGCCCAGCAGTGAGACCAGGAATACAGTGCAGCAAGCAGCAGTAACAGCTCGGCAGCCAGAGCTCCAAAGCATGCTTTTCCACTCTTGGAAAAGCCCTCCCATCCACCCTGAGCCTCTTACTGGTGTTTGTCATGTCACATCTGGCCTCCCAACCCAGAACTAAACTGGCAATGATGTCACCACCGATTACATTTGGTGGTACTTTGAATAGGTAGACCATGTGAAGTGGTTCAGCAGAGGACAAACCTTGAGAAACACTGATCCAGTTCTTTGGGTGTAGATTTGTTCTTTGTTTTCTATGTGTTTCTCTCTCACACACACGTGCACATGCACACTCACATACCTGCACAAACACAAACACACACACCCCGAGTTCTGAAGTGTTACAGTCAGGGAAACAGGTTTGTCGGCTTTGCTGTTCGTGGGAACTAGGATCTAACAAAACCTGTAAGATGTCTTACAGCCCAATCCTATGCATGACGACTCAGAAGTAACTCCAATTATAGTCAATAGGATTTACTCCCACGTAAGTGCAGGTAGGATTGCAGCCATAGTGATTACCTGTTGATCTAGAACATAAGAATAGCCCCACTGGATCAGGCCATAGGCTCATCTAGTCCCTGTATCTCACAGCAGCCCCACCAAATGCCCCAGGGAGCACACCAGATAACAAGAGACCTGCATTGTGGTGCTATTCCTTGCATTGGCATTCTGACATACCCATTTCTAAAATAAGGTTGCATGTACACATCATGGCTTGTAACCCGTAATGGATATTTCCTCCAGAAACTTGTCCAATCCCCTTTTAAAGGCATCCAGGCCAGATGCTGTCACCACATCCTGTGGCAAGGAGTTCCACAGACCAACCACATGCTGAGTAAAGAAATGTTTACTTTTGTCTGTCCTAATTCTCCCAACACTCAATTTTAGTGGATGTCCCCTGGTTCTGGTGTTGTGTGAGAGTGTAAAGAGCATCTCTCTATCCACTTTATCCTTCCTATGCATAATTTTGTATGTCTCAATCATTTCCCCCCTCTTTTCATGTCCCAACCTGTCTTCTAGGCTGCAGAGGCCCAAACGCTGTAGCCTTTCCTCATAAGGAAGGTGCCCCAGCCCAGCAATCATCTTAGTCGCTCTCTTTTGCACCTTTTCCATTTCCACTATATCTTTTTTGAGATGTGGTGACCTGAATTGGACACAATACTCCAGGTGTGGCCTTACCATAGATTTGTACAATGGCATTATAATATTAGCCGTTTTGTTCTCAATACCTTTTGTAATGATCCCAAGCATAGAATTGGCCTTCTTTACTGCCGCCGCACATTGGGTCGACACTTTCATCGTCCACCACCACCCCAAGATCTCTCTCCTGTTCTGTCACAGACAGCTCAGAACCCATTAGCCTATATGTGAAGTTTTGATTTTTTTGCCCCAATGTGCATGACTTTACATTTACTGACATTGAAACGCATCTGCCATTTTGCTGCCCATTCTGCTAGTTTGGAGAGATCCTTCTGGAGCTCCTCACAATCACTTCTGGTCTTCACCACTCGGAAAAGTTTGGTGTCGTCTGCAAACTTAGCTTCCTCACTGCTCACCCCTGTCTCCAGGTCATTTATGAAGAGGTTGAAGGGCACTGGTCCCAGGACAAATCCTTGGGGCACACTGCTTTTCACCTCTCTCCATTGTGAAAATTGCCCGTTGACACCCACTCTCTGCTTCCTGGCCTCCAACCAGTTCTCAATCCATGAGAGGACCTACCCTCTAATTCCCTGACTGTGGAGTTTTTTCAGTAGCCTTTGGTTAGGGACCATGTCGAACGCCTTCTGAAAGTCCAGATATATAATGTCCACGGGTTCTCCCACATCCACATACCTGTTGACCTTTTCAAAGAATTCTATAAGGTTCGTGAGGCAAGACTTACCCTTACAGAAGCCATGCTGATTCTCCCTCAGCAAGGCCTGTTCATCTATGTGTTTTGAGATTCTATCTTTGATGAGGCATTCCACCATCTTACCCGGTATAGATGTTAGGCTGACCAGCCTATAGTTTCCCGGGTCCCCCCTTTCCCTTTTTAAAGATCGGCGTGACATTTGCTATCCTCAGATCCTCTGGCATCGTGGTCATTTGGGGGGACAAGTTGCATATTTTAGTCAAGAAATCAGCAACTTCATTCTTCAATTCCTTAATAACTCTTGGGTGGATGCCACCAGGGCCTGGTAACTTATTGATCTTTAATTTAACAATGAGGTCTGAAACATCTTCTCTTTTAACCTCTATCTGACTTAATTCCTTGGCCAATCTGATTTTGACTTGGTGAATTATCACTATTAATACATATTGGAATATTCTTGCCTACTTACAAATACAATATTTCTGTATACGCGTACAAAAATGATACAATACTTCTGTAGGGTGTAGTGAGTTTTGACCCTCATTTGATTTGCCCCTAATTGGAGCAGTGCCAGAAGAATAATTATTGCTCCCATTTACAGATGAAAAACTGAAACTGAGCTAAAGGAAGTTGCAGACTGTGTGAGATTAAAGGTATGTCTGCATTGGATCACTTTCATGTTAACTGTTACTGAAAATGGAGCAAAATACAGTCTATTCTGCTTCTCTTGTTTTTGAATGACATTCTTTCTGTTGGTCTCATAATGTGAAAATTAGTACAGTACCTTCTTAAAAAGGTAATAACGTTCACATAATTTATTTGGGCAAGTGTCTGTAATAGTGCTGTATTTCTTCATTGCTAGAGTCTTCCTCTTTTTTTTTTTAAATGACAGTAAATTTCGATATATGTCTATCACAAAATAAGTTCTGTTCTTTTCAGAGGGACCTAGTTCCAGGTAAGGTCTTATAATATTGTAGCGTAACTGTGTGATCCAGCTTCTCACCGCAGAAACATTTCTAATTTCTTGGAGGATGGAGGAAATGGTTGGATTTTCTGACCTTGTTTCCATGGAGATGACTCAGGTCCTGCCCATGCGTATTCTTATGTATACCATATCAGAATTATCCATGTGTGTATATGGGTGAGCTGGTACAAGTATGTTCATTCGGTGTTTGTAAACAAATATAATAGGCATGTAGATAAATATCGAAAGTTTTGTATTTAGGCAACAAGGAACAAACATGACAAAAAGGAAATTATACTTGTACTGACATATCCTAAGATCCAAATTTTGCACACAGGGATCTACTAGCCAACTTCTTTTCCATTTAGTCTTTATTCTTCTTCCACACATTGTCTAGTATGTCTAAGCCTAAGCAGTGCCTGGCATTCTGAGAATGATCCATAAAAGCTGTAGTTTTGTATTAGTAGTGTAGGTTTCAACCCATTACTCCATTATTCGGTTTAACAGTTGGCTGTTATTAACTGTAGAACTGGGGAAGTGGAGATTTGTGATTAGCTGTGCTGGAGTGGAGGAAGGAAGAATATCTCTCACCTCTTGGAGTCTGGCCTCCTTTTTATTTTTCAGGTAGATCTCTTTGGCAGCCACTTCCGTAGAGGTAACTCACAGAATTAACCAGTGGTAGGTCACTGCATTTTATCCCTAAAAAAACCAGAACAGTGAGGGATCAGCAGGTGCTGCTTCCAGATTGCAAGGACATTCAGCCTGGAAATTCAATGATATTGTTCCATTGCTCCCTATTCCTCTACCCTCAAGGCAAAGGTAGATTCTAGGAACAATTCTGTTTAGAATGAGAAGAGCAGGCATATTTTCACCTAGCCTAAGAAATCATCAGCTGATTATCTCTTTGGGGACACTGACTGACACTGTCAGGAAGAATTGTAGTTCAATGGTAGAGAACGTTTTCCCCCAGAAGATTCCATATTCAAGCTTTGGCCTCCATCTAGCAGCCCTGCTTAAAAGAATGTCTGCTAGATGAGCTTGGGCAGAAATCTTTCCTGGCCCTTGAAGAGCTGCTGTCTCTCAGTCAACATAATTAAGTTAGGTAAACTCAGGTTAAGTCTGACAGGGAACAAATTGCTTCCTGTATTGTTGGAAAGATTTTCAGATTCTTTTACTGACACAATGCCAAACAGTCACAGACCTTTTAAATGGGTTTGGAGGCTTTATTTCTACATAGTAAGTGAAGTACACAAGCCAATTGATTCAGTTTGGATACAAATGTTCACTCTTCGTTTCCCATCCTGTTTCTCATAGAACCACACCCAGAAAATCACATTAAGTAACGTGAGATAAAGTTACCCGTGTGACACTGTATGTCATTTCCACCTCCTTATTGGGCCTATTATGACAGGTTTGGTGCATGGTCCCAGCTCTAATTAGGAGGTCATTCTGCCCTGCATCTCAAAATATTCCTGGCCCACAACTTTGGTTATACAAGATCATGGAATTTTCCCTTTGGTAAAGTTATGATCTACATGTTCTGCCAGTCATGATCTCTTTAAGTCACTTTGACATAATGACCCACCTATCCTATTTTTGAGGGGAACAGCAATCATTCTCTTGGCTCCAATTTCAATTATTTTTCTTAAACTAGAGAAGATAAGTTAACCCTCTAAAATCTCTATCAGTATGATCATAGAACTTCAACGGAGGTAAAGACATGGGAGCAGTTGTCTGCCCACTATCCACTACCAACTGCATAGTCCCTCCCCAGCTAGCCCTGTTTCTTGTATCAGATTACTAGTTCTGTGGGCAGGACTAGTTCTGTGGAGCAGTTGAGTTAAGTATATGTACACTGCCTGTTAGGGAGAGGGCAGACTTATGGAAAACTGAGGAGCTTCTAGTGTCATCACAAATTATTTTTTGGCATGTGTATAAACTATAACCACATTCCAAAATAAGCGTGTGATATTTTTAATACCATTAACTAAAAAAGAACCCCAAACTGCAGCCAAATGGGTGCAATTGAAGGCCGCTTCTGGATTGTGACCCACTTCTAGATGCCACTCCCACATTGTGTAGGACCTGGGGTGGTCTCCAGACTGCCTACGTCTTGTAACTTCTAAAGCGGCAGTACACATTTTCCAGCTGTCAGGGATTTTCAAGGCAGTTTTGAGAATATGCAATTTTAGATTTACATGCTGACTCTGGAATGTAACCCTCAGGTAAGACGAAGATCTCCTATAATACCCATCCTGAAATGTGTGGCATGTATCTAACTATGGTACAATATCAATATGTATGTAGGGTGCGTTCAGAGAGGACAAGAGGAAAAGCAGGTTTGAAAAGAATGTATTGCAAAGAATAAATTCCAGACCTTTTCCCCGTCTTTAGAAGAGGAAAGATTGAAGAGAAAAGCAAGGAAGCAAGAAATGCAATTATTGATATATTCCAGAAGATAGTCTAGCACAGCGGTTTTCAAACTCTCTAGGAGAGTTTGAACCTCAGTAAGCTCTGGTGCGGGGGGAGGCAGCAACATGATCCATTTCCGGTTTTGAGCGCAATCGCTGCGCTTTCACTTTAAGCTGCAGGGAGCCCTGCAGACAGTCACGCAGGGATCTCCGCACCCCAGACAGGCCGCTGCATGGACTGATGAGTGCATCCCAGTCTCTGCAGCCCCCATAGCAACGCGATCCTGGGAATTGTGTCGCTGCTTCCCCCTGCCCCCATCCGTTAAGGGGAAAGTGGCCAGGGCTCTCTGGCTGGGGCGTCACGATGGCCCAGTTTGAAAAACCCTGGTCTAGCAGAAGCCTTGGTATACAGTGCTAGATATACCTTGGTATACATACCCCCTTCTATGCAGTGGGAAGGGGGTTCCTGATAACAGCAATCTACAAGGAGGTTGTTGCATTAGATAGTGTGTCTGATTTACCAAAATATCCCAGTATTTATTGGAATTTGAGCTGTTGTTTATGTGGAGCTCCTCTTACTAAGAGCATAATCAGGTTTTGGTGTGTTAACATGTGACAGCGTGTCAATAGAATTTAAGCAAGCACTAATATAGGTTACAATGAGTAGAGCTAAACTACAAATACAGGAAAAAGTCAAACGGATACCAAGAGGGGACAGAAGTTTTTCATAATTTGCAACCTTATCCACTTACCCCAGATTTCTTGATCTGGCATCTTGGTATCAAACAGAGGTCAAGATGAAGTCCTGACTTGAGTTCTGAAAGACAGTGTCCATCATATGGGGGCGTATTCACAGATTCCGTATCTGTGGAATCACTTATCCCCTGCATCCCCCTGAACCCTTTGGAGGTGAGAGGAGCTGCGCTAATATTAAACATCTTGTAAGTAATCGCACATAAAGAACAAAAGAAAAGCCCTGCTGTTTCATGCCGAAGACCATCCTGTTTCCCACAGTTGACCCATCAGCTTCCCATATGATATCCAGAGCAAGAGCAAAAGGCATCTCTGTCTCCTGCCATTGCTCTCCTACAACTTGCATTCAGATGCATACTGCCGTTGAACCTGAAAGTAGTACCTAGCTATCATGAATAGACGCTATTGATAGACCTGTCCTGGGTGATTTCTCCTGTTCCTTTATAAAGCCACCCACGCTCTTGGCCTTCACCACATCTTGTGGCAACATATCCTAAAGAGTAATTATGTGCTGTGTGAAGAACTACCTCCTCTTAACTCTCCCCCAGGTCAGGGTTTCTTAACCTTCTTATGATTACAGACCCCAGTGTGTAGCCCAATTTGTTCCTATACACCATTCACCAGACTGTCAAAATCATCATCATCGCTGCCAGTATAATTTCAAAAGATTTCAATTGCTTGGTTTAATTTACATATGGATAGCTAGAATCAGAAGGTCTCAGTCCGTTTTGATAATGGTGATGGATTAGATTAATTAATGACAATTTAAAAAATTGTTTAAAGATTGAATCCCATACCCCCATAATTTTATTCCCATACCTCCAAGGGGTATGGATACCCCTGGTTAAAAATCCCTGTCCTAGTCAGTTCCACTGACCCCAACTGTAGTACAGGGGCCCTTTTGGGTTGGGTTAGGGATTTGAAGGCTTGAATTTACAGCAAAGCAACCTATAAAGAAGAATTTCCTTCCTAAGAAATAAAATAAATCGGAATTAGTGTTTGCCATATGTACTTCATGCCCTTCATTGGACAGGGGAATTTTATCCCATAAGAAACAATGGAATTGGGTAAATATAGGAACAGGAGAATGTGGCATGCAGTCCTGAACGCATATAAATCATTGCCCACCACCCTATAGGGGGATCCTGTGGGAGCAGCTGTTTGCTTTGCCACCACCTCTTAGTGCTTTCTTCCATCGGGAAGGTGCCAAAACATTAAGAGCAGGTGGTGGCGTGAAGAAGGGGGAAAGGGGTAGCCAGATCATGAAGCCCCTGCATCCTACTTTTCCCGGAGAGAATTGAAATGTCACTGCCCCAGGTTCCAGGGCTCATTCCTGTGCTACTGAATTTCACATACCTCAGCACAAATGTTAGTTGGTTAATGCTAATAAGGTTTACTCTTAACCAAGGTCTGCAAGCTTGCTTCAAACAGTAGCTGCAAACTGGAGTGGAATGAAAATTTATATTGGAGATTTTAGTGGGCACAGGAAGGCATCATGCATTCCTGAGGTAACCCCTCCCCCACTTGCATACACAGACATCATGGCAAGCCATGATTTGATCCTGGCTCCATGTGATGTCTGAAGTGGCCCATAGTTCATGAGGAACCAGTGTTCCTCTGTGCTAGATCACCTGCATACTCTATCTAGTTAGTTTGGTTTGTTTGCATTTTGAAATAATGTTTGCATTTTGAATATCTAGTTGGTTTGGTTTTGAAATATTAGATGTGTTTATTGAAATGGCTTTATTGAATCCAGTGCTATTGCATTATATATGAATAGTTCTGAGATTCAGGAATTGTTGGTAGCAGTCACATTCATTTGTATTTTTATCTAGAATAACTATGGAAAACAAAGAAGGCAATATTGAGGATCCCAAGATAAGAAGTTCATATGTGGCAGAAAGCAGTTGTGCAATGCAGCAGCAAACTCAAGAAGAACTTATTTTTCAGGAAGAAACTATTGATCTTGGAGGAGATGAGTGTGAGTCTGAAGAAAATGAAACAATCTCAGAAGATTCCAATAACTTCATAGATAAACTTAATGAGCACATGATGGAGAGTGTCATTATATCAGATTCCCCGAATAACAGTGAGGATGATACCACTGATCTTGGCTGTCTGCAAGAGACTGTGAAGCAATTGGAAGCAAAAGACATTCAAACAGCGGAAGGAGAGGTGGGGAAAGAAGCTATTAGTAAGGAGAATGAAAAAGAACCTGAAGGTGCCTCTAAAGATATTTCTGATATTGGAATTGATGACCAGTCTGCTTTAAAAGAAGAGTTGATTCAAGAAGTAGCAAAAGATGAACTGAAAGTGGAAAATAATGAACTGCTTAATTCAGCATCAAACGGTACTGATGCAGGCAAACCTGAGGAAAAGATACCCTCCCCACTTGCCGGCAAATCACCTGTGGACTCTGAACCTATTCCTGTGTGTACCATTTTCAGCCAGGCAAATCACTTGAATGGTCAGCAACAGTTTCTGCATGATGGCTTTGAGCTTCAAATGGTGAAGTCGCCTAGTTTTGGTGGTATAAGTGAGACTTCAGTGAAGATTCATCCACAAGTGGTTCAGCCGAGTCCGAGCCTTAGTAAGTTTTTTGGTGATGCTATCAACACAAATACACTTGCTTCTGATTTTTTTGATTCATTTACTACATCCTCCTTTATTTCTGTCAGTAACCCCAATGCAAGTGCATCTGTACCAGAAGAAATGTATTCTCTTCTAACAGCAGGAGAGTCCTGTGACTCTGCTGACCATAAATACCCAACCAAAAATGGAAGATCTGAAGCTGGGAGATCAGCATCATCTCCAGAGATATCACAGTCTCCAAAGCCATTTTCCCAAATCCAAACTGTTTTTCAAGGCAGTGATGACCCTTTTGCATCTGTGCTGAATATGAGTGAGATAGACAGAAGAAATGATGCTTGGCTTCCTAGTGAGGAAACTAGGAATGTGTTAATTTCAGTGGCCACACAACAGTATAATAATATTTTCATAGACAAAGAGAATCTCACCATGCCTGGATTAAAATTTGACAACATTCAGGTAAGTGTCTGTTTTACTACTTGTTTCTTGAAATTCTGTATCTAATAAGCTAGATAATGTATGCAGAGTTCAAAACAATTATGGAAGTGGTTCTCAAATTGTGGGTCATGACCCAATTTTGGGTGGGTTGTGACTGACTGGACAGATTAGGCCATGTGCATCAAGGGTTAAACAAGCTGCTACCGGGGTCTGGAGTACTGCTGCCCAATCACCATTGTAGCCACAACCCTTGGTATTTATAAATCAAGCAGCAGCCTCTAGGTCCTCTATAAAGTTTGAGAACATCTGAATTATAGTATAGGTGGGCTCCTCTTTAAGTGATAATATTTTAGTCCTGTTTAATAGGAAAATATTAGGAGATACAAAGTGACTGTAATATATTTTATTGGTCCTATCTAGGTTGGTGTTTCTGCATTTACAGTACTCCTCACCCCAGTAAGCTATGTCTGTATGTGACTGAGGGTCCAATCCTATTGAGCATTCCAACACAGTGCAGCCCTGAGGTAGGGGAACAAATGTTCCCTTACCTTGAGGCAGCCTCCTTTCTTCTCTCTCTCTCTCCCCCCCCCCCCATTTCAGGATGCATTGGCACGGTTGCATCAGTGCTAAAAAGTTTGATAGTATTGAGCCCTGAGGAAATAAAAACAAGATGGTTTCATTTACTTGTACCCTAACTTCATAAATAACCTGTTATCAGTATTGAAGATATTGTGCTTCTGTTTGCTCTATGTGTACCTGAGAATATTACCCTTCCTATCTGTCTGATAAACAGTTCCATGAAACTCTAAAATGCAGTTGATTATTCCTCATCAACATAAGTGGGTCTTATTAAGGAGATATTACCAGCTTGGAATATTGTATGAGATACTTTATACATGGTAAAAAAAGGTTAAATGTTCTGTTTTTGTAATACCAGCAACCATTACACCTTCCCCCCCTTCTTGCATGAGTCTAACCAGCCCTAGCAATAACTGATGAGCAGCTGCTGTACATTCTATGCTGTAAAATCATTGAGTTGCCTGGCAACTGACTGACTCTCGCTTCAGAAGGAGCTGGTTGTAGGCTGCATCTTACACCTCTCACATTGCTAAGAGGGGGTAATCAAAGATTGACAGTAATCATAAGAAATTCTTGCTGATCAAATGTGCTATTAGGAAAAAGGAAATGGGAAAACATACATGTAGGAGGCCTGGACAACAGGCAGTAGTTGACATGAGGAACAGATATGGAAATTACTACACAGAAATAAATGTGTTGAGATGCAGTTAAACCTGTTTGGCACAGCTGCTGTGGCCACACAACTGAGTTTCTGTGAGTCTTGAGAAGTTAAGTTCATATTTTGAACAAACAAGAAAAAACTTGAACTGTTATAGTTGTGTATGGGCTTGATCTCAGTATTTCCATTCACATTCTCATTGTAATTGGTCATTCTGAGAATGTGTCCAGTTGTAAAGGCCCAGAATTTGAATCCCTGGGGTTTTGAGTGAGACAGCTCCATACCTAACTATACATTCTTGAAATACAGTCTTCACCTAGGGGTTCAAGGTGTTAAAAGCATGATGGAGCTTTTTAAGATATAGAGTGAGTGGACTTCTTTCTAAATGTATTGCAGAGGAAGAAGAGTCTGAAAGGAGTGCAGAGCTCCAGCGTGCTTTACAAATGATAAGGGTTGGGGTTCTAGAACATGTTGACAAATTAACTAATTACTGGTTCTAAATCAGTGGTTCTCAAACTTCCCTGGGGAAATTTATTCCTGGGATAAGTCTTTGTGGGGGCAGGGGCAGCAAAGCGATCCCCAGGATCGTGCCCCTGTGGGGGAAGGGGGGCTATTTTTTTCACAAACCATATGTGCTCCCAGGGTCCAGGGAGTGTGAGGAGCGCAGCACTTACAGGGCTTTCCGCGGCTTGTAAACAGTGAAAGTTCAAAGCGCGACGAAACCGGAAGTGGAATTTCTGGTTTCGCCGCGCTTGGAACTTTCACTGTTTACAAGCCAAGGAGAGCCCTGCAAGCGCTGCGTTGGGCTCTCTGCACCCCCTGGATCGCTTTGCTGCTTCCCCCTGCCCCCGCCCCTTAAAGGGAACGGGGCATCTTTACACAAGCTGGTGGGCTGCAACCCACCAGTTTGAGAACTACTGTTCTAGATGATATCTACCGAAGAATTCTTAAGGACACAAACATGAAATTGCTGATCTTCTAACAAAAATATGTAACCTATCCATTAAATCGGCCTCTTTGCCAGAGAACTGGAAGGTATACAACGTAACACAAATATTTAGAAAGGGATATCCAGGGGTATCTGGGAAATGATAGACCAATCTGCTTAATGTCTGTTCTAGATAAAGTGGTAAAAATCATAATTTAAATATAATATTATTAAACTTAAAGAATGAGCTGTGCTGAAGGAGATTGGCATGGCTTCTGCCAAGTTCTTGCTAACTTTTTTGAATTCCTTAACAGTGTGTCAACAGGCTTGTGGATAAAAGGAAGCCACCAATACTGTACCTGTGACACTGTACAGTTGACACTGTATACTTGACAAACTTTCACCAAAGGGTCATGAGTAAACTTATCAGTTAAAGAATAAGAGGACACATCTTATTTTAGATTGATAACTGATTAAACTACAGGAAATGGAGAGTAAGAATAAACATAATTTTCACAAGGGGGTGGGAGTAAGAAGTGAAGTCCTCCAAAGGTTTGATTTGGGAATGGTGTGTTTTAACATTTCTAAATGATCTGGAGTTTGGGTAAACAGTTAAGTGACCAAGTTTGCATATGAAAACCAACTTTTCAGACTGGTAAAACATAGCAAACTGTGAAGTGCTCTAAAAGGATTATTCCAAATTGTGTAAATAGGCAACAAAATGGCAAATATAGTTCAGTGTGAGTAAGTGTAAAGTGAGGCATACGGAGGTTAAAAAATCTCAGTTCCACATATATGCAAAGAATATAAGAGGCTAAATATAAGAGGACACAACTTTAAAAGGTGCCTCTTTGCCCACTTAGCAGGGCAAAGAGTTATACAACAGATAAAAAGATACAACAGATACAAAAGATATACAACAGTTCATTTAATCGGGTGCCCATATTTCAAGATTCCTAGGAAGATACTGCTCCCTCAAATATTTATTTTTATTGAAATTGTATAAAATGTTTTTCAACTTAAAATAGTTGTCTAGCAGGGTTACAATAACAAATTAAAATCAATCCTAAAGGGAGGGTATCATAAAAATCAATCCATAAACACTATAAAGCAGAGACAATAAAAGCTAGTCTTGTACCTGTTTCCCAAAGGTGAGACAATTTTTTAAAAAATGCCTTCATCTGTCTTCAAAAAAAAAGAGTAAGAGACAAAAATAGTCACTCCTCCTGGTGGAAGGTGTTCTAGAGTTCCAGGGCTGCAACTGTAAAGTCTCTGTTCCTAGTAGACGTTAATCTAACAAGGGGTGGAAAGAGAATATGTTAAGAAATCTTAAAAATGCATAGTTTTCCATTAATACAGGACTTTTGTATGAAGAAACTCTCTTATTAATAGGAACTTTCAACAATATGTTTTTATTGAATGTCTGTTTTCTTTTTCCATTAGGGAGATGCAGTGAAAGACTTAATGGTCCGCTTCCTTGGTGAACCTGCTGCGGCAAAAAGACAAGTTCTAAATGCCAATTCTGTCGAACAGTCTTTTGTGGGCTTGAAGCAGCTGATAGTAAGTAACTATGTGCTAATTTTCTTGGTACATGTTGAAATTTATGCTGCTTCTCTAGATAGTCCAGAACTGAAAATGATACAGCCACGGTTCCCAAATGGTGTGCAGCAACACCCTATGGTGCTGCAGTGAACTCATAGGATGCTGCTGGATAGTCTACTGTTAATTTTTAAGGGAAACACAGCTACAGAACTGTAAGGGAACTGTAAGAAAACTACTGGGAACTGTAGGGGCATCATGACCTGAGAAACGGAGAAAGTTTGGGAACCTCTGCCATACAGTATTATACCTGAAGACTTAGAAGTTTCTTGCATTCTAGGGGAAAATGTGTTTCATACATCAACAGATTAATCCAGAGATGACAGAGTTCCAAACTTAATAGTCGGTCAGTCCTCAGCATCTGCACATGAAATCAAGTTCACTTAAAAAAAATTTTTAATGTTTCTTTTTAAAATCACAGTTTAAAAAATCGCTTTTCTTACCTTTGTAGAGAGGCAGCCAGACAGGCATGCAGTCTCTGATTATTAGAACTGCTACTTTCAGGTGCCCCCAAGGCAAGCAACCCCCTTCCTTGGCCCTGGCTCACTGAAGAATGCAGTGCAGAAGTTATTAAATGCTTCCCTGTTGCATTCTGGGGCAAACAAGGGAGGGGGTCGCGACCTCAGCACGACCAGGAAATAGCAGGTCTAATAGTCCTACCTGCCTCTTTACAACAGTTAAAGTGATTTTTAAATGCTATTTTTAAGGGAACCTTTTTTCTTCTCCAGGGATCGGTAGGTCCTTCTAGTCTGCATTGGCCCTCTGCATTGAGTCAAATCTGTGGATGGTTGAACAGCGGATGAGAAAGACAGACCTGTAATATCTTCACATGGTTAATAGCGATATGTTGTCATACCTTCTGTCTGCGTTCTAGCCTGGTGATACTGATTATTTCTCTTTCATTTCTGCACCAGTGCTGTTGTTGTTTTTACCTGTTTAGATTCTGGAATTGTGAATTCATGTACAGGTCCAGCGTTGTTATGCATGGATTTTGTTACATGGATTTGACTCAACACGAATGGCCCCTGCCATTCCCCTGATCCCTGGAGAAGGGAAAAAATGCACCCCTTTAAAATCAGTTTTAAAAACTGCTTTTTACTGTTGCAGAGAGACAGTCATACAGGTAATTACAGGTTTAACCTAATTATCCACAGACTTTTCTATCTCAAAGCTGATGAGAATGGGCAAAGCTGATGGGCAATTTTCACAATGGAGAGAGGTGAAAAGTGGTGTGCCCCAAGGATCTGTCCTGGGACCGGTGCTTTTCAACCTCTTCATAAATGACCTGGAGACAGGGTTGAGCAGTGAAGTGGCTAAGTTTGCAGACGACACCAAACTTTTCCGAGTGGTAAAGACCAGAAGTGATTGTGAGGAGCTCCAGAAGGATCTTTCCAGACTGGCAGAATGGGCAGCAAAATGGCAGATGCGCTTCAATGTCAGTAAGTGTAAAGTCATGCACATTGGGGCAAAAAATCAAAACTTTAGATATAGGCTGATGAGTTCTGAGCTGTCTGTGACAGATCAGGAGAGGGATCTTGGGGTGGTGGTGGACAGGTCGATGAAAGTGTCGACCCAATGTGCGGCGGCAGTGAAGAAGGCCAATTCTATGCTTGGGATCATTAGGAAGGGTATTGAGAACAAAACGGCTAGTATTATAATGCCGTTGTACAAATCTATGGTAAGGCTACACCTGGAGTATTGCATCCAGTTCTGGTCGCCGCATCTCAAAAAAGACATAGTGGAAATGGAAAAGGTGCAAAAGAGAGCGACTAAGATGATTACGGGGCTGGGGCACCTTACTTATGAGGAAAGGCTACGGCGTTTGGGCCTCTTCAGCCTAGAAAAGAGACGCTTGAGGGGGGACATGATTGAGACATACAAAATTATGCAGGGAATGGACAGAGTGGATAGGGAGATGCTCTTTACACTCTCACATAATACCAGAACCAGGGGACATCCACTAAAATTGAGTGTTGGGCGGGTTAGGACAGACAAAAGAAAATATTTCTTTACTCAGCGTGTGGTTGGTCTGTGGAACTCCTTGCCACAGGATGTGGTGCTGGCGTCTAGCCTAGACGCCTTTAAAAGGGGATTGGACGAGTTTCTGGAGGAAAAATCCATTACGGGTTACAAGCCATGATGTGTATGCGCAACCTCCTGATTTTAGAAATGGGTTAAGTCAGAATGCCATATGTAGGGGAGGGCACCAGGATGAGGTCTCTTGTTATCTGGTGTGCTCCCTGGGGCATTTGGTGGGCCGCTGTGAGATACAGGAAGCTGGACTAGATGGGCCTATGGCCTGATCCAGTGGGGCTGTTCTTATGTTCTTATGAGAAAGGCCCTTTAAATTAAAGGAAAACAGTCACAGTTGGATGACAATCTAACAATCATTCTCTCTGCAGACTTCACTCCTTCCTTACCCCTGAGCACGTGAAAAAGTCTAAATGGCAGCGATTATCAGCTTCTCCATTCTTTCCCCCTTGCTGGGGCTCCTGGTGAAGGGAGGGATTGTTGCTTCCTAGTGAAGCCTAAGCTCCTGGAGAGAGACTGATTGCCTCTGTATGCATTTCAAAAGGTCAGCAAGGCTGTTTTTAAATCACCAGAGCAAAGAGACTTTGTTTTTTAAATTGATTTGCTATAGTGTGTTTTTTGCCATCCATGTGAGTTCCTCAAATTGTGGGTCACCCTCACAAATAATGAGACTCAACCTGTACAGGGGAAGGGAAGGTGTCTCCCTTTGTTTGCTTTTTATTCAGGCTACATGAGTTCCTGAATAAACTCATGGTGGGTAGGCAGATGGACCAGTGGAAAGCATAGCTGTGTCTTGCCGCTCTAGCAGACAAGTGACTTCCTTGTTCACAATTTCTTATTGCCTAAGAACCAGATTTCGGCCACATTTAGATCAGCACACACTGTACAGTATATTTAATACATTTTTACTTTGCTTTTTCCCCATTGCTGGGGGTGCCCAAGGTGACTTACATAAAAGAATGCCATTGTTGGCACACAAAAATAGAGAGCACTTGTTAGGGTTATGGGTTTTGTAAAACAACCCCAGATGACTTATAGCCAAATTCTAACCAATTTTCTAGCACTTAGGCAGCTGCAGTTCAGTCCCAAAGTTAGTTAGGATTAGGCTGTTAAATAAGTAATAGCCCAATCCTATTTGTATCTGTTTGGAAATAAGCCTCATTGAGTTTATGGGACTTACTTGTAGGTTGAGATCCTATGCACCTTACCTATGCACCTTACCTAAGTTAACTCCATACAGCAAAGCTGCAACTTCTTTGTAACAGGAAAACTTGGTTTATGTCTGGGATGTGAGTAATTTGGAGTGATCTCTTGATTTAATGAACCTTAATTTAACAGACTTCAGAAGCACTGAATGCTTTCTGTTCCATTAAAAACTAGCCCTATACCAGAGGCGTCAAACTTGTATCATACAACAGCCCGAATAGCATTCATGATGTTTGCTGAGGGCCAGAAGTGATGTCATTAAACAGGTCATGGCCAGAAATAAGCACTTTTCCCTCACTTATGAACTTATTCGCTGCAAATGACAGAAGAGAAAATACGCAAATCTTAACCTTATTTTTAAGATAAGGAAGAGCTCAATTATCATACAGACTACCCTCGGCACAGTTCAGCAGCTGGTGCTGGGAGAGTCCAAGGGCCAAATGGAGAACTTCTGTGGGTCACATCTGGCTCTCGGGCCTTATATTTGGCATCCCTGTCCTATGCATTTTGTACTTTTACATCTACATTGACTTAAGTTCAGTCTGATTGAATTGACCTTTGGCCTTAGTCAACACCTTTTTACCCCGCTTGTCTGTTAAACTGAGGATTCACTGTAATATTACCTCCTAATATTACCACTGTAATATTGCAAGAGGAAGTGTGTCACCAAGCCTGTATACTGAATATTTTGAATAGTCATATCAATATGTTAGTGCAGCAGTTCTCAAACTCTCTGGGAGTTCAAGAACTGCTGGTAAGTTTTGGCAGGGACTAGGAGGAGAAGATATGCCCTGATGGTGCCACAGTGATTGCGGAAATGTGGGGACCCAGGGCTTTTTTCTCCCTACCTGGTGAAGGTCTGCAGGTCTCGTGTGAAAACCAGTAGTGCTCTCTGTCCTACAATTAGCAGTGATAACACAAGCTTCAGGGAGACTGACAGAGGGGGCTGTGAGCCTCCAGGACCCTCTCCGAGGCCCGCAGATCCCCCCAAATAGGGAGGCAAACCCTTGGGTCCCCATGGTGCCACAATCGCTGTGGGGCTGCTAGGGCACCCATTTCTGGGTCGTGAAGGGGAAATTACCCTTTTTTTACTTTCAATGGTGGGTCACAGCCTTCCACTTTGAGTACCACTATGTTAGTATGTAAGGTATTCAGCTGAATCTAAAATAAATCTACCCATGCAATATTGTTGTCAAAGTTTTTTTGAAAAGTCCAAATTTGGAACACCAATTTATAACTGTTAGCTATCGTTGCTCCAATGGTTGACATTCTAGCTTCTTCATTAAATGAATGACTATCACAACATTTTCATTATTCAAGAAAGGATAACGGCAAAACTGTATTTTCAGTACAGAAAGTGTACAACAGAAGAAATGAACTAAGAATTTTTAATTGCATTATTTCAGTGGTATTTTATGAGATTTATGCGTGTAGTAACTTTTCAGCAAACTTTTGCCTAACAAGGGGTTACTGACTGAGTTTTTCTCTAAGTAATGTCAAAGTGCTCTACCAGAACAATTTACATTCGAGAAGAATGTCATAGCAAATGGAGGAGGACATTTTAATCATTTTAATGGTGTCGCATGTTGAGTTAATGACTCCCTTTTGAGACTCTGTTTAGAAAAAAGAATTGTATAGGTTCTGTTAGTTGTGCATTTGATTAATGTTAAATTTCAATATGTTGTCAAATATAATAAGCTGTAGGCCTTGCATATTTACAGTTTTTATAGCAGAGAGGTTTTACTTCAAAATAAAAAGAATTCACCCTGTTCCCACTGAATTTTTACTCTAAAGTTAAGAAGGTATGACTAGTCTATGATTCTAGAAGTGAAGAAGGCTTCTGATGGGGGAGCCCTGGGTTTTTTTGGCATCCCATTCAGGATTCATCAGCAACAAACACGCTTCCTTGAAAAGCTAATTTCCTATTAAGATGGATAGCAGTATTCTCCTGCAAGTGGTGGATGTGTTCCATAGGGCAGGGATGGACAGACCAAAGTGATCTAACTTTTTTTGTATTGCAATCCCTGATTTACAAAACGAGAGTGCAAACCTGACTATCTTAACAATTAAGGTACATCCAATGTGTGTTAGGTGATCCTGATAATAATAATAATAATAATAAACTTTATTTGTATCCCGCCCTTCTCCCTAAAAGGGACCCAGGGCGGCTAACAACATGTAAAAACAGATTTAAAAAACATAAATTGGCAATAAATAGCAGATAAAAAACATATTAAAAACACATTAACAGAGACCATAAAAACAGTAGTCAGATTAAAAGACAGAATAAAAAGAGCATAAAAGAGCAAATCACAGAAGAATCAGGCCTGTAAAAAACTAAAAGATGTATAAAAAATGTTAAGAAGGCCAAGAAATCAGAAGGCTTGTTGAAACAGCAGTGTCTTCAGGCCTCGCCAAAAACTCTCAAGAGAGGGAGCCATTCTCAAGTCAAGGGGAAGGGAGTTCCATAATGTTGGTGCCACTACCGAGAAGGCCCTATTTCTTGCCGCCGCTCCACGGACCTCCTTGGGTGGCGGCACTTGTAAAAAGCCCTTCTCAGATGACCTGAGAGGGCGAGCTGGATTGTACGGGAGTAGGCGGTCTCTAAGATACCCTGGCCCAGAGCAGTATAGGACTTTAAAGGTCAAAACCAGCACCTTGAATTGGGCCCGGAAACGAATGGGCAGCCAATGTAGCCCCCGGAGAAGTGGACTGACAGAGTCAAACCGCCTAGCTCCAGTGATCACACGGACTGCCGCATTCTGCACTAATTGCAGTTTCCAAACCGTCTTCAGGGGCAGCCCCACATAAAGCACGTTACAATAATCTAACCTCGATGTCACCATGGCATGGATCACCGTGGCCAGGTCTGCACGATCCAAGTACGGCTGCAGCTGGCGCGCCAGCCGAAGCTGAGCGAAGGCCCCCCTAGCCACAGCCGCCACCTGGGAATCCAGGAGCAGCTGCGAGTCCAGGAGGACCCCCAAGCTGCGGACCTGCTCCTTCAGAAGGAGTGCAACCCCATTCAGAGCAAGCCGATAATCCAGCACCCGCATTGAGGATTTCCGAACCAGGAGAGCCTCTGTCTTATCCGGATTTAATTTCAGCTTGTTAGCCCCCATCCAGATCTTCACTGCTTTCAGACAGCGCTCCAGGCCCTCAACCACCACCCTGGAGTCTGGAGGAAAGGAGAGATAGAGCTGGGTGTCATCAGCATATTGATGGCACCTCACTCCAAACCCCCAGATGACCTCTCCCAGCGGTTTCATGTAGATGTTAAATAGCATGATCCTGATCGTGCACACTGGTCAGCAGATAGGTCAGTGTACTCTAGAAAGGGTTCTCTGAAGGTAGAATATTTGACAGCCCACTCTTCTTTGGAAATGGTGTGTGTGTGTTCTTTCCTTCAGAAAGAGAATCGGGCTACAATCCTATACACCCTTTCCTGGAAGTAAGCCCCCTTGGACACAATGGTGTTTTCTTCTGAGTAGATATGCATAGGATGATGTTTTCAGTGGAAGAATGACAACAAGCCACTGACTGCATATTGATGAACAAGAGAAAGCTGATAAGCACCAGACCATCACTGATAGTTTAAGGATGTGAAAAGAGATACCAACCTCAGCAATAACAGCAAGTGTTTCTCTGCCATTGTATAAACCTCTCAAATTCTTTAGCAGCTCATTTAAATCTCTGTACCTTTCAAAATTGGACCAAAATTAATTACATCCTTGCTAAATATGACTTTCTTTTGAGGAGCTTCATCTTGAATCATGTCTTCACAGTTTTCTGGACTATCAGGTTGTCCCTGGTTGTTTCTGCTGGACAACAGTGACGCAGACTCACAGCAACTTGTCTTTAGAAATTGTTTGACTGACTAGTGCTGATATTGTGATGTTGGAAGTATATTTTCTTTGGGGATAGATAAATATTCTGCACTAGTCCTCTTCAGTGGAATAAACAGATGGCCATTGGAGATTTAATAACATTAAAAAATTCACATTTTTTAATTTGAAATCAGGCATCCTTTTATTTATTATGGCTGGTCCATTATTCTGCTGCATCACATGAACTATGTAACCTTCATTACATATGTACATCTGTCAAACATCAGAGAACAGATGGTGTCCATTCCCATAGTTCTGTGTCCTCTGGCTGTGATCCCATAAAAATGCAGGAGGCTCTGCATCTGAACCAGAGCATGAGATATGAAGAGAGGGTGATAGTACATTTTCTAGTTGGTGTAGCTGCTAAAAGACTGAGCTGCAAATCAGAAAGACTCCAGTTCAAATCTCACTTCATTTATAATATCTATAGATGGTCACAGTTCTCTCAACCTCAGCCCTTCTTCCCCATCTACAATATGGGTATGAGAAGTTAGCATTATCAAGAAGCTAACCCATATACATTTGTTGTAAGGAGCACTGAGATTATTTCAAACACAGAAAAGCTCTGAGTAGCTGTACAGTTGTCCCATTGTCAAGTCATTTAGACTTGACGTGCTAAATGACTGTGGCTTAGAGCAGCTAGTCACGGAACACACCAGAGGGCAGGTGACTCTGGATTTAATATTGTGCGGTACACAGGACCTGGTTAGAGAGGTAAATGTTACTGAGCCATTGGGGAACAGTGATCATGCTGCGATCCATTTTGACATGCACGTTGGGGGAAGAATACCAGGCAAATCTCTAACAAAAACCCTTGACTTCCGACGGGCGGACTTCCCTCAAATAAGGAGGCTGGTTAGAAGGAGGTTGAAAGGGAGGGTAAAAAGAGTCCAATCTCTCCAGAGTGCATGGAGGCTGCTTAAAACAACAGTAATAGAGGCCCAGCAGAGGTGTATACCGCAAAGAAAGAAGGGTTCCACTAAATCCAGGAGGGTTCCCACATAGCTAACCAGCCAAGTTAGAGAGGCTGTGAAGGGCAAGGAAGCTTCCTTCCATAAATGGAAGTCTTGCCCTAATGAGGAGAACAAAAAGGAACATAAACTGTGGCAAAAGAAATGTAAGAAGGTGATATGGGAGGCCAAGAGAGACTATGAGGAACGCATGGCCAGCAACATTAAGGGGAATAATAAAAGCTTCTTCAAATATGTTAGAAGCAGGAAACCCGCCAGAGAAGCGGTTGGCCCTCTGGATGGTGAGAGAGGGAAAGGGGAGATAAAAGGAGACTTAGAGATGGCAGAGAAATTAAATGAGTTCTTTGCATCTGTCTTCATGGCAGAAGACCTCGGGCAGATACCGCTGCCCGAACGGCCCCTCCTGACCGAGGGGTTAAGTCAGATAGAGGTTAAAAGAGAAGATGTTTCAGACCTCATTGATAAATTAAAGATCAATAAGTCACCGGGCCCTGATGGCATCCACCCAAGAGTTATTAAGGATTTGAAGAATGAAGTTGCAGATCTCTTGACTAAGGTATGCAACTTGTCCCTCAAAACGGCCATGGTGCCAGAAGATTGGAGGATAGCAAATGTCACGCCTATTTTTAAAAAGGGAAAGAGGGGGGACCCGGGAAACTATAGGCCGGTCAGCCTAACATCCATACCGGGTAAGATGGTGGAATGCCTCATCAAAGATAGGATCTCAAAACACATAGACGAACAGGCCTTGCTGAGGGAGAATCAGCATGGCTTCTGTAAGGGTAAGTCTTACCTCACGAACCTTATAGAATTCTTTGAAAAGGTCAACAGGCATGTGGATGTGGGAGAACCCATGAACATCATCTATCTGGACTTTCAGAAGGCGTTCGACACGGTCCCTCACCAAAGTCTACTGAAAAAACTCCACAGTCAGGGAATTAGAGGACAGGTCCTCTCATGGATTGAGAACTGGTTGGAGGCCAGGAAGCAGAGAGTGGGTGTCAATGGGCAGTTTTCACAATGGAGAGAGGTGAAAAGCGGTGTGCCCCAAGGATCTGTCCTGGGACCGGTGCTTTTCAACCTCTTCATAAATGACCTGGAGACAGGGTTGAGCAGTGAGGTTGCAAAATTTGCAGACGACACCAAACTTTTCCGAGTGGTGAAGACCAGAAGTGATTGTGAGGAGCTCCAGAAGGATCTCTCCAGACTGGCAGAATGGGCAGCAAAATGGCAGATGCGCTTCAATGTCAGTAAGTGTAAAGTCATGCACATTGGGGCAAAAAATCAAAACTTTAGATATAGGCTGATGGGTTCTGAGCTGTCTGTGACAGATCAGGAGAGAGATCTTGGGGGGGTGGACAAGTCGATGAAAGTGTCGACCCAATGTGCGGCGGCAGTGAAGAAGGCCAATTCTATGCTTGGGATCATTAGGAAGGGTATTGAGAACAAAACAGCTAATATTATAATGCCGTTGTACAAATCTATGGTAAGGCCACACCTGGAGTATTGTGTCCAGTTCTGGTCGCCGCATCTCAAAAAAGACGTAGTGGAAATGGAAAAGGTGCAAAAGAGAGCGACTAAGATGATTACGGGGCTGGGGCACCTTACTTATGAGGAAAGGCTACGGCGTTTGGGCCTCTTCAGCCTAGAAAAGAGACGCCTGAGGGGGGGACATGATTGAGACATACAAAATTATGCAGGGGATGGACCGAGTGGATAGGGAGATGCTCTTTGCACTCTCACATAATACCAGAACCAGGGGACATCCACTAAAATTGAGTGTTGGGCAGGTTAGGACAGACAAAAGAAAATATTTCTTTACTCAGCGTGTGGTTGGTCTGTGGAATTCCTTGCCACAGGATGTGGTGCTGGCGTCTAGCCTAGATGCCTTTAAAAGGGGATTGGACAAGTTTCTGGAGGAAAAATCCATTACGGGGTACAAGCCATGATGTGAATGTGCAACCTCCTGATTTCAGAAATGGGTTATGTCAGAATGCCAGATGCAAGGGAGGGCACCAGGATGAGGTCTCTTGTTATCTGGTGTGCTCCCTGGGGCATTTGGTGGGCTGCTGTGAGATACAAGAAGCTGGACTAGATGGGCCTATGGCCTGATCCAGTGGGGGCCGTTCTTATGTTCTTAGGATCTATTTGAGAGTCTATCTTGTCTTGAACACGCCCAGTGGAATTTTAAAAATTTTCTTTTGGATGGCAGACTCTCATCATTCAACATGGTAATTCATTTTGAACTGCAGTTTTGTCATGCAGTGTGGGTGGAGACTGCTGTTCATGAACCGCAAGTCCAGCATTCCCTTTGCACATAACCAATGGCTTAATTCTTTTGATTCAGTCCTTTATTTTCTACTAATACCAGTCAGCGAATCGCACATGCTTGTGTTAGTACCTTTTGACACAATGCCCTAAAGCCACACACCAAGCCCATGTGAAAGCAAATGAAGACTTAATACTTATTGCGTTAGTAAGTTGCTGCTGCAGCTAAAAATCTGCTAGAGGATTGTATTTTATCTTTCCAAGTTTGAGGTAGAAACATTTTGGACTGTCTTTCCAAAGTTCCTTTTCCATATGTGTCTTCTCTAAGAATGTCATTAGACAACCAATGCACTAGTACCCAGTAACCTTTAATAAATGTCATGGCACTATATTCTTAACAAATGAATATAGCTTGATATTCTTTCACTGTAGCATTCAGGTAGCAAGCTCAGCAAAACTTGAAACTTTGCCCATAATGATTTAAGACTTCCCTGCTGCCTCTTCTTCAAAGAGTAGTTCAAAAAGAATTGCATGATGGATAGATATGATTACAATTTGGTTGCCAGGTGTACATTTTCATAAAGCTTTGTCCTTTATTTCACAAATATCACAAACTCAATAGGTCATGGCTAAATTCAGAATTACCATCTTCACAAGGTTCCTCATTTTTAACCCCCCCCCCAGTTGCGAATAAGCATTTTCTAGATTCTAATTCTCTCTCTTTTAGAAGAAACAGTTGACATACAGTTTTTTTTTGTTTTTTTGCTACTTGCAAAGACTCTTCCTTAATTCTAGTAACTCCTGACTGAAAATGCATAGGGTTGTATTTTAAGAAAGTTACAGCCCAATCCTAACCAACTTTCCAAGGCTGATACAACCCTAGGTACGGGAACAGATGTTCTCTTACCTTGAGAAAGCCTCTATTTCTTAGGATACCGCCCAATACAGAATGTTTCAGTTTCAGTTTCAATTTATTTGCTTAAAACCATAGGTCGTCGCAATACATTAAAAGAAAAACAACAACAAAATATATAACAATAACCAATAAAAACACTCATCCTTAAGATTTATGGAGTTTCGTACAAATCTTTTAATACAGAATGTAACATGCACCCAGTTGGCACAGCTGCATCTGTGCTGGGAAGTTGATTAGAATTGGACTGTCAGTCATGATTAATCATCACTGAAATCAATGAGATAAGTTGGCTCTGACAAAGTTTCATTAACTTCAGTGTTACATAGACATGGCTAACTTTCTTAGGATATAGTGTCCTCAAGTGCTATATATGATAGAACTCATCTCCAATTCAACATTTCTTAAGGGATGTTCTTAAGGGGCTAAAGAAATGTATCCTCTTCCATCCTTCTGTAAGTGAACAATGTCAGAACATTTCAAAAAGAGCACTCGGTTTGCTTTGCAGATATACAGGTGTGCACCACTTAACGATGGGGATACTTCTACTATCCCTGTTGTTATGTGATTAGGTCATTAAGTGAACATTCTGTCTAATTCAGTCAGGGCAGGAGGTCTGGTCTAGAGGGTAGAGCCTCCATTTGCCTGAAGATAACATCCACAAGGTCGCCATTTCGAGGCCACCGGCACCGTGCGACCTTGAAGCAGCTGACAAGCTGAAGCCGAGCTATTCCATCTGCTCTGAGTGTGGGAGGATGGAGGCCAGGATGTGAAACCAGATCAGAGTGAAACATCTGGACTGTTGTGGTTCATGAAAGATAGAACCTTCTTTCAATTGTAAAAATCCCAACGGGGATTTAATCAGCCTGCCTATGTAAACCGCCTTGAATAAAGTCTTGAGTAAAGACCAAGAAAGGCGGTATATAAATACCTGTATTATTATTATTATTATTATTATTATTCAATTTCCTTTGTTGTGTAAACAGACACTCCCTGCCATACAGAAAATCATTGTGGAAAATTACCATCATCCTATTTAGGCTCATACTAGAAAGCATCCCATATGGGTCAAAATTCTGCAACAGTCCCTCAGCTGCTCCTGAGCTCCTATACACTCCTTCATGGTAAATGGATCCAAAAGCCAAAGAGCTACTGTAGCAGACCAACTTCCTCCCAGATTTATTGTGCTAAGGAGTGTCGTGTATGCATTCGTTGACCCAGTGCTTATGGTTTATAGCAACCCCCAGGATTCCACACAGGCAGCAAGTCCAGATGATACTGCGAAATGTCAGATCCCAGGAAATTTCTGGGCCCCCTTCTTTAGCTCCTGAATCCCCTTTTTGACCCTGGACTGGGTACAAATTATCCCCTTTATCCCCTCTCATGGGCGCTGCCTCTGACAACACTGGAAGCCAAACACAGAAGAGAACAATGCTAAAGGCTGTCAGTGAACCCAGGGAGAAGAGCACCGAAGGAGACAGTTTCATCAGAGATTTTACTGTACAGTCTCTCTTGAAGTCTCTCTTGTACACATTCCAATTGTACACACTGCCTTTTCCCCACTGAAATTGAAGATTGTTTTTGTGTATACATTGCCACTCGTATTGCGAGCTGTAGATGGACAAGAATTGGATAGAAGAAAAGACCTTTTGGACCTTGCCAAAAACAGGAAATCAACTTCAGAAAACAGGAGCTAGAAACTGTTAACTTCTGGACAAATGAAGAACAGTTTAAGGAAGAGATAAAAGGGACATGGAGTGACTTTGAATACACATCTTAGATAAGAAAATCTAATCTGTGTAGCCTTGTATGAATTCTAGGTCAAAGGACATCCATGGGTTAGGTTAGTACACAAGAGTATTTTTCCCCTTTAACCTCAAATAGATCTTGCTGTTATCATGGTGCAGGAAAGAACGCAGTCAGTCAGTCTGCTTCTAATTTTGAATGGCTCGTGCCACCATGGGACTGAAATGAAATACTAGTAAAGAGCAGGATTGGGTTAATGATGAGTGCAAAAATTGTGAATTAGTGTGCTTTTGCCACAGTTAAAGAGGAAATAGTTTAGCAAAGGGAAACAGGAAGGAGTAGGGGGTGGGTGGATCAGGCCTGGGAGGGGAGCAGGTTCAGCAGTGGTGCCCACCAAATCTAAGCCCCCCTTTCCAGACCTGATCTGCCCGCATGCATCAGTGCAGACTTCTGCCAGTGATATTGCTGGTGCAGGTCCAAGTTGACCCATTGTGGCTGCTGGAGCTTACCCTGGGGCAAAAGAACAAATGTCCTCTTGCCCCAAGGAGACCTCCAACAGCCAAGACTCTCCTGCAGAATGTGATAGAAGTTGCACTGGTGCCATTGCATTGCTGCGCAGGGAGTTAGGATTGGGCTAGTAATGGTTCTGTGCATTTGTTTTGCTAATTAGTTTGCTAGTCTGTTTTGCTAATAGTTTAACCTAATTGCCCTCCTTGATCACACTCTACTGTATCTAATAGACAGAAACACTCAGACCAGCTTCTTTCTTAACTTTGGCAAAACTTAGCAAGACAGCTTTCTCTTCTGTCTTTGGGTCATCTTTCATTGTGTTCTGTTTCCCACATGGACAAAAATGGACATAATTGTGTTTTCCTGAACAAGTTCCTGTGTTGTTGGATGCACTTATGAATGTGTGGTTTCCAGATCTTTGATGTTTTGACAACTAAGCACTTCTATATATAGCATTTCTGTACTGCTGACAAATGCTTGGTGAACACTTGCAGTGAGGTTGGGCCCAGAGAATAAATGAAAAATGCATTTGTCTTGATGTTTCTGACTTTAATAATAATAATAATAATAATTCATTCATTCATTCATTCATTCGATCCTAGATCTGGTGAATGACCAGGTGTTTCAAATCTCAAGTGTTTGTCTTCACTAAAACGTTCATTTTGACCTAGTTGTAGTTTTTAAGTAAATTGTGTGACCTGCATGAATGCATTGATTCAAAACTAATAGGATGTAATCAGATCCTAGACTGAATGAATCAGCAGTGTTTTTTGGAGAGTGAGTATGATTCTTTGTAATGGTGATAATATTGCTTATTTCAGAGGTGTTAAACGTCAGGTGGATTGCTATTTCTGAATGGAGCAGTCTCTGACCTGTCATAATAAATTGTGTATGCTTTTACACTAGTATTCTTCTAATTGTAAATTTTGAGTCATGCCTGACTTTACTTTTCACCTAATTATACAAGTAGCTTTGACAAATGACATCTACTTCCGACTGGCCAACTTTACCGACCTTGTCATTATTACTAATGGCTAGCTGTAGCTGCTGCAAGCAAAACAAGTAGCTCCACATTTTAAGCAGCTGAATATGTTTGTTACTTTGCCATTCTCTCTTTTCCGTCTCCCTGCAGAGCAGCAAAAACTGGAGAGCAGCAGTTGACTTATGTGGACGACTTCTGACTGCCCATGGCCAAGGCTATGGCAAAAGTGGCCTACCCACAAGTCATACCACAGATTCCCTGCAGGTATGTTTGCCTTTCAGTCAGGCAAGTGTTTGAGTGCAGTTTTACAGATGGAGGCAGTTTTACAGGTGGGTGTATACTTGCCTTGAGTTCCTGAATTTGCACTTTGCAATGGGAACAGGTAATCTGTTTCACAGTTTATTTACCCAGTTTTCATCCTGCTTTTCTCCCCAAAGGGCAACCAAAGCAGCTTAATCTTATTAGAAATGTAACTTACTGAATGCCTACAGCTAATTTATGTATTCTATTTTGCACAAAATTTCATTAAAAGGGTGGATACTATCAAACGTCTATTGTTAAAGGATGAGTGCCTGCCTGTGCTGGAAGAGCTTGACAGTGAACCAACCCTAGAAGAACTTCATGTGGCCCTGGACTCCCTTGCCTTTGGCAAGGCACCTGGAAAAGACAGCATCCCTGCTGAAGTCCTAAAATGCTGCAAAGAGATCATCGTCACTGAGCTGCATGAAATCCTCTGTCTCTGCTGGAGAGAAGGTGGAGTACCTCAAGACATGAGGGATGCAAACATCATCACGCTGTACAAGAACAAAGGTGACAGGGGTGACTGCAACAACTACCGCGGCATCTCTCTCCTTAGCGTTGTAGGAAAGCTGTTTGCCCGAGTTGTACTAAAGAGGCTCCAGGTACTTGCAGAGAGCGTCTATCCAGAATCGCAGTGTGGATTCCGAGCCAACAGGTCCACCACTGATATGGTATTCTCCCTTAGACAACTGCAGGAGAAATGCAGGGAACAACGACAGCCACTCTTTATAGCCTTCATAGATCTCACAAAGGCTTTCGACCTGGTCAGCAGAGACGGCCTCTTCAAGATTCTCCCCAAGATTGGATGTCCACCCAGGCTCCTCAGCATCATCAGATCTTTCCACAAGGACATGAAGGGCACTGTTGTCTTTGATGGCTCCACATCACACCCCTTTGACATCCGAAGCGGAGTGAAGCAGGGCTGTGTTCTTGCACCAACCTTGTTTGGGATTTTCTTCTCTGTCTTGCTGAAGCAGGCCTTTGGAACTGCAACAGAAGGCATCTATCTCCGGACCAGATCAGACGGAAAGCTCTTCAACCTCTCCAGACTGAGAGCAAAATCCAAAGTCCAGCTGAAATGTCTGCGTGACTTCCTCTTTGCCGACGATGCAGCTGTCACTACCCACTCTGCCAAAGATCTCCAGCAGCTCATGGATCGTTTTAGCAAGGCCTGCCAAGATTTTGGACTGACAATCAGCCTGAAGAAAACACAGGTCATGGTTCAGGATGTGGACTCACCTCCCTGCATTACAATCTCTGAGCATGAACTGGAGGTTGTCCATGACTTTGTGTACCTTGGCTCAACAATCTCCGACACTCTTTCTCTCGATACCGAGCTAAACAAGCGCATCGGTAAAGCAGCTACCACGTTTTCCAGACTCACAAAGAGAGTCTGGTCCAACAAGAAGCTGACGGAACATACCAAGATCCAGGTCTACAGAGCTTGCGTCCTGAGTACACTTCTGTACTGCAGCGAGTCATGGACTCCTCGCTCACAACAGGAGAGGAAACTGAGCACTTTCCACATGCACTGCCTCCGACGCATCCTCGGCATCACCTGGCAGGACAAAGTTCCAAACAACACAGTCCTGGAACGTGCTGGAATCCCTAGCATGTATTCACTGCTGAAACAGAGACGCCTGCGTTGGCTTGGTCATGTCGTGAGAATGGATGATGGCCGGATACCAAAGGATCTCCTCTATGGAGAACTCGTGCAAGGAAAGCGCCCTACAGGTAGACCACAGCTGCGATACAAGGACATCTGCAAGAGGGATCTGAAGGCCTTAGGGATGGACCTCAACAAGTGGGAAACCCTGGCCTCTGAGCGGCCCGCTTGGAGGCAAGCTGTGCAGCATGGCCTTTCCCAGTTTGAAGAGACATTTTGCCAACAGTCTGAGGCTAAGAGGCAAAGAAGGAAGGCCCATAGCCAGGGAGACAGACCAGGGACAGACTGCACTTGCTCCCGGTGTGGAAGGGATTGTCACTCCCGGATTGGCCTTTTCAGCCACACTAGACGCTGTGCCAGAACCACCTTTCAGAGCGCGATACCATAGTCTTTCGAGACTGAAGGTTGCCAATACAAAATATTTATTTCTCCAGTGTGTAATGAACAGATTCACTGGAGTTGCTGGTTCCCATTGTATACTTACCTTGATTCTGTTTGCCACTTGTTTTTGATCCTTTCAGAGTTATTGCCCTGGTGTTTTCAAGTTCAGTTCTACAGACATGAAGCAGGAATTGAAAACTTTATCTGTTTAAAAGAAAAGCTGAGATTCTTAATACAAACATGGGCTTCACCGTGAGTGGCCTGGATACGCTCATAGTAATAAAAAGTTGAATTATTTTAAAAGGATTGCCAATCAGAAGTACAAGAGTCCAGATTTTTACTTTTAAAAAGAGGTGTGGTGGAATGCTTTTCAAAGACATTGTATACTTTACAAACATTCATATAGATGGTCATTTAAAAGTATTTTCAAACTGACTGATTTTTCAGTTTTATTGATCCAGAGGTTATAATGATATTTTGTAACAACTGCACGACTAGTAAATGGAATGCTGAAAATTCCAAGGATCTATTCTCAATCTCTTGTTGTTGCTCTTCACTGTAATTAGCTAATATCAAGATGTACATTTCTTAAGACTGTAGCGTCAATTTTTAAAACCCATTTTTAAGGTGCAGAGTGTTATGTAAATGAGTTGGAATCCATAAGTCATACATTCTGCAAAAGAATCATGACCTTATTGGGTAAAGATGGAGCCATCTCTATAAATTTTGGCTTTTTGGTTTTGTTTAGATCACAAAATCTCTTCCAGGTACATTCTGTTAGATAACTCTCTATGAATATGCCTTAGGCCCAAATCCTAACCAATTTTCCAGCACTAGCATAGCTGTTCCAATGGGACATGTGCTGCATCCTTTAGTTGAGTGGCACTCACAGAGGCCTCCTCAAAGTAAAGCAATGTTTGTTTCCTTACCTCAGAACTGCATTGCCCTCATGTTGGTGCTGGAAAGTGGATTAGGATTGCACCCTTAACCAGCTCTTCCTGGAAATGGTTAGAAAACCGATAGTAATTTTTGTTTGCTTTTACAGTATAAACAGTTTAATCTGACACTTTTAAAAAATGTATTCTGCTTCTTTTCTACCTTCAAGCTCTGGTTTGTAAGACTAGCACTCCTGGTGAAACTGGGTCTCTTCCAAAGTGCTGAAATGGAATTTGAACCATTTGGAAACCTAGACCAGTCTGATCTTTATTATGAATATTACCCCCATTTATACCCAGGACGCAAAGGTAAACCTGTTGTTTGAATTCTGTTTTGACAGTGTTAATATTTATAATGTTGGACATGAAGTACATTTAGATTCCATAGATTTCAATGGAAGAAAAAGGGCATGCATAAATCTCTCCCACTGATATAGATGGGCCTTGAAAGAGCTTAACTGTAGCTAGTTCATTGTCATTCTGATCTTAACTATGTATAGTTATAGATACACATGTGCAGATGTGTGTGTATATGCATATAAAGTATCTATGTGTGTGCATGCATATCTTCTATAAGAAGAAGCACAGGTGTTTAACCTTTAAGTGAGATTTTATGACTAGTTCCTAGCAGAAAACTCTTTAATACAGCGGTGTCCTAAATTTTTAGAGCACCTTGGCTAACCTATTTCATTCAAAGACCTTCCAGTCAACCAGTGGCTACATCTTGCAGAACAGTGGTAAGTACCAAGGAGTTCAGGCATCTTCTTGAAAGCAAAACCAGTACACTTAATTTTGCTTTAAAAATGCAAATTCTATTAAGGAAAATAAGAAAATTACCCACTTTTGGCCCAGTCCTAATCAAGGCTGCACCAGCAGAACACTTGTTCCGCCAGTGCAGGGTGCCATAAAAGCACGTAAAGTGCTTTGTGAAATTGCAAGGAGCCCACATGCTGGTGGGAAGTCCAGAGTTTCCCTGTGTGCAATGGAGGCTTGCCAGAGCAGGTAAGCCTGGGGCAGAAAGAGGTGGGGAGGGCATTGAACAGTGTGGGGGAGTGGAATGGGGTGGAGATGGGGTGGGGTGAGGGAATCAGTCTCAAGTGGGGGATAGGTTCGGTGGTGGCGAAGCATGCTGAATCCCAAATTCCTTCCTGGGCCTGATCCACCTGAATGGATCAACTTGGACTTAAACCAGCAATATCACTGGCACAGGTCCAAGTTGGCCCATGGTGGCTGCTGTGGCTTACCCCAAGGAGACCTCCAGCAGCCAAAAATCCCCTGTGGGCACAGCATAGCCTTCACTAGTGGCACTGCATTGCCGCATGGGAATTTAGTTAGGATTGGGCTGTTAACATGGTCCCATATAAAAGAAATAGAAACCAACGTTTAAAAGAAGAGATAAGTTTTTGCCTATTGCTTTTTCTGCTCTCATGATCCAATCCTTACAGGATGTCAGAAACAGTCCAAGATTCAACACTAATATCCTGTCTTCTGCAGAAATAATTTTTAACCATGTTTTATTTTCCTTAACCATGGTTATGCTTTGGATCTAAATGTGTAAATGATGGTTCAGTGCAAGCTAGGTTGTGAAAGCATGACTTGAACCAGATTTCTCAACCATGGTTTGTGTTAAGCATTACAACTGTGCAGGAGGGTTAAATAATTTTTACTTTTTCTTTAAGCTCAGTGGTTACAAGGTGACAGGCAAGTCTTGCAATGGCCTCTTATATGTGACTACTACAGACAGTACTAAGCTCACCAACCTAAACTGTGCTGGCACTGTATGGCCCAAATCCTAACCAGCTTTCCAGCACTGACATAGCTGAGCCTGTGGGGCATGCACTACATCCTGCAGTTAGGTGGCAGTCATGGAGGCCTCCTCAAGGTAAGGGAATGTTTGTTCCCTTACTTTGGAGCTGCATTGTGCTTACCTCAGTGCTAGAAAGTTGGTTAGGATTGCGCCCTATGTCTCAGATCTTAATGAGGGTTAAGGCAAACAAATCATCTTTGGAACTGCTGTGGTTGAGCATTATGTCTGCTCTTGCCCACAGAATTGATAAGGGGAACGTTTTAAATAAAAGATAAGCTCTTTAGATTTGCAGGGTTATTTAAGATGAATAAATATACTAAAGCAGAAAGGTTTTTTGACCATCTAACTCTCTTGTACTTAACAGTAAAGAATTATCCACTTTCATTTTAATCAGATTAAGAAGTCAGATAATGTATGAATGATTTCATGGAGGCAGGCAACCTGGAGGAGTTTCTGCAACAGGGAACAGCAGATGGATTAGAAGATTGGAAAAGACCATCAGTTTTCCTTCAGTCATATTTTAGCATTATATTATCATCTTGATGGCCTAAGAGACAGGAGGTGCTTGTTCGAGAGTCCTTGAAACAAACTCTATGAAAACAGAAGCCTGAATTTGTGTCATTAAACAGCTAATTAATTTGTCATTAAAAATCATACATATATTAGTTATTGTGCAGTAACCAAAGTCCATGATAATATGCTGATGGTTGATTTTTTTCTTTTCTTTGGTGAAACAAACATAAATGTAAAGTAGTTGATTTATCTTTCTAAGTTGATTCACAGTAGTTAAATGAATTAGCCAATGAAAATGCACTGTGCAATCAAACCTGTTGAGATACAAATAAATAATGGTTATGAACATGGTGTAAAGCACATTTCATTTAATTCATGCAGGTAATTTGGACCAATTCAAAATATTCATTGAATTAAGTGCAGTGCATTTCAGTTTGGAACACCTTGTGAATTTTCATTCTAGAAATGTTACTAATTTCTATGGATGTCTCTAGCATTTCTGGTACTACTTTATTCTTTGCCTGTGTATAACTAGACTTGTTAAACGTTAAATAGAATAGGTTACCTCCTGCTCTAAAAGTATTTATTCAGTGCATTAATTCTGTCCTCTCTTCTATAAGGTATTTAAGTGTGACTCTCAGTAGCCCAATTTGAACTCTCATCTGTTACTGGTACATCAAATATACATCAGTTTTCCTGACAGTTCTCTACACCTCTGATCTTGACACTGTTTCTCTGGCATCTTTTTTTCTTAATTAGGAATCAAGGCCTCTGTGTTGTATCTACATGCTGTGCAGTGTGTAATCAGTAGGTCTGACTTCTTGAAACTCTTATCTTGTTTTCTAAAAAAGAAAAAAAGAAGTTTGTAGACATCATGGGTGCAGACTAAAGTCTTTGCAGGTGATGTCTGCATTAAAGTTCAGTCTCTGTCCACATTTCTCATCCAGTATGTAGACTCACAAGAGCCAGACTCAAGGCCATGTTCATGCACATACACCCGTGTTGTTCAGGTTGCTGTTAGTGCACATCAGCATGTGCATCCCTAGGTTGCATACACTTCACTTTTTTTGTGGCAAGTTCACTTTGCCAATTGCATGATTTTCTTACCTGCAACGAGAAGGGGGGGAAAAATAAGTGAGCCTCTGTCTTGCACCCCAGCAGAAGAGTCCTGTGTGAAAATTACATGTCTTGTTAATTATGGTACCCATCCTGGGAAACTGAATTAGGTCTTTTTTACTGATAAGAACATAAGAACAGCCCCACTGGATCAGGCCATAGGCCCATCTAGTCCAGCTTCCTGTATCTCACAGCGGCCCACCAAATGCCCCAGGGAGCACACCAGATAACAAGAGACCTCATCCTGGTGCTCTCCCCTACATCTGGCATTCTGACTTAACCCATTCCTAAAATCAGGAGGTTGCGCATACACATCATGGCTTGTACCCCATAATGGATTTTTCCTCCAGAAACTCGTCCAATCCCCTTTTAAAGGCGTCTAGGCTAGACGCCAGCACCACATCCTGTGGCAAGGAGTTCCACAGACCGACCACGCGCTGAGTAAAGAAATATTTTCTTTTGTCTGTCCTAACCCGCCCAACACTCAATTTTAGTGGATGTCCCCTGGTTCTGGTATTATGTGAGAGTGTAAAGAGCATCTCCCTATCCACTCTGTCCATCCCCTGCATAATTTTGTATGTCTCAATCATGTCCCCCCTCAAGCGTCTCTTTTCTAGGCTGAAGAGGCCCAAACGCCGTAGCCTTTCCTCATAAGGAAGGTGCCCCAGCCCCGTAATCATCTTAGTTGCTCTCTTTTGCACCTTTTCCATTTCCACTACGTCTTTTTTGAGATGCGGCGACCAGAACTGGACACAATACTCCAGGTGTGGCCTTACCATAGATTTGTACAACGGCATTATAATACTAACCGTTTTGTTCTCAATACCCTTCCTAATGATCCCAAGCATAGAATTGGCCTTCTTCACTGCTGCCGCACATTGGGTCGACACTTTCATCGACCTGTCCACCACCACCCCAAGATCTCTCTCCTGATCAGCTCTGTCAGCCATGAAGCTTCACCAGGTTGCCTGCCTGAAATGACTGTGTCAAGTATAGTATTTGCTTGTTCTACTTCTGATACTCAAGTTCTGTTCTACTAGAGATCTGCTGTCTGACATCTGTTTTGCAAAGGGAATTTTTGTGTGCCCCAAGGGTAGGTTTTGGGAACTGTGCTTTTCAGTTTGTTCATAAATGACCTGGAGTTGGGGATAAGCAGCATGATGGCCAAGTTGGCAGGTGACACTAAACTTTTTTGAGTGGTGAAGTCTAGAATGGATTGTGAAGAGCTCCAGAAGGATCTCTTAGAAATGAGGAAATGAGCATCAAGTTGGTAGATCCACTTCAGTGTAATTAAATGTAAAATGCTAGAAATAGAAATTTCACATACATGCTGACAAGTTGTCTGTGACAGATCAGGAGAGATATCTTGGGGGGGTGGGGGGTGGATAGTTTGATGAAAGTGTTGATCCAGTATGCAGCAGCTGTGAAGAAGGCCAATTCCATGCTCAGGATAATTAAAATAGGGATTGAGAATAAACCGCTAATATTATTATACAATTGTTCAAATTGATGGTAAGGCCACTTCTGGAGCACTGTGTCCAGTTCTTGCCACATCTCAAAAAGGATATAGTGAAAGTGGATAGGGTGCAAAAGAGCAACAGAAATGATCAGTGGGCTAGGGCACCTCCCTTATGAGGAAAGGCTGCAATGTTTGGGGCTCTTTAGTCTAGAAAGAAGGTACCTAAGGCCTTCTTGAGTCACATAAAAGTATGCATGGGATGGATGGAGAAGTTACTTTCCTTCTTGCACAATACCAGAATCAGGAGTCATCTGTTAAAATTGACAGTAGGAGAGTCAGAACAAATGAAATAATTTCTTTACCCAGTATGTGATTAATCTGTGGAACGTTTTGCCAGAAGATGTGATGACACCTGGTCTAGATGCCTTTAGAAGGAGTTAGACAGATTTACAGAGAAAAAATCCATCGCAGGTTACAAGTCATGATGACTATATGCAACCTCCAGATTTTAGAGGTAGCCTATTTTTGAATGCCAGGTGCAAGGGAGTGGAAACAGGGTTTAGGTATCTTGTTGTTTTGATGCTTATTGAGATATCTGGTGAGCCACTGTGAGATATGAGAAGTTGGATTGGATGGGCTCTTGGCCTGATCCAGCAGGGCTCTTCTTACGCTAGTGAAGAACAAAGTTAGTTTTAATAGTAAATGAAGCTTTAGGAACACACTGTCTTTCGATTTCCCTCTAGCCTTACAGTTCTTTGATTCTACAATCTCTTATTCTTTGAAAACTCTAATAACTGAATTGATCTAGTCATTTGACTGAAAGGGCGTGAGGGGGAAAGCCTTGCCCAGCGTCTCCCCTTTCCCTTTGTCAAGTAGCTGTTCTGGTGAGATCTGGATGCCTCTTGGATACAGATCAGAGCTGGTTTAGATACAGTTGATTACTTAGAGCATAGTGTAGCCTGACACTGCTGAATTTGCTGTTCATAATTTTCACATTTCAAATTTTGTGGAATGTAGGGCTGATCCCCCCTGTTTTTCAAAAAAAAAAAAAAAAAAACCAAATAGGGGAGAAAATGGGGGGTAGACTATTGTTTTCATGGGAAACCCAATGAAAACGGACAAGGTTGTGAGGGTAGGGACTTGCCAGGTGGCAATGGAGATTTTTTTTCTTTAATCCAGAAAAACTACCGCCTATGAGAGCAGTATCAGCAGCACTAAAAGTACCACTTTTCTTCCTTTTCTATCCCTAGTCAACCAAGGCATCACGTTGTTGCTAGCTCTTTCTTGTAACATCATCTGGAATGTTTGAGTACAGAGATCAACCTCTCTGCCCAAGATCTGTCTATTTTTTCATCCGTCTGTTTTTTCCCCCCTTTCCATTGTTTTCACATCTGTGAGCAACATTTCTTCAGGTTTTCCCATCACATTCCGCTTTGTACACATAGGGTGACGAGGTCCCATCCGTGCCTGTCACTTACGAAGCTTGGAAGTGGTTAGGGAGTATACAGTGTTCTCTTCTCTCCCACCTGCTGCAGCAAGCACATTCTAGTTACATAGCAGATGGGAGGGGGGAACGTGAGGAAGAGGATTGTCTGAGCTGTAAAACTGACAAGGCAGAATCTTTGGATCCAAAAATCACATGTACATTAGTTGTTGATTCTGTATCATGTTTTTTAAGAGGATAATGAAGATTGGCTAGAGAGAATTTAGCTGTTGGGTTTGGGGTTTATTTGCAAAGAAAGGACTCTCATAGTTGAGAATGTTTTGTGTGGCTTCCCTTTGCTTCAGAAAATGCTTGTTATCTAGAACTGCAAATTAAAAATAAAGCGTTAATTTTTTGAAAGCTGTGTGAGCCAATATTGGCTATCCTCCACTAGACTGGTGTTTTGAATTGCCCTCAAAACAAGATTTGGGGATCCTGTTTTAACATTTTGATGGTTGGTATCAGATTGCATTTAGGATATGTACATTTGTACAGCTGTAGTTACTGGAACATAGACTAGAATGCCTAGTTTTAAAAGCTTAGACCCGGCTCCTACGGAGACAAGCACTGATCTGAGAGTTTTATAACTGCATTGTACTTTTTAAAATGTAAGCCACCTTGGGAGCCTCTTTAGTGGTGGAAAGGTGGGATATAATAATACCTGGACTAAATAAATTAATAAGTGTACTGCTTCTGTCTGTTACAAGGTCTTAAAAGTATCCATTTTGCTACAAGAAATATTTTTTTTCCTACTACCCTCCAGTTTTGTCCTTTAAAAAAAATTACATGTTTCTAAAATGTTGAAATGACTATAGGTGTTAGAGTGTTCTGGTTAAGTAGTTATGACAGGAGGAGGTGAGGGAATGCAAGGGGGAAAATAGCAGAAAAAGATTTTCTTTTCAATATTTGAGTGAATGGGGGCACACTTGAAAAATGTGTTGTGTTCCCCCTCTAGTGGCTGCCTCACAAACAAGAACACCCGGCATTCATGCCTGCTGTTGAGTGTATTACACTTCTATTCAAATGCACAAATTTGTGCTTGAAATCTTTATTCTTTGACATATGATGATTAATTGTTCTTTTAAATGTTCAACTGCCTTCAGTCTTGTAAACACCTACCAGACAGCAGCTACTGTGTTGTTAGCATTGGTAACACATGTTGTCATAGCACAGAGAAATCCTGTATCCGATGAAATTGTGGCTTTCTCTGGATTTCCTCTGCCAGTGCAGTCAGTGCTGGTTGTACTTTGGGCTTCTTTTCTTCCATGGTGCCCCTTCTCTCCCTTGTTCCTGTTCTCCTTTAACTCCTCTCACTATTTGCTGTCCTAACCTAACCTCTGCAGATCATTTTGTTTCCTCTCTGTCACCCTTGCTTTGTAGGTTTATACTGCATGTAAAAACAAACTTTGTGTACATAACCTTACATTTAGCAGCAGGAGAGCAACTGTCCCTCTTCACTCCAGCATGGCATCTTTTCCAGTGGCTGTCTCTTCTCCTTCTCATTTTAGACTATGAGCCTTTGGGGACAGGGAGCCATTTATTGATTTGTTTTGCTATATAAACTGCTTTGTGAACATTTTGTTAAAAAGCAATATAATCATCATCATCATCTTGCATGTATATTGTGCTCTCACGTGGAGCTCCCATTGGTCTCACCATGAATTTGTGGATCAGCTTGTTCCCTTTAGCTTCAGTAAAGTAGTAGCATCTGATTTTTCCCAAAATATTCACAAGGTCCTTGATTAGAACCTCCACCACTAAGGAAAGACTTAAGAAACAAAAACTAGGAACTCAGGGAAATCTCATTTTGTTGCTTAAAATCTGTTGGCATCAAAGCATGCAATTTCTTTTGTGGCTGTAGCTTTTTAGTTGATTGTTTTGTTTTTGTTTAAAGCCAAACATTTATCTTTGAAAAATTACTATTTTTTTTTTCACTTGACCCCAAGTTTTAAACAGACTGTTGTCTCCTTCTCAAACCCTTCCTTTGTTTAAAGCAGTGGTTCTCAAACTGGTGGGTCATGACCCACCAGTTTGTGTAATGCTTCCCCATCCCTTTAAGGGGTGGGGGAAGAGGGGAGACAGCGACCCGATCCCCAGGATTACATCACTAAGGGGGGCGAGGGGGTGCTTTTACTTACTGTGTGTTTGAGCAAGCAGCAGGAGGTGCAGGGAGCCCCATGCAGCCCTCTACGGCAGTGTTTCTGAAACTGTGGGTCGGGACCCACTAGGTGGGTCACAAGCCAATTTCCGCTGGATCCGCATACATTTCAATGTTTTATTTTTTAATATATTAAACTTGATGCTACCATGGTATGATGCTGCATTTGAGGAAATGTTACAGACCTGTTCTTTTAACAAGCTACTATGTATATTCTTTTATCAATCATAGTAAATGGGACTTACTCCTGGGTAAGTGTGGGTAGAATTGTTAAAAATATTCCTGCTTGATGATGTCACTTCCAGTCATGACATCACTTCCTGTGGGTCCTGACAGATTCTCATTCTAAAAAGGTGGGTCCTAGTGCTAAATGTGTGAGAACCACTGCTCTACAGGGCTCCCCGAGGCTGGGAATCTTCAGAATTAGCAAGCACAAGCTACTTCCGGTTTACGAACGCAGCCAGGAGATGGTTTACTCTTGCTCTTTCTGAAGATTCCAAGCCTCTGGGAGGGCTGCGCAGGGCTTCCCGCACCTCCTGCTGCTTGCCCTAACACACAGTAAGTAAAAGCACCCTCCTTAGCAACATGATCGTGGGGATCATGCCACTGCACTTGCCCCTCCCCCATAAAGACTTACTTTAAAGCTCCCAGAAAGTTTGAGAACCGCTGGTTTAAAGGATACCTGGCCAGGAGTAGCACACATTTAATCCATTGTGCTCCAATACCTGGAGAGCAGTATCTGCTAAGAAAGGATTGGGTGATGCTAATTGGTTTCCATTTTGTGATGCATTGGAATGTGGTGTTGATAGAGCAAGGAGGAAAAATGTTGCTGTAATAATGAAAGAATATCCCCACCCCTCTCCTCTTCAAAACAGGAATACATATATAAAATAAAAAGTAGTTATTAAGGTTCCATCACTTTCTAGCATGACTAAGAAACTGTCAGGATGAGACTTTGCCTCTAGCAGCAGACTTGGTTTTTAATGGCTAAGGTTGCTTGGGGCAGGAAATGAGCTTAGTCTGTATCCCAGTTGTGCCGCTTTCTTTCTACTCTTCCCCCCCCCCAATATAGTTGCTGCAGTTCAGTTCTATGGGGAAGAAATATTTGGATTCAGAAATATAGAGAAGTATTGGGAATTGGATTTGCTACAGTATTTTCCTCTGTTTTTGTTGGGAAGTGAAAAGGAAACTAATTTCTAAGACTTTTTACAGTGCTCTCTGGAATTGTTTCCCCCATTTTGTTCATACCTTCAGATCAAAACTTGCTTGAAAAGATTTGTAGTGAGGAAGCTCCATTCCTCTGCCTCTTGGGATCCAGTGAAGGCCATGTTTTTGTAGATTTTTCCTTTTGTACAGGAATGGACTCTCCCATATTAGCTTCTTTTGGCCAGGCTTTCTCCTTCTCAGCATGAGAAAGCTGTAAGAAGGTTCTTTGATGAAAAACTATGTGATGGTGTCATAGAGCACAAAATCAAAGTCTTATTGTTTAGACCGAAATTCTGATTGAGCACTCTCTCTTAAGTCAGTTAAGTCTTCAAAGTCAGCACTTCCTGTGATTCTGTCATTTGATTGTTTTTTGCTTTTTATCTGCAGAGCTGATGAGTCTTTATTGAAGTTTCAGAAGTGTCATATTACAGCTTGGTCTTTTTGTCTTTTTCATCCTTGGTGCTCCCTGTGAAACTTGAATGAGTGGCTTTTGGAGCCCTTTATGTTCCTAACCCTTCAGCCGTCATGACACAGAACTCCCCCACACATATACATTACCTAGAACCTTTGATAACAGAGGTTCACAACCATCCTCCTCTGAAGAGACTTTCCCTAACTTGCTATTACCTTCTTGTGCTTACACGTTCTGTTGATATATTTCTAACATAACAGTTCAAACAAGATTATCATTTTTCAGCTTGAGGAGGCAATTTTTGGATGCTAGAGTTGATAATTTTTTTCTTGTCTTTTTAACAATTATTCCAGAATTGCAGAACTACTTTTAATGAGCTAATTCCTGATGTTATGTATATAAATTCATAAAAATAAATTTATAAAAACAATTATAAATTATAAATATATATTATAAATATATATTTAATTCTCTCAGTTTGAAGCAACATTCAAACTGATCTTTTAACAAGTTGCAATAAGATAATTTTTAAGAAGTGCAGGATGTAATGGATTTGTTACTCTGTTGCAGTGGTTGTCAAACTGTGGTTCCCAGACCCACCACTGGGTTGTGACCCAATTTTTGGTGGAACGGACAAGGTAGATTAGACAATATGCATCAAGGGTTAAACAAGCTGTTACTGGGAGGGGGAGCACTGCTGTCCAATCACCATTATAGCCACACTCCTTGGCATTTATAAATCAGGCAGCAGCCACTAGGCCTCTAAAAAGTTTCATAACCACTGCTCTATTGACTTTTAGTATTCTATCTTGCCCTTGTGTTTTTATAATATTGGGGCAAGCTGGATGTTCTTACGTGACATAGTCTGTTATGTTTGTACGCTGAATTTCACTAGAATGCTGAATTGTTCCCCTGGATTGTTTGATTTCTCTTGGCTTCTATTTTTAAAAAATTAGTTATGCTTAATTATTTGAATTAAAATGAGAAATGGCTATCAATGCAATTTTAACAAAGCAGTTGAAATATCAAATTTTGTTAGAAAGCAAAGTGATTAGAACATCAGGTAGACAAGGTTATGTCCCATGGGCCACATTTAAGCAGTGATTGCAGAAAAGGAAGATCCCTCAGAACTCTAAGTTAGCCACATAATAATTCTGCTTTGTAAGAAATTGACTTTGGCTCAGGTTGGCTGCCTGTTTGATTCCCTGCTTTAAAATAAAGCTATGGGATTTGTTCAGATGCCACATCTTTGTGATAGGGTTATGGATTTCCATTGCCCACTAACCTCTGTCCTAATGGGCTGGCTTTCCATGCAGCAACATGTAGGATCATTAACCTTGCTTAATAACCACTCTCAGGGTTAGCCAAGTCATATATTTTTTTCCTGTGGCATGGTAAATATCTGTTTGTGGAATTAAGCATTGTATTCAGGTCTGAGAAGGGACAGATTGAGGACAGTAGGAATTTAGCAGGACTTCCTGCCTAAGCAAAGATCCTCTATAAGACAAGTGTATTAGGGAGGGGGAAAAAACTTAAAACCTTTCAAAAATAGTGTAGACAGTTGTCAGTTTTATTTTAAGTGTAACTAGTTCTGGTTCTTCAAAAGAAGTAGACTGATGACCTATAATAATCTTTACAGACTAAAAGTTGTTCATGATTTTATGTATGAAGAATAGTAAAATCATGAAGCTGGCAACCCCAGTGCCATGTATGTAGTTTGGAAATCTGTTTCTTTGTTTATAATCCAATGTGAAAAATACTAGTGAATAATGTTCATCTACATAGAGTCTGAATTGCACTTTTGTAAATAAAATGGAGATTACACTAGCATACTGGCCTGATTTTCATTTGATTATCACTTTCTCAGGTCTTTTATGTCTTGAACTTACAGAGACAGATCATGAGTGATCAGTTGGTTAACAGCAGTGATAGAGGGGTGATTGTGTTTGTACAAGAGAGGAAGGTGTTCAAATAACCATAGTTTGCTTTCTCATTAACTATGATGTTCTGTACTGCAGTGGTTCTCAAAGTTTTAGCACCAGGAACCACTTTTTAGAATGAGAATCTGACAGGACCCACTGGAAGTGACATCATCAAGCAGGAAAATTTTTAACAATCCTAGGATGCAATCCTACCCACACTTACCCAGGAGTAAGTCCCATATACTAGCATTGTTAAAAGCGTACACATAGTAGCCTGTTAAAAATACATATCTAACTTTTCCCCAAATGCAGTCACATACCATGGTAGCATCAAGTCTAATATATTAAAAATAAAATATTGAAATGAATGAACCCACCTGAAATTGGCTCACAACCTACCTAGTGGGTCCTGACCCACAGTTTGAGAAACACTGCTGTACTGTATTTAGTTTTTGTCTTCACAGAAATAAAATGTCCTCATGTGTAAATGCAGACAACCAATTATAGACACAGATCATCATGCTAAGCACAAGAATAATAACTGGTACATTTTGTTATCTCCCTAGGTTCCATGGTTCCTTTTTCCATGCGGATTTTGCATGCTGAACTTCAACAGTACTTGGGAAATCCTCAAGAATCTCTCGATAGACTGCATAGCATGAAGACAATCTGCACGAAGGTAAAACCTTCTCTAGTATTAGTGTTAGTATTTATATACAGCTTTTCAACAGAGTTCATAAAGCGGTTTACAGAGAAAAATCAAATTAATGGCTCCCTGTCCCAAAAGGGCTCACAATCTAAAAAGATGCAGAAGAACACCAGCAGACAGCCACTAGAAAAGACAGTGTTGGGATGAGGAGGGCCAGTTACTCTCCCCCTGCAAAATAAAAGATGAGCACCCACTTTAAAAATGCCTCTTACCTAGTTAGCAGGGGTAGATGTTCCCTCGACGTTCTCAAGGCTGTTCATTAAGCTTAGTGATGGTAGCTGTCTTGGGCATTTCAGTGGAAAGATGGGATAAAAATATTTTAAATAAATACAGTCCATTTGTGATATGAGCACCTGCAGCCTAGTATCTGTATATGGGCATTAAGCTTTGTTCTCCTGTTGGTTAATTAACACATGCGGGTATGATGCAATAGTGCTTTCAGGTAGATCTAAAACAAACTGCTGTTCTTCAGATGCCTTAGGATTAACCTCTTTCTCTAGCTCTGTGGGCTTGCTATGTGATATAACCAAGGCAAAAACATATGATTAGCAGTGATCCCATCCTTCATTTTCCCACAAGCTCCTGATTTCAAGAACATGCAAGAAATTTCAAAAGAGGTCTTTATTTTCAGCAAAACAGATTGTGTCTGAACAAAATTCAGATAATGTCAGACTGTCAGTGCCAGGCCTAGTCAAGCCAGGCCTTTTATTGTGTCCGAACAAAATTCAAATAACGTTCGACTATCAATGCCAGGCCAAGGCAACCATATCAGCATCTGGGCTTGCAGTGTGTGTACTTTCTAGCCCAGGGATCCTGAAGTCAGTGCTCTGAAGCTAGAAAAGCTTAAACCTGCAGGGCAGCAAACAGGTAGTACAGTTCTGTTGCTCATGTTCTAGTACAGGGGTGCTCACACTTTTTTGGCTGGAGAGCTACTTTGAAACCCAGCAAGGCCCGGAGATCTACCAGAGTTTTTTTACAATGTTCGCACCATCATAACATATAACATTTATGTGTACAATGTATGTTGGTGTACCTTGCATAACCGCATGAGCCAATATTGCACAACACAACATAATTAACTATAAACATTTTTTGTAATTACTTGAGTTTACTTTGATGACTTGCACTGAAGTGAATCAGCCAAGGATGCATAGTCCGGACAGTAGCTGCTGACAGCCAGCCTCAAGCACACTTCCAAATGTTCATCAGTCATGGTGGAACGGTACTTGGACTTAATGATCTTCATGTAGGAAAAGGCTGACTCACATAAATAAGTGGAGCCCTTCCTGCCTCAGGTGCTCTTATATCCCTGAGGGCCCTGTTGCCTTCAAGTGGCTGCAGCTGTGCAGCACACTCTGCTGGATGCCCAGGCCTTACCCTTAAAGGGGCCACTGCTGACACCACATCTACCTCCTCACCAGATCTTCCTCGATTCCAGTACAAGTGGGGGGGGGGGGAGCAGATCTCTATGCGGACCAGTGCAAAAACAGGGGAAAGGTGTGAGGGAGGGAAGATCTCTGTATAGACATCACAGCAAGACCAGTGCAAAACCCCTTGCACACAGAACCAACAGATGGAAGTTGGGGGGGGGGGCAGATCTCCATACATACCAGTGCAAAAGCAGGGGAAAGGTGTGGGGGAGGGAAGATCTCTGTATAGACATCACAGCAAGACCAGTGCAAAACTCCTTGCACACAGAACCAACAGATGGAAGTGGGGGGGGCAGATCTCCATACATACCAGTGCAAAAACAGGGGAAAGGTAAGTCAGCCCCAGTAGAGTCAATGGGTCTCACTCCCAGGGATGCGTGGATGGGAGAAAAGCCTGCCAGCGGCTCCTCTCCCAGGGAGGAGCCTGCCAGGTGCTCACTCCCTAGGCTCCCTGGGCTCACTCCCTGGGCTCCCTGGGCTCACTCCCTGGGCTCCCTGGGCTCACTCCCTGGGCTCGCTCCCTGGGCTCACAAGCCTGCCAGGGGCTCACTCCTAGGGATGCGTGGACGGGAGAGAAGCCTGCGATCGACTCATTTCGCCTCGAGATCGACTGGTAGCTCGCGATCAACATAATGAGCACCCCTGTTCTAGTATATGATCCAGATCTGATCAATCCAGATCACTTTCTGCTATCCTCTCAGTCATTGGGGCTAAGGTTGCATACTCCTGTCCCTTTCTATATTCAAATTGAGCTCAGTGCATATATTTCCCATAGTAGCTTGCATGGCTTGGTCTCTGCCTCAGATGCCAAGATTCCTGGTTCAGCCCCAGAGTCAGTCAGCGTCAGGAGCTGCTGGGATTAGAACTAGGAATCCATGTATCTGTGTGTTGCTGCCCTGATTAGTGAGCCATGGACTACTGGTCAGAGCATTCCTTGGATTGTAAAGTGGTTCATCAGGACCTAAAAAACTATAAAGGGTTCCTGACACTTGGTGCCTGGGCAATAACACTGGGCAATAATAGTGGATACTATGTCAAATGCCTGTCACATGACCACAATCTCCTAGCTGCTCAGTGTTGCTGATGACCCAGCAATGACTGTCAGCTATGAGTGGCACCAAATCTTGAGCCCAGTTTTCCAACCTTTTTATTGATATAATAACTAGGGAGACTAGATTTGTTGCTTCATCGTACATGTTAAACATGAATTGCACCACTTGCAAGATATTGCTGTGCTCAGCAGGGCTTAATTGAAAATCAGACAATCTCTCCCTACCCTCACACACTTAGAATGATTTACAGTTCTCTCAGTTACTACCTGTCCAGTCAAAAAAGGAATGAGATGTCATTGTTGGCTTCCTGAAAGCATTCAGTTTCTGACTTTCATTCAGGGCATTGTGTTTATTTCTGAGGTTGCCAAAGATATGATCCAATCAAAGCTAAGTAGTTTTAAAGTCCCATTTATTTTAACTAGAGAACGTTAAGCACTCGGAAAACTCTTCAACAAAAATCTGTAGAAATTAGAAGCCCTTAATTTTGATTGCACCATGCACTGCCTTTTAGACTGAGCAACTTTTAGACTAAGCAAAGGAGAACATGGACAGCTAGAAATGTGTCGGTCTATTTCCCGACTTTTATGCCTGAACTCCTCACTTAATGGCCTTTTTGCCACTGAATTCCATTGTCACTTAAAAAAAAATAGAAAAGCCATCTGTTGAGTCTTGCAAAGCAACACAGTTAAAGTTATATCTTTAGAAAGCGTAGCTATCATTTTATGCTGCTTGTAGCCATACAGACCTTCTAATTTTATGGGAAACTGATTTTCACCAAACCAAACAACTTTTGGGCTCTTGATTCTGGAGCTTTTGTTTTAAGGCCATGAATACATCAGGTCTTTTATACTCTGTGTGCTGCTTCCTGAACATTTTCTTGACAACCATTTGTATTTCATGAAGCTTTGCTTCTATTTTTAGGAGGAGTTTTAGATTGTAAGTTGTTTCCATTGGTTAAAAATGTAGCCTTATAGGTATTTCCAGCATAAATCTCATAGGAAAATTAGAATTGCATATTCCATTCTCCAGGAGCTTCAGTGGAACTCCTTACTTTTTGTGAAGAGTTTTAAGCTTCTTGTTTTGTTTTTCGTTTGGACCACTAGCCTTCCTTACATAAATCAATATACTTTTGCCCTGGTGAGCCAGCCTAGTAGAGAACTGTCTTCAGGCAAACAAAAGCTGCAGCAGTGAAATGAATTTTTTTCAACCCATTCGTCTCTGTAAAGAATTCCTTCAAAAATCTATCTGGGACCACTTAAAGACTGATACTGGTCAGGGAAGCAGTCTAGTAGGCATCCACCTAGAGACAGATTGCAGGGGAAAACGAAAAGGAGAAACTGCGTTTGAATTCATTACAGCCACCCACCTCCCCAGTGATGATTTTGTCACAAAATTTTGCTTTTTACCTTTTGGTGTTTACTTACTCCCTCTGCTTATTGGCAAATTTTTTAAGTGTTGTGGATACGTTATTTTTTTCTTCTCTTTTGTCATATTGAAGGGAAATATTGAGCTACTTTATGATCTTGAAATTACTCTGTAATTTCCAATTCAAAGCATGTAATTATAAAGCCTGTCCCATACATTGTGATACATGTAGCTGCATACATTTCTTCAGCAAGATTTAGGCCCAAATCCTAACCAGTTTTCTAGCACTGAATTAGCTGTGCCAATGGGCATGTGCTGCATCCTTCAGTTGGGTGTCAGTAACAGAGTACTCCTCAAGGTAAGGAAATGTTTGATCTCAGGGCTGCATTACTTTGGTGCCTGAAATTGCGCCCTTAGTCTATTAATTAGCTTGGTAACACCATTTGAAAACATTTTGGTTGATTAAAAGGTGCCTATGATTCGCAGCCAGCATCAAATTATTTTTAATAACAGTTTTTATAAAAATGCAAGTGGTAAAAGCACCATCTTAGAAGAAACATTCTTTGATGTGAGAGAGGGGGGAATGTCCCTTGAAAAATGATGCACTGCACATGTGTGCATCATCTAAAAACCAAGTATGCTTAGTTATAGTTGATTAATCAATAAGCAAAGTTTTACAAGCAGGAAAACAAGTATGATTGACTTGTGTTATTTTTTAATCAAGTTGGTAGTCTGATTTAAAACAAAGTACAAGGATCTCTCATTTTACACCTGTTGATAGTAAAATATGAATGCAGAAATCAATTAAAAACGAGTTAATTAAATTACTCACACAGCAAAGCAACCAAAACTCTAGCAGTGAACATAAACCTCTTCCAGATCACTTTCTCTCTCGAATACACACACTCAGCCTTGACCAAACAGGCCTTGAGTTCTTCCTCCCTCCTTCCATCCTTCATTTGCTTGGGCTGCCTACCTGCCTGTCCATGTGCTGCTGCCTGCCTGGCTGGCTGGCCAGCCAACCAGCCTTCCTTCCCTGAGGAGGGAGAGGTGCTGCGAGCTGGGCTGGGCTTCCCTCCCTGGTGATCTCTCTCTCTCTCTCTCTCTCTCCCTCCTGGCTCAGGTTGCAGGATGGGAGGAGAGGGGAGGGGAACCGAGCCAAACGGAGCTGAGCCCAGCCCAGACTAGCCCATGGGCTAGAAAGAAGAGACTAGCAGGCAAGTGCACAGGGTCTTTTATAGTGGGAAGTAACGGGAGCGTTATTCCCACTATACCTTCCCACTATAAAAGGCCCTGCACGCCGGCTGGGCTCGTCTTTCCTTCGCTGCCACTGAGCTCAGTGGCAGTGAGGGAGAGCAAGGCGCAGAGCTCGCGCGGCGGGCCAGCGCAGGCTGGGGTGAGGGCCGAGTGCCCATTGGAGGTGGGAGGACCCCCTGGGGGCCGGATGGGGACCCGTAGCGGGCCACAAGTGGCCCGCGGGCCCGGGTTTGGGCACCCCTGTTTTAGTGGATCACAAAGTGAACAGGCTTGCTCTGCCTACTCCCTACCAACTTATTTTGCACAAGCTAATAACCCTTCCTTGAGGGAAGTATCTTGCTTAACAAATTATGTACATCCACAAGTATATAGTGTATTTTGATTCACATGTGTATTGTACAAATATTTTGCCCCAAGTCAAAAAGCATTCTCAGTTGTGTTTTATAATTGATCTGGTAACACTGATAAATTACTGATTTCAAAATGTGTCCTCATGAGAGACTCCTTTCTGAATCTCCTTGCAGTTAGAATGTGGCAATTGTGATGGTCATGTGTAATATACTCAGTTTTTCTTAACTTCAGAAAGCTATGATGATTCACATAAGTAAAAAAATATATTCCCTGCAGATCTTAGACAACTTAGAACTTGGCTTAGCAGAAGATGGAAGCATGACTAACATTACTCAGGAGAACAGGCAAGGTAGGTATCCCCTAAAGTCTCTTTTTCCACAGGCAGTGTACATTTATCACTTGCTCTGAGGTACTATTGACAACTTTCATAAGATTGCTCCAAAGCTGTTAAAATAGTGGTATTGTCATTTGTACAACCTGTTCAGCCTTTGAAAGTATGCACCTTGTACTTTGCTGGAATTCATATCACAGATTTGCCATTTAGTTTGCTCATAGTGATGCACTAAATAAGGTCTCCTTTCCAGTTTAAAAAAACACAGCTGACATTTTAGAATGACAAGTTTATGATTATAGCCATGTGAAAGCTACAGCACCAAAGAGAAACTAAAAGAGCATTTGGCCTAAAAACTCAGCACACTGTTTCCATAAGTGTCTCTTCTTGTCATTTGAGGCTGTTCTTCAAATTCCCCCCTCCCGAGGTGGCAGTGATTTTTAAAGCTTTTGTTCTGAAGGATCTTCCACCATATGTTACCATGTTTTGATTGTGAATGTTGAAGGCCATTTACTTTGCCATTTTTTCCTGAGAGGAAAAAAAAACAGCTGAGAGAACATACTAGGGATAGATAAGAACATAAGAACAGCCCCACTGGATCAGGCCCTAGGCCCATCTAGTCCAGTATCTCACAGCGGCCCACCAAATGCCCCAGGGAGCACACCAGATAACAAGAGACCTCATCCTGGTGCCCTCCCTTGGATCTGGCATTCTGACATAACCCATTTCTAAAATCAGGAGGTTGTGCATACACATCATGGCTTGTACCCCATAATGGACTTTTCCTCCAGAAACTTGTCCAATCCCCTTTTAAAGGCGTCTAGGCTAGACGCTAGCACCACATCCTGTGGCAAGGAGTTCCACAGACCGACTACCCGCTGAGTAAAGAAATATTTTCTTTTGTCTGTCCTAACCCGCCCAACACTCAATTTTAGTGGATGTCCCCTGGTTCTGGTATTATGTAAGAGTGTAAAGAGCATCTCCCTATCCACTCTGTCCATCCCCTGCATAATTTTGTATGTCTCAATCATGTCCCCCCTCAGGCGTCTCTTTTCTAGGCTGAAGAGGCCCAAACGCCGTAGCCTTTCCTCATAAGGAAGGTGCCCCAGCCCAGTAATCATCTTAGTCGCTCTCTTTTGCACCTTTTCCATTTCCACTATGTCTTTTTTGAGATGCGGCGACCAGAACTGGACACAATACTCCAGGTGTGGCCTTACCATAGATTTGTACAACGGCATTATAATACTAGCCGTTTTGTTCTCAATACCCTTCCTAATTGCTTCCTAAAAGCATAGAATTGGCCTTCTTCACTGCCGCCGCACATTGGGTCGACACTTTCATCGACCTGTCCACCACCACCCCAAGATCTCTCTCCTGATCTGTCACAGACAGCTCAGAACCCATCAGCCTATATCTAAAGTTTTGATTTTTTGCCCCAATGTGCATGACTTTACACTTATTGACATTGAAGCGCATCTGCTTCAATTCTTAAACACCCATGATTGGCTAAATTTTGTTTGTGTCCCTCTATTAGTCCTTGGCTAAAATAACAATATAGTAATAGTCTACCCATTTCTCTAGGTTTTTAATGTATTAAAATGTCTTGGATACCTCTTGGGTCACTTGGATAGCTCATCGTATATCTTTTTTTTAACCGTCTGAGAACTGATATTCTTGACAAATTCTTGACAAATTTCTGTGCCACTGTGTACTTAACACAGTTTATTATAGCTCTTAGAGTGCTTTCATGCTTTCAGAGAGCCAGCTGGGTCCAGTCAACCAAGGTCACAACATGGCATATACACTGGAAGAGCCTCTGCAAATGCAGCCATCCCCACAATACCTTGGGTTCACATGTTCTCAAAAATGCTCACCTCTTCTGTACATGCATTCCTCTGAAAACTAGCTCATAATGGAAACACAAAAAGAATTAGGACTATGCACCTTGCCTCACAAGGGCTGAAAAATGAAATGGGTGACTTTCATGCTAAGCATTTTCTCAAGGACTGGCATCATTCCTTCACTTGCATACTGAGAAGGATCTGGCTGATGCATTCCAGGGTTATCCTCCCATCTTTTTTAGAGACCTTTTGTGGTGTTTTCTTACAATACAATTGGAGCAATAGCCTGTCCAGTGTAGACATGCAAGGAGCTTTGTTTCTTTTGGTGGAGGAATATTCCCCCATCACCACACTCCCCTCCCCCATGCACTATTAGAAGTGACATTTGTCTGTTTTCAATTTTAAGTATTATTTTGCACACATGCCCTTCTGAAATTAGAAAATTCCCCTGCCCTCCTTTGGAACAGCAACAATGGCCAAGGCAGGGGAGGAAGGAACTGTTAGCTATTTCTCCTCTATCCTGTCTAGCAGTGGAAGCTTGACCACTGTGACTTAGTAAGAACAGTTGCAGCTTTGGCCATCACCCCTCAGGCCATGCTGCCACCAGTAGTTGCTTGCCTATCTTACTTCATTCACTCCAGGAAGAAAAGTCTGCAGTGGTATCCTTGAATCAGTCCAGGGGAGCAGAGAGGCAAGCAAGAACCACAAATGTGTTTATTTTGTTTACTCAGTAAAGTACAATGGCTCTAATAACAAGTAAAGTGAAGGCATACATGTTGGCATTGCTCTGATTGAATTGAGTCCAACTACTTCAGGAGGAGGAGACAACTAATTGAAGGGTCTGTAACCAAAAGAAATGGGAGTCACCAGATGAGAAGACCTTTGCTGTTTGAGGGCTGCAATCCTCAATGAACTTTTTAGGGAGCAAGTCCCATTGCACCTCCTGAGATCTACTTCTGAGTAAACATACTTAGGCACTTACCCATGGGAAAAGGCATCGTGAGACTGTTACAGGGATTGGAATACTATATTAAGAACCCTGGGAAACCACAGTTTTCATTCTGCATCCAGAAATTTGCAGAATACTAGTGTCTTGGCAGTACTGATAGGCTTAGCAGGGAAATGGTCCTATTTTCCGTGTCTGAGCCTCATGTGTAGAACTTATAAAGTACACATCCAACTTTGTTGTACATGGATTTTTTATACACGGATTTGACTTAACATGAATGTCCACTGCAAATGAGAAGGAATGTGCTGATCCCTGGAGAAGGGGAAAAATGCATCCCTTTAAAATCACAGTTTAAAAAACTGCTTTTCTTACTATTGTAGACAGTCATGCAAGTGATTAGGTATAACCTAATTATCTAATTAACCTATAACCTATAGGTATAACCTAATTATCCATGGATTTTTCACCCATGGATTTTTCTATCTCAGAGCTATGAGAGGGGCCCTTTAAATTAAAGGAAACAGTCGTTTAACAATAGCCTCCTTAATGCAAGAGAGGGCAGCTGGCTGACAATCCCATCAATCATTCTTTCTCAAGGAAACTTAGAAAACCACTCCAAAGACCCCTCCCTTCCCCCTGAGCAAGTGAAGCCTTTCTAAGCGCCTGGAGAGAGAGTGATAGATGGTTTGCCTGCCTAATGACCCTGTTTTACATCACAAAGGTCAACAAGGCTGTTTTTAAATCACCAGGCAAAGGGAAATTGTTTTTAACTGGTTTTTCTTTAATGCTATTTTTGCTAGTGAGTTCTCAACCTGTAGTGATAAAGAGCGATTCTGAACACTACCTTTCCTTCACAGAAAATTGCAGCTAGCGCAGACAGAGCATGTGTTATATCATGCTTTATGTTTCAAAGGTCCTGAGTTCAATCCCGTGCATTCCCAGATAGGGCAGAGAAAGATTCCTGTTTGATATGCAGAACTGCTGCCAGTCCATGTCAACAATTCTGAGTTAGAAGGCCCACTGGTCAGATTTGATATAAGGCAGGCTCCCATGCTCCTAGCCCATCGGGGATGAAGGGGGTAGGGCTGCCAGCTTAGTGGATTACATTTGGGCACATCTTGAGCCCCAAGTGATATAGAAGTAGCTAGCCGAATAAGGCATGCTAGTTTTGGTGGATTCAGCTTGCTTTTCAGGGCATAAAGGCAACAAATCCTCCCCCACACACACACATTTCCAAGCTCTCCAAGGTTACTTACATTAAAGCGGAGGGAGACTTTTAACTAACTGGCCCTTCTCATTTCTTTTCTGCTTCTATGGCTCCTAGGAATCACTGCCTATTTCCAGATGTCTACAGTCTAAGAATTATTTTCCCTCTGCTCCACTGTTCTTCCCTCCCCCGCCCACCCTGCAGCATGATTGTTTCTGTCTGCCTGCTCTCTTCTTCGCGCACTGCAGCTGCTTTTCAGAGCTAAGCTTAGCTCGGCACGCTGGCGAGAAATAAAGCAGCCAGCAGAGCCTTGCGGGGGAGGGGGCGTCGGAGCATCTGTGAGACGTTGTCATGCGCTTGGAGTGCAGCAGCATTACAGCTGCCTGTCTGCCTACTGCTGCCCAGAGGACACTTGTAGGGACTGTTGGCATCTCTGCCTGAGTAGGTCAATCAGATCTGCGCCCTGCAAGGCACTCTGGTGCACTTTTGAGCTGCAGGAAACTTTCTTTGTGTGTGTTTGTGTGGACACCAGCTGAGGAAAACCTTTGTTTTTTATGTTGCCTTGTAATCTGTGACTGGAAACCACCCTAAATTCTTTATGGAATTAGATCTGCAGCATAATTTCCCCACTGCTGGTCTGAGTAGGTGTTGCACGACCCAGCTTGTTGCATTGTCTCTCTTCAAAAGCGGGGAGAGGGCATCTCATTCTCCATTTATTCGCTGGGAAGAGATTTAGCATTGCACCATTTTTTTCTGGCAGCGCTTTCTCTCTCCTCCCCCCTTTTTTTTTGCAAGGCACTGTGTCCTACAGCTGCTCCACAACACACAATTCCCAAAGAAACAAGAACAGTGCATTGGAACAAACACTCAAAAATTGCGGCCTAAATTAAGAACAGCAAATGGCACCTATTGTTATTATGTAATGTACCAGTGGATACAATTGGAAATGAATATATTCTTCGTTGGGTTGCTCATTTTTATGCCATTGGCTACCCTTTCCTTTTTTTGTTGTTGTTTAAATCTCCTTCACCGGTCATAATGTATCTGCTTAACTTTCAAAATACCCCACTAATATGTTAAGTAGCTGTGGAAAAGTATTAGTAGAATTTGGTCAGCTTTGTTATTTTTGTGGATGAGTGGGCATAATTTAATACCCACCTGTGTTGTCTTTATTGTTGTGTTTTTATGTTTTGGGGAAGAGGGTCAAAGAAATAGTTTGGTCTTCATATTTTTAATTACTTGTAATACAAACATGCAGAAAAATATATTTTTTTAAAGTACTAGATGCTGACCTGAGCTTGCAGGGCAAGACAGGTCATGTGTTGGAACCATCATAAATAAATCCTCCCTCTTAATCCTGGATCCTTTGTCCTCCTGGAGCACAAGGGCTTTATAAAGCAAATATATGCAGTCATAAAAAGAACTTGGTGTTGTGCTGAATTGGAGAAAGAGATAGCACAGTCCATGGCCATTCTTGCCATACCTGTCTTTCCTGATCACTTTTCTTGCTATGCTACTTCAAGGTGTAATGACCCAGAGCCTTATGGCATCATGACCCAAGAGCCATTTAAATTTACAGCTTGATCCTATGCATCAAAAGCAAGTCTTGCTGCATGTAATAGGACTTACTTGCAGCCCTAGACTTGTATTTAAATACAGGCTCCAAACCAGTTTTACTCTAGTGGGGTTTTGGGGGGAGCATAAGAGATTCATTTGGTTTGCTGTACTGATCTCAGATCCCTTTAAGCAGTGAAAGATTCATGCGAGCCATTCATTCTCTCACATCAGGAGCCTGTCTGCAAACTAAGGGAGGGAGCTATCGGCTGCTGCTATATGCAGCAGCCTTTAAACCCCAGGGGCTCTGGGAGCGCAGAGGTGGCAGACAAGCTTGGCAGGTTTTTCTGCCATCTCGTAAGCCAGAGGCAAGAGTGCAGGACCCCAGACTGAGACAGCTCTTAAACCTTCATGCTCTGGTTCCAAAATGAGATTTTTAACTTGGCTGGTCAGTTTTAGGGGACTAAGTAGTATAAATGTAGTCCCCTAAATTACTTGATTGCACACTAATGGTCATAATTACTAGTGTGCGCTCTCGCTCTCTCTTTCTCTCGCTCTCTTTTGTTCTGCTATTGGAAAATGGATGCTTCCTTCTTGAGATGCCTGAGCTAAAAGTAGAGAGGTCGTCTCCCAGCTTTGTATTATTGCTTCATTTATTCAGGCAGCCTGTTCCTTTCCCCAGTCAAACTGCTCGCTATTGAGAGGGTGCCGGATTTTCAGTGCAACATGGCAGAACATTAGAAGCACTGTGCTCAAAATGCAGCAATGTTAACAAGGGAAAATAGCTTAAATCAGAATGCATATGACCTATAATTGATGGCTAGGGAAAGAGCTTCTAATTTATTTGTGCACATTCACAAGCTGCTCTCATTTTACAGCCTCTGTTCAGCTGTGGAGGTCACGTCTGGGCCGGGTGATGTACTCCATGGCAAACTGTCTGCTAATGATGAAGGTAGGTGGGTGCAGTTGCTGCAGAGTTACCATATATGCTCTAATAGAATGTCAGCAAAGAAGAGCACAAGTTGTATTACTGTTTGTCATCATGAGGGCTATAGCAGGACATTCCTCCTGAAATTCATTCCAAAAGAACACAGAGCAGCAATACAGAATTCGCATTTTAGGACTCAACCTGCTGCTGCTAGAGCCAGGTTTATGCATTTTCTCATTCAAATCATACCCTCAAATTGCTGCTCTGTTGTTTGTACACAGTAATGCCACTGGTTTCATACTTGTGTGGTGTAGGTCTGAAATATGTATAAATTGCTGGGTTTTTTTTCATGGCTGCTTGATTATTCACACTCACTCTGGAATATTCAGACCTTTTTGTTATAAATGTGACCTGCCAAGAAAAAACAGCCAGAGGAGATTTTCCCCATGCATCTGATGAAGTGGACCATAGCCCACAAAAGCATACGCTGAAATTATTTAGTAAGTCCTTAAGGTGCTATGAGACTGGGTTTTTTTGCTGCAACAGACAAATCTGGCTATACCTAAAGGAGAATTGTTCTTTTCCTTCCCCCACCCTCCTAGTCTGAAAGTCATTCTGCTTTATTTCGTTCAGTTTTTCCAGCTTCCTCTTCCTGCTGCTGCAGTCAGAATCTGGAATGGCAAGTGCCTTCTGAGGTTTTCTTTGCAGCCCTGGGAATAGGGGAATCCTATTGCTTACTGTGTGGCGAGAGTAGCAGATAGTGTCAGCCCTGAGCATAGATTGGCCTCATGAATCATGTGGCACTCAAAGCCCTACAATGTTGTGTCAGCCTTTGGACCTTTCCCCAACTAGGAACAGAATTCCCTTTTCTGACAGCCTATCCACAAAGACTGAATATCCATGAGGTTCAAGGAATTCACTAGGCCAGTCAGGACTACAGCTGAGTCTCAAATTCTATACATTTGATGTGTCCTAATAAGGCCAGCATCTCAGTTTAATGCAGAAAGCTAAGAGCTGGTTTCTAGAGTGTTCTCAGAAAAAGTAGCAGCTGAGGAGTGCTGCATTGTTGACGGGCACCACTTCCCAGGAGTAATTTCCATGAGTGGGACCATTAAAATGGATAGATGAGCCACTGTGAATTGTCCCCAGGAAGTGCCATTTGTCATTGTGATGACAACTTGCTTTCAGCGGCATCCACATTCCCTGCACGGAGGTTGTTAAGGATTTGAGCTGATCCTGAGAAGCTCGTTGATATATTTGAAGGGTAACATTGGGGTTAGAAGTTCATTCAGCTGTAGAGGATTTCCTAGCTCTTGACCTACTGGGAAGGTCATTTGAAGAGGCATGAGTATGAGAATTTATGAGAGAACTATAATGGGCACACTATAGGCCTGGGGGTGATCAGAAAAGGTTAGAATATTGTTATTTGTTGTTGATTTTTATACACTGATTTTGGGTATGTGGCATTTTAACATTTGGGTTTTGGCAACCCTAAGACCCTATGTCAATATGCAGATAGCATTATTGTTGCCCCATGAAACTTAGTTATTGAAATCTTTCACTTGGAGAGACACTGTTGTTTCTCCAGCTGTCAGGTTGCTGCATGGTACAAGTCTGTTTGTAGTTCTGCCAGTTTTTAACTGTGGCACTGCACATTGCAAAGAGGGAGGGCTTTCCAAATGTCTGCATTTCAGACCAACAGCCAGAGCCTTTGATTACACCCTTGAGTTGGACTGTAAGTCTCTCACACTAAATCAAATCAAATTCTTCTTTGATCAAATGCGAGTGTGTCAGCATTTCATTTGAAATGGACAGGCTTTTATTTCCTAAGGCAGAGGTCCACAAAGTGTGAGATGCAGCTCCCAAGGGTGGCACAGGATTCCTGGCAGCAAGACTGTGACACTACAAGCAGTAAAAATCCATGCTTGAAAAAGCCTGCCTATCTGCCCTAAGCCTCTTACCACAGCTTGTAGCATTGCATCTAGTCTCAAAACCCGGAAGTAACTGGCAATTGGGAGCCACATGCTGCATCTGCAGCGCAAGGGCAGGGTGACCAGACGCAATGGAGGACAGAGTGCCTATACCTTTAAACATTGTAGAGAAGAGGAAATTTTGGCAGGTGCAGCTTTTCAAATCCTTCCATGTTGAGCTGCACCTGCCAAAATTCCCTCTTCTCTACAATGCTTAAAGGTATAGGCACTCTGTCCTCCATTGTGTCTGTTCACCCTGCACGAGGGAATCATTGCAAGCAGAGTAACTCTGGGAAGCACTAATCTAAGGGATTCTGTTTAAAATAATCTTCATGGAAATCTATGAAATGTTTGTTTCTAGATGCTTGTAGTCAAAATATTGAATTTAGACCTTGAGGACTTAGGTTCAAATCCTTGCTTAGGCAAACACTTGCTGTGAAGTTCCAGTTTTCCTTTTGGAAAGTGAGGGTAATAATGAGCTATCTGAGTGCAAACAAAGCAAAAATTCCAGAGCCCTGACATATGAGTACTATTGTGTACATGATTGACAGTAAACGGATTTTTTTTAAAGTAGGCTTAAAATAGTACACAGAAATAGTCTAATACTCTACTATCATTAAGGTGGTTGTCAGATTCATTTTTTTTAAAAAGCATTACCTATGCAATTTAATTGAAAAGTCTTTTAAGATGTTGAAGTGGAGTCCTTTTGCTTTTTGTGGTTTCTGCGTTCAACCATTACTCCTCTTCTTCATAGGAAATTTGTCTTGGAGCATCTCCCTTCAGTGCAGCTGGCCATCTGTCTGTTTATTTTACTTTTCCTTTTTCTAATAATTCTTTATGAAGCACTGCAGCTTAGTCTTAAGCCCAAGTACAGTCGTGGTTTGCATCAACACCCATCTAAATACTTCCAGGGCCATTTTGAGATTTCAGATCTTCCTCGGTGGCATTGTGTTCATGCCCTAAGCCCTCATTAAAATTCATTTGTGACTTTCCTTTGGATGCTGCTGCCTGCACTTTCCAGCTTGGGCATAACTTCCCTTAAAGATTCTTCTACTGAGCAAGATTCACATACTAAATTCAAAGAAGCAAATTGGGATTCAGGGTTGTGGGCACGCACCAGAGGAAAAGCATGATTTCATTATATGAAACCACCCAAGCTTTTGGTTAAGTAACCCCTCACTCCACAAAGATCCTCTCATAGCATGCCATTTCTTGAAACTCAAATGAATTTAGAAAGCAGTATGTGATAGACTGAAGCAGGCAGCCATTCAAAGAAAACTCTGGCTAGGCTTCCAGAAGTTCTTTGAGAGGACTATAAAGGTGATCTCTGGATTGTGGTCCAAGTCTGCATTCTTCACAGATGTCTCTCCATTCGGGCAGAAACCATGAGGCACAGTACAAGTATGTCTTGTGGCTACTATGCTGGAATCTTCTGGAATTAGACAAACAGCAAACCTGACCTTATGCAAAAACTGGCAGTAGTCTGCAGTGTGTGGAGTAGCTGCACCTCCTGGTGTACAATTGTCCCACAGCATGAAGCAGTTTACATAAGTCACTTATGTGCAATCATACAAAATTCACACTTGTATAAATATCCCTATCTATACTATATGACCATCTGTCCTTTATAATAGAAGAAAAATAACTGTGTTCTGTGTTTTATCATTTTTATCTCAGTCAATGTGGCAAGTGTAGTTTACAATTGATTTTTAAAATGTGATTTATAATGAAGAGACTTAAGATCACACACAGGTACTGGTAATTAGGAGTGTGTCTATACGAATTTGGTGCACTATTTAAATTTTTTTGTACTCTTTCAAATAAATCATTTAGTTGTCAGCTTTGATTTCATGTGTAATAAACGTTAGGTTTCTTTGTCTGCTGGAATCTGTTCAAAGTGCAGTCTACTGCCACCTAGTGATCCCCTCAAAAAGTCATGTTCCATTCTAACTAGTGCTGATCCAAAAATCCCCCTCCCTTTATTCCCCCCCCCCCCCGTTTCTCAGGTGAATTTTAGTGGTGTGGGGTAGGGGGCTAGAATTTTGACAAATTCTCAACCCACTTGCAGCCACCATTTTTTTCCTCCAGAAACCATCTCAGAATGACACTGTGTCATGATTCAGTGTCAGTCATGGAAGACGCTGGGGGGAAAAAATCAATGGCAGCCAGGAAGAGTCAGTTTCTATGAAGAACTTCACAGGGCAGCAGCTGCTGGCACCAAATAAGCAGTGATGAAAAAATTAAAATACAATGGCCTGCAACCAACTCATACTAATCTGCCTCCCCCCTCCCCCCATGTTCTCCTCATTTTGGGGCCTCCTTAAAATTGTCCAGGGTTTGACCCTATCAAATTTTTTTTCTTGCTACCCCCAAATCTACGGCAAAAATTTCTGTGACAATATTCAATTCAACCCTGTAGTGACTTTACAACTAGTTTCTTTCTAATAAAACAAGTAGGGGGAAATTGTTAGGTGAAGAGGGGTGAGAAGATGTAATCTTGTAAATTAAAACACTGCTATTAACTGGCACTTTCAAAGAGAAGTACAGGTGGAGCCTATTTATACTCCTTAGTTCAGTTGCGTTATGTTAAATTCCATAGAGTTACACAAATACACTACAGCCTGACGCTTGGGGCTGGAAGGAAACTAAGGCAGCTGTTATCAATCCCCTCCCCTCCGCTCCTTTGCCTCCCCCTTTCACAGGTGGGATGCTGAGCTTTTAAGAGTCCAGTCCTATGTGTTTCTACTCAGAAGTAAGCCCCATTGTAGTCAATGGGGTTTACTCCCAGGAAAGTGTGGATCGGACTGTAGCCTGAGAGCCCAGTCCTATGCTTGCCTACTCAGAAGTAAGTCCCATTCTAGTCAGTGGGGCTTACTCCCAGGAAAGTGTGGATTGGATCGTAGCCTAAATCTCATGCTTTGCTTGCTGGGAAGGCTTGCTTGCTGGGCTGTTTGGTTTCCATAGGCTGGAGCACGAAGAGCCTGCACCATCTAAGAGGGGGGAGGAATTGGGCAAACACTCTCTGTGGTTTTTTAAAGCAATCCCCTCTGTTGCTACCGCACCTGCCCGTTTGTGTGTGTGTGTGAGTGAGTAAGTGAGAGAGAGTGCTCTACCTTGCTGCACATGCTCTGGCTACAGAGGTTTTCCACCCCTCCCCCTTCCCCTTTTCAGGCTCTTTGCTGGCTCAGGGACTCCAGGAGTGTTACTGTTCCTTCACAAGGGGAACCTCTTCCATGGCTCCAGGGCTATCTCCCTGCCTGGGCAAGGCGGAGCCTTTTTGCAGTGGTTTGGGCTTTGCAGAAGCCAGCACAGGGCAAAGGAGGAAAAGATGTGTGTGACTTTCAGTTCACCCATCCCATTGAGACAAATCAGAAGATAAAAAATCCGTGGATAAATAGGTTGCACCTGTATAACTATACTGCTTTTCGCCCCCTTGCAATAAATATACTGTATAGATTCTCAAACTTCTGAAATAACCAGTATGTGGCCATAACATTCATGTAACCCTCTTCCATTCCTCAATCCTGACAGCATTGAAGACTATCTAGAAAAAAATGGCATTTTTGCAGGAACTAAATATTACATTTTTTCATGCTAGAATGTGAGATCTCCACAGCACAAGTGCATCTTTTGCTAGATTACAGTTTCCTTTTCCCCTCCTACTTCTCTGCTCTACAGTGTTTTTCCCCTTGATTTTCCTTTCATTGCCCAGCCCACTGTCAGAATGTAGGGTTCATGTTCCTTGAGCAGGGACCTGTGTCCCTCCCTGCTCTCTCCTTTTCTTATGAAATTCTATAAAGTATAATGTGCATTGATGACACTGTATAAAGAATAAGAACCTTGAGAGGTAGACATGTGGACATTGCTCCAGATGTTCTGCATGCACATTAATTGTGCTATAAAACAGACTCACTGGGAATGTCTAAGGGCATGGCAGGCCCAAGCAGTCTACTCAGGCTTTTCCCTTCTCTGGGGACACTGTTACACACACCCAAAAAGAAAAAACCCTCCTTACCTCCTCACCATACTCTGTCCTTGCTGAAGGGATGTGGTCCCTTTAAACTTTAAACCCCATGCAAGGACTGAGGACAGGGAGTGGGTGATCCAATTCTTGCTTGCTTGCTTTTAGTCCATGGTGGGCTGAAGGGAGATGGCGGCAGCAGACTTGGGGAAAAGGCATCAGGAATCTGCTGCTATCCTGCCATCCACTGCTGCCGCAAGCCATATCAGGGTGCTTCCTGGCTGAGCCAGCCATGCCTAAAGGCAAGACTAGCATGATTTAGGACAGTGGTGCCCAATGTTTTCTAACATTTGTACCCCTTGCCAGTCTGTTTCCATAAATTGTACACCTCATATTAGCAAAATGTTTGTAATTAATATAGTTGCTGTTATTTCAAATTTATGATTTCAACCTCTGATCCATATCTGATAATACCCATTTGATTACCAAAAACTCACAGTTGGTGGGGCTTTCGAAGCCAGCTAACTGCCTTCCTTCCTGTCTTGCCAGCCCCACAAGGCATTTGAATATAGACCTGCCCTTTTCCACCATTATTCAGTTCTTTTTCAAGTACCCCTAACAGTTCTGGCAAGTACCCTTGGGAGTATATGAACCCCAGGTTGGCAACCACTGGATTAGGACACCCACAAACAGTATATCCTGCAGAGTTTTTTCTTTCATTTAAAAGCAGAACTGGCAAGCGGGCTGATTAAGTGTTGGGGCTGGTGGCTCTGGATGGGGAGATTATTTATTTATTCAATTTTTATCTCACCTTTTTTCCCCAAGGGCACCCCAGATGGCTAATCCCTCCCCCCATTTTCCCAATTTATATTTCCCTAGCTGCTGTTGACCCTGCAGAGAAAAACATACAGAAACCATAAAACACATGCCCTTTTCACTCTAAGAGAAACAGCAGATCCTATTCATAGAGCTTCTTCCTTGCAAAGAAGAAAGAAGCAGAGAAAACAAATCTGAAGCAAAACAGCTGATTTGGAAACAATTGCCTGGGTCTGAAATTTCAAAAAGCTATTTGCAAGAATAAACCAGTTCTTCAGGAAAGAGTGCTGTCCCTCCTCCCTGTTTTTTATTTCTGGAGTCTCGAACAAACAGCCTATTCAAATATTCCAGAAGGGCTCATGGCACAATCTTCTCGCAGACCTGTGCCACCTCAGAAAGCATATAAGGGAACTATTGAAAGTACAAGAAGTCTCCCTTATTGAAGTCTCCCTTAGCTACTCTAACCTATGCAGAGGCAGATTTTCCCATGGGAGTGGTAGGTGCACCATATTACTGCATAGACAGCCTTATTACTGTGCTAGGTAGTGGTAGGTGCAGCCATATTACTGCACAGACTGCACAGGGCACCCCCTGATGGGGCAGTAGAGTGCTGCGTTGGCATTGGTACTGAAGTTTGGACCTGGCCAGTCCCTGATGGCAGTCCTGAATAAAAATGTTTTTAAACTGCGCCAGAAACCACGTAAAGAGGGGGCTGTCCTCGTATTTTCTGGAAGTTGGGTCCAAAGCCCACAAGAGAAAAGACCCTATACCTTGCCCCTGTCCTCTTGGCTTCAGATGACACCAGTATCCTAATCTGGGTCTCATCTGACAATTATAGGGAATGTGCAGGATTAAATACCCGTTAAGCCCCAGTGACCAGCTGGGCCACCACATTCTGCACTAACTGCAACTTCTGAACTGTCTTCAAGGGTTGCCTCACATAGAGTGCATTGCAGTAGTCTAGACAAGGTGTCACTTGGGAGTGGACCATTGTAGCTACTGTAGATACATGCCTATAAGGTGATCTCATAGACGTCGACAGCAGGTTTTCAGCCAAAAATCATGGAAAGTTCTGTGAACCTCGGATAAGTTCGGGGGGGGGGGTAAAATTTGGGGAATGGTGCTTGTGAGGAGGAGTTACAGCTTGCCCTGGAGCCTGATAGAAAGGGGGAATAGAATCTGAGCCACACCACTGTTTTTGATGACAGTAACAAGGTACTTACGTAATATTATGTGCCACCCCCCCTTAAAGCTACAGAATTGAACATGCATTGAATTACTTTTTTAACATTCCATGTTTGAAACTGGAGAAAAGCATATGTAGTTTTAAAAACTATCCAAAACAAATGCACCACCAATATAAAGCAACATAAACAGCCTACTTCTGCACAATGTCCTGCTTCAGTTGCTGCCAGACACCTTTTTATACTGTTTACTGTCGTTCTAAAAAGCACTCCTAGGTTTGAAGTTAACAAGTCTGCTTAGAAGACTCTACATTGGAGCTCCAACAAATGTAAATAAAGCTGTGTGTTTGTAAACCGTCTGCAATCACTCAAAATGGTCCTTGGACCACAAAGCTTCTGCACGGACTGTTAAAGCTCCTCCAGGCTTCTCCTGACTGCCTAGACATGCCTGAACAGCCCTGACCCCTGAGTGACCCACAGATAAGACGAGGTGTCAATCTACACTTGTTTATTGGTAGAAATTTTTTGCCTTATAGGTTAGTATCCATGGTAGATCCGACTGACACGAATACAATCTCAGTTGGCGCACCAGCCAAAACTGGGCAAAAGCCCCCCCTGGCCATAGAGGCAACCTGGCCATCCAGGGACAGCTTTGCATCCAGGAGGACTGCCAGGCTACAGATCTGCTCCTTCAGAGGGAGTGCTACCCAGCTAAAGCAAGTTGTGGATTTAGTACCTGCATCACAGTCTCCAGGACCAGGAGGACCTCTGGCTTGTCTGGGTTTAATTTCAGACTATTAGCCCTCATCCAGGCCCCAACCGCTTCTAGGTAAAACCCCAGAACTTTAATGGCGCACCCTTGTTACCTGAAAATACCTGAAAGTGTGTCTATGCACTATTCTGCACTATTCTAATTTTTGTAGTCAATTTTTCAATGGTTTTTGCATGTTAAGAAAAAAAAAACTACATAATTTGATCAAGGCCAAGACATATCAATCAAGAAGTCATACACAAGAGACAGGCAAACAATTCCTAATACATTTTTTAAAAGTCATATCTTCAAAACATCTATCAGTAGTCAAATCGGAGGAGGAAGGGGGGAATCCCTTCTTATTCTCTAAATCCCCGTCCAACTGTACTGAGCTCATTTAAAATGCCCTTCATCTCACCATAGTTGCTGTTCCCTCAACACAGAGGAGCAGTGGCCATTTTTAGAATATCAGATGTCTGGTCAACAGTGGGCTTGGCACTGCAGTTGGCTTTAGTCGCCACAGAGAATGGAGTATAATCTGTAGATGTGAGAGAAAGTGAGTGCATATACTTTATGCTCCTCTTTGTGCGTGAGCCTGGCAAATAGATACAAGAGACTTGCTTCTGGGACAGAGATGCTTGGGTTCCCCTAAATTTGGCTCAGCTTTGAGAGTTCCCCATGTCTGTATAGTGGGAAGAGAGAAAAATTGATCCCATCTTGCTAAGCCACATCTGGTTACTGGACTCTAGTAGTACATCTCCTCCCTACGCTAATGCCAACAGAGAATATTTATTCCTGGTCAGGACAACCCTTTTCATTGTTTTTTAAAGGTTCTGTTTTTCCCATTTTAAATATTGAGGCTTATAACTTTTTATTGGGCATGTGTGCATCCTCATTTTATTTAAACTATGTATGTGGAGCAATGAATAAATGCTGACCTTGCAAAACCCGCTTTTTTTTTTGCCCCTTAGGACTATGTGCTTGCTGTGGAGACTTATCATGCTGTCATCAAATATTACCCCGAGCAAGAGCCTCAGCTGTTGAGTGGAATTGGAAGGATTTTCCTGCAGGTATCTGCCTGATTATGAATAAACCTAAGTGACAGCCCTCTTTGACAATGGTAGAACAAAATTGCCTAGTTGTGTCTAAATTGATGTGCTGCTTATTAACCACAGTGGTTTGTTAACAGTTCACAAACTAACACTCTTGAATTTTTACTTTATAATTTAAAACAGAGATGGCCAACTGAGTTGAGTGGCACTTGGGGTACCTAAAGCTGATAACCCTTTACTTAAACCTTGTAAGGGCAATGAGAGAACTTTCTAGTATTTGTACACAAACTTTCTTCCTTACTCACTTTCTTTGAGAACTTGTATTATATTCCAGATGAAACACTATACCGAAATTGTCAGTAGCAGCACAGTCACAAACTCCAGGTCAGTTCAGATGAATGCTGTACCATGGCTTGATTTCCAGTCCTGGTCTGCAAAGTTCTCACAAACCTTAGCTTGTTGGTTCAGATGTAATGGCAAAATACAGTTGTCAAAAACCAGTTAAGGTGCTAATCAAGTAGAGTGCTTAGGGTAGGAAGTAAGGAAGCACAGGACCACAAGGTTGTTTCATGCACCACCAGATATTGTTTCGCATTACTTCTAAATCAGCTTCTAAATCATTGCTTTCAAAGAACCGTGCCAAATGCCTTGTTGAAGTTATACTAGTATTGGTGAGATTGGCTTTGCAGAGGTATGACTCTTGCATTGTGTTATAAAAATCTGTGCAAGAGCAGGTTCTCACTTGACATTTTGTACTCTGATAGGCATACAAGTAGCCATAAGTGCCCACTTAATCAGTTAGGTGGAGGGTGTATAAATACATGTTCCCTATACAGGTGTCCCCCCTCTCCTACAGAGAGGAGACTCATTAAACATTAACCGGAAGCAGGACAGTTCCTTATGCCTTATGTCTTACTGCCTAATTCTATACTGGTGCAGCACATTTGTAAACAACTCGTGAGCAGAGAGTGCTGGCAAGAAGGCCTGCGCAGTCCCACTGGTGCTGAATTCACCCTGTCAGCTGCCCACACCCTCAGTGCAGTGCTGAGTGGCATGGAGCAGAGGGCAGACAGAATAGAGGGAGGGAGGGGGTGGTTCAGACATGAAAGGGGAGTTGGGGATGGTGGAGGAGGCCTCTGCCATATCCTAACCCCGATCCCAGGCCTGAAAGCCCTTCACAGGGCTTCTCGGACTTGCATCAGCTATTTACTCACAGATCCAAGTAGCCCCATTGGGCAGACTGGTGCTCAGTATGGGATAAGGGAACAAATATTCCTTTACCCTGAGGAGATTTCTGGCCTGCTCAGTTTCAGCACTGGATACAGCATGGGCTGTGTAGCCCCACTGTGCCTGTGCTGAATAGGATTGGGCTGCTAATTTTTTAAAGGATAATTACCCAGCCGATATATTTCTTGATTAAAAAACTGGATTTTCATCCTTAGGTGATTCATGTTGATGATTGTCTGCCACTGAAACAAAATTTTGATAGGATTTGATAAGTACAAGAGTTATTTTTCTTTTTAAAGAAAAAGGTGTCTTTTTTTTTTTTTAAACTTGTGCCTTTTCATAATAAGGACGCCCCCCTGTAAAGTGTCAATATGTTGACTGGAAATATGTTGACTGGAAATATGTACTGCAAATAGGTTTAACTGATTGTTCCAGCTCTCAGCGAAACATGCCAAGGAGCAGAGTTCACATCTTGGCTGTGCTCTTTTGCTCTGAGTCTCATCATAGCTGGCTTGACTGCAGAAGCTGCATTCCCAAGCTTGGGGAGAATGCAAGGAGAGTGCCTTGCGTCTCAGAGGAGCCATCTGTCTGTCCAATTCAAAGAGCAACGTTAACAGTCTCTGAAGGAAGTCGTGCCTTCCGCAAAGTTAGCAGTTATAGGGGGCCTTGAGGGAAGAGGGATTATTGGATATTCTTGAATTAGTGGCTTTCCTGTCAAAGTGGGGCCTTTTCCTTCAAGTGCAGAAGAAATGAAGACAAAGTACAAGCTTATTGGCCTGCTTACATAACCTTGAACAAAAGCAGCTGAACCCATTGCTGCTGCTGCTTGAAATGCTGCTTTGGGGCTCGCAGCACCAGGGGATACCTGTCTTTTCTTACTTGTCAGGGTTCCTCTCTTTTGTAGTTTTTGAAATGCAAAAGAAGAGTTGCCAAGTCATGTATTAGGAATGGAGGGGGGTAGGAGAGAGACTAGCCTTTTTTTAATGAGCTTCAGATGCATCTGTGAAAAGCTACTTGAGAATATTAAATGCCCAGTGTAAAAAAATTGCCTAATCAAAAAGAAAATAAATAAAGCCAGTGTCCCAAACCTGAATACTCTTGGGATATATAGCAGCTATAGAAAGGCCAAGTTATATCAAAGAGGAGCAAAAAAAAAAGTGCAGCAACTTCATAGGGACAAAGTCCCTGCTGTATAATCATTGTTATACAGATGGCTCATTGTTGCATTCTGACCCTTTTGCATAAGGAGCATAAACCCTTGGGGAAATCCTGTATAGAAGAGAAACAAGTTGTTTGGGACATATAGATGAAAGCAGGAATCCCCACCTTAGCAGAACATATAGATGAGCACTCCTTTTGAAGGGTTGCAAGCTGAATTCCATCATCCTCACACTCCATATGGGCAGTATTTTCAGCTTTAGCTGCAGAACCTTTTCCCTTCCTGAGATTTTTTTCAGAGGGTGCCTGGCCTCTCTCACCTGCATAGGTTTCTCTGTGGCTATAAAAAGTCTTTGAGTTACACATTTCTTGCTGAGGTGCAAGCTGGCTGATCATTGGGCATAGGCAGAGCTACTGTAGATGGGGTTGCTTGTAACCAAAAATGTTTAATAAACTTTAAATTGCATACTGTACATATGCCTTATAATAATAAATTATTGTGGAACAGAGGAAAGGAAGCAGGATAAATCTGTCAATGTCCTCTTTGGAATCCTTAGTTCAATTTATCTGCCAGCTTTCAGTCTTAACTGCTGCAGCCATAAGGGCTGGAAAACTTTTTTTAAAATGAAGTGGTATCCTTATGATTCTAGCAATATCTGGTCCAGTCTCTGTCATGCATATTTCTGGCTAGGATTTTAATGTTAAAATGGATGTAATCTTTTATCTTTTCTTTTCCTAGTGTTGAAAGGTATTTTTGTATAAAAACCTACCTTTTGATGGGTCTCTTGTGTGCTTTCCTAGTTGCAGTAACTATATTTTTTTTTACCATTTTTGTATTATCCAGATTGGAGACATAAAAACAGCTGAAAAGTATTTTCAAGATGTCGAGAAAGTGACTCAGAAATTGGATGGTCTGAAGAACCAAATTATGGTTTTAATGAACAGGTGGGAAATGTAAAATCTAAATTAATCTTAAACCTGATTCTACAAAGAATGCACGGTGAACATTAAGGGGCCCTAGAGAATATCCCTTTCTCTTCCTTTCTCTTTTATGTAACTACAACTGTCAGAAGAGAGACTGATTGGCATCTACCAGCCCCTGAGATCTGTTTGACATGGTGCAGCCATGTTATCCTGAACTGAAGTTGTCTTTCCTTTGTTACAAGGGCTGATTTAAAAAATGTTACTTGTCCAGCACAGACTTGTATTTTTAAATGACTCTCTAATGCAAATCTGCTCATTTGTCAGTTTTTCAGGTTACTATAACCCTATCCACACTTACTAAGATGTAGTCACGATCTCATTGGAGCTTTTTTCTGATTAAACATGTTAGCAATTGGGCTAAAAACTTTTTTTTTTTAAAGAGCCACTTCACACATTGACTTCTTAAGTATACAAATTAAAATTTCTTCATTGTATGGCTAATGAAAAACCTGTATTTGTAAACCATTTATCACAGAAGTCCAGGGAGCCAGGATGGGATATACAGTCTTTGAATAATGTGTGGACTGACTTAAGAGTTAATTTTACAAGAACATAAATTTGTTTTGTATAGTTGATGCTGAAATTGAAACTGTAATCTGGAAAAGAGCAGCTCAGAGTTAGTTCACAATTGCTTTCTGAAGGTCAGATGTCAGGAAGGAATTAAGAGTGCAAATCAATGTTATATATTTTAGTCAATTTGAGTTTTCTCAAGTAATAGCTGTACTCTTTCTGCTCTTCCAGAGCTTTTCTCCACCTTGGTCAGAATAACTTTGCAGAAGCTCACAAATTCTTCACAGAAGTTTTGAAAGTTGACCCATCAAATGCTGTGGTAAGAAGTTTCTGGTGGTGCAAGTGGTGACTTATATAGGCTTCTAAAATCTGTCACCCCTTGACTCCAGTGCCCAAAATCAAATCAGTGCAGTGCAGAAAAAGAAGACACTACTTCCAGGGATAAGTGAAAAAAAAATGCATGGAAAGGAAAAGACTAGTAGTTTACAACCAGCAGCAGAGGCACTGAGGAATCATATCTCAAAGCTTTAAGGCAGTCATATATTTTCACATGAGCCCCACTAAAATGAATTGTCTGGCAGTAGTGCTTAGGTGATGATGCCCCTAGCCTTCATGTTTTGCTCATCTGCCTGCCTTAAGAATATGGCCTGTTTACCAATTGGCCATTTATGGTTGGTGTGCTACCACTTCCTGAAAGAGAGCATCCACCTACAAAGGTTATGTAGAAAAACTCTGTACTTTTTACTGTCCTGTCACATTGTTAACTTTTGGCTTCATAAATGAAGGTAATGTCAATTTCCTCTAGGCGAACAACAACGCTGCTGTTTGCCTGCTTTATCTGGGGAAACTGAAAGATTCTCTCCGGCAGCTGGAAGGAATGGTTCAGCAGGACCCTAAACACTACCTCCACGAGAGTGTTCTTTTCAACTTGACGACGATGTATGAACTTGAGTCCTCTCGCAGCATGCAGAAGAAGCAGGCTCTGCTGGAGGCTGTAGCTGCCAAAGAGGGCGACAGCTTCAACACACAGTGTCTCAAGCTAGGATAAGCCCCTCTCTTTTTCCAGTCTTGGAAAAGCTCATTTTCAGAAGTTGTATATACTCCTGCTAATCTGTGAATGTTCCTCTAGCAAGTGCAATAAAAAGCTTTTTAATTATGAACATATGGTAAGATTGCTACAGTGCAAGAGTTTTTACTTTAGTCTGTTTCAACAAATCCCGGCTATCACCCTAGGGATTTTGTGTTGATCTACAGCCAACTTCATCCCTGCAGTTATTACCAGCTTATAGTATATACAAACAATCACAGTTATTCAAAAAGTCATCCGCCCCCGCCCCCCCCACCTTGGGTAAATAGCAGCATATTTGAGTTAACTTGTCTTGATGGCTTTTGTTCTAAATACATTCAGGGCTTAGTGGTAAAACGACACCAGCTAAATTCAAAGTGGGTTTATAATTGGAGGACAGTGGGCGGTGGAAGGAAGAACACTGCAATAAAAATGGAAATTATGAAGACAGACTCTTTTGCAGCTTTTTCCTAAAGTGGCACACCATCCAGTGATGTCCCATAAAGTTACAGCCAGTTGTTCAAAGAAGATCCCTATAATTACATGACATGGTTCCCTGGTTAACCTGCTCCAGCAGCACATCTCTGACTTGTGTAAACATGAAGCTGCCACCACTGCTTTCCTTAGAGCAACCTGAAGATTGTTCCTCAGTCCTATCCACCCTTACCTGGGCATAAGGTCCAGTGACTATAATAGGACTTACTTATGAACAGATATGCATAGGAATGGGCTGTGAATTGCTTACGGGCCCCTTTCTTGAGACTTCCAATTATTCTGTTATTTCATACAGCCATGTTCTCTCTGTGTTAAGCCACGGTGAAATACAGGACATTTGTCAATCTTAAAACCTTTCTCACCAAGCAATCAAAAATTTCTACCACCAATGAATCCAACTTTTGTGCAAATTTAGTTGCAGGTCAATAATGGATGCATGTTTTGTCTCACCAAAATCTGCATAAAAATATAGTTATTGGCAAGGGGATTTGTGCCACCAGTCTGCTGCTAAATTAGCAGGGCTTGCCAAAATTAGCCTCTGGGCTTTATTGTGTTATCTATTCACAGTGGTGTGTATGGTACTGCAGCAAGGAAAAGTGCACCACTGACTTCTGCAATCAAGGCAAAGAAAGTATAGTAGTGAAATCTGCCCAAATGGATAGCATATTTAGTCTCTGATCGACATGGGTTTGTGGGAGATTCCATTTTTTCATGCGTCTGTGACTGAACACACTGCTGCCAAATTAAAAGGAGAAACAAGGAACAACCACAAGATTTTAAACTGTCTGCATGCACTCGGGTCATAGCCAGTATGCTCTATCAATGGCTACTAGTAAGGATGACTGTGTGGCTATCATCCAGTGGTAGTATGTCTCTGAATATCAGCTGCAGGGGAACAATGGTGGAGGGAAGCACGCCTCTGTGTCCTGCTGGTGAGCTTCCAAGAGATAACTGGTGGGTCACTGTGGGAAACAGGGTGCTACCCTAGGCGGATCTTTGGCCTGATCCAACAGGGCTTTTCTTATGTTGTCATCTGCTATTTTAGGCTGGACCCTTCCATTACTTTGAATGCTGTCAGAGCCATAGCAGCACCATTCCTTCTCGAACAGCTTAATGGGGTACCATGAAAGGTTCAGACCACACAGAAAATTGGAGGTTAATGCTGGGAAGTGGCAGAGCAGCAGAACAGCCTTCTTGGGGGGGGGGGGGGTAACAGAAATTGCAGTAAGCACAGTTAAAATATATGTTGATGCAAGTTTTCTACACCCAGTGCTTCATATAAAATGCACAAATCACATGAGACAACCTATCTCGTGTTTCCACCCTTCCCTGCATGTGTGCCAGCCCATCCAGGTCACTAACAGCTAACCTGCTAACCCTCCATGTAAATTAGTCCACTCATAGTAGGTGCATTTGTATGCAAGAGGATATGCACGGACCCCTTTATCCAAGGCTCCCATTACATCTGTTCCAGGCTTCCAGTTTTCCAGTACAGAAAAGAGCAGTCTTGCAGCAGTTTCCATACAGTCAGGTAAGAGATGTGCAAGGCATTTGCTGTGGCTTTGTAAGCCCTACAGCAGGGATGCCCAAAGTTTTTGGCAGGAGGGCCACATCAGCTCTCTGACACTGTGTCGGGGGCCGGGGAAAAAAAGAATTAATTTACATTTAAATCTGAATAAATTTACATAAGTTTACATAAATGAATATATTAAAGATGAACTTATATGAATGAATGAAGGTCTTGCGATAGCTCAAGGCCTATAAAAGGTCTTACACAAAGCAAGGCTGGCCTTTCCTTTGCTGCCGCTACTGCATCACAGACATTAAACAACAAGCAGTGGAGGGAGCCCTCATCCCACAGCTCATGCGAGAGGTCAAACAGTTGCCCTCATGCTGAGAGAAGTTGCGTTGGACCAGTGCGGGCTTCAACAAATCTCCAGAGGGCCAGAGGCTCATTGGAGACTGGGGGCTCCCTGAGGGCCACATTGAGAGGCCTTGAGGGCTGCAAGTGGCCCCCGGGCCGGGGTTTGGGCACCCCTGCCCTACAGTATTCCACAACAAGCATAAAATGTCAGTCTCTGAAGTTTTAGCTTGCATCTTGGATAAACTGTATAAATAGCAAATTTTAAGATGCAGCAAGTAGATCCAATTACCATTTCCCTATACAAATGTATGCAGATTGTCACTTCTGCTTATAACTCTTACAAGTTATATAATGAAACACCAGGCACCTGTGGAATGTGTTGCCGTCCCCATAGCTTAACCTTCCTACTTACTTTTCTTCTTTGCAATCCCCCTGCTGTGTCCCACCCAGTCAAAAAACTTTATTCTGGAAAAATGATATAACCAGTGGCAGGGAGTGTGCATATGAGATTGGAAGGGCAGGCCTTCTCATCAACTGGAAACAGCTCCTCTCCATCATCGGGAGTGTCATTTTCTACTAGGGAGCCTGGAATTCTATTTTCTTCATGCTTCATAGAAAATGGGGGTTTGGGGAGAGATTTGAAGACAATTGGCAACATGTAGGTACTGTGGGAAAGAATTCCACACATAAGAGCATCAAAGGAAAATGGGCAGAATTATTTAGGAGATTTTTGAATGCCAAAAATCATCCAAAGATGTTAGGCAAGGATGCATGAAGGCAGAGAAATGGGGATTACAAGGCTGTGGTGGGTTTTGAAGTCAAGGACAAGGAACTTGGGCTAGATAGGAAGGCACTGCAAAGTGGGATGGGAGCATTATACAGTACAGTGGTGCCTCGCATAACGAATGCCCCACGCACCGAAAAACTCGCATAACGAAAGAGTTTTTCGATTGAGTTTGGTAACTCGCATAACGAAAGTTTCTGGCCGTGCTTCGCATAACAAAAACGTTTTAGGTCCATGCTTCGCATAACAAAAACTTTTTAGGTCCGTGCTTCGCATAACGAATTTTTTAAAAAATTAAAAATTTCGTGTATGCTTCAAATTTTAGAAATCCTCTGTACAGTATGTATGCCTTTAAAGAGCATGTAATAAACACTTTGTAAACCAAATTTGACTTCGTTTTGACCTTTTTTGCCCATAGGAACGCATTAATTAAATTTCAATGCATTCCTATGGGAAAACGCGATTCGCAAAACGAAAAATTCGCATAACGAAAGGATTCACGGAACGGATTAATTTCGTTATGTGAGGCACCACTGTATTAACAATTAGATCAGTGGTTCCCAAAATGTGAGTCAGGACCTGTTTGTTTGGTAGTGAAACAGAAACTGACAAGCTGATAGTGACAAAGATAATATATTGAGTCCTATGGAAAGTGAAACTGAGCTGCACTTGTACATTTTCTCATGAGTACACAAGCATTCCTCAGTCCACTTTGAAGGGCAGGCGGAGAGGAATGCAATGTCACAGAATGGTCCGGATCCGATGAATGCAGGTCCCAAAAAACACTTGAGAAGGAAGAACCCCCCCCCCAAGCTGACAAGAAAAAAATGTATTGAGCCCTATGGAAAGCGTAACTGAGCCACAGAAGTAGGCAGTAGTGCAGTGATTTTCAACCACTGTGCCGTGGCACATTAGTGTGCCATGAGTGTTCCACAGGTGTGCCACAGGAATTTGGGGAAAGGTCATTTATTAGTAGTGCCAATGGGGGTTGTGAGCCCCCCACTGGCAGCATGGGGGTTGCAGTGATTTTCAACCACTGTGCTGTGGCACATTAGTGTGCCATGAGTATTCCACAGGTGTGCCACAGGAATTTGGGGAAAGGTCATTTATTAGTAGTGCCAATGGGGGTTGTGAGCCCCCCACTGGCAGCATGGTATGCCTTGTGAATTGTCAAAAACCTGATGGTGTGCCTTGACAATTTTAGTACCTTGTCAGTGTGCCATGAGATGAAAAAGGTTGAAAATCACTGCAATAGTGCCTCAGTTCCTATGAAAGGCCAGGTGAAGGGGAACACAAGACCACCAGAATGGTCCCAATCAGATGAACATGGAGCTCAACAAATGCTCCAGAGGACAGTCGCCTCCTCCCCCATAGTAAAAAAGATAAAAACAGAGGCTTAAACCGCTGGTAACGTGAAACCTTTTTTAAGAAGTCTCTTCTGTCTCTGTCTCTAAAAGCAAGGTGGGTCCTGATAGTGTCATTTTATAAAGTGGGTCCTGATGCTAAAACATTTGGGGACCTCTGAATTAGATGAATGGGCAGCAGATGTTCCTTCTACGGAATTACTAACGATCCAGAGGCCTGATCTCCTTTGCATCCCATCACCCTAGAATTCACACTGTAAGCAAATTCAGGAAAACCCCAGCTAGACTTAAACATGCTGAACGTTGATTCATGTACACAATTTGCTAGGCAATATGCATACGTGAAAGCATTACCAGCATATAGCATTACATGAAAAGAGGCCGTCAGTGCATTAAGATGATGGCAGCTAGATATTGTACAGTCTTCTCTGGCTGGAGGTATCTATAATGTATAAAGTGCTGGCAGAGCATGTCAGCAGGTGTGCTCAGCTTATTGCTATGCTACTCGCATGCTGTTCTGAAGAGAGCCCAGGATAATTCCAAAGGTTACTGGGATGAGTGGATGAATGGCTCAGAATTGACCTGCTTTATAGGTGGAAATGAAGAAACCGCCTCTTCTTGCACATTTAAAAGCCTGCTGCTTGAAAAGCAAAATTAAAAGACAGGATCTATTGAGACAAGGGTGATACCACTCAAGGTGGGAGGGAGAAAGGATTACCATCCTCTTTCTGTCACTGCAGCCGTACATCATTTATGAAAGCACGTGCCACCATTCGACAGTGGGGAATGCAAATCAGGCTCCAAGGCTGGCTAACTTTCAGGTAATTTTGGCCAAAAGCAGCTTTCCAAGTTGGCTTTTCAAGTCAGTTTGAGGATTACAAGCTTGAGAGATTCTCATCTCGAAAGGGAAGGGTGAAACGGCCCCAACCACAGCATTGGGGGAGGATTAAGGGAGAAAGAAGGAGGGAGGTACAATCGCGGCATTAGCCTGGATATTCTGGATCAGCTCTTGATCTGGGCAGGCCTTTGTGCAATTGTTTGCAAATCCTTCAAGTTTCACAAATGACACTATCTGTCAGTCGGACTCAAATCATCAAAAGTGGAGCATAATTAAGAGCGAGAGGGGAAAAACTGAGAGGGACAATGCCGACATTATTTCAAGAGACTCCAAAAGCAACTTTCCAAGCTGTCTAAAAAATGTAATTGTCAGAACTGTCAGATCTAAATTGAAATCACTAAAAAGGTGCAGAATTTAATTTTTAAGCAGGGTCCTTAATTAATTATTCAAAGCAGCCGCCTGTGAAGACTGACTTTCAAAGCTCATGTGCTCTCTAGTGGCGGAAGTCAGAACTCTTTCTGCTCTAAAACAGGACTGGGGATATTCCACAGCATCATCAAAGATGGAGGGATCAAGGGCAATCCATATGCTTAGGTATAAATCAGCCCTTACTGCTATCTTACTGCTTTTCCCCCAGCTCAGAAACACAGCATGGTCCACATGATGGCATTGATTCATATTGACCTGGGCATATATTTTGGAATAGGAACACAGGAAGCTGGCTTTCCAGAATTTTAGGCAGGGATCGTACAAGCAGGCCTTATGATATGATCATATCATTACTGCTGTACTACCAAGACACATGGTCTTTTACAGAGTATTGAGAAGAAAAACCCTTGTCCTGAGGAGCATACAAGCAAAAATACAACAGAAGGGAGAAAAAGGGAAGGGAAGCTATAGTAAACAGGAAAAGAATATGTTGTTCTTCAGTTACATGTACTTCAGTGCATAACCACTTCCTCACTAGTCAAGGACCAATTTTGTGTTGCTTCTGTTCTTTAATAACAGTCTCTTCTTTATTTATTAAATGGTTAAGGGCCCAAACCTATTCAATTTTCTAGCACCGATGCATGTGCAATGCAGCTGCGATGTAAGAGAACAAACATTTCCTTACTTTAAGGAGGCCTCCATGACTGTCCCCCCCCCCCACTGTAGGATGCAGTGCATGCCCCATTAGCACAGCTGCACTTGGGCTTGAAAATTGGATAGGATTGGCCCTAAATTATTATAACTAATATTGTTATCAATAACAATTTAACCATTATTTTATTTAATAACAACACTACAAGATCAATTTAACAGGTTAAGCTTCTTCCGAAATTTCTCTTCATGATAGAAGTTTCACCTGCTTCATTTCTGCCTGTTTTAAAAGCAGCGGTGAAGAGCCAGATTTTTTGTTTCTTTTCATGTGGCAAACTTATTACTACAGCAGCATTCACCTGGTGAAGATGGTATTTGACTGTGTCCTCCTCCAGTAAGAGCTGATCAAATCACTGTAAACTGTAGAGTTCCCAGTGGTTTGCTGTAAACACCCATTTCATTTTTATTCAAAAAGGCAATAAACAGATATCAATAGGGTACAATCATCTTATGGTGGTGCCATGGTAAAAACGCAATGTGTGAAATCAGACCCATGCCTGATGAGCTTGTGTTCAGAACCCATAAGCCTAGCTTGGGATAAAGTTGCCAATGTTTGAACTGGTCACTGCAGCAGTGACAGCCAGCTGATTCTGCAGCACTTAGCAGATCAAAATGTTTTTCTCCATAACAAGGAATGCTTCACATGCTAATTCCTTGATATCAAGTTGCTGTTGAAGACACAAGAGTAGGCCAAGAATGATTTATCTGGTCAGTTGGCAACCCTACCTAAAGAATGTCTGAACTAAACTGGACTGAACTAAGCTGGACTCCTTTGAGTTTTTGAGTTCAGGGCCCCAGCGTGAAGTCAAAGGGAGTACTTTGTAGTACTCATTTTCAAGCACTCAAGGTATACTGTTGTCATGGCCATCATCTGCTATTTTCTTGTCATCTACTAGAAGCTTGTCAAGCTGACACACAAAAGAGGGGCATTTGGGGATCAGCCAGAATGATTTGTTGCTCACTAAATGACTTTGCCCTTAAAACAAAAGAGCCTCAGTCTGCCCATCTCTGTCACGAGTCACAGTCACTGCTCCATCTAAGTCTGCATTGTCAGCAGCTCTCCAGAGGGTCAAGAAGAAATTTTTTTCTCTGCCCTACCTGGAGTGCCAAGGATTGAACTTATGACTTTCTCCACAAAAGGCAGCTGATTTAGCACTATGCCACAGCTTTTCCCTGGAGTTCTTACAGAGCCAAAAGATGACTTTATCTACAATCGTATGGAGGCGAAGTCAACAGTAAATTAGTTCTGGTTGCATGGCTGGGGTGCGGGTGGGATTCTCATGGAAAACGGAATAGTTTTGTTGTGTGTTTTTTTCTTTAAATAAAAAAGGTTGTGGTCATTTCCCTGGGACTGCTCCTGTGCCTCAGGACATCCCTGGTTCTAATCTCACCTGTCTCAAACTCATAGGATGGCCTTAGGAAAGCCACTTCCCCTCTGTCCCAACTGTGGAGATAATTATACATTCCCACCTTACAGGATTGTTGTAAGGGACAACATCAAGATACATACGCGTGAAGCATTTTGTCCAGCCAGAAAGTGCTATACAAATTATGGAACAAATTATTGTCTTCTTCTCCTAGCATCCAGATATTGGGGGGGGGGGAATTTTCCATTAATCTACACAGGCAGGCGGCTGTAAAAGGCACACAGCAGGCCAGGAAAACATGAAGTGAAGCAATGGCAAGCTGCCCAGCTGGGAGAGTGGCTGAACTCTCTCAAGCACATGAAGACCAAGTGGCCAGATTTGGGAGGAGAGGTACGAAGACCTTTGAGTGACAGACAGCAGTAGCAGAAGCCCCTGCGATTCTACCCACAGGGGGATTTCTGCTGGTCTCTGTAAGGTGCGCCAAGGGCTGGAACAGCAGGCACTTAGCAGATGGGCTCCGAAGACAACTGGCACCAGCCCACCGCTCAGTGCCCTAGCAGGCACCAGTCCTTTCGTGAATGCTAAATTTTTAATTCTGAAATTTAAAAGAACAAGCGAGAGTCCTAGGGGTTTCAAGCTGCTTCTTGATTAAGTGCAGGCAGACACAGTGGCTGTCAAACAAAAGTAAACAGCGCTCTCCCCTTTCCTAATTAAGAGTACAAATCATTACCTCTTCAAGCCAGTCAGCAGTCTAGATTTCCCAAGGTCCTCAAGTGCTCTTATTTCCGCTAAAGTGCTATTCATCATGTTCGTGTTCTCCCCCCCCCCCCGCCCCCAAGCAAATTAAGTAGGGAAGAAGACTAAAAGATGGAGCCTGGCTTCACTGCACTGAAGTCACAAGTGGTGGCAGAATAGATAAGTGCAACCACATTAGGTATGTCAGAGCTCCTGTACCTTTAACCGCTGCATGGAAGTCAACAGGTCCAGCTTTTGCTACTATGGAGGCTCTATGCTGGTCTGAGACTGTTAAATAAACTACTGCTACTGCTACTACTGAGGTACAGTAACAGGAAAAGCACCTGTCACATTTCTGTCTATCATGCTGCTGTGAACACCAAAGCCCTGACCTGTGGGAGGGGAGAGAAGACGGTTGCAATCTCACACCTGGTTTTAGAGTCTCTGCAGCCAATTTAAGAGCCTAATCCTGAGTTGGGACAATGCCGGCAGCTGGCACGCTGCCCCATCAACCGCCATCAGGCACTCCTGCACCGGTGGAGAGACCATAGCACCAGCGCTGAGGCCAGCACCAGTTGGCACTAGGTCTCAGTGCAGGGGAAGACGATGGTGGACAATGACCGGTGGTAAGTACTACCACCAGCCCACAGAAAGGCTTTTTGAGGTGGGGGGGAAGGCGAGGATGGGGCAGAACTGAGCGGGAGGAGGGTGGGCCAGAGGGGGGACTGGGCCCGGAAGGGGGCAGAGATGGCAACAGAGACTGTTGCCGAATCCTATGCCCCCTTCCAAGTCACAGAGCCCTACATGGGCCTCCACAGTACAATGCCAGCAAAATAGCGGATGCAGCTGAGAAGACCCATTGGGAATGCAGCACCTTTACCCAGGGTAAGGCAACAATCCTTCCCTTACCCTGAGGAGACTTCAGCGGCTGCCCCAGTCCCATGGGATACAGTGGCAGACATTTCAGCGCCACTGTACCTCTGGGTGCCAGGAAAGTTTAGGATTGGGCTGCTCGTCACACATAAAACGGCAGACCGAAGAGCTGGGTCCAAGCTCTGAGAATCCTCCTGTCCCTTTCTATGCAGTTCTTCAATGTACATTTGCCAAACGTACCTCGTTATTCCTTGTTATTCCATCTTTGTACTAGAACAAAGGTCACACCCAGAAAAATTTTACATCCAATATGGCAATTTTGTGTCATCTCAAAGGCACAGAAGCCCTCTTTGGCCTTGGCTTTAATAGTATTTAAGGTATATAAATCTGCTGTGCACAGTATTGATTGGCTAGTAACTATGAGCCACAAACCTAACCACCGCTCCCCAAAGTAGTAAAGGAAGATACAACTGTATATTGTAAAAGAATATAAGGTGGGGGCACTATAGTATTTTATTGATTTTTTTCCTGCAAATGCATATACAAGCAGTGCTTTATACATATATAAAAATATTCTGAAGGGTGAAAGCCTGCATGGAAGGGCAAACCCAGCAACTAATTCAGCAGTATAAAGTGGTAGCAAGTATATCTGGGAGATAGGGAAGGAGGGTTCACGCAGACTAGACCCCCATATTTAAGCATGTCTGTATTCACCCTAACCACTGAACACATGTGACTCCTTTCTAACTTTTGGGATCTCAAAGGTCTAATCCCTGGTTTTCAATCAGTGTTCTAGGGAACACTGGGGCTTCTCTAAAGTAATGGGATTCCACGTGGGCACCCCAGAGAATCGTTTTTGAACAATTAAATCTGCTGACAAAGCAGGATTTAATGGGTAGCATGGCTTTGCCACACAGAGCAGCAAGTGAGGGGAACTCAGTATCCTTACTAGGACACCTCAAGGGACTGAGAGCCCAATCATATGCATGTCTACTCAGAAGTAAGCCCCATTATAGTCAGTGGGGTTTACTCCCAGGAAAGTGTGGATAGGATTGGGTTCTGAATCAGAAGCATGGTGGAACTGGGTCAGTAACTTGATTTGGGATGGGCCTGTAGGTCAGTGCTAGAGCACCTGCACTGCCTGTGGAAGGTCTCAGGTTTAATCCCTGACATCCTCAGGTAGGGTTGTGAAAGACTCCTAGTCTAGTGAGATGCTGCAAGTCAGAGCAGCACTATCACCAAAATGGACTCAAGGTCTGATTCAACAGAAAGCTGTTTCATGCAGTTTATGTCAACGCTGTGCAAGTACATGACTACCAGCTGGCCAGCACCACCCTCTCCTGGTATCAGTAGATACCAGCCTGCCTGGCTGGAGGCAGACTGTGGCGCTGGGTGACCTGACCCAGCAGTGCTCCTTGCCACCTTTGATGCTTTAGCTGCAGCACTGGCTCCTCTCTAGGCATTAACATGCCAGTCCTGTCTCAGTCTCTGCCTGTGGCCACGTATTTTTCCTCCAGCAAAATGGCCTTTGGGACTCTGTTGGGAACTTCTTACACTTGATGGCACAACAGGTGACCTCACCTTCCTTGAACTAGGTTGGCTAATTAATTCCTGGGTACAACTTCTCTCTAGTGACTGAACTCTGTGACAGGCTGGAGCACTGTGGTCCAACAAGACCACTGCCCTCATCGCTCATCTGTCACAGATGAATGACTGGAAATTTCAGTCGTGAAACTAATGAGATGGAAAACTGCATCTGAAATCAGAATCAGGAGGGACCTCTCTGGAAGGTAAGCAGAAAACAGGCATCCAGTCACTGCTTTAGTAAGACACCAAGCCCCCAGTCACGCATACCTTACTTGTGTACAGCTCCCTTTAATTCAGCAGTACTTAATGCTCTGTAACTATTCATCAGATTGGGCTATGAGTTTCAACTCCTGCCTATGCTGCAGTTTTCCGCAAGGGAAATAAACCTTTGCAATGCTGGAGCTTCAGTCCTGTTCATTCCGGACTACCTGAGAACTAATTTGTGGTGGACGATAGCTCAGGAGAATAAACTAGACCAGTAGTTCCCAAACTTTTTAGCACTAGGACCCACTTTTTAAAATGACACTCTGTAGGGACCCACCTAGGATTATGAGACTTAAAAAAAAAAAAAAAAGATCTGGAAAGATTTATTTACAAGTAATAACCAGAAAAAGATGCTCAAACATTTATCTCTCTACATGCTTGCAAACTGCAGGAGCTCAGCTCCTTGCAGGGAAGTTTCCTGAAGCATTTGGTGAGCCACTGTGAGACACAGGAAGCTGGACTAGATGGGCCTATGACCTGGCTCTTCTTATTTTGTTCTTATTTTTTAATAGCCTCAGGGCTTGATACCATTAGTTCCGGATCTTTCCATCACCCATGTTTTCATTGGAGATTCTGCTTGGCTGCTATGGGACCCACCCAAAATTGGGTCACAACCCACAGTTTGGGAACCACTGTACAAGCAAGACATTCAATTAGTAAAGGGTCCTTTATCACAGAATTCTAATAATGAATTTAAATTTGATATAGGGTACCGATTTCTTAGCAATGCCCTTATTTAATGCAGAATTAGAGATGTTCCTTCTATACTGCCAAGAATTCTTATTTATTTTTTGCATTTTATACCAACCTTCCTTCAAGGAGCTCAGGATGGTGTACATAGTTCCTCCTGTCCTTTTGCCCTCACAACAATCCTGTGAGGTAGGCGAGGCAGATAGTGACTGGCCCTAGGTCACCCAAGAAGCTTTAACAAATAGTATATGCAGATACAGAGACAGCTGCAGTTAAACTTCCAATCACTTCCGTTTGCTCAAGATGAAGGAGAGGGCACATGCCCCAAAGTATTTGTTGGATTGTACCACTGAGAAGGGAACTCCATGTAGTAACACATGGTACAAAACAAGAAAGTCATCATGCAGCACTGACCTGGTTTGTCCCAGGTCAAGGACAATGTTAGCAGCTGCACAGCTAAGAAGTGAAGTCCGGTGTGCTTCAGAGATTTTGATCAAAGTTGAGAAATGTATCCAAGGTCACCATCCTAGGCATGCTTTCCTGCAAATAAGCCCCACTGAACACAGTAAGCCCTCCTCATGAACAGGCACAGAAAATGCTCCCTAATTCCGCAGATCCACCATTGGAATATTGCAGGGAAAGATGAGATATATAGCTAAGTACGTCTGTGTGCTTGAGTCAGTTACAACCTGGATAGAGGCAGCAGTTACGGTATGAGGGAGTTTGAATCTTCCCCCTCATGCAGTCTTCCCAATTAAATTGCCCCCCTTCCTCCACAGCTGCAATTTGTCCCACCAAGAAAACCCATGTTTGTCTCCTTGGTGCAAATACCAGATTTTGGGAGGTGGAGACAATTCTGTGCATGCACAATCCCCAGTGCAGTGATGTCTGCCAGTATTTGTCTGTATAGGAGTGTAGTTTTAACCTTTCCCATCCATCTATACCACTGATGGGATTAACTGTAGAAGCTGTACTTCTGATCAAGAGAGGCAAGGCACCCAGTATTCCCCCCCATACCCATTTTATTCAGTCCTGCACTAAACACTGCACTGTCAGTTCACTACACAAAGGGGAGCCCCACACCCCTCATCCCCTGCAACAAACGTGGAAAGAATGAAAACCCACTTTACAGGAACAAAGCCTGATCAGGAGATCCCTTTATGAGGAAACGTATTTGAAAATGTTGATGGATATTTAAGATACAATATTGTCTCCTACTGCTCTACAAAAATACAACCACCACAACTGCAAAGTACAACTATTTGGATCTGGAAGGAAATACCATACCTACAGGAATAAGATATCAGCAGGAAAAAGGTTGATATTCTGAGTGGATGCCTGCAAACTATCAAACTCATCACAGTAAGGGGGCCTTGTCAAGGATGTATAATTTGCATCTTTTTGAGGCTCAGTCTTTGATATTTACATCCTTGGACATTACAAATGTTAACACCTATATTTCTTTGATACTATGTGATTTCGGTACCTCTTTGATATGTGGAGTCCATTTTAAACCTTTACATGCCTTTGATGCCTGGAGTCCAGCTTGGCGATAGACCCCTGTCAATTTTGTGTTAAGAGAAATGTTATAAAATTCTGCCTGGGAACAGCTTCTTGAAATCATAGTATCTCCCCATTCCATAGGCCCCAGGAAAGGGGAGGAACTGACCGCCTGCCTGCCTTCAAGGACAGGGTGCTGAACCTTTAATTAATAACCTCCAGCTGGGCTCTTGGAAGTGGGAGGGGGGAACTGAAGAGGAGCAATAACTCCACATGACTCAGCAAGAATTATTGCTTCATTTTAGGGGTGACTGGCTGAAATAGGTATAAAAATCCCCTTGGAAGATCTGGTAATTTGCCTTCCATCAGCCAAGGGAACAAGATGCAGACTGCTTGCACTGAGATATTCAGCACATGCTCCAGTGAAAGGATTTTTATGTAGGTAGCTTTAGGACCTGAGTTAGGTGTCTTGTTTTCTTGAATGGGGGGGGGGGTATTGGTTCTGTTTACCCTTATTCTCTTTTCTTTCAACAGATTCTTATAATCCACCTCATTTGGAGAGTACCTTACTGAAAAAGGGAAAAGTTGCTTAGCTAGATCCAAGCATTAGACCACACTGTGGGCCCAATCCTATTCAACTTTCCAGCACTGATGCAGCTGCAATGCAGCACTGAAGGGACAAAATGTTCCCTTACCTTGAGGAGGCGTCCATACATGTTGCTCTGTTGGCATGGTTGCATCCGTGATGAAAAGATGGATAGGATTGGGCCCTGTGTCACAGTACTATATTGTTTTTGGCAAGTGCTGAGGGGGAGAGGGGGCGTGGGGGAATTGCACAATCCTTCTGAACTCTCAAACGCTAGTTACAGTGGAAAAACAAGGTCCCAGTCCATCCTTCCATCTAGGATACTAGCTAAAGGTGGAGGGTGGTGACAGAATTACCAAGAAAGTTGCCACAGTTAAGCCCAACTACTGAATTGTCTGCCACGCTGCAGGTCCCTGGAAGAGGGGGCAATAGTGGGAGAAGGAAGGTACTTCACAGGCCTGATTGAAAATACTAGTACTTATATTTTCTGCTCAGAGTATTTTTTACAATGTTTGAAAGAGTAAGAATTTCTTCTTGATTGAATAAATCCTTGCTACATTGGTAAGCAAAGCACGGAAAACAACAAAAAGTGGCCACCGTTTCTAGCACACTGGATCAACCTGCTGATGTACTTTAATATTCAGTTACATACAAGACCATAATATAAGCAGGGAATCCCTAGAAATTACCAGTCTGAGCTAAATTCAGCCCCAAGATCTAATCAGAAAGGCTTCTCCTACTTAAAAAACAAAAATTAACTATAATCATCTATAGCCTTATAATTGATTCAGACGAATAGCTCAAAACTCCCATTCATTTCCCCTCCATCAGAATGGCAGGAAACCTAATGCTCATTAATAGCAGGTGGTGTTAAGAAAGCCATTTTGTCATTTCCATTTTGCAGAAGTTGCAGGCACTCTGTGTATTGAAACTTCCTATGGGTTTATTGTACCACTCGTGCCAAAAACTGCAGGTACTGTTTTCGAGCAGGAAAATGATCAGCCGGCCTGTTGTAAGCTGTCCACACTGGGTCTCCAGCAAACAGCCTCATTGCCTTCACATAATTCTGGAAGTGGAAACACAAACATTCACAGTTAGAGGCTGTGAAAGAGGTGGATCTAAATACAGAGCTTGGAGAGGAACATGGTCAAAGTAGAAGGCTTACAAATTAATAATAATAATAACTCAGTATTTATATACCGCCTTTCTGATCATCGGATTATTCCTCTGACTTTATTCAAGGCGGTTTACATAGGCAGGCGTTTCTAAATCCCTCAAGGGGATTTTTACAATCATAGAGGTTCTCTCTTTCAAGAACCAACAACATTTCAGAATGGCTCTTCCTGGTTTGGTCTCACTTCTGGCCTCCAGTTTTCCCAGGCAGGCTGACAAGCAGCTCCATCTCTCACATGGAGGGCAGCCAAGACGCTTCTTGCTCACACCAAGAGCAGGTGGAATCACTTAGCTGGGCTTGTCAGCTGCTTCAAGGTCTCGCCATTCTCAGTCGTTCAGGGAGCTGCTGGTGTCCTTGAACTGGCGACCTTCTGATGTTATCGTTGGGCTAACAGAGGCTCTACCCTCTAGACCAGTTCTCCTGCCCAAATTAAGTTAATGGCTACCCAAGATCTGAAAATGGCCTACTCTGGATACCAAGATTCTACCAACAACTTAATTACAACCTCCTAACTTGGTCTGGTGTGCATATCTTACAATATGGTGGGTCTGCTGTATTCGCTGATTCAGGACTCACAGATTTCATTATTTGCAAGTCCCCAAAACCATGGGTCAGACCCACATGGACCCTCCAGAGGCAAGGGGAAATGTGCTCCCTTTGCCTCTGGAGGGTGTTCTGAGGGCCAGGGGGGGTCATGAGCAGTCTCGCCAACTCTCAGAACGCCTTTTAAGGTCTCTGGGAGGCCAACCAGGTCACCTCTGGTTGTTTTTTCTAAACCAGGTTTTTGGAAAAAACAGATGTTTTAAGACCTTAAAAGGCCTTTGGAGGGTCAGGGAAGGCCTCCATCCCATTTGGTCCTCCATCCCCTTTCCCTGTCATCCTCTTCCATTTGGTTCTCCATCTCTAGTCAAAATCTAACATAATCAGCCTTAGAGTCAGGCAATCAATAAAAAAGGAACCACCCAGCAACAGAAACAATTTTCAGGCTTCCTTTTGACAACAAGTCACCTAGACTTGCTCTGCCATTCACAAGGCTGCTAAAATGCATACATACTTCTTAACATACTGGTCCAGTTCAGATGCAACATTAAACCAGGGTTAGCACAACACAAATGACCCTCAGCAAGTCCTGGATTTGTATATGCCTGCCCCTACCCATTCCTTTTTTTGTGCAGGAGAAGAATAAAAGCTAATATTGGCACTTGAAAAACAAAACTGCACTCTCTTATTACATGTGAACTCAGGGAATTGTGGTATGTTAACCAACTATATCTAAAATAAACCAGGGTATCAAACCACAGTTCGATCCTGTTCCAACATCTTGGTTTGTTCTAGCTCTAGTTAAGACAATTTCTTGAGTTCTTATCTCAGAAGTCTGTTACTCTACATCTACAAAGGCATGCAGATGATATTCCATGCATAGGAAAACCAACTGAGGGCGCAATCCTAACCCCTTATGTCAGTGCTTTCCAGCACTGGCATAGCAGTGCCAATGGGACATGTGCTGCATCCTGTAGTTGGGTGTCACTCACGGAGGCCTCCTCAAAGTAAGGGAATGTTTGTTCCCTTACCTCAGAGCTGCATTGCCCTTTTGTCAGTGCTGGAAAGCACTGACATAAGGGGTTAGGATTGAGCCCAAAGTGGGTTTTGCGAGTCATTGCCTCAGAGTCAGAGACCAAGGCCAAGATGGCGCTCTCAACTTTCTGAAATGAATGCTTTATGCCCCTCACGACAAGCCAAACAACAGGACAAGCAGATCAAATCTCCCAAGGCGCTGCTGGATCGTTGCTATGGCAACCCCAATCCCTTACTAAAGATGGATTTTATGACAAGGCTAGAGACACAAGCGCTCCATTCATCTGCAAAGGTAGCAGTGCAGAGCAGAGAAAGCACATGTGCTCTAACAGTGTCCCTACCCTGAACCTTCAGGAATTGATTTCTAATCCCAAAGTATTAGGGATGGTGATCTGGAAGATGGTCACGTTTGTGTTCAAAACTGGGCTAAATTCAAGAAAGATGTAGAACAGCTGCAAAACAAACAAATGTTAAAATAATATTTTAAATGAAACTGGCTGGCTTTCGGAGTGGGATGCCTCACTGGCAGGAGAATGTCTACAATGTGTTATAGTGTTCAACGCTAACTGAATTTTAAATAATACATTTAAACATTATTTGATTCAATTGGGCTGCAATGTGGACATAGGCCTAGGATCGGAATACGTGGCTTCCCTCTCTCCCAGGATGCTAACCCTGAGTTTCTAATTTAGTTGCTTGCATGAAGGGTCTTAAGAGTTTTGCTATTAAATGCAGATCACTGTCTATACAATTCTGTCCTGTGAGTGCTTATTAAAAAAAAAAAAAGGTAATGTCATACAGATTCATCCAAGGTAAACCGGTGATAAATGCCAGCAGGAAGTGTGACCATGTCTCCCTTTTCCATGGCAATCCGGATCCATTTGTCGTCTTTATCACGAACATCCAAATACCCACTTCCTTCTAGGATGTAGCGAATCTCATCATCCAGGTGTAAGTGCTCTTCATAAAATATCTTTATCTAGAAAAGAGAGGGAAAGAGAAGGCAGCCTTTCATTTAAGTGAGTCTGTTACAAGCTGTAGGCACACATCTCACTGAAAAGATTGCAAAATGATACCTTTAAAAAAAAAAAAGGGACAACCCAGAAGTCCTCGGCCATGCAGAAAGTGGCATTATGTGTTTTTATTTTGTATCACTAGTAAAGAAAATCACACCTCTACCTATGGGATGCCTATAAAAGGTGAAACTGGGCCAGGTCCCCACATGTATGCACCACTCATTCACTGCAGCATCAAGCCACAACTGCAGGCATGAAAGTCATCACGAAGAGAAATTCCTTATATTCCAAAGGTATCAAATCCAATACTTTTTTCACTGAGACAGTTCATGCAGTCAGGCATTCAGTAACTGTGCAATGAGAGATCAGGGGCTTTGAATGCATGGGTGAACCAGCCCTTATGGTTCCTAACTTCATCTGGCAGGCCTTTCACAGCTGGATAACAGGCAAGTAGCAATTAAACAAGTGTAGCTTAACCTTAAAAAAGTATACCAAGGAAAGCTTGACCTGCCAAATTCCTGGCTCACCCTACCCTCGCCCCCTCCCCCCCAACAGGAAGCAGGAAGCAATCCAAGGAGAGAGAGAGAGAGACACACACACATACACCCACCCCACCCCCCCCCCCACACACACACACACACGAGAAAAAGGCACATATTCCTATTACAAAAAGATCCAACCTGCTATTTGAAAAGGTGAAAACTGCCTGGTTCAATTGTTACAGAAAGAGAATTGACTGCACAAACAACAGAATCAGCAACTTTTGAACCTGAAACACACTCTAGTGGTGAATTCCAGCACTTACAACCTGTCTAAAGCTCCTGCAAAGGCAGAATTGTTACCTTTTCTTCATAATTTGGCAACTTGTCTTTATCTATTGTTATTATATCCATCCAAGAGTAGTTTTTCTCCTTCCGGATTTTGGCTAGCTCTGGATCAGTCTCATAGTTATCAGCATCCAGCTAAGGAAGGAAGGAAAAGGCTTCCTGACTAAATGATCCAAAATAAGGCAATCCAAGTCTTTCATATGCAAAATGCTCAAGAACCCCACAAAGCAGGTCACCAATATTTCCCCTGTGCAAGTGGGAAGGGTGGAGCTGCAAAATTCTACAGCCTGCAGAAGTCTTGCCAGGGATCCCCGGGCCAATTTCATTTGAGCCTGTGATGTTTCACTCTAAAAAAAGGGGTTGAAGCTCGGTGGCCCAACACCTGACTTCGCATGAACATTCAATTTCTGGCATCTCCTGGAATGTTGGGAAACCCTGGACAGCTGCTACAAGCCAGTGCAGATATACACAATACCAAGCTGGAGCAGTGGTCTGAACACAGGCAGTTTCCTATGTTCAAGAGTCAGTTTGCACTGTATTTGTTGATATAAAACTCAGGAATTCCTTTTTTCCCCAGAGACTCACCCTTACATCTTCCAAGTGCATGCAAGACACTTTGTAAACTTAATGGCCAAAGATAAAAATGCTAACTATGAGGACTAGTATGCAGCCATCTGTTCTTGGGGGTGTGTGTGTGGCCTACTTAGGCTGCAATCCTATGCACACTTTACTGGGACTAAACTCTATATCAGAGGTGCTCAATAGGTGGATCGCAATCTACCGGCAGATCGTGAGGCAAAATGAGTAGATCGCGGAGTGCCGACCCCCCCCCCTTTCAGGTGCCTCTGGGAGGAAACGCCGGGAGTAAGGCCCATTGTACTCAATGGGGCTTATCCCAGGTAAGTGTGGCTAGGATTGCAGCCTCACAGCCTAATCCTAGGCATGTCTACTCAGAAGTAAGTCCTGTTATACTCAGTGGGGCTCAAGGTACACCAACATACATTGTACACATAAATGTTATATGTTATGATGGCGTGAACATTGTAAAAAAACTCTGGTAGATCTCCGGGCCTTGCTGGGTTTCAAAGTAGCTCTCGAGCCAAAAAAGTGTGAGCACCCCTGCTCTATATAGAATGCAATGGGACATGCTCCTGAGTTGACATGCATAAGAGTGTGCCCATAAATAAATAATAAAATCACAAGACTTCTTTTCCAAGCAATTAAGCCCAACCTTTCCTAGACACACAGGCAAATGAGAAAGAGTGCTATAGAAGGGGACAGATGGTAAATACTCAATAGTAAATACTTTGTATGTAAAAGTATTTTTCAAAAAGTGGTAAATAAATATTCTTAATAATGCGTTGGTCCCAGGCTCAATCCCTGACATCTCCAGGTAAGGAAGAGGCCTGAAATCCTGCAGACTTACTGCTAATCTTTGTTGGTTGATCTAGATGGTACAATTTGGTCTATGAGCCCAGTCCTATGTCTGTCAACTCAGAAGTAAGTCCCATTAGAGTCAATTGAGCTTACTCCCAGGAAAGTGTGGCTAGGATTGCAGCCTAAGGGCCCAATTCTATCCAACTTTCCAATGTCAGTGCAGCCTCAATGCTGCCCCGAGGAATGGGAATGAACAGTACTGCAGGATGCAGCGCATGCCCTGTGGCACCAGTGCTGGAAAACTGTCCCTAAGACAGCTGTCTGTGAATATGTGAAGAAGGCAAGCGCAGATACAGTTGGCACCAAAGTTCTTGGCAGCCAACTTGCAAAGTTTTGCAAGTGCATGCCCAAAGGACAGTCAGGGCGATTCACTTGCCAAATCAAAAGTCCTCCAGAGACTGCCAATCATCATTGGTTGGATCTCCACAATATTTCTATAATGGGTCCTTTTATCTACTGACTCAACTAAAACCCTTATTCAGACTCTACCTTTTGTTCATTGCACTGCCTTGTCTTGCAGTTGAAACCTGCTCTTGACTCTCCTGCTTGTTTGATGTTCCTTTCTGGGTGCTTCAATAATATTACACCTCAGTGTGTTTCTCTTCACTGGCTTCCTCTATTATTTTCTAATAAGTTTAAACTTCTTCTTTTCACCTTTAAGTCTCTTTATGGTCTTGCCCCTGCTTATCCCTCTTTGTCACTTTCTCTCCTCTCTTCTCCTGGGTCCCTCCTTTCATCAAACACTCATCTTATTAAACCTCCACTCCCCTCCCCTGTTCTCATCTCAACACCTACTCCCTTGTGGCCCCTCACATGAGGAACGCTTTCTCTTTAACACATTTGGCTGGTCTAATGCTTTGTCTCACTTGGAGACATCATCCCAAACTTGCATTTTCTCCCACACATTTTCCTCTAATTGTACAATTTGACTTATTTCTTCATATGCCTAGATTAAGCCATTTCTGCCCAGCTTCCAGGTGTACATATTTGATCCCTGTTGTGTACATGCAACATTGGGCAGAAATGGCTTAATTATTTAACTTAACTATTATTAGTTTTATTAAATTATTTAATTTAACATTTTTCCTTTGGTCACTGTCTCTTGCAAAACAGGCCCTTTCCCTCTCCTCCTTCCATCTCATGTCATTTTCGGGCCTTGGAACTTTTTGGCAGGCACTTTTTCCATCTCTGTTTTTGTACAGCACCTGCTATATACTGAGTGCTTTTGTAAATCATAAATGACAATGGATTCCTTTCATTCATTCAAGAGGAAATTGATACAACACTGGTCTCCCAGCAACAAGGGCTAAGAGTCAGTGTCATAAAGGAACTGTCCATAAGTGTCCCATCATCCTGCACTTTCTGCAGGCGACCCGCCATCCTTGTCAGGGCAACTTTCCATCCAGGACAACAAAATTAACCTTCATGGGAAAAGCAGAAGGAACACAGTAAACAAGATTAAATTTTAACGCTGGCAGGAAGGAATCAAGGGGTCTTCACTGATTATTTTGCAAGCCTGATATACCTGCCCAGGTCTAGCAAACTGCTCCTTCTCAATCACTGCAATAGTTCCACCTTCAGGGGCAGCAGTTCAAAAGGAGTCATACTTACTCCCCTCCCTTTTAGCACAACCAGTGATTTATGTGCCCACACTGAAGTACCAGCCAGTGCAAGACATTCCTTCCTAGATGCGTGCTAAAGTAGAGCCCAAGCCTATGCAGATCTGCTCAGAAGTCCCATTATAGTCAAGGGAGCTTACTCCCAGGTAAGTGTGGATAGGATTGCAGCCTCGCAGGCCAATTCTAAGGGGCCTACTCAAAAGTAAGTCCCATTAGGTTCATCGGGGGCCCACTCCCAGGAAAGTGTGCATAGGATTGCAGCCTTAGGAATTAAAGGTTTCTGCTTCCTCCTCCCCAATACATCTCCGCGGCTTAACTCCGCGTGTAGCTCGCCTGCCTGAAGTCGACCACTCTAACCACTGCCCCACACAGCCTCTCCCCTTGCAAGCGTAAGAACTACATCAGGAGCGGCTTGCAAAGCTGCCTGCCCTTCTAGCACAGCGAGCGGGTCTGGCTTGGGGCATATCCTGATGCGCAGGCGAGGGAGGAGAGGACTTTGCCAGCAAGCCGGGATCCAGCACAGCAGCCCCGATCCAGCCGCTTCCTCCCTCCCTCCCTCCTGCCTACTTTCCAATAGAAGACGCCCAGCTGACTCAGCAGCTCCAGGCTGGCGGGCTGGTTGGGCTCCCGGCGGTGAGGCTTGCGCTGGTCCTCCCCCGACTCCCCGTCCATGTACCAGGCTTCCACCATCGTGGCTCCTGCACGGCAAGTGCCTGCCCCCTTCCCAGCCAGCGCCGCCTCCCATCAAGCAGCGCAGGGGCCAGCCTAGGGCGACTCACCGGAACTCCGCCCTTCGCTTTGCAGCCTGCGTGAAAACAGGTCTCAGCACAGTAAGGCGGGGGGGAGGAGATCCTGGTCCAGCACCCGGAAATGAAGGGGAGGGACCCCCTGAAAGACAAGTTCCAGAAGGGTGGGTTGTGCATGGCCCGAGCGTAGGCATGTCTACTCGGAAGTAAGTCCCATTATAGTCAATGGGACTAACTCCCAGGTAAATGTGGATAGGATTGCAGCCTCGGGCTACAGCCCTGTCCACACTTTCCTGGGAGAAAGCCCCATTGACTATAATGGGACAACTTCTGAGTAGACATGGATAGGATTGTTTTCTCAGCCTGCAGCTAGAGAAACAGCCTTGGGCCAGTCAGCCTCACCTACCTCATAGGGTTGTTGTTGAGGACAAAAGGCAGGGGGCAGCTATGTACACCACCCTGAGCTCCTTGGAGAAGGGTGGTATAAATTATGTAACTAGACCAGTGATTCTCACACCTTCAGCACTGGGACCCACTTCTTAGAATGAGAATCTGCCAGGACCTACTGGAAGTGATGTCATGACCGAAAGTGACATCATCAAGCAGGAAAATGTCTAACAATCCTAGGCTGCAATCCTATCCACAGTTACCCAGGAGTAAGTCCCATTGGCTATCATTATTAAAAGAATATGCATAGTAGCTTGTTAAAAGTACAGGTCTGTCACATTTCCCCACACATCAGTCACATACCATGGTAGCATCAAGTCTAATATATGAAAAATGAAATATTGAAATGCGTGGGGACCCACCTGAAATTGGCTCACAACCCACCGAGTGGGTCCTGACCCACAGTTTGAGAAACACTGAACTAGACAGACTCCTATGGCACTAAAGTCCAGTCTTGTAACTAAACCAGGGATGGGCAGACTTTCAACTTTAGGGATCCTGTCACCTCACAGATGACAAGCTGCACCTGCTGAAATCTGCTCACCTACACCATTGTTAAAGGTCCAGGATTGCTAAAGTTGAGTTTGCCCACCCCTGAGCTAAGCTGTGTTTATTGAATCAACCCTTCTGGGTAGCTTCACATGTCACACAGCGCAGCCAAGAACTGGTGAGGTCAGTAGGTAAGAGGCTCACAGGCCAGTCCTGTAAATATTTGCTCAGAAGTAAGTTACATAGAGATCAAAGGGGCTTGCACCTGGAGGGGATATGAATGTATAAGGCCAGCTTCCCTTCATGCTTCATTTGTGAACTTTTTAATTATATGATTGATGTTTAATTTTCCTGGTTTTTTAGCTTCTCTCCTTGTATTCAGTTTGTAGAGTTGCATTGCAAGCTCCATTGCAAATCTACATGAAATGCCTCTAGGGCTGCAATCCTATACATGCTTTCCTTTAAAGTTAGTGTTTTAATTACAACTTAATCAGGAAGTTAAAAAAAAAAAATACTGATGAACAGGAACTGGTTCTGAGCCCAAATGTTTATTATACTTAACACCCTGCGTTCAGGGTGTTTCCTATCAAAAGTTCAGGAAACAATGATTTAAGAGACATCCCTGCTGCAAAAGGGTACTTTTGATAGTCACCCACAGAAAACGGAAATGTCCATTGATAGTTATGAACAAATCTGGAAAGACCACTAACCCTACAATCCTCTGCATGTCTACTCAGAAGTAAGTCCCACTGAGTTCAATGGAGCTTATTCCCAGGGAGGTGTGTACAGTATACAATTGCAGCCTAAGTGGATAAAAACAAATTACTGTACAATATTATTATTATCACTATTATTATTATTATTAACAGTATTTATATACCGCTTTTCAACTAAAAGTTCACAAAGTGGTTTACAGAGAAAAATCAAATAACTAAAAGAGGAGTGAACAACAATAGGAGTGAACAACTTCTGAAGTCATATATGCAAAATATATAATCATTCCAGAGCAGCCATTCAGTGTCCTTCCAGTACGTCCCTCAACAAAAAAAAAAAAGCTAAGAGGAATTAAATGTACAACATTGGTAATAATCAGAACCAGCCCAAGACTTCCTGAGGCAGCATGCCTGATGCTGCCACCCTCACCCAGTGATGTACCAGACACTGCTCCACCCACTTTCCAATGTTCTAGCTCAGCACTCTCCTCCAATATTCCCTCTGTGTCTGCACCATTCTGTAGACCCCTTCATTTGCGGCACGGCAGGTCCTCAGCATTTCCAGATACACTGCAATGATGTCAGATACTGCTGGACTTCTGGGAATGCCGAGCTCTGAGCTGTATAGATTTGCTAGGTTTTGAGCTGCACAGCTGGTGCACCTTAAAGGGAACAGTGCTCTCTTTCAGTAGTGTACCAAAGGTGGGGCAGGGGTGGTGGTCTGCCCCTGGTGTCAGATACACCACCTAGCAGCCAGTAGAACTAGACTTCCTAGGATCTCAAGGCAGAGGGCCAGGTCCACTCTTTGCTTAGAGCACCTGGTAGACCAGGCCTCTGCCTTGAGATCCCCCTGGGGAAGGCCAGGTCTACCAGCTGCTCAGATGGAGGGGTAAAACTGGCCTGGGGGGGGGATTTCAAGTCAGAGGCCTGATCTACTTGTAGCTTTGAGTGACCCATGAGTGACTCTGGGTGTCAGCTGCCCTAGATCAGCCACTACTCTCCTACCCTCCACATTTCCTTTTCCTCTCTGTCCCCATCTTCCTTTTTCAATCCAGGGCATAGAAGGAGAATGAGGATCAGTGGAGGAAAGTGGACAGAGATGGGCACTCCCTGATACACACAATCCAGTCTGCTGCCTGAGGCAATGGCTTCAGTTTGCCTCATGGGTGAACCACCCTAATAACAATGCAAGTGATTAAAATAGAGAGGCTCTTGCTTGCAATAACAGCTGTATAAACCACATTTGGGGGGGGGGGGTAAAGAAAAGCCTGTCAGTGAGATAACAAACCTTACTCCAACTGGTTACACTTATAAGGGGTACACAATTTTTACTAATTTTTGAATCCATCTTAGAAATCCAGCCTTTTCTCTTTGTGAGCATATTGCTTGCTTTTGGTGATCTCCTATAAAGTAGCCTGAAAAGAGTTTGAATGCCACATGCTGTCCAATGCAGTATCTAGAGGTTTGAGTTTAGAGCCAATATTTTACCTTATTTATACTGACATTTCTTTTACCATAATACAAAAAGTATGCTTGAATACCGCTCATAGTTGCATATATTTGGTACAATGAGTGCCACTCTCATTTTTATTAATTTTTTAAGGTCCACTCTTGCATCAGGCCATCTGTTCATATTGAACAGAAACTGTTTGAGCCATTTTCACAAAACCTGAAAATACTTTGCTCCTGAATAAAGATGAAATAGCCACTCTGGAAAAACGTGGAACATTGGCCAGTGTAGATTAAGCAGCCCCTCCATTTCTTTCATGTGACAAACATTTTATGGGGGGGGGGGGAATATAGGTTGGGAGTGTACTGAAGCAGAAAAGGTATTGTTTTGATTTTCCTGCATGTATAGTAGACATTGAATTTATAATTCAAATGATGTGGTAAATCATTTTTTTCCTATTCTAATTCTGACAATATCTTTAAAAGAAGATAAAAGATCAACAGTAATTCAGTCTGAGCTCAGAAAACAATGAGGTATATTTCCACAGAAGTAGCTCGCCTATAGCAGAGGCATAATGTGGTTACAGCCTGATCTTTTTAAGTTGTAAAAAGAGAGACTCAGCAAAAGCCTGGCCTTCAACACCAGCTTTATTGAACTGAGAGCTGTGTCCAGAATGAGCCTGGGAGTTGTCTCCTGGAAACCATTTCCCTTTAGGTCCAGTAAACGTGTTGCAATCCTAACCACATTTAATTTTGAACGATGGTCTGCTGATTTCAGTGGGATGTACTTCTGAGTACCTTGCAGTCTTAATAGCCATCATATTAATAGCTATATGAACTGAAGAACCTCAATTCCAGTCCTGTTTGTAAACATGTTCATGGGCTCTGTGCCATCCTACAAATGGGTCTATGCCTGTGCAGGCCTGATGATGGACACTTCTAGATCCTGGAATGTGATGCTGAAGAAGAGTATGCCCTTCTTCTTCACAACCATTTCTGGCCCCATCTGCCCTCGTTGAGGGACAGGGCCATTGCCTCATCCTCTTTTGAAGCTGTAGAGCAGGGGTTCCCAAAGCCTTAGGGAGTTGTGGCATACTCACAGGGGCACAGTGGGATGTTCCCAATGGCCCCACCTACCTGTTCCCCCAGGTGTCACCATCTTGGATATCATGAGGTTTTGCGAGATCCAGGATGGTGGTGTCCGGCTAAGCCGGGAAGAAGAGGCTGCCAGGGCATTGTGATCCAGGTAAGTTTGGGGACCACTGCTATAGAGTGAGAAGTTATCCCTTTTCTTACTTCAGAACTAGAATGGTTTTACCAGTGGTATTTCATTGATTTCATTATCATCAGCAGGTCAGTTCTGATGATACTTCTTCCCCCACACTGGCCATACCTGAAAAAGAACATGTACTCAAAATGTGCATACATTCCAGTCTATCTCCTTCCTTCCAGGGCAGCTTGATACATTTTCTCTTCACTGTGAGAGTAGAATACAGAAGAATTATAGTCTGAACCTGTCCTATGCTGTTGTTTCTTCAGGGGCTGATGCTGCAAATGTATCAGAAGCTCCCATGAATTGTGACATTTAGTTGCAGGTGGTGGGAGGGTTGCAGACTTGGACTGCCCCTTTGTCCCTAATCTGCTGCCGCCACTGCCTACTTTCAGTCCACCATGTACAGAGCCACGTCACTATATGTCTGCACCTCATTCCTTCCTTAAGCCACTTCTGCCCAACGTTGCATATATGCAACAGGGATAAAATGTGTACACCTAAGGACTGGGCAAAAATGGGTTAAAACAGAGTGTGCAGGCCATGATGGGAATTCCCAGCATGACCTGCACTCCCTGTTTTGCTGGAAAGGGTCACATGGGAATGAGGTGACTGCTTTTGTTTGGGGGTTTTTTTTTGGGGGGGGTGACAGTGGCACCTGTGGGGGCAGTGGCATCAAGTGGTGGATCTGGTTGGGTCATCCCTGTATGAAAGATTTCAATTGAGTTATCGAGTTAGCAACTATCTTTGTTTCTTTTATCCATACAAAGGAATTGTCTGTTTTCACATTAAACAGACTTTCCCCCTTCAAATGGTAGATATTTGAGTCTCCTGCTATTTGATGTGATATACCCATATTTGATTTGAATGTCTTACTTGGAAGGTAGGCCAGCCTTATCCCTGCATAGCTTTGCAGAGAAATAGTTGAAGCCACTGTTTTCCCTTGCAATCAACAATATGCTCAGCAGTGCAGACATGCTACTGACAGCCCAATCTTATCCACACTTTCTTGAGAGTTAGCCCCATTGACTCTAATGGGACTTACTTCTGAGTCAACATGCATAGGATTGGGCTCTAAGGGCCCAATCCTATCCAACTTTCCCATGGCAGTCACAGTGCAGCTGCAATGCAGCTTTGAGAAAATGGAAAAAACGCTTTACCTGGAGGAGGCCTCCATGATTGTCACTTTACTGCAGGATGCTGTGCATGCCCCATTGGCACGGCTGCACTGGTGCTGGAAAATTGGATAGGATTTGGCCCTAATTTAATGACTTCTGCCTGTATAACTTTAGAAGAGTGTTTTTTCCCCCTTCCCCTAAGCTGAGAGAGTACGTTGAGAGAGGCTGTCATTTCCCTAGGAAATATCATTACAGCTCATGCCTCATTATCCACAAGCGTTCCATTCTGGAACCCCCAGTAGATTAAAAAAATCAGTGGAAAAATAGCTTTAACCCATTTCTGCCCAGCCCACAGGTGTACGTGTTTGATCCCTGTTGCAAATAGGCAACGCTGGGCAGAAATAGCTTAAAGACCCACTTCCAGGTTTCTTACTCCTCCATTATCAGCCCAGAATGCATTGGTATATAGACACTATACGGCATTCAGGCACTAGATGGGGTAAATAATGGAATCTAATGGAATGAAATTATAATTAACACTGCTAAGGTAGGAAATTGGCTTTTAGTGTTTTCCTTGTTACAAGGCATTTAAAGGTGGACCTCAGTATCAGTGGTGAGTCAAATCAGGGTATACCAAATCAGGGTATACCAAGGTCCCACCTGTATATACAAATAGTTCCTGGTATAGTCAGATTGATCCTCTGACCTTTGGGGCTTACCAAGCTCGTGTTGTTTTGGCTACCAGAAAGAAGAGGAAGCTCACCCAGCTAGACAGATGGAGATCCTCTCTCATTGGGGAATGAGATTCCCAGTGATTGAAAAAAACATTCTTTAAGAAAATGGCATCTTTTGTGCTGTTACAAAGAAGCACCTTCATTTTGATCCTAAGCAAGAAGCAATCAAATCCTCCTTGTTGACATATGTGAAGCATTATGCCATGGACACCAATGCTGTAAAAGAGGACAGTTTTGGCAGTGTATCTTTGGACAAAGGACCCATCTGCCAGGTAGGAACTCCCTAACTGCCCACCTGTGGGACCGCAGAGGCCATGGAGAAGAAAGCAGAGTAACAGGCAACTGATGTTCTGCAGTTGGCTCTTGGTACAGTCACAAAACCACACTCTCTGCTGCAGATGTGTACTTTTTAATTGTTGTGCCTCCATTGCGGTTGGAAGGAACTGAGCAGGTGCCCTTTGACTTGAGTGCTTGGAGCCAAATAGGAGAGGGGAGGGATACCTTCCACTACAAGCTCCAGAAGGTTCTGCATCTTGGCCTGAGCACGCACACATATTCACTGAGTTACTGTGTTACTCAGTTGGTCTGTTACAGCCAAGGGCAATACTGTTTTGTTATACTCACCTGAGCATTCTTCTAGTTCCATAATTGGGCAGGTTTCAATTATAAATACGCTTTCAAAATATTGTAAGGAAATCTCCTTTTGCTGGCACGCAGACCAATTCAGTTTGGCAAATGGGCTTATACTTCCAGGGAGCATGCATGGAATCACAGCTGTAATGTTCCCTCCCCACATACACACACACAAGGACTGAGCGTTGCCATCGGTAATACTAGGCTAAGACTTCTAGAATGCAGCTAGAAGGCAAGAGTAAGGTTGGAAATCAGGCCAAGAGACAGGCTGTGCATTTCTGATGCCAGAGGACAAAGATCAGGTATTACAGCTTCACTGTGCACTCAAGCTCTCCATCTTATTCCTTTGATTCTGCTGCCACATAAGCAATCAAGTGGAAAGCTGTCATCAACTGGGACCTGCCTGCAGAGGGGAAAAGTTGGGTGTTGTTATTGCCTTTCATCTAGCAGGAGAGAATGGGGAGAGTTGCCAGGCTGAGCAGGACCCTAAGAATTTATTGTGCTTAAGGCTCAATCTATATTCACATACATATCCTTGAACATTATATTCCAGGCAGACACTGCTCACAGTAGGAGCCTGAGGAAACACCAAATGTTACATCTTGGTGGGTTTTTTCCTCAATTATTTTTAATTCAGCTCCCCTCTCGCTTGTGGATTTCCAAGCATATGCCGAGCACAGCTTGCCAAGTATCAAATGATTTTTATTTTGCTGGTGCATCCAAAACTGACACAGGGCAGGATCAGAAGCGATCAGCAGGATTTTTCTAAACTGTCTGCTCCTGTGGATGCCTCCAGGCCTGCATTTTCTCCAGCTCCCCGGACTACTAGAAACACACCTCACGAAATGCTTGAGCAAATCAATTCTGAGTCAGATGCCTCCTCGCAAAACCCCCTTAGTCCCTCTAGGCAAAACTGAAGGAATTTCTTCTAAGCTAAGCAGGCCAGAAGGCTGTCTGAAAAAGACAGATAGGCAGAGAGAAAATGAGCTCTAAAGGTGCGAGTAATAGAAGACTTTCTTAAATCTTTCAGTTCAATTCAGAAGACTGGTCAGAGCAGCTGAGACTCAACTGTCAGCATTAGGCCATCTGATTTGCAGGTCTCATAAGCTCAGGTTAAGCAAGTTAAGCAGTGCAAAACTGATCTTTTTCAAACTAAGATTTGGGGGAGGGGAGCTTTGCAGAGCCAAAGTTGGTCATGGATTCAATGTTTCAGGGGTCTACTTGTACATGGAACAATCTGACATACTTAATTTACAATGCAGCATACCTTGAGCAATGGCACCTTTGAAAGGGATTTTATTATTCAATCATACTGGACCACACAGCCATCTATATACCTATTTCCACACTTCAAAAATGTCACTTAGTGTAATGTTTAGCTACATTAAAAATTTGAACAAAATATCACAATATTAACCCATATCCCCTCCTCAGTCTTCATTTAATTCTACCATAAAGAATTAAGATATATTGGTAGTTGTCTTTTTAACATGTAGATACATTGTGTGAATAGGCATGTGTCTGCCTGCCTGTCTCTCTCATGTAGATGTGTGGTTGTGTGATTAGGTGATAAACTAATCTAGGCCATTTTACCAGAGGCCACCAGTGCCTTATATCATCATATTTTCCTATTTAACTTGCATCTTTTCTGATACTTTATGCATCACAGGACTACCTGATCCTGTTTATTAATCCAGTACTCCATTTTAAGTGGTTTAGGGTCCTTCCATCAGCAAATAATTAACATGAGATGTATATATGCTAGATTAGGGGTGTTGTTTTTAAATAGTCACATTTTTCCTTATGTGGTCCATCAACACAGTGATTGTAAATCCAATTGGAACACTATTGTGTCTTTGTGTTGTGATTGAACTTCGGTAAGAGGAGCTAGAGAATGCTGTAGCTCAAGCTTAACAAGCCCAGGAAGAGGGAAGCTGAAGGTGGTAGTGCAAGGGACAGGTCAGAGTTTTTGTTTGCTTCAGCTTAATGATTCCCCTGAAACAACCTTCCTGTGTGAGAAAAGGGCATGGTGCCCTTCCTCCAGTGCATGAATGTTTTCCCTATCCCCAAAACTTCAGTTTAGCTAGTAGCTGTCAGATGTTCTGGATCATGTTTTCAAAGGATTACTAGACATTGCTTAAGAAATGGTCCTTCTGCAAAAGTAATAAATTTGGGGGATATGCAGGAACTCTAGGGAGGTACTCTAGAGTTAGGTACTCTACTGCTGCTTCCAACCCAATAAATTTAGAAATCAAAGCATATAGGACAGGGAAGAACCAGCCCTATATGAAAGTATTTTGCTAAGAAAATAACCCCACCATCAAAGGGTCAGAAACAACTCCACCCACAGTATTCCATTAATAGCAGTATCACATCTTGCTCCGATGTTCTTCATAGACAACATCTCCTCCTCATGGTAAAATAAGCAATAACCTCAGCAGAAGGGGAAAAGCTCTAGGAGGGAGAACAATGATTGAGGAAAACATCTGCTGTGTATTCTGAGCCATCACCTCCCAGGGAGATCAGCAAATGACTTTTGCCTTGTAAGTTCAAGGAGAGAACAATCACCAGCCCCACGCTCTTTGATGGATGAAGAATAGAAGACTGGTCCTGAAAGGTCATTAATAATCTTCAAAGAACCAGAACACCAGCAAAGTCAAGTTGCAGGGCACCCAGGTGGGCAAACACAAGCTTGTAAAACTTGCATTTGTCCCTCTGCACAACTGTAGTTGCTTCCATTTTAGAGAAACATGACTAATTAATTGTGGCTTATAACACTTGAGATTTTAAAAATTGTTTTCTCCATGCTTGTTTTATTTAGCGAAAGTAGTGCCACATGTGCTAGAAGGTGCAGGAATAAAGGATTGTGATATATAGATGTGTTCACTATCCTCACAATAAAGCACTTCTCTCTTCCTCATGTTCTCCACCCCTCCTTTAGGAACAAGGAAGGTTTTCAGGGGGACTGGGGATAAAGATTCAATATCAGTGGTTCTCAAACTGGCAGGTCTCAACCCACTAGTTCGTGTAGCACGTCCCCCATCCTTTGAAGGGGTGGGTGGGGGAGGGAGGCAGCGACGCGATCTGCAGGCTCGCATCGCTAACGGGGTGCGAGAGGGGGTGCTTGTGACTTACTATGTACAATATAGGGCTGCAGCAGGAGGTGTGGGGAGCCCTGCACAGCCCTCCACAGTGCTCCCCAACGCTTGGAACCTGCAATAGAAGCGGGTGCAAAGCACCTCCTGCAAAACGCAGGAGATTGTGGCTGCCCTAGCCCCTCCCCTGCAAGAACTTATGAAGGAAGTAAAGCTCCCTCAAAGTTTGAGAACCACTGCTCTATATTGCCCAGAAACTCGACAAGTGTCCACTAAGTCTATTAGCACATCACCTTATAACCAAAACAGAAAAAGCTAAATCCCCTGTAAACTGGGCAAGAGTCACTTGTTCAAGTGGTGCTCCTCTTCTGTTTGGCAGGGGGTGTGTAACTGACCCTTTTCACCCTAGCCTAAGGTCTTTTCTAGTGGATGTTTGCTGCTTGTGATCTGCCTTTTTTTTTAGTTTATGAGCCCTTTGTTTTTTTTCCGTAAATCATTTTGTGAACTTGTTATGAAAATTATATACTGTTAATAAAGTTTATAGGCTATTTCTACATTTTGCACGAGACACACTTGAACACTTGAAGCCCTGTTTGCCTGATATGGGCAGATTGGCACAAAGCGTTCTGCTCTGAACTAAACATATGCAAAGCCGCCAAGCATTATGGAATATACAAAAGATATCGAGAGATGGTATAGGACATTGGTCAAATCATGGTCTAGTGTTTTTAAACAAAAAAAAATAGCATTCAGGGGAGCACAAAATGGATTGGGACGGGACAGTGGGTGTTAAGATTTTGCATGTGCAATGATTCTGCTCCCTTTTTGTTTAAAGTTGTGTGATGGGGAAGATGTACATACAAACAGGAGCAGCTCCCCTAATAGGGTAAAATCCCCTGTTATCCCTCTACCAGTTTGCTTCATTTCAAAGCTCACCCTGCTCACTATTAAATATACACATAGGTCCACATTACATGTTTTGTGTAACATCTAGTTGTAAAGCTCAGTTTTATAAATCCTTTCCCCACTTCAGCAAGTGCCAACTGGCTAACAGGGGATTTCTATCCTACATTTTATTAATTCAAGCCCCTGCAAGAAAATTATGTGCTGCTTCCTGAGTGGCAGAAACCCCTACCCCATCCTCATGTGAAAACTGCCTTCTACAATTCCATAATTGTATAGTATTTGATACCCAACTACTGCTAGCAAACTATGAGACCCACTTCATTACTACATTTCAAAGGAACAAAGCAATTATGTGTACTATAAATTAGTAAAAACAGTACTGATCACCTTGTGTGGTTTCAAGAGTCAGTTTAAGAAAATATTCCATTTAATGCATGTTCATGCAATATAAAGATAGGTGCTGCTCATCTTACATTGGGTTTATGTTCGTCAATGCATAAAGCTAAAATTGCACATACAGGTCCAACCATGTTATACATGGATTTGACTCAACTCGAATGGCCACCGCAAATGAGAAGGAATGTGCTGATCCCTGGAGAAGGGGAAAAATGCACCCCTTTAAAATGCTTTTCTTACTGTTGTAGAGATTTTTATCTCAACATGTTGAGAAGGACCATTTAAATCAAGAGTGTCCAAACATTTTGGTAGGAGGGCCACATCATCTGTCTGACACTGTGTCAGTGGAACCAGGGCTGGGGAAAAAAAGAATTTACATTTCAAATTGGAATAAATTTACATAAATGAATATATTAGAGATGGAACTTATATGAATGAATGAAGGTCTTGCAGTAGTTCAAGGCCTATAAAAGACCTTGGACAAAGCAAGGCTGGCCTTTCCTTCACTGCCATTGCTGCATCACAGACATGAAACAGCAAGCAGTGGAGGGAGCCCTCATCCCACAGCTCAGGTGAGAGGTCAAACAGTCGTTCTCACACTGAGAGCAGTTGTGTTGGGCCAGTACAGGCTCCAGCAAGTCTCTAGAGGGCCAGAGGCTCATTGGGGATTGGGCGCCCCTGAGGGCCACAAGTGGCCCCCTGGCCAGGGTTTGGGCACCCCTGCTTTAAATGAAAGGAAAACAGTCCTTTACAATAGTTAGAGAGAGGGCAGCCAGCTGACAATCCATCAATCATTCTCTCTCCAAGCACCCCCCTCCCTTCCCCCCTGAACACATGAAAGAAAGATAATTCTTTCTAAGGGTCTGGAGAGAGACTGATTGTTGGATTGTTGTCTTAATGACTATCTTAACATCACAAAGGTCAGAAGGCTGTGTTTAAATCACCTGAACAAAGGCACTTATTTTAAAGGCATCCAGGCCAGATGCCGTCACCACATCCTGTGGCAAGGAGTTCCACAGAACAACCACATGCTGAGTAAAGAAATATTTTCTTTTGTCTGTCCCAACTCTCCCAACACTCAATTTTAGTGGATGTCTCCTGATTCTGGTGTTATATGAGAGTGTAAAGAGCATCTCTCTATCCACTTTATCCTTCCCCTGCATAATTCTGTATGTCTCAATCATGTCCCCCCCTCAGGTGTCTCTTTTCTAGGCTGAAGTCGCCCAAACACCATAGCCTTTCCTCATAAGGAAGGTGCCCCAGCCCAGCAATCATCTTAGTTGCCCTCTTTTGCAATTGAGGTAGGAACTGAAACTCATTGAGAGAACAGCAGCTTCATTCTCTGTTCTCAGACATTTAGTAAGAGGAATCAGCTTCATTATTTAAGCTGCTTTTCTCTACATGTTTGTGAGCATGCACACATATGCTTCTCTGCCTTCGTTTGTTTTGTTTGCTGCAAGTTAATTATGGCTAAGATGAAATGCAACTGTACTTACGATAGTAAAGTTGACAGGATGGTTAATTATAGTCAAATATGTCAACTAGCCAGTTATTTGACTGCAGCCAGAAGTTGCATAATCCAAGAATGCCTTTGGGGTGGTGGAGATGTATTTCACTATAGTGTCATTGTTAATTGTAAGGCTAAAAGGGAAGCCCGTTATTGTCCTAGTCCTGAGCAGTGAAATACCAGTGAAATAGGCAAAACCAGTGAAAGCCAATGCTGAAGAATTGGCTTGCTACAAGTGCCTTTAAAAATGACTTTTGTTTTTAAGGATTTGCTATAGCTTTTGTATGTTGAAATTTCCATCCTATTTCCATCCTTTTAGAGAATTTTGTAACACCATCATCATTGTACAAGTTAAAGAACTGTTCAGTGGAATCATTCATTTATAAAAAATCTGTCTTGACACTGTTTAAGTTATAAATTTAAATTTTGCAAAATTGCAATTAACTGTTTCACAATAAATTATGAACTACTTCCTGCAGTAGCAGTAGTACTCACAGTATCTACCCTGTGAGTGATTAAAGAATCGTTTTTGTTCTTCTAATGCTTTAAAAATACTTGACTGGTCAAAGCTTCTCTGAACAGTCCAATACCAAAGCCTAAATCTTTGTATAGTAGGCAAGAAGAGTGCAAACACTGCATACTTATGACCTGAACCAAAAAAGACAGCTGGACATGCAAAAAAATATGGTTTCACATCCATCATATGTATTCTTGGTTACAAAGTATCACCCATACTGTGTCTTTGATATATTACTGAGCAAAACCTTTGCTTTTTTAGGTTGTTAATCTTACAAAATGTAGTTAATTCCACAGAATTAAAATACATAAACTCAAACTTTATTTCAAAACTCTCAATAGAGAGAAATACTGTTGTCCAGCAAACAGACTGCATTTCCCCTATTCATCTATTTGGACATTTCTTACTTTGCTCACTTTACAAAGTTTTACAACTCAAACACTCAATGCTGGGATGCAAAACTATGAAACCGAAGCAATACTCTGGCAATGTGCTACATTAAAACCCAAGGCATCTTAAGCAACTGGAATTCTTCCTTTTAACTAAATTTCTGAAAACAGGTCTTTGGAAGAGGCGTAAGTATCCACACTTAGGAAACCACTTAGCAGCTGGGTAGAAATTTAATCATTTCTGATTTAACTACTCTCATCAGTTCCTCAAAACTCGATGGGACTTTCTAATTATGAAACACTAACACTGAGTTTTTCCAGCTCCTTCTCTTGCTAGGCGATCCGCTGCTTCATTTCCAGTAAAGCCAGAGTGACCTGGAACATGCATCTGTTGACAACAAAAGTTCAAAGCAATTACTACAAGCCTACAGCAATCTGCATTCAAAGAATCCTCTGTCAGCATCATCCTCTACTTTCCGAGTCTGCTTTCAGACCAGTGTGCTAAAAGGACACCCTTAAAAGTATCCACCCTATTTTGTATCATTTTAGAAGATGGAGCAAGCATTTGCATTCCATTCCTTGTTTAATGTTACAAGGCAGAGTATCATTCTTTGCAAACACTTTACAAGGAGTTAGAGTCATATTGTCCTTCCACTCTTGAAGCCTGGGTCAATTTTCTCACAAAAGATTAAGAACACTTCCCACCCCCCAGCCCATATATTTCCCTGTTCTCACAGAAGCTGTGTTCATAAAAGCCACTTTTCCAACTTTTCTCATTGTTGAAATCCCTCACTGAAGGCCACTGCCAGCTGTTTGGGGACCCTTGGCAGCAGCATAGTATGCAGTGCAAGAAGCCTGCAGAGAAAGGAGTATCCCAAAACCAGGAAGAAAGAATCACTCTGGATGTTTAAGGAACCCACCTCCTTCAGCAACTTGTACTTTTCCATGAACAAACAATCAAATTGTCATACTATTACGTAAGATTCATATTTTAAAGTTTCAAAACAGTTGTTTAATTAGCAGCTTTTAATCACATCACATACCCAGTGGATGTCCATGCCTTCTGATAGCTCAGCAAGCCTTTCAAAGTCCTCTCTATTTATTACATCTTTTTTTGTGCTGGTTTTCCAACCATTAGTCTTCCAGTTTTCAACCCAATTTGTTATACCTATACAAGAAAAGTGATTTATAGTTTTCAAAATGACGAAGTCCTAACTGCAACACCAAATGTTTTTGAACAGCACTGCTGAAATTCTCCTTCTCAGCTTCTACCACATTTGCAAAATGTCATCCAGCTGAGCTGTTCCAAGAGACAAACAGCTGGGTAAACCCAAGGTGCTCCAATTTGAACATTTGTTTTCTGTAATGAGTTTGCCATCTAGTCTTAAACTGTACATATTCAGTCTGACATGAGGACTGTATATGTACTAAAGAATCAAGTCTTGTTCTATATTTAAATCACTCTCACCCAGTTTATAACTGGTCTTGCCTGCAATAACAGTAACTGGGAAGCATTTGGGCAGAGACCCACATCTGGCGTGGATGGCAATAACCAGTCAAGGGACTAGAGCAGTGTTTCTCAAACTGTGGGTCGGGACCCACCAGGTGGGCCATAAGCCAATTTCAGGTGAGTCCCCATTTATTTCAATATTTTATTTTTTATTTATTTGACTTGATGCTACTATGGTATGTGTCTGTATTTGGGGAAATGACACAGATCTGTACTTTTAACAGGCTACTATGCATGTTCTTTTAACAATGATAGTAAATAGGACTTACTCCTGGGTAAGTGTGGGTACGATTGGAGCCTAGGATTGTTAAAAAATTTTCTTGCTTGATGTCACTTCCAGTCATGATATCACTTCTGGTGGGTCCTGACAGATTCTCATTCTAAAAAGTGGGTCCCAGTGCTAAATGTGTGAGAATCACTGAGTAGAGCCTTTGCAATTAAGTCAAAGTAAGATGATTAATCTGGATACAGGTCCATAGAAGTCACTTAAGTGTTTTTGGAAGAAATTCCAATTCCTGTTTCAGGCATACCTTGATGCTATTATGTTTTCTGGACCCCTGCCTATCTAAATTGACAACTTGGATCACTTCAGTGCTTACTCAGTGTCAGTCCATGAACTGGGACTAAATGCAGGAAAGGTGAGAGAAGATAAATCCAGACAGAAAACAAAAACTGGCAAGTCTTGTGACTAGCATGCAGCAGCCAAATAAAGGGGCCAAAACAATAGCTGGAGAACAATGTCCACTGCCCCAATTCTATTCTTGACATAGAATACCAAGTCCCTGCATTACTACCAGTTCGGTTCTGGAAATTAACACATACAGAGCTCAAAACATCTGGCTCTTGATTGCACCTGCACAGATGCACCGAAGAACACACTGCAACTGTGCAAGAGCACCAATGCAACTGGCAATAACTCTAGTAAACAACGTTTGTTAGCTTAAGGACACAATCCTAACCACGTCTACTCAAAAGTAAGTCCTATTTTGTTCAATGGGGCTTACTCTCAGGAAAGTATGGTTAGGTTTGCAGCCTAATTAAGCTAACGTTTAAACACATCCATGTGTTTGTTTATATACAGGCTCAGAAATGCAGAACTTGTATAAAAGAAAAAGCACACCTGCAACAGACAGTGTATTCTTAATGCTTTGCGTAAAGCTGGGCACATATTAAATTACTAGGCGTCTTTATTCAAAGTCTGTCAAAACTTCCAGACGTTCTACCACTGCTGTATCAAATGGCCAATTCAAATTCCCCAGGCTGAACAATTAGTGTTATTTCAGTTCAACTCCTGAAATGCACCTTTTAAAAAAAAAAAAAATACTGGCCAAAATTTTATATCATATTATGCAAATTGAGCAGATGTATAAATTTGCTTCCTCTGCATATTTCAAGCATCCTTCAAAATGGTTCATTTTTATAGGTTTATCATACAGTGAAGAAAAAAGTGAGGGGAAAAGGAATAGCTCTGTAATGATAGGGGAAAAAAATCACCAGTAATAGAGGTGTTTGTTTCTGGTGAGTTAGTTAGGATTACAGCCCAAATGTTACTGAATATCATGGGCTTACTTCTCAATGAAACACCTCCACTGTTTTCCAACACCTCTAGAGGAAGCAGTTGATCAATGGTGTGCTCTCCCACAGTTTCTAGTATTTTTCATTAGCCATGAATCATCATGTGTCTGCTTGATAAATTAAAATGGGAGAAAACAATGCAGATCACTTGAGCACTTGAGTCATAATCCAACCCAGGCTTGCATATCTACCCAGGCTACAAGAGGTTGTGCTAGCAAACAGAATCCCTGAGGGTTGGGATGGGGAAAGTTAGAACGATGGAAAGCCAATTGAAAAGTGGCCACACTCAGTGAGAGGCACCCTGTGGCAGAAAAGTCCATCCATGACTTAGGTCTGAAACCTTGTCAACCAAGGAACTGAAGACCCACCCACCCTTGGTATGCTTCTGCAGGGAGCAGGAGTGGGAAATTAACAGAGCTTGTGGTGCAGTTCATAGCTGGCCTGATCCCTCCTGAAATGTACAGTGTCTGCCTGCTTCTACTTTTCATTTTTTTTGAAGATGAACTTATTTTTTCACTCCTCAGGTTGATCTTACAAATCTACATCTGCCAACTATGGAGGCAGGTAAAAACACTGGCTGTAGAGAGAAAAGTGCAAGGTGTCTCCTGCCCTAATACCAGCTATGCCTTTCTTCTAAGAACCAAACTCTCTGTGGACAGATTCAAGAGCACATTAAATTCCTGGACCAGTGGAGGGTGCAAGTGAGAAGCCCTTCCTCACAGTTCCACTTGGAATACCCTACATCAAGGGTGCTCAAACTTTCAACTTTAGGGATGCTGGACCTTTAACAAGTGTATAGAAGAGAGAATTGCAGCAGGTGCAACCTGTCATCCCACAGATGACAAGCTACACCTGCTGAAATTCTCTCTTCTATACACTTGTTAAAGGTCCAGCATCCCTAAAGTTGAAAGTTTGAGCACCCTTGCCCTACACAAACATGCTTTTTTCTTCAAAAGTATTAGATCTTTTCTCCCTCCCTGTGTCTATGTAGAAATGTGTGCTCTCTCCAAAAACAAGGCAAATACCAATTTCAGACATTCAGTTACAGAAAAATATTTTAAGGTTTACGGGAAGCATCTGCTAAGAATTCAGAATGCACTTTAACCTGTATGAGCTGGTATCATTTACAAAAGCTATTTCATATGCCTCTTGCTTTTTTGCTCTATCCAATGAACCAACTGCTTACCGTTAATAGTGAACTTGCTGTCAGTATAGATGGCCAGTTTTTTGATATTTTGACTCTTTGCTTGCTCTATTGCTTTGCAGGCTGCCTGAAGAAACAAAGTACATTTAAACAAAGCACACCTCAGGAGAAAGGAACCTGAACAAAAATGATTTTCTGTTTTCGAAATCTAACAGTTCATTGAATCTGGCACAGAAGTATGGATAAACAACACTAGATAATTACTTGACCATTTATTTACCATATTTCTAGTTTCCACTCTGAAACTCTAGTTCAGGGGTGTCAAACATAAGGCCCGCAGGCCAGATGCGGCCTGTGGAAGCTTTTATACGGCCTTTAGGCTCTCACCTGCTGAGCAGTGTTGTGGTATTACTGCTGAAAGGGCAGCCCACATTTGCATATTTTCTTTTCTGGCATTTGCAGCTAATGAGTTCGTTAGTGAGAACAGGTACTTATTTTTGGGTATGACCTGTTTAATGACATCAGTTCCTGCCTAATGATATCACTTCCAGCCCTCAGCAGGCATCATGAATGCTATTCGGCCCTCGGTATGAAACAAGTTTGACACCCCTACTCCAGCTAATGCTTCTACACTGTTTTAAATTAGTTCTTTGGACTCTTTCAAGCTCAAACTACTGGGAAGTTTTTTTGAAATATTCCACATTCCTGTGTGTCACTTATATAACCCTCTCTTGGAATGGTTTTGGCCAGCCAAAGTCTTACAGGCTGACTATATCACTGTTCATGCCCTCCAACTCGGAGCAAAGGTAAGTGCATATTCCCACTAAGAATTATGGTGCTAGTTTCTCCTAACCTAGTTCAGGTTTTCTAACTTACATGTATTTCAGCTCTCTGATTAGTCTGCCGTCCAGGGAGTCTATCACTACTATTTCTAGGGAAAGAACACAAAATACATTCAAATAATTGGAAGCATTTGATTTAAACACTGAACTTTGTTTGCAATATTGTGAATAAAACAAGCCATCCACCACAATAACATAAACACTCACTGATTTGGATACAGGTGGTGCATCATTATCCATGAGGGTTCTGTTCCTGGAACCCCCAGGGATACCAAAAAATGCAGCTAATGCAACCTACAGTTTAAGGCACCTTTAACCCAATGAAACAGAGAGATTACTGTATGCCTCCATGTCTCATCCAACATCCAGGCCCTCATGAGAATAGATTTATAGATAGGTATGATCAATCCAAGTCTGTGGTGTACATTTACTATCACCAGGACTTCAGTGAGAGTTCTGGGTGAGGTAGCAAGTACAAAAGGTGAAGCGCAATACCGATTGTATTATCATTTGTAAGCAAAGAGAAGAAACTTGCCATGAACTGCCCTGCCCAGGTCATGCATAGATCCTTGAAATTCATCAATACACAGGACTTGCCTGGTTCAAGTACCCTAAGAATGGAACCCTAAGAAAGACCCTCCATTTTCAATAATCAAACAGAAAGGAATTTACTGATACAGTTTTGGTTCAGTATCAGCCTCTTTATCTACTGCCCCTATTTCCAGCAATCTCTGGATTTCTTCTTGAGTCTTTGGTTTGCTGATGCTGCTGAGCACGGAGCTCACACAACTTCTTCAAAGGTTACCTTGTAGGGACCAGATTAATCAATTTCTGCCCAGCCCACAGGTGTACACATTTGATCCTTGTTGTGTATGTGCAAAGTTGGGCAGAAATGGCTTAAAGCAGCCAAGCAGACCAGGTTAAGAATCTGCAATCATTCCCTGCATAGGTAGGCTGGCTCTACAGAGGAACCGGAAGGGGCTCCCAGGCAATTCTTCTGCTTCCTAGCAGTCTCAGGATTACTTACATGGCAACAAGAAGGGAGGAGGTTTAACACTATGTTGTTGAACCTTCATTGTACAATACTTACAAAGGATGATTAGGTCCCCAATAGACACCTGTTCCAGCACGTGCTTTATAACGTCCATTACTTGAGCAACAACCATCAGTATAAACCACCACATGTTCTCCTAGAAATGAGAATTTGTCTTTAAAAAGCAGCATATCAGCTCATAAATGTCCCAATTCCGTCTTGTTCATATATGCATTCCCTATATTAAAATTTAATTCTGTTTTGCATATACTTAGTTCTTTCAAAGTTGTGTACAGTTCTTGTAATTTCTCAGCAATATGTAAAATGACCTTCTAGGACAAACTCATTTTATCAATATTTGTCCATAATCAAAATAAAAATGAAGTTTGATTCTAGGGAGAAAATGTAATTCTAAATTCCTTTTTTCCATCAAACCCTCTTTAAGGATGAAGACAAAAAAATCGTTTTCACGATTAAAAAGTATATGCACACAAAGACAATGTAAATGGTGTATTTAAACACTGTTCAGAAATTTGCATCAGTATCAAAGGCACTTACCCATGTATGAGAATTCATTTTCTTTCTGTGAAGATGCAGAAGGCATCTCATTGTATTTTACATGCTTTCGTGCAGATTGGTTTTCTGAGGACTGTTCACATGGTCTTTTATATGAACTGTGATATGACCAAGAAGTATCCTGGTTACTATTATTGCTTTGTCTTTCCTCAGCCACATCACTGATACCTTAGGAAAAACACCAAGGATGTTACAATCGTAGTATGTACAATCAATTGTCTAGAAGAATCTGGAGATCTTTAGATCTGCACAACTAAGGCTGCAACACTTTCCTGAGAGTAAGCCCCACTGAACAAAATAGGACTTCTGAGTAGACCTGGTGAGGATTGTGCCCTAAACCTACTAAGTTATCATTAGGATATGTCTTCCACCACATTAGGTACACATTATGGTCTGCTACTAACTTATGTAGATCTGCATTTGAGCTGTTTGCAACAAGGATTTGGACATTTGCTCTAGCATCCAGGGCTTCCAAATCTACCACCATATTTGATATGAAGATCCATCTCAATAGTAGCACTTCACTTTGCATTACGTTTGTACTATAATGCAGTAAGAAACACATAACTTAAAATAGAAGCTTAGAGAAAAGCAAACGTGCACAGAGCCAAGGAGGAAATAATTATACATAGAAATAACCTAGTGCTCTTTTAGAAGATTTTTCAGATTGCTTTATATACAGAAAAAGCATAGTCATCTTCAAAAGGCACAGCCTTCCATATGTAGCTACAAATTTTCAGTGGATATTTTCAGTGCTTGCCATAAGTTCATGTGTTTCATCTTATAAAAAGCAACCACCCCTCTTTTCTTAATGAAAGAAGCAACCACCCATTAATTATACAAGGACCCTGGCTGTACCACATTAAGAGGGAAACTGTAAAGAGCATTCCATTCTGGAATTATGGCAAGCCTATTTCTGGTTTGGAATTGTTCTGATGGCAAAACATATCCATTACTTTGACAGTAACATATGTTACTAGATAATGTCTTGTAGGGGGTGGCTTTCTGATTACATGGATACTACATGTTTATCAAGCCTCATTTTTGTTATAGGATGTTTACCTGAAGAATTGTAGGATGACACTGTTGCTCTGCTATTTACAAAGTCCCAAGCATCATCCTCGGATTTAAATTTCTTGAAGCTGGCATACTGGTATTTGTCAACCTGTTTTTTACAGTCCTCCCTGTAGAAATATTGTGATAAATGAAAATTGTTATGTAGATTCCAACACCCCATTTGTCATTTGAGGTAACTGGGCCAGATTCCTCCACATCACCTGTCCCAAAACACTTTGCACAGAAATTCCAGGAAAAAAAAACCCTGGAAGTTGATTGGAACCAGCTTCCCAATCTCAACTATCTTAATGAGGAACGGTTGTCCCAGAACACAGGTGAGCCTCTGAGTCATATACAGACAACCGTACCAGACAATTTGGATTGCTTATACCCAGCCACCAGAGTTTGGAAACTTCAAAAAGGCTGTGAGCTCCAAGGCTGCAGCACTATTTATATTTTTTTTAGAAATATATCTTCTACCTGGGAGTAAGGTGGAAGGCTATGCACACTCAGGAGTTAAAGCCCACAATAAATTCACAAGGTAGCTGACCCCTATAAAGAACAGTCAGGAGTCCAACCCCAGAGACAACACATAAGAAGAACCCTGCTAGATCAGGCCAAAGGCCCATCTAGTCCAGCTTCTTGTGGTCCACCAGACCCCTCAGGGAGAACACTAGACAAAAGGAGACCTGCATCCTGGTGCCCTCCCTTCCACCTGGCATTGTGAGGCAGCCTGCTTCTGCAATCAGGAGGCTGCACGTACACATCATGGCCTGTGATGGACTTTTCCTCCAGAAATTTGTCCAATCCCCTTTCAAAGGCATGCCAGCCAGGTGCCATCACCACATCCTGTGGCAAGGAGCTCTGCAGGCTAATTACACAGCCCCACCCCCAACAGCATTGTGAGGTAGCCTGCTTCTGAAATCAGGAGGTTGCACATACAAGCCCATCATGACTTGTAACCTGTGATGGACTTTTCCTCCAGAAATGTATCCAATCCCCTTTTAAAGACATCCAGGCCAGATGTCACCCCCACATCCTGTGGCAGGGAGTTCCAAATGCTAATTGTACGCAATTCCCTGCCGCCGCTCTCCCCCCAGCGGCCTGCGTCAGGGAGTTCCACAGGCTATTCCCTGCCACCACCCCCCGCAGCCTGCGGCAGGGAGTTCCACATACGAAAGGCCTTGGAGCATGCAGATGAGGGGGGAGGCTGCTGCCACCACAGGCCGATACTCACCAGGAGCGAAAGACGCCGACCTGCCTGCCCTTCCGCACCGCGTAGAACATGCTGTTGCCGCCTCTGCCGCCGCTGCAGGGGACAAAACAAGGCGGGCTAAGCAGAGCCAGCACCTGGCGCAGCATGACAGCCGCTAGCCCCGCCCCGGCCTCCGAGACCCGAAGACGGCATCCTGCGCATGCGCGAAGCATCGACCACGGGGGCCTTTGTGAGGGGATCGCGGAGGGACTTTGTAGTGATACTTCCGGTTCCCGCTTGAAGCTGAGGGGATTCAGGCCGAGGTGGCGGCAGCCTCGTCGAGCCCAGCGAGGGGCCGGGGCGGCTCAGGGGCTTGGAGGCGCGACAGCGCTCCTCCTTCCGCATGAGGCTCCTGCCCCGCAAATGGCCGCCTCGGCGTGGAGACCGGAAGTGAGCGTCGTACCTCAGGGATTGAGGGCGTGACCCCTATGCGTGCCGAGAACCCGAAGCAGCCGGTGCGTAGGCGCGACACCCCAGCGTTCGGCTCCTCTGAACTCCCCGCACGGAGAAGCGTCGCAAGGGGTGTCCCGCGCATGCGTAGCGCGCCATCTCAGTGTGGAAGGCGGGAAAAGGGGCGCGCGCCGTTTCAAAGTTGTAGCTAGGGGAAGGCCCCCCACCCCCGTCGCCAGCACAAGCACTGCAGTTCACGCCCCCCACTCCCACAGGAAGCGCGAGAGAGGCACGTCTTAGTCTACTCCAGCGCAAGTCCCGCTGGTTTGAACGGGGCTCACTCCCGGGTGGGGGCTGCCAGTTCACACACTCGCCCAGGAGGAAATCCGGCTGAGCTCAAGGAGGCGCAGGCAGGCACAGGACTGTTCCTGTGGAGGGGGAAGGCTGCGATCACCCGCGAGGGCGTCACAACACACAGTCACAACACCCACACGTGTCACAACACCCACACCCCACAAGAGTGTCACAACACCCACAGTCACAACACACACCCCACAAACAAGTGTCACAAAACAGTCACAACACACACAACACACAAAAGTGTCACAACACACACAAAAGAGTGTCACCACACACACCCCACAAGAGTATTACAACACACACACACAAAGAATATTAAAAGCTATTTCTGCCCAACATTGAATACGCGCAACAGAAATCAAATGTGTACACTTGTGGGCTGGGCAAAAATGGGTTCAAGGGATTGGATTACACAATTTTGAGTTTTCCACTTGCACCTCCATAAGCTCTACAGCTGCATCCATCTCAAACCTGCAATGCAAGAAACCCTCAAGGCAAACCCATTTCTTCCAGCGCACAATATTACTACTGTTCAGAATACTTATGTACCGCTTTTTGACCAAAAAAGTTCACCAAGTGGTTTACAGAGAAATCAAACAACTGCAGGCCAGCAACAGCCAGGAAGTGAAGTTCTCAGTCCTAGATGCAGGTGAACAGAGAGAGGAAGTACCACCAAATTCAGAGCCCAATCCCAGGCAGGTCTACTCAAGAAGTAAACCCATTTGTAGTCAGTGGGGCTCACTCCCAGCCCCAGTGAGCTTTATTACGTTGCTTTCACTCATTTCTGCCCAGCTCACAGGTGTACACATTTGATCTTTGTCGGATGGACAGAAATAGCTAAATATCAGTATTTGCACACCCTCTCTCATTTCCTTCTCAGCCCTCCATGATTCTCAATTCAGCCTGTCTCTAGACACTCACCTCTCTCTTGCAGACCGGAACATGAAACCCTTCACTTCCTTGACAAAAACTCAGTGCCTGCACAGCCCCTGGAACTCTGCTTTTAAGAAAGTGGGAAGAACCACTGAGGGAAGGTAGTGGGGTGGGAGAGGAGCTATAGTGGCTTTAAAAGAAATGGGAAGGCTTTCTGGGTCCTTGAATTGCCCTCTCCACATCAATGGTTCTTTCTCAACCTTCATTAGCAAATGGTGCTTTCCAAGCTTAAGCCATTTCTTCCAAGCAGAGACTGAGGGCCCAATCCTGTCCAATTTTCCAGGGCTGGTGCAGCCATGCCAATAGGATGTGTGCTGCATCTTGAACTTGGGGGGAGGGGCAGTCACACAGGGCTCCTCAGGGTATGGGAACATTTATTCCTTTACTTTGGGGCTGCATTGTGGCTGCATCAGTTATGGAAATTTGGATAGGATTGGGCCCTAAATGTGTACACCTTTGGGCTGGGCAAAAAAAATTAGAAAAGGAAGAAAACAGTTAGCCCTTGAAAACTTTTTAATGAACTATATTCCAAGATTTCAAGTTTTATTGTTACTAATTCTCTCTTGGATCCTAACAGATGTGCAAACTGGAAAGAGCAAGTGGCCTGCTGCTACAGCACCACGTAAGACTTTACATCCCACCAGGCAAGCTGCTTTTGCCTGTCAGCTATTGAGACCAACAAAAATAGGTATTTTAAATGTGCATCATGGCCACCACTACCCCAAAGACCACCTTTGTGCAATTTAGAAAAAGGTACCCCTTCTTACCTGCCAGAAGTGATGTTCTGCCATCATTCCTGCTTCCCGTGTGAATGGCACCCCCTTGGATGTGGCCCCCTTGTGCAGTGCACAACCGTAAGAACAGCCCCAATGGATCAGGCCAAAGGCACATCTAGGCCAACTTCCTGTATCTTTCAGTGGCCCACCAAATGCCCTAGGGAGCACACAAAACAACAAGAGACCTGCATCCTGGTGCCCTCTCTTGCATCTTGCATCTGATATAGCCCATTTCTAAAATCAGGAGGTTGCACATACACATCATGGCTTGTAACCCATGATAGATTTTTCCTCCAGAAATTTGTTCAATTTCTGTAAAATACATCCCATGTCTTGCCCGCTGTTTGAGCCATTATTGATTCTTGTTCTTGAAGCAATTCTATGTTATTGATTCTTGTTCTTGAATGTTCTTGTTTGCTGAGACACTAAAAACCGCACTGGCCAAGTGCAGACACTTCTATCACTCAGCCACTGCTATGGCCCCACTGACAAAGCTCCAAAAGCACACAAGGTGCTCAATACCACCTGGTCTAGGTGATCTGGTCACACAATGGATCAGCACACTGAACATAGTGCAGAGAATGGTGTGAGCAGTGGTGTGTATGCAATAAGTACTTCAAGGATTCTCTGAAATTCCAGCTTCACCCTGGGCATTGGGGCTTTCCTATGCCATATGAGACTGGTATAGGTGCCATTTGATAAGGCCACCTATGCAATGAACACAGGAAGTGTCTCCTGGTGCTGCTCTTGTTCAGATACATTGAGAAAATGCTGGAGGATGTAATTGTAAACATGGGGATCCATATCATCTCTACCAGCTTGCTTTGCCAATTTTGAGACAAGGTACATTTGAAGGCAGTGTGAGGGAATATTGCATACTGGGCATGCACTATAAACAGCTACTAATGTATTATCGATGCAAGTAAGTTTGGCTGCAATCCTATACGCACTTACCTGAGAAAAAGTTGTAATATAGGTTCTTATCAAAGATATAACAATTAGCAATACATTAAATACAAAGAAAATGAATACAAAAACAAGCTGAGAGTAAAAAAAAAACCAGTCAAAACTGGTGTGGTGTGGTATACAGTTTCCATTTTATTTCTTTTCTCATCTACCAATTTTTCCTCATTGTCAGATCTGTCAAATATATTAGCCATTCCTGAATTGAGGACATGTCCTGATCTTTGCATGCCCTGAAAATCAGGAATTTTTCTATTGCAATAGGCTGGGGACCATATACTATGGGTAAATTAGTCTAAGGCCCAAATCCTAACCTACTTTTAAGCACCGGCATAGCTGTGCCAGTAGGACATGTGCTGAATCCTGCAGTTGGGGGGCACTCACGAAGGCTTCCTCAAGGTAAGGCAATATTTGTTTCCTTACCTAAGAGCTGCATTGCCTTTATGTTGGTCCTGGAAAGTGGGTTAGGCTTGCGCTCACCTTTACTAACTAACCTTTAATAAATACTAACCTTTAGTATTTATTACTATTATTATGTGTCATCATAGTTAATATCAAATTTATATACATTGACTTTCAATATGAATAAACCGATATACATATATGTAATTGTATTCAGCAAGGAGCTCTCCAGCATGCTGATGGATAATTTACCTTTCTATTTGCCAGTCACTGAGGTGCCCACAGGCTCTATATACAACTTGAAATTCTATTTGGCTGCCCTCTATATATGGATATATATTGACATTACTTATGATGATAGACTTCATGTTTAAACATCTAAGGGCACAATCCTAACCAACTTTCCAGCACTGACCTAGTCGCAATGCAGCCCCAGGTTAAGGTAACAAACGTGTCATTACCTTGAGGAGGCCCCCTTGACTGCCTCCCCACTGCACGATGCAGTGCACACCTCTTTGGTATAGCTCTGTCAGTGTTGGAAAGTTGGTTAGGATTGCTCTCTAATTTTTGGAATCATACCCATAGTATGGTCCCTTGCCGTTGCAGTAGGAAAATTCCTGGTTTTCCAGGTATGCAAAGATCAGAACACGTCCTCAATTCAGTTGCACCGGCACTGGAAAACTGGCCCTCAGGGCCCAATCCTATACAACTCGCAGCTGCAATACAGCCCTGAGGTAAGGGAACAAATGTTCCCATACATTCAGGAGGTCTCTATGAGTGCCTCCTCACCACAGGATGCAGTGCACACCCCACTGGCACAGTTGCACCAGCACTGGAAAATTGGATAGGATTTGCCCTCAATTCAGTAGTAGAAAAGTTAAAGAACAATTTAACCTTAATAATAAGGTTAAAGGAGTGGAAGCGTTTTTAGTTGGAAGCTATGTACATATATATGGCTTCCTACGCATACGGACACACACATATGCATGCATACACATGCACATATATATACACACTGTACGTATACATACATGTAATACATATGTTTGTGTGTATGCATATACACACACACACATATATATATATATATGCATACACACACAGAGCTTGCAAGCACAGACGCTCCCACCCTCTAGGTTCAGGGCAGATGCTGCCACTTCTTCCTGCTTTTCCCCAGCAGGTTCTTCCAGAGGGCAGTGGAACGTCTGCTCGGCCGACTTCCGCCCGGAGTTCACACCCACTCAGGAGCTTCACCAGGGCGGAAGTGCATGTCACGCGATGGACTTCCTGCCGAAGCTTCAAGACGATTGGCGGGCGGAACCGCGTCCTGTCCTGGGCCCGAATGTGTCGTGTTCTCGCGAGAGTTCTTCCTCTTCCTTGGGCCGGCGCTGAGAGAGGTGGGTGCGCTCGGCCGAGGCCTGCATCGGGCGGATGATTTTTTTAACGTGAACTCCGGTAATACTGCGCTGAGCGGTCGAAAGCGTGTCCGCCTAGAACGAGGGAGTCGAGATACTTTGGATTCGCCGCCCCCCCGTGCCGGATGGCTCCCCGGGACGGGAGAAGGGGCCTTATCCTGGTGGCGGGGGGAGGGGGCCGCTGTGAGGAGGCCTGGGGGCAGCAGGACCAGGGAGTGCTCTGCTCTGAGGGCCTGACGCGTGCCGCCCTCCTGCCTTGTGCCTTTGCACTCTGCGCCCAGTCACGCTTCTCCCCCAGTGTCCATCATAGCGTGTGTGTGTTTGGAGTGGGGGGGTCTTCATTATTAAGCCCTGACCAGGAGCAACAGCTTGTTTAACTTTCAGGAGTCCCTGCACACCACCCCTTCTCTTCCCACTAGCAGTCTCGGCAGTGCAGACAGTGGCTCTTGCTGTAGGGGTAAGCACATGGTGAGCCAAGTTGCCAGCTCTAGTGTGGGTGCTCTCTCTCTGGCACGGTGCAGAGCTGTTGGTGGGGGAGGGCTGTGTAATTAGCCTGTGGAACTCCTTGCCACAGGATGTGGTGATGGCACCTGGCCAGGATGCCTTTGAAAGGGGATTGGACAAACTTTTGGAGGAAAGGTCTGTCGCAGGTTACAAGCCATGACCTGTATGTGCAGCCTCCTGATTTCAGAAGTAGGCTACCTCACGATGCCAGGTGGAAGGGAGGGCACCTTGTCTTGTGTGCTTCCTGAGCCATGTGGTGGGCTACTGTAAGATACAAGAGACTGGACTAAATGGGCCTTTGGCTTGATCCAGCGCAGCTCTTCTTATGGCTGCCTATCACTTTTTTTTTGCATTCTCATTTTGCCCTTGCCTTTTATTTGAATAGTTCCCAGGGTGGGCCTTGGAGGGACCTCTCTGTCTTTGGAAGTGTCACAGTGATTTTCCTCTTCTTCAGATTTCCTATATGGCAGCTCTGCTTTCTAACCTTTTGCAGCCCTTAAAAACTAAGAATAATGTTTCCAAGACTGGGAGTGTCATGTGCTACTTTAGTCTTTTCATAAGGATTCTGTGTTGTATGGCACTGTGCTTGTCACGTCTTAGTTTGCTTATTTGTGTTGGCCTGACCTGGAGTAATAGAAATCCCAGTTATGTGTGTGCTTCACAGTGCTTTTTGTAGTTAACTGACAGTTAATCTAAGTCTTCAAAGTGTTTCACATAGTTGTTTCTGTTATTACAATGTTCTTGTAATGTAGACTGCTGCTGTTAACTTGTTACAAATATGGGGGTTGAGGTTAAGTGATTGCTTTGCTTAAGGTCTCCCAATGAGCTTTTCACTGAGCTGAAACTAGGCTTCCTGCTCTTAGCATGCATTCTTAATACTGCACTCATGCCTACTCATGGCCTATATTAATTTTTGTTTTAACTTTGTTCCAAGGAGTGGAGGGTAAGGATAAAAGGGGCCAGGGAAAAACCATATACATCACAACCCTGTTAGGTAGGTTAGGCTGAGAGATAGTAACTGACCCAGGGGTACTCTAGTGAATTTCATAGCTGAGTGGAGATTGGAACCCTGGTTTCCCAAGACCTATTCTACTCTGCTTTAGTGTTTTCTTAATTTGTTTCTGTTGTGGTAGGAGCAAAACACTATTTTTAACTGTGTTGAAATACTGTGGTTTTTCCTTTGTTGTGCAGAACCATGTTTAGTTCCAGTGCGAAGATTGTGAAGCCCAATGGCGAAAAGCCGGATGAATTTGAGTCTGGCATCTCCCAGGTATGTATCCCTTCCAGTTGTAATTTGGATTGTATAGCTTGGTGGTGAGGTGGGTATTGAAGTTTAAGTTCCAACCTGAAGGAATAACACTGTTGTTTAACATTTGTGCTGTACTATAGATTTGCACTCAGCCACATTGATGCCATTGTAACTATCAAACCACCTGAGAAGACATGTAAAGTTGTGATCTCAAACAAGTGGTTTGGGGTCTACAACCAAAATGTTTCATAAGTTGTGCATGTTTCTTTACTGGTGGACAGTGTTGAATTGAAATATTGATAAGGGAACGTCTTGCAGGTTCTATGTGTGTTTGAGTGAACAATACTGCAGTTTCTCTGGATTCTTTTAGACTTTCCTGCTGAATCTGTAATAGTTCTTTATGGACATGTATCAGTCAACATTACAGAAATAACAAAATAACAGGGATTTGACTCTAATGTTGGCATGACAAAGAGCAAGTATGTTACTTGATTTTTGATTTTGTTTTTTAATGCAAAATATGTTTTGTTTACTTTTTTGCTTCTAGGCTCTCTTGGAGTTGGAGATGAATTCTGACTTAAAAGCTCAGCTGAGGGAATTGAACATCACAGCAGCAAAGGTAATTTAAAGAGTTTCTTGTCAGTGCAGCTTGCAGTTGGGTTCATGGGATGCTTAGTATGTACATTAAGTAGTTATGATGTTTGAAAGGGCCTTAATGTATAATGTTGTATGGTTAAGTGTGTGTTAAATGTTAGATTTTCCCCCGCTGGTATTCTGTTGACTCTTTGACATTAGTTTCTCTTAACTAATGACCATGAATTCCAGCGGTCTCAAGGAAAACCCAACGTGGGCATCCAGTAAGATGGCTCTTGCATGGCTCTGCCCAGGTGGCATATGGGAGCTTAGCTCCATAAGGGGCAATGATGTATAGTCCCATTCCACAACGTTGGAAAGCAAGTTTTTCTCCCTTGGCTGAAAAGGCTGATGTGGGAAGCGTCCTGTATATTCCTACAACTTCTCAGTATGCATAGTTGCTGAGGAGACAAACCATGCAGGACACATATGATCCAGCTGGCTATATTTAAGGTATAAGTGTCCATGCTCGGGAAGAGCTGTTGCATAGCTGTGTTAATTTTTTGCCAGCATGGTATGGATGCCAGAATTGTTTGTGTATGGAGTTTAGTTACAGTTGTTAGCAAAATCTTTAGTAGAAAGTGAACAAAGCATAATCTGCGCCATGTGGTTCCTATAGAAAATTTTGTAGAAGTGGAATTGTTTCCCTGAAAATTTAGAAAATAGTGCTTTAGTCAAGATGGGGAAGGACAATAACTTAATGAAAGAGAACATCTTTGCATGTAAAAGGGCCGAGGATTGCTCCTTTGTATTTCTTAGATGATGAAGTTGCAGGTGTTTGGGAACAACCTCCATCAATGACTGCAGAGAGCAACTACTAATTGGACTAGATACAGAATTCTATGTCGAAAGGTTTGATTTGGTGTAAGGCTACTGTAATTCATTTGTATTCTGTTTGTTGGTGCTAAAGCAGCAAAGCCGCAAGTGCTTACTTTTATTTAAAAGCATAACTGCATTCATTTACAGTTACTTCAGAATTGGTTGTCTGTTTTTGCTTAGGAAATTGAAGTGGGTGGTGGCAGGAAAGCAATCATCATATTTGTTCCAGTTCCTCAGTTGAAATCTTTCCAGAAGATTCAGGTGCGGCTAGTTCGTGAGCTTGAGAAAAAGTTTAGCGGGAAGCATGTGGTCTTCATTGCTCAGGTAGGTGCAACTTCTTATAAATTTCTACAAAACACTGGGTTAATAAAAGGCAAGAGATTTTGTGTTACTGAAGGACAGTTCTTTGGTTATGAATAATAACCAATAAATTTAACCTGCCATAATCAATAAATGTACCTGCCATGGTAATCATGAAGTTAATTCTGGTGACCAGGGTCAGAAAGCAGACTGCAACCATGAGAAGCCATAGCATTTTTGCTATTTGTTTTAAACTGCTGACATTTTCCTCATTAGCACCTCAGTTAGGTTACCTGTCCAGCCTTTGCTGCTGCTGAATCATTAATCCTGCAGCCATTGTGGTTGATGGAGCTTGAGCAGGCAGTGACATTTTAAGACCTAGTTTTGGACCATTTTCATTCCTGCTTTTATGTAGTCCATTATAGTTCCTTCTTCCAGCATGTATTCCGAAGACTGATTGAAGGGAATGGGGGACGAATTCTAAGTTGAGCTGTTGGGGGAAAGAAGGTTTGCATACACAAATCTGGAGTATCCAGTAGGCCCACATTACCTGCGGATTTGATCCCCTGTGCTTCTGTTGCTACCAGAGAATGTTCTGAGGCCGTGCACAGCCTCCTCAGCCCTCAGAATGCCTTCTAAGGCTTTAGAAGGCTACTTCTGGTTTTCAGAGGGAAATTGGAAGATATGTTTTAGGCCCTTATAAGGCCTTCTGAGGCCTGGGAAGTGCAGCTGCTATCACCTCCGGAGGATTAGAGGGCCCTGAGACCCACAGATTTCATCATCCTCAGGTTTTGTTATCCGTGGGGAATCCTGGGACAGAACACCTGTGGACAACGCAGGACCCCCTGTATATCATATTTTATTTAGAGAACAATTGTGTTCACTGTCCTTGTTGAAAACAGGAGTTAGTCTTGCACTGTTGTAGAAATGAAGCCCTGTGCAGGATGAGTGTACAAGTGAGAAGCAAGGAAGCAGGAGTTATTGAGGAGCGGAGGGTTTCTAATTGTGTTTGCTGCTGGATGGGTGCTGGAAAAAGACTGGAGAGGAAATCTTTACTTAATCATGATTGTCAGGCTTGCTGCTGAAAAGGTGGGAGATTATTTAATTTTTAGAAAGATGTACAGCAACCTGGACAAATAGAGAAGCAGCACTAAGCCCTTCTTAATGGAGGGCAGGGTAAGGGGCTGGCTGCACCTGGTTAGTGGAAGGGCAAAGAACCTCTTGCAGTATACCCACAGAAGCATGTCCTTTTTTACTACCATGTCCAATTGTAGTTTCTGGACTTCTAGTTAGGGAGGGTGTTTGGTGTATTTTTGATTGGAGTGAAGAGGTTGTTTTGGGGAGGGGGACTGGATAGATGCTTGCTTAATAAGCCAGACTGATACTTTGGATCCTTAGTCTCAAAAGGTATGCTAAATGGTAGCACAAGACTTTAGTTCCATGTACAGACACACTTGAAGCAAGTCCATACTTCCAGTTAAACATGCATAGTATGGGATTGCATTGGAATTAGGTCCCAAGCAGCAAATCCAGTCTATTGAATTGTCAAGTATCAAGTATTCAATGTGAACAAAATAGGTTGGTGTGCCTCATGCTCTCTTCTTTAACAGAGACGAATTTTGCCAAAGCCAACGAGAAAAAGCCGCACAAAAAACAAGCAAAAGCGCCCCAGGAGGTAATTACCAAACTGTATATATTGTGATGTTGTGAAATAAGGACGTTATTTGTGTTAAAATTACATTTTGATAGCTTATTCTTATGTTCTGTTAGCGTGGATATATAGTTGATGCTCAAAGATGCAAGGAGACGCTTGATGGCAACAATTTAATGGGGATACGAGACTCTCTTTACTTGCAAGGCCATAATCCTGGGAAGGGTCATGATTCAATGATAGAGTACATGCTGTGCCTGTAGAACTGTCCCTGGTTCTCTTTCAAGCATCTCTAGTTAAATAGACTTGATGAATTAGGGAAGAACTGGGAATAACTCTCTGAGTGAGATCTTAAAGAATCACTGCCATTCAAATAATAGCAAATTCAATGGGTCCATGATTTGCCTTGGTTTAAGGCAGCTTTGTATGTTGAAACTGCAGACACAACTTTATTTCCTCAAACTGCAAACACAGCTTTATTTCCTCACATCTTTGAGATCAGTCTTGAACATGTGGTTGAACTCCTCTAGTCTGTCAGGTGCTGTGATGATTTCATAAAGCACCTCAAATTACTTGCTGGTGTTTCATATCTTCATGTTTTTGTCTTATGACTACTAAGGTCCTTTAGTAGTTTTTTCTCATAATGCCGATTGTCCAAGTCTACTAGAGTCAGGTGGAGGGGCAGCAACAGAAAATGTAATTTATAAAATCCTACTGGCTGCCTTTGGAAACGCTTCTTTTGGCTTTTATATAGTACCTCTCTGTTTCAATTTGACCCCAAAATGGGTACTAGATACCCAAAGTGCCAAGTTTACAGCTCTTGTTAGGAATCCTGGCTAGAGAGGACACTATTACTATCATTCTTCCAGGATACATCCCACCTATGCTTGGCAACAGTATGAGCCTGCTCTTTTTCTATAGTAGTTGCAATAATGAGGAAGTTTACTTGAGCAGTTGTGAAGCAAAGTGATTCCATGTATTGCTTACTTGCGACAGCAAGAGAACGCTCCAGGGCTCTGGTACTTGAGCCTACCTTGTAAGTTTCCTAGTAGATGGGGGCATAATTTTTTTCCATTGTCCAAACAAGACTGGTGATTGTTGTATGTTGAGAAGCAATTAGTAAGTAGAGTTGCTGGCCCTTTTTTCAGCTGTAGTGTGATGGTTTGAATGTTATACTTTAATTTTCTTGCCTTTTGAACTGTAATGGGACATCTTAGTAATTGTAGAAAGTGAAGTAGTAATTGTACTTATAGAAAGTGAAGTAGGTTAAAGGATGAAAGGGAGCAATAATTATTCAGTCAAGGATACTGCCCAACTTGGTACTGCATGAGACAGAATCCCACACATAGTTTGAATTTCAGGTGGGGAAGCCTGGAAATTACCAACTGAGTATTCTGTAGCCTGATCTATAGTCCAGTGAAGCCTAAGAGCTGATTCCATTGGCTTCACTGGGAGTGAAAAAGAACATGGGTTTAACTATTGCTTAAAAAAACTGTGTAAACAGTGCTGAACCATAGCACATTACATCTTGCTGTAGTAGTCCTGAACATCCCAAAAGAATGACCCAAAAAGTGAAGAGCTTTGCTAAAGACGTACCCTGACTTGACTGTGTTTAAATACATACAGATCACATGAGATCCGATTACTGTGTAGCACCCAAGCATTCCCTAAGGAGAAACTATTCATCTGTGACTGGGGGAGTGACGTAATATAATTATGGAAAGAAAGAGCTTAACTCAAAATGCGTTCCACGCAAGCCTTTTTGCATCTAGCAGCCTAAAAAAGTTGAAAAAATTTGCAATAGTACAACAATTTCAATTATGCGTAATATTTCTGTTCAGCCGTACACTCACTGCAGTGCACGATGCCATTCTTGAAGACCTGGTTTTTCCAAGTGAAATTGTGGGCAAGAGAATCCGCGTAAAACTGGATGGCAGCCGGCTCATAAAGGTTCACTTAGACAAAGCGCAACAGAACAATGTTGAACACAAGGTAAGAAATGGATTTGTTTAAGCTGGCATTCAGAAAACCTCTAGAGCAGTGGTTCTCAGAGTGGTGGGTTGGGACCCACCAGTTGGTGTAATGCTTCCCCCATCCTTTAAGGGGCGGGGAAAGGGGGGGAGGCAGTGACACGATCTCCAGGATCACGTCACTAAGGGGGGCAAGGGGTGTGCTTTTACTTTCAGAAGCCAGGGCTGCCACAGGCTACAGGAGGTACGGGGAGACCTGTGCAGCCCTAGACAGCGCTCCCTGAAGCTTGGAACTTTCACTAAAAGTGGGCGCAGAGCATTTCCGTTTTGCAGGAGGTGCTTTGTGCCCACTTTTAGCGAATGTTCCAAGCCTCAGGGAGTGCTATGCAGGGCTCCCTGCACCTCCTGTAGCCTGCTGCAGGCCTGCCTTCTGAAAGTAAGTGCAAAGCACCCCGCTCACCCCCCTTAGCCCTAGCCCCTCCTCTGCAGGAACTTACTGAGGAAGTAAGGCTCCCTCAAAGTTTGAGAACCACTGCTCTAGAGAAATGAGATGTGTACAACAAGACCTCCCAACATTTTGCTTGACTGAATAGTCTGAACTGAAAATCATCATGGTACATGATTGAATGGCAGGCATTTAGTGCATTCTGCCTTCTGTAAATGACCTATTTTAGAGCTGTTTGATAGTCAGCCCTTTAGAGCACTTCCAGTATTCAGCTTTCTTAGGTAAAAGCAACAATTTTCAGATAGCAAGGCATTTTCCAAAAATGGTGCATTGCTTCTGGGGGCAGTAGCAGTTTATTTTCCCATTATCTCCTGCTTTTCCTATGGCAAGCAGGCATCCCATTGTACTTTACCTAGTTAAGCACAAATTTGGATCGTTTCAGTTGCTTAGTACAGAACAGTGGTCTTCAACCTTTTTTGTGCCAGAACCCCAATAAAGTATGAGACTGAGGACCCGCCACTGATCCTGCCCCTTTCCTGGGACCCTATCAGCCTCACCCTTGTCCACTCCATTTCCCCTATCTCTTGTGTCTTAACAACAAGCCTGTGAGGTAACAGCCTGAGCAGGGGTGGCCTTAGGAGCTGTAGGGTAAGACAACAAGAAGAGACTGTGCAGGATTAAGTACTCAAGTTTTGAAAAGGCAGTGTCTTTATCAGATTGGATCGAGATTCTTTCTTGCATAGGCTTTGAAAAGTTGCCATGGCCTCCTCCATATGAGGCTTTGCGACCCCACTGGGGTCCACAGGGTAAATAACACTGGTAGAGAATACCACTGACCGTTTCCAGTCAACAACAAGCACATATTGAAAGTGGAAGGAGGAGAAATCTCCCCGTTTGCTCTCTTTTCAGATATCCTAGTGATGAGACCAAATAATGTGTGTTTGGGAGCATTTCACGTAGCATAAATGGAACCATTTAACATGGACGCTGGTGTTCACATGTACTAACCAGTGTTACTGCTTTCCATCTTTGGCATTGCTTGGGATTAACCCATAACTTTGTGCTAGTGTTTTTATGGCAGCTTGTCATTTAAGTGCACCAATGTGCAGTCCTATTCCATATTGTTGTTGAGGGAGTTTGTCTTCTGCTCTCAAAGCTTTGAAGGTTGGTGCCCTGTATATTTCTCTAGATTCTAAGAATTGGCAAATAATTTTGAAAGCGTAAAACCATGTAGGACACCATTTTAAATGTTGCTGTTAATTTGTTTTATATTGTGTAGAATGTGTCCTTAAATTGATGGCTATGAAACTGACTTTTTTTAACTTCTCTTTGCAGGTAGAAACATTTTCTGGTGTCTACAAGAAGCTCACAGGCAAAGATGTTGTGTTTGAGTTTCCAGAATTCCAGTTGTAAAGCGCAAAAAATGACTGAATAAACAGTTTATTGTTCATATCTCTTAAAAGTAATGTCTTTATTAAAACAGTGTAATTGAACCTCAGGGTGTTAACTGTAAGGTTTGGCTGTTAAAAGTAAAAATGATAAATATACAATTACCTAAGGTAGTTGTAAGAGAAACCTTATTAGAATTTCAGTTACCTCCTGTATAGTGCCACAGTCCTTTGACTGTTTATATAAAATTTTGAGTAACGTTGGGTTGAAAGAAATCTGACCTTGTAGCAGATTTGTCTTCTTGACATGACAGGAAAGAAACTTTGATTTTTTACTTAATTGAAAATCTGTCTTAAATTTGAAAGAGATGTAACCAAGAGTTTGTTATCTCAACATATAAAAACAGGATTAAAAACTGAAAATTTATAGAATATCATGGCAAGCTTTAATCCTTAAAATTTAGTTCCTATGCTTCTTTATTGGAAGAAGCAGAAAAATTTTAGAACTAATATGGTGAACTGCAAGTTGGGTGCGGCTTGCATCTGTACAAACTAGTATGTTGAGTAAATCTTGATAACGGACAAAGAAATGTGAGCATGGCAAAAGAAGCCAGGATTGATTATCATCTGTGAAGCCAATATTATTATGTTTAACAAATCATCATTAAAATATGGCTACATGTTACATTTCAACCAGCCCAGTGTCTACAGTCATCAAGAGACTATTTCTGAAATATTTGACCTATTTCTGAAATAAGTGCCAGTCATTATCTATTTGATACTGATTCTGGTTGTTTGGTTAGTTGACTTTCAGTATTGGTGTTGTCTGTTCAATGATGTACCAGAATGGAATGTTCTGTCATGCTATCAGAAACTGTAGCTCTACCACTTGGGTGGCTTGGAGTAAATAAGGAAAGGGGGATCATGTTACCTCTTTTATAGTTCTCAGGTAACAAGTGCTTTACAACCAGCTTGGTTTTGAAGTGCTCTGTTTGGTTAGGCTGAAAGGCATATTTGCCAAGGCTTTCTAGTGAATTTCAGAAATAAAATGCTGGTTTGATTCTGTCTTCCTATATTCCATTCATTGCACCATGTTGATATTGATGAAAGTAGACTGTTGTTCTGGAGGAATAATTTACGACACTTATACTCTGCCATTTCCACCCACAATGGGGCTAACAATAAAATCATAAATAGCTATATAAATATCATAGAAAAATAAACTAATACCAGAATCGTAAATCACCAAGAGTGAAAAAAAACCACAATATAAAAGCAGTATCGGTGCATCGCATCACAGGTGGCAGAATAAAATTTATCTGTAAAATCATAGAAATTGTGTTTGGCAACAGTGTAAAATCAACATTAAAACATAATTACACCCTTAATAAAAAATTTCCTACTACCCAACCTTTGCACAATGAAAATGCTACCCAAAATAAATGTGTTTTGAGGTACCGTCGAAAGACATCCAAGGAGGACTGTGCTCTCAAGTTACTAGGGAGGGGATTCCACAATTGGGGTGCTGCCAGAAAGAAGGTCCTATTATTATTATTATTATTATTATTATTATTATTATTATTATTATTATTATTATTATTATTATTATTATTATTATACGAAGCAGTTTACTGAGCAAATCAAACTAATGGCTCCCTGTCCCAAAAGGGCTCACAATCTAAAAGGATGAAAAAGAACACCAGCAGACAGCCACTAGAAAAGACAGTGCTGGGGTGAGGAGGGCCGGTTACTCTCCCCCCCCCACTAAATAAAAGAAGAGCACCCACTTAAAAAGTGCTTCTTACCCAGTTAGCAGGGGTTACCCTACCTTGTAGCTGCCCATCTAGCCTCCCTCAAGGGTGGCATACACAAAAGGTCCTCCTCAGATGATTTTGAGAGATGACCTGGATTGTATGGAAGGATTCAGTTCCTCAAATATCCTGGTTCTAAGCTATAGAAGACTTTAAAGGCTAAAACAAGCACCCTGAATTGTGCCCAGAAGCAAACCTGTACTCGGTGTAGTTGAAAGAGGAGCTGTCTGATAGAGCTGAGTTGCTGAGGCCCTACAACTGCACAGGCCTCCACATTCTGTACTAACTGCAGCTTTCAGACCGTCCTCAAAAGCAGTCCCACCTAGAGCACTTAACAGTAATCAAGATGCAGTGTCACCAGGCCAGGAACAAGCAATTGGGTTCAAACAAGTCAGGTACAGCTGCAGCACTTCTGTATTGCACTTCTACAACTTGAAATGGGAAATTGTTCTGTACCTGAAGCACAATAAAAATAATGCCAACTGTTGAACTGATTCTCTAAAGAGATCACAAGAGTATTTAGAGACCTGTGCTTAATATGTAGATTATTACATTACAAATTATTTCTTGATAAACTTTTTTTAGAATATGAACTTGTGTGTGTTATCCAATAAATACATCAAACAGTAGCACATGAACCTTCATATGGTGAGATGTGCATATTCTTGAAGCTAGTTAGGGACAAGATCCACCTGCCTGCTACTTTATTTTTTTATTTATATAAAAATGTTTTTGTTATGGCCAGGATGTAATGAGTTATTCTATGCACACTCAAAGACTTGGGCATAGCTAGTGGAATTTTTGTCTTATTTTTAAACATCAAGCCTTTTCTGTAATAACACGAAATGCTTTTGAAAACTCCAGTTCAAAGCAGATTGCTGTGTAGCATGGGGTGGTGGTGCTGATTACTGTTTAAATAACAGAAGTGCAAACATCCCTTTGGTGCACTGAACTATTTTTGCTGTTCTTTGGTCTGCAGTCCTGGCCTGCTTGTTATAGGGGATGTTAGTACCTACCAATGTCTTTTTGAATTCATAATTGCAGCTGACTTCTATAGTCAATTGACTTCTATTTCAAACAACCAACTCAGTGGTTGTTTCCATTCGCTGGTGTTATGTGTGACTGGGGGAAATATACTTTGAATATGCACAACATTCAGGGTGTGTGTGTCAGCTTTCACATGTGGAGATTCACTATAATGTATGCACACAGATGCAAGTCCTGCACCCAGAATTATTAAGTTAATATTCTGTCATCTAGCAGTAAAACAACCTTTTTTTTGTATATAAGATATTACAGTGACTAACAATAGCCTTCCACATGATCTTCATTAAGTGTTGTAATTGTTTTAGTCTCTGAATTTGGGGGTTACCAAGCAGCTACCATAGTTCTAGGCAAAACTGGCCCACTTACAAAATGACTTTTAATTGGGACTCTCATCTTTCAAGAAAGGTTCTTAGAATGCAAAAGGGCACTGAACTTGAACTTTGGTCACCACAATAGTAGAATTATTTGCCCTTGATTTTCCTCCAGATTGGGTGATTAAAAAACTTTTTATATCTTGGATATCTGAATTGGAAAAGAAAAGACGCATGCAAGATGAACTTGTCATCTTTCCCAGACCTGCTGCCAAAAGAAACTGTGCAGTTCCAGCTGGCTGATGTGTTTTTAGACCTCTTCAGTGGGAATTGTCAAGAGACCTTTTTCAGTTATTTAAAAAAAACAAAAACTGTTTTTAGTACTTTAAAAGAAACTCTCATGGGGAGACTGAGTCTGTAAAGATTATTTTGTGATACCTTGCTTATAAATTTGGAGTAAAGGCTTGTCTCTACTCAGATATTAGTGTTACTTGCCTGGAATATTACCTAAAATTGGGCATGAAGAATTTGTGTTGGCATTGTGTGAAATTGATTATTTACCCAAGTTTTAATGAGTTGACTGGGAACACTACTGTTTTGCTGAGCCCTGGAGTCCATTATGATGTTGTCCCTTGACCCGACCTTTAAAATCTGTAGGCACAAAACCAAGAATCTGCAGAATGCAATTGGGTTCTTGGCACCTGCAGTTTTCTGCATCTCAGAAACCTTCAAAGAGGATGCTGTTCTTGTGGCTTTTGTTTTACTGCATTCACTGGTCCTAGAAAATGCAAACAATATGTTCTGTACGTCAATAGCTGAAACGCAGTCTGGTATATCTCCCCAAATTTGCCTCTTGTTTGACTGGCTGATTCTAAGGATTGGGGTATGAGCAACTTCCCGCTGCCCCCATTTCTCTTCTGTAGGCTTGCTGGCTATTACTGACAACTTTCAGGAAGGACTCTTACTCTTATGCTTGTGAATTCAGTTTGCTGGTGACCTGTCATGGCGATTTCAGCACTATTTTCAAGAAACTTGCAGAAAATGTTGAAAGAAGATGTGGTCTGTAACTAAATCTCTCTAAGTAACTTTTTGTATTCTTGCTACCTGGCAAAATTGCTTCTCTCCTGGTTTAAAGCAGATTAATGTGTCTGTTTTCTCAGACACCCAACATATTTTTCTCTTTATCTTGGGAAAATAGATTTTTTAAAATCTAATCGTTCATTTAGAAAATCAATCTGTTCATTATTTTTCCGAAAGAGTTTGTACCAGTTCAAATTATTTGTGTGAGACTCCTTTTGGATAGACAGAAGATGTGCTGGTGTTGTAATATGATCATCAGTGGCTGAGTCACAAGCTTTTGCTATGTACATTCTGAATATCAAAAAGATTCCTTATCAGTTTGCAGTTTTCCATTCAGTCCTGGTTGGAACAATGTGTCCTCTGACAAGCTAAGTCTTTGTGAACTGCTTTGGGAACGATATTCTCATTTATTTTGCTATGTAAACCACTTAGATAACCTTTGATAAAAAGTGGTATGTATACACTCATGCTATTTTTAATAGTAATACATGAATGGAGAGGAAACTGGATATTTGCTTCTTGCCTTGCAGTTTGCGGTTCATGTGTATGTGAAACTTAAGCTAAGTGCCAAAAAATGTAGATCACCCAGATGCAAATCATTAACAATTTTTGCACCACTTCTGAGAGCATTGTCTTTGGCCAAGCATCCTGTGGTGAAGAGTTATATGATTTAAAAATAAAAAAAACAGTAGCAAGGAAAGTAGCTTTTTCATCATCTAGCATGCTTTCTGAATAGCTTTTATAAAGGCGATTTTATTATTCAAAAGATTTGTACCCCATCTTTGCTATGCTAAAGCAGATGCCAAAAGTGGTTTACAATTTAATCTAAAACTATACATTATAAAAACAATAAATAAAATCACAAAAAATAAAAACCAGTTGGAGGGGGGCAAAAACTATTTACACTCACAAAACTGCTACAGAGGCACAGAAAGCAGACAACCCATCACCAAATACCAAACAAAGCAAAAATGTTTTAAGCCCTCGCCAAAACACCATAAGGGAGGGGGTAGATCTGAATTCCCCCAGTAGGGAGTTCCGTAATTGTGGTGTGACTACCAAGAAGGCTCGCCCCTTTACAGTGCCTTTAAAATGGTAATACGTAGTTCCAGCTGTAATGATCTGGTGAAGCATCTTGGTGCAACTTAGATGACCTGATTCAAAGGTGTCCTAGAGGAAAGGAAAAGCAAGAGATGTCTCCAAGCAGCCAAAACAAATGCTAATATCAGTTATTTCACTTGCCTAGGATTTATTTTTATTTCCGTCTCTCAGCTCTCCTTGGAAGAAAGCAGCCTAGACACCTCAAATGATAGCATGTCCAAGCTGCCTTTTCCTGGCTGCTTGCACAAGTGTTGTGGTGTGGGCACTGATAGTCTAGGCGGGGGGGGGGGAAGAATATACTCAGTGCACCCATATAGCAGTAGATCATTCCTGTCTACCATGGTGAGGGACTTGACTGTAATAGCAGGAGTAGCTGGTGGGCTGGGGAAGAGGACTCTCAAGGAGATCAATATCCTCCTCCCCAAACTCTGTACTACCACCTCCATTTGGGAAGCCATGAGTCACAGCAGTTGGATGTCAGCAAAAATAAGGAAATCCGTGTTGATCACAAAGACTGTAAACATCTGGCTTTTTCTTCAAGCCCTGGCAGTCTGTGGTTGGGGCTCATTCCCTGCAAACCTGTGAGGTAGCAGAACACTGGCTATAGAGGACTCTATACATCACTGTCACCTTCTCCTACAGCCATTGCCTCAGAGTTGCAAGGCTTGGGGCTTGGGAGATGTTTATCATTTGTTCAGAGCAGGAGCAAGATCCCTCAGTGGAGTGGTAAATCGGAACCTCTTGGTAAAGACTTTGTCTATGGTTAACACAGACCTGGCCTGGTTTAGGCTGTGTGTTAAGCTCTGCCATTATGAACTCTATCCTACATATCTCCATATTCAGACCAGGAAGCTCAGATCATGCCTTTTCTTTGCTCAACAGGAAGGTGGGTTGTGAAACAAACTACCTGGCACCTCCACTGTTTCATACAATAGCTAGGATGACATCAGGAACACTCCAATGGAATCTGATCACACCTCTGCATTGGCTGTGTCCACCCATCTGACTAGGTGGGTTGGGGATGATCCCATGGTCGGGATGGATCAGGATTTATTTTTTTTTTGCCTCTGGACAGTAATGTAGAAACCTGGTATCCCATAAATGGGAAGCTTGGTTTGAGAGGTTGCACGTTCTGTCCAGCAAGAGGTGAACATGAGCGTTCAGACTGTCACGGCATGGGGCTGCTTAACTTGGAACGGATTTTTCTTTCTTTTCCTGCACCTCTAACTTCAAACTGGTACATTTGCTTTTTTGTTTGATATCTGTTTCTTTTTACCTTTTAATACGTTTCCTACTTTTTAAGGTTTTACCTTATAAGAAATGTTTCATGTTTTATTACAGGAGGTCTGAGCTATTTTCTCCTGCTTTCCCACAAATGTTTGGCTATACATATAAGGTCATCTTGGAGATCTTCTATGCAAAGGAGTTGAGGCAAGTTTGGGCAAAGAACAGCCCCTTTTGCTCCACCAGCAACTGGCTTCAGCACTGGAGAAAGCCTAGGTTAAAAGGATGACCCAGGCTGGACGAAAAGACAGAACCTTAACCCCTTGCCTGGTGGCAGTGAATCTACCCTCCCGCCCATGGCATCAAAAAGTAAGAGTGCATGGAAACATGACACCAAAGTGTGTGTTAGACTCTCCTTTGCCACAAGGGGGGGGGAGAATATTCTGAAGAACATTTGCTTCCTTCTGTCATTTCTGTCTTTCAAGGGGGCAGATTCAGATACTACATGACATCACTGTTGTATATAGTTGGCAGTAATTGGTATTCCACATCTGTCAGGTCAATATTTATTGGTTATAAATCAGATTTTATTGTGATGACTTAAAAAGCAGCATACAAATATAAAGTAAATAAACTGCTACAGTCCTCTATGAAGACCACGAATACTTTGTCTGAGAGTCCTTCTACAGGCACATTATACAGATCATGATAGAATTCTGGATTATATCACTTCAGATTGCAAGTGGGGTGTGTGCACACGCTATAATTTTGAAAGCAAACCCTAGCACTACTGGGAGGCAGGGGCTGATAAGTGGATTTGTAGATGCCCACCAAAGATAATGTTACCAGCCAAGCTGAAACGATAGAGACAGTTAAAGAAAAAACAACTTACAGATCTGTAGTGGTAGGATCCAAAATTAGATCTCTGCTATTTACTATGCATCTCTGTTATGTGTTCAGAATTTGTTGAGAACTGTGGGCACAACATATTTTTTAACACCCAAGTGGAAAAAATTACAGTGAGGCAGCAGAACCTTTGCTCTAGTGGGATCCTGTTTACATTACTGCAATAGACCAGACCTCAACGGTTAACGGAGGGCTTTTCTCTTCATGGGAAGGAGAGTCATGAACAGCGAGACATGCTGCATTCCCCAAAAAGTGCACTGCCAAAAGAAGCAGCTTACATCATGGTCCCTGTAGCGTTCCCACACATTTTGCTTCTAATTACTGTCCTGCTGGACAGCTGAGCTGTTTCAAACAGGAAGCTGTTTACAGATAACGCTTGCAAACTGTAGTGTCTGATTTGCTGGATGTTGGAGAGCTGGAGACAAGTACGTTTCAAATTAAAAACTATTGGCCTTCTGTAAATAGTAGCAATGAGGCTCATCTGTGCAGCGTCCCTCAAGGCAGAGGCTGTGCTACGGTGCCTGTTTTCTCAGCAGTCTTAAGGTAGGTGATGCTTCAGGAGCCTGAGAGAAGCAGACCAGTGGTGGGGCCACACACGCATGCATGAGTGTGAGACCGTGTCTGGAAAACAGTGGAAAGAGAGTGTCTTAGAATGGGACTGCAAATCATTCTGCTGCCTGAAGTCTTTGAAGCTTAGATCATCTATGCGCAAGTAACACACGCTTTGTGGTTTCAAAAATTCCCCCAGTACAGAAGAGTGACTGAATACAAGTGTAAAAATATGTAAGCAATTGAAATGACTTGAATCATTTTCTTCCAGTGTATTACTTTGCTATACTTTCTAGCTTTACGTTTGCATTTGATAGTTTTCTTTAAAAAAAAAAATATTGGTTTTTCATTCATACACATTGCAACATAAAAACGGTTTAAGAGAGCAAGCTTGTCACTATGTGCTTGGCAGCTGATGTAGTAACTCGAATACTTTACTGTAGACTGTAGAGAATGGGAGAAAAAATGTGCCATTTTTCTTCAGAGCAAACTAGCCAGTCTAGATTAAGAACACAAACGCTACTAAGCATAGCAGCAACAAACAAGAATTGTTTTCTAGAATTGTAAAGGTGGTGAATCTGTGTCCCATATTACTTATCCATAAAACTGTTGTTTGGAATGGGGATAGAAAGGACTATGGAATATTCTAGGCTTAAAGACTGTCATGCCACTTAGAAGATCTGCCACATCAAAAGGTGTTCTTATATGGTATCAACCAGGTTTTACTTGTTTAGTATGTTTACCCTCTCTTTCTCCTCCTAGGGGGGTACTCATGGCAGCCTACAGTGTATAAAACAATTAAAACTTATCAAAATGAAACAGTTCAAAAAAAGAAAATATTGTGGCAGAGAACCAAACAACATGGAAAGCAAAAATTAAAGTAAATCTCAAATGCAATAAAAAATGAATTGGTTTTCTACTGCTGCTGGAATACAGGTAGTGAGGGAGCCAATCTGATCTCAAGTGGCAGTGAGTTCCACAAGCATGGTGCCACCACAGAGAATGCCTTTTCCCCATGCCTTCACCAACTGTTCCTCTGATGGTTATGGCAATATCCATAAGAATATTGTCGGAAAAGGAAGTGATATGTATGAATACAATAAGCTGTGTTAATATTAGGAGCTGGGTATGAGGGAATGGAGAAGAGGAGAAAACCTAAGCATGCCTGTGTGGGGGGGGGGGTTTGCTGCTCTCTTGCCATTCTTCCATTGATCTCCTTTGAGAAATTATAGTCTTGGGCTTGGGAACCTTTCCTCTAAGTGGTTACTCATTGGGATTACTCAGGACCAAACTACACATTATGTAAAAAATGTTCAAAAATATTTTATTTGAATAGCTTTATACCCCATCCTTCCACTATTTAGCTTTTCAAGGTGGCTTACAAATATGACTGAATACAGTTGTTCATGTAATTGGCAGCAAATAGCAGCTTGGGAGAGGAATCTTTCAGTGGAAAACTGGCGCGGGGGAAAAGGATTGACTTCACTGTGCCAATGCCACAATCCCACTCTGGATCAGGGCTCTCTGCAGCTGCTTTTTGTTAAGAAAGAGACGTGGCCGGATTTTTAAAAACGTGTTGAATGTAACATGTAGTGTGGCTCACAGAGCAAAGGGGGAAGCACTCTATATTTTTCCAGGGCTCTTCTTGCTATTACTGCTGCACTGATCTTGTAGAATGGAGTCCCACTGTTGAAAGACATTCTGGAACTTGACTCTGCAAAAGCCTGATGCAGACTGAGCTCTGCCTCAAAAGAGGGACTATTCCTCTAAAAAGAAGGAAAGGGAGGTGGGAGTCTAAGGGAAAACAGAAGCACAGTAGTTGGTGAGAAAATAAAGAATAGTGAAGTGGAGGAGAGGGTGGCAAGCAGAAGAACTGGGGAAAAAGAAGCATGCCAGAAATAGAAAGGGATGGAAATTCCCAGAGAATTGAGTAGAAGAGGAAGGGAACCAAGTGTGAGATGAAGGAAGGGTAAATAATAAAGGGAAAAGAGAAGGCGTGGGGGAAAAACACAGAGAGAAGGCTGAATTTTGAAGACCTCATCTTTGCCAGTGTGGGGTATTGCCTGGCTAGTTTCTCTTAGAAAGCAAACAATGGCTAGAATTTTCCTTGTTCTCATGATTTCACCAAAAATAAATAATAAATAAAATAGAGTTTTTAAGTGTGTAGAGACATAAATAATACATAAGAGGGAATTTTCTATATCTAAAATAAAAATATTTTTGGATGGGAGAATGTGGGGAGGGCTGTCACTTTAAGACTTAAAGCAGAAACCACAGCAAATTACAGAGTGGTCCTAATCCTTTCTTATGTGAATGGAAGAATTTCCATTCATAGGTCAGGATCCCCCATGATAACCTGGAGTCCTCCATGGGGTTGCATAGGGCTATTGGGCTGAGGATAGGGCAGGGCAATTTGCTTCTATGAATCCTATTAGGATACAGCCTATTAGCCCCTTCAGATAGGGATTGCTGGAGATTCCCCCATGCCACCCCACCCCCAAACATGATGTTGGAAATTCCTGGAGGCCCTGTTGAAATCTCCACAATTGCTTTCAGTTGTCACCTAGAGACTGATGTTGATTCTTGAGGCTCAGGCCAATCTTGGAGTGTCGGCAACTGTATGTTCAAGGCAGAGCCGATCCCACCAGTCGCCTTCTTGTACAGAGCCATTTCTAAACATTTGGCAGCCTGGGGTGCCTTTTTGAAATGTCTTCCCAGTCATATGGGAGGTGCTTATTTATGAGCAACTCCTGCAGAGCTGGAAGAACATTTGAATCGCATGGGGATGGACCAATCATATGATTCCTTAGGAAAAAGCCATGTGATCAGGCCCTTTCTGTGCATTCATGTAACTTAAACATCCTTCTGGCTGTGCAGGGGCTGTATGCAAATAAGTGGTTTCCACATACCTTGGAGCATGTTGGAAGGGCCAGGACAACCCAAGACCTCTCTGGTACATGAGGCCACTGTTGACTGTTCTTTTCCTCCCTCAGATCCCACACAAATACAGCAAAAGATTAAGCAACAGCTACTTTCACTGAGTCTCTCCTAAGCACCACAGTAAAGGTGGAGCTATGACTGTCCTTTAAAGCAGAGAATGAAAGGGCAAGTTGTAGCAAAGGGAGCCAGTCTTGGGCGCCATCTCACCTCCTCTGAGGTTTCAAAATTCACGGATAAGAACCATGTGGGTTTTGCAGTGTTCAAAAACTGAATTTAGTATTAAGTAGGGAACCAGTGGGAAAGAAGTACTTTGATATTATGAGGCAAAAAATCACAGAAGCATCATGTGAGGAAATCCCTGTCTAAAGGAAACCCTCATGACTTGTGTATCCAAATATACAATTTGGGAAATGCTCATTTCTGGGCTTCTGCAGGTTTGGGCTGGGCCTGAGTTTTGTCTGCCAGAATAGAAGTGCATAGTTCTAGGACACCTGAGAAGAACTAGGATGGCATCCAACACTCATACACCAGACCTTGTCATGTTCACATAAACTTCAGTTTCTTAGTACCCAATCCCATCCAACTTTCCAGCATCGATCCAGCCTTGAGATAAGGGAACAAACATCCCCTTACTTTTAGGAGGCCCCCTTGACTGCCCCCCCTTCAGGATGTAGCCAATGCCCCATTTGCACAGCTGCATTGTCACTGGCAAGTTGGATAAGTTGCCTTTTTTAAATCAGAAAGATCTTGGCAGTTTCCTTTCCCCTTCTTCACAATGAAAATACTGAAAAATCTATTTTGTTCACTTTTTCATGATCCATTTGTATTTGTGATCTCATTCTAAGTGCTTTTACCTTAACTGAACTATCTTGGAATGTTTGAAAATGTGAGTTGGGTCTCCCTAAGGAGGTACAGATCGTTGCCAGGGGATGCATGAGATGAATTCTGCCAAAAAGTTTGTATTGATTGGGCTGGGAGACTGGCTGCCAGCCCATTTCCTCCCAATCAGTGCAGTTGCTGTGTGCCTCTTCTCTTGTGTTGATGGTTTGTGGTGGTGAGAATCTTTCTCTTGTAGTTTGTTTCCCCGAGAGGCCTCTCTGGCTTTTTCCTTTGATCAGCTGGTCTGGGCAGAGGACAAAAATGAACATTATTGAGCGAATTGCCTTTTTTTTTTTTTTAGGAGCAGTGGAGAGATTTAGGGTCTATATGTTTGCCTTGAAAAAAACTCATAGGTTGAGATTTGAGAACTCCACACATAGTTTTCCTGCAAACTCTACCAAATGACTGGAACATTCAACCTCTACTTTGTATGCTTTTGACATATACACTATACATTTTCTTATTTACATTGCAAGGTATGTGAGTGCCTTGCATACAGAATACTTGTTAACTTTCTGAAACTGGTGGGAGTCTTTGGAATGTGTCTTTGGAACTCCTATTAACTGTTTATTCATTCTTTCCTTTAGGAGTAAGGGACAAGCTCGTTATGAAGAGTGATCTGGTTTTCTTTGTCTCTGTAATTAGCCTTGCCTTCCTGTCCCTGCCAAGATCTGGATATGCTCAGCATATTGCAGAAGAATCCTGCTCTGTTCAGATTCTGGTTCCAGGCCTCAAAGGTAATGGGTATATCTTTTCCCATGACCACTTGTGTCTTTCTCTCTCTCTACACTCTTTGTTTGTGGTGATGCTCAAACAACTGTGAGATGCCTGGGCTTCACTCAAGTGGAATATGCCAATTTGTCTTTCTAAAACTTTGCTGCTGTGGAAAAGAAAAAAATCCAAAACTGCTTTCTAGGCTCCTGGTGGTGAGGAAACAGCTGAAACTTGTAGACAGGACAATGGCAGGTTATGAAAAGTTGCAGTCACACTGCTCAGAATTCCTGATACACACACCAGTTCCCTGCATATTTGTTCAGTTTCCAGGTTCTGCCAGCCATCTGAGTACCTGCCAAAATCACAAATCCTCAAAAATTCAACAGGAAGTGCAGCATGGAGATCAAAAAATATTTTGAAAGCTGTTTAATTTGAATAATTAATACCATGCAGAATATGGAGGACTTTTTTTCTTACTGTGTTGCGTGGTTTGTTGGCTGTTCTGGAATTATACCTACTGAACTAGTATTACAGTACTTATCCCATTCTGTGGATTGTACTCTAGGCAAGTTAGTCATGATTAATTCTCACTGAAATTAAAGCGATTTATGTTAGTCCCAGCTAATTTATCTCATTGATTCAATGGTGCTTAGTCATGATTCACTTTCTTAGGATGCAGCCCAGTAATTGAATTACTTGATCATTTATTATGAATGTTATAGAAGGGCTTTTATAGATCTGCTTGCCTCTTTGAGTTATGGGCTCGTTGCTTTCATCACTACTGCTTTTACCAGATCTTGAACTGGTGAATCTAGATCTAGAACCAGAGTAGACTTGCCAGCTAAGGAAAAAAGAGACTGGCCTGCTCTTGTGCCTTTAACAACAACATAATGGACAGAAATCAAATGAGCCCATTAATCACATGTAAACCTCATCTTCTCAGAGTGGCACAAAAAGCTACTGTTAAAGTCATAGTTACAATAACTTTTTCAGAAGCTGACAACATTCATGATGGTGCAAGGCAAAATTGAGTCTGTCTGAAACATCCTTTTGGATCTACAACCCTGCTGTACTCGGGGTATGTGATTTTTGGAGAAACAGAAGCTTTTACTTGGCCTTTCTCTTGGTTTAATTCTCCCTAGGGCAAGTTCTGGCATGGGTCACTTTTTTCCTCCCTTTCTTGTGTCAAAATGTTATATGGGAACTCTGTGAATTCTAGGTCACTATACTTAGAAAAATAATGAATAAAAAAACCCCAAGAACAATTGGAATAGAAGTTGCAGCACTGGAATTGATTAACAAATTTGACAGCAGATCTCATCCTTTGAATACGCATTATTTTTGGGTAGTTTTGTCACTACAAAAGGAATGGTCCCCAGTTGGTGTTACAGCAATTGTTAGATATTTATGCTTTGATACTGCAGAAATGCAGATTGTGTTTGGTTGTTTAACATATTCCTGTTTCACACTCAAACGATCAGAAAGCCATTTTTGTCATACTATTCTCATTACTTCTCACCCAGTTCAATTGGTTTAACTTATTGTACCATAGCATTGTCACTTTCTTTATCTACCCTACACAAATGATGGAACAGGCAGGGTCATGCCAATGTAAGCTTATGCCCCAATAAGTAGCTTATCTTTAAAGAGCTCCTGTAGTACTCTTTAGGCATATGGTATCTATGCTGCAAACTTACATTTCTTTAATACACCTGCCATGGATTCCTGTTCCCTTGTGGTACTTGAGATTCATAGTTTGTTGAAATACTGCAAATTTTGCTAAAAATCTCTGTACACTGCTTTCCATAATTCTCACAAAATTTCCATAATTCTCACAGGAAAAAAAAGGGAATGAAAGCAGTTATATTGGAAGGGGTGTGTGTGTGTGTGTGTGTGTGTGTGTGTGTGTGTGTGTGAGAGAGAGAGAGAGAGAGGGAGGAGGGCATAGGTATGGCCATGTCTTGTGTTGCCTTTGGGTGCTTTAATGCTTCTTCCCAAGCAAATGGGTGATCTTATCTTCCTTATACTATTAGCCTTCCTGTTGATGAAACCTTCCAAAGGTCATGTCTGCATCTGGTGGACTACTTTTAGTCAATTGGGCAATATAGCATTTAGAAGAGAAAACTGAGAGCAGTGTTTTATAACTACATTCCAGCCAGCACCAGGTGGCCATCCAAGAGGTGACTGATAAGGCTCATATCAAGTGGCCGTTCTCAAGGAGTGGCAAACTTCAGCCTTTCACCTTGAGTTTGCTGCGCCTTCCTTTCAGCCCACTGTGGATGGAGCTGCTCCGACCTGCTTCTCTTTCATTAAAAGTGATTGGGTAGCAGACAAAAGGGAGCAATCCAGCTTCTGTCCTGTCATCTTGCCCCTTCCTTGTGTGGTCCCTTCAAACAAAACAGGGACTGTAGGGAGGTAACCAAAAGCCCTCTTTTTCCAGGACAAGTCCTCTTTTTTAACCTCATTCCCTGGAAAAGGACTTAAATGTCCTCCTTTTCCCTGTGTATCATTTGTTCAGAGCAGGAGCAAGACCCCTCAGTGGAGTGGTAAATGGGAACCTCTTGGTAAAGCCTTTGTCTATGGTTAAAACAGACCTGGCCTGGTTTAGCCTGTGTGTTAAGCTCTGCTGTTATGAATTCTATGCACCTCCACCTTTTCATACAATGGGCAGGATGACACTCCAATGGAATCTGATCACACCTCCACATTGGTTGTGTCCACCCACCTGACTAGGTGGGTTGGGGATGATCCCATGGTCAGGGCATGGATCAGGATTTTTTTTTTTTTTTTGCCTCTGGACAGTAATGTAGAAATGTGTAATATACTGTTTAAATTAACCACATGAAATCAATATACAAGTGTTTTCGCTTTTATTTTGTCATGTCCTACATTTTTCTTGGATGTCCTACATTTTGGTTGCTTTGTCTTCTTTTGTGGTTATGACATCTGGTCACCCTGAGTGTAGGACACTCTGGGAGTGTTATGCCTCAGTTCATTCTGTAATTTCTTATCAATTTAAAGGGAATGTGCAAAGAATGAGTGAGGCGAGGGAGTAGGGAGCTTGATCACTACCTTTTGTGCAGTGTTTTCGATAGTGGCAGTAGCCCCATTTGGAGTTAAGGGGTGGGGGTTAGGAAGAGGATCACTTGTTGCTTGGGTCACCAGGTCTCCCTCCCCCCAAAAAACTGGGTTGACTGGGAGGAGGCAGGGTAGCGTGGCAGCAGCAGCGGATTTTGTGTGGCTCAGATGAGACTTTCCCTTGAGCCAGGTCTATACAGCACGTATTTATAAAAGAGAATTGACTATTGATCAGAGCCAATACCAGGCAGGTGAGGATATTAATTTTGCTAATGCCTTCTTTGACCTTGAGAAAGCATCTTCATATCTCTACCAGTTTCCCTTTTCTAAAATCATGTAGATAAACTACACCGCCTCACCCAGTTTGTCAGAGCAGTTAACTCGCAATTTGCAAAACAAGTTGTTCTATAGATTGTGCCACATAAATACTTAGAATAATGGTTATTATCACGTAGAAGTCTTACTGTTTAATGAGTTTCTAACAATAATCTCATTTTTATCAAGTAATCAGGAACACAGAGATATAAAAAGAAAAAAATAAGGAAGCCTGAAGGAAAAAAATCCCAAATCTGTTCATGCTTCCGCATATCCTACCTAATTAGAAGCTATAATCATAATGGTGAGAAAGAATGATGAACAACTTCAGTGAAGCAGAAAATGGCCTGTGAAGGCCAAAGCTAATGTAAAATCTCTAAAAAGCTATCAGTGCCTGATATAAACTGTCAGGGGGGTAGCTGGCTAGCTTAGAGGAGCACTAATGAGATATGGAGCCTTTCATCTGTTGGCTGAAATCCAACTCATGTCCTCAGCTTCTGTGTGGGGTTGAGTCTTAGTACTTTAAAACAATCATATTTCTTCTGGGGACTGTCAGTAATGTGTCTTTGACTATGGTACAGCAAAGTTTAACAAACGAGACACCTCACATCTGGAATGGTCCACATGTATATGTGGTTTTAGGCTGTCTTGAAACAAAGTCAAATGGTGTTGGGTACTCCTTTCAGGGTTATTGCTGTGCACATTTTAGTTTTCTTCAGCAGTTTGTACGTTATCCATATTTTCCCTCACATGTGGTATTTTCCCTCATACTTTCCCTCAAAAGTATGATATCACCATTTTTCTTCACAAAAGGACACTATAACTCATTGTGTTTAATGACATCAATCAAGGACTTCCCAGAGTTCTCCACTGTTCTTTTCTCAAGTCTAGTGAGTGATGGTGCCCTTCACATATTACGTTTGTTGACTCTAGATAGCTGGTGTGCTATAGTAGCTAAGGATGCAATCCTATATACACTTTCCACTATACCAGAGGTTCCCAAACTGGGTGCTCTGGTGCCACGGGCACCGCGGCGAATTCACAGAGGTACCGCATGGTTCCCTGGCGGCCTCTTCTTACTGGTTCTCCTGGGTACTGCCATCTTTAATTGCGAGACATAGTAAGTTTGGGAACCACTGTGCTATTCAAATGTTTATTATTGATTCATCTTTGGGGCTTTATTTATGGCTGCGGTATGCACACCTAAATGTTTTTTGCACATGGTTTTAAAAAGGGAAACTGGGTAAATGCAAAGGTTCTGTTTCTTGTTTTGCTAATCATTGTATAGGAGAGCAGTGTGCTTGATTGTTTCTCCAGGGGTCATTTGGTGCAGTGATATTGTTGTGATGACCTCCAGGAAGATGTTTAATGGGAGGGTTGTCTTTGGGGATGGGACCATAACTCTGTGAAGGAGCATCTGCTTTGCATACAAAGGGTCTCATGTGCAAACCCTGGCATCTTCAGGCAGGGGAAGGAATGCCTAAAAATTCTAGAGAGCCTTTGCTATGCAGTGTTGACACTGACTTACAGTCCAAACCTGAACTGCCTGGTTGCCTATAGGAGCGGCAGTGCCAAAATAGCTGCTGCTGCTTCCTATGGCCACCGGGCAGCTGCTGGCGGCTCTCAGGGGGGAGGGGGCATTTGTCCCCTTCCCTGGGTAAGGAAGGAGGCCCCACAAGGGGGCTACTTGATTCTATACTGGCTATTTAGCTGGTACAGAGTCAAGCAGTCTCGTGTTGGGCCAGGAGGCCCGATGCAGGGTTCTGGATCTGGCAGAGCAGAGCTCCACCAGTCCCTCCCCACTTCTGCCCTGCTATTTAGCCCCACCCTGCCTTCCCCCCACCCTCCCTCCGCCCTGAATTACCATTCTGATGCCCGGCCCTTGCCCGGAGCTTTGGGTAGCGTTCAACTGGCTTCCGCCCAGCGTTGATTCAGTGCAGGCTTGCACTGATCTGGTGCCAGCCTGGTGGTAAATGTTGCAGTTTGTGACACTGAGTGCCAGCGCTGGGCTGGCACAGGCCCAGTAGAATTGGGCCCTTAGTTAGAAGGACTCGTGGTCTCACTCAGTATAAGGCAGCTTCCTATGTTATTATCTGAAAGCAAATATTCTCCTTCCCTCTTCTGTGATCTCCTGCCCTTTCTGATATCTTGTTTGGATATACTCCCTCCTACTTCCATTCTTCCAAATAACTGCATGTTATGAATAGTTAATGACATATTTGTTTGAAATTTAATGTGAATGTCTTGTGGCATTTGTGTACCATGTACAATGGTTCATTCTTTTATAGGTTTAGCAAGCCCCAATCCAGCCCTGTTTGAAGGCAAATATTTGCATGCACCAACTGTAGTATAATCAGCACAACATTCAGTACAAGTTAATTGCAAATGAGCTCAGTGGGAGAACACTGCCATCTTCTTTGGTGTGAATCTCAAGTTCTTCTCTGTCTTTGTATTTGATCAGTAAACTTGGTGTCTGTATGCTTTCAGAAATGGAAGGCAGTCGTTTTCCCTGAAAAATGGAGCCATTAAAATGATCATGCAGAAGTAGCATTTAAGGAACATATATATATCTGCATCTCGATGGGTCTTTACATCATCATGGAGGAATGATAAGGCACTTATTGAAGAAGGTGCATAGATCTGACAAGCAGAAAGGAGTGTGCACTGGGAACCAAAATCAGCCCCTGCAGTGATGGGCAATCATTAAGTTACAAGCAGAACTAAAAACTACTTTTATTGTAACTGTTAAAACTACTGTGTGGAAATAGTTCAGATCATGTGAATTACTTTGGTTAGTGATAATCTACTGTAGTTTAACGAATAACAACAATAATTGCTGTCATCCACTGGAAGGAAAAAGTATTATTTAAATAATTCATTATTTTTTAACCTACTGAAAAGTTCTGTTAAATATCAAGTTATTCATGGCAATTACCGGTAAGGGGTATGGAAATCTCTTGACACAGGTAGTTGCAAAGTGCATTGATTGGCATTTTTAAGCCATTCAATCCAACGGCAGATTCTTCAGAATATTTTAGCCGTTTAGCCTGACCCAGCTACTGCACCAGAATGGTGGGAAAGCTTCCATTCAGGCCTAGAGGCTTTGCAGCCTGTCTGCTGCAACTACTTTAAAAAGGACTTAAGTCCAAGCAGAAATGGAGCTAGAGGGGGGACAACGCAGTAAGTACGGCACGCTTTGCAATGCACCATGTAAGCGGCACCCCCTGGCATCGGAGCCATTCAGGGCAGTGGCAGCAATGTACCATTGCCGCCCCAAATGGCTCTGACACCGAGGGGGAATGGCTGCTCACACAGCACATTGTGGGGCGTGCCGTACTTAACATGCCATTCCCCCCAGCTCCGCTTCTGAGTCCAAGAAAAACATCTTTTTTTTAAATTTTAAGGCAGCTATTTTCAACCACTGTGCCGTGGCACACTGGTGTGCCACAAATGGTCTGCTGGTATGCCTTGGGAGTTTGGGGAGGGTCATTTATTAGCAGGGCAATTGGGGGATTTGAGCCCCCTACCAGCATCATGGTGTGCCTTGTCAATGGTCAAAGAACTGATTGTGTGCCTTGACAATTTGAGCACCTCGTCAGTGGCAACTGTTACCCTGCACATGCCCTATCTTGTCTGATCTCGGAAGCTAAGCAGGGTCAGGCCTGGTTAGTACTTGGATGGGAGACCGCCTGGGAATACCAGGTGCTGTAGGCTTATACCATAGTCTTTCGAGACTGAAGGTTGCCAACCAACAACCAGTGTGCCATGAGATGAAAAAGGTTGAAAATCACTGCTTTAAGGTTTTAATGTTCAAGCTAGAGAAGGAGGAGTAGTTTTTTTTTGAAAAGCTAGTTGAAATGACTTAATGACTTCAAAGCAATTACAAAGTGGTTCCAGTTCCTGTAACAAAAAAAAGAGTTAAAACTACATTTTAGGTAATAGTATGCAGCACATGTTCCATCAGCGCTACATGATTTAGGCTTGCAGAGGATAGGATTGGGCTGTTCATTTCTGTATTTTTCTAAGCAAGGCTGTCCCATCCATTATGCAAATGAGCCCATTTGCATTGGGTAGCGGATTGGGGCCTAGGCAGACAAGCAGCAGATAGCCACCCCTCACCACCTGGCTGTTGTGGATGGAGCTGGCCTCTTTACTGGTGCTTCTTCTATGCAGCTGTTTAATCAAAGTAGGCGGTGTGGGGTATGCAATCAGCCAGGGCCGGCTTTAAGCCAATTGGACCAATTGCTCCCAGTTTCGTGCCATGTTTAAGGGGCCCTCTGCTAGGGTAATCTAGTATTGTATGCAATTTTATATTAAAATGTGCTTGGATCTGTTTGGTCCATTCTCACATGCACTTTTTGAGCACACACTTTTCCATTCTACCCTAAAGCAGTAGTTCTCACACGTTTAGCACCAAGACCCACTTTTTAGAATGAGAATCTGTCAGGACCCACCAGAAGTGATTTCATGACTGGCAGTGACATCATCAAGCAGGAAAAACTGTCACAATCCTAGACTGCAATCCTACCCACACTTACCCAGGTGTAAGTTCAATTGACTTTCATTGTTAAAAGAATATACATAGTAGCTTGTTAAAAGTACAGGTCTGTAACATTTCCCCAAATGCAGTCACATACCAAGGTAGCATCAAGTCTAATATATTAAAAATAAAATACTGAAATGAATGGGGACCCACCTGAAATTGGCTCACAACCACCTAGTGGGTCTTGACCCACAGTTTGAGAAACACTGCCCTAAAGCAATCTATATGAAATTTTATTTATATCTCTAAGAGTCTACAGTCCTTGGCTGGGAACCTGGGGCCTTGCAAATATATTTCCAATTGGGCCCTGCAACTCCTAAGGCTGGCCCGGCTCTCAGTGCATGCTGCATTACCTGCTGCCCATAGGGAGGAAGGAGTGAGATTACTGCATCCTGAGAATGCATCACTGAGGATGCATTCTCACTGCATCCTCAGAACTCAGTGATCTGGCGCCTTCACTAGGCGCTTTAAAAGAGCCCAATGGGAAATGGAGCAAGATTGCTCTTTGTTCTGCCCAGGCTCTTTAAACAAAGGAGGCCACGTAGAGTGCTCTGGAAGTGATCCCAGCATCCTTCACATTTCCTGCTTTGATCCAAGAATCCATGTGGAAGAATGAGCCAGGTAAGGGGGAGCAGCAGAGCTGGTGTGGGAGGGAGGCAGAGCCATGCACTGCCTCAGGCAGCATATCAGCCTCAGCTGGCCCTGTTTCTGAGAAAATTCTCCCATTTCTGAAAACTTTAAAGCTTTAAAGCCATGTGGAGTTTGCAAGTTGAGCCGCAAGCAAGCAAAAATAAACAAATACCTGCAATTTATGCAGAATGAAATGGAAGTGTCCCCTACTGAGCTCATTTGCAATTAACTTGTGCTGAGTATGGGACTGATTACACTGCAGTCGGAGCATGCAAACATTTTCCATCAGGGCTGAACAAGGGCTATCTATGCCACTGAAGGAATCAAAGGAATGAGGAAAGATAGATGCCAACGGATATAATTAACATTTAATTCCAAGTGATATTGTTTAAGCATAAAACGTGCATCTTAGGTCATATAGTTTCATAAAACTTGGAGGGGAAAAACACCACACAAACACTTGCCCTATTCAGGAAAACCTATTGTGCCCTGTAAATGGGAAGCAGCAGGTGATCTCCATTCGGGGCGGGCTGGTTTCAACAGGAAACTGTGGAACACTACTTCTTTTATGGACATTGGGGGGGGGGGGAGAAAAAGATTGACATTTGCTAGGAACAGATGGGCCACACTCAAACATGTAGTAAGTTTTGAGGTGTTTGAATAGTGGGGGAAAAGATCAGTCGAAGTGACCCCTCAAAATAATTCAAGTTATGTTAATATCTTACTTACTTACCAAAGTAAGTAAGTTTTTTTTTTGCGGTAAACTGAGATGCATTAGGAAGGGTCAGAATAGTTTTGTTCTGATTATACTTGCATGAAGAAATGCTGCATAAGTAGCAAGTACACGCTTTCTTGTGCAGAAAGGAGTTTGCTTTCTTGTTCCCTCCTTGCTTTCTCTTATGAAAACATGCTGAATGGAAGTATTTGGTATGAATTTATTAAGTGGAAGTACCTGATACTGGTCTGAGAATTATAGGTATTCCTTTTCATGTGAATGTTTAGAACAGATAAAAGGAGTTTGCCAGTAATACCAGTAACAGTTAAGCCCCATTGTTTGTAGGTACAATTACTAACAGTGCTGGTTCTGTTCCCACCAGAGTTACCACAGAGGGTACATTCTGCTGTGGTAAAGCAGGGTTACCACAGAGGATACATTTACTAGGGAGTGAAGTATCTATTTTATAGATTGTAATCTAAAGGCCTTAGGAGTGGACCTCAACGGGTGGGAAACCCTGGCCTCTGAGCAGCCCGCTTGGAGGCAGGCTGTGCAGCATGGCCTTTCCCAGTTTGGCCAACAGTCTGAGGCAAAGAGGCAAAGAAGGAAGGCCCATAGCTAGGGAGACAGACCAGGGACAGACTGCACTTGCTCCCGGTGTGGAAGGGACTGTCACTCCTGAATCAGCCTTTTCAGCCACACTAGACGCTGTTCCAGAACCACCATTCAGAGCGCGATACCATAGTCTTTCGAGACTGAAGGTTGCCAACAACCCAATTTAGTTATAGAGATAAATATTTCTATACTATTTTTCAACCGCTAGAGAAAGTTGTCCATAATTTCATTTACATTGCATGCATGCATGCATAAATAAATAATCATTCAACTTAAGTGCATTTCAACTTCTGTACACTAGACGCTGTGCCAGAACCACCTTTCAGAGTGCGATACCATAGTCTTTCGAGACTGAAGGTTGCCAATATACAAATCTCCTGAACATAACCTGTACTTAAGTAGGGAACTGTCTCTATGCAATTCTGACTGGCCAGAACTAATGAGATTGGTATTATTTATCGTAATTGTCACAACAGACCAAGGTACTTGTTTGAATAGAACATCTTTATCCTAGTCTTTTCATTTCTATTTTTCATTACAAAATAGGAGAAGCTGGAGAAAAGGGTGAAAAAGGTGCCCCAGGCCGCCCAGGAAGAGTTGGACCTCCTGGAGAAAAAGGTAAGTTTTGTGAAGAAAGAGAGAGAGACACTGCAAAATTTATGGAATTCTTATCATAAGCTGTGATGATGGCCACTAGCTTAGATTGCTGTGAGATGATCTGCTAGGTTTCATATCACAGGGAAGGGTAGTCTCTGCTGTTTAGTTTTCAAGTTAAGCTTATCAAGTTGCAAGTAAATGCTTACTGGACATTTGCCTTAATACACACAGGGCGCAATACTAACCTCTTATGTCAGTGCTTTCCAGCCAGTGGTGTTGCTAGGGGGGTGCGGGGGGTGCAGGCTGCACCAGGTGATGCACAAGGGGGGGTGACACGCACTGGGAGGGTGAAGCGCTAAAATCATGGTGGTTAGAGTAATACCATCGTGTTATATACTGTTGGATGCGGAATTTCGAGCAGAATGCAATGCAAAAATGGGAGTGAAATATCTCCTTTCTATCAAAAGTTATTGGCAAAAAACCAGAAAACAAAAAATGCATGGAGCTGAATGTTAAGAGAAACCAAGGGGTATCACGTGTTTACTCATGAGTAGGTGAACATGCCTTAGTCCAACTGAAAGGGCAGGCCGAGAGGAATCCAACAACACCAGAATGTTCCTTATCCAATGACTGTAGCCCTCAAAAAAACACCCGAGAAGGAGGTCTCTCCCTCCAAGCTGGTGAATGTATTGAGCCCTAGGGAAAGCAAAACTAAGCCACATGGTCACGTTTACTCATGAGTAAGCAAACGTGCCTTGGCTCCTGGGCAGGTCAGGCAAAGGGAAATGTGAGGCCACCAGAATGGTCCTGATTTGATGCAACTGGAGCTCAACAAATGCTCCAGAAGGCAGCCCCCCCCGCCCCATAAAAAGAATGAAACAGGCTTGACAAGGTAAGGTGAAATTTTTTTCTGTTTTAGGCTACAGTCCTATCCACACTTTCCTGGGAGTAAGTCCCACTGACTATAATGGAACTTACTTTTGAGTAGATAGGCATAGGATTGGGCTCTCAGACTTGCGGACCAGGTGGGTCCTGATAGTGATATGCTTGAAATATAAGAACTTAAATTGAACTGGGTACTGGGTAGGGGTGAAAATCTTATGATTCTTTTGGGGGGGGGTGTTCTGGCAGGTCCCTGCAGCCCCCTGAGCAATGTGATCCTGGGGATCGTATCGCTGCCTTCCCCCTGCCCCTGCTGCCTACCCCCCCTGCCCCTGCAAAGACTTACTGCGGGTTTCAAACACCCTGAGAGTTTGAAAACCGCAGACATAAGGGTTTAGGATTGCACCCACAATCGTATACTGTAGCTGGGTAAGATTGATTTTAATTGTATCTGCATCTCATGATTTGCCAAAGAATAATTAGGGGAAGTTGTTCATAAAAAAGTTGCTATATAACTTAATAGTTCAGCAGCCTCAGTTTCCCTAATATTATCATGTTATGCTTTCTGTGAGGCAATCTAGGCCATGTGAGTTCCTGCCTCATTTCCCATTACTGTATGTTTATGCTAAAAATGCTGTTCTCATTGTAAGCCAAAAAAAGGCAGTCTTATGAAAAAAAAACCCAGTGTATGCTAGAACCTTGTTTGTTTGACCTCATTTCATGGTCTCTGCCCCTGGTTGTCCAGTCTCAGGAGGTTTTATCTGAGAGAGACCTAGGAGGAGCTTTTCTAAAACATAAAAGTACTCAAAACACCATAGTCTTAAAGAAGCAGAAAAGAATTTATGTAAAGCACACACACCAAGAAACCAGCGGCTCACCATGGTAACAGCAATACCTTTGCAGGAAACAGAGAGAAAGAGAAACAGTGGACAGACTCCCAAAGCTTCTAGTCAGTTAAAAAGGTGCTAGTCTGTAAAGAAAATTACCATTTAACCATCCAAATATGTTCTCATTCAACTGAAAACTGACCCGTCAGCTGCCTGGCTGAGTGGGTTGATATTGCTACATGTGCAATATTTAGCAGTTCATTTTCTTAGAAGTAAGAGAGCAGAGCTGTCACATATGGAGCTGCCTTTTACTGAGTCATCTCATTGGTCTCCGTAGCTCAGTTTTGCCCATGCCAACTGGCAGTGGTTTTCTAGGGGACTTTTAGTGGGAAGTCTTCCCCAGCACTGGACCTGTTTTCCAGAGTGGCTAGTCTCAGATGCTTCTGGGAAGTCTAGGTGCTGAGCATGTTAGCAAACAGCCCCCTCCCACTATTGGTCCCCTGCAGCCGGTATTCAGGAGCACACTGTTACAGCTATCATAACTGACTTGGCCTCTGTGAATTTATCTAACACTGTTTTAAAGCAATCTAATATGCATGGGCAATGATGGCTTGTGTTTCTTGGGTGCCCAGCTAAGCGAAGATGTCATTTCCAAGTAGGGCATACATATTTCCTCTTGCTGGCTACTATTGATAACTGTTCTGTACAACAAAATGTTTACAGGAAAGGGCATTCAGTCTCAGGGAGCTAATTAATCGTTTATATATAAAATGTTGTGGATATGGGCTAGATCCGTGGTTCCCAAACTGTGGATTGGGACCCACTAGGGGGTTGTGGCCAGATTTTTGGTGGGTCATAAAACTGATAAGGAAGATGTATTTAGCCCTATGGAAAGTGAAATTTAGCCACACGTGGGTGCTTATTCATGAGCAGGCAAATGTGCCTTGTTTCTTCTCGAAAGCCAGGCAAAGGGGACAGCTAGGCCACCAGAATGATTCCAATCCGTGGAACATGGAGCTCAATCCTAAGAAAATGAACTGCTAAATATTGCACATGTAGCAGTATCAACCCACTTAGCCATGTGGCCCTTGCCACCATAGTAAAAAAGATAAAAACAGAGGCTTGAACTGCTGATAAAATGAAATTTTATAAGTCTCATAAAACTAGGTAGGTCCTGATAGCGTGTCATTTTAAAAAGTGCTAAAAAGTTTGCGAACTACTGGGCTAAATACATGCCTGTTTAATTTCAGGTGCAACTGCTTGAAATAACCCATTCAGGGCTGCTAAGAAAAACCAGGGTTAATGTCTCATATGTACTTCTTTCATCCTAACTCCTTAGTTTAAAATTGCTCTTTATGCTGCTCTTGATCTTGAAAATCACTGCTTCCTTTTCTTTAACAACATGTGGTTCATCAGCAAAGACTTCTCAGAATCAACATGGCCTCACATTTTGCAGTATCAGCATCAGTTAAGCCTCCCCTACCCAATCCATGCTGCTCTTTTGTGTATCCTTGTGATAAAAGAGGGCAAGATAAAATGCTTCCAGATGTGTGAGGGATAGAGGCAGGGGTCTAGAAATAAGTAGTTGCCAGGATGCCAGTGTTGGCCAGAAATGTCATTCTGGTGGCCACCAGGGAACGTCTTCAGTGTTCTTTGCCGCTGGGGTAATTTTTTTAAGTGACTCACAACACCGGAAGACTCAGAGAGCTTCTTTTAACATGGCATCATGCTCTGTAGGAGTGACCAGATTTTCTGCTGATCTGTGAGCTGCAAGTGGGTTCCAAAGTGTTCACCCGTGAATCTGCTGTTTTATCATCAGTTCACAGAAGATTGTGGTGTATTGTGACTGTGTAAATGAGGCGTGCACGACTGCTTCAGATGTGCCCTCCAGAAGCTGGTGCGCAAAATGACAATTGGAACCTCACAGCAGGAACTGAGGAGATTTTTCAGTTTTAATGACAACGTGATGCAGCACTTTATAGCAAAGTTGTGGCAAAATGAGCCACTTAGAAACGAGTTGCCTCAGCAATTTTTAATGAATAAGAAATAAATATGCACAATTTGGCACAAATAGGATATTTATGTTGTTGACAATAGTTGAGCTTTTGTTCATATCTTTTATTGCTATACGGCCGGACTACATCTACATCTAAAACCCCTAGAGGTGAAAGAAGAGCCTTCACATGGTCAGAAGACTCTGGATTGCTGTAGTAGCAACTGGTACTTTTGACAGCTGCTATAGTGAGTTAGAAAACCCCAGCCCTCTCACGGTGCTCCCTGCTTGCCCACTCACGCTCCATCACCACCTGGGTTCTTCCTTCAGCACCAGAGAGGAACAGGAGAGCTGGGATTGGGTGGCGGGGGGAGCGGAGCTTTCTGGAATGAGCTTTACCAGCTGATTGTAGCAACTGTCAGAAGAATAAATATTTGCTATAGCCAGCTGGAGACATCTGAGGCTCATCTTGAACCTGTTCTGATCACTGGCTACCTTCATTGCAGCAGGTGATTTCCAGGAAGGGAATTGACACAGATGAGAATAACTATACGTGGGTTTTTATCCTTCAGTTCATTTTATATGCTATATAGAATAATAACGTTTTCTAAAGGCACACAACTCCTTTGACAAGTTCTAGTGCATACTCCATAGAAAGCCTAGGCAAATAATAGACAGTCAGATGCTGAAGTATTTTTGACAATATTTCTATCTGATCTGTGCTGTAATGCGTGTATTTATCTCTTATTCATTAAAAATTACTGAGGAAGCCAATTTTTAAGTGGCTCAATTTGCCACAGCTCTGTTGTAAAGTGCTGTGTAGCATCGTCATTAAAAAGGAAAAACCTTCTTGGTTCCTGCTGTGAAGTTCCAATACTCATTTTGTGAAATCTTATGGAGGGCATATTTGAGGCTGTTGAATACTCCTTATTAAGGTAGGCTTCAAACCTAAGGAAAAAAGATGAACTATACCGCTGTGCTGCTCAGTTTTCATAGCATAAGCTGGACATGGGGCCAGTTCAGGCAACACTTTGTTTCATACCAGCCCCACATGATATTGGACATCTGTGCTCATGTTGCACCTCTTCCCCTTACTTCCTGATTAATTTCCCTAATCACCTTAGCAGGATAGTTTGTCTGGGAATCAAGTAGAGTGAGCAGGACATTTATGTGGCATGAATGTTCATGTTCATTATTGTGTGAGATTGGTTCAGCACAGTCCAAACTGAGCAAAGAGAATAAGCTCAGATCTATTTAGTGAGAGCACACTCACCAGACATGTACTGGAATAAATTCTGTATTCAGATTTCAGCTGGGAATATGTCACCCTTGAATATCAGTTATCAGATGAAATATTCAAAATTAAATATTAGGATAAGGTTTCCTCGTCAGAATCCCAGCAATTAAATTGAAGTCAGATTTGACCTCTGAAATGTATATAGGAACTCCAGAATTAACATTTCGTGCAAGAGGTATGTCATTAAATTTGGTAGCCATTTCTTAAAGGTGGGGACACAGACCACGATTCTGTTACTATTATTATGGAGTTTGCTTGAATTTTATTATGGAAATTTTGCTTGAAAGTGTTAATTTTCATATAAAGACTGATAACAGTCTTTAAGCCAATTCAGATCTGGGCCTAGTTTTTTACATGGACATGATTTTTCAAGTTCATATTGTTTCATTGCTTTGTAATTTTGAACTAGCATCCTGGCATTTGAAATTCTGGATGCTTGGCAACTGGGAAAATTTAGTATTTAGAGTAAACCATGTACACATGTCTAATCACTTAACTATTACACATACAACAGGTAAGTTCTGTTCTTTATATAAATTGAAACCAATGAATGTTTTTTTCAGTTTTATTTTTACATTTCTGTTTGTTTCTTAGGAGAAATAGGGGACAAAGGACAAAAAGGTAGCATTGGCCGACATGGAAAAATTGGTCCTATTGGTTCAAAAGGTATCTATTTTTTCCCACAATATAGTACATTTTAATTCTAGTAAGCATAATATGTTAGACATAATAGAATGTTACTTGCATTGCTTTGAGGCTCCCCAAAAGTCAAAATTCTAATAAAATCATATGCCATGATCAGTGAAATGACAAATATATGAATGTAAGTTTCCCTCACACATATTGGGCAGTTTTGGGAAAACTGAAAAAAAAAACAGTCACTTATGGATATATAAAAGGCATATTCACTATGTTAATATGAAAACAATAGCTGGAAAAGAACTGTATTTTGGTTAAAGCATGTGTATTTTGGTTGTATGTGTAACAGGCTCACTGCCGACGCGCACTGTCGCAAATGTGCTATAAGGCATGTCTGTGAGGCCTAACGCCAGGCCAGCGCCCATGCTAGCCTAGCACTGGGCTAGTGCCAGGCGGCCACCCAACCTCCACTGCTTGGCAGTCACATGGACTGCCAGAGAGGAAAGGAAAGGACCGCGGAGAGGAAAGTGGGGGCAGAGGGAGGCAGGGAAGAGGCGTTCTGGGGAGGGGGAAGGGGGCGAAGGGCGGGGAGAGGGCGGGGAGGAGGCGTGACGGGGGAGCAGGGAGGGAGGGAAGCGGGACCGGTGGAGCTCTGCTCCACTGGATCCTGAGTGTTTGTGTGGGGCTCACCACCCGACAGGAACGTCTTCCCTCACCGCCAACATTTTGGTTGGCAGTGAATCAAGTAGCTGCATTGTGGGGCTACTTCCCTTACCCAGAGGAAGGGGACAAAAGACCCCTTCTCCCAAGGTGCCGCCCATGGCTACCCGAAGTGCGCAGGATGTAGCGGCAGCCGTTTTTGGTACCACCACAGCCGCGCGCCATGGGAACTCAGGATTGGGCTGTAAGTCAAGGTGTCAATGTTAGAAATATATTCGTAGCTTTGTCAAGGCCTTCTAATATGTCTCTGATTAGGTACATTTGGCATCATCTGACTAAACTAAATTGGGTTATATCTTAAGGTTTCTTTCATCATTGGTGTTGGGGAAAGCATCAGGAGAGGCCAGACTGACCAAGAGGAATAGTGCCTATTGGTTAGCACTCACATTCCCCTTCCTGATCTCTGCTTTCCCTTTTTACTGGATCAGCATCTGAATGGGGGGGATTAGCTACTGCCAGCATCCCAAGCTAAAGACTGGGCAAAACCCCCTCCCTGGAGAGCCCAGAATCTCAAGGGTTCTTAGTAAAATCAAATTGCAGTAGCATCCATGAGTGATCAGATGTGACAACCCATTGAATTACCCATGAACATGGACTAGACAAGCAAGGAGTCTAAAAGTACCAAAGAAAAAGAATTAAACAAAATCAGATAAAATTGGGGAAAGAACACAAGTAGGCTGATAGGAAAATGCCATAGAAACATAGTCACTACATAGTTTTTCTCAGGAATCCCAGCCCTGCACTTTCTGGAGAGTAAGTGGGTATTGGCCTTACGTTAATGTCAAATAGAAACAATAGCCTTGATCTACTTTCTGAGAATCTTAACCATATCTGTTTTCTTTTTTTAGGTGAGAAAGGAGATAATGGGGATGTAGGCCCACCTGGTCCTAATGGTGATCCAGGTAATCCATACTAATACAGACTACGCTTGCTCCCAGTGTGGAAGGGATTGTCACTCCCGAATTGGCCTTTTCAGCCACACTAGACGCTGTTTCAGAACCACTTTTCCGAGCGAGATACCGTAGTCTTCCAAGACGGAAGGATGCCAATGATGAATACCTCAAGTTCCATTCATCCATTTACTAACTATTACATTATATAAATTGACCAGATAGGATAGGATGGGGCTGCCTGGCTGCTTAAGTTAAAGCACAGGGATACTCATGCATGATTCTGCCAGGTCAGCTGTGAAATTCAGTGTTGGTTTGCGGAAGGCACGCCCACTTACTTTCCAGTTGGCAAAGCCTGCATCAGTCCTGGAAAGTTGGATAGGACTGAACCTTCAGTTACTTATCTTATAAACTTACATAAGAAAAGAGAAGATAATATCTGAATGACTTTTATGTGCCATAATTTGGATTAACCATGTACACTGACATTACCTGAAAAGGGTACAGTAGTAAGAACCTCCAATGGTTGATTTCAATAGTTCTTTTAGTGACGACTTGCAAAAGGACCTTCTTGGTGGTAGCTCCCCCTCTACAGAATTCCCTACCTTGTGAGGTGAGACTAGTACCCTTACTGTCAGATTTTTGGCACTCAATCCTCTGCGCACTGCTTCATTGACATATAGTCTATTCCCATGCTTGGTTTTCTTGTCTCATTTTTTTGTGTGTTAACTCTTGGATAGTGCCATTGTGTTTTATTAAATATTGTAAGTTGTCTTGCATTTTTTAAAAGAAGGTGGGATGCAAATCTTTGTCTATTCACATAGATAATACTATATGTCCTCCTTCAGGATCAAGTCACGTTAGAACAAGCCATTCAGTTTCCCCATCTGGCTAAAGGTTTGTACATTCATGTGACACTGTCTTCCACACAGTTCCTCCCAAGCACAGAATCACATAGAAAATCTCAGTGCAAACTAGGCTCTATGTGCATACAATCCACAGCAGCCACTTTCGTGATGTGTTGCAACTGTGGCACAGATTATTGTTGGCTGTTGTAGACTTGATCCACATGCAGCCCAGCACACACACACAGAGATTTAACCATGTGACCATGTATATTGGAGGGAGTGTGTGAAGAACCTAAGTAATCAGGTCATAACTAGCCACCAGTCAGATCTGGGGGTTCAGCAGCTATAATAGGACATGATGAGTATTCTGCAGAGGGCTGGAGTAAGAAGAGAACACAGATTAATGGGGGCTATATGGGCAGATGTTCCACTATTCTGGATGGCTAATAGGCAATGCAATAAAATGTTTTGTTTGTTTTTAATGTGCACTCTCACGTGAATTTCTTTTCTATAGGCGTTCCTTGTGAATGTGGCCAGTTACGAACGGCCATTGGTAAAATGGATAACCAAGTGGCCCTGCTGACAACTGAGCTCAGGTTCATTAAAAAAGGTGAGCATTTCCATATCAGTCTTCTTCACCTCCATGAGAAACAATAGGGCTTATTAACCAAATCTTGCTGCTTTAGAATTGATTGATGCGTCTGTTCTGTGTGGTAGTAAGTTGGTTTATAGAAATGCGAGTGCTCACTTTTCAGCACTGCCCTCCCCCGCAGCTGTTGCCGGTGTGCGCGAGACGGATAATAAGACGTACCTGCTGGTAAAAGAAGAGAAGAGGTATATGGACGCCCAACTCTACTGTCAAGGAAGAGGAGGAACACTGAGCATGCCCAAAGATGAGAACACCAATAGCCTGATCGCTTCTTACATCAGTCAAGCTGGCCTCAGCCGAGTTTTCATAGGCATTAACGACCTAGAGAAGGAGGGCAGCTTTGTGTACTCCGACCGATCCCCTATGCAGACCTTCAATAAATGGAGTGTCGGTGAACCAAATAATGCTTATGATGAAGAGGACTGTGTCGAAATGATAGCTTCAGGGGGGTGGAATGATGTTGCCTGCCATATTACAATGAATTTTGTTTGTGAATTTGACAGAGAAAATGTGTAAAACTACAACATTATTCCCCCCTCTCTGATTTTGTATCAAACTTGTGTTGAAGTTGGGCTATAGGTCTATACCAGATGTTTTTACGTACCCAAACATATCATGACTAAATGATACAATCCAAATATCACCCTTATCAGAAGTCCACTTGTAAATGTCTTTGTGTAGAAGTTTATAATGTATTTGAAAGGGATTATTCTTTCAGCAATATTGGTCTGGACAAAAATTCCAGATTGTCCTTATCTCACTATTGTTCTGTAGCTCTTAAATCACAAAAACTGCTCTAAAATTTGTTTTTATATCTTTAGTATCAATTTTGCATGTGGTCATTCATGTAAAAAAATCCTCATCTGTACTGTGCATGTGCATATGTATTAGATACTGTACAATAGTGTTTCTCAACCCATTTTTTAGAATGACAATCTGTCGGGACCCACCAGAAGTGATATCATTAAGTCATTTGTGCCCAACACTGCATATACGCAACAAGGATCAAATATGTACACTTGTGATCTGGGCAGAAATGTGTTAAGCTGAAAGTAATGTCACGGCTGGAAGTGTCATCATCATCATCATTTTCATCATCAAGAAAATTTTTTAATACCACTTCATATTACCCAGGAGTAAGCCCCATTGAATTTGGTATCCGCACAGAGGGTGTGTGTCTGGGAATTGATCCCCTGTAGATAAAGAGGCACTACTTGTACACAGTAAAGTTTAAGATCTGTTTAAAGATCTAAAAGATCTGTTTAAGATCTAAAAGATCTGTTTAAAGTACAGATCTGTAACCTTTCCTCAAATGCAGTCACATACCATGGTAGCATCAAGTCTAATATATTAAAAATAAAATACACAATAAATGAATTGGGATCCACCTGAAATTGGCTTACGATCCACCTAGTGAGTCCCGACCCACAGTTTGAGGAATGCTGCCATACAACATCCAAATGCAGCATGTCTCAAGCTTCCCCATCCCATATTTTGGTGTCTCCATATGATTACTTTATCACAGTGGTTCTTACACATTTAGCATTGAGACCCACTTTTTAGAATGAGAATCTCTCAGGACCCACCTGAAGGGATGTCATGAGTGGAAGTGACATCATCAAGCAGGAAAATTTTTCACCATCCTAGGCTGCAATCCTACCCACACTTACCTAGGAGTAAGTCCCATTAATTATCATCGTTAAAAGCACATACAGAGTAGTTTGTTAAAAGTACAGGTCTGTCACATTTCCCCAAATGCAGTCATATACCATGGCAGCATCAACTCTAATATATTAAAAATAAAATACTGAAATGAATGGGGACCCACCTGAAATGGGCTCGTGACCCACCTAGTGGGTCCCAACCCACAGTTTGAGAATCACTGCTTTATCATCTGTGTATTACTGTTCATTCTTTTAAAAATAAAGCTGCAGTTCTTGTGTTATCCCAGCAGCACTCCTCTTTACATGGTGCAGTGCTCACACTCAGTCCGATGGGTGTCCAGTACATATGGTCTCCCTTCCCCCTCAAAAAAAATAAAAAAATAGGAAGGGGGAAATGAATGGATCTGCTGCCCATGTGGTCATGTACTGGTGAGCAGCACTGACTCCTACATGAATATATGAATGGTGGCATGAAAGAGGGTAGCCCATTTTCTCTGCCTTGCAAAGAGAAGTGCCCCAGGGCTAATGCTTCACCTGTGGCTAAGGGCGCAATCCTATCCTGCACTGGAACAGGCAAGCCAGGATGCTTGCGCTGTATCCAGAGCAGGATAGGGGCCAAAAGCGGCTCAGCCAGAGACAAAGGGAAACATTTCCCCTTACCTCTGGGAAAGGCACCCTTTCCTCTGTGGGTCTCCTCAGACTTGCGCCACCTCTTGAGGTGGTGCAAGCCGAAGGAGAGCGGAGCAGCTTGAAGCCAGTCCAATCTCCCCAGGAACGGGGGTTGGAATTTGGCATACCTGCCGGATCCCAGCCCCATCTCCTGCTCCCTGCCTGCCCCCGGGGCTGCCCATCGCTCGCCCTCCCCCTGCCCATGAATGCCTCCCTCCTGCCTCCTCCTCACCCTGCCTATCTCAGAGCCTTGTGTCAGCCCAGCCGGGCCGACGCAAGCCTCAGTGCCTCCGTTGGCGCAGAGGCTTGTTCCAGCCTCCGCAGGCCGGCGCGCCTCTGCACGCTGGCCTAGCTCACTCCAGAGGAGACACAAACGTGACCCTCCTGGGCTGGCCCAAGTGAAAGGCTAGATTGCGCCCAAAGTGACTCAGCACAATTCACTGGAAAATTCTTCTGTGCAAGCCCTATTGAGTGCCATCATTCATTTCAACAGGACTTGCACAGGCAAACTTCCCAATGGATTATCCTCTGGATAAGCAACCCACAACAATCCTGGTAGGGGGTAGGCACAGGTGAATGCAAAATACATGAAGACTAGCACTGGGAAAAGACAAACCTCAACATAAAAATCTGTAACAGGTGTGTTGGTGCAAATCTATCTTAATTATGTTTCGTTGATAAAGTATTATAATGGTATTTTTCAAGTAATTGGTATTAATATTGTACAGCTGTAAATATAATCTAGGTATTCCAAATATCAGTATTTACCCTTCAAAAGGGAAGAACAGAGTTAGCAGACACACAGGTTTGATACTGTAAGGAAATAGGGCCACAGTCCAGTCCAGAATTAGGCATACTTAAACTAATTTAAATCAGTGGGTTTAAGCGTGCAGAGGTCTTCCTTTCTAGATTATTGCTTGTGTGTCTCTAGGCAGAAAATATGTACTGGATCCTTTGTTGACATTCATGAAGATGTACAAGTACAGTGGAGAGCATATAGATTTTAGAATGTTGTTTTTGAAGACATATATCCATGGTTTGTTTTAAAAAATGCTTTATTTTTAATATTAAGTGTTCATATTTGAAGTATGCTGTTTTGTGCTGTTTCATGAATATAAAATGTAAACTTTATATTGCAAAAAAGTTTTTTATCCATTTCTGAGTGCTAGCAAACCAGTTCCTCAGTTCTAGCATTTGGTTTTTTAAAAGTTTGTAGCATGGGCATACTGCACTGAAGTAATCCTACCATTTAGACAAGAGTTTAATTAAATGTAATTGAATATTGAAAGTGGAAATGAAATAGAAGATTAGTTACAGAAATAAATCTATTTTCCTTTTGTATTTTCAGGCTTAGAGTGAATCTGGCCATTGAGCATACCCAGACTGATTCTTAAGCCTAAGAATGTTACCATAGCTGGTTTACCCAGCAGGTTGGAAGACTTAAGAATATCCCTTCAAGGCATGTAGTTATAAAGAAAGGAAATACTTTATTTATAGGAACCCCATAGTTCAAAAGGAAGGAGAGAGCGAGCGAGAGAGCCTACATGCTTGCAACTAGCTGCAAAGAGATCTAAGGAGCAGGAAGGAAAGAGCCTGAGATTAGCAGAGTCTACTGAAAAGTAAGCTGAAAAGCTAATTTCCTAATCACTTTCCATCCGGCTAGTTTACCAGATATATTGCCCCCTTCAGGTGCAGGATCTTTGTTCAGTGTTGCACATTTCATCATTTCCAACAAAGAATGAATATATAAGATATTTGATGACCAGAATGATTTGCCAAAGTTGAATAAGTTTCTAGCCACTGATCTCTTATGACCAGAGGTATGTTTTTTTCAATAACAAAATAAAAACACGTAACACCACTTTCTGCACTTCTCATTTTTGTAAAAAAAAAAAAACTTAAAAGCCCCAAAATCTGTGAAAAAAAATAAATAATGGGCTGGACTGGGGGTAGGGTGCATGGATAATGACTGTGGCTGCAATTTCTGACACTATACCACCTATATCACCTAACTAGTACACTTTTTAAGTGGTTGTAATTTATAACTTATAAAAATGTGCCCTTGGAATAAAAACACATAACACTGCTTTCCTCCTTGAGGAAAAAAACAAAATCTGCAAAATATAAAAATGTTTAACACCTCTACTTATAATGTGGCTATTTTATATGGCCATGAATCAAGTACACTGAAGCGAGGGAACATCTCGTGCGATAGGATGCAAGACAGCTGTCGTTATCTTGTTCACATATTTTCATGCTATTACAATTTTAAAAAATCACCAAGCACATTTCTGCAAGTTATCATGCAAGTCACAAAATATTTACCTGTGCTATTCAGTCTGAAAATGTCTTTACTTATACAGTATATCCAGTTTTAAATTTCTCAGAGTTGGCATATGGCTAAATAAAGACTAACTTTAAAAAATGAGAGCTAAGATTCTTCCTGCAAATGTTAAGCGGTGGCTAATCACCACCTACAGAGGATATTGCTGATTATACCTGTAGGTTGGCCCCTTGTGAAGTTCTGTAGCTTTAATTGTGATTACTGAGGCCTTGTTCCCAGGACAGAATCAATCCAATTGAATTTCCTTATAGACTGGTTACAAATCAAGGAGGGACGTATGAAATGGCTGAAATTAAAATTAAATTTGCATTTTATTTCCCAGTTCAATTGTGCAAACAAATCCACCCAAAGTCATATACAAATCCCAGCCCTATGCAGTGGATATTAATTGAGCTGGCTCCACAAGACTGCTAGTGCTGGAATTAAACAGATGAGTATGAAAATGGGTGAGTTAAGGTGGATTGAATCTGCCATCTCAACAGGAGTCAAAATTTATTTACTCTCTCTGCTTGCCTTCTTGAACCAACCTCTCCTTAACTATTTCTTCCTCCCTACAAATCATCCCCTGACCTATTTGGTTCCACAAATAAAGTCATGGGCATGTTGCTTCCCAGCAATATAGGACAGCGTTTTGCTCAACCCATATGCATAGACAAGTATGTTTCATTTTTTAATAAACCATTAAAATGTGAGTATTTTCTGTACCCAAATATACTTCTGTGTTAGGCTCACTTTGCTATGTTGTTGGAGAGCTTCTTCACAAGTATTGTTCTTGTTGAGAAGTTGTCACTTTTCCGGTGCAATTCTAATAATGTATAACCAGGCTATCCTTCCCATAGTAACACAAGGTTTGCCTTTCCCTTTGTATGTTTGTAACTCTATAGCTATTCTGATCAATACAAATAATTCAGATGGGACAATGAATGTGTGAAAATACGAAGCTGCCACCTACTGGTTAGACCAGGGGTCTCCAGACTTTTGGGCCAGAGGGCCGCATCAAATATCTGGTGTGGTGTGGAGGGCTGGAAAAAAAATTTAAATATAAAATTTAAATAAATAAATTAGAGATGGAACTTAGATGAGTGAATAAATGAATGAATGGGTTCATTCAACCTCTCTGGCCCTTAGAACACCCTCCAGACACAATCAGAGCACAGTTCTGGTCATGTTCAGTTGAGTGGGCCAGAGGATTTCAGGGGATAAGAGGTTGGCCGCAGGCCGGAAAGAGGCTGGCTGTGGGCTGCATCTCGCCCCCGGGCTGGGGTTTGGAGACCCCTGGGTTAGACCATTGATCCACTTGGCTCGTTGTTTCCACTAAGGGCATACTCAGGCCTGCGCTTAACTGAGTAGCCAGACCAGATGGAGGATTGTTTTAGAAGTAAGTAATCTCCAAAAACCATGGCAGGGGTATGAAAGCTTTCGTAGTTTACTTCTGCTGTGGTTTTAAACCAGACTGCACCCCCCCCCCCGCATACTACTTTTAAAAGAAGTAAAGCTTCCACTGGCATTCAATTAAAGATTCTTTTCTTTTAAAAATAATATGTGGGCATGGGGCATGAATGGTCTCAAAACTACATGGGGGACAAACTACTTAGGCCCCTCCAGGCTGACTTTAAAAAATATTTTACTATTTGGTAAAGGAACAATTAGTTATATGCACTTGGAATGAGTGACTGTTTTCAATGGATAATGAAAGACTTGATTGTATGTCCTGTTGATTCCTTGAGATGGAGAGTGAGAACATGATGTTACAGGTTTGCTGGTTGATTGCTGTGAATAGGCCTATCACTATGGTTCTTCCTTAAAGCTTGGCCTGCTCAGGTCTGAGATTTGACAAAAGAGTAGATGTTTCCCTAAAGGGCGGGGGGGGGGGTTTAATCATGAGCATCAGTGGGATCTGTTATGTGAATTGGCTTTCAGGATGATTTTGCTTCAGGGCTCCTCCAAGGATTACATTGGTCCTGTGTTGGAATACAGAATGTGAAAGTATCCAGTGCTTCTTTCTCTTCTTTAGGGCGATAACCAAATAAAACAATTGTAGTAGGGGAGGAAGGCTGAGGATGAAAGACAAGAAGGTAAACATGGTCTGTGGATTTTGAAAGAAAAGGTACATCTGTGGAAGACCAAGTAATGAAGAGGTATGGGGGCTAATGAGGGAGAATCTGACTTAAAAAATGTTACTTCAAGTCACATAAATGTTGTTTGTTAGAAAAGAGAACTCTGTGTGTGTGTGTGTGTGTGTGTGAGAGAGAGAGAGAGAGAGAGAGAGAGAGAGAGAATGTAATATCAGAATCACTCCTAGTACTGATATTCACAGCATATTCAAGCAGCACTGATGTTCCTTAAAGCTGACTTCACAGATGATGTGGTTTTCCAACATGTCCATGCATCAAACACCATAACATTTCAAAGAAAAATGCAAATACAGTACATTCCACATGGGCACGGGCCAGAAACCTACAGTCAAATGCAGCTCCCCAGCGCATTTCCATGATGTCTCTCTGTGTAGGAGGCATCTGTCTCTGCTTTAAACTATGTCACTCTTCACCACAAGAGCACTGGCAGATGTACTGCAACCGTGTCCGTAGCAGAAAGTGTGAAGCATCCCTGTTGAAATATAGTAAATAGACCATCTAACTAGCCGAGCTTGCAGTATTACCATGCTGCCCTCTAGCGGTACTAAGGCAAATATATGGAAGCCAACAACTGTGATTTTGCTCTATTGTTACTATAGTCACAATAGTAACATTTGGCCCTTGTTTTGTTTTGTGAAATAGCACCCCCTCCTCCAAACTTGATAAAATGTTTGTCAGGGCATAAAAAGACAGGTAGGAGGCTTCTGCCATTAGCTCCCACAAAGGATTCCATCTCAGTCGTGCCCCCTCTCTATTATTTAAATTTTTAAAATTTCACTTTGTCTTTAACACCTGATGGACAAATCTAAATGTAGCAGGTGAAGCCCCTCTTGGCAGTGATGGTCTTGGCACTTTTTGTGCTAGGGCTGCCTCCACATCTGCCACCCCCTGACCTGGAAGCAATTGAGGTGACATCATTGCATCATGGTAATTACTTCCGCTCTGCCTCCGCCTTTCCCCCTTTTAAAAAAAGGGGGAAGGAAGGAGGTGGCCCAGGCTCTGAAGCACTGTCAAAGGCTCCATCTAAGCTTTTTCACACCGTTAGAAGTGGCGCCAAGGAGGCATGTGCCAGTGCTACTTCCATTCATATGGAAAAGCTCTGCTGGAAGCAGCGCTCACCTCCTCTGAAACTGAAGGAGGCAAGTGGCGCAGAAAAGCTCCGATGGAGCTAGAAGTGGTGTGCGCCTCCTCCAAAATCGGAAGAGTTAAGCGCTGCTTCACTCAGGTACCTGGCCGTTATGAGGGCCACCCTCTTGTCCTCTTCTTTCTTTAAAGGGGAGGAGGGCTGCCCTCAGATGTGGTCCGGAACTGTACCAACAGTGGCTGTGCTCCCACAGCTACTGTCAGCGCAATTCCCTGCCAGTCTGAGGGCTGCCCTCTTCTCCGACCCACAAGCCTGGCACCCAGGGCATTTGCCCCCATTGCCCCCTCTAGGTATGCCATTGCTTCTTGGCACAGAGACAAAGTGATGGTAAAACTATTATCTGCTAAATGTCTACCTGTCAAGCAGGTATTTTGGAATATTTTTTTTCTGTCTGATAAACAAATTGGCAACCCTACTTGAGGCCAAGGGGAATGATGACAGATAAAAGGCTGAGAAGCTTGTGGTGGGTCCATGGCCCTCCAATTGGATCCAGAGGTCCAGAATGCCAAGTGGCACATTCAGACAGGGAGTGGCCCCTTACTCCCATCCTATTCTCTACCATCCTTTGTGACCACTGTAGCAACCTTGGCCAGACATGGGCTGCTGACATTTGCACCTTTTAGCTCACCAGCCACCCTGCTCCTGCCTTTTAAGAAGAGCAGCCGGGGAAAGACCAGCAAAAGACAGCAGTAGCCACTCTGGCTAGAGCAGCCAACTCTTTCCCTGCTGTTCTTTTCAAATGGTAGGAGTGAGGTGAGGAGAAGGAGGTGAGAGGTGTCCAGTGTGGCCAGTGCAACAAAGGAGATGGTAGGAAATGGATGAGATAAGTGTGGCACACTTTGTAGGCCAAACAACATTGGGGGCAGGCAGGGGCTGGCAACTGGACTTAGGCTAGGCCTTGGTGGGTTGGTATCAGCACTTGCCAACTCATCTTTTTCCTAGTGCTCATGTGCTTTGCAGCCACGGAACAGGCAGAAATCGAACAGCTGAAGCTCAGTGTACTTGATAGTAGGCAAAGTAGTTTACCTGCTACTTTTCTACCGCTCATGCTGTTATTAAAGGTGCAAAAGACTTGCCCAGGAAAAACAAATGGTGACAACCCTAAATGACCCAACTCCATCAGGTGCTACTAGCCCAGGTCAAGTAAACCAATCTGGTTAGCAATAGCCAAAATACTGTATACTCTCCATGGGGATACCATGAAACTTGCCTGCATTATACTTCTCATGATCTCTGAGCACCTTTCAAACTCTCAGCATATTTGTGCCTTCCATGCAAAGGGGTGAAGTACTGTAGGAATGGAAAGGAGGACAATTTACTAAATAAGATTACAGCAGTACTATAAACTGGCATATCCCTTTAACTCACATATCCATAGCAGAAGAAACCAAGTTTGACTTCCGTTCAATGCAGGCCTGGCGCTTTTGTGTGTAATTGCGTGGGACAATATGGGGAAGGGTATACATATAGAAGCTGACTCTTCAGCACCTGTAATTCCACAACTAAGAGATGGCTTTTAGTCAGGGCTAAAGACCCCCTGATGCCAGAGACAGTGTGCCAACTGCTGATGCCCCTTACCAGATGATGTGCCAGCCTCTGCTTCTCCCGTTCTCCAAAGTCTTAGCTCAGCAGTCCCCTCCCCTCCCCTCCCCTCCCCTCCACATGTCATCTTCTTCCTCTCTCTCTCTTCCTTTTCCAATCCAGGGAGTGGAAGGCAACGGGAGAGCAGTGGAAGTAAGAAGGTGCCATTCACCAACCTGCTGGCTGAGGCATCTGCTTCAGATGGCATCATAGATGGGCTGGCCCTGTTTTTAGTCTTCACACGCAATCGTTCACAGATGTGTTTTCTACATCTTTTCAGTCCCTCTTCCTAAAATCTACTACTTTTCCCCTTCTTAGCCCCAACGGACTCTGAATTCTCATACTGAAAACAGGGTTTTCTTCAAATCCTGTGCTCTCTTGGCCACAGAAACCATCTCAACTGCAGACACAGTAGGCCTGCTACTGAGAGTTCTTCAGAATCTCAACATGAGTGAAGAATTACATGTGGAATAGATTCTTTACTGTCCACTGTAGGTTGAAGCACAAAATATGAGAAAAACTGCTGGGTAGGAACTCTGGTGTTCCTTTGCTGCCCTGTGCAATGAATTATTCTGTAGCATTTCTCCTGCTCCACCTTTCTATGAAATACTCAAAAGCAGTGGCCAAGGAAGGAGTGAAAACATATAAAACCATTAATTATAGCAATTCAAAATTGACAGAGATCAAGGGCACAATCCTAACCAGCATTCTAGCACCAAGGTAAGAGCAATGCAAGATAAGGGAATAAAAATTCCTTTACCTTGAGGAGACCCCCATGACTACCACCCAAGTGCAGGATGCAGCACATGGCCCATTGGCACAGAGTGGGAAAGTTGATTAGGATTTGGGCCCAAGTCAAACAAAATTAGTAAAACTGTCTAAAATGACCAAGTAAATAAAAATGTCTTTATTAGCTGCCTATTCCATATGATGCAACACAGAATTAATGGCACAGCAATTGTATGAAGCTAGTCTTGTGAATGTACAGATTCAAGAAACTAGATTGTGCTATGGGTAGAGGTTACCTGAGACTATGATGAGAGCAAAAATATACTGCAACTGACTTCCTTGCAAGATGCAAGATGGCAGGAGGGCTGGTCTAGAGGGTAGAGCCTCCTTTAGCCCGAAGATAACATCAGAAGGTCGCCAGCTCGAGGACACCGGCAGCTCCCTGAATGGCTGAGAATGGGAGACCTTGAAGCAGCTGACAAGCCCACCTGCTCTTGGGGTGAGTAAGAAGCATCTTGGCTGCCCTCCATGTGAGAGATGGAGCTGCTCATTAGCCTGCCTGGGAGAACTGGAGGCCAGAAGTGAGACCAAACCAGGAAGATCCATTCTGAAATGTTGTTGGTTCTTGAAAGAGAGAACCTCTATGTTTGTAAAAATCCCCTTGAGGGATTTAGAAATGCCTGCCTATGTAAACCGCCTTGAATAAAGTCAGAGGAGTAATCCAATGACCAGAAAGGTGGTATATAAATACCTAGTTATTTATTTTTTTATATTACTGTAAAATAGTTGGAGAATAACTCCTAGGGGTTAACAGGAAGATCAGATGCCCGCAAAAAATTCAAGTTTATTATTAAACAGATAGTGAGGAAATGGTTTTTCATATGATTTAAAAGAGATTTTGATGGAGGCTACTTGTTATGGCATTTTAAAGGATCTGTTAGCACACAATAGAGATTACCTATGCATGGCTTATTATGGAGGCCATAATAAAAATAAGGAGGAATTAAAGACAAACAATAGAAGGAAGTAGTATTAAATAAGCCCATTATTAAGGGTAGGTGTATCCTAGAAAATAAGAATTAAGAAGAAATTCAATATGATAAGCTGTTTAGCCATATTTCATTTAAAACGGGCAGTGGAGGATATAATTACTTGATAATTCATATTTCATCAAGGAGGTAGATTTTGCATTTAATTGCATTTACCCAGCTTCTGATGAAGTTTTGTTTGTGTTAAACTTTTCAGATTTTTTTATCCCCGGATGTCAAATATGAAACATCACATGTACAGGCACATGGGAAGGCAGAGCGTTGAACTATGAGTTCACCTCACTTTCTTTGGCTTTTAAACAGGTTTGGTTCATGTCCCCTCAATTTTCAACATTCATCCTTTATATACAAAACAGTTACTATTTGGACAGAAGCTGGAAAGTATTATTTTCTTTTAAAAGAAGATCTTAGGAAAACGTTAGCAAGGCAACAAAGAACTCCTGTAGGGATCAGCAGGGAAGGGCTGGAGACTCACTTGGAAAACATTTGAACGCTGTCTTGAACTTATAATAGAATGGCACTTAATGGCTTCTTCACACAAGATGTTTCATGGAAGTTAATGGGATGGGGCTGCTGTGCGACATTGGCAAAGTTGCTGGAGTGGGCAGGAGTGAGGAGTGACGGAGTGTGGCCTCACCTCCACCTCAGGAAGGTCACAATGCCTTGCGTTCTGATTGGTTGAGTGACATGGAGGATAGGGTATGGATAGGCAATACGTGTTGCGTAGGTGAAATGGAGTTTTAGAAGGGCCGCTTGTCATTACTGCTATTCACAGGGCTGGTCCATCCATTTGTTGTGCTTCCTCAAACCCCAGGAGAGCTTGGACTACCCTTACTTCACTGCAATGGCCACTGGTGTTTGAGGTTTGTGTGTAAGATGTGAGGGAAAGAGAAGAATTGCAATTCTTGTAATTGTAGCCGCCCTGAGTGCTCCTTTCTGGAGTGGAAAGGCCAGATATAAATTCTACTAATAAATAAATATATATATAATTACTCTGGGTCCCAAATCCCTGAGACTGAGTTTGACTGAGCAGCTACATGAACATGTAGGGTGCACAAAAATGTAGGTAGCTAATGATCAGTGATGCTGCAGCCTTCAATCTGAAAGAGGTAAGGAGGGCAAAAGGAGAATTCTCTCAAACTGGTGCTCTACATCAGGGGTGTCCAAACATTTTGGCAGGAGGGCCACATCATCTCTCTGACACTGTTGGGGACCAGGAAAAAAAAATAAATTTACATTTAAAATTTGAATAAATTTACATAAATGCATTTATTAGAGGTGGAACTTATATGAATGAATGAAGGTTCTGCAGTAGCTCAAGGCCTATAAAAGGCCTTGCACAAAGCAAAGCCAGCCTTTCCTTTGCTGCCACTGCTGCATCACAGATATGAAACAGCAAGCAGTGGAGGGAACCCTTGTCCCACAGCTCACACAAGCAGTCGAACAGTTGCCGTCATGCTGAGAGCAGTTGTGTCAGGCCAGCATCGGCTCCAGCAAGTCTCCAGAGGGCCAGAGGCTCACTGGAGAATGGAGGCCCCCATGGGCCGTATTGGGAGCCCCCGAGGGCCGCAAGTGGCCCCAGGGCAGGGGTTTCGGCACCTCTGCTCTCCATGAAGGGAGGATGGTGTGACTGTTGGTGCAGAGGGCCCTCTGCCAGTCTTAAGGCCCTGACAAATCCCTAACCCTGCAACCTTCTGAAGCTGGCCCTGGCTATCAAAATAAAACAGTGTAGTCAAGTAGCCTATGCGTGGGATAGGCCAGGGATATGCATGCTCACACAGTCATTACTATGGTCTTTGTGCCAAGGTGGGTCCATGCTAGAAAGGACTGAACATTCTTTGGCTCCTGCGATAATTTTAGTGTTGCTGTCTTTTTCCAGGGATGGTGCCAGAATCAGCCTTGTGCAAGCAAGGATCATGGTAGCAATGTGTGGACAAAGCGCATCACAAACATAGTGCTTCCTGATGTTCATTATGTGAGTTCAAAGGACAGTATGCTGCTTAATTTAAAATATGAACAAACTGCATGTGTGCATATTAAAGACCCAGAAAAGGATTGCAATTTTTTTTTGTCTGTTTGTGTAATAATGTTTGGGACATTTGGAGAAGGGAGGGAGGGATCTTTTACAGAATCAATAAAATCTAATGATTGATGCTGATTGTGTAACTTTCTTGTTTTGGACTCTGATCAGCCTCTTTCAGACATTAATCTCTTCATACTCAGGACTGCCCTGGAGCAGAATTACATACAGCGTAAGACTAATGGATTTTAATATAATTCTCTTGGAAATGTTACAACAAAGATATTTTAAACTCAATTATTAAGAATAGCTATAGGAATATGTGTACAGTATTTCCTACTTTGCCAGGGAATGATGAAAAGTTCTTATTTAATAATTCTTCACTAGTTTGTTTCCATTTTTGGTGATGTGCCTTTATGGTACAGGAATTGCCCTTTATTGGGCTTCAGTTTGATGATTATGCTTGTTCTGTGACTGATTATTAGAGCATATCACTGAAATATCACTGATCCATGTTGCCTTATTGTGCTTGTTGTGGCACAATTCATGATGTCAGAAGCGTTTGGGGTTTTTTAAATTAGAAAAAAGATGACTGATAGGGGAAACATAACAAAGGTTTATTAAATCAAACATTGGGAGGAGAAAGTTTTGAGGGTTTTCCCCTCCCTCCCTCCCTCTCCAGACACCTTAGAACTCAGAGTCACGCAATTAAATCGATTAGCTGTAGATCCAAGGCAAACAAATTCTGGGTCCCTTTGGGGAGAAGGGCGGGATATAAATAAAGTTTATTATTGTTTATTATTATTATTTCTCACAAAACAAATGCGATAACATAAAATCATAAGTTCTTTTTACTTCTTTGCCTCCTCACCACTATAAGGTGGTACAGTCTAAGTTCCAAAGAGGCAGCAGTAGGTAGAAGCAGCAGTGATGAAATGTACCAGTTAAGTGTTTCCCAAACTGTGGGTTGGGACCAACCAGTGGGGAATCTTTCTTAGGGTGCAATCCTAACCCCTTATGTCAGTGTTTTCCAGCAGTGACATAAGGGCAATGCAGCTCTGAGGGAAGGGAACAAACATTCCCTCACTTTGAGGAGGCCTCCGTGAGTGACACCCAACTGCAGGATGCAGCACACGGCCCACTGGCACCGCTATGCCAATGCTGGAAAGCACTGACATAAGGGGTTAGGATTGCACCCTTAGTTATGTACGCTTCAAATGAGCTCAAGGTCAACTGGATTGTTCTTCCACCTTCTATCAGTCTTGAGAGGATTCCTTTTTAAACGCCCTTCTTCTTGTGAAAGTTCTTAAGTGCTGAAGGCATTTCACATATATTGACAACAACCCTTTATAAGGTAGGTAACTATTAATAGCCCCACATTGCAGAGCAGAGAAGGTATGAGACACAGAGTGCTACTGCAAATTTAATGAGGGCCCAATCCTATCCAACTTTCCAGCACTGGTGCAACCGCAATGGAGCCCTGAGGTAAGGGAACAAATGTTCCCATACCATGAGGAGGCCTCTGTGATTGCCACCCACCACAGGATGCAGTGCATGCTCTATTAGCACAGGTGCACCACCACTTGAAAATTGGATAGGATTGGGCCCTTAATAAATTAAGATGGCAAGCCTTTATACAGTTATCTGATACCCCATTGAATACATTGAGACTTCTGAGTAAACCTATTTACTATATGTAAAACCTATATGCTTATATATATACTGTAGACTTGTGCTGTAAAACCCATATAGTTAATTAAGAGAACTGAATTTCTTTAATTGAGTGACAGACTTACTGTTAAGATATACAAGTGTGTGTGATAAGGACACGTTTTTTAGAAGAATAATATCCTTTTATTTTAGCTTTATCTTTTGAAAAACAATGACTGCTCAACGCAAAGAAGGGAAAGAAGTTTTACCTGACTTCGTTCATCTGAATGACTTGGCATGTGAAACTATAGGGGGGAAGGTAAATTCAATGCAGTTCACAAAACAAGTGAGATTTAGAAAAACAGGTGATACTCTTCAAGTTTTGCATAGTAATTACTTTATGAAATGATTAAAATTGAACCTCCATGCATTTAAAAAAACAGTTAGTAATATGATGAAAATATTGTTTGCACTCACTAACGTGTGTTTTTTTGTACTTTTTTACTCTGGGGCATGAGTAACATGGGGGGGGGGCTGGATGGAGCTAAGGGAGGCACACACAGGCCTTCCATTTACTGGACTGCCTCTGGCCACAATGAAGATGGATGAGAAGAAAACAGGGCTGTGTTGATCACTATAGGATCAACCTTTGTGTGCAGGCCCTAATGTCTGGAAAATAATGATGCCCCAGGTTTTGATAGTAGTTATCTGTTCTTAAGTATTCAGAGGCCAGCATGGCAACATTTCAGCTACATTGGTGCATATGACATTGGTTTGAGTACCAATAATGGATAGGGTTACCAAAGTGGGATAGTGTATATTTTAACCATTGTATAGAAGAGAGAATTTTGGCAGATGCAACTCAACATGGAAGAGTTTAAAAAGCTGCACCTGCCAATTCCCTCTTCCATACGATGGTTAAAGGCATAGGCACTCTGTCCCCCTTTGTATCTGGTCACCCTAATATTGGACCATGTAGGGCCACTTACAAATAGATTCAGATGAGCAAACCAATAACTTGATGATGGCTAATGATCATATTTGTAAAGTTCAATATCCACACTTAAGACAAACAAAGCAGGTGAAATGATACCAAGGCCTGTTTACTTGACAGTATTTTAATAGTAACAAACACACCACTACATTATTTATTAATGGCTATATTTATTGATTAATTTCTAAGCCAAGTGGAACAGATTTTCAAAATAATAATTTTACGGTAGGTTTGCCCTCAGGCTTACTATAAATCCAGGGGGAATTTTTTTTTTTTTTTAGTGGTGGAGCAACACATAAACAAGGAATGACTAGTATGAAACATTCATTTCATGAAAAAGAAATATAAACTGAGGGTCCAGTCCTGTACAACTTTCCAGCACTCATGCAGTTGTGCCAATGGAGCATGTGCTGCATCCTGTGGTGGTGGGGGGCAGTCACAGAGGCCTCCTCAAGGAAATGCTGGTTCCCTTATCTTGAGGCTGCAGTGTGGCTGCATCAGTGCTGGAAAGCTGGATAGGATTGGGCTCTAAGAAGTCTAGAAAATAATATTGCCCTATTTATATACTCTCTTTGAAGCTGATCCATTTGGTTCCTTACACAAGTGCAGCCTTCCGATCATACACATCGCTCTCCTGGTGCAAGAGAGCTGTTGAGGAACAGGGGAGGTTCATGGTATGGGACTTGTGCATGCAAAACAGTATACATTAGAGGAAGAGGGAATGTTGTGATAGGGAGCTGAAGGGGGGGCTGCTTCCCAAATCACATAATAAAATAAATAGTGATTTGTAAATAGCTGTTTTAACTTCAATGTACACTCTTTTGTAAATAGCTGTTTTAACTTCAATGTACACTCTTTTATTTTATGAAGATTTTATTTGCATCAGATGACTTCTTTGCTCCTGCAGAAAATCTCCTAAAGGTAGGCAAACGTTTGTATGGCCTTCCTTTGCATTATGAATCGGTGGTGGTACTGACCAATGGCCAAAAACCATCCAGGGTACTTCTAGCCATTACTGCTGAATATATGTTTAATACTGTGCTGGGTGCTCTAGCTTGTCACCGAGTTGTAAGAAGTCCAGGGACAGTGCGAGAGAATTTAGTTTCCTTTGGATAACGATGAGCACTGGAAACTTGTGGAGTCTTTGCAATACTGTATTTGTTTGCAGGCAACGTAACCGTTGATCCTGTTAGGTGCTGCCAAAAGTGACTGCATCCAAGAATGCTTCAGTTCTAGCCTGTCTCAGCTAAACATTTTCAGCTCTCTGGCACACACACACTCCAAATTCAACTTGCAACTGCTCCTAACTCTCTCTGATGGTGGTTGTTGCATTCCAAAGGGTGAAATCATTAAAAAAAACATTTAGCTCTGTTTGAGCAGTCCCTGGGTAGCTATGTCAAAGCCATAGAAACAGGCCCATTCAAGTTTATCAAGATACCCGTAGTCATAACCATACTGATTAATAACAGACTTTTGCAAAATCCATTTTATAAGACAATTTGCAGTGACATGGCTTTTACAATATTGTTTCTACTGATGTCAGGCAAAAACTGTATCATCACATAAAGCTTTATAGAGAATTGGTCTGATTAAATTTTCCATTTTAATGCAACTGCTTGAGAGGACAGAGTGGAGATGATCCAGCCAAATTGAAGCACTTTTAGGTTTCTGTTGGTGGAAGGGCACATTTTGAACCAATCCATTATAATACAAGACAGGTTTTTATCTTGATCTATTTTTGTTTAGAAACAAAGACCAGTGTTTCATGAAGACCTATTCACAGACTATGGGAAGTGGAGGGATGGATGGGAGACCAGAAGGAAGAGGATTCCAGGTAAAATAATGTTTTGAATAGTTAAATAGCGAACAGGATCTCAAAATAACACAGCATATCTAGAGGAATGATAAGCAATGAAAAGATTGATGGGCATTTATTGGGAATTCTGTGATTGGAGGCAGAGTTTCCAAAAGAAAAATAGGGGACAGCAAACTTTTCAGGCTCTTCTTCAACTGTAGATATTGGTTGTCTTATGGGTTGAGAAATGCAATGACAGCTTTCAGGGTTTCCATCAGTAATTTGTCATTTCATCTCATTGTTTCTTCCAAATACCTGAATCCTTGTTTAGGAAAACAACAACCACAATTAATGGTTTGTAATCTTTAATTTAGCAGAGCTGACGACCAATTGCCAACTTTCTCAAGCCATCTGCAATGGTGCATTTTACTACCTGGGTGCCATCCACCACATGCTGCTTGCATTTAAGTATTCTCAAAATGGGTAGGGGTTGCAGATGAGTAGCAAGTTGTTAGATTCTTCTGTATATTTGTTAGCCACCATGACACAAGCTGATACGACTCATGTTTGTCGTGTCATCTTGACCAGGTTTTGACAACATGTTTTGTATTTGGCAAAGGCAATAAATAAATCTTATATGCAAATCAATAAATTAGGATATATATTGTCGATTGATGATTTTCCACAGTACCTCTTGATTCCATTTTGATTTTCAGTTCCATAATTAAAAAAAGAAAAGAAAGGAAAGATGCATGCATCTCTGGTCAGTTGCTCACGTCTTTAGTTGATCTGAATTGGATTTGGATTCAGTGGCGGACCTCCCGAGGGCAAAGGTCTGCGATGGTGCCCCCCATGAGATGCCTTTGCCCCCCTGTGCACAAGTCTGCCCCCCACTTACCTGGAGCACATGGAGCCTTGCGCAACTCCAGGATGCACTGGGGAAGCTTCCTGGAGCTTCCCCAATGCTATAAACGGTGCTTTTGGCAAACCGGAAACATAGTTTCCAACCATGTCAGGAGCCTCAGTGAGGCTTCCACGCAGTCCTAGAGGCGTGCGAGGTTCCGTGCCTGGGACATTTGCCCTTTTGATTTAATGGCAGGTCTGCCACTGTTTGGATTCTTTTTGTGTTCAGCAATTAACTTGGCCCTTACCACATTCATACTACTAATGTCAAGGTCATTCATTTCTAGAATCCCTATTAACTAGTAATGTGTTGCTTTAAAAATAAGGAAGCATACCTTTGTGTTTTAGGTTATGACTGGTGCATTATTCAGTTGGGAGTGCCCGGTGTTATCTATGGGTTTGAGGCAGACACATCTTATTTTGCTGGAAACTGTGCTCCTAGGATATCAATCCAAGCTGCTTGCTTGAAACCAGGTAATTAAGAAAAGAAGATCTTAAGAACTTTCACAAAAAGAAGGGCATTTAAAAAGGTATCCTATCAAGACTGACAGAAGGTGGAAGAACAATCCAATTGACGTTGACCTCATGTGAGGTGTACATAAGTAAGAAACATCCCCCACTGGTTGGTCCTGACCCACAGTTTGGGAAACATCTGCTACATTTCATCACCGCTGCTTCTACCTATTGCTGTCTCTTTGGAATTTAGACTGTTCCACCTTATAGTGATGAGGAGGCAAAGAAGTAAAAAGAGCTTACGATTTCATGTTATCGTATTTGTAGACATTTTATGTAAACCACAATTGGAGGCCTCTTTGGAAGCAGAAGGGGGGATAAAAATCTCCTAAATAAATAATAAAATTCTGTTGGATGTACTGTCTTTGCAGAGAAGTTACCATCACTGCCACCAAGAGGGAACAGAATAGGAACCACAGCTTCAGATGAAGAGTTTAGGGCTATCAAGGAGGTACTGTGACCTCTGGATAAGTAAAGCACACACAAAACAATGAGTTGCTCTGAATTTTTCACAGTAAAATGACCAAGTTAAATATTTAAGACCACATTATTTTGGCTCTCGGGCGCATTGCTTCTCAAAACATTTTTGGAATCTTTTTAAAAATGCTGCATAAATAAAAACTTTATTAAATTCCCTTTGAAACATGCAGGTAAAGACACACATTTTGCAACTATAATGCCAGCATAAAAAGCTAATGGCTTGTATCCTTAGCTCTTCTGTTTGTGGAGGAAGCTCTGTTTGTGTAAGGAGAGGGGAGTAATTTTCACTTATCTCTGCTTCCTTCTGCAGTATCCTGAACCTCTCTGAAAATCTGCTTCTGAGGGCTCTGAACCCCCAGGAATAGATTTGGCTGTGAGTGTAGGGAGCTGCAGAGGAAAGGAGAGACTGGCAAAAATCATTCCTTCCTCTTGTGCAAACAAAGCTTCTTCCATTTACAACTCGAACAGAACCCAACCAGTATTGGAATACAGTCTAAAATTTATAAGAATACCCTGTTTGTTTTGTTTGCTTGAATAATCTGTATCCTGCCTTTCTCCTGTTAAAGGCAATCAAGTCGGCTTTCAGAATAGTACAGAACAATAGTACAGAATTAAAACCATAATAAAACATTAAAACAATAAACAAGACAAACCCCAGTGGAATACATTACATGGCTAAAATTGTATTGGATTATATGATATTTGATATATCATGATATATTAACTTTGTATTAAACAGAAATATAAACCAGGGCTGGTTCAAGACCTAGGCCAACACTGACCTTCCTTACCCAGGGTTGAGCCAGGTGCTACCTCCACTGTTCCATCTCCTTCTGCTTCCTGGATTCAGACAAGAGATGCTCTAGCTCACCATTCTTGTCTCCGATACATTTCCTCTTCCATGCCATTCTTTGCTTCCTTTCTGAATACAAGGAGCAGAAGGAGAAGGAGGCAAGCATCTTGCGCCAGTCTACTGCCTTAAACAACCCCTTCAATCAGCCTCATGGATGGACTGGCCCTGATCTAAACAAAAGTATTACTGTTTTGACCACAAGCAACTAACCAGTCTTTGTTTTCAGATACGATCAGATGAATGGACTTCCCTGGTTCCTATGTCAGAGTTAAAATCAGGAAGGCTTGATAGTGTCCACAACTATTTTTCTGTTACTTTAAAGCAAAGATGGACTCACCTGAGGCTCAACATATACCCAGGTAAGAACTATACAATTAATATACAGGTTTTATTACTCCCCTTAAATTGCATTAAAGCAAATCCATTTAAAAAAACAATGACCCTTTGCTAGGTGATTTTAAAACAGCCCTTCTGACCTTCCTGATGTAAATAGATTCATTAGGCAGACAGGTCATCAATTAGTCTCTCTCCAGGCACTCAGAAAGGCTTTACTCTGAGCTAGTGACCCCTCCCTTCACCAATGCAAAGTGATTATCTTTCTTTCACATGCTGAGGGGGAAGGGAGTGCCTTGGAGGGAAGCCTAGAGAATGATTGATGGATTGTCAGCCAGCTGCCCCCTCTCCCATTAATGAGGCTATTGTTAAACAATTGTTTCCCTTTAATTTAAAGGGCCGTTCTTATCACCCTGGGGCCACTTGCGGCCCTCGAGGTCTCCCAATGCGGCTCTTAGGGACCCCCAGTCTCCAATGAGCCTCTGGCCCTCCAGAGACTTGCTGGAGCCCACACTGGCCTGATGCAACTGCTCTCAGTGTGAGGGCGACTGTTTGACCTCTCACCTGAGCTGAGCTGAGCTGTGGGATGAGGGTTCCCTCCACTGCTTGCTGTTTCACATCTGTGATGCAGTAGCGACAGCAAACAAAAGGCCAGTCTTGCTTTGTGCAAGGCCTCTTATAGGCCTTGAGCTATAGCAAGACCTGCATTCATTCATATACGTTCATCTTTAATATATTCATTTATGTAAACTTAAGTAAATTTATTCAAATTTTAAATGTAAATTAATTCTTTTTTCTCTGGCCCCTGACACAGTGTCAGAGAGATGATGTGGCCTTGCTGCTAAAAACTTTGGACACCCCTGCTCTACAACAGTAAGAAAAGCAGTTTTTTAAACTGCGATTTTAAGGAGTGCATTTTTCCCCTTCTCCAGGGATCAGCACATTCCTTCTCATTTGCAGTGGCCAAATCCAAGTGTTGTCAAATCCATGTATAAAAAAATCCATGTATAACAAGGTTGGACCTGTATACACCAAAGTATTACTAGATATATCTACTTCTGTTCAATCCTATCTGTTAGCTGTTACTACCATTCATCAGAAGCATAAGATAGACAATTATATATCTGGCTGTAAAGTTTTGTTGCTCTTCCCCACACATAATACCTATATAGAAGTATGTTTATACGTATTAACGGGTCTAATGGCCATCTTTTTATCCCTAGTGTACTCAGAACTTTATTTTATTTTAAAAATAAAAATGCTTTGTTTTTTTTAAATACAGATGGTGGGCTTGCACGTTTAAAAGTATATGGTACTTTGCTGAGAGACTGGCCACTTTCTGACCTGAACCACTTGAGTGATTTGGCAGCAATGGTGAATGGAGGTATCTGTGTTGGCTATAGTGATGCCCAGTTAGGACATCCCCAAAATATTTTAGGTAAGAATAATACCTGGCCTTATTAGTTTGGTTTTATTTAATGCAGCATGTAGGGCATGATGATTCAGTGAAATCAAATTACTGGTTCACTGAGAAAACTTTGTTATTCATAGGCACAATCCCAGAAGCACAAAAGCTATTCACTTCAATGGACACCAAGTTCATATCTAGACAAAGAAATGTTTTGTTAGATCTTGCTAAATGAAGCTTAAGGCCTATCTGCCATATGGATAAACATTATTATTGATTATGTACGCTAACTTCTTGGGCTGCAGCATTTAGCTGATTAGAATTAGATTAGGTGATTGAAAACATTTAGATCATTCGCTAAAAAGATGCCCCTAATTAACTGGGGAACATGTTTACGCAGGAAGGAATGCCTCTTTCAGTTGTTGCTTGCTGTGACATATGCATACCTCACCTAAAAATAAAGTATGCCTATTTTTTTTTTTAAAAGTATTGTGTTATTCATATGCAAACTTATGCAGACTGAACCAATTTAATAATCAACTAATCAAAACATGAATAATTAGCTGATTTTTATAAGTTGATGTCTCCACTAACTTTAAGAGAAAACTGAGGGAAAAGAATTTTTTCCTCTTAAACCCCTGCGGAATAGCTAACAATCATAGGTAGTTTATTGTTAATATTGTAGATTTCCTTAAATATAACTTCTTGTTTGGATAGGAACGGGGAGAGCAAAGTCCATGAAAGACGGCTGGGAGACAGGAAGAAATTTGCAAAGACCACCAATTTTGCAAGTGAGTTATAATTCTTACTTGTATGAATTATACAAGTAATTATACAAGTAATGGATAGTTCATATCTTATTTTGTTTTAAAATTAAAAGATTATACTTAATGGAAAAACATGCATTTTGTAATGCAGGCAGGGATGCTGCCATGTGTTTTCCACCACAAATCAGACATCTACTATGGATATCAATTGCTTGATTTTACAATGAAAGTGGCTCTCCTGCAAGTGCATCCCCTTTCTCAGGTTAGGGGAATGGTGGTGCAAGGCAAGCCTTTTCTATAGTGGTGTCACAATTATGGAACTCCCTTCCAGGAGAGTTAAGACCTGCCTCATCTTAACATGGCATTTCATAACCTGCCTCTCATGGCATTTCAGCGAGGGCTCAGTGGCGAACCTGCCACTGAATGAATGGGGCAAATGGCCCGGGTGCAGAGCTTTGTGTGACTTTAGCACCATGCAGGAGTCTCCCTGAGGCTCCCAAAGCTTCGGGTTTGCTGGAAGCACAGTTTAAAGCAGGGGTGTGAAACTCATTTCATATGAGGGCCACATAGCATTCATGATGCCTGCTGAGGGCTCGAAGTGATGTCATTAGGCAAGAAGTGATGTCATTAAACAGGTCATAACCAGAAATAAACTTTTTTTCTCACATAGGAACTCATTAGCTGCAAATGACAGAAGAGAAAACACACAAATCTTGATCATATTTCAAGATATGGGAGAGCCCAATTTTCATGTGGGCTGCCCTTTCAGCTGTAACATCTCAGTACTGCTCAGCAGCTGAGAGCCTGAGTGTTGCATAAAAAGCTTCTGCGGGCCGCATCCGGCCCCTGGGCCTTATGTTTGACACCCCTGGTTTAAAGTGTCAGGGAAACTTCAGGAGGCTTCCTCGACGTGTCCTGGAGTCACACGAGGTTCTGTGCGCTCCAGGTAAGTGTGTGTGTGGGGGAGAGACAGATTTGTGCGGGGGTGGTGGTGGTGGCATCCTGTGGGGGGGTATGTGTGTGCCACCACAGACCTTTGCCTCCATGCGCGGGGCTGGGGAGGTCTGCTACTGAGAGAGCTTAAAACATTTTTGTTTCATCAAGCATTTGGGTGATGAGTTGGTGGTTGTCTCCTGTGCTTCTATATATGATGTCTGCTTGCTGCTTTTCTCTTATAGGAGCTTCTCTCCCGCCCCCATTTTTATACCTGGTCTGAACTGCCAACCTCCAACTGTTCTTATTAATTGTATTATTTATTGTAAACTTTATTGTTATTTTTTATGGAAATGTGTAAGCTGCCTTGGCAAGGCATTTGCCTTGGCAAGGGAAAGGTGAGATATAAATTTTTTAACTAACGAAATAAAAACACACAATTTTCCATTTGTCTGTTGCAAGTGAATCGTGCCTCAGGTCTATCTTGGAAAAAATGGGGGAAATCCACCACCAGAGCTGTTTCTTCATTTTAATTCCAGGTTGATGAAAATGGAACCCTCCTTATCCCAGGAAGTGAATGGGCAGTCTTTCGACTGGGGCATTCAGGTGTAATAACACACATAGAAATAGATACTAGTCACTTTAAAGGCGAGTATTTCTTGTCAGTTTTACTGCTCTTCTGTTAAACTTCTTTAGCCTGGAGAAATATGTGAGATAATAGTCTATTAATGTCCAAAATGTTAATTAAGGATCATTAAAACAAATAAATTTGGGATATGTTATTAAAACTAAAATGTTTGTGTTTAAATGTTTTCCTACTCCCTTTCCCCTCCTCTTGTCACACAGTTACTGCCTGATGAAAAGTTTTAAAAGCAGCTCTGTCCTGGGTAAAATTCATTACCCTATGTTTCAGCTCTGAAACTTTCACAGGTTATTTTATAGCCCATAAAACCTAATCCTATTCAAGTTTACTTGGAAGTGAATGTCACTGAATTCAGCCAAGCTTACTCCCAAGGAAGTTTGCATAAAATTACAGCTTTAATTTTTTTGGAAGAAGACTATTGTTCTATCACAATTATTTTTTTCTACTATTAGGAAACTTTCCAGATACTTTTAAACTTGAGGGCTGTACTCTGAGTGTACAAGAAGAAATGAACTGCATAGCACAGAAATGGTCCCTAAAACTGAGTCCAAAATGGAACACCTTGCTGCATTCAAGAAAGGTAAGCTTAGAACATCAGGATCAATTGGACACTAATGCATCCTTTTCATTTTAACATATTCATAATGTTAAGTGTTGTCAGAAAAAGCATGCTATAAATTTCATTTTTTAAAAAGTCACACAACATCCAAAATTTTTCATAGTGTTAGCATTGTAATGACCAAGTCGTGTCTGTATCTAATACTTCAGCAGACTTTCTTGTTGCTACTCAGTAATAAAGTTTATCATCTTCTTTTCTCCCCTCCAGCTTAAACCCCACAAGAGACATTTTTTTGATGCCACTGCCATACAAAAATTGGATGTATTTACTCATGTAAGGCTTACAATTGCCCCTGACGGAGGTATAAGTAGGATGCGTCTCTGGGGCTTTCCACGGGCTCTGTCACATGTGAGCAAGTAAAAGTCTTCTCAGAAAAAGACTTTTGCAAAATTTCACTCACAGTTATTTAAAACTGAATACATTAATCTTTATGCATATATTCAACGAATTATACATGTTTTCCCATAGCACTGTTCAAACACAAGATTTTGTGAACAATGTAAAATAACACTACTATTCTGCTAAATGAATGCGTGCGTGTGTGCGTGTGTGTGTGTGTGTGCGCGCGCGCACGTGCATGCACTTGGGGACAATGGATTCTTTATAAAAAAGCAATCATGCACATCTACCTGTAGAAACTTTTGGAGAAAGTAGAACCCATATGTACATTCAAACTTCCATATCCATCCATCCCACCAACACAAGGGTATTTATATTTCCTAGTGGATAATCTTTCAAAATGCAGTGGCGTATTTTAAAATAGTAGTGTATTGCTCATAATAGCAAAATAGTGTATTGCTCATAATAGCAAAAAAAAAAAAATGCAGTGCATGCAATCACTTTGTGTTGCATTATACTGGAAGAAATAAAAAAAATACGTTGTCATAAACAATTTATCAGACAGGGGATTTACAGCCTGATTCTATGTATGGAACTCATTGCCACTGTGTTTCAGTCCTTTCCTCTCCTGGGCCAGCATTGGTCTACTGTGTGCTGCCTGGGAGATGGCTATCACAGGAAGAGGGAGATGCCAGCGGGGAGGCCAGTGCTGGTGGGTGCAGGGCTTCCACACTGGTTGGATGACTGTTGGGAGCCAGCAGTGGCAAGTTCCCTTCTGAGTGGCAGGCAGGTATACTAGGACAGGGGGAGGGGTGAGAAGTTGGTGAGGCGCGAAACTGGGTGGGGGAGGGTGGTTCAGACCCAGGAGACGGGTGGGGATAGCAGAAGCTACTGTCGAATCCTATCCCCTTCCCACACCTCAAAGCCCTACATGGTGATTGCTCAGTTGCTGATGCGCATCTGAGTAGACCCATATGGGCTGCTGGAGCCCGACATGGGGGAAGGAAACCAGTGTACCTTACCCCAAGCAGTCCTCTGGCTGCCTCTCTTGCCCTGCAAGATATAGTGGCTGCTGTTTTGATTCCACTGTACCGCTGGACAGGCAGTCTGGTTAGGACTGGGTTGTTTGAGGCAATGTCCTTAATAATGAGAATGAGTATAACAGCAAAATTACTGCACATGTGGACCATTGTTAGCAAGACGATCATTAGCAAGGATAGGGCTAAGACTGACTCAGGCCCAGATTCAACAGATCACAACAGAAAAAGGAAGAAAGCAAGGCCAGCTTTAAGCCAATTGGACCAATTGCTCCCAATTGGTTCCTGTGCCTAAGGGGGCTTGTGCCAGGGTAATCCACTGTAGTCTTGTCAAATATGTACAACACATTGCAATGGACACCTAACACCACCTTCAAGATTTTATAGAGAACAGCAGTGATTTTAATTTTCTTCTGAATTCTTAAAAAGTCAGTAGTGTTTGTTTATACTGTTTGTATTTTAATCTTTTTACTGTACTTGAATTACACAATATGTTAATTACAGAATAGCATAAAATTTATTTCTCTGAAAAAAAGTTTAAAAGACAAATATGTTATGTATAATTTTTTGTGCTTGGCTGTGAACCTGGGGCTCTGCAAAAAATGTTTTCTTTTGGACTCTACTGCTCCTAAGGCTGGCCCTGGGTTAAAGGGGGTGTTATCAGGTTGCCGTATCCCTAAAACACACAATGCCTAGTCCAGCAATTTTAACTAGTGTGCCATGGCACATTAGTGCGCCACAAATGGTCTGCAAGTGTGCAAGGGGAGTTTGGGGAAAGGTCATTTATTAGTCTGGCCATTGGGGGAAGTGAGCCCCCACTGCTGGCAGTGTGGTTTGCCTTGTCAGTTGTCAAAAAAGGATGGTGTGCGTTAGCAATTTTAGTCCATTGTCAGTGTGCTGTGAGATGAAAAAGGCTGAAAATCACTGGTATGGAAGGAATGTCGGAATTGTGCATGTGACTACCAGCAGAGAAGCGATGACTGGCTGGTGCTACAAGCAGGCTATTGCAAATCTTTCATTTTCTGCTTATATTTGAAGCTGTGACTGTATTTTCCTTTGCGCATCTAAATTGCTTTCACATTATGAAAAATGCTTTCATAAAAGGATATTTTACCCTTCCAGTTGTGTATGTTGCATACTTTATGTTGTGGACTTTCATCTACTTTATCATACACTTCTTGGTACAGAGATGGTGAGCTTTCAAGAGTCAGGGGGGCACATCCACAAACTGACTGACTGCCAGTGTCTCTCCCCCCCCCCCAAACATTTGGTACATCTGTTTGTTGATTCCCCTTCCCACTCCCAATATTCCCCTTTCCACACCAGTATTATACAGCTGTGGGGAAATTGATTTTGGGCCATTTTTTAATGAAAAATCTTCTTGATTGTTGATAGCTTTGGTCTGGTAAGAAAAAATGAATTAATTTAAAGAATATAAATGGGTTTAGCTCCATAAGTGCTTGGATGAAAGAAAGACTGTTTGGGGAAGTCTGTACAATGGGAGGAGGAGTGGGGTACATGTGTAATAATAAAAATATAAAGACTGCAGATGCAGTCCTATACACACTTTCCTGGGAGTATATTGTATTGGCAACCTTCAGTCTCGAAAGACTATGGTATCGCGCTCTGAGAGGTGGTTCTGGCACAGCGTCTAGTGTGGCTGAAAAGGCCAGTCCGGGAGTGACAATCCCTTCCACACCGGAAGCAAGTGCAGTCTGTCCCTGGTCTGTCTCCCTGGCTATGGGCCTTCCTTCTTTGCCTCTTAGCCTCAGACTGTTGGCAAAGTGTCTCTTCAAACTGGGAAAGGCCATGCTGCACAGCCTGCCTCCAAGCGGGCCGCTCAGAGGCCAGGGTTTCCCACTTGTTGAGGTCCATCCCTAAGGCCTTCAGATCCCTCTTGCAGATGGGAGGGATCTGAAGAGTAAGACCTGGGAGTAAGCCCCATTGAATACAATGGGACTTGCTTCTGAGTACGCAAGCCTGAGCTTGCACTGTTACTGCCTAAACTTTAACACTCTTCCCTGGGGAAAAGATAGCTTTATTGCCTTTTATAGTTGAGACTACTTTACACCAACTATTCTCACAACTACAACTGAAAATGATAAATTGTGGCATTTTTCAACACAAGAGAGTTTATCAGTTGAGCTGATGCTCTCTGATTTCTTTCATTCAGAAAGTCACCAAAGGCCAAAGACCCCAGACCAAGGATCTTGGGCAGCCATTTTCAACCACTGTGCTGTGGCACACTGGTGTGCCACGGGAGGTCTGCTGGCGTGCCACAGGAGCTTGGAGGAGGATCATTGGTTAGCAGGGCTACTGGAGGATGTGAGCTCCTGCTGTCAGCGCAGTGTGCCTTGCCAACTGTCAAAACACCGATGGTGTGCGTGCCTTGACCATTTTGGTGCCTTGTCAGTGTGCCATGAGCTGACGAAGGCTGAAAATTGCTGCGCTAGGGGGTGATTCCTCCCCAAATATGACCAGCATTTGTGTCCTTGCTAGTGATGCCTGCAGCCTCTCCTCCCAAGGGTCCCTGAGCGTGGCACACACGAGACTCCTGGCCACGAGAGACGAGTGCTGGAGGCTTTTTCCCCCCAGGCGTGTTTGCTTTGCATGGGAGGCATAGCAATGAGCACAACACGAAGCGAGGAGGAGGCGCCAGTTCTGTGCGTGGTGTAGGAGAAGGAGCGACCCTATGCAGAAGATGGGAAGCAGGAGAGCGGGCGGAGAGGGCGTGGGGACCATATTTTGTAGTATGAAAGCAACAGCGTAGAGGGGAAGGCGGAGTGAACGGAGGTGGAAGCCCCGGACTCGGGCACGTGCCGCGCGCAGCCCTTGCCCTGCCTTCGCGTGGCAGGGCGTTCCGCGGGCGGCGCCCCAAAGGCTGCGTCCTTGGGAAGAAGGAGCCTGCACTGCAGCTCCCGCCCTTGGAGTTGGGAATCCCGGGCAATGAATGAGTCCTTGGCTGGTCGCCCGCCCGGCTCCAGCTCCAGCTCCATCCTCGCCTCACAGGTTTCCAGGGAGACTGTGTCACACTCGCTCCCGCGGGAGCAATTTGGTCTGCTGTGTAGCCACCGAGTCACAATCGTCCTTCACGTGGCGTTCAGCCCAGCTTGGGGGGGGGGGAGGCAGAGCTTTTACCTTGCAAGGCTTGGGGCTGGGGCTGGGGGTGGGGGCGCCTGAGCTGGTGCCACTATGAAGTAGGGGACTGAAGGAGTTGCCCCACTTAGGCAGCAGCTCTGGCAATCTCTGAAGCCTCTTCCAGGCCCCTTTGTGGGGGTGTGGATGGGAGGGTCGTTTTGGGGTGTCCTGTTCTGTTTGGACCTTGCATGTGCTGTGCTGTTTGATTTCCTGCCCTGTCCCCACTTCCCAGCCCTCGATCTCAAGTGGCAGGCTCATCCTCATCCTCATCATGGTGGCAGCGCCACCGCTTCGTCCTGTCTACAGCCTGACAGACTCTACCCCGGCTCGGACAATTTGGGTGTACCGTAATGGTGACGCCTATTACCTGGGAAGGAAGTTTGTCATCAACCATCGCTATGTGCCCAACTTCGAAGCCTTCATGATACAGCTGAACGAGGGTGTCCCGACACCCTTTGGCGTGAGGAACGTGTACACCCCCCGACAAGGGCATTCCGTGATGGACCTGGCCGACTTGCAGCAGGGAGGCAGATATGTGGTGGCCGGGAGGGAGAGATTTAAGAAACTCAAGTAAGTATGAAGACACTGAACACATACGGTCAAGAGGAATGTGGGTGACACAACTCTATCCTGGGGTATCAAACATGCAAAAAAACTCCAGCTGCTGCTTCTTCTTGGAACTTAATTGATTCCTTAATGATTGATCATTTATTTGCAATGAGTAAGATTCGAAGGTCGCAGCAGCATTCTGTGTTATCAGGCTTGACACTTATGTGCAAAACTGGGAAAAAGTTACAGGAAGTTGAAGGTTCCATGTTGCAAGAGATTTGCTACATCTTTGTGTCATGTGACCTTGTCAACTACATTGACTGTGTAACTCTCCTTATGTAGCAGAAACACCTAATGACATGAGCTGGTCTTCCGTGCGCCTTGCAGGGATTGGATTCATTGAATTAGTGCATCTGAGCCTCACCAAACCGCTGTGTGGACAGACCCCAAATAGGCAGGATGGTCTAAGATTCTAATACTGAACAAGCAACTTTATCTTTTACTAGAATCTAAGTTTTGTTTTAGGGCCAAACAATACATGCTGATAAATGTGTGTGTTTGGCCTCCCTTTTCAAAATGTTTAGACAAATATCACTGAGGGAAGGGGAGGTCGTGTGAAATGCCCTGAAATGGGGTGTGTGTGTGGGGGGGGGGGGTTGGCTTTATAGCCGTGGTTGCAATCATGACCACATGCTATTTATTGAAAACAAAAATTGGCTTTCAATAAAAACTTTTTGCCTTCTATGAATAGTGTGTGGGGTGGGGAGCATAATTGTGATTATAACTGTGGTGGGAGCTAAGTGCTGTAGCTCCACTGCCCCCCTGCCATAGTTTTGGGCCATTTCCATTACAAACCCCCCCCCCCATGATATTTGTTAAAGAAAAAAAGAGAATCAAACACACATTTATTGACACACGTAGTATGGGCCTTACTTTTTCCCTTTTGTAACTCCATTAAGGGTAATCTTCAGGGCTTTCTGCCCTTCCCACCCTAGTTGCCACATGTTCTCTCTATCCCCATTCTGCTTTTCTTGGCAGTTGCATACGGCCTTCTGTTTTCCCCTCTTTTGTTGTCCAGTTGGAAGGATAAGATTTGACAAAGAGATGAGCAAATAAGATCCCTCTTCCTTATTATGTGTCTCTTTGGGCGCAATCCTAACACCTCACGTCAGTGCTTTCCAGCACTGGCATAGCGGTGCCAGTGGGACGTGTGCTGCATCCTGCAGTTGGGTGTCACTCATAGAGGCCTCCTCAAAGGAAGGGAATGTTTGTTCCCTTACCTCAGAGCTGCGCTGCCCTTATGTCAGTGCTGAAAAGCACTGACATAAGGGGTTAGGATTGTACCCTTTGTCTCTCTCCATCTGCGGAATTATCCAAGAAGAGAGTTAGGATAATGTGTGGCCAATAGGAGGAGGATCTCTTTTCTTATTCCCTTATGTTTCTCATGTTGTGGGGAAGTGAGGGCTAAACATGGCGTCTGTCTGTCCGTCTGTCATCTCCTACTTTTGCCCTTACAACAACCCTGTGAGGTAGGTGAGGCTGAGAGATATTACTGGCCCGTGGTCACCCAGGAAGCTTCATGGTTGAACAGGGATTTGAACCTCGAACTTTCAGGGCTAAGTCCACCTCCCAAACCATTACACAATCCTGACTGTTGTTGCTCTGTTTTGTGGCCCACTGGTAAAACCACTTGTTGACTAGAGGCCCGACACGTACATCCATCACCAGCCACTGCCTACCAATATTCCAGGAGATAGAAAACTCCTTTTTTTTATTTGCAGTGTAACTTCTCCATTGTTTATGGAAGGTCGGAATATGGCTTTCCAGCATCAGTTCCAGCCATCCAGGCTTCTAACAAGCTGTTAAAATCTGCTGTCAGACCTTAGTGTGTTTCTGTTCACTAGGAAACTCCCTTGACACCCAGTGAGATACAATGAGCTGGTTGGCAACACTGGCTCCCTGACAGTTGGCATTTGCATCTAATGAAGTAGGTGCTGCCTGCCTTAGCTCCTATGGTAACCTAAGAAGCACTTTTTGTCTTGTGGCACCAGCATAGCTGTTCTTGCAGAATTTGTGCTGAACCTTCTTTCCACTTAGTAATAGAGTGTGGAATACATAAAAATAGCAGATTGGGGGCTCTATGTTAAAAGTATTTGGAAATCAGAAGTGGATTACAGTGCTGTGCTTCCATTCTTTGTTCTTGCTGGAAATAATAATACTGCACAGGTTACCCGTGAGTTTTGGGGCTTTATTCAAAATGCTGGTGTTAACCGTTAAGGTTAGAGATAGTCTAACTGTAGTTTTCTAAAGGACCACATACTTCTTTTCATACTTTCATCAGTGGAAGGTGCAGTACAATGGACACTGCCTTCTTATGTGTCATTGGGTGGCAGTCACTGCTCTGCCGAATACTAAATAGCTGGTGCAGACTTGAGAAGCCCAATTGCAGGGCTTGGGGCTTCCCTGAGGAAACCTTTGGCTGCTTCCCAGTGCCCGTTGGGTAGAGTGGTGCCACTGCTCCATTGGGTGCCAGGAAGCTCAGGATTGAGCTGTTGAAAGTTAGATAAAAAAATCTCCAGGAAATGGGGATGGTATAAAACTGCTATAATTATAGTGGACATAGTCAGAGGATGCAAACTTGACCAAGGGTTAAATTTCTGCTTAGAACCTTGCATTTTGTACTTTTTAAAGTCAAATACAAAAAGTGCCTAAGTTGAAATGGCAAAATACATATGTGATGACATCCACTGTGACTTATGCGTACATCCATAAATGGCGGGTTCACCCTGCAATAAACCCAAAATGGTGATTTTGTATTGCAGGGAAATCCAGCTGTTTACAGAAGTGTAAACTGTTCAGAATTGATAATCCTACTTGTATTTATAATCCTATTTGTATTTTGCCATTTTTATAATGGTCTGAAATATAAAATATGAGTCAGTCTCAGCTCTTAGTTGTCAAGTTACTTGATGACTCTGAGCAAGTCATAATCTCTCAGTTTTATTTCATATGAAAAATAGGAATAATACCCATGGTTGTGATAATCAGGATAAATTTTGCAAAGCACTTTTTATGGTTAAACTGCTATAGAAGAGATTAGTTATAAAAATCGGAACAATACAATGTTTGTGTACACTGGGAATAATCTTTAAGTGACCTGCCTTTGATTCAGACTTGAAGTTAGGTATTTAACATTGTTATGATTAATGGGGTAAATAAATAGTATGGACGTATTGTTTATTGAAATTTTTTGTTCTGAATGCTTTCTGTTAAACCAGGACCAACCTGAAGTATTTCCTGTCACTCCAGGTCTCACTTTGGTTAAAGTGGCAATTGCTTTAAAAATGTCATAAGAAAAAGACTTGTTTTTTAATATGAAGATATATCCCAAACTGTTATTGTCAGTAACAGAAGTTAGGCATAGGAATCATGGCAAGTAAACACCTGTTTTTGTTTAGAGCAGGGGTGTCCAAAGTTTTTGGCAGGAGGGCCACATCATCTCTCTGGCACTGTGTCGGGGGCCGGGGGGGGGGAAGAATTAATTTACATTTCAAATTTGAATAAATTTACATAAGTTTACATAAATGAATATATTAAAGATGAACTTATATGAATGAATGAAGGTCTTGCAATAGCTTAAGACCTATAAAAGGCCTTGTACAAAGCAAGGCTGGCCTTTCCTTTGCTGCCGCTACTGCATCACAGATGTGAAACAGCAAGCAGTGGAGGGAGTCCTCATCCCACAGCTCACGCGAGAAGTCAGTCACCCTCACGCTGAAAGCAGTTGCGTGGGGCCAGTGTGGGCTCCAACAATTTTCCAGAGGGCCAGTGGCTCATTGGAGACTGGGGGCTCCCTGAGGGCCGCATTGAGAGTCCTCGAGGGCTGCAAGGGGTTTGGGCATCCCTGGTTTAGAGAAACAAAGTGCTTGCCAGATTTTTGTTACTACTAAAGAAAGATAAATTATGTACTCCAAAAGAGTGCCAAATCTTTACAGGCAAGAAGCTGTAAACTATTCAGATGAAAGCTGACCTAATTTTGAATGTACATTAATTATGTCTTCCTAGAACATCATTGCTGTGGTTCATGGTCATTTTGAAGAATACTATAGCAATAGAACACTTAGTTACTTCTGTTCATATAAATATCCCAACCTGTTGGATATTTTTGAAGGCGGATCTCATGAGCCACATTTGTAAATGCCTGTGCGGTGCTGTAAATGACATAGTGTTGTTGGGTGTGTTGGAGCTGCAGGCACAAATAGCTGGCGGCTCTGCATGCCCACCACCATTTTTCATATTACTTTACCAGTGATCAGCAATACAGGTTTAGTCTATTTATCCATGGATTTTCCATCTGCAGATCTGGCTCAGTGTGGGTTTCCCCCAGACCCAAGTTGTGTCAGACTTGGCCCAACCTGAACCCTCTGAAGGCGAATGGAGCTGTACTCTCATCACCTCCAGAGGGTTTTCTGAAGCCCACAGAGGCTGCACATGTCCACCCGTGGCCTTTGCAGGCTTCAGAATGGCCCTGGAGTGCTGGAAGTAACTTTTTTCACGCTCCAGGGCCATTCTGAAGTATGCAGGGCCCATGGGCGGACATGTGCGGCCTCTGTGGGTTTCAGAAAACCCTCCAGAAGCTACCAGAGCACAGCTCTGGTAGCCTTTGAAGGGTTTAATGGTGCCAAGACTGCAGATTTTGTTATCTGTGGGGTTCTGAGAATGGATCCCTCACAGATACTGATATACCACCGGTATAAGGGCCCAGTCCTGTCCAAATTTCCAGCACTGATGAAGCCATGCCAGTGGGGGGGGGGGTGTTGCATCCCACGGTGGGGGGGCAGTCACAGAGGCCTCCTCAAGATTTATTCCTTGGGGTTGCATTGTGGCTGCATTGGGACTGGAACATTGGATAGGATTGGGCCCCAAGAGCCTAATCCTATTCTTTGTCCCTCTGCTGGTGCAGTTGTACCAAAAATGGGTGTGCAGTATCCAGTGGGGGGGGGGGGGACAGGAGGCTTGAAAGGTGAAAGAGGTTTTTAATTCTCTTACACCTCTGTAAGCCTCCCAACCTGCAGTGGGTCTCTTTGGACCTGCACTAGTGATTTGGTTAGCACAAGTCAGAGCAGAGAAAGGAAACAGGGAGGCTGAGGAGTTGGGACCTGGCGTGTACCATCGCTGCCGGATCAATCCCCTCTCATGCCCCTGTTAGGCCCCCTCTGTGCTCAGTTTTGCCTCCCCCTGCCCTGTTAGGCCTTCCCATACCCCTCCTGCTGAATTACCTGTCCCAGCAGGCAGTGGGAGAGCTGACATCACGGGCGGGAAGATGCTGGCCTTGCTTTTAGTGTCTCCAGCAGTGCACTGGTGTGTGTGCTGCCGGAGTGCCTTTTATGACAGCGCTGACTGCTTTATGGCAATCAACTCCAGTGGAACAGGTGCTAGGATGTTGGCCAGTAGGTATAGGATTGGGCTGTAAAACATTTTTCCGTTTCTTTTCCTGTGTCAAATGCAAATTTGATCAGATTTTTGTTTGAGTTCATTTTTGTCCATATAAAGGGTGAACGACTGCTGTTTGCATACTTATACATCCACGTGACCAACCTCTTTGTTCCTCATGTTCATTACAACTCATTTGAAATTTACAGTTTGGTTACAATTTGCAATTTGTGTTCTACGTTATAGCTTGTTATTTTTATATCAGAATCTTGAGTTGGAGCACTGATTGGCATATTCATCTAGTTTCACAGCCTTTTTTGGACTGAGACAGTAGTATATAAATAAACTTCAGTTTTATTGGTGTTTTAATCAATCCATGGTTTCAGTTTGTGCATCAGAATGACCGATGGTGCACTTCTCTGCAAATATTTATAGAGGTAATTGTTGGTGTAGCCACCCCAGGATTATTATTATTCATTTATTTATTATTCCCTTGGGGAAGCAGAAGATATAATAGCAAAACCATTTTCCAGCCCTCTACAGAATTCATTAAATTTGAAGTTAATATGGAAAGTTGTAGAAGTTCTACTGTGGCTTCCTGGCTTACAAATAGGTTCTAAATCAGTGGTTCCGAACATTTAGAAGCCCATGGACCTGTGAGGCAAAAATTGGAATAGTCGCAGACCACATGCAATGCCAGCTGTGGTCAATCTCCACCCTCTTTGGTGGTGCATGGGGAAGCATCTCTCAAGTGAGCACTCCTCCACAGACCACCAGGGAGGGCGGAGATTTGAATGTCTGCAGCTGGCACTTCAGTGCAGACTGTGGACAGTCATGGACAGTGGTCCGTGAGGGAGTACTTGCTTGGCAAGACACTGGAAGTGATCAAGGGTGATTTTTTTTCCTGAGACTTTGCGGATCATTTCTTGGGATCTTGTGGACCACCTATTGGGATCCAGAGTTGTAAATGTTACATAAGCTCTGGAAACTGTGAGCTCATTCTTCTTAGAAAGCTGAAGGGTTGAAAAATGTTGGGTTGATTCAGATGTCAGGCAGAGCCATAGTTGATCTTTGATAACTATGATTGTTTGTCTGAGTTGGGTTCTTCAACGAACCGTGGCTTATTTTGAATAAACAAACCATAATAGAACCACAGTCTGAACCCATGGTTTTTACTTGGTTTGTTAACCGGAGTTTCTGTTCACTATAGCTCTGTGTTACGTTTGAACCAAGAATCTTGGCTTAAATCTAACTTGTTTCAGCAGCTTCATCCTTACAGTGCTAGTGTTTACAGAAACATCAGCCTAGACATCAGTCTAGTGTCTACAGAGACATCAGCTTAGATCAGGCATGAAATGGAGATACTATAGGCTGGAAGTTGCTCAGTCACTATCTCTCAGTCTCACCTACCTCACAGGGTTGTTGTGATGACAAAAGGAGGAGAGGAACTATGTACATAACCTTGAACTCCTTGAGCGGAAAGGCAGTATAAAAATGTGACAAACAAATAAACAGTTCCTGTCTTCTTTTTCTTCCCAGCAACAGCTTTGCTCACACAACTCCCCCTAACAGTGAAATACATGTAGTTTAACCAGTTAGCCATCCCTTTTGCCAGACAAACACAATCAAACATGAAGGAATTAAAGGCATCTTGTCCCTAGTCTCACTCTTTCAAAAATAAAAATAAAAAATAAAAAAAAATAAATCAAAAGCTATGAGTATGGTAAAGTTGTAAATAAAGTTGTTTAAAAACTCCAGAAAGTTTTCCTTTTAACTTTAACATCAGAGTGCTTTCAATGTATTCATTGCAGGGAATGGGCAAAAAACAGTTTACTTATCTGGGCAAAGGAAGAAGAGTAGAACTATGCTTTGTACTTTCCACTTGGCTGTGCTAAGAGCAGGTGGAAAGCTAGTAATTGGCTAGCTCTGATGAAGCTAGTGATTGGCTTATAACATCCTCTTTCTTCTCCTGACTAAGCATAGCTGATGAGGTGGTGCTTTGCCACCAGCTGGGAAGAATGGTAGCACTTGGGATTTCCTCTGGGAACTTTCTGAGAGGATTGGTGGTGGAGGTGGAGCCAAGACAAATCAGGATGAAACAGGACAAGGCAAAACTTGGTGATTGTCTGCAGCACCAATGCTGACTTCTTTAGCAAACCAGAGTTAAGATAAATCTTAGCTCGATGTAAGTTCTGAACTGGCCCACTAAAAAAAAAAATTAAATTAATCTGATAGATAGATCTGCAGCACATATTGTTTACCAATCTGGTAAGGTCCTTATATAATGACTATACCATGTCATTTTGTTGGTATTTAGGTATTTCTGTGGAAAAAGCTATGTTGGAACTTAATAGATTAATACTTAATTTTATATTACAATTCAATTACTGTGGGGCCTGTCTGGCAACTTGTGGACTTACCACAGATACCTGCCCATAAGTCGACCCCACAGATAAGCCGAGGGCAAGTTTTGAGCCAACAATCATGGAATTTTCTATGATCCTCGGATAAGTTGGGGGTTAAACTTAGGGGGGGGGTGTCTGACTATAGTTTTGTCTGATTTTACCCGAGGCCAGATCCTGAAAAATAACCTACCACTAATCGTTACCTAAGAACTGTAGTCTCTAATTTATTAAAAACACAGTAAAAGATCATAAGATACATTTTTATTCTTTTTTTAAATTCCGGTGTTCACCACCTTTTTGTAAACACTATCAGAGTAAGTGCACTGTAAACAACATACCAGTGGTTCCCAACCATGTATTCCCAGGGACACTCATCAGGACCTTTAGGGGTACTTGAAAAAGAATGGAATAATGGCAGAAAAAGGCAGGTTGTGCTCCAGAATGCCTTGCAAGGACCAGCAAGGCAGGAAGGGAGGTAGCTAGTTGGCTGTGAAAGCCTCACCAACAGCTAGTTTTTGGTCATCAATTCATGTATGAACCAGTGATTGAAAACCAGCACAGTAAAAAAGCTGAAACATATATGGAAAGTGATCAATCACCTAGAATTTCTCAGCACACATCTGGTGCAAAACAGTGCAAAGGCAGAGTCTTCTGTTCTTCAAGCAGATGAAAAGAGAAAATATGTGATGAATACATGAAGTCTGGGCTTTCATATGGAGGAGATGAGGGCTTGTCTTACTAATTACAAACATTTTGCTAATATGAAGGGTACAATTTATGGAAATGGGCTGCCAAAGGATATGCAAGTGAAAAAGGTTGGGAACCACTGCAGGAGATCCATGAATCAAATCCACCTTTAAGGTGTCTGGTGTGTTAAGCCAGAAGCTCTACATACAACATACAACACATAACACATAACTGAGAGTGTGCAATTCAATTCACAGAAGAGAGATGCAGCTGCATATATTTGCAGCCCTTTTTTACTCAGAAGTAGACCAACTGCTTTCCATGGGTGTTATTCTGAAGTTATGGTGCACTGAATTGTAGCCTGGGCAGGAGGGTCCCATCCTGGTGTTTCAAAAAGCAGACCTGCTTTGCAAGCATTTGCCAAGCAGAACCAGGCTGCAGCAGAAGGAAGGAGATTAAAAGGTTAACTTTGGCTGGAATTTCCCAGTTGCCTAGAAATGATCTCTGCCCTGCCTGCCTGGTGCCTGCCTACAGCTTGAGAAACAAAACTGTTCAGAATTGAAAGGCTCTGCCCTCTGATTGACCCGGAGATCAGGCCAAGTGAGAATTTGAGCTGGATTACTTGCCAAAAATTTCATGTAGGTATATTTACCTGCCTAACTATACTCCATTCTTCAAAAAGTGCATCTTTTACAGGCTGATGTCTATATTTGATGATGCAGCTTCTGTATTGGAGATGGTTTGGATGAACTAAGATAATTCAGCTACAATATGATGTTGAACTGCGGGTGTGACATGGTCGTTTATCTGAATTCATAAACTGTTGAATTAAAATATTAATTGTAATTTTGTGTTTTCCTTCAGTTACTTTACGATAGGGGCCAGGAAACCTCAAGCAAGGAAAAGGGATGAGGTGGTGAGTAATCTGTATCATTTTGGTTGTTGTCAGGAGGAAGCAATTGCTTACTTTTTTATTAGCACATCACTTACTGTACAAACCATTAAATGGTTGAAAACTACATTATTTTAAATGTTAGTTCAATGTAGACATAACTAAGAGTTTATGGTATTCTATTTTATGCCATATTTTGCCATTTATTTTGTTCTGTAAAGGGCTTTCCCTTTTTCTGGTTAAAAAAGTATATAAATACAGTAATAGTTGTACTGTATTCCTTTTGCCATTAGAATGTGGTAAAAACACCTTATCTATACATCTACTTAAACTTCTTTTGTTCTTCTTATCTGTATAGGTATAGGCATATCTGCAATCTTTACAGGTTCAGATGTAGTACAGAGCTGTGAATAAATTGTGTTCAGCATTATTAGCATGAACCTGGTGAGCTCCATCCATCTCCTCCTCCCATATTTGAGGAAGTTTGCGGATTCATCCAGCCCTGGATTGAATCAAATCAGAATTTGTTGCTGTTTATGAACAGGGAAAGTCGTGATTTGTTCTAACCACAGTTTGTGAATATTCCAGTGGTAGGTTTAATTTCAAGTCAGGATCAGGTGTTTTTTTAAAAAATGAAATGACAAACCCTGTGTTCCAAACCAGGAACAGAGGCAGCATATTTACTCTCCTTGTTCACAAAGGGGAAGGGGAATGCTTTAGCTCAAAATCAAAATGTTCATGAGTCTGAATCTTTAAATAAGCTAAAATAACTGGGTAGCAGCTTTAGTTGGCTATATTATGCCCAGGATTTCTTGTGGCTTCCAGGTAGGGCTGACACGCGACCCACCAAAAATCAGGTCGCTACCCACTTGTGGAGCACAACCCATAGTTTGAGACTCACTGGTGTAATCTATTTACGTACACTGTCAGTTTTAAGGATGAAATCTTGCATACTCCTGGCACCATGTTATCTCTCTCTTACTGCTTTTACAGATTCGACCAGTAGTCCACAGTAACATACAAGTACCTTCCAAATGGCAATCATTCTATAATAAGCCACGGAATATCTAGTAAGTGTGTTATGATTTGGATTCAATTGTTTCAATTGTTACCACCTATAAGTTAACAGAAAATCCTTAGATATGATCCATATCTGAAAGGACAGTACCTGTAAGGATGTCAGAGTGTCAGGACGGCACTGGGAAGACTCAAATCACCACTCAACTATGAAGGTCTGTTGAGTGACCTTGGGCTATTCATGCTCTTTCCCCCAAACCTTTGACACCTGGTTGTTGTGAGGATGAAAGTGGGAAGAGAGAAGAAGCATATCCACTATGCTCAACTTCTTGGAGAAAGGACAAGATAATAATGTAATAAATTACTGGGGTACATTCATTTCGTGTATGAGTGAGCAAACTCTGGCCATTAGTTCTTCGTGCGTGATTTTCCGGTTTATACTTTGATAACAGTGGTTCAGCTTAGCAAAGACCAAGTTCTAATGGTGCTTGCTGCTGAATAATACTATGGAAACTCTGGATCCAAGCATATATGGTGTTTTCTGTTTTCAGCACTGACAATTATTTGTGCTTGAATAGTTAGTCTTTCTTGCTTAGATTTGTACTTGTGGAACTAATATGGGTGGTCTACAAGCATGCTCACCCCTCAGCTGTGTAGGCTTCTCTGTATTTGCACTTTATGTTTTATTTAACTCCTATCTTCCCCTTCTTGCAAGGACCTCAGGGTGGCATGCAGAGTTTTCCCCCCACCATGCTCATTTTTGCATCAACCCTGTGAAGTAGATTAGATTGAGAGATAGTGACTGGCTCAGAGTCACTTGGTGAGTTTCTTGCCTGAGTGGGAATCTGAGCACAGGTCTGTCCAGCCTAAGGCTTTAATCCTATACCTGCTTATCTGGGAGTAGGTTCCACTGACCTCACTGGGACTTAGAGCCCATTACTATGGAGCCCAACACAAGTGCTAGGTGTCGGAAAAGTGCCATGAAGTATGTTTACGCCACTGGACGAGGAGGGAGTGTTGGTGCTGGGCCTTAGCACTGGGAAGGTGACTCTGTAGTTCAGCTGGTGGTAAGTCTTGCTGCTGGCCGGCAGAGCGGCTTTTCGGGGCGGGGGGAAGGTGGAACTGGATGGAGGGAGGTCATAATGGGGGAGGGAAAGTCATGCACATGGGGGCAAAAAATCCAAACTTTAGATATAGGCTGATGGGTTCTGAGCTGTCTGTGACAGATCAGGAGAGGGATCTTGGGGTGGTGGTGGACAGGTCGATGAAAGTGTCGACCCAATGTGTGGCGGCAGTGAAGAAGGCCAATTCTATGCTTGGGATCATTAGGAAGGGTATTGAGAACAAAACGGCTAGTATTATAATGCCATTGTACAAATCGATGGTAAGGCCACACCTGGAGTATTGTGTCCAGTTCTGGTCGCCGCATCTCAAAAAAGACATAGTGGAAATGGAAAAGGTGCAAAAGAGAGCGACTAAGATGATTACTGGGCTGGGGCACCTTCCTTATGAGGAAAGGCTACGGCGTTTGGGCCTCTTCAGCCTAGAAAAGAGACGCCTGAGGGGGGACATGATTGAGACATACAAAATTATGCAGGGGATGGACAGAGTGGATAGGGAGATGCTCTTTACACTCTCACATAACACCAGAACCAGGGGACATCCACTAAAATTGAGTGTTGGGCGGGTTAGGACAGACAAAAGAAAATATTTCTTTACTCAGCTTGTGGTCGGTCTGTGGAACTCCTTGCCACAGGGTGTGGTGACAGCATCTGGCCTGGATGCCTTTAAAAGGGGATTGGACAAGTTTCTGGAGGAAAAATCCATTACGAGTTTTAAGCCATGATGTGTATGTCCAGCCTCCTGATTTTAGAAATGGGCTATGTCAGAATGCCAGATGCAAGGGAGGGCACCAGAATGAGGTCTCTTGTTATCTGGTGTGCTCCCTGGGGCATTTGGTGGGCCGCTGTGAGATACAGGAAGCTGGACTAGATGGGCCTATGGCCTGATCCAGCAGGGCTATTCTTATGTTCTTAGGATTGTGCTGTTAGTTCCTACCCATCTCTCTATTCCCATTTGCCAGATTTGTGGGGGTGTCCTTAGATGGAAAATGCAAACCTTTTTGTTTCTTATGTTTCAGATTTATTATTGCTAACATAAGTTTATAATTATACACATTTAAGCTACAAAATATACACATTTTGTAGCTATGTTTCAAGAATTCCACTAGGTGGCCCCAAATATCTTCTAAAATCAACTTCCATTATTTAAACAAAATGCTAAGGAAAGAGATATAAATGTTTAGTGTAGAACCTTGTGGTGTACATCATAGTAGTTTGCATGTGTATTGTAACTTGTTACCTCATTATACTGAAGATATTTGCATAAATGTTTTACAAGATAACATGGCATGTATACACTTCTAATAACCAGTGTTATCAATGTGAATTGGGAAACAGTTCCATTGCTTGTTAAGATTAGATAAAACATTTGTAAGTCATTTAAAAAAAAGCATTCAGGATTCAAATGTTTAGTAGTAGAGGAATGTTGTTTTACTTAAATAGTTGTTAAATATTTTGCTTCAAAGAAGCAGACAGACATAAATATTTGGTTTGAAACCTGACTCTTTGCATGATGCATCAAGATAGTTTGTGTTTACATTGTAATTTGTGGTGGTGTATCACTTTACAGAAATCTTAGAAAATTCTGCAGTCGGATTCTTTGATGTAATAGAACAAATGGTTTGGATGAACGGGTACTGCCATATTTTGAAATATGCTACTAGTGAGCCGGATTATGGTCCTGGTGGAGAAAAAGTACTGTAAAGTACGCTCCAGCAGCACCCCAAGTAGGGTGCTTCCTGAGTGCCAGTGGGAAGGCTGCAACCTTCCTGCTTGTGTCAACAGACCTAAAAGGATCCATTGAGGCAAGAAAGATGGTGGGGAGAGGGTAGAGTGGGGTGAGGAGGGAACAAAACTGGACTGGGATGCGGGAATACTGGGGGTCAGGGAGATTGTGGGAAGGGGTGGATCTGGTGATGATGATGCAATCTGGATCCTACTCCCTCCTGCAGCAGCCTTCCCACCCCCAATTTCTACTTGGATTTATGCCAGCAATTTTGTTGATTTCCTTTCCAGTGCCTCCAGCTTTCTCCCCCAATGGATACAGCATGAGCCTTTTTGGTGCGGCTGCACCGGGGTGGGGTAGGGTAGGATTGGTCTATTAAATTATTAAGAAAAATCCGTTAGCAAATTTTACTGCTGTCTTTGGTTACTCTACTGTAATTGCAAGGATAATGGACATTCCCCCCCACCTCTGCTACACAGTTTAAAAGAAAAAAGGGGAGTAGAGTCCTGATATAGCGATAGTGCAGTAATATATAGCTATGCTATAAAAATATATAGATTGCCTTGTGATTTACCCAACTTTTAACGTTTTTTTTTTAAAAAGAGAGGCTTTTGTAACCCAGTCCTAACCATGTTTACTCAGAAGTAAGTCTTATTGATTTCATTTGAACTTAACTTCCAGGTCAGTATACTTAGGATTGCAATTTTAGTCCCAGAGTGGTTCCATGTGTCCTTGCAGGTTGAGGAAGAACCATTTTCTAAAATGGGCTTCAGTGAAGAAATCAATTGATTCTATTATCTCTTTAAAAGGATTGTACTTTATTTCCTTTGGGAACTGTGAGGACATCTTTGGTTGGTATAGAGACAAAGTAATTGAATTTTCAAGGGCTATTTCTTTCTTGGGTTCTCCAAGTGGACATATTTCACTTTTGGCTCCCTCATCATTGAAGGCAGAAATTTGTAAAAATAAATGATGCTATCAAATGAGTTTAAATGTTCTATAAAATAGGTTACGATTTGAAACCTACTGCTGAATTCTAACTATAAAAATCTCTAATGTGACAGATTATATCATGTTGTATCTGAAAATCATTTTGGCATTGTTTTTATTTTTCATACTTTCTTTACTGAAAAGAACTTTTTTTGTATATCTTTGGTAGTGTTTTCACAAATGGTGATACATTGATACAGCCTATGAAAATTCTCTTACCCAAGTTTACATTGGAGAATTGGAATAGTGTCCTTGGACTAATAAATGAAAAAGTATTTCCAAGCTTTGGGGGTATTCATAGGTAAGTAGCGCACCTTATGATAAACAACTAAGGAAAAAAGAATATGTTTTCTTAACACTGAGTTCTCTCTCCCTGTGGAAGTTAAAACTAGTACGTTCCATACTAGTTAAAACAGTCTAATACTTCAATTGTATATAAAGAAACTTCAGGACAACAATGAAAGAATTTCCAAGGGCCTGTTAGCAGTTGTTTTTTTTTTTGGTTAGCTGGGTAGATGTTTCATTGTTACCAATGCGTAGAGGTGTTTGAAAACGATGTTATTTTCTTTATTCAGAAGAAAGTCCATTTTGTTTGGTAAGACTTAGGCTTATCCTATCTTACTCACTGGAAACAAAACCTCTACATGTGTTATGTGGGATCTAGAAGTCTTCCCTCAAGACTTTTGTTGCAGAGATATTATAATCTGCAAACACTCTGTGCATCCCAAAATGCCAATCATCCACTAGATAGGATGAACATACTTCCATTGCCTTCCTTTCTCTCCTTTTCCAACCATAGTGTAACTCTCTGCTTTACAAAGGACCCCTTATTTTGCATTTGCCTTCACTTCACTCTGATTTGCACTGACATGTAATGTCAAACCATACTGGTAAAAAAGGAGCAATAATCCGTCTAATTGTGAATTGTGAGCCGTGATGGAATTGTGAGCCATGACTCCCCAGGGAGCCATGGAATGCTAGTAAAAAATCAGCCGCCCTATACAATGTATAGGATTGTTACGCTAATGGGGAGCAATGGCCAATGGTGCAGTAGGAGCCACCAATTGAAAAAGTTTGGAAACCACAGCTCTCAGGGATCTGTGCTGGTGCATGGACCCCTTTGGCTGCCGTGGTGATGGTGTTGCACGTCATCACTGAACTTCCAGAAACTTCGAGCCACATGGAGCTCGTCTCTCCCAGGGCTTTCCCAGCTGTGGCCTCATTAACTTAAAGGGAACACTGGAAGGGAGAGGAGATTGGAGGTGAGGAAACGCATGCTTCTTAGGCCAGCTTCCGATTTGCAAACCATCGTTTGCAGGAAGTTAGCACTATGTCGGTATTGGGCTGATGTATCACTGGAATGTTACTTAATTGCTTCTAAAAATTAGAGTTATTTCCAGGGATGGGAACTTGGCACCGTGGTGAGACTCAAGTCAAGTACTGGGTCTTTGCCCCCTCTGCAACTCAACTCATGCACGAGCACCCTTTGCTGACTCAACCCCCCTCCCCCAAATTCCTGAGTCATTTTGACTTGAGTCTTTTGACTCATGCCAGGGTTATGCCAGGGTCAGGCACACCAGGGCATGGATCAAAATGGACTGGGAGGTGTCCAAACTTGGCAAGGTGGGATGGGGTGGGACATACAGTGGGAGGGGACAGAAACGGCAAGTGGGAGAAGATTTGTGCAGCAGTAACTGGGAGGTTTACGTTAAGAGTATGACCCAATCCTTTGCAGCTCTACCCAGAAGTAGTCCCATTGTCTGTCATTCACTAAGGCAGCTTCTTCCACCCTGCTAACAATGGTTGGAGCCATGAGGAACTGCTTCCTGACTTCCCCACCTCCTTTTCCCCATCCCTGAGCTTCTCCAATGAATCTTAAGGCAAGAACTCCTTTGGTTTCTCCTCCTGCCCTCCCTCGTCCAGAGGAAAAAGGAAGGCCACCCATCCTTCATCCTATGATCATTGGTTCCTTCAGAGATGGACAAGAGAGCCCACTCCTACCTCCCCCCTAACATTCAGCTTGATGCAAAACATTAACCCTTCCCTGCCTTCTGGCTGGAATTTTCCTGCTGCTGCTTGCCTGGTCTGAATTTTGGCCCCATGAGGTGTTTCATGTGCTGAAAAAAGCAGCCACACCCAGACACAGACAGACTCAAGTCTGCCCACATGGGGACTCATTTCCGAGTCAGTGGCTCAAACTTGAGTTAGTGCCCGAGTCAGTGACATGCCTGACTTCAGTGTTTACAAGTCAGTGAAACACACGTGTTGTTGTGACTCATTCGAGTCATGTGACAAGTTCCCATCCCTGGTTAATTTAGATTAAGATGTGTAAGTTGTTTATCCTATGCCTGTATACATCATCTTAGTTCCAGAAACATAGTTATGCAAAAATACAAACATGAATCTGGCAATGTAAATGTGCATGTAGAAAGATTATGTTCTTTTTGGGGGTATAAAGATATTGATGTTTTCAATTTGTTTTGCATGCAGGCTGTATACTTTAAGAGGTCAGCCTGTACGTGGGCCTGATGATTTAGAAGATAACCAATATTATGTTGGATGTGGTAAAGAAAAATTTAAAGCTTTGCCGTATTGGCAGAACCCCAGAGTTCCTGAAGATATTCGGAGGTAAGTATAGTCTTGTTATCTTCATTTCTGAACAGTGGGTGGTTATGTGGCTGGGATACTGAAAACTGTTATCCATAGAAGAAAAAACCCTCTTCATTGTGGTTAGAGTAAGAATTTTTCTCTTCTGATTTTGATAGCAGTCCTGGCTCACTGTAGTTGAAACAGAATTATTTTAATGAAACCAAAGTTTGTTATGTACACAAATTACTTTACAATCAGTGGAATGTAATGTACATTATAAGCACCTAGGTACTGTTTAACTTAAAACCACTTAGATACACACCCCAATCCACTGCAACTCCCTGTGCAGCATCCAGTGAATCCTGTTTGGCCTCCAGAGACCTCCTTGGGACGGCCCCATTCTGCTGTTCCCCAACCCTGAATTTGGCCCTATGTGAGGTGGCAGGTGCCTGGTGTGGACCTGGCTGCTCACTGCTTTTGGTGGTGACCAGGTGAAGCTCTCCAGCAGAGTTGCATTTGTAACGGCTGGAAAATGTGCTGTGCCCCTGGGATGCGCATTCTGCCAGCATAGCTTGATGCTAGAATTGAGCCCACAGTGTGCTGTATTCCAGCTTCCACTTCTGCAAATTAACAGAATGTACTTCTGTTTGCACGGAAGGGGGGAATTTTCACTGATGTCTGATGTCTAAACTTGATGTTGTAATCCAAAGGTTCCCAAACTGGGGTGTCTCAGTGTCCCAGCCAGGGAAGCCCTGTTGCTGCCCCCTTAAAGGGCGGGCGATGGCGATGGCAGCAATGGGGCCTACATACCATCATTGGGGGGGAGGAAAGGGCTGTTTCTGAACTTATCTAGGGCAGCACCTGCCCTCTGGAGGTTCAAGGAGCCTGTAGCCTCTTCTCCCCAAGCCTCAGAAATGTTCAAAACTGTGATCACAACCCACTTCTGGTTTCATGACGCAAACTGGAATTGGGACGCGATTGCATTTTTGAGCATTTCTGAGGCACGGGGAGCCCTGCAGATGGGCCTGTGGGCTCCCCATAACCTCTGGAGGGCTGGTGCTGCTCCAGATAAGTTTAAAAATAGCCCCCCACCCCCGGTAATGGCACAATCCCAGGATTGTCGTTGTCATCAACACCTCTCCCCCTCATGAGAGAGTTTGGAAACCACTGTCTTAACCTGAGAACTATTTCCACTTCATTGTTCTAGCCCAGTGTTTCTCAAACTATGGGTCGGGACCCACTAGGTGGGTCGCGAACCAATTTCAGGTGGGTCCCCATTCAATTCAATATTTTATTTTTACTATATTAGACTTGATGTTCCCATGGTATATGACTGCATTTGGGGAAATGTTACAGATCTGTACTTTGAACAGGCTACTAGGTATATGCTTTTAACATTGATAGTCAATGGGGCTTCCTCCTGGGTAAGTGTGGGTAGGATTACAGCCTAGAATTCTCCTGCTTGATGATGTCACTTCCGGTCATGACATCACTTCCGGTGGGTCCTGAGAGATTTTCATTCTAAAAAGTGGGTCCTGGTGCTAAATGTGTGAGAAACACTGTTCTAACCGTTGCTTCTGCTGACAGTGCCAGTGAGGGACAAGAGGTGGCAGCCACATGGGCCACTCTTTCATTTGTAACCCAATAAAGGAGGAAACCTGATTATTTTATTTTTAATTGTACATAAATTGTTTTAAGAGGCCTTGGCATGAAAGGGAATGTACAAATCAATCAGACAAATGAACTGTAGAACTCTCTGTTTCCAATCAGTCCTGAAGAGTCCCCAGCTTCTGGAAACTATTTTCAGGGGACCGTTGTGCTGTAGAGAGGGTTGGGAAGTTCATTTCTGCAAGCTTCACTCCACCTGTGCCTCAGGTTACATCTCAGTTAACTGACTTTGGATTGTGCCCAAGATGCTTAGGAACTGGTTGTTGTAGTAAAGAGCAGTAGTTAAATATAGAATATACCAGGGTTTTTAGCTTATGCATAATGCTGTTGACGCATAGACTTCTTCCACTTACATTTTGTAAGCTATGACAGCTATGTTATTGTCTGTCTCTAATTTCCCTTTATTTTAGTTATTGAATGTAAACATTTTGGCTAATCTTTCTAAGGATGAATCCTAAACACACTTACTTGGGAGTAAGCCCAAGTGACCATAATGGAAGTTTCTTTTGTGTAGACATGCATAGAATTTTGCTGTCATACTGTTAACTCTGCTGCACTGCATATTATGTACTATAGATACACACTTGACAAAATTATTTCTCAGGCAAATTCTAACTTCCCCACCATGCCTTGAGAGGCAGTGGAAAACAATATTTTTAAAAAAGCAACAGACAACTTGTGTAATGAAGCAGGCATTAATGCTTCTTATTTGTTTTATTTTAAATTAAATATTTATTTATTACAGATACCGGTAAGGAAAATGGGTTATACTTGGGACTGGCACTACACAGGTTACACATGAGGGTATTGGCCCTAGATTACAAAGTGCATCATTCAAAAAAAAAAAAAAAAAAAAGCAATCCGAACGACTGAAAAAAACATAATAATCATCAATATTATTATTAATTATAATAGTTATTAATTATTAACAGTATTTATATACCGCTTTTCAACTAAAAGTTCACAAAGCGGTTTACAGAGAAAAATCAAATAACTAAATGGCTCCCTGTCCCAAAAGGGCTCACAATCTAAAAAGATGCAAAAAGAATACCAGCAGACAGCCACTAGAACAGACACTGCTGGGGTGAGGTGGCAAAGGTGAGGTGGGGTGAGGTGATACAAAGGCTATCAGATTTATCAGTATAAAAATTTAGATTTATCAAAACACTCAATATTGTTTAACTAAAATTTATCTATCCAGTCATAAAAAGACTTCCAATATTTTCTTACTCTACCTAAATCGCTCTCTTTCATTCTTTCTGTTAAAACTTCCATTTCTGCTATTTCATAAATTTTGTCTATTAAATTTTCTCTAGTTGGGATGTCTGTAGATTTCCATTTGTGCGCAAACAATATTCTTGCCACTGTAGCAATATGTACAATAAGGTATTTCTTACATTGGTCTTTAATTTCTGATGTCACATTTAGGAGGAATATTTCTGGTTTGAATGGTAATACACAATTCAATATCTCTTGCAACAATTTATGCATCATTTTCCAACATTTCTTTGCTTTTTCACATGTCCACCACATATGATAAAAAGCTCCTTCAACCCCTTTACATTTCCAACACTTATTTGATGACCCAGAATACATTTTTGCTAATTTCTCTGGAGTTAGATACCATCTATAAAACATTTTATATAAATTCTCTTTAAAAGACACTGCTTTAGTTATCTTAATATTTATATTCCAAATTTGCTTCCAGTCATCCATCGATATATTATATCTAAAATTTTATGCCCAGCGCACCTTTGCATCTTTAACTGTCTCATCCTCCATTCTTATCTCAAGGAGAAAATTGTACATTTTTAAAATATACTTTCCCTCATCAATCAAAAATATTTTATCAAAATTTATATCTTCTTTGTAAAAACCTTTTTTAAAAAAAAATAATGCTTCTTATTTGGTGTTGACATAAGCATCCTCTTGTCCAGATGTACTTGCCAAACTTGTCATAATTTGAAAAGAGTCAATATAAGAGCCTCAGTTTAGTGCTGTAAACAGCAGTCTGACACTTTGGCTCCCTATGATGATCTGACTCTGGAGAGCAGCAGAAAGGTCTTACAACCAGGGCTGGCCTTAGGAGTTGTGGGGCCCAATTGAAAGCACTTTTGCGGGGCCACCTCTAATTTTGTGGGGTCCCTCTACTAATTTTTTTTAGCTCTTAGCTCGAATGGAGCCAGATCAAGAAAAAAAAAACAACTGCAAGTGGATAGAACTCCTGTAGCTTTAGTGGTACAGTGCGCACTCAGTCTGCAGCGCTCCCTGACCCTTGCCGGTCGCCACCCCATCTGCAGCAGCCCGCTGTGGAACGAGACGGGGAGAGGGATGGTGCGAGGAGCTGTGAGGACCAGGAAAGAGCGAGGTGTGCATGCTGCCACCTGCATGGCACAAATTTTGGGCCAAGTGGAAGCAGCAGTGGGCAGAGGCTGCTTCCAAAGTGACCCAATTTGGGGCCAATTGGAAGCATCAGTGGATGGAAGGACAGCACAGGGCTCCCACCATGTGGGTAGCCCAACTGGGCAAAATTGCCCCAATTGCCTAAAAGCCGGCCCTGTTTACAACTGCAGTGAAATAAGTAAAAAGAAAATAATGAGGGGTGGGGATTTGGTTTTGAAGATGGTACAAAAAACACTGTGGAAAGAGAGAAACCAGGGAAAAAGGCTTAACATTCCAAATGTGCTGGAATACCTGTTTTCCAGCAGTCTTCTCCCCTCTGTTTTGTTTTTTCCTCCTTCCTTTTTGGTGCTGGCCTTCCATTTCTTCTTTATGGAAGAAATAAGCAATAGAGTTAAGTCCTCCCCACTGCTTGGGGATGAGCCCTGTCTTCAGAGCTCTGTGTTGACAGGCTACTGTTGGGAGCTTTAAAATGGAAAACAATGCACAATTACTGTACCTTGGTGTTGACATGACCATACCTTCTCTGAAGATGAAGCTGCTTGAGGAATGGCATCACTCAGACCAAAAGCACCATGCAAGAAATGTCCATATTTGTGTTGCTCTGGCTAGCCTCCTCTTCAAGCACACCAGGAATATGTTCTGGAAGTCTTCCTAGTATATCCGCAGAGTGCATAGCAACCCTTTTGTTCTGCTTGGGAAGATCATAACCCCTGCTCTTCCTGTCAAATTTGATGAGACCTGATACAATATAACTATCTTCAGAATCCTTAGGCTAGAGTTATCTAGTCACACTGACTTGAATTAGTTCAGCTGTCCTGATCTCTTACTTTTCCCATTATTCTTCTCTCTCAATTTCTTTTTTCCACCGATAATTATCTCATCACAGTTTATGTTCAATTAATGAAGAGATTAACCCCCCCCTTTTTTTTGCATCATCTATAATATCTTTTAGTGCTGGTTTCTTTTGTCAGTCTGTGGATCAGGTTTTTCTTTTTTCACTTTCCGAACTGATGCTCTAGGTAGATTAGCGTGAAGTAAAACCATCTCTCCTAGTGTTCATCTCCCAACCTTATTTTTCAAGGTTGTGGCTCTTTGTCATGGGGTCAGTATCACGTGATCTGTACTCACAGATTCCTTCATCTCCTCCTAGTTTATGGGGTTAGAGCTGAGGGCAGCTCAGTTTCAGGAAACACTTCTCACTGTGCATACTTTGATGTATTTCCATTTACTCCCATTTAGCTCAAGATGTCCATCCCTGAAGGTCAGTGAGATCATTTTATTAGAATGTTTCAGCCCCAGGCTCTACCAGATCCCTTTAGTTGAAATACGTCAGGTGACTGACTATTTGGAGCTCTGCCCACACTTTCATTAAACCTTATTATCTTGATATAGGTCTTGACTAGATAGTTCTCTATAAAGGTTATTAATTCACTTTCTTTCTGCTTTAAGTAATTGTTACTGTCCTTTTGTACACTGGATTGTGTAAAAAGTATCCACTTTTTGCTGGGCACGTCTTTCATAGGTAACAAAGCCCAGGCTACAAAGCCAGGTCCTCTGGGGTTTAGGTGCAGAGTTACGTTTACAATCTTACTATTTTCAGACTGTGAATAGGAGTAGAAAGGTGCATGTACCTATTATGTTCTTGTTTCAGCTGAATCTAGATTTTGCTTTGAAAATATAATAATGAGGAGATAAAGGAGATTAGTGTGGATCTATGTAAGCAACAGTCTTGTTTTAATAAAAATAACAGAGGATTATATCCTAACCTTTGGCAGAGGGCTGCAGAGAGAATTTTGCTTGTGTGGAGGCCCTTATACTCACGGAAGGAACCCTCGTATAAACCCAAGTTTCCTTCTGAAAGCTCTTTTTGACAATGCCAGAGAATATACTGACCTAAGTCATTGTGACTTACAGCCCAATCCTAACCGACTAATGGGACCTAGTCTGACATGCTAAATTCTACACCACAGTGTCTTATTAAAGTCAGTTCCAAAACATGCAGATTCTGAGACCTTTGTTCAAGCTAACGCACTAAGTACAGAATGGCTTGGAACATGTCATTTCTATGTTTTCCAGCCCAACCTGTGTTGTGTTTGCATGCGGCTCTCAGATAGAACAGGAAGAGAACTAGATCCTTGGGCTCGCTATTCTGAAGCCCAGCTTCTCCTCCCCTTCCAGTGATCATATTTCCATTCCCTTTGGTCCTATAGTCCATTCAAATTGTGGCTTGTGAAAAGATAAGGATGGAAACTCTTGCTAATAGGGTTGCCATTCTGTATGCTAACAGAAGTAGCAGCAAAATGATTGAGTTATAACTTGTGGATCAGCTCGGCTAGTCAGTGGAAAATTCCTTTAGAACAAGTCAAAGAAATTTGAGGAATTGTAATGGCCTATGGCAAAATTTAATAAGCATAACTTGACACTTGAACAATGGGTGGAAAGGGAGGACTAGGTTTTTATTGTCACAGTGACAGAAAACTAATCTATGTACCTTTAAGCAGCTTTGCTGGATCCTTAACATGGAGTTCAGGCCTTTTATAAATGGAAGCCAGAACATCAAGAAAGTCAATATAAATCAAGTTCCTTGCAGCCCCTAAGTTTTCAACTACTGAAGGATTTCTTTAGATGTCAGGGAATAGTATAAGTAATTCATACTGCATCTTTGACTCTTGATTTTTGGAGAAAGAATTATTGTGTAGAGCTTTTATTTTCTTTACTCTCAGTATAGGCATTATAATGCACATAATCCTACATCAGTGTTTTTCAAACTGTGGGTCGCGATCCAATTCAGGTGGGCCCCCATTCATTTCAATGTTTATTTTATTTATAAACTTAATGCTGCCATGGTGTGTAACTGCATTTGGGGATGTGTTACAGATCTGTACTTTCAATAGGCTACTCTGTATATGCTTTTAACAATGATAGTCAATGGGACTTACTCCTGGGTAAGTGTGGGTAGGATTGTTAAAAATTTTCCTGTTTGATGATGTAACTTCTGGTCATGATATCACTTCCAGTGGATCCTGACAGATTCTCATTCTAAAACGTGGGTCCTGGTGCTAAAAGTTTGAGAACACTGTCCTACATAATTGATATTAAGTGTATGAATTGGACAATACTTGAGTTTGTGTTGTCTTTAAAGATTATTTCTTTCTTTATGAAGTTCCATTAATTTATAATGAAATTCAGTGCTGAAATTTACAGTGATAAATGTTCATATTCAGTAAATTATGTCTTTTATTGTAGGAGTTACTGTAAATCACCTGCACCTCCATCAAAGCCTGAAAAGAAAAAGGTGAGAGCAAATGTTTAAATGATGTGTAATATAATCGTTTCAAACATTCTGACGATACCTGAGTGATGTCCCCTTTTAATAGCATTCTGCTTCAATAGCTTCTTGCTGCCAAACTGACAAATTTCAGCCGAGTCCAAAGAGTTTGCAAGTCCAAAGAGTCACTGGGCCTCTGAAGTATCTGGGCCCTGATTCAGAACTTTCCAAGGTCCACATAAACCTCTAATCTAGCAGTTTCCATTCTGGGGGTTGCGATTCCCCCAGGTATCATGCTTTAAAAATCCTCTTCCCTTAAGGGGGGTGGCGACCGGTGAAGACCTGTAGTGACAGTCCGTGTCATTCTGCTGCTGCCTGTGATGAGAACAGGGAGGTAAGGAAGGGGTTTTTACAGGGTTTCTTACCTCCCTGTAGTCAGGGCTGGCAGGGAGAACCTGGAAGTGACAGGCGCTGTTACCTACAGATCCTCAGTAGGTTCCCAACAAGAGGGACAGGAGATTGGGAACCACTACTCTAAACACTCTGTGTATTTGAAGCTAGTTACATTTATCAGAGAGGACTTTGAGCTTGTGTTTCCCAAAGATCAGCCTTATAGCAGAAACTGAGGAGACTTTTAAACAGCGAGTTATGATATGGCAATAGGATCTTCTGTTTAAAAAAAAAAGGAAAAAAAAATAATTCCAACTTGCATTGCCAAGCCCTTGGTGCATCTAAAGTAATTCAATATAAAGTTATATTTTCCAACCTAGGTTCTTAAATTAGGGGACTCAGAATGTGACTCTTCTGCAGGGCCGATACCAGTACCTGGTACTCAACTACTACTTCTAAAAGACAAGCAATGGTTGGGGATTAGTCCCTGTTGGAGGCTTGCGTGTTCTGTCTTTTCTGCAGATCTTAAATGACAGGCAGCCCAATCCTATTGAAATTCCCTCACACCAATGCAGTGGGGCTAGCATGGCTTGTGCCATATCCTGCAGGGGAATTTTGCAGTCAGGAGATTTCCTTGAGGTAAGGGAACATTTATCCCTTTGGGAAAGCCCCACAGCTTTGGGAAAGCCCCAGCTGTGACAACTAGTCTACTCACACCTGCTAAATTGCTGATTCAAATCTGAGTGGGTCCGTGTCAGCAGATCTGGCTTGGGAAGGGAGATTGGATATGGTACATGTCAGCACCACTGATCTTGCCCCCCCTCCCAGGATTGGATATGCCCCTCCCCATCCTGTTATACCTCCTCCTCACCCTTCCCCCACCCCTCTGCTGCTCAGTGTGGCACCTATTGCTCTGACACACGCTGGCCCCTGCACTGGTGCCAGCGGGATGGTGCCGGTCTTTCCTTTGGCACTACTAACTCCTGTGCTGTTGCAACATGCTTTATGCTACATTTGTGACAGTCTGTGCTGGTGGAGTGCTTTCTCCACAAGCACAGAGACATAATAGGATTGTGCCATGAGAAAATTTCTGCCTAGAGCATAAGCTTTGCCTCACCTTCTCCCCTGTAATGTATGAGTTGGTATAGCCCAATTTCCTGCAGTATTCCTCTGAAATTGGAATTGAAAATGTACTATAATCATATTTTATTTGAAAGGGTGATTTCTGCTTTTTCCTCTTTTCTGCAATTTTAAAAAAATATGGTTTATTTAAAAATACCTCCAGATGCATAATCCAGTTTTCTTCTACGATTGCATCTTTTTCATTTGGCTGAATCTTAGAAATCACCTAAGAATCTTTAGAAATTACCTAAGAGTTTAGTATGAGACAGAATAAAATGCAGGAAGGAAATGTTTTTGTGTGAGATGGCTAATAGTTGGAAAAAAAAAATTGGCAAGATATCCTGGTTTGCCTTATGACCCAGTTCTATTGGGCTGTTATGCCGTGGCATTGTGCATTCCTGTGGTATAATGCCATTTTTAGCTATCTCAAATGCAACAACACCGAAGAGCTGGCCTGGCTGCAGCCATAAGTAGCAAGAGACCGGGACTGCACAGTGATGAACCAGGGGTGCCCACCACCTGAGGTAACGCTCTTACCTCATCATCTTACCTTACAAGGGACAGCTCTTGTAAACTCCCTCCCTCCCTCCATGGGCACAATCCTAACCAACTTTCCAGCACTGGCATAGCTGTGCCATTGGGGCATGTGCTGCATCCTGCAGTTGGGGGACACTCCCGGAAGCCTCCTCAAGGGAAGGCAATGCTTGTTCCCTTGCCTTGGAGTTGCATTGCCCTAATGTCAGTGCTGGAAAGTTGGTTCAGATTGCACCCGTGTGTCACAGTACCAATGCAACTATACTCTTCCCTATGCCTGTGCAAGTAGCCAACCCTGGGCAAACTTCAGGCATACTGTTTCCGGCAGAAACATAGATGTAAACTACATTATATAACACTATGTTTACACTACATAAACTACATACTGTCAGAGACCCTGCCTTTGACTCCCAGCCAGGAACACAACAACAGCAGTTACACTAAAACTGCATGGTGTCCAGCTCTCGCTTATTCCTAAGACATGTCAGGGCTTATCTGTCTGTGTTGGTGCATGGCAGGAAGAAAGGTAGCAAAAAAATGTAGTGGAATATTTTTGTGAACTGCATTCTAACTTGTTTTCTCATTTATTCTAATTCTACAATAGGTATTAGAATAACAAAGCTAGTGGAAGGCGGCTAATAAGGAATGATTTATTTACATGCCATGCACTGTAAATTTCTATGCTAATGATAAAAGCTATAATTCAATGAAAATAGTTGTACATGCATGGATTTTAGCTTTTATTAATGTAGTGATGCATATATTTTTGCCTCGGACTCTAATAGTGACCATGAAGTGAGCGCAATATGTAATGCATATATTTTTTTTTAAAAGACTCATCAGTAATAAGTAATAAAAGTCCTCCCTCTCTAGCAAAAGGGTCCTGGATGAGAAGAAAGGGTTAAAGAAAGGCTTTTGTTTCATGGGAGGGGGAACAAGGTGACTACATTACAGGTCCAGCCTATTTATACATGGATTTTTTATACATGGATTTGACTCAACACAAATGGCCCCTGCAAATGAGAAGGAATGTGCTGATCCCTGGAGAAGGGGGAAAATGCATCCCTTTAAAATCAGTTTGAAAAACTGAACAGTCCTTTAACAATAGCCTCCTTAATGAGAGAGGGGGGGGCAGCTGGCTGATCCATCAATCCTCCTCTCTCCAGCAGCCCCTCCCTTCCCCCTGAGCAGTTTGCATTGGTGAAGGGAGGGGCTGAGTGAAGCAACTTGGAGGAGGACTGATTGATAGATTGTCTTCTTAATGACTCTTATCTTAGAGTCAAAAGGTCAGCAAGGCTGTTTTTCAATTACCAGAGCAAAGAAACTTTGTTTTTTAAATTGATTTGCTATAGTGTGGTTTTTGCCATCTACTTGAGTGCTTGGAAGGAACCCACGCGAATAATTAGTCTTGGCTTGTATAGGGATATTGTAATAAAACACAACAGAGAAATACATTTCCAGTTACATAAAATGCAGAGACGGGTGTATACGTTGGACATTTTAGATTAGTAATTCCAGGGACTTGGCAGTATATCACAATAAATGTGAAACATTTTCTGTCATCAACCAAGATCATAAAGAGGCTACATCAGAGTCCATGTGTTAGCCAATCTTCCTTTTTAATAAATGTGTGTACTGCCTTGAGATTGCAGGCTCCACTCAAATGATGAGATTCACTTGGGAACAGCCAAATATCTTTTACATGCATCTTCACAGTTTTAGAGAGGAGTGTTTCCCAACTCTACCTGCTGATTCCAGGTATTGGCTTGGGAATTTTGTATATGCAAAGTATGTGCTCTACCTTTGAGTGTGGCCTCTCCCCCAAGACTTTGGCTTACTGCTCAGGTTTGTTTGAGGCCCAAGTTTTTGCTCAATGGCTTTTCATGGTACAGCAATGCCTTGACTTTCATCCTCTTGACTTTTATTGCTTTGCTCTTTCAGCTGATTTCAATTATAACCACATTTCAAATTCTGTTCAAATGCGTTCCTCTTTTGTCTGATTTCACCCAACTTCCACAATGTTCATCAACATTCTTATGTTTATTTTTCTTTTATTTCTGTTTATTTGGGTTGCACACACATTCGCATGTGGCACATATCCCGTAGAGACTCGCCTATAAGGCGAGAAATTTTTACCAAAACACCCAGCATGGACCATCTCCTAGTCCTATCTGTGGGTCGGTCAGGGAAGTTCAAGGGTGTTGTGGCAACCAGGAGAAGCCCAGAGGAGTTGCAGGCACAAGCTCACCCTGTGCAATGTCATGCTCCAGCTGGCCATCCTCTACCTCTTCCAACAGCTCCCTCCTGCAGGGGGATGCTTTGCAACAAGCCAGCACTGACTCACAGGCAGGTAGGCTGCTGATGGGTCTTAAAGCCTGCCATCTACAAACTCAGTACAACTGCAGATCAAAAATATTTCTCCTTGCTTCCTCTCTCCTCCCTCCCTCCCTCTGGACTGTTCCATTACACAGAAGGGGGGACTGGCGCACATTACTGCACCTTGTTAATGTCTTCGAAAACAGTGGCTCAGTTCAGATTCTTTGTCCCCTTTCAGTCATTCTCCAGGGCAATCGGGCGCCAGGGCAAGCTGCAGCTTTTCTTCACAAGCACCTTTCCCTAAGTTTGAATCCCCTATTTATTCGAGGGTCATGAGACATTCCATGATTTTTGACTGAAAACATGCCCTCGCCTTATCTGTGATATTGCCTTATAGGCGAGTATCTACAGTAGTGAGTTACTTGGGTTTTTTGCTAGCAGGACCTGCACCAGCCAAAATAAATTTGTAAGCGAAATAAGTCTGTGCTTTGACATTCACCCATTTTTTACTTTCACACATAGTCCGGTCACTAACCAGATGGAAATGCAAGGTACTGCCATAATTTGTTTAATGGCAATAACTTGAGCCTGTTGCTCAGTCACCACTAATGAGAACTATGGATTTTATTTCATCCTTCTTGGCTCCTGAAAACCATAGTGCCTGGTACACTCTGTGCTCAACAACAATCCTTCCATCTTAAACATTTCTGGACCCCCTTGTACCCTTAGATTATTTGTGAGGCCTTGCTCTGATTACTTCTTCCATCAGAGGCTCGGTTGGTAATCTCCAGGAACAGTCTTTTTCCTTGTGCCCTGTAGAATGTCCTCCTCACTGTAGCCTGCCAGACACAATCTATTCTTCCTATTAAAAGGTAGATGGAGGCCCTTTTATTCCACCAGGCTTTTGCAAATGAAGATTTGAACCTTTGTAATAGTACTAATTACTTTGCTATTGCTGCTGTTATTTGTTTTTTTTATGTTGTTAGTATTTTATATGGAGCAGAAGGGATGCTCGCCACCCCAGCTCAAGCTGCAGCAACAGAGACTGCCAGAAAGTGACTGAGGGCCCAATCCTATTCATCTTTCCAGCCCCAGTGCAGCTGCAATGCAGCCCCTTGGTGAGGGAACAAAAGTTCCCTTACCTTGTGGAGGCCTCCAGAACTACCCTCCCACCACAGGATGCAGTGCATGCCCCATTGGCATGGCTACACCAGGACTGGAAAGTTGGATAGGATTTGGTCCTGAGTTGGGTGGAGCCAACAGGTGCCCCTGTTTCCAGGGCCACTGCCCAACCCAGCTAAGGGTGGGGAGGGACAGATGAACTTTGGCTGTCTGTGGGAGGCCTGCCACTATGTCAGGATGCCACCAACTAAGAGAAGGGGGACTGAATGGGCATGCACAGCCTATATCAGTCTGTTTAAATTCATCTAGGCTCAGGCTGAGGAGGGCTTGCCTCTGGAAACAGAGGAGGCAGAGGGTGATGCAAAGCTTTTCCCTACCCATGATTTGATGCCACTGAGGAGGCTTGTTGGGGAAACCTTGGAGGAGACCATACAGTTTGGTCATCTGGCAGCAGTTGGAATATTGCATTCTGATCTCAGTTTCAGATAGCCAGACCAAAGACAAGAGGACCCAATGCACCCAAAGATGTTGCATTGCTCCGGCTGGTGAGTACTGACCCCATCAAGGTTTTAATTTTTAAATGTATGTTACACTGGTTAGCCATCTTACTAAAATTTTCCATGTCTTAAGCTAAAATGTCAGCCAATAAATCCCCTGCCCAGCATTTTCTTTAATAGGCTTCCTTTTCATCGAGTTGGCTTATATGACTTGAATACTGGCAACATTATTCAATAATCAGGTGCAGGCCATACATTCCTTCCCATACTCCCTTTCTCTGGAGTGCTGATTCTTGCTCCAAGTCTTAACTGCTTGTTATGTCAATAGTGACCTGCACATGCCCAATCTCGTCTGATCTTGGAAGCTAAGCAGGGTGAGGCCTGGTTAGTACTTGGATGGGAGACCGCCTGGGAATACCGGGTGCTGTAGGCTTATACCATAGTCTTTCGAGACTGAAGGTTGCCAACTAGTGACATTTACTGAAATTCAGCAGTACCCAAAAGCTACAGGATCACAACGTTTCTCTCTTAAACCAGGATCTGAAACCATCTCCCTGCTGTTGCTTAATTCAAGTCTTGGTTAGGTAGGAATTCTGGTTAGCCTTCATTATGATGCTATTGCTGAAGTGATGCTTTATCTCACTTTAATCTGGCATTGAGGTGCGGAACAAAAGAGGGGGGAATTGTGATCCCATAACTTTTGGGTACTGCTTATCTACGGATAGCTTAATCATAGGTAAGCAGTCAACAGTGTTAGATCTTTACCTCCATGGGTCTTCTTACGGGAAGAAAAGCATCAACATTCAAATTCAACAAAAGCAGCACAAGATATATATGTAGGAAAGATGAACTTTTTAAAAATTGTTTTTTAGTTTTTAGAAGAGCCACGAAGGTGTATTGGTTTGGGAGTTGGACTTAGACCTGATAGATTCAGGTTCCCTGCTTAGCAATGAAGCTTCCTGGGTGACCTTGGGCCAGTCTCTTTCACTCAACCTTGATACCTTACAGGGTTGTTGTGAGGACAAAAGGAGGGGAGAAACTATGTACGCCACCCTCAGTTCCTTGGAGGCAGAGTGGTATAACGATGTGAAAAAGATGCCATTTATTTTATGTAAATAAAATAATTAATAGTACTGAACTGTATTACTTTCTCAATGTTAACAACCATGTTGCTTGATTGGTTGTTGGCTACGGCTCTGTAGAGAAATAGGTGCACGATTTGGATTTTGTTTTTTGTGCTTCATTCAGCCTTTTGCAGAACCATCAAAACAAAGGAGATCAATAGGAGGAGGAAGAGGAGATGTACCTTCAGTTTATCTTGCTAAATCCAAGAAGGCAAGTCCTGAACCGGCTCCTACAGCATTGTCATCTGATGATGGTAACACAAAATACTGTATCTGGTACCTAAGACCACACAGTAACATAGGCAGACTTTGCGTAGATGTACCGATTCTTATTACTGTTTTGTACTTGGTTTTGTTCTGAAAATCTATTCTACAGAGACCAATCTTATGTATGTCTACTCAGAAGTAAGTCTCATTATAGTCAATGGTGCTTACTCCCAGGAAGGTGTGGTTAGGATTGCAGCTGCAGTTGCTTAAACCAGAATATCTAAATTCCATGTAGTTTATAGGTTCTCAGACTTCCCCTGCTGCAACCTACCTATGGCAGAGGGTGCTGTGAACCACCTTCTCCCTGGGCCTCCGCAGGCCTCTGGCAGCAACCAGACATAACTTTCATGAACCCTGAAATAAGCCAGAAGTCACTTTCCAGCTGCTTCTGGAGGCCTGCAGAGGCCCAGTGCAACCTCTGATTGTGTCAAGAGGTCTCCGGTTTGGAACCAACCAGATGCAAGAGTGGGTGGGAGGGTTCCCATATGAATCTGTGAGGCTCATATCAAAGTATGGATAGTATTGGGCCATTAGACTAGAAATTCTATACATAGTTAAGTGGCTTAAATTCTATTATTGAAAAAACCTTGAATATGTTTCGCTTTAAAGGTGGCAAATAATGAATTTAAAATGTATTCTGTAATACACAATCTGTATGGTGCAGCAGTTCTTTTGAAGTAATTGCAATGCTTCTGTACAAATAGGTTGAGAATTGAGGTCTTCGTGTTTGAAACATATAAACATAACTTCAGCTTCTAATGCAGTATATTTAGTTACATTTTCCAGGAGAGAGAGAGAGAGAGAGAGAGAGAGAGAGAGAGTGTACGTGTATCATACGTGTATTTCTCTTTTTTTAAAATTAAGAAATGGCAGATTTTAAAAAAATATATTTTTATTATAACCTTTAAAAAAATTGACATGTTCTTTTTATGAATAATGCCTGAACATTTGGTAATTAATGTTTAAATGGAGGCTAGTATCTACCCCTCAGTGTGATTGCGGGTTGTCCCACCAAACCATGTACCACATTGTGTCTGGCTGCAAACTGAGGGCGTATACCGGCCCATGGTCTGATTTTTTTTTTTTCTGTGAAGGTAACTCTGTCCTTGAATGGCTGCATGAACTGGACATTGACATTTGATCTAGTCTAACTGATATATAAGTCCATGTACTATATGCCATACGCTAAATAAATAAATTTGGGAATTTTTAATGGGTTGTTGTCCAGAGTTGCATGAATGAAATGAAGCTTGCACAAAGGAACTTCCTTGCCTCCCTTCCCTTCAGCTGCCTCTTCCTCTTCTGTCAAATCTACTCCTGAGGGATAAGGAAGTGTTGGAGTAGAGTGGAGGGATGGGGAGCAGGGACTGGAGGGGTAGGGATGAGTTGCTAATAAGTGGATGGAGGAATTCTCTGTGACTGAAGCTGAACTCCTAGGGCATGGTGGTCCAACACACAGGCTGCATGGGGCCTGCGAGATCAGTTCTGGCAGCCCTCAGGTGGCATCCAGCCCCCCAGTACCGCATTGCACGGCCACCCTGCTTGGAAGGCACTGCGGAACGCTTTTGCTCATTAGCTTAAGTGGGATGGGGCCATGCTGGGGAAGGGAGCTCTCTCAAGGCCAACCAGTGCTTGTCAGTTGGAGTGGGGTGAGGCATGCTGACAGCTTTTCGGTCAAAAAGCCCCACCACACCTGCCTCTGCTTTGAACCTGCTGAATGACTTTGACAGGCTCAAAACGTTGGAGTAATTGGCGGTGACATCATAATGTCACTGCCAATTACTTCAGGGTCAGCCCAGCTGGGGTCATGCAAGGATCAGGTGCTCTCCCAGCTGTCCAAAGTTGGACCACTCTGTCTTAGCGAGGATGCTTCAATCCTATTTTTAACTATGCCTTCCTTACTGGAGAGGCTTTCCAAATGTCTTTCCGCTTGCACAACTCTGAATGCAATCCAGTATTTCCAACAACTGACATGCGCAACTTTATATAATACTTTCCGTTGCCTTTTAGTTACTGCAGAATTTCTTTAATGCAGAAATAGAACATTTCACAGTTATGAAATTATTAGACATACTGTCATTTGAAAATAGAGTAGTATGTTTCACTGTATGCAAATTATGTTCAGTAAAAGAAATGCTGCTTTTCAGCTAAATCTAGCTGAATTATTCCAATAATTGATAGAATTATTTGTGTTTTCACATTTCTTGGACAATGTTAATATTCCATTATTTTTCAGGACGTAGTGTCTACAAAGCTGGTAGACGTCGAACTGAAATTGAAGGGGCTGCAGACATACCTGAAGATAAAAATGTACAAGTGGATATACCTGTTGAGCAGGTAGACTTTAAATAGGCTCCTTTTTGCTAAATGGGTTAGAGCAACCCTCCTTTTCATTTGCCTTTACTAGGAAGCAAAAGTAGGCAGGGATGATAGGGCACAAAACAGCTAAACCTTCAGCTATTCAAGTACCATTGGGCAGGATCCAAACTGTCTGATGTGAGAATAGAAAGTGGTTCTGCATACAGAATGGGTGGCAGCAGGAATTTTCACTTTTGGCTACCCCTCCTTGAGCCATGTTAAATTGTTTCTAGAGAGCCCCTGACTGCAATTATTGACTTTTCAGGAAGAATGATGGGCTATTGTGGGAGGAAGGGACTAGAAATGTTCCAGTATTATGCACCATCTTTCAGATCCCAGCTATTGATTTCAATTGGACAGTTAAACATGTAGTAAACAGTGAGCATGTAGTAAACAGGCCCAGTCCTGTCCTGGACTGGGCCAGAGCATGCAGCAGCACTGGTGGATCATCTACTACTGCATGCTGGGGGCTGGCTGGAGATCAAGCAGTGACTGAGGAGTAAGTAAAAAAAAAAAATTACTTTCCTGCTCTGCCGCTGCTTTTCCCCCAGTAGGCCTATTTGGATCTGGCCTACTCTTTGGATGGCATAAATCCTAGGTCAGAAGCATAGCGTTTTAGTGCCACCGCTGCTGCCAGTATCTGCCCCCAGCCCACCCTCAACATGCCTCCAGCTAGTCCCACTCCCTGCTTCTATCCTCCCCCAGAACACCCTCTGTGTTGATTTACTTGCTCTGGCAGGTAAATCTTACCGAGTTTGTTGACATATGCCTGTGGCTGCCAGCTCATTGCTTTGGTGGCTTACAGCAGCCCGGGCCTTGGGCTGATGCAACATGAGTTCCATCAGCACAAGGCCCAAATAGCATTGGACTGTAACTCTCTGTCATTGAAACCAATGATTACTTAAACGTGATCAGTTGGCTGGGTCTTATGCAGTTGGTTTTTTAAAATAATAACTTGCCAAAAGCAGACATTGGATTGCTGTTAAGTTACACCAGAAGACTTAATGTTTTCTTGACTCACCTTTAACCCCAACCTGAAACAGGGACTCCAGTTTTAATTTTGTAATTCATATCTTACTCTTTCTCCTATAAATGTTGTACGGACCAATGTGTTAAACCTATAACACTTTTCCATTTCCTATTTCCGTTTTGCATTTCTGACGATAAAATCCTGTAAAATTAACCTAGAGGGTGTCAATTTTGAGCTTCAAGTATTCAATATTCAGTACTGATAGTGGTGAGAAAAATCTATGACATGAGAAAATGTTTTATTTAGTATGTATCTCCAGTTATTGTTTAGCATTTCTTTAGTATCAGTTCAGGTTTTTCTTGAATAGATGAGATTTAGCTTCCTGTAGGAAAGAAAAAAACTTGTAAGAGACTACAAGAGAACTAAGTATAGAAGCTGTGAAGTTCTTTATATGTTGATTCCAGTAGGGACTAATCTGTATGTTACATTAAACTAGTTTGGCTCTGTGTTTTTTAAGTTACATATCACAGGAGAGAGTGATCAGGATCAATATCATAGCATACAACAAAGGGTTATTTAACCCTTTAGCTTTGTGTTGTGGCCCTGGCAAAAATCAACACCAGGATTGTTTTGATGTGAAGTAACATTCAGTGATGTGTACTGCTATTTGAATTCTGAAGTGAAAATAGTGCCTGTTTTGCTCTTCCTCATCTGCTCTTTGTGCGAATTGGGCTTTTGGGGTCTGTAGTGCAATGGAGGTGCTTCCGCTTGCAAGTTTTCTCTTAGGCACAGCTGTAGCTAATTTTCAGCAAAACGGATGACTGATTTTGCTGATTTTACATAAAATTATACAACAGCTTTTATTTCCTTCTGTTTTATTTATGTACAAATTATTTGAAATTTCTTACCCAAGGCTCCCGCTGAGATTGTCCATGATGAGGACATATATTACAACGCTGGGACTGTAGAAGGAAAGGTTGGTTTGTTTTTACAGTATTATGGAGTAGTGGTCATTAAAAAAAGGAATCTTAACCAGTGGTGTTGCTAGCGGGGTGTGGGCGGCACCGGGTGACGCGCACAGGGGGTGACATACTAAAATTGCAGTGGTTAAGATTAACCCCATCATATTATATACTGTTGGATGCGGAGTTTCGAGTGGAATGCAATGCAAAAAACCAGAGAGAAATATCTCATTTCTATCAAACGTTATGGCCAAAAAACTGGAGAACAAAAATGAATGGATCCCTACGGAAAGTGAAAGTGAGCTGTATCATGCATTTACTCATGAGTAGGTGAACTTGCCTTAGTCCGTCAGAAAGGGCAGGCTGAGAGGAATCCAACGACACCAGAATGGTCCTGATCCAATGAATGCAGCCCCCCAAAACACCTGAAAAGGAAGTTCCTCCCTCCAAGCAGATGAATGTATTGAGCCCTGTGGAAAGCAAAACTAAGCCTTAGTTTTTAGTCTAAGCAGACATGCCTTGGCTGGTGTGGAAGATCAGGTGAAGGAGAGTGCAAGGCTACCAGAATGGTCCTGATCCTATGCACCTGGAGCTAAAGAAATGCTCCAGAAGGCAGCCCCCCCCCCACTAAAAAGGATCAAAATAGAGGCTTCAGCTGATAAGGTGAACCTTTTTGAGACTTGCAAAGCCAGGTGAATCCTGACAGTGATCTGGTTTAAACAGAAGTTCTTAAATTGAACTGGGCACTGGGTCGGGCTGAAAGCCTTACTGATTTTGGAGGGGGTGTGTTATTGCAGGCAGGCTACGGAGAAAATTCACTTGGTGGAACAGCGCTGGCTTCTGCTTATTTAATTATTTGTCTTACTTTAATTATTTATACGTATTTATTTTAATTTGCCTGATGATGTCACTTCCACCATGACATCACTTCTGGTGGGTCTTGGACAGATTATCATTCTAAAAAGTGGGTCCCAGTGCTAAAAGTTTGAGAACTGCTGCAACAAGGTGTTAGTAAGTTGACACCCTGGGTGTGACGCCACTAGTGACCAAAATCACTAAAATCACAGTTTGGAGGAATAATACCATCACGTTATATATCAATCAATGCGTAGTTTCATGCAGAATGTGTTCTATCTTTGTTCTATCAAAAGGCACAGCCAAAAACCAGTGGGGGCGGAGTGATGGCACATCACCACGCCCACCACCTAGGGTGTTGCTCCACCCATTGCATGTGGGGTGACGCGCTGGCATCCCACCCCAGGTGATGCGAAGCCTAGGGACGCCACTGATCTTAACTCCCTTCCTTGCCTATCAACTTTTAAAATGGCAAATGAATATACTGCGGACTTCCACTTTACAATAGGTTCACTTTGTCTACTTTACAATGGACTCTCCGTCTTATACGGAGTATATAGTGTAAGGTTCACTATACAGTTATTCATAGAGGAATTTGAAAACCGTTATTTTACTCAGAAGTAAACCAATTGTGTTTAGTACGACTTAGGGCCCAATCTCCTCCAGTTTTCCAGGGCTGGAGCTGCCATGCCAGTGGGGCATGTGCTGCATCCTGCAGTTGGAGGGCAGTCACAGAGGCCTCCTCAAAGTATGGGAATATTTGTTTCTTTACTTTGGGGCTGCATTGGGGCTGCAGCAATACTGGAAAATTTGATAGGATTGGGCCCTGAGGCTGTAATCCTATGTTACCAGAAACAAACTCCTCTAGCTATTCACTTTACAAAGGGCTCACAATTGCCTCCAATTGGCCCTCATGGGTGATAGTCAATCAGCAGTGCAAATGGAAGTGTTGGGTTGCATCAATAGCAATTGATACCAATAGCAATAGCCAGTAGCAGCATTTTTAACATTGTGGCTGTGTGTATGGAGGAAGGAGATAGCCAATGAAAATGCTGATGCAAATGCAAGCTTTCTAAGTACTCTACTCTGTAGTAGAGTACTACTAGTACTAGTACTACTTATTACTACTTAGTACTACTAAGTACTACTTAGAAACTACTAGTAGTTTCTAAGTACTCTACTCTAAGTACTCTACTCTGCCAATAGTAGCGTGGCTGTGTATATCTAGGGCTGTGGAACACTATGGCTGTGTGTATGGAGGGTACAATCCTGTAATTTGTGTTTTATAATTATGGGGGGGCATATCCATGGATCCTGTATCTGCTGTCTAACTTACCTGTGGGTCTGTGAATGCACCCCCCATTAATTAATGTAAAGACTTACCCCACATGGCTGCAGATTGTTCCTTAAATAAGGTTGCTACGAGCTTAGCAGTTTGTAGTGACCTTCATGCTGCCTTCTGGCCACCTGGTCGCTTAAAAAAAAATAGACTTAGGTTAAGTTCCGCTTTGTGTTACCCTCTGTCTATTTTTTTTTAAGCTATCGAGCTGCTGGGAGGAAGCTTGTAGTGATCTTGTTTAAGGAAGAATCTGCAGCCGCATGGGGTAAACCTTTACATTAACTAAGGGGGGGGGCGTGATTTCCAGTATCTGTGGGGGGTTCCGTAACAGAACCCCTATGGATACTGGGACACCACTGTACAACACTGCTTAAACCGATAACCATTAACCCTAAGGAGTGCTATAGGCACCTTTTAAATCACCTTTTGGAGAGGGAAGTTCTTTATTTTTTGAAAATAATTTAACATTTCTTACCCAAGGCTCCAGCTGAGATTGTCCATGAGGAGGACTTATATTCCAACGCTGAGACTGTAGAAGGAAAGGTTGGTTTGTTTTTACGGTATTATAGAGTAGTGTTCAATTTCTAAAATGGAATTCTAATTCTGAATCCTTGCCAGTCAATTTTTAAAATAGCAGATGAATGTACTGTGGACCTCCACCTTACCATAGGTTCACTTTATGACAGAGGTGTAGATAAGGGAGGCAGGGGGTTGCATTGCCCCGGGTACCACGCCTTGAGGGGGTGCAAACCCTACCCCCAGTGGCGGGTCTCAAGGCGGAGGCGGAGCTGGCCCTCCCACCATGTCTTCCTGCCTGTGCTGCGGGGGAGGTGCGTGCAACAGGAGTTATTGTGGTGGCATGGATGCCTCCTTGCTGCAGCAGTACCCTCTCCTGCACCCCCTCGCAGGCTCTCAGAACAGTTTTGCACTGATTTGGGCCTTTGTATCGACCGCTCAGAACGGCATGCAACTGCTCCGAGTGCCATAACCGAGGTGTATTTGGTGGTGATGTCATCACATCACCGCAGTTGCTTCCAGGTAAGGCACTTCCAGTGGGAGGGGGTATGATGCAGAGAGTCACTGCCCTGGGTTCCAGAGTTGGTAGCTACACCATGGCTTTACTTCCCCTTTACAATGGACTCTGTGTCATAAAACAAGGTTTACTATGCAGTCGTTCACTTTACAAAGTGCTGCCAACTACTGCCAACAGGTCCTCATTGGTGATAGATAAGCCAAATAGCAATGCAGATGCAAGTGTTTGGGATCATCTCGGCTGATAGCAGCATTTTAAACATTGTGTGTCTGGAGGGAAGGATGTAGCCAATGAAAATGCCGATTCAAATGCAAGATTTCTAAGTAACATCTCTGCCAGTGGTAGTGTTGTGTGCATGGCGGGAAGGATACAGCCCTGTAATTTGTGTTTTATAAGCACAACATTTCATAAACTGATAACCTTTACCCCTAAGGAGTGCAGTAGGTACCTTTTTAAATAACTTTTTGGAGAGGGAAGTTCTTTATTATTTGAAAATTATTTAACATTTCTTACCCAAGACTCCAGCTGAGATTGTCCATGATGAGGACTTATATTCCAACGCTGAGACTGTAGAAGGAAAGGTTGGTTTGATTTTACAGTATTATAAACTATTATTATTATACAGTATAATTATACAGTATATTATACAGTATTATTATACAGTATTATTATACAGTATTATAAACTATTAGTATTATAAGTCCTGGAACGAGCTGGAATCCCTAGCATGTATGCACTGCTGAAACAGAGATACCTGCGTTGGCTTGGTCATGTCGTGAGAATGGATGATGGCCGGATCCCAAAGGATCTCCTCTATGGAGAACTCGTGCAAGGAAAGCGCCCTACAGGTAGACCACAGCTGCAATACAAGGACATCTGCAAGAGGGATCTGAAGGCCTTAGGAGTGGACCTCAACAGGTGGGAAACCCTGGCCTCTGAGCGGCCCGCTTGGAGGCAGGCTGTGCAGCATGGCCTTTCCCAGTGTGAAGAGACACTTGGCCAACAGTCTGAGGCAAAGAGGCAAAGAAGGAAGGCCCATAGCCAGGGAGACAGACCAGGGACAGACTGCACTTGCTCCCGGTGTGGAAGGGATTGTCACTCCCGAATCGGCCTTTTCAGCCACACTAGACACTGTGCCAGGACCACCATTCAGAGCGTGATACCATAGTCTTTCGAGACTGAAGGTTGCCAACTACAACAGTATTATAGAGTAATGTTCAATTTCTAAAATGGAATCTTAACCCCAAATTCTTGCCTGTCAATTTTTAAAATAGCAAATGATTATACTGTGGACTGATTATACTGTGGGCTGTTACTATGGGTTCATTTTATGACAGTGGCTTAGCTAAGGGGGGGCATGAGGGTCTGTTGCCTTGGGAATCACGCCTTGAGAAGATGTCATCTCACACCCCCTATGGCAGAGCCAGAGTCAGAGCCAACCCGCCTATCATGTCTCCCTGTCTGTGGCACATTGGGGGTGAGGGGGAGTGCCAGGGAAGGTACAGGAGAAACAGGGCTTCCTGTTAATGTTGTGGCAGTCTCTCTCTCTCTCTCTCTCTCTCTCTCTCTCTCTCTCTCTCTCTCTCTCTCTCTCTCTATCATCCTGGCTATCTGCTTACTTGTCATGTTTCTGATTTAGCCACCTGCTAAAGCAAGAATATTTTGCAGCCATCTGTAAAAACAAGAACCATGCTATCTTGTTACCAAGGTAAACAACAAAGGCATGGTAATGGATGCGTGCCCCCTCCTATGGACATCCCTGTACTTACTACGGTGTATAGGGTTCCTGCTTGTCCTCAGTTTCCTGTATCCACTTTGGGCCAGGAACATATCCCCTCAGGATACCAGAGACATCTGTACTGTCGTAATGTGGGAGTCCATTGTGTAATTTAATATTTAAAATGTAGTTTGAAATTAAATTTGAACAATTAAGTTTGAACAAGGTCGCCAGTTCGAGGCCACCGGCACCGTGCGACCTTGAAGCAGCTGACAAGCTGAAGCCGAGCTATTCCATCTGCTCTGAGCGTGGGAGGATGGAGGCCAGAATGTGCGGCCAGATCAAGAAAGAAACACCTGAATGCTGTGGTTTCTTGAAAGATAGAAACCTTCTTTCAAATTGTAAAAATCCCTACGGGGATTTAAAAATTGCCTGCCTATGTAAACCGCCTTGAATAAGGTCTAAGGAGAAATCTGAGGACCAAGAAAGGCGGTATAGAAATACCTGTATTATTATTATTATTATTAAATTCATTCAAAAAGTAAATGAATCCCAGCGCTCAAAGCCCACTCATATTTGTCTTGAGATGGGTTCTTGATCTGATGGGTAGCCAAAGAAAAAGACTCTGCTGCATCATTCCAGTTGAAATTCAGGCTTACTGCTTCTATTTCATTTCTTAGTTTGTTTCTTTCAGCGAAGTCCTAACTACAAGTTATGCTGACACAAGTCCCTTGTGCCAGCCTAGGAGGGTCGCAAGTGTGCCATAAAGCACGTTTATGCCTTCTCTAGAGCAAGCCGCGCCAGCACATGGAGTTGTGCTGGCACACGGAGGCTGCATCCAGCCTCCAGGATGGATGGGAAGGAGGCAGGAGGAAGGAGGGAGGTGTTCTGGGGTGGAGGGCAGCCCCAGGGGTGGGCTGGAGCCGGGGCTGGGATCCAGCTGTTATGCCAGATCCCAATCCTTGTTCCCGAGCAGCACCTCAGGAGGTGGCGCAAGTTCAAGGAGACCCATAGGAGCTGCAGTGTCTTACTCAGGGGTAAGGGGAAAAGTTTCTCCTTACAATGGGCTGAGCCACTGTGGAGTTCTATCTTGTGCCTCCTGGCTTGCCTGTTCCAGCGCAAGATGTGTTTGCACCCTTTATTATATTTACATCCCATTTTTCAGTCTGGAAAGTGCTGTTGTGGGCAAGCACAGCTGCACAATTTCTCTCTTGATGTTTTGAACAATTTAAGTTATTTAATGTAGAAAATAAAACATTGCTAAATACAGGGACACAGAGGAATTCTACCCTATGCTGCATAGCTATACAGCAGGGGTGCTCACACTTTTTTGGCTCGAGAGCTACTTTGAAACCCAGCAAGGCCCGGAGATCAACCGGGGGGAAGGAAGCGTCTGACAGACACCCCCTTTAATGTATGGAGCCCCTGCTGGAGTCTAGTCAGTTTCGTCAGTTTAGTGTCAGTTTCAGAGCAGCTAAAGTGTCAGTTTCAGTTTAGTGTCAGCTAAATATGTCAGTTTCGTCTAGTCACTAGAGGAAACTGACATATTAACAGTTTGGAGAGACAGGGCTCCGCGATCTACTCATTTTGCCTCGCGATCTACCGGTAGATCACGATCCACCTATTGAGCACCCCTCTATACAGCATTAAACAGACATGGGCAGCCCTGGAGGCTGGGGACAAGAATAGGCCCTCAGTTTGGCTGTACTTGTCGTAAGAGGCGACTAAACAGCCACCGGGTAGATGGGACTCATTAGCCTGGGAAGGCAGCTCATCTGAGAGAAGGAAAACTCTGATCCCAAACCTCCACTGCTTTGTGGCTACATCCAGTTATGGAAAAGGCTTCAGGAGTCAACCTCGAGGCAAAATCCGGAGCCGGAGTCCCTGAGGCAGTTCATGGCTGAACACAGTCACGTTCTGGCAACTCCTGCGGCGCCGCTGGAACCAACCGTACTGGCTTCTGCCTTTCCATTGGACCATTTCAGCGATGTGGAGAGGGGGGATTTGCTGCATGGGAAACAGTCTATCCTCCGTATCTACCTTACACAGGCTTCGCGCACTGGAGAGGACACTCTGTTCCAGAACCGCTATTCAGAGCGCGATACCATAGTCTTCCGAGACTGAGGGATGCCAGTAAGGGCAGCCCAATCCTATCCTCCCCAGCAGCACTGGGTACAGCAGCACCAAAATTACCATTTTGTATCCAGCAGGGCCAGGGAAGCTGCCAGAGGTCTCCTTGGGGAAGGGGACTTTCTTCCTTTTACCCTGAGTAAAGCCCTTACCCCTGCAATGGGGCTACTTGTGTCTGCACCAGCTATTTTGCTGGCGCAGATTTGAGAAGCCCTGTCGTGGGCTTTGCAGCCCAACGTGGAGCATAGGGTCCAGTGGAGGAGGCCTTTGCTGGTCCCACCCCCCTCCCTGGCCAGTCCTTCCCCCACCCTGGAATGCCTCCCCCTACCCTGAAAATCACTCTACCACCGGGCAGCGCTACTTACCGTCAGCAACTCCTCCCGGCATAGCATCCTCCTCCTGGTTCTGAGGCCCACTAACGCTGGCTGAGAGCCAGCAATCCCTCCTCGTCAAGTGCTGCAAATGTGCTTTTTGGCACATTTGTGACACCCAGTGCTGGTGGTACACTCATACTGCTGGCACTTGAGCCCTTAGGATTGGACTCTAAGACATCTGGTTGTAAATAACTGTATAACTGAAATAGCGCAGAGCAGCTTCTGTCACCATATTGTAGGCACTGGGGTAAGGGGAAAAAGATCTCCTTACCCCTCCAACCTTCTGCTAAGCAGCTCTGGATACAGTGGAGGCCAGACGACCCTACTGCCCCAGCGCAGCTTAGGACTAGGCTGTCAGTCTGCAATTATCAGGCTATGAATGGTGGTGAACTGCTGCAAGTAAAGTAAGGCAAGCTCTCACAAACAGTGGATGAATCCTTAACCAAATCAAGTTTTGTGTTTGGAAAAATATTTTATGAAGGAATGTGAACTTCCTCCTGAACTCTGCTTGGTTTTGCTGATTCATGATAAAATCATATAAGAAGGTTTTTGTTTTATGTATGCAAATCTTATATGGAACTTCTTAACTGCAGGTTCCAGCTGAGATTGTCCATGATGAGGATGTGTATTCCAGTGCTGAGAATGCAGGAAAAAAGTGTGGTTTGTTCTTACAGTCCCATAGAACAAATTCCATTTTGTAGCATGGAGACCTGGTCCTGAGATCTTGCTTGTCAACTTTTAAAAGCCGAAAGGTAGTGTAACTATTGTAGCATTTGCAATAGAGTAGGTCAGTCATTCCCAAACTGTTTCAGCTGGTAGCTCCCTTGACCTACAAGGCTGTTGGCCTGTGGGTCCCCATTAGAGCTACAATCCTATACACTGTATAGGGCATTAGGTTTTTCATGAGGATTTTGTGTCTCTCCTGCCTGCTTTCCATGGCTTCCTGAAGAGTCATGGCTCACAGATTGGGCACCACTGGATTAGATTCTTGACCTAAATTTGGTTTAATGCGTAGTGAAAATGAGAAGTACAAGCCTGACAGCCCAGTCCTAACATGAAGGTCTGCTGGCATGGCGGTTCCTACACTGATTGAGGTTTCGCAAACATGCCATAAGGCACATCGCAACATGCAGTGAGTAAGTAGGCCAGAGTGCCCCAGGGCCTGCACAAAGCCTGCACAGACAGGTAAGTTGCTGAGTGGCACAGGGCTTGGAAGAAGGTGGCAGCATTTCGGAGGTGGAAAGGGAATTTTCTGGGCAGGGGGAGGGTGGAAGTGAATTGGACCAAGGAGGGGGGTGGGATTGGTGGAGGCCTCCTCCACCATTTCCTAACCCCCCTCCTGGGCCAACCAGGAATATACTCAGCTGCTCAAACTTCTGCCAGGTATGTCACTAGTGGAGATCCAAGTAGCCTCATAGGGCTGGCTGGGTTATTACTTGGGGTAAGGGGCAAAATATTCCATAACCCCGAGGAGACCTCCAGTCACTTCCTAACTTGCACTGCATACAGTGCAGGTCATTGGCCTGGCTGCACCAGCACAGGTTAGAATTGGGCTACCTGATATGTAGGTTTGTGATAGTCTAGGTCAGTCATTTTCGACCACTGTGCTGGGGCACACTGGTGTGCCGTGAATGGTCTGCAGGTGTACCAAGGGAGTTTGGGGGAGGGTCATTTATTAGTAGGGCCACTGGGGGATGTAGGGGATTTGAGCCCTCCACGAACAGCATGGTGTGCCTTGTCAATTGTAAAAAAACTGACGGTGAGCCTTCATAATTTTAGTACCTTGTTAGTGTGCTGTGAGACGAAAAAGGCTGAAAATCTCTGGTCTAGGTCACAAGATGTCTAGTTCACCTCAGAAATTTGGGAAACACTAAGTCTTTGCAGGGGCGGGGAGAAAGCAGTGATTCCCAGGATTGCACCGCTGCCAGGAACAAGGGTTTTTTTTAACTTGTCTCCACCTGTGCTGGCTTCCCAGGGGTGTGGGAAGTCCTGCAGATGCCTCTGCAGCAGTGGTTCTCAAACTGTGGGTCAGGACCCCCTTGGTGGGTCGTAAACCAATTTCAGGTGGGTCCCCATTCATTTCAGTATTTTGTTTTTAATTTATTAGTCTTGATACCCCCATGGTATGTGACTGCATTTGGGGAAATATTACAGATCTATACTTTTAATAGGATACTTGGCATATGCTTTTATATGATAGTCAATGGGGCTTACTCCTGGGTTTGTGTGTATAGGATTGCAGCCTAGGATTAAAAATTTTCTTGCTCGATGATGTCACTTCCTTTCATGACATCACTTCTGGTGGGTCCTGACAGATTCTGTTTCTAAAAAGTGGGTCCTGGTGCGAAATGTGTGAGAACCACTGCTCTGCAGGGTTCCCCAAGCCTTAGAAGCATTAAAAATAGTGATTTGAAACAACTTTTGGTTTCATAATCAAAAACGGGTAGTGGTTTCCGATTGCTATTTTTAACTTTTCTAAGGTTTGAATAGTCCTGCAGAGGCATCTGCAGGGCTCACTGCACCCCCTGGAGGCTGGCTCAGGCAGAGGTAAGTTAACCCCCCCCCCCAAGCCCAGTAGCAGCATGATCCTGGGGATCATGTTGCTGCCTTCCCTCCCTTAAGGGACCAGGGTCAAGTGTTTCCCAGGCTGGTGGATCACAGCCCACCAGTTTGGGAACCGCTGGTTTAGGTGCATCTGTCATAGCCACAATGTCTTTAGAGTGGTATGTGGTCCAATCCTGCCAATTTTGCCGGTTTTTATGGGTCTCACAGTGCAATCCTGACTTGTCACTCAGCCGGTGCAAGCCTAGGAGTGTCGCAAACATGCTGTAAAGCACCTTCACGACTACTTCAGAGTTAGGGAGGCCGACACAGAGGTCTGGGCTGGCAGAAGGACTCCAGATCCAGCCTCTGCAGTGGCTGAAGCAAGTGAGCCCGTGCTGGCTGAGGGAGGCCAGTGTGGGGGGTGGGAGAGGGTGGCGAGAGAATGGGATGGAGGTGGGGAGGGGGCGTTTTTGGGTGGGGTGAAGTTTGGACTCTGGGCAGATTGGGCCTGAGAGGGGATGGGATCTGCTGCGGCATAGCAGGCCAAATCCTAACCCCCCTTCTGGCCAACCTGCCATTACACTGGGCTGCTTGGATTTGCGCCAGCTAGTGTAGATCTGAGTAGTCCCATAGGGATGGCTGGGACATTAGTTGAGATAAGGAGAAAAATATCCCCTTACTCCGAGTTGCGTTCCAGCCGGCACCTATCTTGCACTGGATACGGAGCAGGTCACTCAGGCTGCGTATTCCAGCACAAGTTTGGATAGGGCTGCCCAAAGCTTTGTAGAATGCCGTTTTGTTGCATAGGCAACAATTTCTTTATGTAGCATTAGAAGCCCTGGACCATGCTTATAACACCAGGACAGTCATAAGGGTCAACTCAGTAAGTTGTTGAAAAGGAACAGATTTGTGATGATTTGCTGAAGCAGAAGTTGTTCTTTAATTTGTGGACACTGGTGGACTAGAATGCAAGTAGTTTATTAATAGGGCATGATTACCTATTAATTTGATATAGTTGTTTGGGATAAGAATCCTGTAGATCAGGGTATGGATCCATCTAGTTCTGCTCTGTTTCCAGCAGTGGGCAGGCAGTTGTCTTTGGGAAGGTCATAGGCAGGCCTACAAGGCTTCAGATCTTCTCTGTTGCCAGCATCTGATAGTTGAATATGTATTACCTCTGGGCATGAAGGTTGCATTTAGCTATCATCAGTTTTTACAGTTTCAAGCAGATTAACTTTTAGCTGTAATACTTAAAAAAAAATTATTGCAGAATCTCAAAATGGAATTTATTTTCTTGTAAACTTGAGAAAAGGTACTTTGTAAGGAAAGAACTGTGGGGAAATCATCTCTGTCAGTCATCATGTAGCACCATAATTCATGTCTGTATACTATGACTTGGTACTAATGGCCAAGAACAGGCAAGTCATTGTATCTGTGGCACTGATCTAGGGCTGCAACCCTGTACAATATACCAGTGGTTCCCAAAGTCTTCCTTAGGAGGAGGGAACCACGTAAGTATTTGTGGGGCCGTGGCATTGCAGCAAAGTGATTCCCAAGATTACGCTGCTGCTGGGGAAAGGAGGGACTTTTTTTACTTCCAGCCAGTGCTGGAGTCCTGGGAGGTCCTGGGGCTCTTCAAGCCTCTGTAAGTTTGAAAAAAGGAAAAAACTGGCACTTTCAGTTTTTGACATGAAACCGGAAGTACCAATTTTTTCCTTTTTTCACTTCTGTCGTAGTAAACCCAATTTAACACAGTGGGACTTACTACTTAGTAAACATGCATAGGATTGTGCTGTAAGTGACTTTTGTCGTTATGTATTAATGTCTGGTACCTATCAGATCACTACAATGAATTCAGAGGCAGCACTCAAAAATTTATTTAGTTCTGGTTTCTCCATTTGGGGATAACTACTTTGCTAACATTACAGTTAGTTGGCATCCTTCAGTCTCGGAAGACCATGGTATCGCGCTTTGAATAGTGGTTCCGGAACAGTGTCCTCTCCAGTGTGTGAAGCCTGGGTAAGGTAGATATGGAGGATAGACTGTTACCCATGCAGCAAATCCCCCCTCTCCACGTCGCTGAAATGGTCCAATGGAAAGGCAGAAGCCAGTACGGTTGGTTCCAGCGGCGCCGCAGGAGTTGCCAGAACGTGACTGTGTTCAGCCGTGAACTGCCTCAGGGACTCCGGCTCCGGATTTTGCCTCGAGGTTGACTCCTGAAGCTTTTTCCATAACTGGATGTAGCCACAAGGCCTATTCTTGTCCCCAGCCTCCAGGGCTGCCCATGTCTGTTTAATGCTGTATAGCTGTGCAGCATAGGGTAGAATTCCTCCGTGTCCCTGTATTTAGCAATGTTTTATTTTCTACATTAAATAACTTAAATTGTTCAAAACATCAAGAGAGAAATTATGCAGCTGTGCTTGCCCACAACACCACTTTCCAGACTGAAAAATGGGATGTAAAGATAATAAAGGGTGCAGTCCTTCTCTCAGATGAGCTGCCTTCCCAGGCTAATGAATCCCATCTACCCAGTACATTGAGGGTAGATTGACATTGAGGTTAGCATATTACCCCCTTCAGCTGAAGTGAATACTAGAAGTGAATGCTAGAAATACAAGGAGGCAGCCCATTGCATGAGTACTATTTACAAGTGTTATTTAACTAGGTAAACAAGAATTAAAAAGAAGTAACAGCAGCCTATATACAGTTTTCTGTGGGGACAATTAATAACTGTGCTGTAGTAAATTTGAAATGCTCTAGCCTTAATTGGGCCCTTTTGGAGGCAAAAGTGTAGGGCAAAAATCACTAAATAAATTTGACACAAGTCATGTGTTCACAGATTCCTGTTGAAAATTAAGCACTTAAATACAGTGGGGGAAAATGTACTTTTTTGTTTGATGAAGAATAGTCTTAAGACATGTCAAACATTTGCTTTGGAAACAGATGCAACACATTAGCTGCCATTGGCTTAAGTAAGCTATGGGATTTAAATATATGTAAAGATCTATAGTAGTAATTTATTTTATTGACTGATTTTACAATCTACTGCTAGCAGAGGAGTTCTCTTTAATTACTAATGTTGAAACTGCCAATAAACTGCATATTGCTTGATGAAGTATTTTTTCTCCCACTGAAAAGTTATGATTTAAAAAATCAAATCTGTATTGATTTTCTAATTGATCTTATTCATTGCCTGCACAATATCTTTAAGCTAATATCTTCACTTTCTTGAGACTATTTCTGTGGCTAGAGTTATTTAGAGCTTTCCTTGAAGACAAGGTTGATATTGATCAGATTGAAAGTATTGTAAATGTAGCATTAGTTACCAGTCATGCTGATCAGGAATATATTGGAAGGAATCTGCAATGAACTACACCAAAACTTTGGCTTCTCTAGTGTTGCAGCCTTGCATGTAGCTAGACTGCTTCATTCCTTCTGGAGATGGGATTTACAGGGTTTAATTGTGAACAGAATTGCAACCTAGACATTTTTCTTAACAGTTAAAGAAAATGATGTGGATGACATTGTACAGGATGAGTCATAATGGTCTCCAGGATTTTGGTGAACCATAACACCGTAATGGTAGGGGATATGGAAATGCAGCACATGGTGATAGAAAATCTTCAAGTTTTGTATGCGCACACGCCTGGGAATCTGCACATCCTTGACTGGTAGGGGGAGTTCCCATCAGTCAAGATGCCATCAAGTGCAGAGAAGGCACTTGATGCCTTGTTTTGAAGTACGCAAAAACTGAGTCCGTTATCATGGTTTAACAGCACTTTCACGCTCAATTTCCTCTGGGACTACATTAAGGACAAAATGTTTGTGCTGCCCCGAGATGGTATTGAAAAACACATTACCAAGGCTATCTCTCAGGTAGACTGGCCAAAGCTGGTGCGAGTATGGGCCAAATTGGTTTACAGGATTGATGTTTGCCATGTCATGAAGGGGCAGACACATCCAGCATTTGTAAGGTCTGTAAAAAAACTTCGAACATTTCTCTTTCCGTAACCATAAACTAAGGGTCCAATCCTATGGAGCCCTGCAATGGAGCTATGCTCGTACTGCCAGTGCGGAATATAGCACTGGGACTCCAGCGCCAGTGCTGAGGACAGTGCCAGTCGGCACTGGGCATCAGCATCGGAAGACATGGGAGGAGAGCAGCCAGCGGTAAGTGTGACTGCCGGCTGGCGATTAGGCTTTTCGGGGTGAGGGAAGGATGGACCTGGCAGCTGACTCTGTCGTTGAATCCTATGCCCCCTCCCAAGCCCAAAAACCTGACATGGGTCTCCTTGGTTCTGCCCCTGTTCAGTAGCAAGCTCTGATCAGTAGCCCAATGGGGGTCCCTGCCGCTCGTGGAATGTTTGTTCCCTTACCCCAAGGAGACATCTGAGAGCTCACCTGCCCCCAAAGGCTACAGTGGCAGCCATTTTGGCACTGCTGTAGCCTTGGGTGTTAGGGACACATAGGATTGGACTGTTCCTCTGTCCTCTTCCATTACGATGTAGTAATACGCTAAAATCCTGGAGATCATTATGACTCACCTTCTATATGATGACTTCTCAATACAAAGGATGCTATAAATCTGAGTCACTCCCAAATATTTCAGGATAAAAACTGATATTTGATCCAGGCAATAAGAATGGCATGCTCCATGTTTTTGAGTTATTAGTACAAAATCGCTGTGCAAGAAGCTTGCTGTAACCCTTGGAATTCAGACTATGTCCCACAATCTTTTTTTAAAAACTACAAATACAGACTGAGTTATTGTTATCAAGCAATCACAGCCCAATCAATGTCTCTTGCCCCCGTTCTAACCTCAAAGTATCTTCATTTCTTTGTGTCAGTACATTGGGCTTTGAAGAACAGAGTCTTAACTATTACATAATAAGCATACCTTAGCAATTTGTCATTTTCTACGAAAAGATGCCTCAGTTAATTCAGCAGTATTATCAATCTTATAATTTTTAAACTGCAGGTGCACCTTGTTTAACACATTATGAAAGTAGATTTATTACAGCAATTATTACTCTGTCACGTATGAAATACACTGAAATTTCATAGGGATTTGACTCACTTGGTGATACAGTCACATTTTATCTCATTTACATGAGTTGGACTTAAAATCCATATCCGATGAATGATTTTTAATACACAATTTTTTAAACTACCTTTGTTGCCCCAATCCTGTGCTATCCCTGCACTGGAGGACAATGTGTTCTGTCAGTGCATGCTGTTGCAAAAGCACTGGAAAGTGCTTTGCAGCAGCATTTCTAGCCTACGGGAAGGCTGAAACCTTCCTGCATACACTGGTGCTTCCAGGGACACCTGCCAGACCAGGTAAGTCCAGCACAGGGTGGGAGGAGGAGCGGGTGGTTCGGGCTTGGGAGTGCTCCTGAACCACATTCCTTCCTGATTCACCTGCTGTTATGCTGTTTCCTTGGTGTTTTCTCTCCAAAGCAAGTAAAGGAAAATGCCTTTCCTTTGTCCTGTTCATTACACAGTGGAAAAGCAGTGGTGTAGGTAACAAAGCCATTTGACTTATTCTCTTGCTGTACAGACTGTCCAAATTTAAATGTCTCAGCTGAGAATGTGGCTACCATTCCTTTTTCCTGTCATGTGCTAAGGATCTGTGTGGCATGAGTTTTGGGAAATTCTGAAGTAATTCAGTACATGCATGCATGCATACATCAGTATTTATATACCGCCTTCTCTGTTTTTTAGACAGCATTCAAAGAGGTTTACATAGGCAGGCTAAACCACCAATTTTTCGATGGGATTTTTTAACAATATGTTCTGTGGGAGATTCACCAAACCCTCAGTCACCAGATGTTGCCTTCGTGGTGTGGTTATCTCTTCTGGCTGCATGCCATCAAACTTCTGCAGGCAATCGTATATCATCAAGCCTGTACATGTCCTCAAGATTGTCTTTGCCAGCTGGCCTTCGCACATTCCCGCACACTCTCACTGCAGTGGCTAATCAGCTCATCAGTGACTCCATTTTGCCACAATGGGTACAGCAGCTTGTCACAGTCTGGCATTCCGCCTCTCATCCAGAAACAAGAACATGGTTTCTCTTGTTTCGTTCTTCCGGTAGTATCGGCAGCTCAACCATCAGATCACACCTCCTGCCCACTTTGTACAGAGAGCAGAATTAGCTTGCCCTCTCGGCTGAAACACCCTCTTCGCTGAAGCACTCTCAAATAATTGTACTGTAGTAAGAACTCCAGCTTAGCTTAGCTAGTGCTCTGTCCTGTTGGTTACTAAGGCTGTAATCCTAACCACACTTTCCTGAGAGTAAGCCCCATTGAACAAAATAGGACTTACTTCTGAGTAGACCTGGTTAGGATTGTGCCCTAAGGCTGCAATCCTATTCACAAATTCCAGGGAGTAAGTGCCATTTAATTTAAAGAGGCTTCTAGGTAGACAATCGTAGGATTGTACTGTTAGTGTGACAGTGGAGCTAGTTAAGGTGGTTTAACTAATTCTTCAGGCTGTGAATTGTTCTTATGTCTATATAAATAGGGTAGTCATGTCTTCACAGGCATAACACAGAATTCTGGAATTGTTGCATGGTGTTGTCCTTTCTGTTTACTTGACACATTTTTCAGTTTGATTTCTTCATGCAGTAACTATAAAGTTAGTGTTTGAAAGGTCTTGCTACTCCACTGTAATAAGGTTATTTGTTCTCTATGATTGGGAATAGTATAAATCCCCTAACTCATGGTGGTTTCTGTTTCAGGGGCAGAAGAAAAGCAGCTCTTTCAAAAAATTGTTTGGATTCCTTTTCTCTTCAAAGAAGAAAGGTATGTGTTTTTTCCATTTCTGTAACATCAATAGTGTGTGTGTTTGTTTATAAGACAAACAACAATATAGGCTCAATGCAGCTAACTAATTTTGTCACCAAGTCAGGATTACAGAGTATTTTTTTTTCAAGAATGTAAGAATTGCTATGTTTGATCTCAGCAAAGCCCTGTCCAGTTCAGCATTCTATTGGTTGTAGTCCATCAACTGCTACATAGACGATAATTCTCCTTGTGAAAATTATGGTTGTGGCCATCATGGTTGATAACTAGATCAAAATCAAATATAGTCATTAAATAGATTTAAAATGACATTTATACTAATGGTCGTTCCTAGTCTTTGATTTAAAAAAAGCATAGAGCAGTGGTTTCCAAACTCTTGAGGAGTTTGGGAGCCACAGTAAGTTTTTTGCAGGGGAGGGGGGAATGTAGTGACACGATCCCCAGGATTGCACCACTGCCAGGGGTGACAGGGGCTTCGTTTTACAGGCTGGTTTTCAGGTTTTACAGCAGCCTCCTGGGGGTTCAGGGAGCCCCACAGTAGCCTCCCTGGGGCTCCTCAAGCCTTGGGAAATATAAAAATAAAGATTGCAACCCACTTCCTGTTTCCAGTTGCGGGGCATTCTGCATCCCTGGGATGCTGCTGCTGTGGGGAGTAAAATGAAGCCCGGGTTGCCCTGACAGCGCACAATCCTGGGGATCACTTTGCTGCATTTTCCCCCTCCCCACCCCTTAAAGGGGCAAAAACAGAGCTCCTCAGGCTGGGGCATTGTGATGCACCAGTTTGAGAACCTCTGGGTATAGGGGATCCCTGTTTTAAGTCTCTCTGTTATATGTTGCCCCACATTTTTCCTGGATGTTGAAATTACCCACCCAAATATCTTTTATCTTGTGCGCCTTCACCTCTTTCATCTGGTTGTGCCAAGAAGCTCTTTTCTCCTCCAGACTTTTAAAGGGACATTATTGGATAGTTACATTTTGCCATTGCTGGGCTGGGCCTGTGAGTTCTTCTTTCTCCTTCCCCTACCCTCTTGTGCTCTTTAAAAAAAATTATTTGAAGTATTATAGTACTGTATTTTCAGTTTTGGCATTTTTTCGATTTTGGCATTATGTGTTATTTACAGCTCAGGCCTATCCTTCCCTTGACACTGGTGCAGCTGTGTCAAAAAGGTGCTCACTGTATCCAGCGGGAAAGGGGGGGTTGGATCAGGAAGCTCTTCTGAATTCCATGAGGGATCCACTCAGTTATAGCCCCTATGGAGCCTTATCTGCTCCTGCAGTTCTTTGGCCATCCGCAGGCATAAGGGAGGCTGCTCTGGCTTCTCACAGGGTGTGCCAGAGAAGATGGCTTTGCAATTGCTGTAAAGCAGCCTGCCAGTGCAATGACCTTTACACCAGCAGCTAGTCCGTATAGGATTGGGGTGTAAATTTCTAGAGAATATATACTTACACAAATCCTTAACTTTAGAAGCAGATTTTTTTTAGCTTTTTAAGTGGTTCGAATGAAGAAAAGACAAGATAACATTTATCCAGAGTAACTTGGCACTGGGAATTTGCTTGAAAGCAAGAATCTACAAATTAATCTAGGATCCCATAACAGGCCTCTGTTCGTGTCATTCTGGGTCAAGTTTTACGGGTATCATTATCCCATTGACTCTGATGGAATTGAAATTGAGCACAGAATTTGACCCAAGCCCCGTTACTTTATCTTTAAAACACGGGCCACACTTAACTACCTCACCTGGATTCAATTTTTCTGTGTAATCTATGACAGCTAGAGAAATGGAGCATTGATCAGATCATTTTCATGTTGGGGAATGATAATTCTGAAGAAGTGCGACTCCCCTGTAACACCAGAAACTTTACAGGGTTACCTAAGAGCGCCTTTTCTGGATCAGCAGCGAACACAAAAAATTAGGGGAAGAATTGTGATGCCTCTGGGTGGGTCAAATGAGAAGAGAGTGTGGTGATGGCAGGCTGCATTTGTTGATAAACAAAGGATGCTTGTTGCTTTTTGAGGGTGTGGTTGGAAAGGAAATGCCAACGGTGTCTGTGAGGGTCATGAGATACTTTAGTTAACAACTTGTTTTTCTGTTGTCATCAGTTTTATGCTGGCTGCTCTTTATTCCAGGGATGTGTATGCCGTCTCCAATACCATGAAGATTTTAATGTAATGGAGTCTGGGTTCAAATTAGTTTAGGTTAACTTTCCACATTTATTCAAGAAATAGGGTCTTCTCAGTAGTGGCTCCAAGTCTTTGGAATTCCCTTGAGTTATGAACTTTTCCCTCTTTGCAGACCTTCTGGCAAGGTCTGAAGACTTATATGCAGCGCAATCCAGAGCTGCACTTGGACCAACGCAAGTCCCTTGCGCTGGCCCAGGAGGGTCACAAACATGCCATAAGGCACGTTTGTGCCTCCTTGGGAGTAAGGCGTGCCGGCGCATAGAGGCTGAATCCAGCCTCTGGTGGCTTCTGTGGCGAGCCTTGCAATGGCTTGACTGGGCCGACACAAGGCTCTGGGGTGGGCAGGGAGGAGGTGGGAGGGAGGCATTCCTGGCAGTTATGCCAGATCCCAACCCCCGTTCCCAGGGAGTTCGGAGCAGCTTCAAGCTGCTCAGTTCTCCTCGGACTTGTGCCACCTCAGGAGGTGGTGCAGGTCTGAGGAGACCCATAGGGGCAAGGGCACCTTAGCCAGAGGTAAGGGGAAGCTTTCCCTCTTACCTCTGTCTGAGCCACTTTGGGCCCCTATTCTGCGCTGGATACAGCGCAACCCCTGTGTGCCGACACGGCTTCCTACTGGGCTGACGGAAGTCCTTTCTGGGATTGCGCCGTCAGTCTTACTGAACACAATGGGCTTATTTCTGAGTAAAATAAATAACACTGTTTTCAAACACCTCTAACAGTGATATTTGCGTGCTTGCAATTACCTATGCAGCATACAGATCTTGCTGTAGTGCAAATGGGAAGTTCAGAAGTAATGTAGGAGGGAGGGGAAGAGAGCATGTGTGTGTGAGAGAGATGGCTTTTATGTATAACTTGGATATTCTAAAATTACAGCTTCTGTTAGTCTCATTCGGTTGTAAAGGTGAAGAGAGGAGGCGTTTCCCTGCATTTTCTCATGGCAGTCTTTTGCCCTCCTTCCTTTTTCCATACTGGAGGCAAACTTTTTTAGCCTTTCAGACCAACTGGGTTTGTGGTACCTTTACCATGTTCATATAACAATTTGAAACCACAAAATGGATGTAACAGCATTATAGCATGTAATGCATAAGAGAGGCTGTAGATTAGTGGTAACGTATCTGCTTTGCATGCAGAGGGACCTAAATTTAATCCCTGAATCAATTCTCTTTGCCCCAGATTGTGCCGCAGCCAGCCCCAACCCTGTGCTGGATACAGAGCAGGCCAGCTGACCTGCCTGTTCAAGGGCAGGATAAGATTGGGCTGTCCATAACTTAAGATAAACAAGACATGGATTAATTTTTGTCTCTTTTGCAGCAGCAATAAAGGCAGAAGTCTCTGACTGAAACAAGCAGCCAATCCACAATAATTACTGCTTGTAATTGCTTTGAAGATGGACTTGTGAATAAGATTATGTTCTTTCAGACAGTGTGCACTATGCATATTGCACAATGTACTGCCAATAGCACTATGGAGAGGCTGCTGAAGAATCCTAATTTTAAAAGCCAGAGAAGTGTTTTGCCGATATGTATATGCAGATACGTATTGGGGCATTTGGTGGGCCATTGTGAGATAAAGGAAGCTGGACTAGATGGACCTATGGCCTGATCCAGCGGGGCCGTTCTTATGTTCTTATCTTTCATAGACATACATATTTTATCTTCTAACGTAGGTTTTTTGTATGTGCCTTTGTTAGCAAAAGTGTGAGTATGGGGAGGAGCACACAGATGAAGGAATAGGTTGAAAAAAAATCAGCCGGTTGGTGCTCAAAACTGAAAGCAAGTGACAGAAATTATCTAAGCAAAAACTAGGCGTGAGTCAATCCTGTCTCTCATGGACGGACTTCTGCCCTGAATGGATTGGTGAATTTTGCTGATACTTGCCAGTAGGGGACAGTTTGTTGTATGGAACATTTGAGAGGAGGCAGGATCCACTTGGACTATGTCAACTAGACAGTGTTGGAAATTTTGCAGTTTCCTTTCCTGTGGTTTACTTTGTCCATGGCAACCTGTTGCAAGCCAAGTTTCAAAAAATTTTAGGGACCTAGAAGATATTCCAGTCTGAGTTTCACTAAGAAATAGGCTGGCTGACCTTCAGTGTTAATCAGCAGCTTTTTAAAAAACATAAACTTTCTTAAACACTCTTCTTCTCCCCCCTCCTCCCAAACAGGTAGGACATTATAGCTAAAGAAGAAACATGCAATTAAACATATATCCCTAGGTCTCATGTTTTGTTGGGTATTACTTAGGAATTAGTATGCATAGGCAATTCTTCATATTAAAAATAGATATAAAAATTATGATATCTTGCATAATAAGAAATATTTTTTGTATGAAATTATTGTCAATTAAATGAGATCTGTGGTTTGAGGAATGAGGAAAAAAAGTAGGAGAAACGGGGTGGCAAGAAACCTTTTCTCTTGCTGTCAAAAGGGACTTAATTGCTGTCCAACTTGTGTTGAAGCAACAATAGTAGCTTGTTCGATTCCCCAACCCCAGTAGCCTTTAGCTTCACTGGGTTCAGAGTCAACCTGACCCCTGAAATTGCCATTCCCTTTGGTTTTGGTTGCTTTACTCCTGTGCTTTCTGCACATTCATCTGTGGAAAACCTTTTTGGTTTGATGGTATGAAAATGTTATTTTCCATTAGTGGAGGGTATATCAATAAGGGGCAGTGTCCAATCTACAAAAAAGCATGGTAATTGGTTAAACAGAAAGCAGAGAGTAGGAGTAAATGGAAGAGTCACACAATGAAGGGAAGTTAGCAGTGGGGTTCCCAAGTCCTCTGTATTGAGACCAGAGCATTTTAACTCATTCGTAAATGACCTGGAGTTGGGGTGAAAAGTGCAGTGGTCATGTTTGCAGATGACACCAAATTATTCAGGGTGGGTGAAAACCAAAACAAATTCAAAAGAATTTCTCCAGGCTGACTAAATGGGCAACAAAACAACAAATGCAATTCAGTGTAAGTAATGCAAAGTGATGCACATTGAAGTAAAATACTAGATTCATGATGAGGGTTGAACCGGCAGTGGTTAACTGGGAGACGAATCTTTGGGTCATTGTGGATAGCTAAGTCTAAATGTAGGCCAAGTGTGTGGCAGTTATGAAAAAGGCATATTCCATGCTAGGTATCATTAGAAAAGGAATGGATAATAAGAAGACTTGTAATATTATAATGCCCTCATGGAAATTTATTTTGTAGCAACATTTGGAAAACCCTGTATGGTTCTCTTCACCGCAGCTCAAGAAGGATTTTGTAGAGCTGGAAAATGTGGAAAAGAGGGGAAGCAAAATTTCTAAACCAGGGGTTTAGAAAAAGGGCAACTAAGCTGGATAGGGGTTATAAGAGTATACATGGTGTGCTATATTTCCTATAAGAAGTCCATGCCAGTGCATAGACGCCTTCTCTTGCAGCATCACAACTGCAACACTGTCTCTGGATGCTTGGTGATGTCATGGATCTCTTCCAGACTTGCTGGTTGCTGAGCTCCGTACTGTGTGGAGCTTGGCTTTGAGCGATGCGACCACGCAGCTTAGCAGGAGCCATGATGGTGTGAAGTAAATTAATGGAGAGATGGTCTCCCCCCCAGCACTTGAACCCAGGTCATCCAGTGAAACTGACTGGCATGACTGACAACAAGAAGTACTTCTGCACATAGTGCATAATTAATTTATGAAATGCACTGCAACTATGTGATGGCCATTAGCCTGGATGGTTTTAAAACTGTGCAGGGGTTTTAAAGACGTTTAGACAAACTCGGAAAGGGTGTCTACCATTGATTAAGTCATGATGACTATTTGCTGTCTGAATTCTAAATTCTACCATTTAGAACAGCGGTGGCCAAACTCACCACTGCTGCACAACGGAAAAGCAGTCCCCATTCAGACTGCTTCTTTTCGTTCTGCTTTGGCGCTGCACGAAGTCCCCCTCGTTCAGGGGACAGGGACTGCTCTTGCAGTTGCGTCATCTGCCTGGCATCCCAGAAGGCTGCGTAACAGGACGTCCAGGCAGACACGGCTGCCCAGAATGTCCCTGTCTCCTGAATGAGGGGGACTTGGCACAGTGCCAGAGTGGAACAGAAGGATATGCTCACGACATGGATGGATTCAGCCAAACTCCAGATCTGGCCCTCGGGCAGCGGTTCAACCAACCCTGATATAGAAGCTCAGAAGAATAAAATTATCTTAAAGCGATCAAAAGTAAACAGTATATGAGTGTTCCTGGCAATAGTACTCCACAACAAGGGCACTACCACAGAAAAGACCCTGTCTCTGGTTGCCACCTGCTTAACTTCTGCAGGTAGAGTACTATGAACAGGTGGAGCATCCTGAGCATGTGTAATATGTAGAAAGGTTTTTTTTTTGGTAAATGTGAAATAACGTCATATAATGCAAAACTCACATAAAAAACAAAATAAAACCATTTTAGTAATAAAACAAAATAACCCCAATTTTATCCCTCAGTCAATTTTACCCCCTCAGTCCCCCCATGGTCCTGTTTTCTTTCCAAACTAGTTACAGAGGCTTCTCCAGGGGCTCTGATGGCCTGGAAGAGTCAGCAGGGTATCAGGGTATTCTTCATGGTATTCCATCATTTTAGTGCAGTACCAATTTCCGCCACTAGATGGCTTTGGCTTGCAATTTTCAGAAGGCACCATTCCTTTCCCAGGGGCTTATTCTTATAGCTCCATTATCCCACTGCAAGAAGGGGAGTGCTGGATATTGCATGCAAGCATACAAGCTGTGGTTGTGTGATGAAAGGATGCTTCTACCACTTCGTGCTAAAAAAGAATTCTGGGTTGGCTAGGTAAAATCGCCTCTTGATGCAAGCTGTGGATTCCCCCCTGTAAATATTTGAATATTGTACTATGCCTCTGCATGAATGTTCTATGCCTTTGTGATTTTGCATTTTTTTTGCTATTTTGCATCCCCCTTCCCTGTATTGAAGCAGCTGTGATTTGCTTTTTTTTCTGTGCTGTTTTTCATTTCCCCTCTTGCTTCCTCCGACATCCTATGAGAGCTCTGGAATGCATGTGGGCTACACCTGCTTTCACTATGCACCTATATCACCTTCCTAGAGCATGTACACACTATCTAAAAACTTCAACAGAAAGTCAAATTTTTAAAAAATGATAACTTGGAATAAAAACATGTAACAGTTTTTTGCCTCATTTATTTATGAAATTTGTGAAAACTAACACCATATTCACCCACTTCTACTCATGCTTTAAAAGGGTGGTGGACATATTTAGTGATCAGTCTGAATCCACTGATGATGAAGCATTGCAATTAGCTTGTCAATGCTAGCAAAGGCCGTTGTGCCTCCTGGTCTTCCAGCCTATGGAAGACACATTCAAGTGCATTCTGTTTTAGCAATGACTGGCACAGACCCCAACTGCAGACATCTTTCTGTAGCCCATTGTATAGTTCTAAGCCAAGAAGAGTATCATACTTAAAGAAATCCAAGGAGCCCAAGTGTTGCTCTGATCAACAGCAATTTTGTCAGACTGACCTTGTCTGTCATTTTTCTTGGTCATTCTGAACAAGGGTGGACTCCATCAGATTGTCTCCATTGCAGGGACAAGTGGAGATGGCTCAAGGGAGCCTGTATTGTTAAATCTGGAGATGATGATGCCCTCTAGTCATCTGCCTCCATGTTACAGGAGACGAAGAACTAACGAAAGCCTGTTGGGTACCATCGATTCTTGATCCTCATGACCAGGTGAGTTGAGGTATCTAGAGCTTTTTGTTGTTGCGCTATTTAACTAATGCAGCCTTGGGCCTGGGCTTCATCTCATGCATGCACTTACATTTTTTGTTCTACAGATGAGGAGGAGTTAGAAGTTGGCGCAGATTCAACAATGAGAGAAAACGAAGTTGGGGCGGATTCAACGATGAGAGGAAATGACAGCAACACCAGAGATGCCAACCATACCTCTTCCTTAACACCATTTGTTTGCTCCAGATGCCAGCGCCTAGGAGTGCCCAAGAATATCCCTACAGAAACTGACAATCTGGAATCTGATGAAGTCATGGATGGCACAGATACTCTGGAGGCAAAGGAAGAGAACATAGAGGAGTTTGTAATTAAGAATGAGACCAGAAATGGTGGTCAACAAAAGAAACATGTAGAATCTGTAAGTATGCTACAACATAAGGAAGAAGGAGTGTGGTAGACAATTGGAGACTCTGGTTATCAGGATGGTGAGTTGTTACATGTTAGAGTACTCAGGTCATTGTGCTATGCTGTCTGTTGTGTCTCCTTGTGCAGTGGCTTTAGCTGCTGTGGACAGCCTGACGACATAGTCAATGTTCTCCGGCCACTTGGCATAAATTGGAGCTGGGATTTAATGGATGGGCATTGTACAGGAAGCACTACTACTACTGGTGGTGAACTTTTGCTCTACTAGGCTATGCTACTGGCTTACCTGCACTAGTGTACCATGTATAATGTACTATGTTTCATTACATACTGGTATGTATGGGATTTGAACCTATGTAACAGTAGTCAGGGTGGTTACCCTGAGAGCCAGGATGGTGTAGTGGTTTGGGAGGTAGACTTAGACCTGGAAGATCCAGGTTCGAATCCCCCCTCAGCCACGAAGCTTCCTGGGTGACCTTGGGCCAGTCACTTTCTCTCAGCCTCACCTACCTGACAGGGTTGTTGTGAGGACAAAAGGAGTGGAGCAGCTCTGTACACCACTTTGAAGGGCAGTATAAAAATGTGAAAAAAATAATAACATGGCAAAGATGTATCTCTTCCATGCCATAAAAGGCAGAAGTCTATACATTACGCAGCTTGGGGGTTCTCCTGGACTCACAGCTCCTCCTGGATGTCCAGGTGTTGACTGTGGCCAGGGGTGCCTTTGCCCAGCTTTGGCTGGTGCACCAGCTGCGGCCGTACCTGTCTCAGGCGGATCTGGCCACGGTGGTCCATGCCACAGTGACATCAAGATTAGATTATTGTTAACGTGCTCTATGTGGGGCTGCCCCTGAAGACAGCCCCTGAAGGTCCGGAAGCTACAACTAGTGCAGAATGCGGTGGCTCAGGTAGTTGCTGGGGGGTTGGTGGTTTGACTCCATCACGCCGCTACTCCGGCAGCTGCACTGGCTGCCCATTTGTTTCCGGGCTGAATTCAAGGTGCTGGTTATGACCTTTAAAGCCCTAAACGGCTTGGGACCAGCGTATTTGAGAGACCGCCTTCTTCCGTATAATCTGGTCCATTCTCTAAGGTCATCAGAAGGGGCCCTGTTGGTTGTGCCATCATTGAGAGTGGTGAAGGGAATGGCGACCAGAAACAGGGCCTTTTCGGTGGTGGCACCTGCACTATGGAATTCCCTCCCCTTTGAATTGAGAGCAGCTTCCTCATTATTAACATTCTGGCAGGGCCTGAAGACTTTTTTATTCAGGAAAGCCTTTGAGGCACTATAAGGGCTGTTTTTATAAATTTATAAATTAAGTCTTTTACTGCATGCTTTTAATCTGCTGCTATGTATTTTATTTTTTTAATTGTTTTTAAGTGTTTTGTATTTTTAATGTATTTTAACTTGATTGTTAGCTGCCTTGGGTGCCCTTCGGGGAGAAAGGCGGAATACAAATCTAATAAATAAATAAATACCCAAAGACTCTAAGTACCACGGCACACCAAAATGAATAGATATGACTGAGGTGGGCCCGTTCCACCACTCTAGGCAATCAGACAGCTGTTGTCCTATTGAAACTTAATCCTTTTGATTCAATTTGATCCATAATGTTCCTACTCTGCCTCCAATTCTTCTCTTATTTAATAAAAGTAGTTTATTCTAATGGACCATGTCTTGTTCATCTGGACTTCTTGTGCATGCTGTGATGGTGGTTCGTCGTCTTGCCTGTTTTTTCCTTGTGTGATTGACTCCTGATGGCCCTATTAAGTAGAGACATGCTGCTGCTGCACCGTATGTCTGATGGATGGATCGGAGTACAAGTCTAGTCCTTGGTGGTTTGAGCATAACTGTTGCACCTACACCAATCCAGTGATGTTCTCGGGGGGCGGGCATGGCACTACGTTTTACAGGGCACCTCAACACACCGTGTAAAGCTGTCCCACCTTGTCCCCCTGAAGGTTTCACTCCCTATGAAACAACAATTTTTCTGGCACAGGACTGAGGCATGTAATGGAGAGGGAGAGAATTTGGTTGTGTGTTTGTAGTGCCAAACCTGGCGTCTTCCTCCCTTGTTCTGCCTCCCTCTCTATCCTTTACCTGGATCCTGTTGGCAGAATACATAATTCGCTGACGGAAATATAAGTTTGGATTGGGCTGCCCCTTGGGAAGTGTTGTTGCTCAGGCTGAAACTAGAGTGTGAAATCCGCATACAGTGTTTTCCAACCTGGCATACCACCTTACGGTGTGAAATGAGAGGGTGCATTTGGGGTGAGTCAGTAATTACATCCAAAAAAGATCCTTACGTGCTTAATAATTCGTTAACGCACAATATAAATGTATGTTCGTGGTTTCCAGTGTTTTTACTGTAGGGCCCTCTGTAGAATTTTGTCTCTGCGTTCCATCTCTCCTTTTCCTAGCTAATCTCTGTGCTATACTGACCCCAGTATCCAATGAGGGCAGTTTGGTGAACTGGCAAAGCTCTCATGGCCTACTGCTGTTGGATCCCAGCACATCGGTTTGGAACGAGAGATGCATAACTTGCTCAGTATTGAGAACCCTATTGATAATATATCACAAAACGGGAGACCACATCTTAATTGTGCATTAGGTTTCATGTAGTAGAATGAGAGCCCAGTCCTAAGGGCTCTGACATTGAGCTCCAGAGTTGGGTGTCGCAAATGTGCCGTAAAGCACATTTCCTGCACCCTCCATGTTGGGAGTGTGCTGTCAGCCCAGCGCCCCCAACCGACCTGGGAGGGGGATGGGACTGGCAGAGCCCTGCTCTGCCATATCCTATCCTCTGTGTCAGGCTGCAAAGCGCAGACTTGAGAAGTCAACGCAAAATAGTATTGCGGGACCTGCGGCTTTCCTTGGGGGAAGGGGACGAAAGTGCTGCTGGATACAGTAGTAGCCCTTTTGGCACTGCTGGGCCCAGCACTGCCACCAGGGATAGGATTGGGCTGCCCATTTCCTTATAATGTCAATGAAGTTAGCAATATTAGATGACATGGTACTGTACTCAGAGTACATTTATTCTGAATTTTAAAAATTTTCAACAAGGGTTTCTTCTCAAATTCGACTTGCCGATTGAAGCTCTTTATTTTGTCTTATAGACTTTAATGGGAGCCATTGGTTTCTTCATTTCTGGTCGACAAAGATCCGGTTATAATATTGCTATTAGTAATTTTTTTTAATCTAGCAGGTTTTATATATATTTTACATCTCGTGTTTTGAGTTGAAGAAAGCGATGAGATGCACTCCTGGATTATATCCCTGTGCATCCTGTGCCATATTCATATAACCATTTTCCATGTACAGCTCTTTTTTTTTTTTTCCTTTTTCTTTTTATTCCTTGACTTTTTTCTGCATTTCATCATGATTGCTTTAGAATAGTAGGCTTGGGTGAGATGCTGAAATTAATTTTATAATATACAAAATCTCACCACCATGTTACGATTTCCAAACCACGTAACAACAAATACAACCACCTATTTGCTCTTCCTCTCACACGTAACTTTCATTTCTTGGTTGATTAGCTTTAGGTAGATAGCTGTGTATCATGAATGTAATGAGCAAAGTGCACTGTGTGCTTTCAATGTCTTCTCACAGTGAAATGATATAATTATAGAAACTAGCAGGTAAGTCCTGTGTGTTGTTTATATTCCAAATGTAGCATTAGTGGTGTGCCATTAGAATTGTGTAATATTTTGCACTATAGCACCCTGTTTTCATTTCCATCACTGTTATAGTAAAAATACAGGTCTGCCTCAGGCTGGAAACTTCACCCATCGTGGCTATGTCATTTCTAGGAATGTGATTATGTCTGTAATTCCATATATCCAGCTATGTCTATGTCTTTTTTTCACTGAACTCTCATACTTTCATGTATTTGATCAAGGCTGTTGTTTCATTTTACTTTCTAGCCTGCTCCATCCCCAAGATTTAAGTTTAAAAACCAAAGCTGTGTTGCAGTCAGGATGTTTATGAAAATGTGTGTATCCTAAAACTACAATCCTAAACACACATTCTGCAAAGTTAAATCCTGCTGAAATGTGTGGGACATAACTACAAAGTAAATATGCGTAAAATCAGAATGCTAATGCATAAGCATACAGGCAGTGAGTGAATAAATGCAATTTTGAAGGGCTCCTATTTTCCCTCCGCAACTGGGAACACTGAAATCAACAAAGGAATGGACAATAACCTGAGAATGAATTAGCAGTTTGTAATGAATGAGCTGTCAGTTGTAGAATTCTGCCTCATTTGTTGAACTTGCTGGAAGGTGTGTGGCAAATGAAATGAGACATTGTTTTTTTTTTACTTTGGTAAAGAATTTGATTCATTTCTATCAATGCTGGAGCTGTAAAGTTTATGTCCTAAAATGTTCTGTTCAGAGAAGAAGCGCAGTGCAAATGTGTTGAGTTTGCTTTAGTTATTGAGCAACACATCTGTTTTTGTTTTTCTTCTTGTTCTAGATGCGGAAAAATCAGCTACTGAAGAACAAGATGCAATGAAAGAGACACAAGGTCACTTTACAAGGAATGAAAACGCCAATGCTTTCAGTTATACCTGAAGGAGTCTATTGAACATCTTCCTTTCTGCTTTCATGTAAAGTTATAGTGTAAGATTTTCATATTTAATTCATATTCATTCTCTCATATGTCCAGTAGTGTAGCCAGAGGGGGTGCAGACCAGTAAGTATTGCACTACAACACACTGTGTAAGCCGCTCCTCTCGCTCACTGTTGGAGCCATTTGAGGCAGCGACAGCAGCATGCAGGTGTTCACTAGATCAACTGGCAAGGGCGACGGGCCACTTACACAGCGTGCTGTGGCTCCTGTAATACTTACCGCGTTTCCCCTTCTCTGGCTGTGCTACTGCATATAACTACACCAAATACACACACTGTTCATACTTTGCAAAAATGAGCAGGAGTACAGTTATTAAAGTGAAATTTAAAAAGCCTAGGAATTGGTTCCTTATACTGTTAGTGCATTGGTTCTCAAACTGGGGCATCTCGATGCTCCAGCCAGAGAGCCCTGGCCTCTGCCTGCTTAAGGGGCGGGGAGGGGGGAAGGTAGTGACACGATCTGCTGGATCGCACTGCTTTGGAGGGGTGCAGGGCCTTGCTGCCACTTAGGTAGAGCAAGCCTCCCAGAGATGTACGGAGCCCCTACACCAATCTCTGCAGGGCTCCCCATGCTGCTGAGTCAGTAAAAATCACAATTGTGACCACTTCCAGTTTTGCGAATGCAAAAGTGGTCGCTTGGAGCCCAATCCTGAAGCTGGTGGTACACATGTACCACCAGCTCCTGTGCCATGAATGTGCCATAAAGCACATTTGCAGTACTGGGGGAGGGGGAGTCCTGTGCCCCAGCGCCAGGAGCTCAGATTGCTGGCACTGGCCAGATTGCAGCACTGGCCAGAGGTGAGTGTTTTGGGGGAGGAGGTGAGAAGTGGGCAGTATGGGGTGGAGGGAGGGAGGATTAGACCTGCAAGGGGTGGAGACAGTGGCAATGTGTCTCTCCACATTGTGAATCCCCCCCTGCAAGCTGGCCCGACACAGGCCTCCTCAATTCTGCACCTGCAGATACTTGGGCGCAGAGCTGAGGATACCCATTACTACTGGCTACCGTCTGCCCTACCGTCTGGCTACCGTCTGCAAATGCTCCTTTCTCCTGAGGAGACCCTGGTGGTAGTCGTGGCGCCCACAGGGTTTGACAGTCACCTTTTTCGTGCCGCTTGTCTTGGGCCCCGTGTGTTCACGATTGGGGTGCCCCGGCTGTAATCCTATCTTACTCACTGAAAACAAACACGTCGGTTATGTACTATTAAGTACCATGTTATGACTGTTATGGCTGTACTAATTATAATAGGAATAATATGAGCTGGCAATAACTCTATATGATGTCATTTTTTTCTGTTTTTAGGATGTTGCAAGTCATGAAACATCATGTTACACCACTGCTAAAATCAAAATAAATAACTTCATCTTTCCAGCACAACTGAAAGTGTAAACTTTAATATGTTCTGTATTTTGTTGGTGATGTGTACATGCTCCCTATGAAGATTTGGTGAGAATGAAGTTGTTAAATTATATGTGAGTGAAACTGCCACATCCAGTGATTTTTACTATACAAGTTGCTGATGATTAATTCTTTTTGTAATTTCCTGATGAATTATTTCTCTGTCTGCCTAATCAGCAAGCATGCTGTGAAATATAATTGCACTTGCAAGAAAATTACCATCTCATGAGATGAATATGTTTGATGATTAAATTTGGTAGAATGAAATAATAACATTCAAATACCCAAGTAAAGTGGCATGCTGATCCTTTAACCATGATTTGATGACCTTTCTGAAGAATGTTTTACAAACAGTCCAGTTGGACACAAGTCTCAACATAGCAGAGAAATTTTAAGTAAGCTGTGTTCTCTTGGAAAATGAGGAATTTTCTCATTTAAATTAAAAACACCAGCCCTATGGGGTCAACAAAACATAATTCACCAAGTTTGAAAAACAAACTTGCAAGCCTGATAAGAAAACATATTTGGTCCTAATGTAATTATTAGACTGGATCTGAAGCATGGTAGAGCCTGGAATTCATATCAGCAGGAGACAGAATTCTGTGTCTGTAACATGAATTATCTGTTGTTTTTTGCATAGAAAATAGATTTTTTTGTACCCATATTTTCCCTAGTGATAAGCACTAGGTTTGTTTTTTTTCTCTTGCTATGTTTTAACAAAATACATTATTTTTGAACCTGTAGCTTTTCTTTCATAAAATACAAATATTTGATTTAGAGCCAGCCAAATCCTAGATGGGAGCCAACAGACTCAAGGCTGCAGATGTGGAACAGCTTTTGGAACTATTTATTCCTCAAGCACTCGGTGGCAGTGTCCTCGATATCTTAAGAATGAAGTGAGAGCTTATGTGTTTATTTTCCCAGCTCATTAGATATGCTTAGAGGGAAGCGCCTGATTTAAAGCTTTGCACCATTCAGTTCTTCATCATTCCAACTCAGATGGGTTGGGTTGAGTTGAGTGTCTATCAGTCTGGAAGAGAGACAAGGTCACCCAATAATAAGGTAGTGGTTTCTATATACTTGGGAGACTCTTTGGGTATGAAGAAGTATGAGTTTGTAGATTAAAATAGGCGTTTTTTAAAAGCAAAATCTACCCTACAAAATAATGTTTCAGCAAGATAACTTACTGGAGAAAAGCAGGGTTTGGGGGGAGAATGAACCATCCTTCCCATGCACTCTGGTTCTGAGATTGCTGCTCTGCGTGGCAATGTGTTTCCACTCTTGTAGTTTGGCTCTTAGGATCTTAGAGTGAGAGACTGGGACTGGGTCAGGATTGGTTGTAGCCGCACACACCATACCCTATCCCCCTCCCCGGACTTGGAATGTCAACATGGCTCCTTGTGTTGGCGAACCGCATCAGTGCCAGTTAGGATTGGGCTGTAAATGTATATAGGATTGCAGCCTTTTGGTATTTTACTCTAATCCAGTGGTTCTCAAACATTTTAACACCAAGTCCCACCTTTTAGAATGACAATCTGTCGGGACCCACCAAAGTGATGTACCGTATTTTTCGCTCCATAAGACGCACTTCCCCCCCCCAAAAGTGGGGGGGGGAGTGTGTGCGTCTTATGGAGCGAATACTGCAAAGCTGCAGGCATTCTCAGGGCAGCAGAGCCTCCTTGGCAGGTGCTTCTGCCCCTGACCAGGGTCCTGCCTGTGCTCAATGGTAATGCAAATGCAGTGGTAATGCAAATGCAAATTGTAATGCAAATACCGGCGCTCAATGGTAATGCAAATGTTCAGCGCTTAGTGACATTGCACTTGCAGAAAAATACTACAGTACCTCATTCTACCAGTGCAAGGATGATAAGGCAGAAAAGGCTAGCATATAAAATTCCTTTTAAACTAGAGGTAGTAAAATATGCTAAGGAGCATGGAAACAGAGCAGCGGAGAGACATATTTTATTACACTATTTGGTTCAGAATATTTTTTTTCCTGTTTTCCTTCTCTAAAAACTAGGTGCGTCTTATGGTCAGGTGCGTCTTATAGAGCGAAAAATACGGTAATTAACCTGGAAGTGTTGACATAGAGCCCAATCCTATCCAATTTTCCGTTGCCAGTGCAGCTATGCCAGTGGGGCATGCACTGCTTCCTGTGGTGGGAAGGCAGTCACAGAGGCATCCTCAAGGTATGGGAACATTTGTTCCCTTACCTTGGGGCTGCATTGCAGCTGCACTGGTGCTGGAAAATTGGACAGGATTGGGCTCATAGTCAGCAGTGACGTAATCTAGCAGGAAAAATTTTAACACCACCGCATGACAAAATCAAATCAATTAAGTAAATTGACAGTTTACAATAAATATAAGCTTAAAAATTTATTTAAAATAAAGGACACTCTTAACCTTTCCAAGCAGTTGCTGATCTGTTTAAAAAAAAATCCCAAAGGCTTCAATCCTATCCACACGTACCCAGGAGTAAGCCCCACTGACTATAATTGTTAAAAGCATATACATGGTAACCTGTTAAAAATACAGATTTGCAACATTTCCTGAAATGTAGTCACATACCATAGTAACATCAAGTCTAAATTATTAAAAATAAGATACACATTGAAAAGAATGGGGGCCTACCTGAAATTGGCTTGCAACCCACCCAGTGGATCCTGACCCGCAGTTTGAGGAATGCTGCTCTAATCCATATTGGACATATTTTGTAGCGAGATGACTGTTGATATACCTTGGTGTTCATATGCCATTTGAGAAATAAGTTCTCAGCAAACTCATTTCAGTTAACCTATTCCAGAGGACCAAGGTTTTTAGTCCACGCTTTTTGATACATACAAACATTTTACCAGCCTGCTTCATATCACAAGGTAGTTTGACTAATGTCTGGGAAGTTCCTTGCTGGAGTTACAACTTGCCCTGAGCAGGTGGATGAGTGGCTAATTGCAGGAAACCTCTTGAGGCTCTACACACTGAAGCAAGATAACAAAATTTAGTTATTCTAAGGCGAGGAATGGGCTTTGCTTTGTCAGCGTAAACTGTGTTTCATATTGTTAATTTCTAGAAGCTTCAGTGCTTGAATTATAGCCTCATGAACTTGATTGTGAATTCTAGAAAGTTATGGATAGAAATATGTCAAGGAGCTGCTAATGAATATGGTAGGGGGATCTGGGTTTGTTTGCTTTAAGACAAACTAATATGCAGCTCAGATTCTATCAGATGAACTTGTTCCAAAAACAGGCAGCCCAATCCTGAGCTGCCTGGTGCACAGGGCTGCAGTGGTGCCAAAAATGCCTGCCGCTGCATCCAACACACCCCAGGCAGCCACCACTCCCTCCTCGGGAGAAGGAACTTTCATTCCTTTCCCCCGGGTAAGGTGAGTAAACCCACAATGGGGCTACTCAACGGTGACCCAAGGGTTGGCGTAGAAGTAAGAGCCTCCGTGTTAGGTGGGTGGCCCAACACGGAGGCTCAGGATCTGGTGAAACAAAGCTCCACCGGTCCCGCCTCCTTCCCACCTTGCTCCCTCCCCTTCTCCCCTCATGCCCCCATCTGCCTCTCCGCTGCCCGGTGGTCCACATGACCGCCAAGCAGCAGAGCTCCAGTGCTCCACCAGTGCTAGCCCAACACCGGCCAGCACTGAGATAGCACTGGCACTGAGGACCACAAACGTACCTTATGGCACATTTGTGGCAGTGTGCACCAGCAGTGTGCCAGCGTGCACTGCATAGGATTGGGCCCAGAGCCTCCTCTACTTTCATTTTTAATTGAAAAGCAGCCAGGTCAATCACATCAGATTTCTAATTTGAAGTCAAATCTTGTATTCTGTAACCTGTGGTAAGGATTAAAGGTGAAATCCTGCAAGTTCAAGACACAGATCACTGAATGCAAGGTTAGCATCTGATATGCTCTGGTAACATTTCCTAAATCTCATAACCACCCCCTCAAATTGGTTTTATCTGTTCACTGTCTTTGTTGTGAAGACAATTCTCTCCTGTGTAGTCCTTCTACCTTGCTTTAGTAATTGTTGACAGATCCAGAGAAATGGGGCAGGAACATTTGGTTCCAGAGGAAATAATTTATCAGATCAGCTCCCAGTGACTTGTGAAATGGATTTTGAAATTATGGCTCACTCTGACATATTAAAGTGTTTTGAAGTATTGATAGCTGTGAAATTGAGTTGCAGTGGCAAGTTCTACATGCTCTTTGTAATATGATGGCATGTGGAAGAAAAAGGAACCAAAATATCTCATACCAACAGACATGTTCTGTTATGGTTTGCCAAACTATTTGCATGAACAAATATGCTCAGCATTTGTTAACTCCACAAAACCAAGGAAATAAGTAGAATCTAACCCTTCAGCAGTCCTTAGAAGTTTTCCTGAAAAATGCCATCTTCAAAATCCCAGTATGTATTATAATATGATTGTATTATGTTGTTTCATGAGAAGACAGGTAGCCCAATCCTACCTAAATCCCAGCACAGCAATGCAGTGGAGTAGTTGTAACTACCACTGTATCTGGTAAGGAGTTTTTGGATGCTGGAGGCCTCTTCAGGGTAAGGGGGATATTTTCCTCTTGCCCCAGAGTAAGCCCCAGTAGCTGCTATAGATCAATTCAGACCTGTGCCGGCTTGATTGCTGTGGCAAGTTGGCACTGATCTGGGAAGGCAGATCAGGCCTAGGAAGGGGGTCAGGATTCAGCCTGTGCTGCTGTAACCAATCCTGCCTCACAGACCTGATCCGCCCTCCTCCCTATCCCCTCTCCTGTTCCACCCACCTTGCCCCATTCAACCTCTTTCCTGCCTACTTTCCCCTGTGCTGGCTTACCTCTCCAGCAGGCCTCTATGGTTTCACTGGCATACAGAAGGCTGCTCCAGCCTATCCACCAGCGAGCCCACTGTGCTGGTCAGTAGAGGGTGCTTTCCAACTGTAAAGAATCCTCCACTGGCACAACACTAATTATGATGTTGGGGGAGGGGGTTAGGATTGGAGCAAATATATCATTTCAAGACAAGCGTGTTTCAGTAACTTGCAAAAAGTGTGTGCATGTGTCATGTGTATACAACTGCTTTAAAAGTGCATATACTTGGCTAACTTCTGTCCTCACTAGTTTCCCCATCTCTCCATAGTGGCAGTGGTGGACAAAGCGGATAGTGGCTAGTGCAGCCTGCCCCCCATGTTGTTCAGGGTGTTTCCTGTACCTGGAAACACATGTACACTTATCCAGGGGAGAACTCTGAGGCCTGAAACTCCCCCGTAGGATGCAGCACATGCCCTGTTGACATGGCTGCATTGGTATAAAGCAGTGGTTTTCAAACTCACAGGGAGAGTTTGAGAGCCACTAAGTCTTTGCTGCAGGTAGCGGTGGCAGGAAGAAGGCGGAGACGCAATGCCCAGCATTGTGCCTCTAATCTGGGCGCCAGGGTGTGCTGCCACTCACCACCACCTGCAGGGGCCTCCTGGGGGGGCGGGGGAGCCCGGCGCCAGCCTCAGCAGGGCTCCCCACGCAGCGCAGAGCCTTCCAGTAGGCGATTGCAACCACTTCCTGTTTCTCACTCTCAAAACCAGAAGTGGTCGCGATCACCTTCTGGAGGGCTCTGCGCTGTGTGGTGAGCCAAGCTGAGGCTGGCGCCGGGCTCCCCTCACCCCGGGAGGCTCCTGCAAGTGGCAGTAAGTGGCAGTGCGCCCCTGCACTCAGATCAGAGGTGCGATGCTGGGTACTGCGTCTCTGCCTTCCCCCTCTCCCTGCCCCTTACGGGAAAACAGCACAGGACTCTCAGGCTGGGGTGTTTGAAACCACTGGTATAAGGGCAGACAGGTAGGATTGGGCTGCCCCTCAACTTTTAGAGTATGTACATCTATTCAAATGTTGAAAGCTGTGTGTGTTTTGGGCAAGAGTAGCTTGGCGAGTTCTTGCATCAAAGCTCTTCCCATCCTCTGCTCATCTGTTATATTGGGATCTTATCTGTGAGAAGGAATGTGCAGAAGCCTTGCACAGTAGCTAAGACCCTGACCAAATGTGCAGTTATTTCATGGGAAAATACATCCATGAATTTCAAACCATGTGGGATGTGCAGCCACATGTTCACTCCAATCTCCGGGTTTCTTCATTGAAAAAGCTTCTCTATCTCTTCTCCAGCACTGTCAATTATCTTTTAACAGACTAACTTGCTCTTAGCAGTGCTAAAGATAAAGAAGAGGTACCTCCATCTTCCTTTCCTCCCTCCCTCCCACAACTACATTCACAGAGCAAAAGATCAAGTCAAAGCAACTTTCACTGCTGACTCTTGTACTCCTCTCCACAAGCACGGGGAGGAGACAGCTGCTTTTTAAAGCTGAAAGCAAAGGATGGATGCTCTCTGGTGAAAGAGGGCTCTGCCAGGAGACAGTCTAGGGCGCCATCTCACCATTGGATACCAGAATACCACGTGAGTTTTTCAAAACCCTCGTGGAAGACGCCAGACTTACAGATGAAGAAGTGAAAAGGGTACTTTGGAAAAGGAACATTAAACAATGATAAATACTTTCCTTTTCTGCCTCCAAGAAACATTCCCTGTTTATTCGATAAGACTGTGATTCTAAGTGTGCTTACCTAGGAGCAATTTTCATTGACATCAATGTGACTTACATCTGAGTAGACAACCCTAGGATTGTTGTGTCTGGCGTGTTTTCTGTGGTTCTTTACAGCTACCACATGCTGCTGCACCAACTCCGTTCTGAGCTGCAAACCCCTCAGGAGAAGCTAAGTGTCGAAAATCATTTTGACAGCCTCTACAGCTTCCCTGGAGAATGTGTGTGATAAAATGCAATGTTTCCCATCTCCATTATGTAGGTCACATTCTGATAATATTAAATTAGTGAGGGGTGGGGGAAATAAACATATGAGTCACCAATTACCCCGTTAAATTAAAGAGCCCTTACTACTGTGCCGGTATAAAGAGAAACAGGATATATTTTCATTTTTTACTGTTCCTTCAGTGAACGGTCAATTAATCTTGATGATGATAAAACTGCTAAAGTGTAACCCATAAGACTCCTTGCTCAATGATGTGTGCATTTCATTCAAACCCAGTTCAAACACAGGCTGTTTTGTGACTGATAACTCTGTCAGTTTATGATTAGGGCCAGATACATCATCGCATGCTTAATGACAAGTTATCTAGCTTAGTCAGAGGCAAAACAAATATTTCAGATTAAGCCAAAATCCTTTCAGAGAAGAAAAATACACAAACATGAGAAAACCGTTTAAAAATAAAGCCATGAGAATCTTGGGAAATGACGATGGAATTGTCTATCGATTTGTCAAAAAGCAATAGCAAGTCTCTGACTCCTCTGTGGGAAAATTACGAAAATGTATGGCACAGAGAACATAACTGTATAGAAAATGTTCTGTTGCCAGGGCAAGTCATGGACAGGTTGTGCCCCTTTTCTGAAGAGTAGAGCACATATATGCCATGCATATCAGACTCTGACATGCTAATTTTCCATGAGCAAGAGATTTTTCTGGTGCAGGAGCATGCTTGCACAAAACACTTGCATCCATAAGTAGTATAGTCCAGTGTTTCTCAACCAGTGGTATAGGCACCACCAGTGGTACATGAGGTGGTGTTCAGTGGTACTAGCAAGACTGGCCACCTGCTACCTGGCAGCAAGACCAGGAATGTGACACAACAGACAGTGGTAGGAGGCTCGGTTCAGTGGGCAGAGCTTCAAAACATGCTTTTCTGCACTCAAAAAAGCCCTTCTGTCCACCCTGAACCTCTTACTGGTGTTTGTTGGTCGCATCTGGCCTCCCAACCCAGTAGAAACTGGCAATGAAGTCATCTCCAGTTATTTCCAGTGGTACTTCGAATAGGTGGACTGTATGAAGTGGTACTGTGGAGGACAAACCTTGAGAAACACTAGTATAGTCATAAGTAGAATTTATTATTTGTTTTTATTCCATATAATATTTCAGCATAGTACAGTTCTGAGTCTTTCTCTCAGTTCCAAGGTGTGAAAATGTGCTGAATCGGGAGCTCCTGACATATTAACTTTATTTGGAGTCTGACAAGGTGTTCAATGATATAATTAGCAGCATTCCTAATTGCTTTTTTCTTCTTTTTATGGAGTACAAATATGAATGCAGAATAATCGTCACTCCTTTTGTTTTGCTTGAAATAGATTTGGTAGCTTCATAATCAATTATGTACTTGTTAAACTTCACACAGACACACACAGAGGCACACAGAACCTTTCTTGCATAAGCACTGTGGGGGGGGGGGTGGGGTCAAAAATCTAATTGTGTTTTCAGCCTATTGGTTTGATTCTTAGAAATAGTGGGTCATATATTATTTCTCCCTGCAGCAAATTGTAACTTGGGGGGGGGGTGTAATTTTAGATTTCACCTACAGTCCTCCCTATAAAAAAAAGGTCAAAAAAACAGAAATGCAGAGATGCATTTTTGGTCTTGTTTAGTCTCAGCACACATAAGATTGATAGTATTTCAAAATAAAGCAAAAGATTCTAAATGGTTCTCTTACAAAGAAGCCTGTCGCATAACAAACTGAACAAAAAAAACCACTGAAAGAGCGCTAAGCATTATCAGTCACAAGAAAGACTAGGAGAAGGAAGCAAGTCAAATTGTGAGAAAATAAAAACTGATGTGACTTGAAGAATGAAATGTAGGCATATGCACAGAGGAGATGAATTCAATGAAAACGTTCATAGAGATAAGTATCAAAGGAAAGAACAACAAATGGACCAAATTCCTACTAAATAACAAGAGATAAATAAAAAATATGGATTATGAAAGCGAAAAAGATGTTACTCGAATTAGAAAAGGGGAGGGGAAAGTTCCTGTAGTGGCAGAACTCATGAGACAAACTCCGCTTCTGTCTTTTCCCTTGTTGGGGACAATGTATTAATGGACAGGCACCTGTCTTAGGTATAGGAATATATGAGTATGGGGAAAGGGTTAAGCCCCTCACAATTCCTCATTTTCAAAAATGTGAAAATATGGAGATGTGATGATAAATTTCTCATCTAGTTTAGCCCTAATTCTGAATGTTCTATTGTGGGAGGTGCGCACTATGTAGACTTCCCTATCATCATTTTGATGTGTACGTTTTGAAATGTTGACACGCGTAGAATTGTTCTTAATGCCTCCTTGTGCCTATTTCCCTGCTTTTTCAGGATGTAGACTCGGGGACGGTTCCATTATGCAATCCGTGGCAGGTGGGGGGGGCAAAAGTCCCAGGCACTGTGCCTACTGTGCCCCTGTGCCACCTCCCTGTCGGAGCTATACTGTGGGCAGGCAAAGCCCCGCTCAGGGCTCGAAAGGCCTTCTGAGGCTTCTGGCACAATCTTAAAGAGTTCTTATGAGTTTGTTGGAAACCGGAAGAACTCTTAAGATTGCACCAGAAGACTTTTTGTGTGCTGCAGACTGTTGTGCGAGGCTCCGTGTACTTAAGTATCCCCTGGGGTGGGACCGGCATGATGCAGGGGGCGGTGGCATGTTGTGGACCTGTGCCCCATGGATAACATGGGGGCCAGGTCCATTACTGTATACGGTATACAATGTCTCATCTGTCTCTCTTCATCTCTTTGTGGATGTGTCTTATTGTTATTTCAGCCCTTCAGTGTTGGAAGGGGGTTGAACTGGGACAAACGGCTTTAGATATTTGGTTTTTTCTAAATGTTGAGTGGAACCACAGTGGAATCACAACAGTGGGAGTGATATGGAGCTTTTGGACTTTGCCCCTGCCTTGGTTCCTCTCCTGATTGTGCTCCCCGTGCATTTTAAATAGAACAAAAGGCTTCCATTGGCTTTCAAGAACGGGATGCTGATTCCAGCACCAGCCGGGGTTGAAGGATTTTGTCATTTGCAGAGTCTGCCCCAACCATCTTCAAGACTGGAGAGTCCAAATCCAGGAGGGATTGAGAGGGCAAATGTGTGGATAACTGAGAAAGAAAGTTCCAGCCAGTATTAACATTATAAATCTTAGGAAAGAGAATCTGAATTTCAGCAGCTGCCTGTAGTGATGCCAGCAGTGGGGAAGCCTGAAAGGCAGGAAGCAGCATCATGCATGTTTGCGCAGAAATACCATCGTGTTCAATGTGACTTTCTCCCAGGCACCATGTGTTCAAGCACCTAGTCCAAAAAGAAGATGAGTATGAAAATTAATAACTACTAAGTCTCGTCTTGATGGACTTACTGTGGAGCATTACCAAAAAGGGGAAAAAACTATGCAAATACATTAATAGACCTGGGCAGGTGAATGACAGTGTGTTTAGACCAGTGGTTCTCACACATTTAGCATTGGGACCCACTTTTTAAAATGAGAATCTGTTGGGACCCACTGGAAGTGATGTCATGACCGGAAGTGAGATCATCAAGCAGGAAAATTTTTTACAATCCTAGGCTGCAATCCTACCCACACTTACCCAGGAGTAAATCCCATTTACTATCATTGTTAACAGAATATACATAGTAGCTTGTTAAAAGTAGAGGTCTGTGACATTTCCCCAAATGCACATATCATGGTAGCATCACATCTACTTTATAAAAAATAAAATATTGACATGAATGGTGACCCACCTGAAATTGGTTCACGACCCACCTAGTGGGTCCCAACCCACAGTTTGAGAAACACTGGTTTAGACTATGATAGTATCAAAACTAATACTAGTCTCCTAATCAGGTATTCTTTTAGGTGGTTCCTTGATGTCTGCTGAAAAGTAGTTGTACTCATTTGTTATCCTTGGTCCAAATTCAGTCTCATGACCTGCTGACTGTTTGTCTCACTGGTGTATGAAAGGCCAGCATGCTTCAGTGTATAAGTATTGTATAAGTATTGGCAACCTTCAGTCTCGAAAGACTATGGTATCGCACTCTGAAAGGTGGTTCTGGCACAGCGTCTAGTGTGGCTGAAAAGGCCAATCCGGGAGTGACAATCCCTTCCACACCGGGAGCAAGTGCAGTCTGTCCCTGGTCTGTCTCCCTGGCTATGGGCCTTCCTTCTTTGCCTCTTAGCCTCAGACTGTTGGCAAAGTGTCTCTTCAAACTGGGAAAGGCCATGCTGCACAGCCTGCCTCCAAGCGGGCCGCTCAGAGGCCAGGGTTTCCCACTTGTTGAGGTCCATCCCTAAGGCCTTCAGATCCCTCTTGCAGATGTCCTTGTATCGCAGCTGTGGTCTACCTGTAGGGCGCTTTCCTTGCACGAGTTCTCCATAGAGGAGATCCTTTGGGATCCGGCCATCATCCATTCTCACGACATGACCAAGCCAACGCAGGCGTCTCTGTTTCAGCAGTGAATACATGCTAGGGATTCCAGCACGTTCCAGGACTATGTTGTTTGGAACTTTGTCCTGCCAGGTGATGCCGAGGATGCGTCGGAGGCAGCGCATGTGGAAAGCGCTCAGTTTCCTCTCCTGTTGTGAGCGAAGAGTCCATGACTCTGTAGACCTGGATCTTGGTATGTTCCGTCAGCTTCTTGTTGGACCAGACTCTCTTTGTGAGTCTGGAAAACGTGGTAGCTGCTTTACCGATGCGCTTGTTTAGCTCGGTATTGAGAGAGTGAGTGTCGGAGATCGTTGAGCCAAGGTACACAAAGTCATGGACAACCTCCAGTTCATGCTCAGAGATTGTAATGCAGGGAGGTGAGTCCACATCCTGAACCATGACCTGTGTTTTCTTCAGGCTGATTGTCAGTCCAAAATCTTGGCAGGCCTTGCTAAAACGATCCATGAGCTGCTGGAGATCTTTGGCAGAGTGGGTAGTGACAGCTGCATCGTCGGCAAAGAGGAAGTCACGCAGACATTTCAGCTGGACTTTGGATTTTGCTCTCAGTCTGGAGAGGTTGAAGAGCTTTCCGTCTGATCTGGTCCGGAGATAGATGCCTTCTGTTGCAGTTCCAAAGGCCTGCTTCAGCAGGACAGCGAAGAAAATCCCAAACAAGGTTGGTGCAAGAACACAGCCCTGCTTCACTCCGCTTCGGATGTCAAAAGGGTCTGATGTGGAGCCATCGAAGACAACAGTGCCCTTCATGTCCTTGTGGAAAGATCTGATGATGCTGAGGAGCCTGGGTGGACATCCAATCTTGGGGAGAATCTTGAAGAGGCCGTCTCTGCTGACCAGGTCGAAAGCCTTTGTGAGATCTATGAAGGCTATAAAGAGTGGCTGTCGTTGTTCCTTGCATTTCTCCTGCAGTTGTCTAAGGGAGAATACCATATCAGTGGTGGACCTGTTGGCTCGGAATCCACACTGCGATTCTGGATAGACGCTCTCTGCAAGTACCTGGAGCCTCTTTAGTACAACTCGGGCAAACAGCTTTCCTACAACGCTAAGGAGAGAGATGCCGCGGTAGTTGTTGCAGTCACCCCTGTCACCTTTGTTCTTGTACAGCGTGATGATGTTTGCATCCCTCATGTCTTGAGGTACTCCACCTTCTCTCCAGCAGAGACAGAGGATTTCATGCAGCTCAGTGACGATGATCTCTTTGCAGCATTTTAGGACTTCAGCAGGGATGCTGTCTTTTCCAGGTGCCTTGCCAAAGGCAAGGGAGTCCAGGGCCACGTGAAGTTCTTCTAGGGTTGTTTCACTGTCAAGCTCTTCCAGCACAGGCAGGCACTCAATGTTGTTCAGTGCTTCTTCGGTGACTACATTTTCTCTGGAATATAGCTCAGAGTAGTGCTGCACCCAGCGTTCCATCTGCTGCGCCCGATCCTGGATGACCTCGCCTGTGGCAGACTTCAGAGGGGCAATTTTCTTCTGTGTTGGACCTAGGGCCTGCTTGATACCATCATACATCCCCTTGATGTTGCCCGTGTCAGCTGCTATCTGTATCTCGGAACAGAGCTGGAGCCAGTAGTCGTTAGCACATCTCCTGGCAGTCTGTTGGACTTTGCTGCGAGCAGTTCGGAGGACCTGCAGGTTGCGCTCACTGGGACAGGCCTTGTATGCTGCTTGAGCTCTCCTCTTTTCCTCAATGACTGGTGTCAACTCCTCAGAGTGGGCTTCAAACCAGTCTGCCGCCTTGTTGGTCTTCTTGCCGAATATGGACAAGGCGGTGTTGTAAATGGTATTCTTGAAATGTTCCCATCTGTTGGATGCATTTGCGTCGGCCGGGCCTGGAAGAGATTCCTCAAGCGCTTGTGCAAATTCCTCCACTTTTCTCTGATCCCGGGTCTTGCTGGTATCAATGCGAGGTCTTCCTTCCTTTTTCATGTGATACAGTCGCTTTGTTTGCAGTTTCACTCTGCTGCACACCAGGGAGTGGTCAGTGTCGCAGGCAGCACCATGATAACTGCGTGTGATCTTGATGCTGGGAAGGCTGGAGCGTCTGGTGAGGATCAGGTCGAGCTGGTGCCAGTGCTTTGATCTTGGATGTCTCCAAGAGACTCTATGTTGGGGCTTTGTGTTGAAGAATGTGTTGCTGACACAGAGACCATGATGACAGCAAAACTCTAGCAGGCGTTGGCCATTTTCGTTCATCCTCCCAGTGCCAAACTGACCTAAGCAAGTGGGCCATGAACTGTTATCAGCACCAACTCTAGCATTGAAATCGCCGAGGATGAACAATGGCTCTTTTACAGGGATTTTCTTGACAGTGGTGGCCAGGTCATCATAGAATTTGTCTTTGGCTTCTGCTGGAGATGACAGAGTCGGTGCATAAGCACTGATGAGAGTGATAGGTCCTGCTGATGACTGGAGCTGCAGGGACAAAATTCTTTCACTTCCCACAGTAGGTGGGATGATGGATTTCAGCAGGGTATTTCTGACCGCAAAGCCAACGCCATGTTCCCTGGTTTCATTTGGTGGTTTTCCCTGCCAGAAAAATGAGAAATTTCTCTCCTTGACAGATCCGGAATCTGGCAGCCTAGTCTCTTGAAGGGCGACGATGTCCATCTGCAGTCTGCTCAGCTCCATGTCGATGACAGCTGTTTTGCGTGCGTCATCTATTTCTTGCAGGTCATCAGAGAAGCCAGGTGTCATTGTCCTAACGTTCCAGGTGCCCAGCTTTAGGGCAGTAGTTTTCTGTTTACCCTGGGGGCTGGGGGCTAAGAATAGGCCCTCAGTTTGGCTGTACTTGTCGTAAGAGGCAACTAAACAGCCACCGGGTAGATGGGACTCGTCAGCCTAGGAAGGCAGCTCATCTAAGAGAAGGAAACTCTGACCTCAAACCTCCACTGCCTTGTGGCTACATCCAGTTCTGGAAAAGGCTTCAGGAGTCAACCTCGAGGCAAAATCAGGAGCCGGAGTCCCTTAGGCAGTTCATGGCTGAACACAGTCACGTTCTGGCAACTCCTGCGACGCCGCTGGAACCAACCGTATTGGCTTCTGCCTTTCCATTGGACCATTCCAGCGACGTGGAGAGGGGGGATTTGCTGCATGGGTAACAGCCTATCCTCCATACCTTCTTTACCCAGGCTTCGCGCACTGGAGAGGACACTCCAACTTCGCCATACGGTGTCGGCACAACACGGGAAGCAGCAGTTTACCGGCTATAAGTCTTTGCTCGATTGGCGTAGAGCATGACGCCAGGGGCTGCTTCCGATGGTGGGAGAGATCATTGCATCTCATTGGGCAGCTACCGCCCGCCTTAAGCTGGGCAGTCCCCAGCCAGTAAGGTGTTGCCTCGCCACGGTCCGTTAACCTCATGGGGTGCGTGGGGTTTAGGGTGAAAACCGACAAGCGGATCGACAACTCTGCACCATGCTTCAGTGTGCACCATTGAAATGGCACACTCTTTCTTTCTCCTTGATAGCACTGCCCTAGTGGAGTCAATTGAATTCACGAGGTTACACAACTATCGCTTAAAATGAATGGATGTTCACTCAAACGTAAACATTGACCCTGGCTTAAGTAGCTAATGGATACAACTGCAGATCATCATCACAGTTACCAATAGAAAAATTTTTTGCACCTCTGATATCTCTGTCAAACAGATGAAAATTGGGAATCCAGAAACGCCATCAAATGAAATAACAATCCCTTCAAAGATAATTTGTGCACCAGAAAGCATCATCGTTATAAAAATCAGAATATTACAGCAAGTCAGGATACAATCAAGGCAAGACCCATTGTACTAGCCCAAGTACAAGCATGGGAGGTTCAAATAATTTTTAAACGCTTGGTTAAAATTTAAACAGTTCATTAAGAGTTCACAAAATAAAACTTTCTAATCTATAGTGTTACTATGAAGAAGACTTTCCACTTGAAAGTGCTCCAAGTAAATATGCAGGCAAAAGACAACCAAGGTTAAGAATTTAAATTATATGCCTAATTGTCCCACTATAATCAGTCAATTAAAAACCTGCTGCATTGTGTCCCAAATTTTTAATTCTAATTTCATTTGGAAAATTTCCTTCAGCTCTTCTAAGAAGCAGACACTAATCCTGACATAAGTGATTGTGGTAAAATTAAATCTTTTACACGTTATCTTGGTTGTATGAGCGTACAGTGCCAGCTCCTGACAGGATTTCATGTTAACTTGACATCAACAAGCTAATTGACAATGCTAAGCTATTAGACGATTAACTATGGGTTAACCAGTCATAAAAATCTGATGTATATAATTTTGTGTATGTGCTTGGCTTAAATTATGCATTCAAGAGGTAAGGAAGTGGGTTATTGCAGCAATTGTACATGAAGACAGGCATTGTACCTTTCTCTGTAATATTTCTTTGATGAGCCTCATCAGAAGTCCAATGTATACATACTAGATTTCTGCCACCAAACATTTGGCTGCTTATTTAAAGTCAATTATTCCTTCCCTTTGTAGTTCCAGGCCATGTACTGTTCCATTCATTTTCTCTCTGAGACCTTGTGCTTCTTAGTTTAGCTTCAGACGAAACACATAGCAAATGCACAAGTGACCCATGTTTTCCTCACCACATTTCCATATCTTGTTGGAAGCCTGGAGATTTTTCCTGGGAAGATAAGAGTACTCCATGAAAGGTGGGGAGAATATGCATATCACCACAGAAGGCACAAACATTTTCAGGCTTCAGACAAGATGCGGAAACGTGTTTAGAGGAAGTGCATGAGTCAGAACTGAGGCAACCTCTGGTCTTCTCTTCATTCCCCTGGACCATCTACCACATCATAACCATTATTATCCCAAGGACTACTTTTTCCTAGGCACTTGTTTTCCTTTGTGCATGCTTCTACCTAGGCCCTTCTGCCGTCTCTGCTTCTATCTGAGCTTAGTTCAACCAGAGAACCTTAGGATCAAAGCCACTCATCCAGTGGAAGCCAGAAACCACTGAGCCTACAGAATCTGGGTTGTCCAACTACTCCTGAAATGGCTCACTGCTTGGAGAAGTGGGGAATCACAATATAACTGTGATTTTTTTCTGAAGATAAATCCATTTTGCAGCTTTTGTAGAAGAAACAGGTGAGACTTTTAAGTCTTTTCACAGCTTAAATTTATGAAGCTCAAAATTAATGAATAATGATGTGTTCTTTCCTTTGACTGAGAGGTGCATTGTTGGATAAGTGGGTGGGGGTGGGAGCAGGGTAGGAGGGGAGGTAGAGACAGCAACAGGCCTTGCCACCATGTCCTAACCGTCCTTCCAGCCCAGGAGACCCAACACAGGTCTCCTCCAATCTGCACCTGTTCAATAGCTGGTGCAGCTTTGAGGAGATCCATTGGGGCTGCCTGGGTCTTACATGGGTCTAAGACTCCTTACCCTGAAGAGACCTGGTGCTGCTTCCCAGCCCTGCTGGATGTAGCGGTCACCATTTCAGTGCTGCTGCAGCCCTGGGCACTGGGAAGCATTGGATTGGACTGTTAAGGGTGCAATCCTAACAAACTTTCCAGCACCAGCATAGCTGTGCCAATGGGGCAGTGCTGCATCCTGCAGTGGGTGGGGGGCAGTCACAGAGGCCTCCTCAAGGTAAGGCAATGTTTGTTCCCTTACCTTGGAGTTGCATTGCCCCTACATTGGTGCTGGAAAGTTGGTTAGAATTGCGCCCTAATTTCCTTAATTTCACTTGGTCTTAATTTCCACTGATTTTCTCTCTCCCCCAGCAAAGCCATAATCCACTATACACTTACTCAAGAGTAGTCTTCCTGCAGTCAAAGGGCCAACATCAGCCTGAGAAATCTGACATTTGCAACCTGAGAGTTTCCTCCATATCCTTTCATAACCACATCAAGCATGCAAAACTCTGGAATTGTGAAATCTGATCTGTGGTCAATGTATTTTCAGGTTACCTTTGAGAAGTCTGCTGAGCTTATGTTGCAGGAAGAGGCTAATTGGTTATCTCAGTGATGAGCATGACTGTAAAAAGAGTAAGGTCAGGCTATTCGATTATGACTTGCAGTTTCTGTGCTGGCTTCAGCATTTTTGGATGTACGTTCATCAGTTGCTGAAGTTGTGAATATATATAACTATAGGGTGTGCAGCCAGTTTATCTTGTTTCTTTGCACATTATCTTTTGCTGCCACTATTGTCCAACTCAAAGAAACTACACATTATCAATCATATACTTTTACATTTATCCTACTGTATTGAAGAGTAAGTTAGATGTCCAGGAAAGTCATTTCTCCAAATATTTTCAACTTAATTCAGTCTTTGAACAAGACATGATATAAATGCCATCCAAGTGTTTTGTTTCCTCTGTACTATTAGTCTCTTCTGTGATCTCTTGAGGAAGGTGTTAACGTACCCTCACAACTGCAGTTCTAAGGATCTTTTTGCCCACCTTCTTAAGAACATAAGAACAGCCCCACTGGATCAGACCATAGGCCCATCTTGCCCAGCTTCCTGTATCTCACAGCGGCCCACCAAATGCCCCAGGGAGCACACCAGATAACAAGAGACCTCATTCTAGTGCCCTCCCTTGCAGCTGGCATTCTGACATAGCCCATTTCTAAAATCAGGAGGTTGCACATACACATCATGGCTTGTAACCCGTAATGGATTTTTCCTCCAGAAACTTGTCCAATCCCCTTTTAAAGACGTCCAGGCCAGATGCCATCACCACATCCTGTGGCAAGGAGTTCCACAGACCAACCACACGCTGAGCAAAGAAATATTTTCTTTTGTCTGTTCTAACTCTCCCAACAATCAATTTTAGTGGATGTCCCCTGGTTCTGGTGTTATGTGAGAGTGTAAAGAGCATCTCTCTATCCACTCTGTCCATCCCGATGGGAGGGCAACTATCATACTCAGAAGACGTCCTAAAGAGAAACTATTAGATACACTGTTGGTCAATATTCAAAGACCATAGCTACAGGTTGATTATATACCTGAGGAGGATAAATAGTTGCATCTACCTTAGTACCTTAAGTATAGAGAAGCTCACCTCCACTGACACCACACTATACCAAGGCAAATTTCTCTGAAAAATATCTGCTCTTATTAGCCGCATAGTGAACAGGAAGAAAATCAGAACCATACAATAACTCTGTTTTCCACAGGGCATTGATAATTTTGAGACATCCTGTATATCAGTGCTGAATTACATCTACAAGTACAGACATCTTGAGGCAAGAGCTTGTATTTCATCAGAATCCATTCAGATTGAGATAAACCGCCTGGATTCTCTGTTGTGAGTGCATTTACAGCTCCCTTCCTAGGACACAGACATGGAAAAGAGTCTCAAGAACAGTACAGATCTTCCAACATGCTTTGAGGGTACTATCCACATCACGTTGTTTTCAGAGCTTGGAACAAGGTCACAGTATTAGTTCTGAGAAACTGTATTTCCAATGAGCTGCCTCAAAAAAGAGGAGGCACAAAAGAGATTAGTAGGCCTCAATGATGATGATAGGACCTAGGACCGATGATAAGCCTCAGCATGGAGCTTTCTTGATCTGAGGTAGGAAGTAGCTTGAATTTCCTTGGCAATGCAGTTTCCTCCTTGTGATTATTCTGCCATTCATCCTACAAACAGAGCAAATTCTTTGGGGTTTTTGTGAAATGTGGCATTTTGAAAGAAAAGAGCAGAGGAGTTGGGAGTAAGGGAGACCATTTCAAAAAAAATAGAAGGTTGGGAGATTGAATAGGAGGGGAAAGAAAGCTCGATTTAAAAGTGTGTGGGGTTAGTAAATTATTAGTATCATTAAGAATATTGATCTACTGCTGTTCAACAAAAAAAGTTCACAAAGTGGTTTATATAGCCAACTAACTGAAAAAGTGGCTGCCTGCCCCCAAAAGACTTGCAGTCTAAAAGGATGTTTGAGAAGCCCTAGCAAATGGTCACTAGAAAAGATGCTCTGCTGGGATGACATGGGAGAGTTGGGGCCCAGTCCTATTCCGCTTTCAAGCACCAATACAGCTGTGCCAATGGGGCGTGTGCTGAATCCTGCAGTGGGGGGAAATCACATTTGTTCCTTTACCTCAGGTCTGCATTGTGTCTGCATTGGCACTAGAAAGTTGGATAGAATTGGGCCCTTGGTTTCCCCCTGCTAAATATAAGAAAGCCACAATTTCAAAAGTGGTCCAACTACCAGGGGTTAATCTGATTAATAAAATAATCGTTTTGTTGCTTTACCAGAGGCCACTCTGGTTGGCTGCACTCTCTGACCACTAGATTAAGTCGCTTTCTTCCCATAATAGGATAACTGCATCTAGATCTCTATGCCATTTACTTGTATATCCAGCAGATATCATTCAATTTTGATACAAATACATGTACATTATGGCATAATGGTCCCAGAGTCATGCAGCTATTTTTAGACTCTGTTAGTCAGCTTCCTGCTTAGGCAGGGTCAGGGGGAATTCTGCAAGGAGACAAATGGGAAGTGTGTTCAACAGTTTTTGGACACAATTCTAACCCCCTTTCCTGCACTGACATAAGGGCAATGCAGCTCCGAAGTAAGGGAACAAATATTCCTTTACCTTGAGGAGGCCTCCATGAGTGCCACCCAACTGCAGGATGCAGCACACACCCTATTGGCACTGCTATGTCAGTGCTGGAAAGTTGGTTAGGATTTGGGCCTTTGTGTAATAAAATATGGGGTATCATGGATCCAAAAAGTTACACAACATATAGTGCTTTCTGGACATCCTATGATGTATGAAAGCCATTATTGGCAAAACAAAAGCACAGAACACACACACGTGGAATGCCAGCATGTTTTTTGGTTGGACACAACTAGGGTTATATGAAACCTTCTGATGCCTCTTGCTTGGTGTAGGAAACAGAAGAGACAATCATTTCTTTAGAGAGGGAGATGCCACAGTTCATCTTGGTAGGTAAATGGATGAAAAGTGTCCAAATGCACAAGTTCTTCACCTTCCTTGAAACCAAGCAAGCCCTCTATTAATGGCACAGTTGCTAATGGCACATTTTGAAAGAATGCATTAACTGATTTGCTTGAATATCCTCATCCTGTTAGTCCAGTCCTTTGCATGACGTCAGAATAGTTTGACTTCAGAATTGCTTAACATACAGTAGTCGTAAAAAAGCTCATTAATGAAATCAATGAATCTGAGGATTGAACTCTAATTTCTTTAATCATTTGTTTTATAATAATAAAATAAAGAAACTTCTGTTTAAGAGTAGACCAGATTTCCAGAAGATCATTTCTTCAGATAAAGCTGGAGCAGAAAAAAGCCTTCATTGCCCTTCAGGGCTACCTTTCTTTCTTTCTTTCTTTCTTTCTTTCTTTCTTTCTTTCTTTCTTTCTTTCTTTCTTTCTTTCTTTGCCCCATTTTGTGTTTCTTTTTGAACCAGTTTTGGGAGTCAGGTTTGGGTCTGATGAGGCTCCTTCCTTATAGAAATGCTTCCTTAATGCCCCTCTCCCCGCTTGCCATGCAGTATACTAAGGGAAAGAACTTCTCTTATCATTGGGCAAATTTAGTTTGAAGCTATGTGAAAATGAGACTGTGGTAGTTTGCAATAAAATGATTGTTTGTCCTTCTGGCTAAGGATAACATATTTAATGTTGAACTGTTTTTCTCATATGTGAACCTTTATTTTGTTTAATACATAGAGCCCTGAGGAGCGATGTCTTGAGCAATGGTATGTCCACATGCACTTAAAATTAAATTCCATTGAACTTGATGCTACTGTCTTCTGAGCAAATGTGTTGAGAATTGAGGTATGGCAGTTACTTGTCATAAAGCTTAATTCCCCCCCCCCCCAATTGGTCAACCTGGTTTTTAGAAATATGACTTGAAGAACACTCTGAAAAATGTAGGTTTATTTTCCCAGAGTTACAGTTTCGTTAATAAATGCACCTCCTTAGTAGTCAATGCGAAGGAGCATTGATTGGAAAAAGTTTGCACAGAGTTCTGATATCAACTTTGACACAGGCAGATTAATGGGAAAATCATTCCTCCAGCACCCTTCATGTTTTATATGGACAGAAATTCTGTATGCTTGACAGTAGCATAATAGCTAGAGATCAACAACAGGTGACTGGATTTTTTCCCCACAGTTTCTATGTCCATGGTGAGAACAGTTTACCTGTTATGCAGCTGTCAATGAGTGATTTTTGTGCAGTTTTCCACTGCCAAAGACACACAGCTTCTGCCAACTACTCACTAACTAGCACATTCATAAACCGCTGTGACCCTAGAAAGGCCTTCACAAGGTTTTACTTTTCCTCCCCAGTACCCCTAAGTGGCCAAGGGGGGAGAGTACTCCTCCAATTAGAGGGACTGTAGACATCATTACAGCCAAATGATAAAACTCCCAAGCAGATTGACAATGCTTCTTGTTTCAACAGCTTGAGAACCTCACTCTGTGAGCTCCCAGGAAGGAGAGGCCCCTCACTGAATGGAAGTGAAAAGAGTTGGCGTGCTATGCATCCAAGTAAAATCAGATAAACTCTTTTTTCTGCCAAATTAAATTCTTTTTACTCCTTTTTTCTTGTTCATTTGTGTTATCTCCTTTTTTTAGACTTTTAATAAACCTTTTACAGTTTAACCTTGCCTACGTGGTCCCTAGTATGGGAAGTACAGTGGATTGTCACGTCTCCTTACTCTGTGAGCACTACTTTGAGAGTGATTTTGATAAGGACTCCTGAAGTTCAATATTGTTAGAAGAGGGGGGTTCTGACCAGGGCGCTCCTCTAGCTAGCTTAATGTCCTGGGCTAGTGGCAGTGGATTCAAGGCTTGAATTCAAGGCTTGGATTTACCAAGGCTTTTCCCATTCAGCTGTGTGTGCAAACAGGGAAAAGAAGGGAGCAGGAAAGGTGTGAGCATGCTAACTACTAGGAGCTCCTGCCCTAGATCGGTGTGCAGTTGATGGCAGCCCCTCTCTTGATCATGACAAGTGTTCACATATTAAAATTCTGGATGTAGAATATGACTAATGATTCAATTGCATTTCATTTTGGATGCCTGGTCAAAAGCATTTCTACCTGTCTCAAGCCCTTCTTAAAGCACTATTTATTTCCTCTGCACATTTATATAACACATTTCCTCCAAGGAGTTCTGAACAATGTACATGGTTCCTCCCCTGACTTTTGTCCTTACAGCAATCCCATGAGGCAGGCAAGGCTAAGAGAGAGAGAGAGAGAGACACGTCTAAGTTTACCCAGTAGAACTTCATGAACTGAAAGGGGATTTGAACTCAGACCTAAGGCCACATTCTAATAACTTCACCACATTCTCTCTCAAAGCACTAGCAACCTACATAAATAAATTTTAACTATCACAAAGAAGCCCTGTAATTTTTGCCAAGTGTGCTATTCTAACTTCTTAGAGTAATTAGCTGCTTTTCTTTTATTAAGTATAATAATAATTTTTGAGCATATATGTGGCATACTTGATCTTAAAAGTGCCTATACCATTGTAAATAAACCTCACGTACCAGAGATTTTGTGTTGGCATTGTGCCAGTAATCATTTAATTCATAGTATGCAACTTCTAAAAGTTTTCCTGAGAAGAAAAGCCAGTACCCTGTGTAAAGGGCTTTGTCTGAAGTATACCAGTGATTGAAAGCTTATCTTAAAAGCAACCTTGTTCATACCATCAGAGCCAATCCTATGCATGTATACTCAGAAGTATACCCCCATTATAGTCAATGGGGCTTACTCCCAGGTAAGTGTGGATTAGTTTGCAGCTTCAGTGAAGAGAGAAATGATGAGATCACTTTTTTGGTTTAGGCCCAAATCCTAACCAACTTTCCAGCTCTGGCATAGTGGTGCCAATAGGGCATGTGCTGCATCCTGCAGTTGCATGGCACTCATGGAGGCCTCCTCAAAGTAAGGAATGTTTATTCCCTTACCTCAGAGCTGCATTATCCTGATGTCAATGCTGGAAAGTGGGTTAGGATTGCGCCCTTAGTCACTAGATGACATTCTCATTTGCTCTTGATAGTTGGAGGACTGCATGAAAGTTTCCTCTTCAGGCCTGGGAAGCTGCTGCCAGTCAGCGGAGGAAATACTGAGTGTATGTACTTCCAGGAAACCTTTATAGCAATGTTAAAAATTATCAATATCAAAGTAGCCTCAAAGAACGGAAAAAACCTGGTATAATTGGTTCTGACATTTTAATAAGTGGCTACATAATATGTGGTTGTTGTGAACTTGTTTAATTCAAGCTGGTATCTAGGAGAGGCGATTGCTTTATATTAAACAATCAGGAATAAATGTCACTTTTATTTTGTTGTTGTTTTGTATTTATGTTGAAGGAAAACATAAATATAAAATTAACTGGCTGAGAGAAGCGGGGACCTCTGAGACCATCTGTGCTGCTCTGTTAATTTTTCTAAAGGTTAATATAACCCATTTCAAAGATTCAAGAAATGTTTTTGGCATGACTGAGCACAATTTGGATTATTTTGGATCGTCAGAAACAGATACACCTACATATGAAATGTGTCCATGTACTCTGTGTGACATGAGGGCCATTCACATATTATGCTGTCTGTGCCAAAGAAGAGCCTATACACACTTCCATTTGAGTAAATCATACTGAATGGATTAGGTCTTCTAAGTAGATAAGCATAAGATTACACTGTATGTGAATGTGAATCCACTGTAGCTTGGTTCCTTTTTTCAGATTAACAGACCTTGTACACAGATTGAAACTACCATGAGTGGGATGTACCCAGGTACAAACAAGTATTATATTCAGGTACACAGATGCAGCTGGATACAGTTTAGTGTGTGAGCAGCCCTCTAGTTAACTTACAGCCTGATCATACTTGCTGCGCCAGAAAATAAATGCTTGGGATGACATGCAGAGTTCATTGTGCCAGTAAAATGTTACAAGCCCTGAAATAACATGTGAAGCTGCAGAGGTGTTATCCCTGTATTGCAGGTAAAATCCACCTGTGCACTGAAAAAGTGGTTCTCACTGAACAGTTGGTCTCCTCTGAACTCCACAGGGAACAGAAATTGACAATCCATATTGCTTAGAGCCAGAGGCACTGCATCCATGTTCATATAATTGCTTTGCACAATTTGATTTTGTTCTGGTGTTTGCTGTTCTGTCATAAAGTGGGGAAGGGGGGGGAAGAAACTATTTCCAGATTGGTGTAAGCATGCAAAAGTTAGTGACAAAAATAGCAACAACCTCCTCTTCCAATGTATACACTGTTTGTTATTTAATTTATAACCTATCAGTCCTCCAGTGTAACTTGCTCCCTAGGTAGTTTCCAAACCTACTTAACTTCAGCTGCAAAACATCCTCAAGTGCCAACAGACCGTTCTTCAGAATACTTTTAGCAGTATCCGGCATAGTTGTCATGAGAGTGACTGTCTGCAAGAAGGACAGAGCTGCTCCCGCAGGGAAGAAAGAAAACCAGCAAGTTGTCTTCATTCCTATGTGACAAGCTGCATCTACAGAAGTCCAAATTACGTTGTCTGTGATAGATCTCCTGATTTATTTATTTATTAATTAATAATAAATGCAAGTGCTAATTTGATGGAAGAAGCAGCATGGGGCCTGTAGCACTTTTCCCAAGTCATTTCCTGATCCAAATCACTTAATTGACTGGGATTGTAATCTTAAAACATAAACTACAGCCACTGTTACCCTGCACATGCCTGATCTTGTCTGATCTTGGAAGCTAAGCAGGGTCAGGCCTGGTTAGTACTTGGATGGGAGACCGCCTGGGAATACCGGGTGCTGTAGCCTTATACCATAGTCTTTCGAGACTGAAGGTTGCCAACCAAACTGCAAAAACATTAGTATTCTTTGTTGGCATATTTCAAGACTGCACTGTAAATGTTATCTTTTTTTTTATTATTATTCTGCTTTGTTTTGTTCATTGGTCTCACCCAGTGGTTCCCAACCTTTAGGAACCTATGGACCCCTGAGGCAAAAATTGGAATCGGTGTGGACCACATGCAACCAGGGCCTCCAAGAGGAATTTTATCAGGTGGTACAAAGTTTCTTTTGGGCCCCTTCTCAAAGGGAGGGAGAAACAGAGTGGAGGAGGATAGTGACGGGTGGGGAGTGGGCAAAACAGAGCAAGGAGGCAACAGCAGCAAGAGTCTTTGCTTCCCAATTTGGAGCTCAGGTCCACCTGTCCACACAGCATTGGCAGTTAGATACAGTAATACAGAAAACCAAACACACTCCTAAGTCTCTCTAAAAATTTTTAAATATAGAAAATGATTGCAGAAAATTAGCAGTATCGTGTTTAGGCTCACACTAGAATGGAAAGTGTTCTGTGCATACCAAAACTTGCTTCTGCAGCTGCTGTAGTCCTGCAGCTGTGTCCCTGAGCTCCTATACACTCCTTCATGATTAGCAGATCCACAAGCCAAAGGCCTACTGTAGCAGGCTACTTTCCTCCCAGATTTAACACTGTGTTGAGAAGTGTCATGTATGCATTCCTTGGTCCAGCACCTATGGCTTGCGGCAGCCACAGCAGTTGTGTGCCTAGCATCCCATACAGGCAGTGTGTTTAAATGAGATAGGAAAATATAAGATCCCAGGAAATTTTTGGGCCCTTCCTCCTTTGACTCCTGGGTCCCCTCTTTGACCCTGGGTCTGGGTACAAATTACCCCTTGTACTCCCTCTCATGGGCTTTGCATGCAACCTCCACCCCTTCACATAAAAAATACAATTAAATTTGTAATAATTAGAGAAGATTTATTAGATATTTATAGAGAAGATTTGTGGGTTGCTGCTTTTGTTGCTGGCTGCAGCTGTGGGCAGTCCATTCTCCATCCTCTGTGGTCTGTGGGGGAGAAAGCTGGAAGTGATGACAGGCAATCTTTTTTCTCCTTGGCAAATACTTCAGACCTTGTGCTCCATGATGGTGTAGTGGTTCTGGTGTTGGACTTCAACCTGGAAGATCCAAGTTCAAATCCCTGCTCATCTATGAAGCTTCCTGGGTAACCTTGGGCCAATCACTCTCTCTCAACCTCACCTACTTCACAGGCTTGTTGTGAGGACAAAAGGAATGAAGGAACTATGTACACCACCCTAAGCTCCTTAGAAGAAGGATGGTATAAAAATATGAAAAACAAACAAAATAAATACATTTAAACCATCTCAGGGCTCACTCAGACAGAGTATTTTCCCACATTGCAGTTCTTCAACTTGAGCAATGTGGCTCTCATTTTTCTTCAGATGGAGCATAAAACTGGCTGTATTTCAGTTTATTTTCTGTTCTTGTTTCTGAAGCATGAGCCATGGTATGGCATTTCTGTTCTGCAATATATCTCTGTTCACGGACACCTCTTCAGGGAGTTTTACTGAGCAACTGACATCCTAATTTTTTAACACTTGAAGTTGGTGATTTTTTTAAAATGCATCTCTAAAGCTTTTCCATTACTCTGCTCCCAAACCCACTCTAGCATCTTTTAAAGAAGTATTTCCCATAGGAATGCTGCATGTTCTGATATATTATTATTTCACAGATAGAAGAGATCTCCTAGAAACCTATCCTATTTCCAGGGATAGCAGCATGCCAGTGTCAATCTTTTTTTTTTTTTTTTAGATCACATTTCAATCTAGCATAGAATGTATGCTAGGTTATGGGTTATAGGTTATGGTTATAACTGGATTATGTCATTTTGCTTCTTTAAAAATCTATCCTGCTTATTTTAGTCAAGACTGTCAGGATCTGGCTTCTGGGAAGAGAGAGCCATCACTGGTTTTTGGAGATCGTTAATGGTGGAAAGGGGAAGGTATGCGGATGAGGAAGCAGCAATGAACGTTGAGACCCTAGAATATGTGTTTTTTGTCATTGGCTGTTCAGCTTTTAAATGTCACACCCTCTCCCAGCATACATGAACACATTTTTAAGTATATCTGTATAGTTAATCTTCAATATAAGATTAAATATGCCTAATCTTCAATAAAACTTCAGTCTTATGCACACTTACTTGGGAATCAATGACCAGGAAACAACAGGCAGAAAGACCCCTATGGTATATAATTGTTCTAGTGCACCTAATGTTACTGTGGGAGTCAAGTGCCCTGGCAAAATTAAATTTCCCAGGGTTCCTGTCATCCTAAACTTCCAGGTACCAGGAAGGCATCTCATTCACTGAACCACTAATCCTCTTGTATGTTTCGTGGGCAGTGGGAAACCCTATCCTGCCCCCCAAAGTGTATGTGACATAATAAAGTTGGGCTCTGGTTGAGAGCCTACATGCACCTGAGTGCACAAAGCCAGCCCCTGACAATGCCTCAAAGTTTGAATATATAGCTGTGCTTTGACTCTCCTCTAAGCAAGTTGCCAACTCACAACACTAAGTTTTTGGAGGAGGTTCCCAGTAACTTTTTGCAGAGAGGAACAATCCTGATTGGCCTTTGAAGAGGAAGGGGGGATGCCTGCTCAGAAATGCCCTCTTCCCTTCGCCAGCCCAGAGGCCAGTGTAGTCAGGGATACTGCCAAGAGGCAGGTATACACTGTGTTGCTCATTACATTGTATGTTCAGGTGCACATGTGCCCATTTCTTTGGGCAGATATGCCCTTAGGCAGATTCCTGGTTCATTGACTGTGTGAACCCACCCTTAGAATTCCTCCCCAATCCGGTGGGCTGCATAAGATTAGTCTATTTCATTCTTGTTTGTTTGTGTATTATTGACAATCTGACTCATAAAAACTAGTGATGAATCCCACTAATTTCTTCTTTAGAGGTTATTTTTCTTTTTGAACCATTTTTACTTCTTCCTGATCAGCGGGAAGGATTAAATATTACCTTTCAAAGCTGCAGAGATGTTTATTTTATGTACTAGCAGTCACGCTCTCCAATAAATTCACAAACATGATAGACATCAAGGCCTACCAGACGTTTATCCCCACTGGAGTTATTTACCATAATTGCTCTTAACAACAGTTGTTATCCTCATTGCACAATACATCACTATGTCAAAAGATCTTCCCGTTTTACTCTGAGCTAAGCATGGACTCATATCTTTGACAAATAATTTGCCTGTAGTTGTTCTCTTGGAGACTTGGCACTTGAGTACATCCCTTCATTATCCTCCTTGATTGCTGATTTCTCATGTACGCATCTGGTTTTTCTCTCTCCAATCTCTTTGAATTGAATGGTACTTGTCAGCGTCACACATCATTTATACTTAACTTCAGGCAGACTTTGCTGCCTTGGAGATGCTTATAGTTTATTCAAGGGTGAGGTGACATTTTTTCCAAGAACAAATCTCTCTGCCACAGACAACACTGCTAAAAGTCGTTTTGAACTATCGTCTATTGTGCAGTGGCCCACAGACATTGTTCATCTGATCAGTGTCTGACTGCATGGTTAGTTCAGAGTTATGTGGACATTGCTGGGGGCGGAATGCTAACTGTGTTGAGAGTTGCCTTTTCTGCTGCAAAAACATCTTTCAGATACTTTGATTACTACTTCAGAAAAACATGAGCATCATCATTGGGATACTTGTTCCTAACACCCAGAACAGTGAAAATCATTGATGTAAAGTCAGACATCCACATGTTGACCTGCCCAGGTACCCGATAAATGACACAAGACAAGATCAGCTTTGGTATGAAATGGACTGCTTATTTATTTGTTATTTGATTTTTACCCTGACTTTCTCCCTAAAGGGCAACCAAGATGGCTCACAAGAATTTAAAAATGCATACGCAATAAAAACATATATACACAAACTATAAAAATGCAATAAAAATACATATACATAAACTATAAAATATACTGAACTATAAAATACACATTGAAAACCAGCCAGTGACAAACAGCAGCATAAAAACCATCAATCTTAAAAACACTGAATAAATTAATAAAAATCAGTATGCACTGGTCTGCAATCAGCATACCATTAAAAATCCTACAGGGGTCCGAAAGCTTTTTGAAATAAAAACATCTTCAGGCCTCACCAGACAGCTGAAATGAGTCTGAGTGACTCTCACTGAAAGACACAGAGTTCCAATGAAGTAATTCTGATTATAAACATTTCAGCAGCCTGAGATCCACCCATTTACATCAGCACCATCACTTTGGATAGAGGTGGGTGGCGCTGATGGTCATCGGTACTAATGCTGTCCTTATTCCATGGGCGAAATACTGCTTCTACTGAAGACAAATGTGTCTATGTATTTTCAGGCTGCTCCAGGAGGTCTCAGGAGGTCTTCTGCCTCCAGCCACATGCAGAGGTTTCCCATTTCAATTAACATTTCAATGAAGTAAGAGCCTGCGAGAAAAGCTGAGTTTGACCCGCTGTAGCCACCTCTGTTTGATGATGAGGATGATGATAAACAGTATTTATATAAAAATTCACAAAATAGGTTTTTGAAGAAAAAAAAATCACCAGCTTACATTTGAATTTGTAAATTCATATTGATGGCCTGTGACTTGTGAGGCCAACAGCAGAATCCTATGCAGGTCTATGCAGAAGTACATCACATTGTGTTCAGTGCTACTTATTCACAGGAAGGTGTGTATAGGATTGCAGCCTTTGAGACTGAGCTGTGAATCAGAACTTCCCTATTTTGAATTCTTCCTCTGCCATGAATTCTCACTAGGTGGCCTTAGGCAAGCCACTGCCCATCTGCAGAATTGGTAAAATAATTATTCACCTCACGGGGTTGCTATAAGGATTCTATAAAGGAAATACATGTGAAGTGTATCCAGTGGATATTTGGAAGTGCTACACAAATGCAAAGTATGATTCCCTTTTGCAATTCATTGCTGTGCACAGTGCTCTTATAGGACATCTATGACACTAATGCTGCCTTTCAGACATTGCTTACTAAAAACTTTTTCCTCAGTAATTGGTATCTTTTGCTAATTGAAACTTAGCTAGAGGTGCAATTCTGTGTATGCTTACATGGGGGTAAGGAAATCCCACTGAACTCAACTTCCTTCTGAGCAAACAAGCTTATGACCTGAATGTGAATAGTAACAGGGTGCTTTCTTTTTCTCATGGAAGTAAAAAAATAAAGTGACCAGATTGCCTCTTCCTGACTTCCACACTGTAGTAAATGACAGCCGGCTCTTCAGCATTCCAATCATGTCTCCAGGAGCATTTTCCATTTCCTGGCACTCCATGTGTTGCTAAGGTGAGTTCATAAGATTCTTGAAAGGCTGCAGCTTGCTGATTGGAGCCATGGAAATTCTCCACTAAATGCTTTGAAAGCAGACACCTGGATGCTTTTGATTCAATATGGAAAAGCTACATTCATGCATCAGAGAGAAATGTGTAAGGGGAAGTAAGGCAGGGAAAATGGAAACAAATACCTGCAATCGCTAATGAAAAGACTATTGGACATCACAGGAGCACAAGCTTCCTTCCATTTTGTGTAATGCAATCCACTCCTGAATCAGAACCTTGTGTCAATTTTTACTTCATGCTGTATGTAAATATTGCTAATTTGTTATTATTGCATTTGTTGCCTACTACATATGTGCACACGTTTGTGGTGAGGGCAGGCCAGGTGCGCATAGCCCAGAGGCCAATCTCACGTGGCTTTTGCCTGTGCAGATGGCAAGGAAGTATCAGGTCCCACAGGCTTTGAGGTAAAAAGGCCCCAAGGAGGAGACCTTCCACTTGCTGTCTTAAGGGACACTCCTGCCAATGGGAAATTCCACAGCAAACCAACTTTGCTAGACCTCCTAAATTCTGACCAACAAACAATGCCACTTCCTGGTAGCTTCCATCTCTGAGATAAACCGAGCCACTTGTGGGCACAAAAGAGGTGTCTTTGCCCACTGACTTCCCTTACCAGCTTTAATGACCATTCAGTCAAAAGAACATAAGAAGAGCCTTGCTGGATCAGGCTGAAGGCCCATCTGGGTCTACTTCCTGTTTCGCACAGTGGCCCAACAGATGCCTTAGGGACCACCAAAAACAACAAGATACCTCCATCCTGTTGCCACTCCCTTGTTTCTGGTATTCTGAGGTAGCCTGCTTTGAAAACCAGGAGATTGTATGTACCCATTATGGCTTATACCACATCCTGTGGCAAGGAGTTCCACATATTAACCATCCACTGGGTTAAAAAGTATTTTTTTGTCTGTTCTAACTCTCCTGATACTCAATTTTAATGGATGTCCCCTGTCAAGGGCATTATGCTAATCAGGGCACAGGCAGGAGGTGCTCTTGGCTCCCTGGTCTTGCTTCTATCCCTAAAACTGCCTAGCCCCTGCTGAGACTGTTGTGCTTTGGCTGACCAGCATCAACTCATCCCAACAGAAATAGACAGAGCAGGTAGAACCACAAACTTCATTCTGAAACTGATAGATTTCATGAATCCACCATGAGTTACACATATTTTTCTCCTGCCCATTTGAAATAATAAAATCCAAATTGTGTCTAGTAACTTTGCTACTTATCTTGCAAACTCTTTGTTCAGCAAGAAAAACTGGCTTTCCGTGGATGATGTTCAGGTTTCTATTTATGGAGATCAGCAGAGCTTCAGATTTCGTGGTGAGACTTGAATGCAAAGATGCTGGCTTGTGGGTGTAATTTTTGGCACACTTTTGCACTAATGTTTGCAGTTGTGAAATGGAGCCTGGAAACAGATGATCATTTGAAGGCAGTTTAAAAGAGGAATTTCAAGTTGTAATAATGTGCAGCCATTCCTCTTTTGTCTCAGTCAAACATGTTTTTCAGGACTTGTATTTTTTGAAATCCTGTAGAACCTGTTTGTTCAGACACTCTCATGCGACACAAATAATAGGTTTGTATGTTGTGGGGATTAGAGCCTTCTCAGACCACTTTCAATTCTTTTAAAACTACTTCAGCGGCAGTCACCAAAACCTAACATCCTTTCAAGACCCCAACCCATGGCACAGATCCACACGGACCTGCGCCTGCAGTTTAGCTAGTGCAGGTCCAAGTAGACTTCTCCCCCTGCACTTATCCATTTTCTCAATTGTTCCCATACCCAGAGGAGACCTCTATAATTGCCCTCTCTCTGCAGGATGCAGCAGTCACCATTTTGGCCCTGCTGCATCAGCTGGCGGGGGGGGGGGGGGAGAATATGATTGGCCTCTAAGACCTGCACCACTTGAACTTACAGGGTACTTTATGCATCTACCCTTTTGTACATTGTACTGGAAAAAGGAAAGTTGCTCATTTTCTTCCCCTCTTTCCTTCTGCATAATTAAACTCTTGTTCAGTGCTTACAGCGAACTGTTTCACCAGGCACCCAGAATTGTTTCCTGTTTCCTATTATGCTTCAAGTGTAGTGTAAATTCAACCTTTATTTAGGTGATCTTTATGCAACTATCCCACTGCAGTGAGTACAGTTATTTATGAGGATTAAAATAGGCCTAATCTGATTCTGGAGTGAATTAAGCTATATGGCCCTAGCTGTTCATTTGTCCTTCTTTTACTAGCAAAGTGAGTCATCCCTGTGAGTTATAGTGAGAAATAAAGTGCAGGAGATCTCATCCTGGTCCTGTTATTTTCTCCACCTCAAATACTCAGTCCAATAAACACTGTTTTATCTATAAGTTTAGAATTTGGCCTCCAGGAATTTGGCACTCTCTTAAAACTGACAGAGAAGATCCTCTGTCAGTTTTACCTTCAGAGTAATTACTTTTTTCATTTTGTCCTTCTGGAGTAATAAGGTTCTTCATGTCCTCAGCATTGCAGATAGTAGCCGCAGGTATTGACGCGATCCATATTGCATTCCACTCTATGCACCTACTCTATATCAATCCTAATTAATATTGACTCAGCCTGCCAGAAGTCCTCCTTCTTGGAGAATTTATTCATTTTTGGATGCAGAATTACAAATTTATTGGGTTTAGAAAAGCGGAGGCCTAAGACCTCCGGTGCCTGCTGGATTCCTAAGCTTGCTCTCTGTTCCTGTTGAACTCCAATGTTTTAAGTCATTAAGGCCCATATCCTAACCAATTTTTCAGTACTGGCATAGCTCTACCAATGGGACGTGTGCTGCATCCTGCAGTTGGGTGACAATCACGGAGGCCTCCTCAAAGTAAGGGAATGTTTGTTCCCTTACCTCAGAGCTACATTGCCCTTATGTTGGTTCTGGAAAATGGGTTAGGATTGCACCCTAAGAGTAAGCCACTCCCTAACTTGACAGTGTAGGAATTATTATTTATTTTATTTGTTTATTTTACCCTGACTTTTTCCTTGAAGGGACCCAAGGGGGCTATTGAACTGCAGAAGGAAAAAATCCCTGCTTTTTTTTTTTTTAATGGCACTGCTTCTCCTTAATTGAGGCCCCTGGTGTGTCTACTTCATTCTCCATTGGCAGTGCATTCCTCTGCTCAGCTGTCTTCATGTAATCAATTCTACATCAGCTCGTCTAACACATCTTCTGTACTGAGATTTGGGGAGAGAAAGACCTTTGTCCCTCCATGTTTTCAAACCTCTCAGATGAGTAATGTAGCTCTGATGCTGTTGACTGGATGCTTCTATTGGTGCTAAAAAGCAGTCGTTTGTCTCCTGAAGTGAAGATGTCGCTAGGAGGATCCCAGTATTTTCCTTGCTCAATTTTGGGTACATAATTTTTTTTGACTCATAAGGGTTATGATGCTAGTCTCCTGCTTGAAATCCTTTGGATCAGGACTGCTGTCTTCACGCAGCACACAGACGGTTTGGCTAGGACACCAACTACACAATCCCAGGCATATTCAGTGAAGCTGATTTTCTGTGCAGTGGGCTTAAAGCAGAATATTTTCACAATGTAATTGTCCCCTACTCTGGTGACAGCGGTTTTTAGAAAGGGGGGTGGGTGGTATTTTTTAACAAAGCTGTCAAACAACTCTGAATTTTCTTCTGATTATTACAGGTTGTGCCATATTATCCCCTAGTGCAGTGTTTCTCAAACTATGGGTCGGGACCTACTAGGTGGGTTGCGAGCCAATTTCAGGTGAGTCCCCAGTCATTTCAATATTTTATTTTTAATATATTAGACTTGATGCTCCCATGGTATGTGACTGCATTGTTAGAAATGTTACAGACCTGTACTTTTGACAAGCTACTATGTATATTTTTTTTAACAATGACAGTAAATGAGACTTACTCCTAGGTAAGTGTGGGTAGAATTGCAGCCTATGACTGTGAAAAATTTTCCTGCTTGATGATGTTACTTCCAGTCATGACATCACTTCTGGTGGGTCCTGACAGATTCTCGTTCTTAAAAATGGGTCCCAATGCTAAATGTGTGAGAACCACTACCCTAGTGGATAAAAAAATCAGTGGATACTAAATCAGTAGAAAAATAGCTTAGCTTTAAAGACCCACTTCCAGGTTTCTTGCTACTCTATTGTTTCCCCAGAATGCTTTGGTATAGACACTACACTGCATTCAGTCACAAGACGGGGTGAATAATGGAATCTACTGGAATGAAGTTATAGTTAACAGTGTGAAGGTAGGAGATTGGATTTTGGTGCTTTTTTCCTTTTTTCAAGGCATTTAAACTTCAATATCAGTGGTGAGTCAAATCAGTGGATACCAAGGTCCTACCTGTACTTGAGATTTACTTTTATTCCGTTTATTTAAAAATGTAGTAAAACAGTACAGATATTTTCTCAACCAACACAAGCATCTTATGCTTCTGAAATGTGTTCATGGAGCAATCCTTTGCATGTCTACTCAGAAGTAAGTTCTACTGAGTTTAATGGAATTTACTAAGATTTTTGCCAATTCCCTTTACTATTACTATTCCAAGTGTTCCCAAACCCTCCAGAGTGGATCTGGGGGGCTCAGGGGCTGCTATGCTGAGATGGGGTTGGGGAAACTCACTTGCATGAGCTTTCTTGCACACACACTTGTTACAATAAACTCATTTATTATTTAAAGGAGTACAGTAGTCCCTTAGTATCCACAGGGGATTTGGTTCTGATGATGCATCTCCTTTGGAGTGAAATTGATTGGCCCAGAATCTAGTCATTGAAGTTGAAGTTTATGAGAACAGGGAGATTAACTGCAATTAGAAGTTAGAAAAGTAGAATTAACAGACTTTTAAATTTATTTTTTAAATGCTTCCCTCTTACAATACAGTACATTTGTTGAATCATTAGGCTACCTATGCTGGCAAAGGCCTAATGCATTGGTATTGGATAGAGGGGAAGTGTTTCCCTGCTCCCCACAAATCACATGTACACAGCCTCAGGCTGAGAAATAGTGCCATTTCAAGGCAGCCAGAGAGAGCTGTGAAAACAACAAAAGAGCTCTGTGATACCTTAAAGATTAAAGATTTATCATGGCATGAGCTCCTGCTGCTGTATTTTATTTCTGTGATGGAAATTAGGCATTGTACATATGGAATAAGGTCCACACTGATTTCTGGAGGCCTGGAGATATTGTGATTGACTCTATGATGTGCATAAGGACCACTGCTTGCCCATTGCTTCTTCTACCCCTGAAAGTGACCTGCCACATCAGCTGCATGTCAGTTTCCCTTGTGCATTACTCCTCTTTTGACATTTCATCAGAAGTGCAAGTGGAGGGAGCAGCAGCTTGTGTAGCCACCTACTGCCCTCTGCTGGATTCCCAAAACAGAACATTGGCTCCTGCTTTCTTTAAGATATGCTCAGGAAGCCACTGTATTTGAAATGAGCTTAAGCGTGGGGACTGGAGAAAGATGAAGAGCATTAAGAGCACAATCCTAGGCAAATCTACTCAGGAGTAAGTCTCATTGTGTTCATTGGGATTACTCTTATGAAAGTGTGTATAGGATTACAGTGTACCTACCAGATCATATTTCCCCCTCCCCACATTACAGCATGCAAAAATTTCAGTGGTGTGCTTCATGCAATGATGGTGGTGAATTGGACAGCCTGCAGGAGGTAAGTGAAAATATTTTTAACTTACTTCCTGGTAGGCTACTCAATCACTTATGGATTGTGATTGATAAGTGTCTCCTTGGACATACGCCAGTCATTTTGCTTGTGTAAGGTGAGTCAGGGACATTCTGGGGAGGAGTTTTGGGGATATGATTTGAGCACAAGATCCACCCCTCCCTCCCTGACACGCCCTTCAGTTGCTCCTCCAATATGCCCATTACTCCACCTCCCTATCCATGGCTATTCCCACTGCCAACTTACCAGCACCGATGGAGGCCTCCAGAGCCACTGCTGTGTGTGCCATTGCCTGTTTGTGGCAATGGCCTGGAAGCATGTGATGGTGGGTCCAGCTTTCATGTCACCATAAAGGATCTTGTGCTTTCAGAACATTCCAGCAGCGCAAGGCCCCACTGGGATTGGGGCCCAAGTGTTATACATTCAAGGTTATTCAAAAGAAGCTAGCATTCTATTTTAAACATTGTTTGTTACATTTATATTATGTTCTTCCTTAAAGTTCAGAGCAACATATATGGAGACCCTGTTACAAGCAGACCTAGAACTACTCTGTTTCAGAGATGGAGTCTCAGCTAAATATCACACCAAATGCCATACAATAATGGCTGGGAATTCCTAATAGAGAACCATGATTTTATCAGTACTGTTAAGGTCCACTCTTAGCCTTCACCTTTTGCAGTGCATTAAACAATCCTGTGGCATTTTGAGTAAGGGAAGGTTGCAATATTTCCCAGGCTGCAATTTATGTATTTATTTTAGAAGATTTATATCCTGTCTAATTCTCAGAGACCCAAGGTATCTAACAACATGTATTAAAATACAATAAAGGAGCAGTTCCCAAACTGTGGGTCCGGGACCTAATTTTTGGTGGTCCATGAAACTGACAGGGCAGATTAGCATCAAGGGTTAAATAAACTGCTACTTAGAGGGAGCACTGCCACCCCACAATTATAACCACACCCTTTGGCATTTATCTAAATCAGGCGGCAGCCTCCAGGGCCTCTAAAAAGTTTGGGAACTACTTTGTTGAATAATTAAAATAAAGCATTATAAAAATCAAATCCTAAAAATGATACAACAGAGCAGTGAGAGCAAAACCAAAAATTATACATTATCTGGAAAAGCCTGATAGAATGACAACTTGAAAATTAACTTCTTGGGGAAACCAACTTCCATAAGGCCTCCTGGTAGAGCGGGGGGGGGGGGCAGAGCATCCTCTTGCACCCCTAATACCCTGTCACAGATGCAGGATCTCTTATTTGAAATAGTCAAATGGGGGGGGGGTGCTGTTACGTGACACGGTCACAGGATGTCAGTGTTTCTCCGCAGACCCTTCTCCCTGTTCCTAGATGTAAGAAAATATCTCTCAAAGTAAGTTCAGATATAGAATTGTGTCAAAACAAGTCTTCTAATCATTTAATTAGGGGGTAAAGACTCCAGATAGTTCAGGATGCTGCCCTTTTTCTCATTTAGAAATAAAAAGAGAGGTTGAGATGGCTGATCAGTGCTTACCCATATTTTGAAAAAAGTCTGTACTTTGAACTTTGAAAAACTTCATCAGTAAAACTCATTTGCCATAGAGTACTAAACACTGTATAATTTTAAAGAAGTAACCTCTCTTTAAGTGCAAGAAATAACAGAAGTGAGATGTTATTTACAATCTGATTATGACTGCAGACTATCTTTCCCCCTTTTTTTTATAGAAAAAAAGAACTGCAGCCTTAAATGTCAACCATTTCACTCCAAAGTCAACTCTGATTTCCTACAACATCCCTTGACAATTATGGCTATCATTCAAAGAAGAACTATATCGTGGCAGCACGTAGATTGTTAACTTTCTTCCAAACTTGTATCTAAAGTTTCTATGGTTAATGGGAAAACCATTAGCACTAGTAGGTTCAACCAGTGAAAGATGTTCTCTTTGCTTGATTTCCCAAAGGGTGACTGTTACTGATTCCTAAAGTTTGATTAATTCCACAGAAGTGTATTACCTAACATAAGCAGGACCACAATCCATTGCTTACTTACAGTAGAATGAATTCTATGTAATGTACTTCTATGTAAGTGATGGACCTTTGACCTGCTGAGGGCTTCGTTCCACACTGACAAGAGCAATGGAGAGCTTACCACGATGGCGAAGATGGAATGCAAACTGCTCAACTGAGCAGCAATTCAAACACTTTGCTTTATAATAAGGAATGGATACAGTGCTTTGGCATCCTTTAGCCCAAAAGTCTTCAAGCACTTTCCCTCCTCTGCTAGGAACCCAGTGATTTTCAACCTTTTAAAAAAATCTCACAACGCACTGACAAGGCACTAAAATTGTCAAGGCACACCATCAGTTTTTTTGACAATTGACAAGGCCCACCATGCTACTGGCAGGGGCTCACATCCTACATTGGACCTACTAATAAATGACTCCCCCCCGCAACTCCCATGGCACATGTGTGAACCATTCGCGGCACACCAATATGCTGTGGCACAGTGGTTGAAAATAGCTGTGCTAACCTGCCTTCATCCTCTTCCCTCTCCACCCCTGTTGCCTTCTTTGTGTCAACACCTGGATTGTAAGTCCCGTGGGACAGGGACCTTTCTCTGCTCTATATAACATGCCACACACACTGCTGGTGCTAAATATATCATAACAACTGCAACAGAAGCAGGATCCTGGGACATTGTGCCTCCTGAGAGCAGGCATATATGAGTGTACAAATCTGCCTTTACTGAGTCAGCTCATTGGTCCACCTTGCCCTTTATCAGTGATTCTTCAGAAATTCAATCTGAAGCTTTTGTCAGCAAATACTACTTGAGATCCTTTAACCCTCAGTGACAGGGATAAAACCGTGGGACTTTCTGCATGCAAAGCATGTACTCTGTTGGTGAAAACAAGCTTTAGTTCACCTGACTGCATCTGTGGTGACAGTTCTATAAATCCATTTCTATTCAAAAACGTTTTTACATGGTCCATTTTACAGTGTTTATCTTGTTACATCAAAGATCCAGTGAGACATGTGATTAATCACAGGTCTTGCCCCAGTTGCAGTGAAGGTTTAATTATAAATAGCAAGAGAAAGAGAAACCTGTGCACTTTGCCAGCACAGACTGTCGGAAATGTGCCATAAAGCATGTTACACCTTCAGGAAGTGGTGGTGGAAAGGCCTGTGTAGTTAAGAGCTTCTCCAAGCAGCACAGGGGTAGTGGGAGGATGGGAGAAGACAGGGAGGGGACAGAACTGGGCGTGGGGAGGGTGGAGAGGGGTGCAGTGATGGGCAAATCATGCGGGGGGGGGGGGATGGAATAGACAACAGTGGCATATGCTGTATCCTTTCCCCCTTCCAGGACCTATTTACCAACATGGATCCACTCAGACTTGCACCAGCGATTTAGCAGGCACAGGTTTGAGTAAACCTGCTGTGCTAGCTTAGACTTTCTTCAGGGCAAGGGCATAAATGTCCCTTTTCCTGAAGGAAACCTCCAGATTGCAAAATTCCCCCACAGGATACAGCGCAAGCTGCACTGGTGTCACTGCATTGGCATGGGGGAATTTAGGTAGAATTGAGTTATTATTTGATTTAGTGTCATCTCAATTTATATTTTTTCTATATAGGCACATTCCTCACAGCCCTCTTGATAACCTTTTCATGCCACCCCAAATGGTGCTTGAGGGCCATCGTATTAATTGCACACCTACCCGGAGGGGGGGAACCTTTCAACTTTAGGGCTCCTGGACCTTTAACAATTGTGTAGAAGAGGGAATTTCAGCAGGTGCAGCGTATCTCATAGACTGCTTTGACTGCTGCAGGGATGGGAACTCCAGTTAGGTGACTCAAGTACAAGTAGCAAAAATCAGGTTTTTTTGCTGGCTTGTGGAGACTCAAGTCACCTGCACGGATGACTTGGACATTGACTTGAGTCTGAGGCCACTTGACTCAGCACTGATTTCCCACGTATGCACGCTACAGTCTGTCTTTGTTCTGGTGTGCTTGCTTACTTTTTTCTCAGCATGAAAGACTTTGTGGAGCCATCTTCAGACCAGGTGAGCAACAGGGAAGTTCCAGCCAGGAGGCAGGGAAGGGTTGATGTTTTGCTTTTGTATCAGGAGGGAGCAGGTTCTCTTGCCCAAGAATGTTCAGTCCGGTTTTTTTCTTTGGATGAAGTGGGGCAGAAGAAGGAGCTTTAGGATTGGCTGGAGAAGCTCAGGGAGGGAGAGAAGGCAGGGAAACCAGGGGGGAGGCATTTCATAGCAATCACGCTTTCCAATGCATGGCTCCATTGTTACTTGGGAGGAGGAAGACTCATTGAATGACCGGTACAAATGGGACTACTTCTGAGTAGAGCTGCAAAGGATTGGGTTGTTATGATAAGTCTTGCAGCTGCTGCGCGTGACCCTCCTCCCTCTTGCTCCTTCTGGCCCCACTCTTTCACAGTCTGTCCCACCCCCTCCCACCTTGTTTACAAATTATTTGGGGACATCAGGGAACTGTTTAGAGAGAACACACACACACACACCCTGGCAGCATCCCTATTTTTTTCTATGGCTGGCTTTTAAAAGGGAATGAATTGAGACTCGAGTCTTTTTCAATCACAAAAACTCTCTGGGCAAAAGTGCCCCCATTATGATTCATTTTTGAGTAGAATCAAGTGGGGGGGGGAAGACTTGTGACTTGACTCAAGTTGCACCGCACCTAACTTGCCCATCCCTGAACTGCTGTAAAGTATATTGTGATATCATAATGCACCCATAGGATTGGGCCATAAGCCTCATTGAACATACTGGGGCTTACTTCTGTACCTAAGAATGTGCTGTAAAACAATGAGTTCTGGGCAAATGAGTGAGATGAAGATTTCAGTACCCATTTCCCCTTTACAAGTATGATGTGATTGTCAACAGGAGATGCTTCAGGGTTTTGATAGGGTTCCTCTCCAACAAATTGAATGTTCTTAGTTGTACTGAGTGACAAGTTTTGTTTGTTGGCATCCTTCAGTCTCGGAAGACTATGGTGTCACGCTCTGAATGGTGGTTCTGGAACAGAGTGTCCTCTCCAGCGCGCGAAGCCTGGGTAAAGTAGGTATGGAGGATAGGCTGTTACCCATGCATCAAATCCCCCCTCTCCACGTCGCTGAAATGGTCCAATGGAAAGGCAGAGGCCAATACAGTTGATTCCAGCGGTGTCGCAGGAGTTGCCAGAACGTGACTGTGTTCAGCCATGAACTGCCTCAGGGGCTCCGGATTTTGCCTCGAGGTTGACTCCTGAAGCCTTTTCCATAACTGGATGTAGCCACAAGGCAGTGGAGGTTTGGGATCAGAGTTTTCCTTCTCTCAGATGAGCTGCCTTCCCAGGCTAACGAGTCCCATCTACCCGGTGGCTGTTTAGTTGCCTCTTACGACAAGTACAGCCAAACTGAGGGCCTATTCTTATCCCCAGCCCCCAGGGGCAACTGAGTGACAAATACCATTGATATTCATAGGAGGTCGTAAAGACGAGCAAGAACAATTCAGGATGACCTTGTACAAAGGACAATTTCCTCTTTCTTCTGTGGTAAAGTGCTCCTCTGCATATAAACCAATATATGCTTTTAATCCATTTACTCCATAGTCCTTTTGTTTCTTTTCCAGGGACATTGCTGAAGGTGGTCAAGAAAGAGTCCAACTTTTACCTTGCAGCCTCTTGCTTGGGCACCTCATTCCATTTAAATGTTTCTATTTATTGCTCTTCTGTGTTTACTGGCTGTTAATAGGTCTGGCAGCCGTTCCAAGATCCTTTTCAGTCTAATTTATCCAATACATCCTACTACTTCCATATACTATGTTTTGCTGAAATCCAGTCCCAGTTAGCTTATTCCATTCCCTTTAGTCACTTAAAAAAAAAATCAATGTAGTCAGTAAAGTATTACTTCTGCCCTGGAAGACCCAATGAGGCAGCATAGGTGCTAGCCCCAAACCCATATAAGGGTCAATTGATTTGAGCAAGCGTTGATAGACCAGCTTGCATCAGCATGTCATATAGTGTAGGACAACTAAAGTAGTTAAGGACAGTTTGAAGGTACTCCTCTGGAGCCTCTTGGGGGGTCTTGTTGGTGAGGAGGGCCATGCCTTTGGGAACAAGACCCCCAGCTTCAGGATCCAAGGGCATAATTCTGGGGGGCTAACAGTTCACTTTAGAAGGCTTCAATCAGGCCTCAGAGCTCAAGGCAGGGAGAGGGTTCAACCATCATTTTTCCTCCTATGCCACACAGAGACTTACCTCCTAGGGAGCAGCTGGAACTTTGGCATGGCCTGGCCAGCTATGGTCCCTCAGACTCTTGCCCCAGCCTCTGTATCACGGGCCTGCTGGGATCCTTTTGAAGGCACTGGGGCCTGATGGCCTCTGCCACTTCCTCCTTCGCTTCACCTTTGCCCTCCCCACACTTTTGTTAAGCCTTCCATTTAAGCCTGCCTCTACCCTGTTTTAATTGGCTTCTCCCACTCCCTGCAGTTGGGGAGGAGACTGTCTTCCCTCCTCCACGGCATGAAGAAACCCCCAGAATGCAAAGAACATGCGGTTTCAAATCTAGTGTCAGGTGACACAGACATTATTTGTGACCAGGGATGGGAACTTGAGTCAGGTGACTGAAGTCTGAGTCACAAAAACTTGTGTTTTTTGCTGACTCATGTACGCTCAACCTACCTGTGTTGATGACTCTGGCACTGACTCGCAGAAATGAGTCCCCATGTGCACAGACTCAAGTCTGTCTGCATCTGAGTGTGCTTATTTAATTTTTAGGCATGTGTGGGGCCATCATTCAGACCGTGCAAGCAGCAGCAGCAGCAGCAGCAGCAGGAAAGTTCCAGCCAGGAGGCAGGGAAGGGTCAATGTTTTGCATCAAGCAGGAGGTGGGGGGAGAGAGGCAGGAGTGGGCTCTTTTGTCCATCTCTGAAGGAACTAATGATCACTGGACGAAGGATGAGTGGTCTTTTTTTTTTTTCCCTCTGGACAAGGGAGGGCAAAAGGAGGAGCCCAAGGGGTTTATTGCCTTAGGATTGGTTGGAGGGGTTAAAAACAGAGGTGGGAAGGCTAGGAAGTGGTTCCTTCCTCATGGCTTCCTCCTACTTGTTACCTGAGAGGAAGAAGCTGTGTCACTAAATGGCAGACAATGGGACTACTTCTGAGTAGAGCTGCAAAGTATTGGATCATACTCTTAACATAGGCCTCCCAGCTGCTGCCGTGTGACCCTTGTCCCACTTGCCACTTCTGTCCCCTCCTGCCTTGCCAAGCTCAGATGCCTCCCAGTTCCTTTTGGTCTGTGTGCTGGTGTGCCTGACCCAAAAGATACTGACAAGTCAAAATGACTCTGGAATTTCGGGGGGGGGGGGAGAGTCAGCAAAGGGCACCCACCCACTTATGCATGAGTAGAGTTGCAGGGGTGTGGAGCCTTGAGACTTGACTCGAGTCTCACCGTGGTATCAAGTTCCCATCCCTGCTTGTGACTCACTGATGCATTTTGCCATGGTATAGCTGCACATTTGGTGGGGGCTTCAGTCTGCATCAGGCTGTTTTGGTGTGTGTGTTTTTTTGAACCTTTCTGCTAATTTACACATTTATGTTCTTTAACAAACTGAGGGAGCCCTTGAGTATCTTCATACAACTGCCTTATTTTGAGGTGGCCCTGTTTTGCTTCCAATCTGATAGTCATTCAACCACCTGAGTTTGCTATTGGTACATAAGCTGATATAATGTCAGATTTCAGCTCATGAGCTTTTTTTTTCCCTTCCCCACTGATAACAGTCTGTTTAGAGATGAAATCCTGAACTTCTCTTTTTTTCTTCACTCCACTTCAGTTAATAGGCTAATAACATGAGACTTTTGATGGAACAAACAAAGTAGTATCATTAGCCTTATGAAGGGCAGTGTCATAGCAACAGTGATCTGTGTGGGATGGGGATGTACACTAAAGGATTGAGGAAAAACACACATACACACACAGTTGTACACTACATATGTGCCTGTCAGGCTAAACCAGGGGTGTCCAAACTTTTTGGCAGGAGGGCCACATCATCTCTCTGACACTGTGTTGGAGGCTGGGAAAAAAGGAATTAATTTTTATTTAAAATTTGACTAAATTTACACAAATGAATATATTAGAGATGGAACTGATATGAATGAATGATGGTCTCATGATACCTCAAGGCCTATAAAAGACCTTGTGCAAAGGAAGGCCAACCTTTCCCTTGCTGCCGCTTTACAGATATGAAGCTGTAAGCAGCGGAGGGAGCCCAAGCCCTGCAGCTTGCACAAGAGGTCAAACTGTCAGCCCTTGTGCTGATATTAGTTGTGTTGGGCAAGCGCAGGCTCCAGCAAGTCTCCAGAGGATCAGAGGCTCATTGGAGACTGGGGACTACCCGCAGGCCGAATTGGGGGTCCATGAGGGCTGTAAATGGCCCCCAGGGTGGGATTTGGGCACCCCTGGGCTAAACCACAAACGAATAGTTTTGTTTCTTACATTTATCTTTCCTGTTCTTCTTCAAGACAGCATCCTTATGATTATCAGGAAATCTCCCACTCAGACCTCTGCCAGTCCAAGACCATCTTAAACTCATCAAGGTTGGTGCATCATTTGGCTCCAGGCAATATTGTGGGCCAATTTATATCAAGTTATTTGAATCCTGTCAGAAAAACCAGTTCATTGTCTTCACCTTATGTCTGAAAGTGAGAATGTAGAATGAACTATTTAAAGGGCTAAAATGCTTATGATTACAGGAGAAATGATTTCTAAAAATTTGTTTAAGAAATGTTACTGTTACGTTACAGCTGGGCGGGTCTTTCCTTCGCTGCCAGCTGAGCTTTGCAGACATGAAGCTCAAGGCAGTGAGGGAAAGACAAACCAGGAGCTCGCGTGTCGGGCCCCGGTGAGTCTCTAGCGGGCAGTGTACCCATTGGAGACAAAAGACCCCCCGTGGGGTCCTAATGGGGGCCTCTTGCGGGCCACAAGTTTGGGCAGCCCTGCATTACGATAGGATTGACCCCACACTGCCAGCAACTTTCAAGCATGAAGCTATTCTGTCTTCAGCAATGATGATGGAAAAGGCTCTTTGGAACTCTGTAATGTGCAGCTTTCAGGTACTTTATGCCTGTTCAATCCTATCTGCTTTTGCTACTTAGTTCTGAATGACCATGTATGATTGTCCCAACTGACACAGTGGCAACAGTCTGCAATCTGCATACAGGTGTGCAGCACTTAACAACAGTTGATACATTCTCCTGTCCCCATTGTTATGCGATTAGGCCATTAAGTGAACACTCAGTCCAATCTATTGCCTTTGTTGTGTAAACAGACACTCCCTGCCAGACACTAGCTGGCTTCACAGGCTACTGGAGATAGATTGCCTCTTCTTTGCATTAAGAGCCTCTCTGTTGTGTAAACAGACACTCTGCTGCAGACTATGGGAGATGCAATTGCCTCATTAAGAGCATCTTTATTGTGCTTTGACCACCGTCATATATGCGGTCTGTTGTTAAGCGAACAGTTGTTAAGCGGCACATGCCTTTATTGTCCATGTTCTACCTTATTAAGGTTTATGCTTTTATTTTCCATGAGCCTGAAAAGAATATTTGCCCCATGAGAAATCACAGGTCAGTGTCTGTGGCAGAGACTAACAACACAATCCTATCCTTCCCAGCTCCCGGAGGAATAGTGGTACCAAAATGGCAACTGTCACTGGAAGTCTCCTCAGGGGAAGAGATCTTTTGTCTCCTTTCCCCAAGGAAAGCCTCAGGCCCTACAATGGGGCTTCTCAAATCTGTGCCAGCTATTTTGCCAGTGCAGACAAGAGAACCTCTGTGTCAGGCTTTTCAGCCCCACACAGAGGATAAGATTTGGTGGCTCAGGGCTCTGCCAGTCCCACCCCCCTCCTGGGCCAGTTCCTCCCCTTGCCCTGTCCTCCCTCCACCCTGGAACACCTCCCCCTGCCCTGAAAGCCTGCCCTGCTGCCTAGAGCTCTTACCTTGCTCTGGACTGGTGCTGGCCTGGCTTTATGGCATGCAGTAGCGTAGCTAAGGAGGTGCAGGGCATAGCAAATGCACCTGGCTACAGGGTGGGAGGGGCCACAGTGCACAGGCTACAGGGTGGGGGGGCTACAACGCACAGGCAACAATGCCCACGCGACTATTGGGCTACTGCAAGGGATTCACAGGAGGAGAGAGGCTGCTGCAGGCACGCAGCAGGAGATGGGGGGCAATAGTCGACTCACTTGCTCCTAGCTGCCGCCACCCCCCCCCCCACTTAGATTGGGCTGCAGGTGCGGGGTGGGGCAGCTAGTCCAGCAGCTATGGTGGTGGTGGCAGCAGCTGGGGACTGTGTGGTCTGCTGCTGCTTGCCCTTAGTGAATGCTGTGATGTCCATCAAGAAGATCAATCTCTGCTGCCTGCTGAGGCAGGGGGCAGGGCAACAATTGAGCTCCAGACAGGCATACAGGAGAGAGGAGAGATTTAGAAGCCTTGCCCTATGCATGTCTACTCAGAAGTAAGTCCCATTATAGTCAATGGGGCTTACTCCCAGGAAAGTGGGGCTAGGAGAGGATCCTGTGAGCCCAGCCCAGGCATGTCTACTCAGAAGTAAGCCCCATTATAGTCAATGGGGCTTACTCCCAGGAAGGTGGGGCTAGGAGAGGATCCTGAGAGCCCAGCCCAGCCCTATGCATGTCTACTCAGAAGTAAGTCCCATTATAGTCAATGGGGTTTACTCCCAGGAAAGTGGGGCTAGGAGAGGATCCTGAGAGCCCAGCCCACGCGTGTCTACTCAGAAGTAAGTCCCATTATGGTCAATGGGGCTTACTCCCAGGAAACTGCAAAGGACTGTACCCTAGGTTGCGCTGCAGGCAACCAAGAGGGAACTGCTTGAATGTTGCTCCTCTTCTATTCTCCCCTTGCCCTCCCTGCCTTCCTGGCTGCTATCTTGCAGTGCCTGTTATGGTGGGCTTGGGCGCCAAGATCTTCCCCTCCAAACATTTTCAGGCGGGAGGGAAGAGCTGGCAACCAGACACTCGGTGCTGGGACCAGCGCAAGGGAGGGGGGCAAAAGTTTAGCCAGTCCATGTCTACAACTGCAGCCCAATCTAAGTTGCTCACTTAGATTGCAGTCCTTATTGCTCACATAAGGGTTGCAGTCCTATGCACACTTTCCTGGGAGTAAGCCCCATTGACTATAATGGAACTCACTTCCAAGTAGGCACGCATAGGACTGGGCTCTCAGTTGGCTTGCTGGCTGTGATGAATTTCCTACACAAGAACCTGAAGAGGAGAGCACACAAGGCAAGGCATGCGAGGCAAGCTGCAGGAGCACTGAGCAGCACCTGGGACTCAGAGCAGGCCTGGCCTGGCCTGGCCTCTTAGTAATCATCATCATCTATCTCATCATTTATTTGTAATTCATCTATTCCTATTCTATTCCATTTCCTAAAGCTGCTGGCTCTTATGATTTTCTCCAGTTCCCTGCACCTTTCAAGCTGTATATGCACACTTTCCTGGGAGTAAGCTCCATTGACTATAATGGGACTTACTTCTGAGTAGACAGGCACAGGATTGGGCTCTAAATCAGATATGCCTTTTAGATTTGTGGAAGTAAGAGGGGTGGTGGTTTGAAAGAAGGCCCCTTTGATTTCCTGCCTTTTAGAAGCCTCCAGTGATCTCTAAGAACTTTTCTATTTCAGCAAGCCTTCTAATTTTAGTCTTCTCTAGCACCTGACACCTGCTACTTTTATTGATAGTTTTATGATATATTGTATTTTATGTGTTTATGTGTTCATCCTTTATGCCTGTGATTGTTTGCTGCTTTTTTACATTGCATTTTACAGTTTTATTTTAGACGTGTATATATATTCAAATTGTTGTAAGCCACTTTGGATGCCCCTCAGAAGAGAGTGGGATGAAAAATTAAATAGGTAAATAAATAAATAACTCAACTTAGTTTTAATTCATACTACTTATGGCCCAGTCCTAACTTTCAGCAAATGCTTGCTTTTTCAAAATATTAACTAACATTTCTCACTCACTTTAATTAATAAAAAAGAGCCAATTTAATTAATTAAATTTGATTTCGTTGGGGGGGGGAGCTACAAAATGTTCTTTGCACTGGGCAGCAAATGGCTTAGCTACGCCACTCATGGCATGTTTACGACACCTAGTGCCAGTGGTGGAGCTCAGCGCCAGTGTTAATGGCCCATAGGATTGGGCCCGAATCCTATGCAGATTTACTCAAAAGTAACTCCAAATGTGTTCCATGGGGCATAGGAAACTTTCTTTCAAAATTGGTCAGATAATATTTTATGGAAGGGCATATAATATGGATAAAGCACATGCACTGACATTTCTCTGTGGTATATAAATAGAGTTTTTAAAATAAAATTTTTGATATGGACAATATAGAGATGCCTATTGAGATCTGCTTGTAATCTTGTATTTTTAAGATATGTAGTTTAATGTTGCTGGCAAAAGATAACTGTAACTGAAATGCAAATAAAAATTAAACTAGTGGCACAATCCTAAAAGTGCCTAGTGCCACCAGAACAAGCATTCCAGTATGCTAGGTGCTTTCTGGCTGTCGCTAAATGTGACATGCCAGAGTGTGCAGGCTGGCTGCCACAGCAAGCAACAAGCAGCTGGGTCCGTATGCCAGTGGACACCAGACACTCGCAGAGCCAGGTAAGAACACTTAGGGTGCAATCCTAACCCCTTATGTCAGTGCTTTCCAGCATTGGTGCCAATGGGACATGTGCTGCATCCTGCAGTTGGGTGTCACTCACGGAGGCCTCCTCAAAGTAAGGGAATGTTTGTTCCCTTACCTCGGAGTTGCATTGCCCTTATGCCAGTGCTGGAAAGCACTGACATAAGGGGTTCGGATTGTGCCCTTAGGGGCTGGAAGAGAGGTAGATGAGTGGATGGATTGGATTGGTGATGGAATGGGGGAGGGATGGACCAGGAAGGGAGGCAGTATCCATGGCAGTGGTGCATGCCTAAACCTAACCCCCTTTCCTGCCTTGATTCACCTTCACATATCCAGATGTACTTGTACCAGCAATATTACTGGTGCAGGTCTGAGTAGACCTGGCAGGCCAGTAGGGGCCTTCCCTGGGGCAGGGGAACAAATGTTCCCTAACCCCAGTGAGGCCTCTGGAAGTCAAAAATGTGCTGTGAAAGAAAGATGGCTAATTAGTGAGCCTGATAAAGTTAAGTGGGAGGGGTTAGACTCCAAAGGTGAACTCTGCTTGCTCAGTCTACTGCAGGGGTGTCCAAACTTTTTGGCAGGAGGGCCACATCATCTCTCTGACACTGTGTCAGGGGCAGGGAATAAAAAAGAATTAATTTAAATTTCAAATTTGAATAAATTTACATATATTTACATAAATGAATATATTAGAGATGGACCCTATATGAATGAATGAAGGTCTTGCAATAGCTCACAGCCTGTAAAAGTCCTTACACAAAGCAAGACTGGCCTGTCCTTAGCTGCTGCTGCTGCATCACAGATGTGAAACAGCAAGCAGTGGAGGGAGCCCTTGTCCCACAGCTCATGCAAAAGGTCAAACAGTCGCCCTCACACTGATAGTAGTTGCATTGGGCTAGCATGGGCTCCAGCAAGTCTCAAGAGGGCCAGAGGCTCATTGGAGCCTGGGGGCTGCCCGTGGGCCGGATTGGGAGTCCTCAAGGGCTGCAAGTGGCCCCCAGGCCGGGGTTTGGGCACCCCTGGTCTACTGAAACAGTATCATGTAAGTGAAAACTTATCAACCATAGTATAAAATTCTGTGTTGTACTGAAATTTCTTATTCCAATTAAGAACAAATATAGGGATTATATTTCACTGATAGAGAACATGTTTTGCATTGAGAAATTTCTTGGTTGAATATGGAGGCCTGGGGAAGATGCACTTCTGAAATCCTAGAGAAGGTGGACCAATGGCCTGACTCAGTAGAATCAAGTTTCATATATTCAAAGACCACATTCTGATAAACGCTTCATGTTCATATTACATTTTTAAAAAATAATGTCAATTTCGTTAATAATGCTATTGACCTTACAAACTTGTACAAATTCATCAGCATTGATGCTTGTAAGGATCTTCACTTAGCAAATGCTCTACCCCAGTTCTTCTACCTCCTTGCAGGGCGAGGCCCACATCATACAGGTTAGAAATTGACATGAACCAGGAGTGGAGTTTGTTCATAGATACATACCTTTCTGCCTCATTTTCATCTTTCAATTACAACTCAATCCTATCCATGGCCTTGCTGGTGGAACATGTGATATCACTGATGCAGGTCCAAGTTGACCCATAGTGGCAGCTAGAGCTTACCCCTGGCAAGAGGACAAATGTCCCCTTACCTTGAGGAGAATGGCAGCAGCTGTAAACCCCTCATAAATGCAAGGTACCTGGTACCAGTGCCACTGCATCACAGAATGGGAATTTACAGCCAAATCCTGAGCTGCCCAGAGTGCAGAGCTGCCACAGCGCCAAAATGACTACCGTGGCATCCAATGCACAACTGGGCAACCTGCGGCAGCTCCTTGGGAGAAGGGGACCTTTGCCTTCATCCTCCAGGTAAGCGAAGTAGCCCTGCAATGGGGCTACTCGATTCTGTGGTATCTCTTGAATTGGTGCATAATATAAGAGTCAAGAGTCAATAAGAAGCCAAGCTCCACTGGTCCCACCCCACTCCCTCCCCCCACCTCCTATGCTGAGAGGTCCAATAGGACCCGCAGGGACGTACTCCCCCTGTGTAGTCCTTGGCGAAGATCATCCAATCTTCCAGCAGGGCGACCAAGGCTGTCTCAAAACCCTGTCTGAAGCTTGACTGAAAGGGGTCCAGATATCCATCTCATCTAGGATCTCCTGGAGCTTAATCACCTTTAGCATTGGGCTGTTAGAAAAGTAGGTGCCTATGTGTGAGCCTTTCCTACTGCCATTTCCCCCTTCTAGGGGGAGGAGAGAGCTGGTAGAGGAGAGCAAGTATGCAAAAGTCATTGGGTTGTATTTATGTTTTGTCTTTTTGAATGCTTGGTGGGAGAAAAAAAAGCTTTGAGAATTTTCAAGCATTAGGGACATTTGAAAGCTCAGATGTTTTTTGCACTGCCTAGTTTCACATCACTAGGGGCACAATCCTAACCAGGTCTACTCAGAAGTAAGTCCTATTTTGTTCAATGGGACTTACTCTCAGGAAAGTGTGGTTAGGATTCCAGCCTATGGTTGATAAGAAATTTTGGAAATAGCTGTGGATTTCTGGGAAAAGAGAGAGCAAAAGATAAATATGTTTTATAACCAAGCTAGCTTCATGCCCCCTGGTTTCTGGAAATCAGCTACTGTGCACTTGGCTCCTTAATTTTATCACCACAAAAATCTTACCAAGAAGGAAACTGGGAATGTTAAAGTGATTAAAACAACTGCTTTTTTATTAGTCTACACGGTCCTAGTTTTGTATAATGAGCTGCATAATTATACAGTGCAAAGCCCCCAAAGCCTTATATTATATGAATTAGATGCTTAAATTGTAAAATAGGTCTGATCAGTGTAAGAATGCACACAATTTGCAATGTAGTCTTGTTTTTGTTAAGAGAAGAGGCTTTTCAAAATGACAGCTTTGTAGAAATCTGGTAGGTTGAATTTGGGTAGATTCCAGTCATTTTTGAATGCCACTATTGGAATTCTGCCTTTGTTCAGTTTGCAGCTGTGGACTCAGGATGCCAGGAGCAAACTACATTTCCCAGTGCTCCTACATTTCCCAGGGGAGACTTTATCCTATTACTTCTAGAGCAGGGGTGTCCAAACATTTTGGCAGGAGGGCCACATCATCTCTCTGACACTATGTCGGGTGGGGGGGGGAAGAATTAATTTACATTTAAAATTTGAATAAATTTACATAAATTAATATATTAGAGATGGAACTTATATGAATGAATGAAGGTCTTGCAATACCTCAAGGCCTATAAAAGGCCTTGCACAAAGCAAGGCAAGCCTTTCCTTTGCTGCTGCTGCTGCATCACAGATGTGAAACAGCAAGCAGTGGAGGGAGCCCTCGTCCCACAGCTCAAGTGAGAGGTCGAACAGTTGGCTGTCATGTTGAGAGCAGTTGCATCAGGCCAGTGCGGGCTCCAGCAAAACTCCAGAGGGCCAGAGGCTCATTGGAGACTGGAGGCTCCCTGAGGGTCTGATTAGGAGTCCTCGAGGGCCGCAAGTGGCCCCAGGGCTGGGGTTTGGGCACCCCTGTTCTAGAGCAAGAGCAACAAAATAGGTTGGTGAGCAGGAGGAGAGGAGTGGGATACAAATAGGTGGAAAGGAGGATTGAGTTCTTCTCCAGTTTTGATGAAAATTTGAGCTAGAGAAGAACTTGGAGGGTCATAATTCTCACCTTGTATTTGAGGCAACCATTATGACCTCGCAGTGTTGGTAAGCCAAGCTTGGAGATGATGAATTACATTAGAACATAAGAATAAGACATTGGCAATCTTACTCACTCATGCTGTATTTATATTAAATCACCACTTTTGGCAGCTTCATGACATGTTTATAAGGGGTCTACTTCTCACCCTTGGGAAGCATTAGGCTAAATAATGCATTAATGCTAGTTTGGTGCTTTGTTTTATTGAGAATGTACAATCCTTGCAGGAGTGGCAAATCAAAAACGATTGTTCTCAAGTGTAAGGGAACCTGGGTGTGTGTGTCTTCCTAGGGATCCCTGCTTCTTTTTTGTGATCTTTCTTGTGAGAGCCAGCCTGCTCTCAACCGTTCTAAAGAAAGTACAAGATAGAATCTGATTGCCTCTGTTTTTGGCTGATGGAGCTAACCCTTGGCATGTCCTCAGAGGCAACCCAAAGCACTTTGTGAGACCAGGGCCTAGGGGAGGGGGGTAAAGGGGGTAATTTGTACCCAGACCCAAGGTCAGGAAGGGGACCCAGGAGCCAAAGGAGGGGGCCCAGTACTTTCCTGGGATCTAACATTCCCCAATCTCACTGCTCACACAGGATGCTGGGGACAATACTGTGGGCACATGACCACGACTACTGTCATACACACCAGGCCCAGGATTGCATACATTCCTTAACTGGGAGGAGACTGACCTGCTACAGTAGCTCTTTGGTTTGTGGACCTGGACTCCAAAGACTATTCCAGCTGGTGCCACTTTCCCCCTGCCTGTTTTACCCCCATTGCAACCCCCACATTCAGTTTCACCCCTCCCTCTTTGGGAAGGGGCCCAAAAGAAACTCTGTACCCCCTGATAAAATTTCTGTCTGAGGCCCTGCGTGAGACCCATCCGGTTTCACTTTAAGGGCCAAACTATGTTTTATGTTAAAATTGTTATGTTAAATTCTAACCCTGTTTAAAAAATTTACATAGTAGCTGGTATGAACTAGGAGCAGGACCGTAGAGAAGTTGGGGGGAGTTATTTACTTCTGAGAACTCCAACACCTTTGGAGGATGAAATTATTATTGGAACCACAGCGTGAGGGGAAAGGGTTAATCAGAACCATTCCTGGGATGGGTGTCACCCAATGTGGTGTTTACCTGGTGAGGCTTGGCGTTCTCGAAGCGTAGGGGTGACATAATGCAGTCACATCGCCCTTGACCTTCCAGGCTATCGCATTGCATTACTTTCAAAAAGCCCACCTCTGGATGGCCTCCATTCAGCGATTTTCAGCCCCCTCCAGGTTCAATCACTTCATCTTCTAGCTGGCAAGCAGCAAAAAAATGATTGTTGGCATGAGCACTAGTTGGCTGGGCCCAAAGCGGGCTAAAGATTACAGAACACAGGCCCAGGCGGTGTAGTGTCACCCTTTCTGAGGTGACAAATGGTGCAGCCTCCACCTGCTGACCCCCATAGTGACGGTACTGGGTTAAGTATCCCATCTCCATCTTTCTGATCCTGGTCCTGATAGACCCCCTCTACTCAGAACAAAGGCAGTGGGTTCCTGAGCTAGTGTGAAAACAAGTTCAGGGGGAGGCCTGAATGAACAGGTGCATTGTGATAGATTAAGAAAGGTGAGAACTGAGATAAGAAGGGGTGTGTGTGTGTGTGTGTGTGTGTGAGAGAGAGAGAGAGCGAGAGCGAGAGCGAGCGAGAGCGTGAGCGAGCGAGTGCACTGGAATAATCAGTTATGAACCACAGATGAGTGTGTCTGAGAAGTCTGAAACACATTTCTGAGAAGTTTGTGTAAAAGTCAAAAGGTGCAGGAAGAAGCCATGAGTGATGCCACCACCACCATCTCCTCCCCCCCCCCCCGTGCAACTTCCTTGCTAGTTCAGGAACCTAGAAGAATTAAATGTGTTTGCCATTCCACAGTAGTTTCCATCATATTGGCCAAATAAATAGGTGAATTAGAGTGATATCATCAGTCTGGGCTGCACTATGAACTTCAGTGTAGGTGATCTTTTGTGCCCTGCAGTTTTGGAGGAAGAGAATTCACATCAAAGGAATGTTTGCTGTGTCTCTTTAAATAAAATGTAGTTCACCTTCATCAAAGCCGATTCACTGTAGTTCAGTCTTGGAAGCTGGGGTGGGGGAATCAAAAACGAAAAATGAATGAATAATCTGGACACAGAAAAGACCTTCGACAGCAATCAAAGTAAGTACTTGTGGTTTTTGCCCCTGGAGTCATAACCAGCCGCATCTACTATTTGAGCATGGCACCACAGGAGCAATTATGCACTAGCCCCCTGCGTAATGCTCAATCTAATGACCACTCACAAGGAACATTGCAATGTTGCCCTATGACATTACTTTTCAAAACCGGGCAGGAAACATTCTCTTTATACGGTATTTGCTGTAAAGTTTAATGATTTGTGAAATCAACAGCCACAAAAATCAGCTTCTCTCTCTCTTTTTTTTTTTTGCATGTCACAAGTTGAGTTGATTCTTTTTATATTCATTGCTTGGCCTTTTATCTGCTCCGTTTGAGACTTTTGAGGGAATGCACGTGGGTCTAATAATTGAAAATCCTGAGAGAAGAACGTGCTTTAAGCATTGCTGAAGACAGGCAAGGGAACCTTTTCTCACACTTTTAAATATGATAAAATTGTCAAAAATAGGCATACAGCAGGGAGTGCAGGCCTGGCTGGAGAGAGTCTATTTTGATAACTTGGTACCACAGACTGTTCTCTACATTTTTGGCTCATACTCTTCTTGTGTGTGAAAAAGGGCTGCAATTTTTCTCTTAAGAGTTGAGTGAGTGGCATTTAAATAACAGTAGATGGGGATACTGAAACTCAAAAATGAATCCTGAGCAAAAGTCTAGAAACAGAAAAACAAATGGGACAAAATTAGAGTTGTCATTGAAATTCCAACCTAAAATGAAATTTAGGGCTCAATCCTAACCCTTTATGCCAGTGCTTTCCAGCACTGACATCAGGGCAATGCAGCTCTGAGGTAAGGGAACAAACATTCCCTTACTTTGAGGGGCCTCTGTGAGTGACACCCAACTGCAGGATGCAGCACATGTCCCATTGGCACCGCTGTGCCAGTGCTGGAAAGCACTGACATAAGGGGTTAGGATTGCCCGCCCTAAGTAAATTAAAAGTATACAATAAGTTTAAGAATTTATTTAAAATAAAGAATATCCCTCCCAAGCAGTTGCTGATCTGTTAAAAATATATATATTAAAAATAAAATACACAATGAAATGGAATGAATGGGAAGCCACCTGAAATAGGCTCGCAACCCCCCTAGTTGGTCCTGACCCAGTTTGAGAAACACTGTGAGTATGATCATATCTAATTCACTTTCGCCTATTGTCAGTTGCATTTTCCTTAATATCTTTTTGTTTTTAGGGTAGGGAAACATCCCTTGGATTTTCTGTGTTTCGTTCAGGATTTAAAACAGAGTTCTTGACTGCTCTGCTGAATGTGAGCTCCACTGTCAGGGTGACCAGATACAATAGAGGATACAGTGCATGTACCTTTAACCAGTGTGTAGAAGAGGGAATTTTGATAGGCGCAGCTCAGTATGGAAGGGTTTAAAAAGCTGCCCCTGCAAAAAGTCCGTCTTCTAATCTATACAATGGTTAAAGGCATAGGCACTGTGGCCTCCATTGTATCTGGTCACCCTGTCCACTGTGTGAAGTTCGTCAGACTGACTAACCTGAAAGTTTCTTGGGAAAACATTATACACCTAAAGCCTATAAAGGTGGTTGTCCACGGCAGAATTGTGTGGGCTTGCAGGGTAGACCCATGATTCTGGTAGTGATAGAGATGCTCTGGTATAACGTCCAGGTTGAGTACCTATTAGGACTTGTAACACATGCTAGTCTTGAGGTCAAATGGCTCATTATACAGTTTGGGAATCTGTAGTTGGATCACCTAACATTCTTACTCCAAATCAGTTGCAGGGGGCCGAATCTGATTGGTGAAGTAAAAATGGAATATATTTAACCCTTTTTCTGATGCTATTTTCTGAGTCTATACTGCACTCCTCCCAACAGGCTGCCGTTAGCAAAAAATAATAATAACTTTATTATTATTCCCTTCTCCCCGAAGGGACTCAAGGCGGCTTACAACAGGTTAAAAACAGATTAAACAACATAATTAAAAAATAGAATAACAACATAATTTAAAAACAGATAAAAGCATATTAACACATATCATAAAACAGTAGTCAGATAACAAGTAGTAAAAAGGTAAAAAGAGCATAGAGCAGCAAGTCATAAAAGAATCAGGCCTGTAGAAAATTAAAAGAGGTTGAAAAGATGTTAAAAAGGCCGAGAACTCAGAAGTCTTGTTTAAACAGAAGGGTCTTCAGGCCTCACCGAAAAGTCTCAGGAGAGGGAGCCATTCTTAAGTCAAGGGGAAGGGAATTCCATAGTGTTGGTGCCACTACTGAGAAGGCCACATTTTTTTCTGCTAACAGCAGTTTCAACTTTGTATGGGGAAGGTTGGAATTCAGAACTTGCCAAAGATGTTTGAAAGTAAAAATTAAAACACCAGCTCATCTGTATCATGTACTTTGGCTTGTGATGTGCAACCATATGTGTCAAATACTATATATAAATGTGCGCTTTACCATAATTCCTAGTTTATCAATAATTAGTCTCTTTAGAGAGACTTTCATTTGTGCCGCATACATTAGTTTATGAAGCTCCTTGGCAGGAAACCAACGGTAGGGTCTTGGTCTTTTGATTTTTATCTTGCAAATTAAAAATGAAATGGATTCCATCTCTGCAGACAATGAGCTACTAATGGAAATATTCTAAACACGCCAAATGCTAATAGGCTTAGAGTCTTGATGGTAGAATTTCATAGTAAGAAAAATGGAGGCAAACCCAACTACTTTGGGGACAAACAACCTTCATAGCTGGGAAAGACTGAGAAGAGGGTGATCAGTAGCTGAGGCAGCCCTGAGTCTAGTTTCAGCTTGTTGGCAGCCATAGTGCTGGGTTCTTTTCCTTTTTTCTTTTCTTTTTTTGGGGGGAGGGGGTGGAATTCTATTCCTGTTTTCTTTGCCATGCTATATTTCCTTTTACAGCTGTAGTTGATGTAGGCCCTCAGGCTGTGTAAACAGAAGGAAATCTTGTAGCCCCCTTGGGGATTTATGTGTAACTTCAAGAGAGCCATGCTGTTCTACAATTGGAGAATGACTTGCAGTAAAATCATGACCCTATCTGCTGATGGGTATTCCCAGTTGTGTGACATAGGGAGAACTTGGAACAGCAGTATTTCTGCAATATTGTGGCCATGCTGCCAATTTTCTCTTTCCAAAGTATTAGAATATGTATGCACCAGTGCTTTTTGTGTGTTAAAAAAAAAAAAAAAGTGCAGGAACTCACAACTTGTTAATCTTTTATTTATTTATTTATTTATTTATTTATTTATTTATTTATAAACTGAACTTTGAGGAGTTTTGCAGCCTCAACTGGCACCCCTTTTGGCAACTGGCAACCAACCTTTATATTTTGCAGCCATGGAGCACCTCCCCTCCTAAAAAAAAAAAGAAAAAGAAATTTCTTCCTCATAGGGATTTGAACCCCTAGACCAGCACTTTAACAATTGAGCCATAGGAACTCTTAGACTCAAAGTGTTTGGAACTAATACTTGAGGCGCTGATGGCCACCAGCTGGACTCAAGGCCTTATATATTAGTTCTGAGCACTTTGACTACAGGCTTTCCTATAGCCCAATGGAGAGAGTGCTGGGCTGTGGAGCACGAGGTCAGAGGTTCGAATCCCTCCCTCAGTGAAAGGGAAAAAAAAGGTGCCGGAACGCTGTTCCGGTGCGTTCTATTACAAAAAAAGCCCTGGTATGCACTATCAGCTTTATGCTACTCTGGAAAGGATTATGATGGCTTGTAGCCATAGGAGATACTGTCCAACACTAAGGTGTCCACAAAATTTATGGTCATTAAGACTACAATGCCTCACTAGGGGAAGAATCAGGACTTGTCTCTGAGATCACTGTGGATGCATTTAGGGCAAGTGCAAAGTTGGGGATGATCCTTCTGCCCAGCATCAAGTTCAGGATGGTACTTCAGAGCTTGTCTGTGTTGGGCTGCACTTCTGAGACACTTGGGAAGCTCCAAACCACAGCAGATATGGGCAAATCCCAAAATTCCTCTCAAGCTTGGAGATGAGAAGGAACTGATAGGCAGCCCAATCCTGAAGCCAGCACTGAGCCTCGACGCTGGCTCCGGGTGTCACAAACATGCCATAAATCATGTTCATGGCACCTGGCAAGGAGTGAGCACTGGTGCTGGATCAGCACCAGTCAGTGCTGAGACTCAGTGCCACAAAGAGGATACCGTACCATCACAGGTAAGTTAGTGGAAATTGGAAGATTCCCCAGGGGAACTGAGACCACTGGAGATTGCTGGAGGTTGCTAAATTCTAGTGGAGACTGCTGGAGACTGATGTCTGGCTGCCTCATCCAAAAGCTGCTGAGAAGTTGCTGCTGTGGTGGGAGAGACAGCTTACTGAAGACTATTGGAAGGAAGAACTCTGCAGCTGGAGCAGGCAAGCTACCCATTATAGGTCTTTGCATGGGTGGTGGGGTTCAGCAGTGCTCTGCACAAGACTAGGGTTGGCTCTCTTTTGGATGTGGGAAGCTAATTAGCCAACAGTGGTCATACAGTTTCTCAAAATTGAAAGGCGAATTTGATGGGACAGCTAAACTGCTGGAAGGTGGCACACCTTTTGAGGGGAGGACAGTGGAAGGCATGGGGAGTGCAGAACTGGATGGGGAGATCGGACCAATGAAGGAGGTGGAGATGATGGCAGCTTGGAACAAGAGGGTCTATATTTGCAACAGTATTTTATGGATATGGAAACCATATTGGATTTTATTATGTCGTCATAAAAACATTTAGTATTTTGATGTTTAGAGAAAATATGTATTACTTTGGTTCCTACATATTAGTTATAGATTACAGATAGTAAGAGATTATGTACTTTTTATCTTTTGTTTAAGGCCAAATTAGTCATACAGCCCAATCATAAGTAACTGCCCATGTGGCGTATGCTACTGTATTCCGCAGGTCTCTGGAGGCCTCCTTGGAGAACAATTGCTCCCTTTCCCTGGGGTAAGCCCATGCTGGGCCGCTGGGTCTACTTGGACCTGTGCCAGCAATATCACCAGCAGAAGTCCACGTGGACCTGGGTCAAAGGATCAAGGCTGGGAGGGGATTAGGATTCGGTGGATGCTGCTGCCATTTAACCCACTCCCTTCCCAGTCCCAAGCCACCCTCCTCCCTGTCCTAGTTGGTGCCCTGTTCTGCCCAACCCTGCCTGCCTGCCCAACCCTGCCTAGCACACACTTATCCGTGCTGACAGGCATCTGGAGTCTGCTGGTGCATGACTCCATGGCTGCCAGGTCACACGCATTTGTGTGTCACCTTTTGCGACAGCCAGAAAGCACCTAGCACCACCAGAACACTCATTCCAGCAGTACTAGGTGCCTTTAGGACACTGTGCCAATAATGTGATAGAATTGGGTGTGAATTTCTTACCCCTTTCTTTGATTAAAGGCCATAGTCTTTGTGTGCAGGATTTTGATCATGGTTGTAGCATTGGGGGGGGGGGGAGGATTTAACTCTTTCTCCCCATAGCATTTCCCTGATGGAAATAATCTCTCTGAAGTGGCTATCAACAACTAAGGAGAAAACAGAGGTCCCTACATGTACCTATCGTTTCTTTCCCTCTGATAAAGAGGGCTGGGTGGTGGTGTTGATAAAGCAGTGGAGATTGCCACTGAAGAACCAGTGTGGAGGAAAATTGGGCTATCCAAGCAGATCTCCTGCCAGAATCGGTGAGCTCTGCCACGCCAGCACATTAACTCCATTAATTCCCTACTGTGGCTGCCACCTCCTCCTTTGCTGCCTGCCTTGCTATTTAAGAAAGCAATCAGCTGGCCAAGGAGAGGGGACCTCAGCACAACGCAACAATCCTGGAATGCTCCCCCTTTCTCCTTATCTTTGCTGCTACCATCCACTTGTTCCTGCCCAGCTGAGTTGCAACGAAGAGGTTGGGTAGAGCAAACTAGGAGTGGAAAAGGATTCTGACTTGAACAGGGTTTCAGTTGCATGCTTAATTATTAACTTTTCCCCTGCCATTTCTCTGCCTAACATTTTCACTTCTCAAGTTGATTTTCCTTTGAAAAACAAAATGGCTGTCGCAGTTCTGTCATGAGTATTTTGATATAGTTAGGCCCTGCGGATGCCAACTACGCTTACCAAGCTTCATTTCTTTTGCAATGTGGAATTCTTGTACAGACAGTATATATAGCCTTCCTCCCCCGTTGTTTGGGTGTATTAGAGCTTGGTGGTAAAATATGGGACTCTTCTAATTCAACTTCTGAAGCAGTTTCATTAAGTAAGAATTTCCCCACATGAAATGTTTGCTGATAGTCCATCTGTTTTCTTTAGTTTTCTACCTTTATTGTTAATTATACATTCTTGGGCTGACCTCGGTATTTCTGAGAAATCTCTGGTGCCTCCATTCTTCCAATGATTTGTTGCAATTATATTCCCAATAGAAAACTGAGTTCATAAATTTGATAGCTAGTGTGAATCAGTAATATAAGAACTTCATTAAAAATAACTATCGGGGGTTTTAGCTTCTGGGAACAGCAGCCCAAAATGTATCAGCTAGGTTGTCTTTATTCTTTTGCCTGACTACAATTTTCAGTGATTATTATGTTCATTAATGTAAAGCCTGTTATTAAAACTGCTAAACTAGTGTTCGTTTAAACAGAGTCTCAGCTAGTGGACATTTTCAAACTAGCTGATGGTTCTACTATCAATAAATTTATTTTTGGAGAAACTTTTCATATTGTCTCTACTATGTGTAATTTGACTTTGTGGGTGCAATCCTAACCTGCGCTAGAACAGACCTACTGACTGGCCTGTGCTGTATGCAGCAGAGGTTTGGTACAGGCTGGGGTGCAACTCAGAATAAGGCGATTTCCTTCCCCTTACACTGACCAACGCCCCAGGCAGTCCTATGGTGCTACTTGGATCTGTGCCTGTGATTTCACGGGTGCAAATCCAAGTGGCCCATGTAGCGCCGCTTGAAGGGCATCCCACAGTTAGAAGATGGAAGGAGGCCTCAGAGGGCAAGAAATGCTACAAAGGAAGGGACAGACCAGCGAGGGAGATGCTGCCGAGGTGCTGGGAGAATCCAGTTGTCCCTTTGAGCATTGCCACTTCTGCTGAGGAGCCACTTTGCAGACCATCTTCCAGCTGTTGAGCTGTGAAGTTATTCTGCAGCAGAAGCAGCACTGCTGAAAGCAGGGCCGCTGAGAACTGGCACTGGGCCTGGGGCAAGATGCCCAATTGCCCCTCCTTCCTAAATTTTCCTACAAACCAGGTGTTTGTTTTATCATGGCCTGGGCCCCCTGAATGCCCATTTTCTGTGTGTCTTACATGGAGTATTACATGGAGATTGTTAAGTTGTGCCATAGCATGGATGCCTCAACAGTCTGTTCCTCCACTGACAGTGTAGCACTGTCAGTATTGATAGTTGATGAACGGGTGTATAAATGGTTCCCAGTTCCAAAAAGGCTCACAATTCCAAAAGGAGACACAGGGAGACAACAGAGTTAGCAAAGATAAACTGGGGAAGAATGTGCAGTTAATATTTCATAGCCACAATCTCCGTTACAGTAGGATGTGAGGATTTTCTGGATAGCCATTCCTCGCAGGAGGGGGCTTGTTGAAATTACTTTCTTCCTCTTGTTGGATGTCAGTGATGGCTTTGTTTGCTTTTACTGCACAATTCTTTCTAGGCACAACAGACTCAATGGCAGTGAGGTTCCTCACAGGAATGCCTTTGGCAGCTGTATTATGCTTTGGTTAAACAAGACTGTTGTATTGGTTTTCTTTTTATGTTTCATATGTTAATCACATTGGGCATCTCTCTGAGGGAAAAAGTGTGACAAATTTAAAAGTTAAAGTAATCATGATAATAAATTAAAAAAAACAGCCTAAAGTCCATGCTGAGGAGAAAAATTGCTGACTACTCCACAACTATAATGGGAAGGCCTGTATAATTTGTAACCTGTGAAGCGAAATGCAACTTGCCAGTCATATACTGCAAGCTGCATGGTCCTTGTCACACACAAGTCCTAAAAAAGCAGCAAAACAGGGGATTGAGCCCTGGTGGGCTACTGGGTGGTGATTAGCTGCAAAGTTGTCCAGGCCTGGTGTAGGGTAAAGGGGATTAGGGTATTTAGCTCAGAGGAATGCTGTGAAGACAAATATTAATTTCTGAGGTGACTGGATATTACAGCAATGAGTACCATATAAGTGGCTTTCTTAGGGGGGAAAAACAAATAAATGTTGAGATATTGTGACTGTCTTCTTCGTTAATTTGTAGGGATAGTTATTTAAATTTTTTTTTTAAGCCCATAGGCCATAAAAATTAAATTACGAATTGGCCTGTAGAATATAGGGATAATATATCGGAGGAACAAATTGACATTTACTGTTTTAATCATGTTATCACCCTAGTGGTAAAACAAACAGGAGCGTAAAATTATAATCTTGATTGTTCAGGTCTCAAGCCTTCTATAAAAGCACAGAAAATACGCAGCTGTGTTAATGGCTTTAGAATGCCAGCAGACATTCACAGGGGGAGCCAGAGGAAGAAGGCACTACTAAATGTCAGTTTTATTGACAAGAAGGAAATAATATCTTTAAACACTCCCCAAAAAGCTAGACTTCAAAGACTTTAATTAATATGCTGCAGAGGTGCCACACTGAAAAAGTTTCCACAAAGAACAATTACTTTATCCAATTGTCTCATAAAAAATTCACTCCTTTAATACCTACACTAAATTCCGTTTGCACAAGGGGACATGAGCTCTCTGAGTTAGCCATGAATTTGGACTGAGTTTGCATTTCAGCTTCTGCCTCTGTTGATAGCTCTGAACTTGTTTCAATGATGGTCTTTGCTACTTCATTTATTTGCTACTTCAGAATGCCTAAATCAGGGATTCTTAAGTGGGGCTATCCATCCCCTTGGGGATATGGGGACCAAATGATGGGAGTATGGGACTATCAGCCCAATCCTATGCATGTCTACTCAGAAGTAAGTCCCATTAAGGTCTGTGGGGCTTTGTTGTTATTGTTCAGTCATTAATTATGTCCGACTCTTCGTGACCCCATGGACCACAGCATGCCAGGCCCCCGTCTACCACTAACTTCTGGAGTTTGTCCAAATTCATGTTCATTGCCTCCGTGACACTATCTAACCATCTCATCCTCTGCCATCTCCTTCTCCTTTTGCCTTCAGTTTTTCCCATCATCAGGGTCTTTTCTAAAGAGTCCTCCCATCTCATGAGATGACCAAAGTATTTAAGGTTCAGTTTCAGCATATGTCCTTCCAATGAACAGTCAGGGTTGATTTCCTGTAGGATTGACTGATTTGATCTCCTTGCAGTTCAGGGGACTCTCAAAAGTCTTCTCCAACATGATAATTCAAAAACATTTATCCTTCGACTCTCAGCCCGCCTTATGGTCTAGCTCTCACAGCCATACATTACTACTGGGAAAACCATAGCTTTGACTATATGGACCTTTGTCAACAAGGTGATATCTCGACTTTTCACTAAATTGTGTAGGCTTACCACAGCTTTCCTCCCAAGAAGCGTCTTTCATTTTCATGGCTGCAATCTTCATCTGCCGTGATCTTGGAGACCAAGAAGATAAATTCTGTCACAGCTTCCATTTCTTCCCCTTCTATTTGCTATGAGATGTTGGAACTGGATGCCGTGATCTTAGATTTTTTAATGTTAAGTTTCAAGCCACACTTTGCACTTTCCTCTTTCACCCTCATCAAAAGGTTCTTTAGATTCTTCTCACTTTCTGCCATTACAGTGGTATTGTCTGCATATATGAGGTTATTGATATTTCTCCTTGTGATCTTAACTCCGGCTTGTGATTCATCCAGCCTAGCCTTTCACATGATGTACTCTGCATGTAAGTTAAGTAAGCAGGGTGGTGATGTACTGTGCATATAAATTAAATAAGCAGGGTGATAATATACAGCCTTGTCTTACTCCTTTCCCTATTTTAAACCAATGAGGCTTACTCCCAGGTAAATGTGGATAGGATTGCAGTCTGGACCTCTGAACAATTATTAAAAAATTGTTAGATTAGATCAGGGGTGTCCAAAGTTTTTGGCAGGAGGACCACATCATCTCCCTGACACTGTGTCAGGGGCTGGGGGAAAAAAATAATTAATTTACATTTAAAATTTGAATAAATTTACATAAATTTTCATAAATGAATTTACATAAATAAGATGAACTTATATGAATGAATGAAGGTCTTGCAATAGCTCAAGGCCTATAAAAGGCCTTGCACAAAGCAAGGCTGGCCTTTCCTTTGCTGCCGCTACTGCATCATAGACGTGAAACAGTAAGCAGTGGAGGGAGCCCTCATCCCACAGCTCATGCAAGAGGTCAAACAGTTGCCCTCACACTGACAGCAGTTGCGTTGGGCCAGTGTGGGCTCCAACAAATCTCCGGAGGGCCAGAGGCTCATTGGAGACTGGGGGGCTCCCTGAGGGCCGCATTGAGAGGCCTCGAGGGCCGCAAGTGGCCCCAGGGCTGGGGTTTGGGCACCCCTGGATTAGATTATTAACTATCACCACTATCAATATGGATTGAGGCGTTCTGTTTCAAGCTCTCTATATGTAAAGTAAAATCAAGCTATTGACTTCAGAAGTCCTAGTTGGTTCCTAGTAGGACTGGTGATGATGATAATTTTGACAGTCTGGTGAAGAGAATATGGGGACATATTGGCAATCCATTGAAGGGTCTGTAATTGTAAAATGGTTACTAAATGATATGGTATCATGTTTACTCTATGCCTCTCTACTTGGAAGCCTTAGGACGTGCCACTGTTGCCACCTGAAATGTAAAAAATACTTAACAGCACATTGAAAGTCATGGGAAACCTCCTCTTGATTTTAAACAAAATGCATTTTCCCTTTTCTGTATAAACTAGGAAGGGAGGGGAAGGACAATGGCTCTACCTGTGCTTTGCACAGACATGGACCCAAAATGCAATCCCCCAAATTGCCAGTTAAGGAAAAGGCTGGAGAAGTTTGCCTGATAGGCCTGGAAAGCTACTGCCAATTGATGGGCCATCAGTATAAGGCAGATTCATATACACATTCTGTACAGTTGAGAAACCCTGCCTCCAAGGCCATCCAGGAAGTGTCTATTAGGATTACCAACATCACCAATGCAGATGCGAAAAATATACTATTTACTAGTGATGTGTGGTGCAGGGGTGGCAGACCCATCCCATCATAGTCCATTGAAAATACTGCTGCCGCCCCACCTGCTTACACCTGAGGAGACTCTCCTTGCACCTGAGAAAGCAGGTGTAAGGCGAGCCTCCTTGTGTGTAAACAGGCGGGGCAGCTGTGGTGCTTTTCCAGAAATAATGACGGGGTAATTCTGCCTTACTTGCCCCCACATCGCATGTCCCTGCTATTTACTATGCAATTTCTATAGGGCTAGTCTGCTGGTCCCATCTATTTTACAGTTAAAAATGGTGTGTGAACATCTTGCCCCTGCTCCACATAGAAGCAGCAGTGTCATGAATATGTACAGTTTAGGCCTAGTAGCATGTAGCACCTGAACCAAAGTAAACCAGTAACAAAGAAGTGGCTTGCAGTTCCTAGCTGCAAGGAATTTACAACTCAATGGAAGGTGATAATGTAGCACCTAAGCAGACAGAGAGGCACCCATGAATCTCCAGTGGGAGGGGAAGAGCTAGGAGGACTAGCATCCAGCCCCACTTCGGGAAGATTCTGGCCCCAAGGGTCTCTGATTGGACAGTTTAAATGAGTACAGAGTCACCTGAGTCCTGTTAGCATGTGAAGTATAAGAAAAAAGCCCAAAGGGGTGTGTTGGTCTTGGTCTTTGTCTGTTTGGTGGAAAAGGTTGTGGGTGCAAGATCCTGCAGGGACAGCCTGTTCCATCAGGGCCATGTGGCCTCATAGTTAACCTGGAGCTGATGATCTACAAAGGAAAGCTGACCCAGGTGAGAGTAGGGAATAATAATAATAGACATAACCAGTTAGCTTTGTTATTTTAATGCTGATATGTTTCCTAGAAGTTTTATGCCTCTAGCATTTGCTGCCTTTTGTAACTTTATGTAATCTTATGCATTTAATAAAGTAATAATCCTTTTACTAAGTTGTTTCATTGTCTGTGGGGACAAAGGTTCAGAATCCTGCCTAGCCGTTCAGCAAGCTACCAAAGACTCATTGAGGACTAGTAACTTGAGGACTGAGGCTTTAATTAAAGAAAGTGCTCAGTGCCTGCAAGGGATAGAATTAAGCCTAGAGGGTCTCAGTGTCCCTCAACTGAGACACTGGCACACACAGGGTGGTGGCAGTACTACCGAACAGGGGTCCTTGAGGACTCAAATGTTTGAGAACCAAGAACTCTGAGCACCCCAAAACCCTGGGAGTGTATGAAGTGTACAACAAGCAGCTATTCAGGATACAACTTACATTTGCAACTTGACCTGTGAGTCAGTCCTCTGGCAAGAAAAGCTCCAACTGAGGAAGGGTTCTGACTCACTGGTACAGTGTGTGTTTTGCATGCAGAAGATCCCTAAAGGTTCCAGCATCTCCAGGTAGAGTAGAGAAAAATTCCCACCTGAAAACCCTTGGGAGCTATTATCAGTCAGCCCCAACAGTACTGAACTAGTTGGTCCAAAGACCTATTATAAGGCAGCTTCCTTAAAGCACAATTCACACAAATCGATTGGGGTAAATGACCCCAAAGAAAGAAGCCCATTGGAGCTCAGGGGGTACTATGACAATTAAAATGGTTTAAAAACCGATATGTTTTGTAGCACAGATATGGCCAAGAGAAGATATGTCTGATCTAAGTATCAATGTACAGTATGTATTTGGTCATTTTTCTTTTTCAGGTCAATGGATGTTTCTTCTTTTAAGTCACTAATCCTGTGAATGGCCTCAAGCTTCTTGTAGATCCCAGCATATAAAACACTTGAGAGTCTTGCTTGTATTTATACTGACAAGCTAAACACATCACACCCAAGGTGTTCTCATGCCTGTATATCTTTAAAATTCTGCAAACATCACCTGAAATGAAATATCATACAGTTTTATAGGAAGGGTACTCTAAAGATCCACGATAGCATTTTTGAGGATTATGATGCTGAAGTTAGAGGCTGGTGATTTATAAGGCTCTACCACATTTGAGCTCATAATTATATTTGCCAATAAATTCCAAAGGCAAGCATCATTCGTAATTTTCATGTACATTTTATAGCAAGTGTTGTCATAAATGGCACTTCTCCCCACCTCCCAAAATGAGACATTGCCTTGTCAGGATGATCTAAGGTAATATAAAAAGGAAAACCACCCCCATGAGACAATTACTGCTCAAATGATACACAACAAAAGTCATTTTGGCCTTTATCAGGGTTGTGAGATATAGAAAGTTAAGTTTCCCTTTAAATGCCAAGATGGCTTTGTTATTGCTAGTGCTTCTAAGGCTTTCACTGGAGTTATTAAGAAGAGGTAAATATTTCCTCCGAGCCTACATGCATTTAATGGAAAACGAAGTATTCTGTGAATTATCTGTACATTTCAAGATCTTTAATTACCCCTGAAATATAATCCTAACCGTGAAAAGTAGTTATATATTACATTTCAGGAAGGATTTAATTTTTTTTTTTAAACCTGTGAATTTGAAGTAGGGTGGTAATTGCATATTGTTTAAAGAACAATTGTTTCTAAATCAGGAGACACTTTATCAGGCACTTAGAAGGAGAGTCTCTTTAGTATACATTTATCATGTTACTGCATTTGAGCTGAAATACCAAGGAGTTATAAAAAACCCAAAGTTGTAATCTGACTGAAAAAACTTGCATAAATGGAAGAAGGTCCAAGGTTGAAATTGTGGCATCTTTTTAAGCCATTTCTGCCCAACATTGCATATAGGCAACATGGACCAAATGTGTACACCTGTGGGCCTGGCAAAAATGGGTCAAAGGAACTAAGGTATGACAATTCAGCAAGTCTTCTTTTCTTGACTCTAAAGAGTATCAAGATCATTCCAATGAAACTGATTAGCAATAGGTTGAGAATGGACAGAAGAAAATACTGTTTCACAGTTAACTTATGGAATTCACTTCCACGGGCTGGGATGATGGTCAGTAGATGGGGGGGGGGGAATGTGACATTTTTCAAGGAACAAAATACTGCCTTGAATGCTGGGTGTTGAAAAGTAGATGCAATGCAATCTGCAGGACACTGTGGGGCAGTTTGTTGTCCAGGAGGCAGATGACTCAGGGCTCAATCCTATCTAATTTTCTAGTGCTGGTGCAGCCATGCCAATGGGGCATGCGCTGCATCCTGTGTTGGGGAGATAGTCATGGAGGCCTCCTCAAGGTATAGGAACAATTGCACCCTCACCTTGGGGCTGCATTTCAGTTGCATGGGCACTGGAAAGTTAGATAGGATTGGGCTCTCAGAGGCTTTTATACTTTTTGACTTGTAGAGATGTGTCCCCCCCCTCCGTCCCTCCCTCCTGACTTTGCAACAAGCACAGCTCCCTCCACAAGCTCTGTAAGCTGCATGAATGAGGCGTGCACCATGCACCACGCAGTCTCACACACTCATGCAAAGGGAACAGATCTAGGATTTATTTATTGTTAGCCACAACCTAACATTAGTGATTAGTGGGGAAGAAATGGAAAAAGGATCTTCCACTACATGACTCTGCTTGATTTACACTCATATCCCCCTTTCCCCAACATTTGGAACATTCAGTATTCCTACAGCAAAAATATATTCTTGAGGTAAGAGATACTGAGCATGTACTTCACATAAGAAGCAAGTGGTCATTCCCTGCTCAATAAACCTAATTTCATGGAGAGGCTCTAGAGTTAATTAAGCACTTGGAAGCCAATTTCTACTTTGGTCCATCATCATTCTTTTTAATGAAACCTTGTTGACATTGTGGACTGCTTTATTTTATTCAGAATACGAAAAACAAAACTCTTGTTTTGCACCCACACAAACTTTGCCTAGTAACATGTTAGGTGTTTTGCACCCTAATGCCATTATGTGTGGTAATTATGTAATTGCACATCATTACACATTTTGGTGACATGATCATGCCTGGGTTCCACTAATTGTGTAATTAGACCTAATTATAGCAATTGTGAATATATATGGTAATCAAGTTGGGGGGAAAGGCTTGAAAGGCACAAAAAAGTGAAACCAAAAACCAGATGTTATGAATATGTAGACGAGTGCATTAGAAAGAGAAGCCCATCTCAGAAAAACGGTATGGTTTCTGAGTCTGAATTATTGCCTTCAGCTTCCTAATAGGGGTTGGCAGCTGCAGTGATTCATGTGAGGCAACCATGGCCCATCTTGTGGCGGTGGGTGAAGAAGCAAGTCATGCAGCTCCTGTACCAGACCTTCCCACACACTCTTGGAACCGTCTGATAGGGGACAGATGCTGCCTCCATGAAGGAAAAAATTCCTTACTGCTGGGGGGGGGGGGAATTACCAGGGTTCACACAGCACAGGAGTCAGTTGCTATGGGTGACAGATCTATCAGAGAGCAAGGGGCAATAGCTCTAAACTCTGGTCAGAATGACACAGGAAAGTAACTTGTAACAATATCAACAGTTTATTAAGGAACACAATGAATAAAAGGGGGAATGGAAAAAAGATTTAATAGGCAATAACAGGCACTTGGAGGCAAATAAAAACACATAACATGACTTTCAGCTCTGCCTAGAAAGCACTTGCTGCTGTTCCTTTGTTTGCCTGGTTCAGATTAGTCAGTTCTTTTTATGAGATTTGGGGGAACCAAGATTCCACCCTTCTGACTGGGTAACCCAAGACGAGACACTTGAGATCAGCCCCTTGAGCCAGTGATGGTTGAACCAGTGGTGACTCCAAACCAAAACACTCTATTTGCATAGCCAGTTGCCTGACAGTAGGATCTGGGTTTTATGAGTTTTTTTTAATTCCCAATAATAAATACTGGGTCAAACTACGGGGCTGCTTGGGAAAGGTGGTTAGCCTTCTCCCCTCCCTGAATGACTCAATTTCTTTGCTTAGTTCTGATGGGCTTATCCCCTTTTAGTCAATAGCAACTGGACTGGGGTGTGTGTGGCTTTAATCCTACCTACCAACCAACCGATAGCAGCCCTCAATACAGCTGCTGTTTATCCTGGGAAAAAGCTCCCATATTGCCAGTAGGATTGAAGTCCCTGCTCTCCTTCTGACTGAAGCCTATAATAATATAATAATGCTTTAAACATCATATGTAGTTGGCTCTCAGAATCTGAAGTACCCTCCAGTAACAAGGTCTTCCAGAACCCTACTATAACATGCTGTGTATTATTAGGGGTCTCTCTTATTCTCAAAAGCCACAAGATTTAAATTTGACAACAAATTAAAGATGCATTTTGCTTGCTTTTTAAAAAGATTTTATCAAGCAATCTTTGTGGGTTTTTCTCGTGCCGTATCTGGGGGTTTGTTTTAATACTTTATATTAATTTCCACCAGAGTTGTTTTAGAATTTGCTTATTTCTCCCCTCCCCTACTGCACATCATATACAAAGATCTTTTTATTTCTAGAATGTTTCTAAAGACAGCCAAATAATTGTAATAATGGCACAGATAATCCTTTGCAGAAGCTGAGGGGCTTTTATTCCTTCAGGTGTGTTCTAGCAACCAGACATATATTATCACAGAGGTGAAAATTCTTTTTTTTTTTTTGTAATCTAACTTTAATTGCATCTTCCACTGGAGATTCAACAAAATAGTTGGTTTAATTTCCTGAAGGAGCATACCCTAGCTCTCATAGCATAAGGAAAATGTCTCCTGCTTGATTGTATTGACTAGGAAATGAGAAGGTTTAATTCCTCTGGTAGTGGTTTTCTCTCTCCCTCTCCTCATTAAGCTTAGTCAGGAAAACTAGCTGTGAATACCTTGGCCTCTCATTTGTCCACCCTAAGCAGGTGACATGGTAAAATCTATCAGTGAGGAAAGGTAACCTTTGCAGGGCCCATCATTAGGCTGCTCTGTAATGTTTTTGTCCTGGTTTCCATTTTGTGCGTGTGCGAGACAGAAAGCGAAGTGTGGCTCTTCCGCTTCATTATTGCCAGAGGAGAGAATATCACAGGCCAAAGGGTCTGTGTGGTGTAAGCCCTGTGATGTCAGTGGAGTTATACCAGGGATTAATTTAGATCCTGGTATGTAGCCTCATTCCCTACTTCGTAGGAGTGGAAGTTCTTGGTGCCTTTATTTAGAAGCTGCAGTTAAATTTAATTACTTCTCCCTGTGGCTGTAAATAGAAGGTGACTCTGGTTACATTTAATTCCTTTCCTTGGCAGTTGTGTGATAAAGGTGTGGTTGGCTACTAAATGAAGGTGCCTTTGAAATGAAAACAGCAAATATGCACCAAAGGTATCTCGTGTCTAGCTAAAGCTGAAAGTGTGATAGATAGAAACCCAACTGTAACACAAATCTGAGACTTGCCAGCTCTTTGTTTGTTGTGTAAAAAAAGGAACTGTGGGTTTTTTCTCTCTCCTCACAGATCAGATGAGAATAAGCGGCAAGCCTGTATGTAGCATCGTGATCCTTCTCTTCTAAATCAGTCAAGAGATAGAGAGCAAGTCTAGGCAGATGAAATGAATGCCCAGCCAGTGGCATCACTAGGGGGGTGCGGGCCGCACTGGGTGATGTGCACGGGGGGGGGTCACGTTCTGAAATTGCGGTGGTTCGGAATAATACCATCATGTTACATACCATTCAATGTGGAATTTACAGCAGAATGCAATGAAAGAAACCTGGAGTGAAATACATTCTATCAAAAGTTATGGCAACAAAACAAAACAAAAAGCCATGGAGTCCTGTGGAAAGCAAAACGAAGCCACACGGTTGCGTTTACTTGCAAGTAAGCAAACATACCTTGACTTGTGGTCAGATCAGGCAAAGAGGAATGCGAGGCCACCAGAATGGTCCCTATCTGATGAACGTGGAGCTTAACGAATGCTCCAGAAGGCAGCCCCCCTTCCACTAAAAAGGATAAAAACAGAGGCTTCAGCTGGTAAGGTGAACTTTTTTCTGTTTTAGACTTGCAAAGCTAGGAGGATCCTGACAGTGATATGGCTTAAACAGCAGAAATTAAATTGAACTGGGCACTGGGTAGGGCTGAAAACCTACTGATTTGGTGGGGGTGTATTGCAGGCAGGCTACAGAGAAAATTCACTTGATGGAACAGGGCTGGCTTCCCCTTATTTAATTATTTGTTTACTTTATTTATAGTTACTTATTTTAATTTGCTTGATGATGTTGCTTCCTTCCATGATACCACTTCCTGGACAGATTGTCATTCTAAAAAGTGGGTCCTGGTGCAAGAAGTTTGAGAACTGCGGCAATAAGGTGTTAGTAGGTTGAGACCCGGGTGGGGGTGACACCACTAGTGACAAAAATCACTAAAATCAGTTTGTAGGAATAATACCTTCATGCTATATATCAATCGATGTGTAATTTCATGCAGAATGCAATAAAACAAACCGCGTTGAAGTGTCTGTGTTCTATCAAAAGATACAGCCAAAAAACCAGTGGGGGCGGGCAATGGTACATCACCACACCCACCACCTAGGGTGTTGCTCCACCCACTGCATGGGGGTGACATGCTGACCTCCCACACTGTGTGACAAGAACCCTAGTGATGCCACTGAGCCCAGCCCCAATATGTGTACCCACAAGGGAGTCTAAGCAGAAGCGTTGTACGTTGCCAAGACAAAATGCAGAATCAGGCCTTGGCTGATAGACTGCTGGTGAGTGAAGGAAAACTGTGTAATGCAAAATAAATCAAAATACTTTTGCCCTCTTGAGTGGGTATAAATATAACTGAAGAATTAAATACATGCAGTCTGTATAGCTCATGCATTTCTCCAGAGAAGCTGGAAACAAAATACATAGTTCAAAATGAGCACAATAATGTTCTCTGTTTTCATTTTCTCTCTTGTATCAGTTGTTTACAAAAGGTTTTACAAACTATACTAGAAACTCTGGCTGATCTTGGTCCTTGACCTATATAGGACTGAACCAGGTGAAAGCTATGGCCATCATGACTACTTAAAAAAAAAAAGTTTAGGTATCTCCATGCAAGTAGATTGACTTGCTTCCTGGCCTGGTCCTTGAAATGGTACTCTGGGGTGCCTCCTTGCAAATAGACCTTGTTGTGGGCAGATGTCTTTGCTTTTTACTTGAAGGAAGCTACTCAGTAATGGAGCATTCCAGGCTGCAGTTTGAAGTGGAAGGCTGAAGAGGATAGCCTAGGAACGGAACACAAATCAGAGGGGACTTCAAAACAAGTACAGTCTGGTTCAGTTGCATTTGCTATCTTTTATTGGCACCTGTGCATGGCATTGACAGGGTGACTGTTCTAGGAAAACAACAACAAAACCAAACAAAAACTGGTAGTGTATGAAATGTATTCAGGAATATACCATGTAGAGTTACCCGTCTGAAAACTCTCTAACTGGACAAGAGATGACCAGAGTCAGCCAGGAATTGCAAAACCCATATTTAATTATTAGTGATTTTTCCTGAATGCTTCAGAATAAAATGTAGCCACATGGCTCCAAAGGTTAGCGCTTATGCTCTGATCAACTCAGCATTGAAGTGGGCATTAACGTAAACTTTCCTTCCTTCCAGCTTTATCTATTTACATTCTTGGGCCAGGCACCTGAGGGGTTTTAATAATAGGGTTTGGCTTGTAAAGTAGCCCATGGTAGTTGAATTATAGTTCTGCCGATTCAGACAAAATTGTATTGCTCCAAACTGAATTTTCAGTAGTAAATCATAATAAATATTCCAAAACCAGCTATCCACTGGCTGCAATACACAGGTAATGTAGTTGTTTTTTTTTTAAGTAAGAGCTTAAGATTTTGCTCTTTGCTGGTGAGAACTGGAAAACATGGAATTATTCTTTGTTATAAATTGTGCTTGAGCTAATTGACATCTTGTCAGCTCTGAATCCATAACATGCAGTAGCTGAAACATTTATAATTGATGCTAAAAAAAGAGAGAAATTATAGAGGTCTGTTTCACAAATTTTATATAAACCAACTTCAGAGGTAGAACAAAAATGTGTCTTGGAGCTCCTTTAATATTTATTGTGGCAACAGTGTTTATGGGCAAACAGTGTACTTTGTTAGATGCAGTTCTGTATAGCCATTTTCCATTTAAATCATGAAGATGTTGATGTGATAGTCTCTCCCTGAATTTTTCGTTTAGATAAACTTTGAATATTTTTGTCAGATTTATGTTTGGCCAATTAGATTGCTACAAGGCTTTAACACAATCCTATGCATGCCTCCTCAGAAATAAGTCCCATTATGTTTAGTGGGACTTACTCCCAAGAAAGTTTGTACTATGTTGGATTGCAGCCTTTGTTACTACTGAGGCTAAATTATATGAGAAATTGTTTAGCAAATTCAGGGATGGATTAAGAAAGATTGGGGCAGCTAAGCCCTTTTTAGCCTTAACCTTCTCTCCATAGGCATTCCCCAGAACAAGGGATCTTTTAGGCTGAGGGTCGGCGAAAACCAGTTCAACTTGAGAAAGGAGCATACAACAATGTCTGTATGGAGGAAAACAAACATGTACACTTGTTTATGTTTAAGTATGGTATTATTGTTTATTTTGCTTCAAGTCCTTAGGTTGGAAAGCTAGTGTCTTGGGAAACCAGCTGTCTTGGGTGCCTGATGGCAAAGGCTGGGTATACTAGATCATTTGGAACATTTCTTAGGGGCATTGGTAATGTTATATGCTTGAAGAGTTAAATATATGAATGTGAATATTCTTCTAAATTTCAGAGGGGGAAAATCCCAGCAGGCTTATTGCCAGTGTTAATTTATGCAGCTTAAGACTTCTTAATACTATATCCACATGGCTTTTCTTTCTTTAATTGATCTGACTTGCAATATACCTGGAAGAAGCAAATATTTGCATTGGTGTGTATCTGTTCTTTTAATAAACTTTTAACACTATTCCGACTGCTAGCGGAGTTCATAATTTGACTTGCTTTAAAAATTTTAATCCAAAATATAAAACTATTTCTCATGCAGAATAGCACGTTACCCCCGGGTAGCTCTGCTGGAAAATAAATGCAATACTGCTAGACTAATGTATTATTTAGCTAGTATGCATATTCTGCTGCTGCCCCACCATACAAACTAACAGATCTCTAAAAATGGATCTGAAAATAAGCTAAAATTGTTTTCTAACGTGACGGGCAGCCCAATCCTAACCTGCCCTGGAGCAGGCAGGCAGGCAGGCTGAACTGTGCTGCATCCAGAGCAGGGTTGGAGCTGGCTGCAGTGCAACTCAGGACAAGGGAAAGTAATTTCCCTTACCCCAAGTAACGCGGCAGTTAATGGGGCTACTAGATCTGTGCCACCTAAATAGATGGTGCAGATCCGAGCAGCCCAGTGTTAGGCTGGGCTGCCTGGGAGGGGGGTTAGGATCTAGCCTAAGTGCCAGATTCTGGCACCATCCCCTCCTGAGCCCAGTCTGCCCACTGGCCCACCTGCTGATTCTCCCCCCTGCACCAGCCGAGGCAGGCTTGTGCAACTCTACCTCTCTGCTGGCGCTGCAGAGGCTGTGCACTGGCCTTCCGACTTGCCCAGTCGGACTTACGCATGGGACTTGTGCCAGCCTATGAGTGCCTTTGGATTGCACTCTTAATTCATATTTCACATACCTTTTCAGCCAGGAGACGCTTCTGCTCCTTTCACACATGAACTACAAAAGCAATTAAATCTGAGAACTTATTTATGGATATATAATATAATAAAATGGATATTCCATCATTTATGGAATAGTGTGATCAAGAAAGAGACCCAAGGGAAGTGGCTATGCAGATAAAGGAGAACTTGATTTTTTTAATAGCTCATGGGTTTCTATTGGACAAATGGACTGCAATTGGCAAGACTGTAAATTTTGCTTTCCCAAAGAAACTGGGGTCACCACAGACAGAGCCCAGATTTAGCCCCAATTCCAAGCTTGTCCCAAAGCATAACTGTTTGTTGATCTTATGGAAGGGAATCGCCACCAAAGAAAAAACTGAAGATTTGCATTTGAGGTAGTGGTGTAATGGAAGCAAAACCTGCTCTCTGGTCCTGATGCTTTGCTAGCTTAGTATAACTGTAGCTTCCCTGGAAATTTATTTGAACTCCACCCTGTTATGCATAACCCAACATTATGCAAAATGTTGATTACTGAAAATTCTGGAGTTAGACATTATGCAGTTAAATATACATAACTGCCGTCTTTTGACAGCTACAAAAGTATGATTAATTACTGTTTGGGGGGGGGGGAGAGAGTTATTCCCTGATTAAATTATTTGACATTTTCTCATTTCCTGCCTTTTTAAATGCAGATTTCTGAGTGATTAATAAACACAGAATCAAGTAATTAAATAATGTTTTATCATTCACAAAGCATTTGAAGCAGGTGCAAAGCAATTTACAAATACTGTTTTGCTAGCTAATAGGGTTTCCAGGGGCAAATCGAGAGTCATTGTCTGTCATTTTAAGAACAAGAGAGACAGGAAGACAGTGTATAGCAGTAGAACATGTTTCCCTGGCCATGTACAGAGGAAAGAAGGGCCATTAGAGGCAGTCTTGAAGTATACCAGATTCCATTGATTCTAAGACACACTTTTTCACATGTTAACATCTCTGAAATGGGAATGCATCCTACAATCAATGGAACCTTACAGTTGATGGTGGCCACATGGAAGTTGCAACATAGTTGTCATTGCCTGCACCTGTGTGAACTTGGTCACGGGTGTTCATATTGCATCACCCCATTGGTATGGTTGTATGGGCTGGTACGGGCCCTCAGTCTAGTGTCCAACCTGGAAGCCCCTAGACATCACACCTGGCTCTGTCATACCACTTCAGCTCTGCCAAAACTGCCACCAGTGGGTGACAGCAAATACCAATGTTATATTTATCATATTTCTTGCCTTTTAACATAATGTTTTTGATTGTTTGCACTGCATGCCTTGTGCAGGAAATGGAGAAGATACAGTAGGGCTTTGTCATTTGCTCAACCCTACACTTACATGTCTGTACCTTTGCAGAAGTCAAGAAGACCTGAAATGAGAAACTCCTCCTGTCTTCCCCCTTGATGCTTTGACAGTGAAAAACAGTCAGATACAATGACCTTTCTTCACTGCCTCTGTTACATGGCAGGAGCAGAGATGAAGTACCTGCTGCAAATTACACAAATTAGGTATGTTAATGTAGCATATCTGAGCTCCATCATTAGTATATCTGCCTGGATGCATCTAAGGGCCTTGGATGGCAACCCTGTAGGCTGCATTTGGACTGAACGTGTTTTTGCAAAGAAGAAAGCAGTTAATAGCATGGGTTTGTGTTAGGGACAAAAGTCAGTCTGTTACACTTGGCGGTCACCTAAGCAAGGGACCCATTTATGTCCTTACCTAGCCATTTATTTTGGGTGCAAGCTGTGGTGGACCTACCATTAAATGAATGAGGCAAATGCCCCACGTGCGGAGACTCATGCGCCTTGAACTGTGCAGAAGCCTCCCTGAGGCTCCGGAAGCAGTCCGAAACTGTGCTTCTGGTTTGCTGTAAGCACAGTTTAGAACAGGGGTGTCAAACTCATTTAATATTGAGGGCCGAATGGCATTCATGATGCCTGCTGAGGGCTGGAATTGATGTCGCTAGGCAGGAAATATTGTCATTAAACAGGTCATAACCAAAAATAAGCACTTTTTTCACTTAGGAATTCATTAGCTACCAATGACAGAAGAGAAAACGCGCAAATCTTTATCATATTTCAAGATATGGGAGAGCCCAATTTTTGTATGGGCTGCCCTTTCAGCAGTAACACCTCAGTTCAGCACTGCTCAGCAGCTGAGAGCCTGAGGGCCAGATAAAAAGCTACCCTGGGCCACATCCGGCCCCCGGGCCTTATGTTTGACACCCCTGGTTTATAACTTTGGAGAAGCTTCTGGAGGCTTCCCCGACACATCCTGGAGTTGGACAAAGCTCCGTGCACTCCAAGTAATGGGGCATGGATCTGTGCGTGGGGGGGGGGGGCGGTGGCATCCTGCAGGGGTGTGATGGCAGACCTCTGCCCTGGGGTGCAGGGCTTGGGAGGTCCGCTACTGGGTGCAAGAGCTAAATCTAAAACTGATGCCCCAGTCATTTCAATGGAAAAAGGCAACTAGCATGTGCATTATATCCATATATGATTCCTTTGCCGTACCTTGATGTGGTTTCTGCTGTGACCATGTATGAAGTTTTATGAGCCACAAGTCAAGTGGCATATAGAACAGCTTCCATGGGTAATGCCTTAAAGGCAAGATGACTTACTAAAGACCAAAAATCATTCAATTAGGATAAATCAAGTACCTGTCAGTGACACAGTGGCAAAAAAAATGCCTCACCCAGAATGTTTGTCCACCTAGATTTGCTGTGTATTTCTGTGTTTAAGGGTGCAATCCTAACTTGTGCTGGAACATGCAGGCCACTGAACCTGCACTGCATCCAGCGTAAGTTTGGGGTCAGAATCGGCGCAACCTAGGGCAAGGGGAAAATTTTCCCCTTACACCGTGTCATGCTGCACAGACCCAATGGGTCTACTCGGAAACGAGCCACTTCAGGTGCCTAGGAACGGCGTCAGGATCTGGCATAACCAAGGGATCCTAGCTCCACCTCCTGCTCCCCACCTGTCCACCTCTGGGAACACCCACCCTCTGCCCTCCTGCCACCCCGTAATGCCTCCACCCTGCCTCCAACCTGTCCTCCCCATGCCCCCAGACCCTTCTGTGGGCTGAGCTCGGCAGACGCAAACCTACCCATTGGGCTTGGATCCGGTGCAGGGAGGCCAGCGCAACACCTTGCACTGGTTTCCTCGACTCTAAAGTTGGTGCAAGCATGTTATGGCAAATTTGTGACACTCCCGGGTTGGCTCAAGTGACTTGTGCTGGCCTAACCCCTGGGTTAGGCGGGGTTAGGATTGTGCTGTTAAGTATCTATATAGAAGCAGAAGCAGGTTATCCCTTCAGTTTGGCCAATGAATACATTGATGTTTGGCCAATGAATACTTTGATGTATCACAATGAATACATTGATGTATCACAGTGAATATATTGATGTTAAAATACAGTCTAGGGCATCAATCCTATGCATATTTACTTGGTAGCAAGCCCTACTGGGGTGTAGCAAAAGAAAATGAGCCCTATCATTGGAAATGAGACAATTTAGCTGTGATTAAGTTAAGTCCCATTAGTGTTAATGAACTCACAGTGCAATCCTATGCATGTGTGATATGAGAAAATCCTCCCTTCCCCCTTGATGCTTTGACAGTGAAAAACAGTCATATGTGATGACCTTTCTTCGCTCCCTGTGGTACATAGCAGGAGTAGAGATGAAGTACCTGCTGCAAGTTTCTCATATGCATGAATTCAATGGGACTTATTACCAGGTACATGTATGCAGGAATGCAGCCTTTACTCATGACCAACTTTTGTGGAATACAACCCTTAAAACCCAATAGAATTTACTTGTGTTTAAATTTCTATAGGACTGGGATGCATGTCAGATTTTGAATTGTATTAATATCTGTCCAAATGTAATTAGTGGCTCTTGAAAAGAATGGGGTTCCTGTGGCCATTGAGTCTCTTTCTTCTGTTTTCTGCTCTATACAAAATTTATATAGAAATTGTAGTAATTGATCTTTGCAATTTTGAGTTTCATCACATCAACTCTATTAACAATTACCGCTTGCCTATTTAGTTGATTACAGTCTTGGGTTTCAAAGCCCCAAAAGCTGAAAAAAGCTATTAACATGCACTGGGCTTTTTCAAATGAAGAAGGTGAATAAGCTGCAGTACACAGCTAGGAATATCACTAATTGGATGCAGAGTTACTAATGGACCACCATCATAGTTCATAGTGTTCTGAAAGTCTCCAACCAGATCATCCCTCTGTGTGCTAAAGATTCCTTTGCTCATACAGCAATACCTTTATCAAAAGTAGGAACAGAATTGGTTTTGTTTGTACCAGCAATGATTCCCTTTGATGAACAGGATTGTTTTCTGAGTTTTCAATACATAAATGTATTATAAAATAGATCACATCATCTCAAATTAAAAAAAAAAAGAACAGAAAGAAGAACAGGTGCCCAGGTGTCATGGGCCATTAATGTCAATCTCTAGTGCATCATGAAGCATGTGGCAAAGTTGGATGAGTTCATTCACCAGTAACTGCAGTTATTGCTCTTCATGTCAGCATGAGAAAATCGTCACAAAATATTAAATAACAGCAGCATCACAGACTGTACGCTTACTACCTGAATCCAAATTAAGGTTTTGCTGAAAATAGTCAAGTTCTCATTTTGTGGGCTCTGCAGCAGTAAAATAATTGTGAAATGAAAACCATAATTGGCATTCTCACACATGGATTGTGAGACCATCGTTGCAACAGATTAACTCCAGAGAACATCCATACACCTGCTATACAAGGACCTGATATAGTGATTGGCCGCATAAGTGCAGCCATGATAGCCTAGATATGTTCAATCATATCCAATCCTCTCCTGCCCCTAAAACTGCGCCATCAGAGCGTACACAGCATCCTGCAGAGGGGCAGTCCCAGGGGTCTCCTACAGGTAAGGGAACATTTTTTCCCTTGCCTGGGAGTAAGTCTCCATTTATGGGTCTACTCGGACCTGTGCTAGTGATTATGCGGGTGGACATCGTTTATACTAGTGGACCTGGGAAGGCAGATTGAGGTTGGGAAGGAGGATAGGATATTGGTGGCGTTGCTGCCTTTGATACTGTTCCCTTCCTAGCCTCAACTCTCCCTATCCCAGTCTCTGCCCCATTCCACCTCCCCCCCCCCAATATACCAGAATGTTCTCTTGTGTCTGAAACAGCAACTGAAGCACTGCTGCCGATGGCTGGTTTGTCTTTAGTTTTGCAGTTTAATTTCTTTCCTTTGGCAGGTATGATGCTGCAAAGCATGCTGGAACCAGTTTCCCTGTGTGGTGTTCAGCCTTAGGTTTCTCTGGCATTAGTTTCCCAACCTTTCATTTCAAAGCAGTCCTTATGGGCCACAGAGGAGCAAAACTGTTGGAACCTCATCTGCAAATATGGGCCATCATGTCTTAGTTTGCCAAATCTAGTTTGAATTACATGCTTACATAGCATAGTAGTTACATAGTTTAGATCAGTGTTTCTCAAACTGTGGGTCGGGACCCACTAGGTGGATTGCAAGCCAATTTCAGGTGGATCTCCATTTATTTCAATGTGTATTTTATTTTTTATATATTTGATGTGTGTGTGGCAGCATTTGGGGAAATGTTACAGATCTGTACTTTTAACAGGCTACTATGTTATATTTTTAACAATGATAGTCAATGTGGCATACTCTCAAGTAAGTGTGTATATGATTGCACACTTTGGGATGTTTGGAGATTTTTTTTAAACAGCTCAGCAACTGCTTGGGAGGGTTAGGAGGGTTCTTTAAGTTTAAAAAAATATTTAAAATAAACTTATTGTAAACTTTTAATTTACTTAACTAGATTTGATTTTGTCATATAGGGGTGTTAAAAATTTTCCTGCTTGATGATGTCACTGCCAGCCATGACATCATGTTCAGATGAATGACATCACTTCCAGTGGGTCCTAACAGATTGTCATTCTAAAAAGTTGGACCTGGTGCTAAAACATTTGAGAACCACTGGTTTAGATACTTAAGAAGGAACTGTAGAAGGAGGCAGAGTACACGGTTTTTGTTTTTTTTTGTTTATGTTGGTCTAAGTCAAGGGTCTCTAAACTTTTTGGCGGAAGGGCCACATCAAATATCTGGCACAGTGTCAAGGGCCAGAAAAAGAAATTAAATATAAAATTTATATAAATACATTAGAGATGAAACTTAGATGAATGAATAAATGAATGGACTCAAATGTCCAGGATTTCTTCAAACACGAGCACATCCCAAGAAATAAAGCACACACTTAAATGAACCCCCATTTCCCCATCCCACAAGCACAACAATTCTGGTTGTGTTTGGTCAACAGGGCCAAAGGCTCTCAGGATCAGAGGCTGGCCGCGGGCCGGATAGAGGCTCACCGCAGGCCACATCTGGCCCCTGGGCTGGGATGTGGAGAACCCTGGTCTAAGTTTCTGAGCAATGACCATTTCGCACAGGAAATTGTCTTTTCGTTCCTATGCTGATCATTGAAAGGCCTCGGTTTCAATCTCTGGCATCTTCAGGTACAGCTGAAGTCCTTGAGAACCAAGATTGAGCTTGGTGAGCCAATGATGGGATCTACTATAAGACAGCTTCATTTGTAACCTGTGACCTTTTTAGCTACCCTTATACTCTACACAGCCAGCTCTACTCAGATTCTGTGCTGGTTTTTTTTCTGTTTCTATACACCTTATACAACCACATATGTGATGATGATGGGCAGGATGTGTGGTTCAGAGGTTTGAGATGTCACCTTGTCTGAAAAAGCTAAGCAGGATTGGCTACCAGATGGGAGACTGGCAGGCTACTGGCATATCTGTGTGGAGGAGTTAGCTGGCAAAAAGATATTATTTTTGAGAAGCTGGCCTGAAACATGGTTGCAGCTGCCTGCAAGAGGCTTGAAAAGTACAAGAGAACATAAGAAGAACAGCCCTACTGGATCAGGCCATAGGCCCATCTAGTCCAGCTTCCTGTATCTCACAGCAGCCCACCAAATGCCCCAGGGAGCACACCAGATAACAAGAGACCTCATTCTGGTGCCCTCCCTTGCATCTGGCATTCTGACATAGCCCATTTCTAAAATCAGGAGGTTGCGCATACACATCATGGCTTGTAACCCATGATAGATTTTCCTCTAGAAACTTGTCCAATCCCTTTTTAAAGGCGTCCAGGCCAGATGCCATCACCACATCCTGTGGCAAGAAGTTCCACAGGCCAACCACACGCTGAGTAAAGAAATATTTTCTTTTGTCTGTTCTAACTCTCCCAACACTCAATTTTAGTGGATGTCCCCTGGTTCTAGTGTTATGTGAGAGTGTAAAGAGCATCTCTCTATCCACTCTGTCCATCCCCTGCATAATTTTGTATGTCTCAATCATGTCCCCCCTCAGGCGTCTATTTTCTAGGCTGAAGAGGCCCAAACGCTGTAGCCTTTCCTCATAAGGAAGGTGCCCCAGCCCAGTAATCATCTTAGTCACTCTCTTTTGCACCTTTTCCATTTTCACTATGTCTTTTTTGAGATGCGGCGACCAGAACTGGATACAATACTCCAGGTGTGGCCTTACCATCGATTTGTACAACGGCATTATAATATTAGCCGTTTTGTTCTCAATACCCTTCCTAATGATCCCAAGCATAGAATTGGCCTTCTTCATTGCCGCCGCACATTGGGTCGACACTTTCATCGACCTGTCCACCACCACCACCCCAAGATCTCTCTCCTGATCTGTCACAGACAGCTCAGAACCCATCAGCCTGTATGTAAAGTTTTGATTTTTTGCCCCAATGTGCATGACCTTACACTTACTGACATTGAAGCACATCTGCCATTTTGCTGCCCATTCTGCTAGTCTGGAGATATCCTTCTGGAGCTCCTCACAATCACTTCTGGTCTTCACCACTTGGAAAAAAGCTGCCAGTCACGATGATAACTTCACTGTGAACGGAAACATCTGGAGAAATGGAGGGTTCTCTGAGATTTCTCATGTAAAAATTTCATTGAAAAATTAATTTATGTTCAGCCTGCCTATGTAAGTCGCCTTTATTGAGAAAGAGAATGAATGAATGATGTTGGGGAGCCAAGCAATTGAAGCTCTCTCTCCCACCCATGTGTGTCCTCCACACCTGTTCTCAGATGAATGGGCACCTTACCTTGGGAGTCTTTGCACCAGCCTGTTGTAGTGAATATTTATCTTTAATCAAGTAATTCCATCACATAGTACAAAGACACGAGCAATGCTAAAACCTGAAGGATCACCAATGTTTATTATTAAGCATCATTACAGCAGTCTGTTATCTGCATTATAAACTACAGTTACATTGTTTCACAAGGCTGTGAACGAGCATTTTTCTTGACCATGGCTAATTGGCTGTCAGAAAGTAACGAGGAGTCCAAATGAACATGACTTGAGCTGTCATTTGTCTTAATTATTGGAGTGCAAACCCTGGCTGGAGGGTATTTCTTTTGCAGGAGTGGGTTCTTTGTGTTTCTCTGGCTTCACAGTATCACCCCACTATTTGCAGCATTTTGTTTTGAGGAGAAGCTCTTCAACCATGTTTGGACACTGAAGGGGCTGTTATTGTCTGACGCTAAAAAATCAATACTGTGTATACCATGCGTGTTTAGATTTCTTGTTCTGTATGGTTGTCATGGCTACGCTTCAAAGTATTGATTCTTCCATAGGGTTGGACAGTGCTTGTATTGAGGCAGGGACCCCTTTGTCCTGAAAAGCCAAGTATGCACTTTCCACAGATTGCTATATGAATGACTTTTCTTCTTCAAGCGCCTGCTCTTAAACTCAGAATGTCTTGTTGCTGTTCTCTAGTACTTTAGATATGACACACACAACCTTTTAAAAACTGTTATCACCTTATCCTTGTTGGTATGTTTGGGTAAGAATACATTATCAAAGGAATGGTATGCATTCTATACACCAGTGGTTCTCGAACTTTTCCGGCTTGCGCCTCCCCTGATCCTTGTAGCCATTGGCCACAGCTCCCCATTACAACACCTCGCCTCAGTTACCCCCAGAATGGGGATGAAGGTTTTTATAATTATACACTAGAAACAAGGCTGTCAGCACTCTGAGGCTGCAATCCTAATCACACTTACCTGAGAGTAAGCCCCATTGAACAAAATAGGACTTACTTCTGAGTAGACCTGGTTAGGATTGTGCCCCAAGTTTCTTAGCAGCACACCTGGAGGGTTTTGGAAAGGGAGGGGGGAAGTGATGAATTTGCTGGGGGAGTCTCTGGTTTTTGTGTAACTGCTAATTGCAAACTGATGCAAACTGAGACTGTTTGACTGGAATCCTAACCCCACTTTCCTGGGAGTAAGTCCCATTGAACACAATAGGACTTACTTCTGAGTAGACCTAGCTAGGATTGTGCCTTTTGTCTTACAATAGCAGCCAACAGAGCCCCCCCCCCCCAAAAAAAAAGGAGGCAGGAGGAAAAAGGGGAATGGCTAAAAAGGAATGGGGATTTTTATTTTTAATCAAATTTTGGAGATAAAGCCATCAAGAGTGGCTTTTTTCTTTTTTGAAGGGAAAGGAAAAAGAGAAAGGTGAGGATCCTGGGTTAAGCTGACGCCGACCCCAAGCCTATGTAGGTCTACTCAGAAGCAAGCCCCATTTGAGTCAATGGGGCCAACAGAGTCCCCCCCCCCCCCAAAAAAAAGGAGGCAGGAGGAAAAAGGGGAATGGCTAAAAAGGAATGGGGATTTTTATTTTTAATCAAATTTTGGAGATAAAGCCATCAAGAGTGGCTTTTTTCTTTTTTGAAGGGAAAGGAAAAAGAGAAAGGTGAGGATCCTGGGTTAAGCTGACGCCGACCCCAAGCCTATGTAGGTCTACTCAGAAGCAAGCCCCATTTGAGTCAATGGGGCTTACTCCCAGGAAAGTGTGGAAAGCATTGCAGCCACACCCAGCAAGATTATAACTCACCCCAAAGTAGATGGGGGTTGTTCTCACACACACACCCAACATGCAGATGCCACCCCTGTTCCCCCCAGGCAAGGTGGAGGGATGCAGGCTGGGGCATTTGGACAATAAGAGCAGGCTGGGCTCCCCAAGTGGAGGACTTAGTGTTCCCTCCCACTTTGAAGCCTGCCAGCACCTCTGAGCTCTTCTCTCCTCCAGCCTTGACCAATCCCAGGATGCCCAGCGTGAGGGGCACACTGGGAAATGTAGTCCTTGGGGCAAGGTTGCACATATAGAGAGCTCCATGATGAGATGCGGCACTCCTGCCTGCCTGCCCAGCCAGCCTTCTCTCCCACCTCCTCCCACCATGCTTCACACGCCCTCCCAGCCTCACACTGCCCCACCCACCACAGCTGCAGAAAAGCAGCAAGTCAGCAGGCAGCACGTGCAGCTGAGCAGAGCAGTGCAGAGCAGTCTCTCTCCCTGAGATTTCTGGCGATGTCCCTGGAGGCTAGCCACACCTTTTTAAGGAGGTGGGACACACAGGTTGAATACCTCAGCTATACACTAATAAGAAAATAAGGTTCTGGAGGCCACAACTATAGTTGCCATAGTCACCATGGTGACTATGAATTTCTTTCTGGCAAACAGAAGCGAGGAGCAACATCCACTGATAAGTGGTTGCAGTCATTTGCCCTAAAAACAACTCCCAGCATTGCCTGAATGAGCAGGAAAACTGGGCTGCCCCAGCTGCTGCTGCTATTCATCCCCTTAGACCTCCAGATCCTCTGTTTTTCAGCTCTGTTCTTCTGCCTTCTTTCATGCATGTCTTGTTGCTCCCCCTTGCCCCTCCACTTCAGCAGAGTCTTCCTAACCCTTGCTCATTTTGCCCTCCAGAGCGAGGTTCACAGGCAGCTGCCTCTCTTCCTTCGATCTCCCCCTGCTTCCCACTTACATCAGAAAAGGAAAAAAACAAAACACAAAAATATTTTCCACCAACTCTGTCCAGCTGCCATATCCTGCTTCAGGACTGATTAAAAAAAAAATTAGAATGAAGTTTCTGCAAGGAAGGGAGGTTGACAGAAATACCTGGAGAGGATTGATGTGGAGGAAATGGTTGTGTGGACTGGCATTTTTTTGCCTTGGTAGGGAAAATGATTTTCTGCTGGGCTGTACCTAGGGGTGTTTGAAAATGGTTTTATTTTTCTGCAGATTTTTTGATTTGAAAAAAAATGAAAAAAGCAGAAAGTGGTTTAATGTGATTTATTGTAAATTTTCATTCCAAGTCCTCATTTTTATTAATTTTAAATGCTTTAGGGCCCAATCCTATCCAATTTTCCAGGACTGGTGTAGCCATGCCAATGGGGTGTGCACTGCATCGTGTGGTGGGGAAGCAGTCACAGAAGTCTCCTCAAGGTATAGGAACATTTGTTTCCTTACCTTGGAGCTGCATTCAGTTGCACCGGTGCTGGAAAGTTGGATAGGATTGGGCCCTTAAACATGTACTAGGTTGATATAGTTGATATCTAGTTGATATAGTGTCAGCAGATGTAACCACTATATTATTTCTAACTGGAAAAGTAATCTATTTTAATTTCTGGAAAATATCTTAAACATCAAAATCCAGTGTTTTGTGTTTTTATTTGGATATCTTAAACACCAAAAGGCAAGGAAGTGTGTTTTTAGCAAAAACAAACACCTCTGGCTGTACCCGGAACCAAACAACTCCCTGAATAGCGTAGGTGCAGAGAGCAAGTCTCAGGCAAGGGAAGAGTTGTGGAGAAAAACATATTTTTTGCAGAACTAGAGTTAGCCCAGAGTTGAGAAAACTCAGGACTGAAGTGAGAAAGAGTGGCTGTTATTTATGTAGGTATATTTGTAAGTTCTGATTTCTAGAATGAGCCGTTTAGGCAGTGGTGTAGCTAGGTCATTTGAGACCCGAGGCCCATAAATTTTTGTCACCCCATATGACACAATTAATAAATTATTTGATTATCAATTATTTAATTATTAATTAATTCATTCACATTTTTATACCACCCTTCCTCTAAGCAGCTCAGGATTTGAAATGAATAATAATAATGCCTAGAAAATAAATGCAGTGAATATTTCCCCACAAGCAATGGATGAAATTCTGCATCAAATGGTATATAATGATGGTATTATTCCTAAAAGCCATGATTTCCAGAGTTTTGGTCACTAGGGTGTCACTCCCCCCCCTCCAAGAATGTCGAATTGACCTGTTTTGAGTTAAGGCAGTGGTTCTCAAACTTTTAACACTGGGACCCACTTTTTAGAATGACAATCTGTCCAGGACCCACTGGAAGTGATCTCATGGCTGGAAGTGACATCATCAAGCACAACAAAATAAATAATTATAAATAATTAAATTAAAGAAAAACAAATAATTAAATAAGGGGAAGCCAGCCCTGTTCCACCAAGTGTATTTTCTCTGTAACCTGCCTGCAAGAACACCCCCCACAAACATATCAATGAGATTTTCAGCCCTCCCTAGTGCCCAGTTCAGTGTAAATTCTCATATTTCAAGCATAGCACTATCAGGACCCACCTGGCTTTACAAGTCTAAAAACAAATAAAATGGACCTTACCAACTGAAGCCTGTTTTATTCTTTGGGGAGTGCTGCCTTCTGGAGCATTTGTTGCACTCCACTTTCATCAGATTGGGACCATGCAGCTAGCCTTGCATTCCCCTTTACCTGACTTGACCAGGAGCCAAGGCACGTTTGCTTACTCGTGAGTAAACACAACCCTGTGGCTTACTTTCACTTTCCATAGGGCTCAATACATTTGTCTGCTTGGAGGGAGGGACTTCTTTCTTGGGTGTTTTTTGGGAGCTGCTTTCATTGGATAGGAATCATGTTGGTGTCATTGGATTCCTCTCAGCCTGCCCTTTTCAATGAACTATGGCAAGTTTGCCTACTCACAAGTAAATGCGTGGTATGGCTCAGTTTCATTTTCCATAGGGTTCCATGCATTTTTTTGTTTCCAGTTTTTTGGCCATACCTTTTGATGGAAAGGAGATATTTCAGTCCATTCTTTTGCTTTGCATTCTGCTGGAAATTCCACATGCAATGGTATATAGCAAGATGGGGTTATTCCAAACCTCCATGATGTTAGCGATGTTGGGGCATGTGTGGTGTCACCCCCCCAATGGTGGTACCCGGGGGTGGACCGCCCCCTCTGCTCCCCGCTAGCTATGCCACTGTGTTTTGGGTCTCGATTGGGGAGGAAGCAATGCCATTTGTCCTGTAAGTGATTATCTTCCATTGTGTGATGGGAGGGGGCACATTGCACATGCTTAGAGGGACTTTTGGTATATTCTTGCTGGCTGGTACAAATAACTGCTGACTACTAAGGGTAGCTGCAGTTTGTAGATTTGTGTAAGCACTGGACACTCTAACAAGAAATCTGGAAGTGAAAATTTGGAAAGAAAACATTCAGAACAGCCTGGTTCCACAAGCAAAACACAATATGTGTTTTTCAATCCCCTCTTGTTCACAGACGAACAGCAGAACTGATGAGAACCTCTCAGTTAAACATTGGCTTTGAAAGAATCACCACCATAACAGTGCTATTCAACTGAAAATGAGACTGCACTGCAAATTTTACTACATCTTATATGGCAGGATGTTGGGAAAATAAGTTTCCAAATACTGTACTTTAAATATTAGATTAGAAGGCTTGAGAAGAGCTTGCATAGCTTTGAGAAGTCCCATTGGGGACCATGCAGATGCTGCCACAAAGGTAGGCATTCCCTTTCTTGACTGGCCTCTCATTGGGGATGGAGCATAGGATACAGCAATTGCTGCACCAGTGGCCCTGCATCCTGCATGCTGTTGCTGGATAGGATTGGTCATAAGGCTACAGTCCTATGCATACATCCCTGGAACTAAAGCCCATTGAGTTAAATGGAACTTACATCCAAGTATGCATGCATAAGAGGCCTTGGAAGGCCAGATGCAGGGGAGGGCACCAGCATGCAGGTTGTGTCTTGCTGTCTTTTGTGCTCCCTATAGCATTTGGTGGGCCACTGAGATACAGGAAGCTGGACTAGATGGGCCTTTGGCCTGATCCCAGCGGGGCTCTTCTTATGTTCCTAAGAGTGTGCTGTAAATCCAATTGCATTCCTCCATTTGTGCAATAGCTTGTGTAACCTCTTTTACATGTTGAAGCATAAGAACTGTTCCAGGACTCAAATATTATAGCACTGCATGAATGATCTGTGCTTGAACTATACCAAAATGGTAAATTAGAATACCAAAATCTTCCTACTGGGTTTGGCTTCACAATATGACCGCAGCAACGAATTCCATCGTATAGTTTTCATACATTCATTATGCAAATTGTCTGAGGGGGGAATCTCTCAAATGACACCCATTTTTCAGGAGTTCTTGTAGGTTCACTAAAAAAAAAAGTTTTTCTTACCTTACCTTTTTCTAAGTAAGATTTGCCCAATAGGAAGAGCAAGGCGTGTTACGAACACCTCATGATCAATAGACATTCATCTTCTATAAATCTGATTTTCCTCTGAATCTGCCAGATCATAAGCATGATCTGAAAGGTAGGTCTTGATCAAATACAAATAGGGTAGGATGGGAGGAGCTAGAGATCTGACTGTCACGATGAATGAATGACATATTTTTTTCAAATGCACCCCTCCACTGTGAATCAATGTTATTTTGTGTCATTCATGTTGATTACACCTTTATCATAGATGCACCCATCCATCCTTTATCATTTATGTAGCCACAGTAATGTAATGTACTTATACAAGGCTTTTACAAAAAAGCCAAAATACACAGGTTTAACAAATCGTGTTCCAGTGTGTTCCTTTAAAAAGCATCACATTACTATTCTTCAATGAGTTTCAGTACTTCTGGAAGCAAGTTCATGAAGAGTCCGTTGCTGATAAGAAACTGATAAATCATTTAAATTCAAACCCATCTGTTTGTGTACAACCAATAATGAGAAAAAGAATCGACTTATAAAGCACTATCTATCCTTCACTATCCAGAAAGTTGCTCCAAACTATGGTGGTGATAACCCTTGAGAAGAAGGTGTTGTGGCTAATATCAGATCTAACCAGCCACCATTTGTTTTTTTCTTGTCTTCTTTATTTCAATACTAGTGCATTTGGCTAATGCCATGTGCATTTGACTGGACCTAATGAAGAGGGAGCTGGAGAAGTAAAACTGCAGTGCTGGATCTGGGCAGTACCTGTACATTCGCCATAATGTTTGGTTTGACTTGTGACCTCTCCCCTCTCCTTTCTGTCTCTTCCTGGAGGACTGACTGACGCCTATCCCCTACCACACTATAGCATGCAGCTGTGCCAAAAATGGGGGATGGGCAACCTGAAGACAAAAAACCCACATTTCTTTACGTCCACATAGGTTTACAGCCTGCCTATGGGTCTAATTGAACACATGCCAGTTTTGAAAGATAGGATGAGATCTGGTGTGTGCAACTGCAGCCAAATCCGCTCCTCCTCACCCCCCGGTTCCTCCCCTGACATGCTCTGTTACTCCCTCCTCCCGTTCACAAATGGCCCATCCATACCAGATTACCTGCACCGGAGTAGGTCGCCAGCTGCGGCTCTAAAATACCTGCACATCATTGGAGGCCGCTTTACAATAGTTGGTTAGTGTCCCACTGCTGTATGTCGGGGCAGGGGGATAGGATGATTGGGCCGTAAGTGTCTTCATTCATGCAGGGAAAGTGTACACCAAGATTCAGACAATGTTCCCCTGATAAGCAAGTATGAATCGCTTTTGTTTAGCACAAGTGTCTCCGGTATAACGGTGAGGTGTGCTATGATCCTGTGCCAGGACAGTAATAGTGAGAGCTCTTGCACTTTTCCCATCCATGCAACGAGGCCTCTGCAGGAAAAATTCCCAGTGGGACATGCCCATTAATCCAGTAAGCTGAGGAAAAGAGCATCTGTTAAATTGTTTTAAACAACAGCGTCCGTTTAATCCAAATCGGTTCCTGAGAGAAACTGTTAAAAGTTTCATTTTGGGGGGTTTCCTGGCATCTGCATCTGCTGAATGATTTATTTCCAAGACATTAATGGAGTATTATAGAGGGAAAACACTGTTTAACCTCAGGCAAGCTCGCTCGAGACACCAGCCTGTTCCAGGTTGAATGCTCCTTTTTAAATTTTTCATGAAGTTCTCTTAGCAGGGTTTCTCTTTAAGCTCTGAAAAGAGGGGGAGCTTAATGTCCTTAATGGTTGCAGCCCAGCTATCAGAAAAAACATTTATTTCATCAGCTTCCTTCCCCCTTCCTTTTAATGCAGCATAATAATGCTGAATTGGTCGAAAGGCCATCAATTGCAAAATAATCATTTTTCACCAAAACAACGTTATATTTAATGCTTAATTATTCATTACTAACGCCTGTCATGGTGACATATTGGCTCTGGTAATATTCAAAGTACCAGGCTGTGTTTTCTTCCCTTGAAGGTTAATGGCTGAGCCTGCGCTTTCATTAGCCTTCGTAAATGTAGCATGCTTCACATTGTCAGTTTGCTGTTCTCTGCTCTCTCCTCCTTTAAATTCCTCTGCTCTCTGGAGGCCTCCTTCTTAAGGCCTGTTGCTTGGTGCTAGCTTGGCTATTTAGCCTTGCTCAGGGATGGCAAGGAGATGATCCAAATCCTGGGTGTGGGGTGAGGAGGAAGGTGTCACCAGAGAAATGGAGGCATTCGTGCAGGCACAGGGCTTTAAAGTGCAACACTTAGCTTTAAATGGGACACAAGGCACCGAGTTAATAAGCAAATTATACCACTTGCAGAAAGCTATTTACTTATGTGGAATTACATGCATGAAATATTGATGGGGAATCAGTTATGTGATGGGGATGAGAGTCGACTGCATTTGCCACGCTGGAGACACAAGAGCAACCTGCAGCATTTCAGCTCCTTGGGCTGCTATAATTAGCAGTGAAACCCAGGTGAGCAAGCAGGTGACCTGCTCCAGGAGCAAATGCATATGCCTGATGAACCAGGGAACAGAAATCTGTGTATTTTTCTCTGTGGAGAGAATAGCAGCTTGGGAATGGGATTTCAACTCTGAAACAGTGCAGAGGGAAAGAGTTAAAGCCTGCATGGAGAAGCTGATTTTAAACAAAACAAAACAAAAAATCTTCCAGAAATCCCAACCCTGGATCTTTCACAGCATGATTCATTTGACCAAGGATGGTGAATTTTTTCAGAAGAGAGGGCATTAAAAAAAACAACTCATGAGCCATTTCAGGTGAATCCAGATCCATGCCTGGATTGAGCCTCAAAATGAGTTGCAACCATTCTGACCCTGTACTTCAGAAGTGAAGGGAAGAAAAGGAGGAAAAAAGAGCAAACCCTATAACTTTTGTCTGTGAGGGGCAGAGGAACCTGGTTCTCCTTTGCAAACAAAGATCAGATGTTTGCATGTTCACCTCTCCCTTTACCTTAACTGATGAAATGGAAGGGAGGGGAACAATGATCCTTTTTCATATTCTTGGTGAGCATTGTTTTTGAGTGCTTGCAAAAGCCCTCAAGGGTTCTTGGGGGAATACCTGCAAAAATCCAAATATCACCCATCCCTTGTTTGGCTCTTATTTACCTAGTTTCTCAAAATCAATTTCCAAAGTCAAGTTTCAGCATCTAGGACAGCTATTTTCAACTTTTTTCATTTTATGGACACTGACAAGGTGCTAAATTGTCAAGGCACACCAACAACTTTTTTTTTTTTTTTTACAATTGATAAGGCACACTACACTGCTGGCTGGGGGGGCTCACATCCACCAATAGCCATACTAATATATGAGCCTCCCCCATACTTTCACAGCACACCTGCAGACCATTTGTGGCACACCAATGTGCCATGGCACAGTGGTTGAAAATCACTGATCTAGGAGGTGGGGCCCCTGGGGCATGATGAGCAGAACAAAGGAAATTCATCCTTTCCAGAGAGTTTTTCTTCAAGATCTTGTCCCAAAATTGTCTCTGTACCATCTTTGTAATCAAAGTCCATCCATCAATGCTGAGGGCTGGTCTTCTATTTCTGGTTGAGCGGATGGAGCAGGTCATGGTTGAGCAGCACCAGGTATGTATTTTTTAAGGACAAGGATCTTTCCTTGATCCTTTTCAGTCTGGCTTCCCCCCAGATATGGGGCAGAGTCATTTGGTAGCCCTAGTGGAGGAACTTTATCTGGAGAGTGACAAAGGAAACCCTTGCTGATTTTGTTGAACTTGTCGGCTGTCTGCTTTAACTGAGTGGACCATGATATCGTTTTGAACCACCTGGGACACCTGTGGGGGCTATCTCAGGGACAGCACTCCAATGGAGTTCCTCCTTTTTGTTTCAAAGAGTGATCATGGGGAAGGATATGTCAGTTCCCTGGGAGTAGCTGCATTAAGTCACACAAAGCTTGGTATTGTCATTGACGCTGTTCAACATCAGTATGAAGCTGCTGATAAGGTACCATCCTGTAGCTCTGAAGTTGAGTGTCATCAGTGCATTGGTCTCTCATAGCTCTGCGTATCTTTAACTGAGGACCAACTACATATTATGAAGAATGCATGTTTGGCCCAGTGGTTTTGTAGTTTAAATAGCAAACAGGGAACTAGTGAAACCCTACAAAACTGTGACTGAGTAGGGGTAGGGGGACTTTAACTTGTAGCTTCCACACAGTTTCTATTCTGATCACACACCTATGCACAATTTACAGTTTAAAAAAGGTTTCAATTGTCCTTTAGCTTGTGCTTTTTAAAAACTTTCAACATAAACAGGAACATACACAACTGGAATAGGAGCCAACGTGGGAGCTACATCCTAAAGCCTCCCTACCCCCACCATGATTTTGCAGCATTTTGTGCACCACTCTTCTCCACCACTTCCCATTGAAAAACAAAAGTCTAAAACACCAGGCTCAGCATCCAGGAGCACCTATTTCTGTCTGAAACCAAAATGTGGCCAAGTGGATGATGGAGAACACCTCCAGGCTGAATCCAGAGAAGATGAAGCTGATGCTGGTAGGGAATGACTGTAATCTGGAGAGAATCAGCCTGTCTCTAAGACTTTGTGGAATTGTTGTTCGGGGAAAGAGCTTGAGGGTACTCTTGAGAAGCAGGTCCATTTGTGGCTGAGGAGGACTTTTCTCCTCTTACAGCACAAGCCTATGCACGTCTGCTCAGAATTTGGTCTGTGTTCAATGGAGCTTACTCTCAGGTAAGTGTGCATAAGATTGTGCAGTAAGACAAGTCAGACCTGGATACATTGATTCATGCTTCCATAATAGCCTAACAACACAATTTAAGATGCGGTGTTAACCTTTAAAGCCTTGCATGGGATTGGATTATCTTACTTTAAACACCATCTCTCCACCTATAAGTCCACTTACAAACAGAGGCAACTATTAGCTTAAAGTACATAATGACAATGGTTGCTATTTCTATTGATTTTAATTGTGGTGGATGGCAGCACAGAAGAGGCAGGATCAATTCATTCAGGGATCTGGCTTGGGGGGGTACAAAAGCAGGATGATGTACACTGAACTCTTATACATAAAACAGTCATGTTATCCTGGAGAAATCCATTCATCGCCTTGATCTACGATTTATACAAAAGGGAAGGAAAAAAGCAGAGCTTCCTTAGAAGTGTAAATCTTTTACACAGTGTTTGCCATACATTTTTTAAAATAAGAATTAAATACATTCTTTGTTTCACTCAGAATTGTTTTCTTAATCACCTATCTGCAGGCTTCATAATTTACGGCCTGCATAATGTTTAGGAAATGGTTGTTTTTTATAGCTAATTATAGAATGAGAAAAAAAATTATCAGAGGAGCATTTTACCATTTTTAGTGCATACACATCCTGCTTTAGAATTGCTTTCTGAATGTGATTTGTGTGACAGCCAGGGATGTTGGGAAAACCACAGGTTCTGTGAGACTTTTTCAAGAAGTGATTGTCCAAGCAAGACTCCCCAGAATTTGCCAGTCACCACAACCTACTAATTAAGCCAGAGTACATAGGTTTAAGTATTTTCAACCCTGTTCTTGGAATTCATGTGCATTAAAATGAAAGACAGTAGCTCAATCAGGCATTCCTAAAAGGTGTAATCAGGACACCTGTGCAAGGGTATATGTTGCAAGGGGAAGTGGCAGGGATGTGCCATAGTCACTCAGCATGGGATGTGCTGAATTGCGGGTCACGTTGCAAGTCTCCAACCCCCTGACTTGAGTTGACTCGTGAGTTGTAATGGGTGGCTGTCCCGATTCATCCTGAGCCACTGTAGAGTCATTTTTTATTTGAGTTTGAGTCATTATGAGAAACGGGTTGCAGCATGAGTCAGGGAAACAAGTGTTTTCACAACTTGAGTCTTTGTGGGTTGAGTTCCCATCCCTGGGAAGTGGTATGCATTGAAAAAATTAAGCCACTATGTTGGGATGCATTCATCATCACTCTGTGGTTTCCAGAGTAGGGAGACTCCATCTCTGCCAGTATATATTTAGTGACACCATCATGGGACACAGAGTAAGGGACCAAGGGGATTCCCCAAATGTAATCTGGACTCCAGCTGGCAGATATGGGAGTATCCTTGTAGCATCATAACCAATGCCAGAAAGTGCAGCCCCATCCTGTCTGAGAGAGCACCCAGCTGGTTAGAATGGCCGGGGGCTATGATAACTGGGCCATCTCACAGTTTGAAGGGGGGAACCTGCTCATTGTTCTAACATGAAAAAGTTGATGTATCTTTCTAGTTTTAATCCAGAAAAAGACCAGCTTATTCAAGGTTCACACTTGGGAAACATGCACTTAAGTGCCTTGTGAGTTGAGTGGCTTCAGAGGCTTGAATGGTAAAAACAGAACTATAAAAGGCATTAATTGTTGTATGTTGTGTAGTAAGGGAGTTCCATGTGTGAATGAAGCATGGTGCAAGCATAGCATGACTGGAGGAATTACTGAATTTTCCTTTCCCTGAATTCCCCCCCCCCGCCCCGTGTCTAGCAGTTCTATGTTCTCAGCAGTTCTGAGCAGACATATAGTATTGTCTTGACACACAATGGAATTTAATCCCAGGGAAGTGTGTATAGGATTTCAGCCTTGGCCATGGATTTTACATTACAGCAGTGATTTTCAACCTCTGTGCCCCAAACTCCCGTGACACACCTGCAGACCACTTGCAGCACACCAACATGCCTTGAGGCACAGTGGTTGAAAATCGCTCTTCTAATCCTTTAGAAAAATTGAACTAAAACTATGAACCTACTGAAAACAATGTTGAACTCTTATTAGCAATTTATTAGCCTGTTAACTGACAATTACTGTACTTATTTGTGTTACAGATAAAGTAAAATGGCCTACATTAAAAGGCTGTTGTAAGAAAAAAATGTTTTTAAATAGATTTTAAAGAAGTAAAAATGTCCTAGAAGTACTGGGATGATTATTACAAAAATAAGAAAGGTGATGGGATCCATGATCCCAATTTTAGGTTACCAATATTACAGTCTATATGACTCTGCTTTACAACCAACTACATGCCATGCCATCATGGTACAATATAAATAGCATCCAACCCTTAAATCTTCAGTACATGGAGTATTCCCTTATTTTAGAGCTCTTTGAAGGGTGGGATAAGAAACAGAAAGATTGATGAAATAAACAGGTAAATATAGGATTGAATGTAGAGAGGTGCAAACAGAGTTCTGCTTGCCCAAAAGAGATTTCCTACCCAATGGAAGCCTCCCCTGTCCCTGAACACGCACTCTTGGCACCTTCCAAAACAGTGTTAGAAGCAATATGGGAGGATTTGCCTTCTGTGAGCAGAGATGCCTTTCTGCTTGCAAAAGATATTGTGGATTCAGTTATCTTTATCATTTGCTCCTAGAGTATATTATATAATTCTTAAAGACACACACACAGTAACTCCGGATGTAAGTTTGAGAATGGCGGCTTGCTGTGTTAGAAGTGGTAACTGCCTATTGCACCATTCATTCACTGCTTTTGATAGCTTTTAAAAAAATCACAGATGGCAATTCGTAAACGTGCTAAGATGATTACATATGTTAAACTGTTTCATCTAAAAAAACTAGAGATGATATCGCTCATTTCAAAGGGGGAACCTGGAATAAAAGAGGGAAAGCAATTCTCATTTATAGTACAAATAACTACACTGGAAACACATGCAGCTAAAATCCCCTACAAATTACTAGTTGCTATCAAAGGAAAAAAAAAAGATGATGGAAATGGGGAGGGGGAAAAACTACAGAAGGGAGCAGAGACTTCAAAACATACAACACTCACAGTCTGATCCAGTGCTGCCCCAGCACTGGCAATGCACCACAGCGCTGGCGCTGGGTGTCACAAATGTGCTGTAAAGCACATTTGCAGTACCTAAAGAATAAGTGGGGCTGATGAGGAGACCAGCGCCGCCCTGTGGATGCGGATGTTGGACTCCCGGCTGCTGGCAAAGCCAAGGTAAGCACCGAGTGGCACGGGGCATGCCGAGTGTGGCAGGAGGGCGGGAAAGAAGCTCATGGGAGCTGCAGCTGACTAGCATCAAAAACCCCTTGTCGGTGTCAAACCAAAGGAGATATGACTTTAGACATGCCTTTCCTTTTCTGGATGTGTATTTTTATTTTTGAATAGTATCCAAAGTAAAGGGAGGCTGATCAGGTTGCAGGGTGAGGGGAAGTGTTTTTTTTTTTAAACACAATTTTCTTTGTACCATAGTCCCAATGAACCAATGAGTTTTTTACTGCAGGAGGGAAACTGTGATTGGCATTAAGAGAATCCAGATGACATCAAGGTGTAGTTGCAGCTGAGATTGATACCGGTTCCTGTAGTTCCAGTTCTTAGGAAACTTCCCACTTTGCTAGAAGAACACAGCTGATATATCCACTCGATTCTCAGACACAGCGTATTGGTTATCATCCATGATGTCACCACAGTATCGCAATCCCAGTGCCTTGCTACTCATTTTGGAACAGATATCTGCTCAGGATACTACTACAGTACTAATAAATTCAAGGAACAGCTGAGAAGAGCTTTGTGGAGAGCCCTCTGAACTGCAACAGCCCTCTGAGCTGTGGAAAGGCTTGCATTGTCCAAGCAACAACACAGTGCTACTGAGAATTGGGGCACCATGATAACCCTAAAATAGAGGCAGTTCTTTGAGAGAAGGTGTCAGGATCTCCTGGAAAAAGCTCATTAACAGTTGAGTTATAAACAGATTGCTGGGCAAGGCTCTTAGCCAAGAACTTCATACATGGAAACCATTGGGCTGTAATCAAAAGAGAGCTTGGCCGGCAGTGGTGCTCAGGTCTGAAACTCATTTGTTTGCAGTGAGGAGCTTCAGAGGAGCTCACCTGAAGCCATTTGTTCTGAAATCCTGCCATAAAATGCATGTCACTTCTGGACACAAACAGAGAGACAAGCATGCTACAGCCACATCCCTTATACAATCTAGGACAAGCGAAAGGAATCTTTTCCCCTTTACTAATATTGTCTCTTATTCCTGACTCATTTGTGACATTTATTTATAGAGTTATTCCTTTCAAGAAGGGCTTGGCATTTGTGAGTTCGCTTCCCTCACAAAGCTGTTTTGCATTCCTGTTGGTTCCATTGACTATTTTTTCCCCCCTTTCATCGGCAGAGTTATGCAGCCGTCTCCGCCTTCCGCTTAATACCAGAACCACCTTCCTTCACAGTTGGGACTGGGGAGTCTTTTGTGAAGCGCTCAATTCTTTTTAGACATCCTGCCAATCCTACTGGCGTGCCTGTGACAAGAATGCCTCTTGCTTCATGGCTGGCTCAGGAGAGGTTTGCCTTAACGAGATTGTATTTATTCAGATTGGTAGGTATTAATCCACACTTGTTCAAGCCCTTCAGGTGGTTTTTTGCAACAGCCGCAGTTAACGCCAGCATTTGTTTTGTTCGGCTTCTCTGAGCTGGACAGAGTTCTCATTGTGCTCTGGAATTCTTCTGTGACTTGGCTTGACCACACTCTTTGGGTTTCGTGGGGAGAACTCCTACGACCTCAGAAACAGAGCCTGCCCAGTATGCTCTTGCCGTGCTTGCTGTCCTTTCCATACACATGAATTCACAGGACATTCTGCTTGTATGAATCAAGGAAGGGGCTGTAGCTCAGTGGTAGACCACTTGCTTGTAAAGCATCCCAAGATTCAATTTCTGGCATCTCCACTCATGGCAGAAAAAAATTCCTATCTGAAATAAAGCCCTGGAGAGCTTCTCCCTGTGAGTGTAGGCAATACTGAGCTCAGAAGCTAAGTAGGCCAGTAGTCTGAGTCAGAGTAAGACAGCTGCATACATTCAATTCATCCCCCCCCCCAATTTATTCAATACTGTAGTACAATCACTGGCATACCTGGGGGTGTCAGGGGGAGCAAATGTCTCTTGGCACCTCCCAGCAGGGGGTGCCTCTGTGAAACCCTCCCCTCTCTACCTGTTTTGATTCCCCTTAAGGCCCCTTTACATGACCTTAGAAGGTTTTCGGAATCCTCCAGAAAGCCTAAAAACATCACTTCTGGTTTTCTGTGAAAACCAGAAGTGACATTTTTAGGCTGGGGAGTGTGTTTGTGACATTTTGCAGTGCTGGCCCCAAGCGGCACAGCGGCCGGTAAAGCAATTGAGTACGGTTGTGTACTCAGGTGTCTGGGTTTTTGTCATTCTATTATGGTGCACATGATGACATTAACAGTCCTTTTAGTTAATCAAGAGACACCAGCTTGTTTGTAGGTTAGTTGGAATCCTGATTTACACTGTTTCCTGTTTACACTGTTTCCCATTCATTTAACTTTGCAGAGACCATTTATGTTTATTTTTATAGAAGAGTATGCGCAATGTGTCCTTTCCATTTAAAACAAAATGACAGAGCAGTCCTGATGATAGGAGAATTGTAACTTACTTGTGCATAGGGCTTCATTTAAAGCTTGACTTACTTGTAAGTTCCTATCTAGTACGACAGAGGCATCATATTTCTTTCTATTTATTTATATAGCTTGTCATTAAAAAACAAAAACAAACCCTCCAAGAATCAAGTAAAGGTTCTATCAGTCTGGTCCAGATCTGTAGTACATGTGTTATGGTTAGTGGTGTCAGAGGTTGGTCAAGTCAGGCCACCTGGTTGGCCCCCTTTGCGATTGTTAGTGATGTAGCAATGCAGTTGTATCTCTGTGACTTCCAAGGATGACTGGCTGTGGTACGCAGGAGAAGCAAACAGCTTGGCCAGTTAAATTGAAAACTGGAAGTAGGTCGTGATCACTTTTGGGAGCGGTTCTGAGGTGCAGGGAGGCCCGCAAATGGGGCCACAGGCCCCCTGCACCCTCTGGAGGGTTGGCACTGCCTCCGATAATCACAGGAGTGTCATCACCCTGCCCCTGAAGGGGGCAGTGACAGGCCTTCCCTGGCTGGGGCGTCACAACGCCTCAGTTTGGGAACCTCCCTTAAGAGTTATGTCAAATAATTATACATTTCAGTGAGGAAACATCACTAAATTCACACTTCCCATTATATAATATCATCCCCTTACCTAGTACCCCCAACATGTTTCCCATCCCTTCTCCTCTTTCTCCCACTCCCTAGCTTTTAAAAGGTACATGGGAATTAAATGAAGGAGGAATTGTGGGGTGGCTGGCTAGAGCCAGGGTAAGCACATTCCAACGATACTCCACCTGAGGCAACCACCTCAGTCTTTGTCATGGATGGGCTGGCCTAGAATAAAAGATACACAGCATAATAATCTAGCTGTTCAGGTGCTTTTGTAAGATGTTGTTGAGCTTTTGTGATAACAAAACATTTAGGGAGCAATCATAACCTGCAATGGAGCAGGCAAGCCAAGAGGCTTGTGCTGCATCCAACGCAAGATTGCAGCGAGCAGCAGCTCAGCCAGGGGCAAAGGGAAGCTCTTCCCCTTACCCCTGAGTAAGGGCTGTGTGCCCCTATGGGTCTCCTGGGACCCGCGCCACCTCTGGAGGTGGCGCAAGTCTGAGGAGAGCAGAGTGGCTTGAAGCCGCTCCGCTCGCCCTGGGGGTGGGGGTTGGGATCTGGCATAACTGCCAGGTTCCAGCCCCACCCCCGCCCCAACTCCCTGCGCGCCTGCCCCTGGGCGTGCCCTTCCCCACCCAGTACCACCCCCTCCCGCCCCCTCCCCACATGCCTACCTTTGTCACTTGTGCCGGCGCGCTTGCGCTGGCACAAGCGGTGGTGCAGGAGCCGCAGCGGAGGCTTTTGCATCTGTCCGCGCGTTGGCAGATCTGGATGCGCCGACATGGCTCCCACCTAAGGAGGCGCAAACGTGCTTTATGGCACATTTGTGACTCCTCCAGAGCACCTATACTGGCATAAGTGCCAGTTAGGATTGTTCCCTTAGGCTTCAGTGTTTTATTCTGAATGATCATATAATATAGTCTCTTTAATTCCCTTACCAGGCAGAGTTAGATTTTTTTCGCTTCTAGTGCTTACTTTTCAAAAGTCTTAAGACTAGAAATATGAAAACAAGCAGAATCTGCTTAGGCAGACTCATTGAGATGTAACACCATCAAGGCAAAGACTTTCAGACAGCAAGAAGCCCACAATGTCATTAAAGCAGCATTTAAATGTTAGAGAACCAGGGAAAGTGGTAAAAATTTCTCAGGGTCTTTCCAATATCAAATAAGCAGCAGAGTGAAGCATTTCATTTTTGCGCTGCTAGAGATACTGACTATGCAGCCATTAAGCCACTAGCTTTGGTACATGAGACATTTATGCTGATCACCTTGTTCTTTGTGTCAGTTATTTAACAGGCTGCATATAAATCAGTTTGATGGATATCATGTTTCATCTATCCTTAGGGTTACTAGCCCTCCAGGATCTCCGCCTGGAATCTCCAGGAATCAACATCAATCTCCAGGTAACAATCGTGGAGATTTTAATGGTGCCTCTTTAGTTCTAACATTATGTAATGGGGAGGGGTGGCAACAACAAAATCTCCAGGAACAGATTCAGTCAAAGCTGGCCACCAGCTGTCCTGTTTTTGTTGTTTGGCAGTTGCAAAGCCATGGATGATGGAATCAGTACTCAGAAGGGAGTGCTTCATTTCACATTTGTGAACCTGAGTTTTCAACAACAGCACATGGCTTGGCTTTCCATGCAGGAAATTCACTAATTTAAGTGCTACAAGGTTCAGTTTTCTTCAATTCCAGTGTACAGTCGGCCTTTCTTACATGAACTTGACTTGTGCAAGTTCAACTACAGGCACGCTGCAAACAAACAAACAAAACCAGAGAAAAACAACAATTTAAATGGTGCCGGTGATTCTGCCGGCCATTCCACTTACTAAATACATGCCCGGAGTGAGCGTGAGATTAGAGCAATGCTTCCCAACCTGGGGGTTGCAACCTTCCAGGGCAGTGGAAAACACTGTTTCCCCCCTTAAGGGGAGTGGCAACTTGGCAGTGATGGCAAAAAGAGCACTCCATTTACTCCAGTCTTCCTGCCAGGCATGAAGGTGAGTGCTCCTTTCCCCCAAAAGGGCTGTGATCAAGAGCAATCTGGGGTCAACCAAGGGACAAGCATTTGCAGGGGTTATCTGCAGTCTGCTGAAAGCAATTTGCATGGGCTGCTGCATTTCAGAACTAATGGTATGCTGTAACCTATAAGAGATGGGGAATCTCTAGGAAGCAGTCAGGGTGTACTGATTCCCTTCAAGCACCTGACTCTCCCAGGCAGTTCTTTCATTTTGTTTATTATGGTTCCAAATTGTAATGGCAGTCAAAACTTTTAACATTTTGCTCACCTTTCCCGTTTTATTAGACAAACATGTTCAATAACTGTACTTCGTCTTTCCTAAAGCCATAATAAAAACTGAAATAAAAAAGCAAAAGCATTGGTCCAAAAAGGAGATGACAGTCTTCAGGACTAAATAACACCAAGCAATGAACATTAAGAAATGCAGAGGAAACAAGCAGAAGCCTGCAACAAATTTTGCAGTATGCATACTTTCCTGGGAGTAAGTCCTAAGTGCACTGGACTTCGTGAGGCTTCCTTCTGAGTAAATATGGGTAGACACACAGCCCAATCCTATCCAACTTTCCAGTGCTGATACAGCCATGCCAACGGAGCATGCACTACATCCTGTGGTGGGGCAGCATTCATGGAGGCCTTTTCAAGATAAGGCAACTTTTGTTCCCTTACTTTGGGGCTGCATTGTGGCTGCGTCAGTGCTGGAAAGTTGGATAGGACAGGGCCCTCACACTTCTAATCTCTCCGATTGTCTGTTGCTGCAACTGTAGGCTGCAGTCACGTGATACTTAGCAGTAGTTTCCTATGAATAGAGAAATGTATTTCCAAGGAGTAGATTGGCAAGATAAAACATGTAGTTGCAATCTTTTGTAAACATTTTACTAGAGCTTAGAGTAAGATCCTTTAAAGTATGGTAATTTGATTCTGCTGTTGCTTTAACAGCAATGGAAACATGCTTAGGATCTCTGTGCCTGAATGAAATCTGAGGAGTCTGAGGGAACTTTGGGAGATACTGTTTAAGGCACCCCCCTCACAGCTAAGCGAGGAGCCCTTCCTGCACCCTGGGTCAGCCCACCTGTATCAGGGTCACCACCCACTGAGAGAGGCACACAGGTATTTTGCCAAGCAACTTTTTTTGGGTTTGGTTTGCTGCAAGGTTTGCATTTTGCTTTGTGTGTTGCATGGAAAGAATCCAAAGGGCTATCAAGGGCTACTAATAATGATGGCTGTGCTCTTTTTTCAAAGTTCAGGGACAATGAGACTGGGGAGCAATGGCAGTAAAGAAGTTGGCTTTCTCTCCTGCTTGTAGGCTTCCCAGAAGGAAATAGGATGGTAACTAGATGGGCCTTTGGCCTGATCCAGCAAGATTTTTCTTATGTTCTCATGAAAGTTCCACTCCACGGGGGAGTGGCATGGCCTGTAGGCACAGGGTGATCTTCCATCTGCATTGATTAGCAGCCTGGTCAATTGTTTCTATCCCTTCTGCTTCCCTCCTTTTGAGGCCAGGCCTTTCAAAAGTGCTCCAGATCCCACCTCCTGCTGTTCTGTCTCTCTTAAGGCATCATAGCAGGGTAGGTTTACAAACAAGCAGAAATGCACATGTGCCCTGCCTGTTATTGCACAAGCCACAAACTGATAAGCAAACCTTTTCTGAGCAAAAGAGATTGCAGCACACACATTCAGTTATCAGGTGGCCTAATGCTGACAGTTTTGAACTTCTGCAAATCCAGGGATTGTCCTGAGCATCTGAACTCCTTCTCTGTGGGTGACTATGGACTTCTTGCACCTAATCTTGCATTCAGTGTTACAAGAACAGATACTCTGTGGATGGAACAGGTAATTAAGTCACAACCTTGAGCAATGAAAATTTTGTTTGAATACAAAGAACTCTCATATGCTGAGTAAGCAGGGAAGGCTGAAGCAAAAAGTAGTTAGGTAAGCAATTCTCCCAAGATGATATCTTTATTTTACTAGTTATTTTTTCTTCATTGATGGCTTTTAAGAGTGACTTTTCCCATGCATACAGTATGTTATCATTTGTTTATTAGTATGTGTAAAGCGTCTGTTACAAATCATACACCACAGCATCACATCAAGATATTTTTCAGTAGAAAAATAGACTACTCTTGTAGTAATTTGCTAAAAACAAGTGATGTGCAATCATTTTATGTGTCTATAACCAATGGCCATCACAGTGTAAGATGTGACAGCAGAGGGAACAGTAACAAGGTTAACAACATAAAAACATTTTAAAAATCAAAATATTACAATTACAGCACCATCTGAGGCATGTTTATTTGGAAGTAAGGGCCAAACTAGATTATATGCCTGGTTGTATGATTGGGTCCTATACCCTTGAATTTTTTTAAAAAACAGATAGCAGAAGGATTCTGATCCCAATCAAGGCAGGAAGGGACTGTTTAATTGATGAGACACTAATGATTACTGTTTTAAAGTTTATTTATTATATATTTAATAATACATTTATACCCCACCTTTCCTTTGCACTGTAGGTGCTCATGGCAGCTAAAAAAATTCAATACCATATACATAGATATGCAATATCATAACAAACAATACAAAAATTAAACATTAAAACATCTTCCAGCACATGTAGAAACAATAATGAGCAATAAAAATCATCAAAAGCAGCAAGTTGAAGACACTGTGCATTTATAAAGGGATTGTAAAAGTGTACAGGTTGAGATTAATTTATTCACGTGGGTTCCATTCCAAGCACTCACCTAGATGGCAAAAAAGGCACTATAGCAAATCAATTTAAAAAACAAAGTTTCTTTGCTCTGGTGACTGAAAAACAGCCTTGCTGACCTTTTGACTCTAAGAAAAGAGTCATTAAGAAGACAATCCATCAATCAGTCCTCCTCCAAGTTGCTTCACTCAGCCCCTCCCTTCACCAATGCAAACGTGCTCAGGGGGAAGGGAAGGGCTTGGAGAGCGAAGGATTGCTGGATTGTCAACCAGCTGCCCTCTCTCTCACTCATTAAGGAGGCTGTTGTTAAAGGACTGTTCAGTTTTTTAAACTTGAAATGTTATTGTCGCAGGTTCAGGCAAGGATGGAAGCAGACACCAAGGAGGGTTCAAGGAAAACAAGCTGTTATTCTCAGCCGCCTGCTGGTCACAGAGGGATAGCTTCCAAAGTCTGTGACACCCGATTTTCTCCGGGCTCTGAGTTGATATACAAAACAAATCTTCAGTGTAAAGCATTGGTCAGATTTCTGATTGGCAAAATGCAAACTGCAGAGCCTTGGGTACATTCTTGATTGGCAAACAGCATATCACATGACGCTTTGTCCCTGCCTACATATCCCACTACTCAATTTCTGCCCAGCATGTTTTACTAAATATGGTTCTTTAAAAATGTGAAATCTTACTAAGTGCAAAAGTCCCATCTCCCCCTTTCTGCATTAGCTAATAGCACACTTGCAAAAGTCTCTTTTCTAACCACCTGTCTGTTGCAGTTAGCTAGCAGTTTCCTGTTTTCTTTTTAACTGCAAAAGTTCTATAGAACAACTTCTTGCTGTCAAAGCTTGTGTCTGCAACACCACTTCCTCTTTAACACAGACACAAAGAGGCATTCAGGGGGCATCTTCTAAAATACCTTGTTGACCCAAGCAGCTGAATATAGGGCCTACTTTGGCCAAGCATTCTTTTTATGCTCACAGCAAGGCTCAAATGGGGCTCTGAATGCGTTCAAACACTCTAAATTTTAGGGGGTTCCCTCACATTCCCCCCCTTCATGCATCTGATGACCTGTTGAGGTCATCGAGATGTGCGTGACCTCTGGATAGACTTCTGGCTCTTTAATCTGGGCCAACTTTTGATACTCCCATATGGCCATGATTTGGGCAGCAGTCTTTTTCTTCTATTGCAGCATCAATAGGACTTTGTAAGGGGTGAATACACAAAACAGCACACATTCATGGTAGCACAAACATAATTGTCAGGGCTAGGAACTGCGAGTTTACTCCGCCCCCCCTTTCTTAGTTTGTACATTCAAACAACACTTCAGTTCAAATTGGGTGCACAGTTCATAGGTACTAAAGATTGAAGACAGAAACATTGTTCAAGAGTTTGAGTCTTTAGGGCTACATGCCAGCCCACAAAAATATTGAGCATATTTTAGCAAACACCTTCCAGTGCTTAAGTTGGCATTGTTCACAAGTCTTTTCTTCAGCATTTTAAAGCACAAGTCCAGTCACAAAGAGTTGATGGCACAAATTGCATTTAACACACAATATTTACTTCAGACAGGCAGCTGAGAGATGCCTCCTGGCACAATTGCTTTTCAGAATGCAATCAGGTTTCTCCCAATCTGGTACTTCTTGGGAGTGCAGATCTGGAACGAGGGCTTTGGGCATCAACAACCCTCTGGAGCAAAGCCACACAAGGAAAGCGTGTCATGCAATTACGTCTGCCAGAGTCAGTGTTCATCTTTTAGTCCTTCTTGTAGAACTTTCCTGCTGCTGCTCCTTTTTCTTCCAGGTAGCACCTGTTTCTACTGCCACAGGTGTTGTGGTTTCCTCTGAGCAACACTTGGACATACTTGGATGGTTATTTTACAATTAGGCACATCCTTTAATTTCAGCATCACTACAAGGTTGTTGTGTAACAGGTTTTTTTCTCTGCATGTATTATTTAGCAATTTGTTTTTCTTTTGTTGAGTACTCTTTTCCCTCATTACTTTGGACTCATTTTATTTTTCCTTTTGCCACAAGCTTATCTCTTGCAACTTGTATGCACTCTTAGCATTTATCCTGTAGTGGAGACACAAAAACTGGACAACTGCAGAAACATAACGTTGTTAATTTGTTTGCTTGTAATACAGATTAATGACAAGGGCTCATCTTGTTATACTTTTAGATTAACAATTTTACACATTTAAACACAAACAGCACAGTTGTACCTTTAAAATCAGAGACACTTTAAATACCTGTCACTTGAAACTAGTTAACCTTTTGGCTTGGATGCTCAGGTCCTTTTATGTATTTTTTTCCTTTCTCATTTATTTTGTCTCATCAGACTTGGCAATTGACAAGAAACACTTTAATGAGCAATCCAGGCTGTGGAAGCAGACCTGTTTAAAACAAAATCTGACTTGACAGACACAGGATAGGCAATTAAACATGTTACAATATTGAAATGGATGCAACCTGCTGATTTTACTTTAAACTTTTACAAACAGACACTAATTCACAACAACAATAATACACACCTTCGAAAGTACAGGGCCATTCCTAGACTCAAGCTAACCTCCTCGGGATTTACAAATGTCTTGTGGAATTCTGGGATCCATAATGGATCTTCCCTCCCCTAAGCTCAACCAAACTTTCCCATTGTCCTTAACTGCTCTAAAATCCTAACTCTACCTAAAATGCCATGGTTGAAACAAATTTTATTGCTCCTTATGTGTGTCTTCTGCCAAACTCTGTTCTCTTCTCTGATGATAGTAGCAAACCAAACTTTATTTTTTACACATCACCGTAGGAGTCCTTTAGTCCTTTAGAAGTCCTTTAGAAGAATGCCACTGCTTTGGCAGGATCTGGTGCTCTCAGTCAGTTTTTCTCTGTTCAATCTCCCTTTGGTTAAACTATGTGGTTCTTAACTCCAGTTTCTTTCTCTTTTTTTGAACTGCCCAACCTCGAAGGATTGGCATTTCTCAGAACTCTGTACATGGCTTGCTGGAATGATTGAAGAGGAAGGAGTAACATTTAAAGGACACTGTGTTGGTTTTAATTTTTTTTCTGTTGAGTACAAGGGACTTTTCATAGGAAACTGAACAACTTGCACAGTACAAATTCTGCTTAGGGAACTTAAACTATTTTTTTTTTTACAGACTTTAAATACATATCACAGTGAACTTGGAATGTAGGCTTACAATCATCATGGCACAACATGGACTTTTTTGGCTTTATCTTTTGTATTTAGTGTTTTGTTCTCAGTCAGAGATACCTTGCAGAACATTGTTGTATTTTTTTTTTGCTCTGTTGTTCTTAAAAGCAACTTAAGCTTTAGATAGCACAACAATTTGCTTACAGAAAGGTACTGTTACATTTTAACAATATAAATGCATACTTATGAGCTTGTATTAAAGAGGAAATCTAGACTCACCTTTTTAACACTAAAACTCAACCACAATATTGTTTTCTTTCTTCAGTTATTATTTACAAGTCAAAAGTCAAAACACTATTTGTCCTTAATTCACTTCTTGGAAATGGCCTGACATTCAAACTTCAAGAAGGCAGCTTACTGTTCTGGACTCTTATATAGATACTTAAATTGGGATTTTTTTTAAATTTCTTATAGAGAACATTATGCAAACTTTCATTGTTTTTTAGAACACTCAAAATAACCATTTGTTAACACCATTTGTTAAATTTGTTAATTTTTGAACTTTCTGCACATGTTTTCTGACTTTTAAAAGCAAGGACTCAACACATATTTTGTTCTTGTTTGTAGTGTGTCCCTTTAGAAGCATAGTTTTAAAACCTTACAAGCAGAATGCAAAATTTAAATCTTTATTAGTAGGAGAATGAACACATGATGCACTTGAAACAGCCTGAGCAAATATAAAACACATCTTAATCCCGGGACTCTTGAGACCCACTGGACTCTTTGGTCTTATGGGAAAGGGGGAAAACTTAGATTTTCTTCCAACCAGGAGCACCAAATAGTTTTTTAATACTCATGAATAATTTTTCAGACACTAACTGAAGTCTTTCACTGGATTCAGTTCACTTACTGTGCTTTTTATATATAATTAGGTGCTTAATGTAAAGTTTTGGCTTTGCTTTCTGGACCCTGTACTTACTTTCACAACACAAGCTAATTTTAGCTGATATGGAATTTACAGTTAGGACTTGTTTTTCTCCTGTTACCTACAATCTCTAAAGAGATGGGCATTTCTAATAAGAAAAACCTCAAACACATCTTAACCACAGTAAAACAGGTTATATTTCATTTAACTTATAATATACTTAAAACAAGTTAACTAATCATGATACAGGCTAATAAAAGCCAGCCATTTATGTATATGTTTAAAATTAAACTTAGCAAGTGATTATGCTATGCAATTAAAATATATTAATTTAGCAGTTAATGGGAAAATATATACAAGCTCAATAGTGCTTAGCATAAACAAATATTGGCAATAAGGTAATTAAACAAATTATGCTCACATGTTTAAATTTAAAGCCAAGAAGCATATTTGGTCTCAGTCTGTAGAAAGTGCAGGCTAATTGGCAGTTTTACTGAGATAGCAAAAGAATGTCTCTTTGGCAGCCTTCCAAGCAGATAAAGACATAGGAGTTTGGGAGTGACACACACTCCCTCCTGCTTGCTTTTACTAATAATTTATGTTTACTTATGTTAATAATGTTAATGCAATGTTATGGGTGAATTAGTTAAGTTTATATGTTTAAGAAATAAGGAAAATGTTATGCATTTCAGAAACAAATATTAAGAAATAAGAAAGTGTTAATATGTATAGCAATGCTTATATGTTCAATACTAGAGAGCATTATTCTGGTTTTTGTCTTCAAACTGAAACAACAGGCAAGCTGTAAATCAAGGAATGTTTTTAAGTAGAATGTCAAAGACATCAGATAAGAGTTTAAGCTTTAAAGCACTGTTTGTGAAGGAAGCTAGAATTCCCAGCTGTCGAGTTTAATTAGTATGATAAATGAAGCCAGGCTGAACAGAGTACAGTGGTGCCTCGCATAACGAATGCCCCGCGCACCGAAAAAATCGCATAACGAAAGAGTTTTTCGATTGAGTTTGGTAACTCGCATAACGAAGGTTTCTGGCCGTGCTTCGCATAACGAAAACTTTTTAGGTCCATGCTTCGCATAACGAAAACTTTTTAGGTCCGTGCTTCGCATAACAAATTTTTTAAAAAATTAAAAATTTTGTGTATGCTTCAAATTTTAGAAATCCTCTGTACAGTATGTATGCCTTTAAAGAGCACATAATAAACACTTTGTAAACCAAATTTGACTTCGTTTTGACCTTTTTTGCCCATAGGAACGCATTAAATTTCAATGCATTCCTATGGGAAAAGGCGATTCGCAAAACGAAAAATTTGCATAACGAAAGGATTCGCGGAACAGATTAATTTCGTTATGCGAGGCACCACTGTAGTTTCATTTTAGAATACACTCCCAAACTTGAATGTCTGCTTCTGAACAGAGAACATTTAGATTTTAGAAATATAATTTAGACAGGCTTTCTTTAGAATCAAAATGTGCACTGGGAATAGCTATTAGAAAATTTCATGTCAAAAGAGTCTTGTATATGCATTACACCAAAGCAACATACCCAAGCATCATAAGAAGTGCCAATGTTTGCATGCATTCATCAATATATCAATAGTTATTGCTTAAAATGTTAGTAGCAGTGTTAGTAGTATCAGAAGTGAATTTCAGCTGTTAAAAATAGTTTGATCAAAGCATGGAATACACAGAATAGTGGAAGCTAAATTAAAAAAAGACTTAAGTCTCAGATATGTCTCAAAGTAACCTTGAAAGGCAGATGTCTAGCAAAGTTAATTAAGAGAATCAGACAGCTCATAGACCTGGAATGTGGTATTCTCCTTACCGATAAGAACTCTGTATATCTCTGTAGACTCAGTGACAGATTTAGATACTTTTAATTGGAATACAGATTTACAACATACAGGAAAGACAGATAAGGAGTAGTCAGGACACCTGCACCGTTAATTTGGAAGAGTTATAGCAGATAACTAAGAGTTTATATACAGGTTAAAGAGATAGCACTAACATTTTAATGAGGAACAAAGCCTTGGCTAAAACAGTAAATCTGTTGCCAATTAAATTAGAGTTTGGCAGATACAAACACCTACAAATCAGCTAGACAAGAACAGATAAGCAAAGAACATTCCTGAGAGGGTCCCCTGATTGGCAAATCATCATTAGAGCCTCTAAAAGTTAACAGAAAGAGCTGAATTTAGTTAAAATGAATAAGAAAAGAGTTCTAAAAGAGAATCCTTTTGTACAATAAGAGTTAGTTTGTTTTGAATTAAATATAAGTTTATGCCACTATGCATCACAATAGCACTGGGAATTAATAAAGGGAAAACCAAAAGGCTAGCTTAATTCTGTCAAGGTCAGGGGGTAATTGCGAAAGACAAATCAAACCTAGTATTGTAATAAATGAGTAAACAGTGCCATCTAGTGGTTGTTGGATTCCACAGGATATATATGTCTCAATGTAAATTTTGACCATATATGGAATCTGTAACTTGAAACTGACCAATCAGATGATTGTAAATCTGTGACCAATCCTAAGAAAGCCTCCATTTCGGATGTCATAACCCCAGTCAATAACAGTGTGAGATTTTCACATAAAGAAGCCAAAATGCTATATAAACAGAGACACACACTGGAACATTGCTTTTCTCTGAGAGTGCTGGGAGTTCCCAAATAGCTCCCATTGCTCTCCTTTTGGACAGGAGTCCCTGAGAGGCCCATTGCTGGCAACGAATAAAGCTTGCAGACGATCACCACTCTTGCCTACTGAGTTTGCTTTTGAACTTTGCTGCTGACCTTGCAACAATCATAGAATACATATTTGTTACTGAGGCTCTGAAACACATTGGACACTTTAGACACATAATTATTGCTTCTGCTGGTACCATTTAACCTTACATTCTGAACTGGTACTATTGTTTTGTCTAAAGAACATTTTGGATCTATCTTCAGTTTGGACCTTATTCTAACTTTTTTGTTACACCTTTTAGGTCTACAAATACCTCTTCTTATGGTTGGTGATTCTTGGCATCAGCCTGTTGTCTAGAGTCTACCCTTGCTAACAGTTTCTCTAGCTCTGCTTTATTGCCTAGACTCAATCATCTGTGTAGCTTGTTCCTGGTCTTGTTGTCTCTGCTCATTCTTGAAACAAGCCTCCCAGCAAACGCTGGCAACTTTAAAGACTTGCTTCCTTTCTTTTTCTCTTTGACTCTTTCGTGTTTCCTAGCAAACGCTAGCCACTCAGTCTTTGAGAATTAAAAAAACCCTACTCAGTCTCAGAGACTCAACCACTCAGTTCACACGTCTGAGACTTAATGAACCTTCAATGCGTCTCACACACACCTTAGTCACACAGGCTTAATCAACTCTTAAACCATATCACTTCTTGTCCAGTCATACTTTACGGACCCCCCTTTGCATATGGGGGTGCAGTGTCATCCTCAATTTGTTCTTGGAGGATTGGCTTTATGGTCCTTTGTGCTTTCCTTATTCTTCTTTCATCAAGCTTTTGAACCTGTTGATTTGAATGGATAAAACAGACAGGCAAAAACCACATACTTTTTAAAAACAACAACAGGAAATAGTGCAGAGAGAGAGAGAGAGAGAGAGAGAGAGAGAGAGAGATCTTTTCAAGTTTCCATAAATCTTTCTTTACCCACATACATGTATAGTCACTTACTCACATGAAGTCCGCTGCTAAATTGTTCCATTGACCACAGGTCTTCTATGGTAAAGACTTAATGCTACTCTGTTACCTGCAGTTGATACTCACACATGGAATCTACACTCAGAAAACATACACAAAATCTGGTTTTCTGATGAGATAGTATGATGATCTAAAGATACTGACCTAATTGACAGAGCAAAGGTCTTGTGAGGAAATCCTTTTATCTTAAGACAATAAAATGCTTCACACGCATCTTTATGAGAACCCAGGGGACACACCCTTCCCCTGTCCATGTCTTTTCGTTTCTGGGGTAATGCTTTTGGTCTGGTCAGACCACCTTGATCCCTGTGGACAATTCTACGTCTCACACAGTTACTTCACACATTTACCACCACCCCTTTTCCAAATTCCTAGGGGTTACACTGCTTCACCCTGGCCACTCGTCTGGGGTTACTAGGATGTCCCCAGGGGGTGATCAAGCCCCTCTTCTTCCTTTACTGGGAAGGACTCTGCTATCCCCAGACTCTCACCTGTCAGCGGACTTCTTGGGGGGGTTTTCTTGGGGAACCTGGTCCCTACTGAACTTGGTCCTTGCCTCCTTCTTTGGTTCAGGGTGCAACAGTGATGACTTGCTCGAGACGGACTGCCAGGGCGCTGTCCCCACAGACAAGGGGTGCGTGGTGCATGGTGCTGGGGCGGAGCGCCCGGGCACCCCCTCTCGGGCAGCCTCACTGGACCACGCGGTGAGAAATTCACTGTCTCACCTTCATCTTGGTGGAACCTCCGGAAATGTTGCAGGTTCAGGCAAGGATGGAAGCGGATGGATGCTTATGCTCACAGCAAGGCTCAAACAGGGCTCTGAATGGGTTCAAACTCTCTAAAATCTAGGGGGTTCCCTCACATTATCAGTTTAAAGGTTAATGAAGTACCCATATTAGATTGTTAGATTTGTCACCAACTGATACTTGTTTGTCAATAAAACTTTAAAAAGTGACAAATAAGTACTTTTGCTCCCTTGAAATTTTCCTTTAGGCTTCTGCTTCTCTTTCACAATGAAGTTCTCAAAAACAAGAGCTTAATTTTTTGGGATGGGAGGGAGCTGGATGGTGCAGGTTTATAAACAATGCTAGGATTGGAAAGTTGACAACAAAGTACATGGTGTTGCAGCATAGCTAATTAACAAAAGTTCTTTACAAAACTCTGCAGCACCAGTTTAAAAATGCTTTGCAGTATCAAAGGAAAGAGAAGATATTCCAGTTATGTGCCTGCCCTCCAGTCCCATTACCAGGGGTGTATCTAAGATATGGCAAGCCAGGGCATTTGCCCTGGGCACCCTTTAGGGGGCAGCAGGCATGGATGTACCCAGGTGGTGAGCAATGGTGGCCACACGGTCCCGTCCATGGTGCTCTGAGTGGTTCCAGGCCTCTCTGCTAGGGGGGTGCTCGTTGCCTGCTGGTAGGCCCTCAGCCTCCCGAGGGTCTGTTAGCCTCCAAAATTGAGCCCTTCTGGGAGAGGGGTGTAACATGCAGGGGCTGGGGTTATGCAGTGATGCAGAGAGGTCAGGTTGTTGTGTCACCATGTCTCCCCTCCCCAGGCACCATTGGGCCCAGGGGCGTGGCTGCCTATTACAGTCAGTGTAAACAACTAGCCACATTTTTGGAGAAGAAGAAATCTATCTGGATCCTGTGTTCAGAGAGTTTTGAGTCTGCAAAAGTTAAAATGTGTACAGCTCAGTGCTACCACTCCACCCTTAACATCCATATACCATTTGAGGAAGTTATTAAGCTTCTTGTATAGGAACAGGATAACTAAGATACAGACATTTTCATCACAAATCTTCTTGCAATGCACTGTCTAGTCAAACAAAGTCTCTCATTCGGCAATTGTGTAGGGCTGAGGTATTCAATCTGTGGGGCTCCCTAGGGAGTTGTGGCTGGCCTCCAGGGGTGTCATGAGGCATCTTGGGGAGAGAGGTGGCCACAGCTGCTCTACTCTGCTCAGCTGCATATGCTGCCTCCCTACTTGCTGCTTTTCTGTGGCTGAGAACGAGGTGGGTGGGGCAGTGTGAGGTGGGGAGGGCTGTGAAACATGGTGGGGAGAAGTGGGAGAGAAGGCTGGCTGGGCAGCAGCAGAGGTGCTGCATCTCATCAGCACAGGGTGCGCTCCAGGCAGGCTTCAAACTGGGAGGCAAGCCTGACCTAGAGAGAGCAGCGCATCGCTTTTCTCTGCTTGGGAAGGAGGAAGCCCAGTCTGCTCTTGGGGGGAAGGGTGTCCAAATGCCCCAGACAGCATCCCTCTATCTTGCCTGGGGGGAATAGGGGTGGCATCTGCATGTTGGGGTGTCTGTGTGTGAGCAGGCCCCCATCTACTTTGGGGGTGAGTTGTAATCTTGCTCTGTGTGGCTGCAATCCTAGCCACACTTTCCTGGGAGTAAGCCCCGTTGACTCAAATGGTACTTACTTCTGAGTAGACCCACATAGGCTTGTGTCAGCTTAACCAAAGATCTTCACCTCTCTCTTTTTCCTCCCCTTCAAAAAATAAAAGAGCCACTCTTGATGGCTTTGTCTCCAAAAACTGATTAAAAAATAAAAACACCCTTTCCTTTTCAGCCACCCCCCTTTTTCCTCCTGCCTCCTGGGGGGGGGGAACTTCCCATATTGGCTGCTATTGTAAGACAAAAGGCACAATCCTAACCAGGTCTACTCAGAAGTAAGTCCTATTGTGTTCAATGGGACTTACTCCCAAGAAAGTGAGGTTAGGATTGCAGCCAAACAGTCTCTGGGTCTCAGTTTGTATCAGTTTGCAATTAGCAGATACACACAAAACAAAGTCTTCCCCTCCCCCAGCAAATTCATCACTCCCCCCTCCTTTTCCAAAACCCTCCAGCTGTGCTGCTAACAAACTCAGGGCACAATCCTAACCAGGTCTACTCAGAAGTAAGTCCTATTTTGTTCAATGGGGCTTACTCTCAGGTAAGTGTGGTTAGGATTGCAGCCTCAGAGTGCTAGCAGCTGTTTTTTGTTTTGTTTCTAGTGTATAATTATAACACATTCATCCCCATTTTGGGGGTAACTGAGGTGATGTAATGGGGAGCCTTGGCCAATGGCCACAAGGATCAGGGGAACCACGGGCCAGAAAAGTTCAAGAACCACTGGTGTAGGGTAATTTATAGCTTACTCTCCCAAGGACTCTGGGTGACAACAATTTACAATAAGAACCTCCCCAAGTTGACTTTTCTATTTCTTTGTCCTTCTGAGGAACTGGAGAGAAGGGAATTATTTTGATGCTTCCTTCTTTTTCCAGCAAATGGTTGAAAACATGCTTCTTATTCTGTTCTGTATTGAATATGATGAACAGACACCAGTGTCTGTGTTGGTGGAGAAAATAAGGAGTGTTCATGGAGCTTTATGGAAATCTCTTTGGAGAACGTAGCCAAGTTCTCGATCAAGCCAAGATATTATTGTATCCAGCATTCTGTTTCTAGCAGTAATTATGGCATTGATAATGTTTTCCACCAATTTACCCGGAACAGAAATTTGGCTAATCAAAGGTTTGTAGTTTCCTGGTTCGCTCCCTGATACCTTTTTAGAAATATGGTGTTCCAGTCATCCTTTTAGGAGGCCAGCTTGTGACAAGTTGCATATTTTTGTTAGGAGATCAACAATTTCACATTTGAGCACTTGACGATTTTGGTTTATGTCTTCTGGGCCTAGTGACTTGTAATTTGGCTTGCTAACCTCTAGGATTAGTCTGGAGTCTTCAGGAATTGGCATGTATCTCCAGGTGACTACTGAAAGCAAGCCTGGAGATTTCATCAGGGCTTTCAGGAATTTCCAACATGACATCCTGTTGGTAAAACAATTAAGCCGTTTCTGCCCAACATTGCATATACGTAACAGGGATCAAATGTGTACGCTTGTGGGCTGGGCAGAAATGGGTTAACCAGGAATTCCATTGGTCTGAGCTGGTAACCTTACTTGCAATTTGTCAGTAGTACTTCATTCCTTGCCACTTTTATCTGACATAGGCCCAAATCTTAACCAACTTCCCAGCACTGGCATAGCTGTGCCAATGGGACGTGTGCTGCATCCTGCAGTTGGGGGGCATTCACAGAGCCCTCCTCAAAGTAAGGGAATGTTTGTTCACTTGGAGCTGCATTGCCCTTTTGTTGGTGCTGGAAAGTGGGTTAGGATTGCACCCATAGTTCTTCAGAAAAAAATGCTAGGCAGCCTCTATCATGTTGCATCCCCTGCGTCCCAGGAAAAGGCAATGGGAAGGAAGACCCCATTCCTTGGTCAGAGAAGAAGCAGTGGAAGGCAGTTTGCCTCAGCTACATTGATCCACGTTTGGTCCACTAAGAACAAGCAGAAAGTGGAACATTTACCTCCTTACCTTGCTCATTATCACAACATATTCTACCTGATTTCTTTCTCCAGTTCTAAATCTTAGAGTTTCAGTTGGTGAGGAGGGGGCATAGTATGCATTAAATACTATATACCAGTTACCTTTTGGGACCTTGCATTTCTATCCCCATTCATTCTTTGGAGAGTTAGTTCATCTAAAGTTAAATTTGTCATATAGAGCAATACGACACTTAATACACCTCTCCTGCTCTTTCTGCAGATTTTGTGTCCAGAACAAATCATATCTCACTACCCCTTATTGCGCTCCTAGGTTTCTGATATCCATTGTCCAGTTTATATATGCTGTCTCTTAATATCATGCACTCCACTCACCACATTTTGGCTTGAAGTCTTTTGGTTGCATCATATAAATACCTATACACTGCATCCGTCTCCAGGTGCTCTCCTTTGTGTGCCATTTTCACTGTGATGCTTTGGTCTCTTTAGATAGGTGTCATCAGGTTCTCTTGCCTGCCCCCACTTTGAGAACCTGAAACATTGACACCATCATTTCTACTCATCCCAGTCCCAGTATTCCTTCCCATTAATTTGTGGCCTGCATTACTGAGGAAGTAAACAGGATCATTTTTGGACACAATTGTGGAGAGGCTATACTTTGGGGTGGTATTGGGAACAGGCCCGAAACTTGCCCCTTCTAGTTTCCATAGGCAGATACAAGATCTCCAGTGCCAGCTGCCAGATTCTTTTTAATAACTGGGAGCTAACTTGTTACCGGGAGCAATAGGCCAAAAAACAACTATCCGACTAGCTGTGAATAAAAATCTTTGCATTATGCCTGTTTACCCATTCCTGTCCACCACACCACAGCTTTTTATCACAGCCATTAATCTCAGTGGCAGTGGGGGGAACATTTTCAAGTGCTTATTGAAAATGTCAGTATATTTCACTCCACTGAATTTCTTTTGTGCAGCATAGCAAGGAATACAATGCAAGCTAGTTATGCATGAGTTCCCCGTCTGATTCCCTTTATCTGCTGTTTTTTTCTTCTTCTTCCAGGGTTCTTCCACCAGAGTTGTTAAGATTCTTCCTAGAACTGCTCTTAACTTCACTGCAGTCTTGACTTGTCACCTTCATTTTTTTAAAAAGCAGGCAAATGTATTTGCAATTCCTCAGTCCATTCTAAAGCTCCTGAACTTTCATAAAATAGAATTTAAAGGTTCACTTGTTTCCCATCTCCTTTTCCTGTATTTGCTGATGTATGCAGCTTGGCCCTTCATTAGCTTTAACAACATCAGCACCTAATATTTTATAGCCATTATTTTCCGTTATCTTTATAGATGTTGAGCCATGACTACACAGATCTTCACATTCCTTTGCTTAGTTATTTAAAAGATTTATACCCTGCTTTTCTGACATTAAAAAAGAAGCTTATAACAGTCTAAAATCCACAAAGTACAACAGTAAAAGCACAATAAAGCAAGAGAGAAGATTGAACAAAATAAAACAACAGGAATATAAGAATATAATTGACAGCTATGACTATGAATGCATAATTCTTAACTAGAACTCTGGGCCTTAAATGGAATTTAAACTAAGGGAGGAAGGGGAACTATAGAGCTTTGTTCCCAGTGTGGTTCCAATCCTGATCATGCTGCTCCCCCTGTCTCCTAGTGTACTATCATAATTTGGCGGACCATATATGGGGCACCATTATAGGTTCACCAGATCCGGCATTGGCTGAGGGGTTCATATGTTCCCAGGCCCAATCCAGGCCCCTTTCCAGAGCTTCAGTGGGATCAGAAGAATATTGGGCCACATGGGAGTGGCTGCTAGGAGTGGGATTAGTTGACTACTGCACCATGATGGTCTCCCCAGAATGAGTGCAGCAGTTCATGTTGTGTAGGCCAAGTGGTGGTGGTGGTGCAGTTGATCTGCCATGCCAGTTCTCCCTTGGGAGAGTTACTTCATGTCAGCAGGAATAAATACGCAGGCGGCTCCCTTTCATATTGACCCTTTAGGTTTTGTTTTTTTTTGGTGTGAATTTGATACATTTGTGACCTTTTCCTTTCTCATGCTTTTGGTATTTAGCCTCTTTTTACGTCTTTGCATACAGCAAATTGTGGTACATCAAAAGTTGCCTATACAAAGTAAAGACATGGGTAGCCAACACAACTCCCTGTGTGGTGATGCAGTGGCACCTACGTGGCAGCTGGGTCATTGTACTGCTGATGTAAGTACACCTGGACTTGGATTGGGGGATCGAGGCCTCCTCTGACATCACCTGTATAGTCATTATTTCAGAGTCCAATCTTGAGCTCTTCAGCTCTGGCGGCACAAGCATGTTGTAGGGTACCACTATGAAACCCTGTGCCAAGTCAGCGCCAGCACCAATCCAGTGCCAGTCTGCACTGAACCCAGTGCTCGTCAGATGCCACCCAGAGCTAAGTAAGAGCTCTGGATGGCAGTGAGGGCCTCAGGGAGGGGGAGGGGTCCCAGGGCGGGGGGAGAAACCAGCCTGGGATGGGGTGGGACCTGTGGAGCTCTGCTCCACTGGAGGGCCACAAGGCCTGCCACAGAGTTTCTCAAGTTGATACATACCTGAGGAACCACATTGCGGGGCTTGGGGTTTTCCCCGGGCTTCCCCCTGGCAGCTGCTGTGGGGCCACAGGATGCAGTGGTAGCCGCTTTGGCTCTGCTGCACCCGGCAGCAGTGCCGCCTTTAGGATTGGGCTATCAGGAATTTGTCTTGAGCAGCTGCTCTTTGACATTATGTGACCTTGAGAAATGTCACAATATTGATGACATTGTTTTCCATTTTAGCACATTGTATTTTAGTCTATTGTATTTGTTTCATTTATTTTACAAAGTATTGCCTATTTTATTCAGCCCTTTGTGGTCAGTAAGGAAGAGATCAAAAGAACTTTGTTCAATAAAGAGAGTCTACAAGCCAATGCAGAGTTAAGCGCAAGGAGTCTACTGAAATCAATGGCTTTAAACATGTGTAACTCTGTGTTGGCTTGTGGCCAGTTTGATTCGAATCAGCTCAGCTTGATGGATATTAGTTTGGTTGTGACTGTTCAGGTGAGGTCTCGTCAGTAGGAATCAGACTAATGCATGATTGTTACAATTTCCTACACTCAGTCCCAGGGGTCTATTTTAAGCTGTTCTCAAAATGCTCCATCAGCACAAACTTCATACTTTCCCCCTAAGGCTTGTCCCAGAGTAGCATTTTGAGGATCATGCTTGTCTAGCAATATAGTGTTTACCCTAATTATGCAGCAATCCGGCAAGTGCTATAGCATCATATTTAAAAACAGAGGTTTCTTACCTTGTGGGCATGAACATGATCGATGTAAATACTAGCCACGATCCTGTCTTGTTCTGAGTTACCATCTTAAATTCATAATGCATGTAAATACTAGCCACGATCCTGTCTTGTTCTGAGTTACCATCTTAAATTCATAATGCATGTTATCTAACTTTTTGGTGGTTCAGAATCCTGAGTAATTCAGCAGTGTCACATTCTCAGTTTTTCTGTAGGTGTACAGTACGGTGTTTGTGCAATTAAGGCAAGGTGTGCACTTGACTGAAATGCATTCTTTGGAAGTCTTTTCTTAGAATTAATTTATAGCGCATACCTTTGGAAGTAGACAGAGAATTTAAATATAAGATGCAATTTGACATGCTGAATCACAGAGGAAGAAGCAGTAGATACGTAACACCACATAGCATTTTTATGCTTTTCAGGACCCCAAAGCACTCCCCTAGCATTCTCTCAAGACACAGTTACAACATTCCAGTAAGGTAGGCCACTATTATTATTATCATCATTCTGCAGATGGGAAACGGGCAGCCAATCCTGAGCTGCCTGGCATGCAGGGCTGCAGCAGCGCCGAAAATGGCTGCTGCTGCATCCAGCATGCTCCAGGCAGTTGCCACCTCCTCCTCGAGAAAAGGAGGAGGTGAGTCTAGCGGTGAGCTGGTGCACACTAAACAGGATTGGGCCCCAAGGCAGAGAGAACAGTGGCTGGAATCAGTAGCTATACCTAAGGAATAAGTGGCTGATGTGATCTTTTGAATTGAGATTTAATGACACAGCATTTTACACATGCCATATTGCTTTTCCTTGAGGGAAGGGATAGTCAAGTTTGTACACTGGAGCCAAGACAAGGAACCTTAAGATTCTTGCCATAATGACACAAATGGAAGTAGTGGCTTTAATGGAGGGGAAAATCTCCCTGCCAATCAGTCTTAATTCTAACATCCACCATCCACTTTAGCAGTGCCTGGTACCACCAAATTCAGTTAACTTAATGAGCTAAATCCACAAGGCAATTTTTGCTTGCGTGCGGTAATCTTTTCTTTAATGGACCTATGTCTATGTCTGGACTTCACATTACATTTGTGTAGGTTTAATGTACCAACATGGGGTAGTTGATTACAAAAAGCCGTGGGTGTGCTTAAGGAGATTTACGGTTCTGGGAATTTAAGGATATACTTTGGAGCTAGTAACAATAAACTTTGCTTGGTACATCCAATTAATCCCAAATTCACTTGCATTGACCAAGTGGTTAAAGCACTGATAATTATGCGACCCTGTGTATATGTAAGTCTAGAATGAGGGGCAGGTCATTGATGAGGACTCATTAAGTTGTGGTTGACACAACCATCATTTGACGTTTTAATGTAATATTTCAATGAAAGACAAGCAGTTTAAATTGGCCTGCTCAACCTTTTCAGAAGCCCTTGTCAGCATCTATCCTGTGGACCCAATTTCCTGGTTCAGCAGGGAGTGTTTGTGCATGGTTAGCTCCACAGCAGCTCTTCAACAAAGAGCTTAATAGATGTTTCACAGGTGGCTCTAATCATGCCAATTAAAGGGTAGCACAAAGGCAGTTGGGCAGCTCTCAAACACACCTCACCGGTTCAGCTGTGATATCTACACAACCCAATCATTGCCATTGCCAGTCCTCTTCATCGACATAGGCAATACAGGTGCCCTGCATGGAGCGATCTCTGCTTGTGCTAGCTAGTGAATATATTGGGGAGGGGGTTGTACACACAGAGACAGAGAGAGACTTTCTGAGTGCTCAGAACCCTACATGAGTATTACCTTGATGTAATCCTTACAACAGTTCTCATGCCTCAGACTTCTCAGCATCATTGCAAAGTTGCACAGAGCCCATCAGCTTCTAGAAGTGGTCCTGGTGCCTAGAGCTGTGCACATCAATGAGGCAGTCTAATGATGTCAGTCTGCTGCTATCTCATGTAGTTGGAGCCAGCGATTTTTATAACTGCAGTTGTCAGGACTTGAACGGAGGACTTTCTGCAAGTAAAACAAGTGGTCTGCCTCAGAGCTACAGCCTTTGCCTTTTCAAAAGCATGCAGAGTACACTTAAAGGGTGCTGGAAAAGAGGGTTGGCTCCGTTATAGAAGTTGCACTCTTTGACGCCATTTCCAAAAGTAAGGAGGATAGTTAACTGGAAAGATTTGTTAAGAGACAAGATATTTCTCACTTTCTCCTCCAGCCACCATCACGAGAGCAGAGCTGTTGGCATCCATACAATCAGACTGCTTGTGCTGAAAGGCCGATGCTATAAAACGGCCATCAACAGTGTTTTCATCTATTTTATAAAAGGCTCAGCTACGTCCCACCTGTTGTGTAGTGGCAGTAGCGATACTTGGAAAGTAATTCTGCCAGTGATCAGTGATACAGCTGCTGTTCCTGAAACAATGGAGGAAGGAGGCTGTGCAATAAGGTGGGAGTGTGATCCTTTCTGCCATCAGAAGCTCAAATAGGGAGAAGTAGAAAATATGACAGATACATTTCTGGCAGACTTTCCATCAGTAGCACATTAATGCCTTTAACATTGTGTTCCGTCTAACAGGTTTTGATGTGCTGCTGGCAAAGAGGTCATTTAATCAATGTAAAAGAATAATAAGCCTTGATGTAGACTTGCAGTAAATTTATACATTTTATGGCCATAAGTATGATGCCCTTTTCCATGAAGCTTTTGGCACAACTCCTGAGTCTTATTGGCTGTTATAATTAAGCCTAAGCATACACAAATAAAAAAAAAGTGTCCCTAGTTTATTTCTGCCTCCACTTCCCTAAACTTCTTTAGTTTTTTATCTCTTGTGCCAGTTTTAGATTGTGAGTCTTTTGACAAGAACCTGTTTTCTAGATAGAAACCAGATGATGCTGTGTAAACAAGAATAAATAAAACAATAAATCTAGGTTGGCGACTGATTGTAACTCTGGTGAGCTTATTTGTACAATCCACATGATCCACCCCTTCACACTGGACATTTTTAAGTACATTACAGGCCTAACAGATCAGCAGGAATCCTGACTAGACTGACAGTGCAATCTATATATGTTTACTCAGAAGGAAGTCCCACTGATTTCAACAGGACACACTCCCGGGTAACTATTTATAGCAGTGATTCCCAAATGGCTGGGTTGTGACCTACCAACTAGGGAAGCACTAGCCTATGTCCCTTTAACGGGAGGGGGGAAGGCAGCAACATGATCCCCAGGATTGAACTGCTGCCAGGGAGGGGAGTGGGTTTTTCACTTACCTCCAGTCAGTGCTTGGACTTCTGGGAGGTCTGGGGAGCCCTCCACACGGCTTCCTGTGTAAGTCTGTAAAAAAAGAAAAAAGCCACTTCTGATTTCATGAATCAGTCATGAAAACTGAAGTGCCTGTTTTCCCCCTATTTTTCAGACTTACAGAGGCTTGCGAAGCTCTGTGGAGGGCTCTCCAGACCCACCGGACCTCCCAGGACACCAGAGTGCTGGTGTGAACCTGAGGCTCATGTTGCTGCAACCCCCCCCCCCAAAAAAATACTTACATGGTTCCCTCCTCCTAAGGAGGACTGTGGGAACCACTGGTTTGCCCTGGAAACTTGTATGAAGATGCACCTTAATCTTTTGCTTTTTATTCTGCTTTTCTATGTGTTTGTTCTCTTTTTTTAAATTTAGCACCTACAGATATTTGATATTGACAACATATTTTTCCAGTGCTTAAAATATTTTGTTGAAGTTTAAGTTCCTGTATCAAAATATTAACTATCCAGGGCCATCATCAATTTGAAAATGACTGTACAGTTGAGCTATTGAACTTTAGGCGAGAGGTTATATACAAAAGAGTCTGAATAACTTGCAGATACCAAGGAATTCAAAAGATACATTTGGCATGTCATCACAGGTCAGTTAAGAAGACTATTGTCTAATTATGTAATTACACTGAGTATCCAAATGCCATTAGGGATTAACTTAATTACAAAATAGGCTTCCACTAGAAAACAAGAACCTTGAGAAAGTGAACTTTTGTTGTGCAACTCTTGGGTCACCTCATCACTTGTTCTGGGTATGGATGTAAAGTATTTGAAGATGCCACTAAATTCAAATGAAGGAAAACATTTTGTAGACTACCTTTCCTTGATAGAATATAGCAGTGGTTCTCACACATTTAGCACCGGGACCCACCGGGACGGAATGACACTGTTGGGACCCACTGGAAGTGATGTCATGACCGGAAGTGACATCATCAAGCAGGAAAATTTTTAACTATCCTAGGCTGCAATCCTACCCACACTTACCCAGGAGTAAGTTTCCTTTACTACCATTGTTAAAAGAATATACATAGTAGTTAAAAGTACAGGTCTATAACATTTCCCCAGATGCAGTCACATATCATGGTAGCATCAAGTCTAATATATTAAAAATAAAATATTGAAATGATTGGGGACCCACCTGAAATTGGCTCGTGTATTATCAAAAGGGCTGTTTTGTTTAGGGGGGAATTATTACATTACCCTTATTGGAACCTCAGGATCGCAGGCTGGATAACAAGACGGCGTAATGCAGAGAAATTCCCTTTTGCTTAAAGAGGAGACTGAAAGATAACTTTTAATAAAAGATTATAGTTTTATTTCAAAAGCACAAAGGTAAACATAATGCACATGGATAAGTGTATGTTTCTTGGTCCTAATGCTTGAATCCAGAGTACCTAGCTTTCATGGTGGTTGCATGTAAAAAGTATTTGGTACATCCGAGGAAATTAGAAAAAGGAAAGGTTGTAGGGAAGGATTTTAGGGGTCCCTGTCCTGCCAAACCCTGTTGCTGACTAACGATGGGGAGAGAAGAGGAGAAAAAGGGGGGGAAAGAAGGGAAAAAGTTCCAGATGCCAGATAGTTACCTGTCTTGTAGAGCAGTTGGATGGGGGGGGAGAGTCCTGTGTGGAGGACCCTCTGACACAACACAGATGTGTTGTGCCCTTAGAGGGGGAGCCAGAGAGAGAGCATGTGAGGAAGCCCTCTCTTAAAAAGGGGTTTTTTTTTTGCAACAGAGCTGAGCTGGGTGGTAGCTTGCTTACTACCACCCAGCAGGGTGTTTGGAGTCAGGATGTCCCTTATCAGCAAAATTCAATGGGGTCTAATGGCTGGCTTCCTTGCTGGGGGAACTTAAACAATACCAACATAAGAAGGCAGTTCAGGTTTGCATACAGTACTTAAGAAGTGATTGAGTTAAACAATACAATGAATACAGTAATGTAGGAGACTGGGTTAAAACAATACAATGAAAAGGAGGCACTTAAACAATGATTTACTATGCCAGACTTCTTCCTATAATATGTGAATCCTAGGGAGGTGGATTTTGTAACCATGAGCTTGTGACTTGTCCAGAGTTTTTGGAAAAGTGTGCTGGGAGAAGTGCGGCCTGCATGATGTTTTAGTAACATAACCAGATATAAAATCACAACTAAGGAAAAAGGGGATTTTCACGTAACACGTGACGCACCTGGTGGGTCCCGACCCACAGTTTGAGAAACACTGGAATATAGTATTCCCCCACCGCCTCCTCCATGGAGGGATTGTTCAATATTGCAAGGGTTGGGATGGACATGGTGGGGGCAACCCCAGAGTTGATGCGGTAGAAGTACAAGACTCACTGCAACCAGGATTCTGCTCAGTAGTTGATTATTTGTGGGGTAGGTTTCACAGTCTCTTAGGTTGGGTTTCCAGAACACAGACGTGCCCCCTTATCTGCGGGGGCTCTATTTCAGAACCCCCTGCAGATACCTGAAATTGCGGATATGGGCAAATGCCCATCCCCACTGTCTGGGGGCCGCCCCCTGGAGTTGAAGGGAGCTAAGCTCCCCTTGCCTGTAGAAGGAAGTTTGAGCCCAGCAGAGTCCAAGGACATCCATCCTTGGCCTCTGCCAGGCTCAGACTGAGCTATATAGCTCAAAACATGACTTCCAGTTTCATGGAGAAACTGAAAGTGAAGTTTATAATGCCTTATAATGCATTGGGAGGCCCAGGGAAGCCCCTGTGGAGGTGAGGGTGGAGGTGTACCTGCTTGGGGGACCTGGACCCGATCCCCGGATAACTGAATCTGCAGATACAGGATCCATGGATTTGTGGGCCCCTCTGTAGTTTTTCAGATGTGTCTTTCCTTGAGTCTTCAATCATTTATTGATTCATTTTGTTATGTAAACAACTTTGTGAAGTACTTTTTGTTGAAAAGTGGTATATATTCTTAATAATAATCGTAACAGACTGTCTGTGTCCTCTGGACTGTCTGACTGTAGTCCTTCAGAGAGAGTTCTGCCACTTCATCGCCGCTTGGTTTGGGTAGGCGCTTGGTTTGGGGCTCAGCTGGGTTGCAGTAAAGTACCCCAGATGGGGTTTGGAGTTAAGCTCTTGTGGGGCTGTGAAAACCTGAAAATATGTGGGGGGGGGCCCAATGGCAGGGGGTGTGTCATGGCCCTATAGCCCCTCCCCAGAGATCAGCCATAGCCAGGGAGCCGTTGCTGCGTTGCTTTTCTTCCGTGTCCAGCCCCTTCCATGTGCTATGCTTTCTAGTGCTTCTTTGCTTCCCCTTGCTCCTTTCCTGAGAGGACTTCACCTCTCCTCATCCCCCTACTGTCCTCTATATCTTAATGCCTCCCTTTAAAGAGACTTTCTCTATTCCACTTCTTATCTACCTGTCTCTTGTGTTCACTGTCTCCATCCATCTCCTCCTCTCTTGTCTCCCCACATATCTCCTCCCCAGCCTTAAATTGTTGGGCCTTTCCCAGTCATGCCCCCTCCCTCTATGGAAGCTGGCTGGGGTTCCCCGGCTCTGCCACCGCATGTCAGCACTCAGCAATGACATCATCGCCGAGTTACTGAAAGAGAGACTTCCTCATCTTCCCTGCACTTCAGGTTGTGATGGGACACTGCAGCAGTGTGGGACTCCACACAGAGGTACATGCCAGATGACATACTGTGTTTACAAGTCATTAGTGCATCTAACAGTACAGTTGTAGCCAACCATCCTTATGTGGAGCTGCTACATTTCCAGTTAGGGCTTCAAATAAATGAATGAAATATTAGCTATTTTCTCTAATCATTAGACACTTCCACAACCCTCTTATCCAGCCCAAGGGTCACTTAAGCATGATGAGGGTGGCAGTGATCTTGAAACACATAATGGGAAATCTTGGGTGGAAAGAGTGGTGTGTGTCAGTGTACAAGATAGGTGGAGTCTGGAGCACTAGAACTTTTGGGACTCACCCAGTGTCATTAGTTTTTTAACCTGCGATTCTTCTGAAAAAAGAAGCTTTAAAAGGTAGTGTCAAAGATTTAAAAACTTTAACAAAGGTGGGGCAAATCATTGCCACATATGGGGAGATATGACTGCTGGCCCCATTTTGCCTCCCCAGATATGTACTGGGAATTCTGTAGTGGGAAAAATCACTGGGTGGCAATTTGGAGCGGAGAAATAATGAAACGATAAAGCATTAATGTTTCTTCTTGCTATTTTTCCATTCCAAATCATTCCCCTCTCTGGCTTTTGTCACATATTTATGTGTATAACATGTTGTTTCTCCCTAAGGAAATATATTTTGAATGCAGTCTTTTGTAGGTGAAACACAATCACGAACAGCCCCATGTAATGTTCTTGGGGTGTACCATTTCAGAGTGCAGACGGGGGGGGGCATTAGTTGTTTAAATGTTCTACCAAATAAAACACTCTGTATATGTACAACACTATCAACATCATGGGCAAAATTCTGCATTTGTCTTTGCTATGACATGTTAGTTTTGTGCGCCAGGGCAGCCTTTTATGTAGGCCTTCGTTCTACATGAGCTCTAACATCTGTAGAACGCAACCAAAGGATTATGATGGCAAGCATGATGATTTGTTGATTTCTACAGAAGTATTTGAGGAGGTCTGCAGTAATAAAATTAATAGAATACATTTTATGTAATCGGCAAAATAGGAAATGGTCAAACATCACTAAAACCAACATATTTGAAACAATCTGAGGCTGCACAGTTACATCATGGGTGTGCATCTCATTGAACACAGCCAGACTTACTTCTGAGTAAACATGCACAGTAGCAGATTTAAACATATCAAATTATACAGCAGCAGCAGTATCCTTTAGCCCTTCTTAATGATATTTGACAAAAGTCGGAATTAAACTGCCTGTCAAAAAGCATTCCATTGATATAATGCCAGCATAATGTTTCTGCAGCACGGAGACAGCGCGTGACAGCAGAGCATCATTCAAGCATAGAAAACGAGGGGCTTTAGTCATGGTAAATGCACTTTGAAACTCCTGAGTTTTCTCCCAGCTCGCACTTGATGGCTTGGGCCCCATCCTGTACT